>NC_136073.1:831650704-833035704 GCF_964261635.1 Lissotriton helveticus | reverse complement strand
GAATGATGTAATATGTGACATGATCAGCAGTGGATTGCGGGTGCGCGATATATAGTTAGTACAACTAACTATATATGGAATTTCAATGGTTTTGTGTGAGTAAAGTAAGTTTTTTTAAATGCTAATTCCTAACTATATATGGTTTATAACCTATGGTTTTTTCAGTGAAGATATATATATATATATATATATATTTTTTTTTTACAAATCAAGCATTACTGTCCATGCAGTCTTCTTGCCACGGCTCCCAGCTCCTCACTGCACCCTAGGAGGCGGCTGCCCCCTCTGCCTCCTGTTATGGGCACGCTCCAGGCCATGACTAATACCCCCTGGCTTGGCTGGAGCGCCTCTGTTTACAGCATGAAGATTACTCTGGGTTACTCCAGGACCATCTGATGATATTAATGGGCTGCAGAATGCGGACCAGCCCTCAAAGCCCAAACAAACCAGGGCGCTTGGGAGCCAATGATGGCAGATTTACACTCCAGGGAGGGATCCTTGTCTTTCTCACATTTTTCACTGACTGCGCACAAGGTGGAGAGGTGGTGATGGGAGGCACATTTCTCACTGATGCTTAGTAATGCACTTTTTGTATAATTGTAGTACACGGGGATCCCGCGCCCTGACTCACACCTCCTGCCACAATGGTGATAACATGTTGTGGCCTGCTCATCCTCAGCCTCTGTCAACACAACCTCTCCAGGTCAATGTGGGGGCATCCTGCCTCTACAACTACTACAGTGCACCCCATGGGCCCAGGGAACTCCTGCTGTATGTTTTTACCTGGAAATCACCATAGGCAGGGCTACTGGAATTATGCGGCAGTGAAGGACCAAATTATGTGGCAGGGTTGACTAGATTATGCTGCAAGAAAAGTCAAATTATGCGGCATAATGTGGCACATTTTTTGATAGTATTAATTTATTATTTTGTTGAGTTTTTTTACACGTGCTAACACTGTCTGTGCAAAGGTTTCACCTCATTGGTTCCAGCTTAGAACCCAAGTAGGGCATTAACCAAAAGAAAGGTGACCAGTTAACTTTTGCGAAGAGTCTTTAACGTTGCAGCAACAAGTAAAGCTGCAACTTTCGATCCGTTTGAAGAAGACACAAAAAATCATTTGTTAAAAATAAATCTGCAGATCATGCAGCAGGTGATGGATTATGTGGCATTGTATCTGACTATTATGACTTAGCTCTTGACTCTGCCTTTCGAGTAGGCTGTACTACACAAATAACACATGCCAGTGTTCTATTATTTTTGCTATTTATAACAGAGTCTTCCTAAATAACATTCACTCTGCATTTTAACTGGCATTGCCAAAGCCAAAAGGTCTAAGTTTCATGAGCTAATGCGTGCAGGGTTAGCACATTACAACACGACACACTGGAGGACAGAGAAGGGTTTAGTTCTAAAGTCCTCTCTCGTGCAGTTCAATGCAAGCACTGAGGTGGAGGTGGAAGGATACACCCAAGCAGCTAATAGCATTAGGTGAGAGGGCATTACTCTGCTGGGCTGCACCAGGACATGATTGATAAAGTCAATCTCAAAGAAAGCCAATGGCTGTGACAGGGCAGACCCAATTACCATCTTTGATTGCGCGGGACTTGTAATGAGCACCATAATATGTATTGCTTTAGTGCTGGTACTGAATGGTGGGGTGTAATGTGTGACCCAAAAAGCATGTGTAGGGGTCCTTTTCTCTCTCCCAATCTGGGTCAAAGTGTGATGATAAGAAATAAGTTCCAGTGCACAAAACTGTGTGTTGCTGCCCGCCCCTTGCAGCCACTGTCACAATGTTCGAATGCTTTTAGAGACCGCTGCCTCTACATAGCTTTGGCATAATAGATGTAGGGCCAGAGTTACTAAAGTTTCAGGCAACGCAGCAAGGGAACTTGCTGCACCGAGTTGCATGGAACAGAGAGAGCCGAAATGCACCATATCTACTAAGGTCCTTCCTGCTCTATCCTTGTGCTGTCTGTCCAGGGCCAACAAAGGCACACTTGCGCCATGGTGCAAAGGTGCCAAGTTGCCTACATTAAACGCAAGACTGTTTAAAGGAAGCAATTTCTTCTATTTATGTGTGACGTGGAATGCATCACGCATAGAAAGAGGAAATTATTATTTCGCCATTCTTCGAAGATGCAGCATTTCGCCGAAATCCCAGGTTTACTGATTTTAGTAAATCTCAGATTGCGTCAAATTCCATAGGTGGATGCATGAGAACGCCTATGTACCGCCCATGGAACGCCTACTACTGCACAATGCAACACAATGTAGCTCAAGCCACTGTGTTGCTGTACATCTCTTTCCATGGTCACACAAGGCCGCACAAACTGCCCCTTGCGTTGCTTTGTAAATAGCACTTTAGCACTTAGGTTGCCTTGCGTCAACTTGTGTGATGCACGGATAACGTAAGTCCTTAGTAAATCTGGACTGCAATATGTATTGAATGGAGATGCATTAGGATTAAAGGGATGTACAATGTAGACGGATGTATGACATCACAACGCATGCTTTTACTCCGCATGCCATTACAACGCAGTTTTAACAATGCAAGTCATTACAACGACTTGTGTTGGGGGGCGCTGGATAGTGGAATAGTTTAAATTTCTATTCCAACTCCAGTCCCCGTGGATAGTAGGGAAGGTGTTGGATAGAAAATTAAACTATTCCCTATCCTACAGCGCCCTCCAGCGCAAGTCGTTGTAACGACTTGTGTTGTAATAGCAGCGTCGTAATCGTAGTGCGGAGTGAAAGTTGCGTTGTAAAGGATGTTCCCCATGTAGACATGTTTTATTGTACGTTTTTAGTATTTCACTGTGTACCTTTTATCGTGCTCATCAGTGATGACATGCGGATGGCTCTAGTAGCCTCAGAGCTAAGCCTTCTTGATAAGCTCCACCTCTCCTGGGCTTCATAGTGATAATTCCAAGGTACAGATTTCTTCAGCCCTCTACATCTCCTCTGTCAGGATGTGGGGCTGGTTCACGATAGGCTTTGCAGGCTCAGTGCAGAGCTTAGGGGCCTGTTTGTAGGCATCTGTAGAGTGTAAAGTGAATTCATTTACCCCAATATGCCTTTGAGTTTGATTTTATTTTCAGACAGTACAGCTGGGAAACAGTGATAAAGTTTTCCCTTTCATTTTTCTGAGCTGTCCTGTCGAAAGCTCTCACTCAGAAAAATATTGAGTGAATAAATAAATTCTGCATATTACAGGCGCGTGGCAGCAGGCGCTTGGCCCTGCTCTACGCTTACAAAGCCCGTCATTGTACAGCCTCTTCTGACCGAAGGAATGAGGAGCTACTTTGACCATGGCCATAGATTTTTCATCTCCGATATCTGTCTTCCATTCTCTGATTGGATTAAAAAAAACTCACCTGAATGCTTTATTTCTCCTTCAAGTTTTGACAAAGATTGCTCCATTACTTTCAGCCAAATGGCAAAAAACTGGTGGTCCATCAGGTCATTCTATCCTGCATGGACTATTGAAATTTGTGGTCTTCCTGCTCATCTCGTTCAGCATCAAAACTTTATTCACAGTCCTGCTGTCAACCTCATCCTTGGACTCCTAGATCGATCTCCCATATCTCATCACCTGAATACACTTCACTTACCTCCAACGCCAAAGCGCAAAGTGTTAAAAGTGCTTTAAATTCACAATCGAGCCTTCTAATAGGAGGGACGTCTATCTGGAACAGTATTTGTCCTCCCCACTGATGTTGCAGAATGCCTCAATCAGCTTCTTCCAACATTTGTGCAAGTCCCTAAGATTCATCCTGCTCACTTAGGCACTTTCACTTTCTGTCATCTTTTCATCGAACACCGTAACTCCCTTTCCAGTGAGTTCTGCACTTTAATCATCCATCACGTTTTTCGCAAATCTCTTTACCCGTTGACTGCGGCGCGAATTCTGCCATGGTGCGGGTGATTTAATGAGTGGGCGTGTTTCGGACGGCCCCTGTCCATCCTCCGCACACGCCCACTGTGACGTTGGACGGCTGGGGGCCGTCGGACGCACCGAACGGGTTAAACTTGACATGTTCCCTTCAACGCTGTTCTACTCTCCTGCCTGTCGACTCAATTACTCTGGGCCTTATGTAGAGCTTGGCAAACAGGATATTCAATCTCTAATGTTTCGGATGCCGTGACTGCAGTATTACAAGTTCATTATATCCCATGGCACTTGTAATACAGGACAGGATCCCTATCAAGTTTTGACAAAGTGTTCTCTAAATCTAAATACTACCCTAAGTAACTGTAAACATTGTTAGGGTTTAGTAATGCTCTACACACACAGCATTCATTCATGAATTCATAATTCTGTTTAAGTTACACATTTCCGGAATGGCGCACAGCGTCGCGCAGACCCCGGATCTTACACGGCCACCCAGCAGGACGCGCACACTTTTCAAGACTGGTCCAAACAAGCAATAAGGACCCCTTGACATCTCCTGAAGTGTTTACAAAGGCAAAACCACTGGAAAAAACAACATATTGCTTCCGCTCATAGGGCGTCTGGCGCTGCGAGGACCTTCTGATTATTTCAACGAATTAAGGAATTAAGTTGGAGCCACGGGCCGGGTCCTTGGAGGTATCCCACTTGCCTTGAAGGCCTGAGTGATCTTACTTCTGGCGGGAAAGCCCAGCTGCTGTTTGTTTTCGCGCTCAATCAAAGCAGCTGTTGAGCCTTTCCTCAGAAGCAGCCTTGAAGGCGCTTCTGAGCGTCGCCCGGGCTGACCCGGATGCCAATCCCCGGGTCAGATATCAGAGGAAGGGACGCCTCCATTGGCCAGGCTCTCCAATCGACACCGGATAGCCTGTGACGAATGATTGAGGCTTTAGAAGGAAACCTTATGGTTGGTACAAGGAAGGTCTTTGAAAAGAGCTGGCAGTACCAAGGAGAAAAAAAAATGATGGGAAAAATTATTTGGTGAACTGGATCATATTTATTTTTCTAAAATGGAAAAAAGCAAGATTTGTGTCCCTGTCATTCTGCCAACATAGACTATGTTGGCCAAGTCCATTGGCAACATTGCGGCCATTTTTGCCCTATCAGTATGGCAATTCACAAAACGGTATCGCCATATTAGGAAGGCCACCTAATACGTTTTTGAAGTCTTCAGACCCACACTCACGCAACACTCGACCATAGCTTAACAACGACCCTTCGACCATAGCTTAACAACGACCCGAAGCGGAGCTCTGCTCTCAAGTAGACAAATGTCAAAGTCCATCGGTATACGCGTCGATACACCTGGGAGGCTCCCTGCAGATCTGTAACGGAAGCCAAACAGACACTGCCCAATATATCCGGGACCACTGTTTTTATGCAGTACGGAGGACCAAATTATTTATTTATTTTATTTAGGATTTCTTCTAAAGCGCATGGCGACCCAGACACGGGCTCACCAGTGCTAACGGGATTCATGAGAGTGTAAGTGAGCTGATGATGCAAAAAGGTGGGTATTCAATCCTTCCTAAAGCTTAGCAAATTACCTTTGGGCCTGAGGTGCATAGGAAGAGAGTTCCAGAGCTTACGGCCACATGCATCAAACGATTTTGGAGTCGCAAACGGTGCGATTCTGGAAATTCGGTCGTTTGCGATTCCAAAATCACTTTTTGGTATGCATGAAACAAACCGCAATTTTTTGCAATTCCTAAAAAATGCGATTGCATTTAAGGAATCGCATTTGTGCAATTCCTTAATTGCAATGCATGAATGTTTTAAAAAAAGCGAATTCTGAAATAGGAGGTGCAAATTAACACGAGGTTGACCCTCGTGTTAATTTGCGAAATCTTTCAAAAATGCTCAAAAAAGCATTTTTGAAAGTGTCATGTTACACACACACATGTCCTTTGGACATGTGTGTGTGAAACTTGCACTTAAAAAAACATTTCAAGGGTGCAGGGGGGGGGTCCTTTGGACCCCCCTCAGCACCCTTGAAATGCATCAACAAATTGCGATTCGCAAAAAATAATAATGCAAAAAGGCATTGATTCCTATGGGCCTCTAGGCCCATAGGAATCAATGTAATGCCATTCCTTAATTGCGATTCGCAATTAAGGAATCGCAAATACCGAAAATTAAGAAATCCCAAAAACTTTTAAGATTTCTTGATGCATAGGATTTTGCAATTCCTAAATTGCGATTCCTTAATTTTCGCAATTTAGGAATCGCAAAATCCTACAATGATGCATGTGGCCGTTAGCCAAATGGATGACATCGACTTCTCGCTCTTTTGATTCCGGGGATAACCAGGGGGGAGAGATTGTTCGATTTTAGCTCTCTCACATTGTTATATGGGATGATAAGATGACTAAGGATGTATGGATTGTGAGCATGTTTTACCTTATGCACAATGCATAAGACTTTGAATTCACTTATTTTGCTAACCGGCAGCCAGTGGAGCCTTATTGGAGCCGAACATGTGTGGAAAATTAGTACGGTTTGGTGAACATTATCTGCGCCATCTTGCCTCTTCCCCTGATGCCACACTTTTGTCGTGCGCACCCGCCATTTTAAGATGCCCTGATCCGAACAAGCCCTTTTGCATGCCACTGGCCCCCGACATAGCCCTTCGCCCTCACCAAGCCTGCACGCTGACCAACCCCCTGCTTGCACCTGCCTTGAATCATAAACCCCTCTTCAGCGCTGCTCTGCCTCAGACCCTCATCCTGTTCCCAGCGCAACACCTCCCTTCTTCCCTTTCATGGTCCCCGGCCCTTTGATGCAAACCCCTTTTTCCCCATGTGCCCGTTTGTCTTCCTCGTTCCCAGGCCGACACCCAGCTCTGCCGATACTATTCCTTGCCCCTCCCCGTACGATAGAAAGCTTCCCTCATCAAAGGACCCCCGAGTTGATCAAAGCCCCCACCCCATGAGATCCGATCGAACCCCGCATTCCATGAATTGGCGGAATATCCAGCTGCGCGATACTCATCACCTGTTGTGACCAGGGCGGGGACTTTTACTGTAAATGTGTGTGGGAACGGGCCCGGAGGGGGGATTCCGGGAATGTCTTTCCGTACATCAAAGCTTTGCCATGAGTATGTAAACTGTAATAAAACCGCAAAACCCTGTATATAAGGGGCCAGGCCTCAGAAATAAGTTAGAGCACCTCAGAACGATACCTGCTGTCTGTTTTGCTGTGTTCTCCTCCGGAGAGAATAAAACCTTGTTTCCTGCTTTCCAGTCTCCAGCGCCTGCCTCTTCATTGATTAATAATTCGTGGGTCACAGAGGCAATACCGCCGGGCAAATATCGATTGTCCCCGACCCGACCCGTAGGTTTTACAATTGGCTTCCCAAGCGTGGGGCCCATCAGCGACTCGTGGATCCAGTGGGAGAGGTCCCGACGACAGAGTGAACGACTGCAACGATCGGGAGAGCTCTTGCCCAATAGACCCTCGTCTGGCAGCCGATCATCCGAACTTCACTAGTTCCGAACAGACCTCTCTCGAGTGATCTACGGTCCTGACCGGGGACCATTAGGAGTGCCGTGAGAAATACGAGAAAAAGAGGACGAACGGGCGCTGGATTCGGAAGACAAGAAACTGTCCATACGGTCCGGGTAAGGTCGTGTAAACACGACGGATTGCGAAATAATTGCTTGATTGTTTAAAAAAAATATATACTAGTATTACTCTTTGTTAACTTATTTGGAGATTCACTGTCTGCACGCGGAGAAACAGTAGGCTCTTTCCCTTTTGCAAACAGTGAAGGATAGGTAACGCAGCCGTCGTGCCTATTTTTCTCCCCCACTGACTCTATTATTTCTTAACGGTTTTTGGGAGATTCCCTCTCCCTCACTGATTAACTGGGTTCTTTGACCCCGAACTACTGTTCGCAGATTGTCTTCTGGAGATTCTCTGTCTGCAAACCGGAAATAACAGATTCCTCTTTGCGGATAGTGAAAGGGTAGAGGACGAAGACTTTTGCGCCCTACTTACTCTCCCCATTGATTCTACTCTATCTTATTTATTATTGATTGTTCCTCGTTACTGGTTACTCTTTTTTATTTTTGTTCATGAGGTATTCACTGCCTGCAAACAACGTAGAATAGAAATATTCTGTCTAGTCTTTGCGCACAGTGATAAGATAGGCAGTGCTGACTTTTTGTCCCTCGTTACGAGCCGTCATGTCTGTCTTCTCCCCACTGATTGATAATTGGTTCAGCCCGGACCGTGTATTAGAGGTGGATCATATAGCTCCACTGGAAGGCACCCCTAATAAGGACATGTTCATAAACTATGGATTAGTCACCATAGCCTATAATAAATTGTGGCACAGGTATACCAAAGAAAGTCAAGACAAACAGTGGCCACTGGTAGGGTCCTTTGACCTTGATAAAATAGAAACGTTGGAAATAGCCCTTCGCAATAATAAGACAACGCCTATTATGCTCGACAGTCTCGGTATGTGGCGCAGAGAGGCTATGCAACGACAGAGAAAAGACGAGGACAAATCAGGTAGAGAAACATATCGACAGGACAACCCCGGGGCACCACGACCCAAAAGTTATCCCCCGACACTACGCAAAAGACGGCCAGACTTAGGGCAAGACCAATGCGCTTTTTGTAGATATGTCGGACACTGGAAAGCCCAATGCCCGACTCTACTGAGCGTGAGTAGGGGCAGAGGGCCGACAGGAACGACAGGCCGGCAGAATGAGAAAAAGCGCGAGGCAAAGAAGAATCAGACTCACATGGACAGACCAGATAGAACCACCACGTTTGATTATGCCCGATGGCACAGATTTCGCCAGAACGATTTCAGCGACATGTTCGAATTTTCCTAAGTCGGACAATGTAAAAACGGGAACCCAGCCTAGCTCTAAATTAACAGACAGAAAGAGAAAAATTATGGCCAATCACTGTTTTATGTTTGTCTTTGGATCTTGTGTATCATGCTTTTTACTGTCCACCCCCCCCGTCTGAGTTTGTGTGTACGTAATATATGAATCTGCGTCATCCCCCTGCACGTGCTTCCATGTTACATAAACTATGTTAATAGAAATTTTAGCATGAAACAACCTGGAAAGAAAGAAATGGGAAACGAAATCAGTAAGCCACTGATAAACACAAACTTTTATTTTAACATAACAAGCAAAGAAAAAACACAATAACGCTAGAAAAACAAGAACGGTAAACTGTAGAACATGAAAGTCAACAGAACACCCCCCCCACATTCTGGAACCTTCCAAAGTAGGGCAGGGTTACGGCTACGCCCAACCGGCGGCAACCCATATAAGGCGGGCCCTGCTGCCAACCCTTGGTCAGGAAATCTTAACGTATGGGGGAGCCGGAGGAGAGGCAGGGGCCAGCGGAGTCCAGCCGCAGCGGCCCTAGGTAGTTGCCGGTAGTCCCGCCACATGCCTCCTCGGCCCAGCCGCAACGGGCCTGGATAGTTTCAGGTAGTCCCGCCACATGTCCACCCGGTCCGGCCACCAATGGCCAGGGACCGGGGCCAACTGAGTCCGGCTGCAGCCGATAACCTAAGGAAGCCCGGCCCAGAAAAGGACGAGACACCTCTTTCTTTTCCCTTCCGTTACAGCCGCAGCAGCTCTGGGTGGCGGGATGCCCTGTCCATACCTCTGCAGGAATGCGTCCAGGTCGGGCTGGGAGGGAGAGGCGACGCGGACGAGCCTCTCCCACCTCCATGGATAGGAGGTCTCCCAGCCCCCGGCCCAACGCCGAACACCCCCAGCCAGGCGATGGTGCCCCAATACTTGCGCAGCACCGAACGTGCAATGGTGCCCATATTTTCGGAGCACCGAATATGCAATGACTGCACCGATACTTGTGCAGCACCGAATGTGCGCCACAGGTGGGCATACTCCCACAGCACTGAGCACAAGACTTGGGGAGCTCCGGATGTGGAGAGACCTTCGTGCGGGCCGATGAAAAAGAGCAGCATGGAGTGCACCGGAAGAAGGAGACGGCGCGAACGAGTCTCCCTCGCCCCCCCAGGTGGGGGCATCACAGCCGCACCCCAGCCGAATGTCCCGCTTCCACAACACGGAGTTCCACTCTCTATTTTTGTCCCCAAAAAGGTCTCTTCCACTCTTGCAGACTCGATGAGAGGGGACTGCTGCAGGGCCTCAAAAATGGCGTCTGGGTCTGCTGGAAGGCGGGCCTCGGCCGCTAGAGTAACTTTGAACAGCAATATAACTCGGTCGCTCGCCCACCGGAGCACGAGCCCCCACCTCCGACAACATCTCCACAGCCTTGAAGATTCTACAAAGGTCCCCGGAGGAACCCTCGGCCACTGCAGGCCTCCGGTAAGGGACAACTGCCTTGATCGCCAACGAAATAAACATGACATTGCCACCCCTTCTGTTAGCATGAATTCTAGAACTGCCGAAAAGGACTCTGGTCCAACTGCCGGTTGTAGGAGACATTTTTCCCTGATGCCACTTCCGGACTAACCCGGCCCCGCCCAAAATGGCGCCGGTATCGATAGGAACTTACGAACACCTCGTGGTGTCCCTTTTTACTATACAAACTTAATGTTCTGAGACATATATGACCCTTTGTACACTTGACAAGAAGAAAGGAGAGCTCACTCGAGGAACATGTAAAAGGATCCCGTTAAAAATGATGATTATAAATGTACAATGTATTATATTTTTTTTATATATATAGCCGATGTATAACCTCGCTTATGACGCACGCACACGGTATGCATATAGGAAATCGGATTGCAACTAGTCTGACTATGCTTCTAAATTATGAAATAAACGCCCCCGAGCCCCCGGCCAACTGATAGACGTTCTAGTTTGCTACAAATGGATTGCTAAAACTTTCTAACGTTTTTATTGCTGCAAAACGACACCCCCCACTGTACGCACTTTAGCCATTGCCGTGTCCGGCCAAATACGACTGCACCCTCATAAATCCACGTGCTATGATTTTGCAAAAATAAAGGTCTTCGAAATAATGAACGGGTATTGCATGCTTTATTTGAAATATGGGATGGGCGGGAGAGTTCTTTTCTGTGCACCCTACTATGCTCTCTCTTTAAGGTTATTAAGAAGATGGCTGCCCAGCCCTGGAGGACGGATCGGATCTACGACACGACACTCTGCCTTCAAGGTACGCGACTGACTCATGAACTCTCGCATGGAGGAAGACCTCGACTTCCAAGGATGGGTAAAACGAACGGTATAAATGAGGGAATGTAGAAGAAGGGTAAAATAAAACGATGTAAATGTTATAAAGTACGACGTTCAAAGGTATTAGGGAACAGAGCTGACCCGAGAACCGAAGAACCCTAGAACGTCACAGCGTTGAAGGAGATTTAAGGACCCCGATAGTGAGATACATCTGCTAACTAGATACCTCGCACTAGGCACCTCTGGTTCCCTTTTCACGTTTCCCCGCACACGACCTATAAGGACACACTGCCCCCCCTCCCCGACTCCAGAAACCATATCCCCGGGGACTCTACCCCGAGGAGGAAAGACGAGTATGAGGTAAGTAAAGGACTCTCGAATCCATGTATTTGATATGCGCGAATGTTGTCCCCCTCCCTTCCCCTCTTTTTCCTCCCTCTACAGGTTACATCAGGGGCTGCAACCGAGGTATGGCGAAGATCTGAAGCCTTGCCCCGTCTAAATACGCGAAGCGGATCAACGCTGCAAGGTGGCGCCTAAGCACGCCTACAAACTACTCATGTAGCAAACAAGCCCGTAAAACTAGTATGATCTGATAAAAAGGGATCACCCTTAACCCAGGCTGCGCGAATGAACCCATGTCACGGGTGAATCGAAACTATGAGAGAATGTGCGTGTGTGACTGAAGCGTTGACTCAACTGGTCGAAGGACCAAGAATGCAAGAAAGTGCGACACAATGGTACCTCCCTTTCTTTTTCCTTTTTCTCAAAGCATGTCCCCTCTACCCTGTCTAATGCTCGTCCGCCTCAAACTGCATGATTTCAAGATTCTAACGCAGACCCGTGAATGTCCTTTGCTGTGTAATGCACTAAATAGCCTTTCTTAAATACACTGCCACTCTCCCTGTCGCACGTGTACTATTTAGCCTGCCGTTGCACTCTCTCTCTCTCTCTCTCTCTCTCTCTCTCTCTCTCTCTCTCTCTCTCTCTCTCTCTCTCTCTCCTACACACTCCCACTCTTCCGAGCGATTAGCCCCGAAATTGGCAGACTGCCACCCCTAGCACGCCACCCAATTGGCTTCAAATACCGCCGGTATTTGCTCAAAACTTGTCTTTAATAAAATCACCCTAATGCTGTGTCACCACCTCTCCTTTCCGAAAAATATTTTGATGAAACCAAGAATTGGCCATAAGGGAAAGGACAGGTAAGCTGACTGAGGTTCCCTAATCAGACCCGAAATGAGGGAACTACATGTCAGCGGCTCCTATTATGAGATAAAATGCCTCAGATGACGCGACCTTCCCCGTCCCGAATTGTCGCGATACCCAAACCGTAAAGGTAACCGAAACCTCCCCATCTTCTCAGGACGCACCCAGTATTGCGTTCAGTTGCCCCCCCCGATAAGAGTTTTTTAACTATCCTTCATCCCCCGATTGTAAAAGGTGGGGCGACTTGCGACTAACACAGGCCAGCTGTGGCTCCTAGAAATGATTTTTTTATAGGCAAATTTCAGAGTTTGGAATTCGAGAAATGCCACTGAATGCTCACCAACTGAACTGTGGCCTTCTGCCGACAGTACCCTTATAACCCAAAATAAGATGATGCCCCCCCCCCCCATCACAGTTTTCTATGTCCCTAGTTGTCTTCCGATGAGACCCCTGTCTTTTCTAATTTAGTAATCAGGCCGCGAGAGGCTGCATAGGGACCAGAATGATGTTTACAAAGTTAAAGATTAGACCGGAGCAAAGAAACCCACTACAATGAACCTTGTCGAAAATGAAAATGTTTAGTTAAAGGGCAGGATGCATTGATAATATGAAAAATGTTTAGCCTATGTTCGTCCCTCAGCGAGAGACCTATTAGTACCATGCTGATAGCTCACACCACCCTTTTTGTAAATATAGACCCCTAGAGAACGGTTTAGCATTGTCAGGCTTGTATTACAGAGGTGGGTCCCCATCAGATGAACTGTCGTGACTATATTAAACAGTTGTGAAGGAAAGTCATAGTAAATCCAGCAGGTCCACCATCGATGTCAGTTGTGAACTATCCTCATTTACCTGGAGCTGGGAGAGAAATAGACTTATGTGGTTACTTTCCTCTACCAATTCTCTAAAAACTGTCTTTTCAAACTCCTTCAAGGGTACGGCTGCCGGAGGAAAGTAGGACCGGATGTGGGAGCACGTGGCCTGACTACGGACTATGGAACGTCTGCGACATGGGCCAAGGCGAGACCGCGACAGAACAGAGCTACAGGACGAGGCACTATCTCCAACAAAATGAGAAGAAAGGGCTAACCTGATGCCCCTGCTCCATGTTCGAATGTGTGCCGAAAAGGTCCCCGCTCTCTAGACTCGGTCATGTGCCCGCCTATCTGAAATCTCTCGGTCCCCTAGTTTGTTCCCGATCTGGCCTTGCTCCATCCCCCTTTTTCTCCGACCTACCCTATGGACTATTTGAACACTCTTCTTCCACCTGAACTTATTGACTATTGATCCCAAAGGACGCAGGGCGAAAAAGACCTTTTTTTGCCAGAAACGCGAGGAAAAGGTCGTGCCCTGCAACACGGAACTTAGAATAGAGCTGGACTCGTAGCTCCACCGCCGGTGCTCCACAGTGCCAACAGAAGACAAAAAAATTGCTGACAACTTACTAAACTTCGAACATTCCTTCACTATCATTTCTGCTACGTCTCGTTTCTCTCCCAGCCAACATTGTATTAATTATGTAACAATCCATCGGTTCACCTTATGAAATGTACTCACTGCTCTCACTTCGAATCACTTTTGCATTGCATTACTATGACTTTCCTGCTACACAAGTTTATCAAAGTTTATCAATAGGTCCGCCTCCTAAAACTAGAGATCTTAAATGTAATGTTTACAACTCCTTCACCTAGGGTTCCTGCTGCTTTTTCTTATGCCCACCATAATAGAACTGAGTAGAAAACGAACCAGCAAGATGTCTTGAATATGTTAAAGGGAGGACTGTGGAAAATTAGTACGGTTTGGTGAACATTATCTGCGCCATCTTGCCTCTTCCCCTGATGCCACACTTTTGTCGTGCGCACCCGCCATTTTAAGATGCCCTGATCCGAACAAGCCCTTTTGCATGCCACTGGCCCCCGACATAGCCCTTCGCCCTCACCAAGCCTGCACGCTGACCAACCCCCTGCTTGCACCTGCCTTGAATCATAAACCCCTCTTCAGCGCTGCTCTGCCTCAGACCCTCATCCTGTTCCCAGCGCAACACCTCCCTTCTTCCCTTTCATGGTCCCCGGCCCTTTGATGCAAACCCCTTTTTCCCCATGTGCCCGTTTGTCTTCCTCGTTCCCAGGCCGACACCCAGCTCTGCCGATACTATTCCTTGCCCCTCCCCGTACGATAGAAAGCTTCCCTCATCAAAGGACCCCCGAGTTGATCAAAGCCCCCACCCCATGAGATCCGATCGAACCCCGCATTCCATGAATTGGCGGAATATCCAGCTGCGCGATACTCATCACCTGTTGTGACCAGGGCGGGGACTTTTACTGTAAATGTGTGTGGGAACGGGCCCGGAGGGGGGATTCCGGGAATGTCTTTCCGTACATCAAAGCTTTGCCATGAGTATGTAAACTGTAATAAAACCGCAAAACCCTGTATATAAGGGGCCAGGCCTCAGAAATAAGTTAGAGCACCTCAGAACGATACCTGCTGTCTGTTTTGCTGTGTTCTCCTCCGGAGAGAATAAAACCTTGTTTCCTGCTTTCCAGTCTCCAGCGCCTGCCTCTTCATTGATTAATAATTCGTGGGTCACAGAGGCAATACCGCCGGGCAAATATCGATTGTCCCCGACCCGACCCTTAGGTTTTACACATGCAGATTGCATTTTTGGTCGGCCCAGCAATACTCTGGCTGCAGCATTTTGAATAATTTACAGCTTTCTGATGACATCGGCAGGGCTGCCTAGGTAAAGAGAATTGCCATAATCTAGGTGTGAAAGTACAAGGTCTTCTACCACTGTTCTCCGAGGTGCCACAGGGAGCCATTTGAGCGTCTATGACATTTTGAGCCTTTCTTCAAATCTTCACTCTCGAGAGGAGAAAGTGTTGATTAGTTTCAAAGCCAAAAAAGTTTACATTCTTGCAATGATTGAAGCTGGCTGTCTCTCTTTCTCATGATCTCAGACCCGGCATGTGCAAACTCTTTTTGTTTACCGATGTAAGGTGAGGTTTATGAAAAAATATATATTTGTGCCTTAGCTTTATTTAGTTATCCTGCTTTTTTTCTGTTGCTGGGCGACCCCCTAGCTGGACAAATCTGTGACTTACAGATAATATAGTTAATAAACCATTTTAGTCTGCAATTGGCATGTGCACAGATTTTCAATCACAGCAAGAACAGGCAACCACCACAAGGGCTCAGCAGATGGCAACTGAACATATCAAGTAGGATCTTCTTGGAAGCGGAGGAGGAGCACCTAAACAGCAAAATAGCATTTTCTTTGGTATTTGAAAATCCTTGGAATCAGTCAATAAACGAGGTAATGGACAGGCCCAGTCCTACGGTAACGCATTGTAGGTGGCTACCTACACTATGAAATTATCCCTATCAACAGGAAATGCGACTCAATTGCTTGGATAAGCAGTCAACGATATGTCACTTCATTAAAGCAACTACACCTGGAAGGGTCAAAGCTAAATTTGATGTTATGGTCCAACCAGGATGTGAATAGAGCTATAATACCTTTAAATGACTCCGGAGCACTTTGCCGGAGTGATATGCGCTTACATTTTCTTGTACAACCTCGCCCTCGCCACCGCCCCAGGTATTCGCAGAACCACCGCAAGAGGAAGATCCTTCTCCTACCTGGCGGCCAAGACATGGAACTCCCTCCCCACCCACCTACGGCGGACCCAGGACCATCTCTCCTTCAGGAAACAACCTGGCTGTTCGAGCAGTAGCAACTCCCCCTCCCCCCAGCGTCTTGAGACCCTAGTGGGTGAGTAGCGCGCTATACAAATTCACTGATTGATTGATTGATTACATGTCAGCAGAAGTTTGACTGCATCTTGAAACACTGGGGTCTATGCGAATTGGTAGCCAGTAAGGTCAGGGCTATTGCCTAGGTCCAGCGTTAAGGTTTGAGTAGAAGACTTAGGTCACTCAAGGAAAGGGAAAAAAGACTGGATACACCTTGGGACGACGGAAAATACAAGAGCTGGAAATTGAATTAAGCCTGGATCCAATGGGAACCGATTGTCGAAGGTGAAATTGACAGCATGTGTGTCCCTGGTCAGCAGAGATGCAAAGGGACAGGGATTCAAGGCAGAACTCGCAATGGGATGGGTGTCGAAGGATCACAGGGCTCTGTGTTTTAGCGCCCTTATACCGTTCCCTGATTCATAAGTGCAGTAGACTGGTGTCATTTTGGATGAGCATCTATATTACAAAGAGCATTGGCTTCCTAATCTCATATCTGCATTTTTGAAAATGTGTTCTCATATGTGTTTATGTTCAATAGTCCACTTTTTATTGAGATAACATAAATAGGAAGAAAGGCTCTATCCAATCCAATCCAAACAAGCTTTATTCGACATGTAATCATAAAAGCACAGTGCAAACAGCATTTAAATATACACACTTAAACATGTCTTAGGCTCTATCATTGTTTCAACAAAACCATAAAAACCAGAGGCGTAGCGAAAGTACCTTTAAAATATTGTTTTCTTTTATTTTTTTCTGCCAAAAACATCCTTGTAGCAATGATGTAGACTAGAGCGACAAAAAGAATACATAAAAAGCACGCTATGAGCTATATGCTAAAAAAGATATACCATGTTGAGAGATCACTGTGGCCGGCTTTACTGGAATCCCCATAATTTTTAACCCCTTCGCTGCGGCGGCAAATCCGCCGCAGCACTAGGGGGGAGGGGGGCCGCGCAGCGCTACCATGCTTGTGACGGAACCGTTCCGTCACGAGCCTCGGGCGCGCTGTGCTTGTGACGGAGCGGTTCCGTCACGGCCCCGCCCGCTCAATGGAACGTCCAGCGCAGGCGCGAAATCAGCGCCGCGCAGGTGCGAAATCAGCGCCGAGCGGGCCTTGACAGAACCGCTCCGTCACCAGCACAGCGCGACCGAGGCTGGTGACGGAGCGGTTCCGTCACCAGCATGGGAGGGGTTAAGAGAAGCTGGCAATATTAGAGAATGTTTCCAAAAATAAAAGCCTCACAATTCGTAAATCATGGAACATTGGTATGTTGGTGCTCAGTTACAGAGAATGGAGTTGGGGGGGACATTAATGCTCCATATAGGCCTTTTCCTCAAACATTCCAAGGCTCTTTTCGGTTCTTGCCCTTTAATTTAATGCTATAAGACCCTCGATTGGTGCAATGTTCAAATAGCATTATAGACCTTCTACTTAACCTATACCAGTGGTTAAAGACCCTCTCTCTTGCTGTAGGTCCTCGGCTGCTGCACAGGCATATATCTCGGTAGTTGCCCTTTATTGACCGGTCGGGCTTTCGTCAGACGTCTATCATGATACATGGTAGAAGCACCTCAATGGTTCACTTTTGCTGAAATTTTGGACAATTGATGAGTTTTCAAAGAATATTTGGGCGGTAACTGTCAAAAACTGCATAGGTTTTAGGGCGCCATTACAAAGGCTACAGACATTGTCTGCTTAAGGACATTTGGGGCAAATTAGGTGCAAATGTAGTATTTTAAGGCACTGAAATCGCTTGCAGAATTCCAAGCGTGTATTTCATGCACACTCGTGTACATGTATGTTCATTTCGTACAGTTCTTACATCAGTATTGGACTAACTATCAAGAAAATGCCCAACTTAGCAGAAGACAGCAGCCATTTGCACGTTTGAGAACAACTTGTGAGAGGTATGGGGCACCTGCCACAACTCCCTTCTCACTTTCCTACTTTAACTTACCCACTTGCAGATGGAAAATGGTGTTAATATTGGTCTGCATAAGTGTGCATGCTCCAGTTTGTGGCCTAATGTCAGCACCTAGCACTACTAAATTTAAATGACCTATAATTGCCTGTACTTCTACTATTCCATAGTCTGAAATTGACCAATGTCAAAATCATCTATTTTAAGAGTTGGAACTGAAGTGCCGCCTGTTGTTTCTGATGCAATTTACAAAATATTCTCTTGGGCCTGGCTGATCAGGGCTGGCTTCTCACACCTGCTACAGGGCGCCTGGTTAGCAAGACAGTTATAAAAACACAGATAACATAACACAACACAGCCCAACCCAACCTAACATAACATTCAATTCTTAGGTGTTGTGTATAAAGTGGCGGCTTTCAGAGTTGATTATTCGTTTTTTAAAGACAGCCCTGAGAATATAATGATTGTCAACTCCTTGGTGGTATGACTCATTGCCTGTCTCCCCCCACCTGCTACATCACTGTCCACAAACAATTTCGATATTGTGTTGGCATGTCTCCTTGGGTTACATCAGCGTGCTAGTTGAAATATCGAAGTAAAGCAAGGTATATGTCAAACATCTCCAATCTAGGTCCAGGAAGGACAAATTCCATGCCATATTATCAGAATTACCACTGACTACAAATGAGTTCTATTTAGAGGTATTGTTTGCTCATTTATTATGGGGCGGTTATCACGAAAATCTGGTATGGATTTGGCCTTATTGGATCTTCTTTAGAAAGGTGAAGGAAAAGGTGATTAAATAGTATATTAGAACATTGGAATGTTGGGCGCTCCATTGAAAACAATGGAGTGCTCCGGGCTCATAATGGCTGGTATAAACCTGGAGCTCCAACATTCCAATGTTTCTTTGTTCACAGCTCTGGCTGTGAACAAAGGGTTAAGGAGCCTGAGGGGATTCCAATCCCCTCACGCTCCCATAAGGCTTTGTTCTTTTTTGTTAGAACATTCTGCCCACTGGTGGCAGAATGTTCTAATAGCCTTTTAGCCCTTCGTAGCTGGGCTATACCGGCTATTAATGTTCCTCTCTCTTGTTAAAGGCCCTCGCCTTCGGCTCGGGCCTTTAACGCTGGAGAGGGCCTTTAATAGCCGGTATAGCCCTCTACGGCGGTCTATAAGGCTATATTAAGACCATGGTTTGTTCAACAAAATACTCATATAACAACATGGCACCTCTAAAATCAGGATAAAACAGCCATTAAAAGGTGAGCCGACAAATTAAAATACACATTTACATTTGTGCAAATCCTTTAAAAATCAGCATGTGGCATAAACCCCATCGGAAACCGCACTTCTCCTAAGAGATTTCTTGCAGACTCTTGCGTAATAGCACCATTATGTATAACAATTGGTTTACAAAAACTCCTAGGAAGAGTCAATAAAATGATTTTATGACGTGTAACAGGATCAGGTAAATATGCTGTGTATCACATTTCCCATCATCAGCGAAAACGTGCATAAACAATACAACTGTCTACTTCGAATAAAAATATTGGTTCTCACATTTTACTGAAATTTTACTATCTCTTTTAATTATTTTTTTTTTAAATTACAGTGCAGTTACTACGTTATTATTTTGCAGACAGAATGTTTCCCTAATCGACATATCTTTATTTTTAATTTGTGCCCACTGATGTTCCCTTTTTACAAATTTCTTGTAGTGAAATATTACTATATTACTATCAAAGATAATAGTTTATTCCAGTACTGCAAAGATTGTAAAGCTGCCAGTTCATTGCAAATACCAACTGCAGTTGTGGCCTGAGAGCTTGTACAATTTCTTAAATTAGATTGTGACAGAAATTGTAATAAATGATGGTTTTCTAAATACCCTCAAAGAGGTTTTACCAGCTAGACCTAGCATTTCTGCTCCAAGCCGAGCTTGTGGAAATACCTGAGACTTGTATGTAAGTAAAAGAGTGCCAATCAACATCCCACTGTGTTCTTTATTAAATATACAAAAACCTGCTATTGTAGACAGAGCATGCACTTTGCACTGATTTTGGTGGGAAGTTGATTGATCTCAAAGATGGTGGCCAGATAGGAACATGCTGTATTTTATCTATTTTAGAATATGCCAGATAATTTACCTTTTCCTTGTGGCAGAACACACCCAACATGGCGCTGCTGATAGGCCAGCACTCTGTTTTGATGTTTCCATGGGCTGAAATTGATGAAGTGCCCTCCCTGGTGTTCATGTTGCCCCAGGTGATGGATGGGGTATGGCCTGGAGGATTGTGGGATTAGTTCAGTGCCCTTCCTCTGACACTGTCCAGATCAGATTTCTGATGAATGCTTTTTAAATGCCCACCAGGGGTGGTCACCAGTGTAGCACAGGCCAACATAATACTGCCAACCAACAGACATCATGGAAACTATTGCTTAATTTATTTTACTCGGTCTGGCATTAGCCCAGACCTTTGGTTTTACTAAAATTATGTATTTAAAATACTTACATAGGCTTTTGCCAGCACTCGTCATCCATTGGTCTGTCGTTATGTCATTCACAATTTTCTCCGTTCCATTACAGCATGAAGTGAGCGGTCAGCCCTCTTCAGTTATTGGTTGACTTCACTGTGAGTGATGGCAGTCTGCCCTTTCATAAGAAGCATACTTGCGCATACATTAATTATTTCAGTAACAGAGACTACTACTATGATGATGACACCAACATTTTTTTTTTACATTTTCAACCAATGTGTACATTTATTTTTTAAATGGCGAGGACCCAGCAGCTCTCTTAACACAAAAATGACAAAACAAACAAGCATTAACAAAGCTAAAAGGCTGGTATCTAATGTAAACCCACTTGCTTTTCCAGTGTTTGTTTTGTAGAGCGTGATTCCAACTGTCCGGAAATGAGGATCTAAGAAGAGAAGATGGTCTTCAAGAGTGGGATCGAAGTTTAATGAATTTTGTAGGCTTGGACCGTAAAAAGTTGGTCAAACATCACTCTAAGCAATCCCGCGGCAATCCTCTGACCCAAGTATCCCACCCGGGTTAGTGGACCTCATGGCCCCACGACTACAACAATATCGCAGCAGTCCCCGGAAGCCCAAACTCATATCATGCCTCGGACATGTCTACAACTGTCTACTTCTACCTCCCCGCTTCTCTCTTTCCTCCCTTTGAGGAGAAGCAATGACTCTCTTGCAGACCCCTTAGCATTCCCCGGTACAGGAAGTCTGGCCGACTGGAGAACCAGACCAGGAAATCCAAGCCAGTCTTGGGCTTTTTTAACTTCACTCCAAGGAAGTTGGGTGCAATGCACTCTGGAAATTCAGTTCATTGATCCAACCTGAAGTTAACGTATATACCCAACTACACAGCCGTAGTTACGGCTTGGCCACCTCTAGATTGGATGTTAGGGTAAGGAATGGTCAGGTTGCATCGGTTGTAGCTGCTGCTGTTGTGTTTATTTTGCTATTTAGCTATTCGTCAAATTTTGTGTTGCACGTGCTGGCTGTATATTATTTATTTGAGTGCTTGCTGCATATTCATTACGTTAGTGCTTTTATTGCCGCTGTTCCAACGTAACTCTGTTATAGTGGCAGGTTAATCTAATACTGATTTTGTATAGTTGATGGGTCAGTTTCTGGTAAAGTGCTCTGCTGCCCAAGTCCCTGTGTTAGGATTCACAGCATTCCACCAAAAAATTGATATCTATATATATTACATGGAATTCTGCAATCCCTGTATAACCGCCCATCTCGAATTTCTTTATAATTGGCAACTTGTGAGACACACAGTCGTCGACTTTAAATAAAAGACTTGAGAACTCAACTGTGATAAGTTATTGCAGTCGAGTTCTGACATCACAATGCCTGCTGTCAACATCTGAAGTGTAAGGCAGGTCCGGTCACGGAGCGGCACTCGGCTTTTCTTTCTCCTGCTCTATTTTGTCTTGCTTAGAGTAACAAGCAGAAAAACATGCTTATTTTTTTGCACTCCTTTGTTAATTATAAACAAAATGTATAATCTTTCTGCGTGCTTTTACACATTCTGAGCTACTGCAGCTTTTAAAAAAACTAATTTGCATGAAACTTCTTCTAATATATTTTCCAACAAATACCTAGCACGTTTTTTATGTGTTTAATTTTGCACTAGAGGCTCTATTTTTGTTCTTCAGGTTTTTAAACATGCTTGTTGTTTCATATGAAAGAGCTACACACCCAGTTTTTGAGTGGTTTGTGGGAAAGTTGATGGTGTGACCATGTATTATATGGCATAAAGTACCCCCTGCTATAAATGATAAGGATATTGCAGTTCACCTCGGAGATCCAGAACCTTATAAAGGAGCTCGTCCTCTGGCCTTGTTCCTCTATATGGTTATGGAAGTCCTCGGTGACTTGCAATATCCTTATAATGTACTGTGGGGGTACTTTAACCCTTATGTATTCCAATTGCCAGTTGACTGCTGACGTTGAAACAACACCATGCCAGTGCTGTCTGTGATGAATTGTTAGCGGGTATGCTGCATTCTATTATTATTAGAAACTGGTCCTTATCTGCAAAATGCACTTTCAAAAGACACTTTTTGATGGATGCATGTCGTTACAACGCATGCTTTTACCACGCATGCCTTTACAACGCAGGTTTTACAACGCAAGTCGTTACAACGACTTGCGTTGGGGGGTGCTGGATAGTGAATAGTTTAATTTACTATTCCAACTCCAGTCCCCGTGGATAGTAGGGAAGGTTTTGGATATTAAATTAAACTATTACCTATCCTATAGCGCCCTCCAGCGCAAGTCGTTGTAATGACTTGCGTTGTAAATCTTGCGTTGTAAAGGTTCTGCGTGGTAAAAGTTGCGTAGTAAAGGATGTTTCCCCTTTTTGACGCCTTGTATGTTGGCCATTCGGGCCGGCCGGATGGTGGTGACGTCACGTTCTGAGGTTACATTTTGTTCCCAGTCCCGCTAGGCGGGAACTCAGAGCCGCAATCCTCCTTCACAGACCAGGCCCTCTGCGGAGACCACCATCCTAAAAATACACTTTTATAGCTCGGGACTGCAAGCAAGGGATTATGACTGTTTACATGGTAATTTCTTAGTGTTTATCATTCCCTTGCCATAAAATAAGCAGATAATCTTGGATGACAGACGCTCTCCAAAATGTCTCTGGAGATGGTGAATTGCAAGCCAGCAGACAGGCAGGTAAATACAAGCCAGGCTCTCTCTGGAGAGGGATGGTTTATTCAGAGGGAAGGAAAACAAACCCTTTATGAGAACATACTACTGCTTTTCCCAAGGCGGTTGAAATAGGTGGTGAACTGACAGTGGCTAAAGAGAGATGGGAACAGAGAAGCAGCGCGCCTGCTCCAGTCGTAGGTTCCGCAGATGACTCCATGTCCTCAGCGACACCATTTTACAGTCCACGGCTTTAACACGCTAATGCCTCCTGGGAGTTGTTGTCTTGACTCGTTTAACACCTTCGCTGCGGCAGCTATTCCACCGCAGCGCCAAGGGGGTGGGGGGGGGGGCGCGCGCGCACTCATGCTGGTGACGGAATCGCTCCGTCACCAGCCTCGGTTGAGCTGTGCTCATGACGGAGCGGTTCCGTCATGGACCCGCCCGCTCAATAGAACGCGCCGCGCAGATGCGAAATCAGCGCCGCGCAGGCGCGTCGGGCGGGTCATGACGGAACCGCTCCGTCATCAGCACAGCGCCACCGCGGCTGATGACGGAGCGGTTCCGTCATCAGCATCGAAAAGGTTGAAGTGAACCCTCAGGACCACAACACCTAAAAACAATGGTTTGTAAAGTGAGAGCCCAGGAGTGGACTACTGTGTACCTGATGTCGCGAAGTCAACTGGTAACCACAATTACTCAATGCATTTGTGCCTTCAACATAAATTATGTGATCAAGTAGGTGCCCTATGTCAGATCCCAGGTGGAGAAGGGACATATGATAAAAGAGCAAATGTCTCCACTTGGTTACACGTGGGTAGTGGGAAATAGGCCTGTTTCAGAGTAGTGGATGGCATTTATTGCCCTCCGGTATATGGGTAGGTTTTGTTAGAGCCTTCGGTGGTGTGATGCCAGTGGACGGGTGACTCGTTTGAACGGAGAGGAAGATCTTGACTGGGGTACAGCTG
Organism: Lissotriton helveticus; assembly: GCF_964261635.1. Taxonomy (NCBI): domain Eukaryota; kingdom Metazoa; phylum Chordata; class Amphibia; order Caudata; family Salamandridae; genus Lissotriton; species Lissotriton helveticus. The sequence goes on along the minus strand of NC_136073.1, from coordinate 833,011,542 downwards.
GCTTGCGGAAAGAGGTGTCAGTGTGACTGGGGGCCAAATGACTTTTGTCAGCGAATGTACAGTTTTCTTGGGTTGCATGTGAGCAGTTGTCTTGTGTTGGAGGCCTTGAGGGTTTCATTGGGTCACATGTAGAGGGACAGTTTTTTTTCCTTTAGTGAATAGTCATGGGCATGCAATAGGCCTCCTGGGGTAGGAGTTGGTGGTCTCCAAATGGTTTTATGTGAATGGGCAGTTTATCACTACTTGTATCTAGAGCCCTGGTACTCGCAAACATTTTCCCAGGGGCCAAAAGTTTGGTCTGTGAGGTGCCCGAGGGCCGCATTGATGCCAGCGGGATGGCTTTTGGGCGAGGTGGTTGGGAGGGATTGGTGATAAGGTGGTGTAGGCAAAGCACAGGATATACATCTAGTGGCTGAACTGAACAATGTGAAACCAGAAAACCTGGAATTAATCCCGGCTTCCACACTTTACCAAATTGTGTGAACCTAGGCAATTGTTTAATTTTACTTTCCCTCCTTTTTTTCGTTATCACATATGAGGACCTCAAAATACAAGGCTGCAGTATGTGCGCTCTACAAAACCTTCCCCTGTGTTTGATTTAATAAACAGTAATGTTGTGCTTGTATAATAGGAACCCAGGTCACCCTAAGAGTGCACATAACAACTGATTTCCCTCTTTAGTTCACTATTTTAACCCTCCACCACTGGTACTAACAATAGCAAGATGATTTATTTTTAATTTATCCCTAAGTAGCAAGATGATTTATTTTTAATTTATCTCCAGGAGCTGAGGGTCTGTGGTCTCTTCTTCAGCTGTGTCTCCACAGCGGTGCGTCATGACGTGCGCATGCGCGTGCGCCTGACGGCTGCGTAGGCCTCTTGGAAGCAGCTGCAGCCGTGAGTTCCAACGCCTGCTCGCGCCCCCTTGACATGTTTATTGTTGAGTGCCGCGTGCTTTCCAGTGTTATGGAGCGACCTTTCAACAGGACTGAACTCTGGCGCGCGAGCTGGCTTTTGGTGTTCGCCATCTTGAAATCATTAAAGATCCTACGACTAGCCAGCGAGACAGCTCAGGAAGTTGAGCGCCGGCTGCTGAGCTCTGTGTGTGATGTGCAAGATACGGGTTTGAATGCTGGCAAGGCTGATTCAACATTTCATCCTTCTGAGGTTGATGAAAGGAGAAACAATTCTGATTATATTGAGAGAGCGCAAACTGATATAAATATATGAGTACATCACACTTACCTATAGAGAGCATAATTCATGAAGAGAAATGCCATGAGTGCTAATAGTATCTGAAATTATATTCTAAATGTATAGCTAATATAGAGATTTAAGTAGAAGTGGAACTAATACAGAAATGTGTGACATTATATGATTTTATTAGACGTGATTATTTTGAATCTATGTCGTGTAGCTGTTAACATATAAGATGGTCTGTGGTAAAACGCAGAACGTGGTAGGCCTCAGGGCCAGAGCTGGAGCTAAAAGGGAAGGTGTTTCTTTTCACGACACAGATTGTTTAACGTTTTTGGTCATTGCATTAATGGGCCATGATTTGGAGTAATGTTTTCCAAATAATAGAATAAGAGTTTTAACATGCTTTAATTAAATGAAGAAATTGAATGCTATAATCATAATGTGAAATATTGTAGGCCTGAAATGTTTTAGCATTGATTTACACGTACATGTCTGGGCTGAGAAATGTTGCAAGCCTTTTTTAGAAGTCTATGAGAGTTGGGTTCTTGGCGGCAGATATCTGTCTGCAACAGGAAAGGGGGGATCCAATTATAAGTGAATGAATAGAGGCCTGTTCAGTAGACGGCCCAGACATGGAGGAGGGTTCTGGAATGTTTAAGGGGTATCAGCGGGCCGGAGAAGAGACTGAGAAGCAAGGTCAACTCTAACGTCTGAGGCCCAATACAAAGCATCATGGAAAAAGCCTGAAGTTGCACCACGTGAGAGGCGTTTCGCAAGGGGCGTCTCAAATGTTGTTGACTGTTTTGTATTAGGGACAGCACCCCTGGGTGGAGTTAGAGCAGAGACCTGAGGACCCTTTAGAGAGCGGATGGGTAGGCAGTGAGGGGTCATGACTGGAGAACTTTAGGGTTTCACCAAGAGACTTAGAGTGGGTGACTTCCCTTGGGGGTCATTCATTGCTGACACCTTTGTTAGGTTGGGATTTGGTTAAGTAGGGATACCATCTAGAACAGGGTAGGGACGCCTAACCTGTGTTTGTTTTCCTCCAACCTAAATGAAGGAGAGATATGCGTCTATGCTGATAGCTTTGCTATTTTTAGAACTTGTGTTAGTGATTTCTGTTGCTCGTCTGAGGGCTTTTCGAGAGCACATGTATGTAATTGGACCTGTGTATCTCGTGAATCTCATTCTGAGATGCTTGTATTTGCAGCTCATTATATCTTTACAATAAACTTTTGAAACCTAGAAGTTGTCCGTGATCTTTGAGAGTAGAGTCCTTTCTTGGGTGAACTAATTTGCAGATAGGTGTACTGTTTCCTTCCAAGACAGGCAATAAAGGTTCAGTCGACCAGAACGAGGTTTGGATCAATAGATATAAGGTATCGATCAAAATCTCGCCCTTTCAGTTGGTAGCTATAGAGGATGGTTGCCTTCTTGAGGACGGTGACCTAGGCCAGGTTAGCTTACCCCAAGGCCCCTAGAAATCGATGATCGGAAGAACAGCCCGCAGATGAAGATCCGGATGACGTGAGACAGAAAAAGCAGCAGTATCGGTTGAGAGTGAGTATAAAGGGTTATGCGTGTTAGATTGCGGTGTTTTTGTATTGTATCTATGTTGTAATGTCTGGCGGAGTTGAATGTCTGTAGAGTGACTGTGGAACAGGTTGTGAGCGCGCGCAACCGGTGGAAATCTTAAGTTCAAGGAGAGCTTAAGTGGTTCGGGTGTATCGGACACCCAGAGTAATTGTCAACTAGTGTGAAGGGGGTCATGAGGTACCATTGATCACCCGAGAGACCGAGATAGGGGGAACGTAAGAGTGAGTGCGTGAGTAACGGACGCTGGTCGGAAGTTACTGTGTGTGTAAGTAACCTATCAGAGAGACGATAGACATCTCGTCAGTTGTGTTGACAATTACAGATCGACTGTGGACGTACAGTCGAGAGAAGTGACCGCTTGGTCGGAAGTAGTCATTTTTCAGTGTATGAATGAGACGCATGCATAACCGGGAGACGAGTTGAGAAAGGAGGGGTGCTGCTGCGAAGCGGAGAAAAGAGACGTCAGGTGGTGTCGCGCAGTGATTGGTTGACCGGAGAAAGACCGCGCTGTGATAGGCCAGCTAGCGAACACGTCATACAGGGTCGCGACGTGATTGGCCAACAGGAGAAAGACCGCGCTGTGATAGGCCAAGCTAGCAAAGCCGCGACAGGATTGGTGGATTGTCATCAGGAAGTAAACAGAGTAGCGAGGCTGGATTTTGTGCGCATAATTATGAAGTGTTTTAAATGGTTGAAAGCGCTGTTTAAGAAAGAGAGGCGAGGATCGTATGAAGGGGAAGAAGCCCCGCCGGAGGGTACGCCAGCTCGTTATATGGCAGTAAATGTTGGGTTGCATACGATCCTTTGGATATCAGAGTGGAGTAAGATTACTGAAGGAAACGAGGAACTGACGTTCCCGAAGTACGGGACGTTCAGATTAGAGGTGTTACATCGATTGAAATCAGTCATGACCTCAAAGAGACCCTTGCCTAGACCAACCCAGTTTGAAGCCCTTGAAGCATGGCTTAGGGCAGCGCATGAAAGGAATATGAACAGACGACAAGAAAGGGTGAAACGCTCGGTAAGGGCAGTACAGGATGCCAGGTGGGATGCGGATGCTAAAAGATGGAGAGTGCATAATTTGGAAATAAATAAACTGTACCCAGTGTTAGAGGCGCCAGTAAATAAAAGCCCCCTAGAAGAAGATGATGAGAGCGAAACAGAGGACAGCCTGATAAACAGATTACTGACAGACAGGCCACCCCCGTATAATAGAGCAGGGGGAGAGGTCGAGAATACTGAAGGAGAAAAGGGGGGCATTGCAGGAGAGCATAGACCGCTTCCCAGTTCACAGTGGGATCCTGAGCCAAAGAAAGAGTTGTTCCAGCCTAGTCAGGTGCAGCAGGTGGTCGGTAGGTTTGTGGTACAAAGAGCGCCGGAAACGGAAAGCGCCACATCCTACCCATTACCAGATGCACTACAGGTACCTGTTACCATAGGTCCTATAATATCGATATATGACCAAGAGAGAGCAAAAGGGGAAGAACGGAAACGGAAAGACAGAGAAAGAGCAGAGCAGGCAAGGAGGAACGATACCACTAATTCCCCAAGTCAGATGCCGATACCCAGAGAGTGGAGCACCCCGATGCACACAGAAGGGGACCCAGGAGGAGATCCTGGGGGCCCTAGATGGCCAATGGATCTGAGGGGATCTGGACGAAAATCCTTTCAAGAGCTAAATGAGTACATGAAGCAGTGGGATGAGGCAGTGAAGGCTCAAAAGTGCATCAACGCTGCGGAAGCAGAAAGAGGAAGTCAGGACAGCAGAGCACGAACTCACTGCGGGGCTGGGGAGAGTAGCCCGGAGTGGGACTGTAGAGGGAGTAGGGGAGTCACCCATTGGGCCCGGAATGGAGGTAGAACAGACCTGGAAAACGGGGGCCCCGGGAGAGGAGGGGTGGCGGGCCCAATACTCAGTGAAGGGGAGAGGAGGGCGCAAGAGTACAGGAACAGCTTTAAATGTCCACACTGTGTGCCCGGCACCAGAGAACTGAATGGGAGTTGTGAGAGGTCGCACCATAGTCCCTGTGATGACAGAAATGAGCGCAGCCCAGGGAATATGGGGAACCAGGAAGGATCGTATCGGATACTGAGCGATACGAGGCAAAGGGAGTGTAGCGAACAGAGGGAAAATAACAGAGAGATGTGCGGTGAGAGGGGAGAAGAGGAGAGTGGGCAGAGAGAGAGTAGGGATAACAGGCCCGTGTTCCATCACCTTCCTAGATCGGATGGCCGAGCATGGGACCTGGAGAGATGGGAGCGAGGGAGGCCACCCATTAATTCTCCTGAGCCCAAACGCAGAGCTCGAAGTTGGGATGGTAGGGAGACCAGTGAGCCCCCTTCGAAAGACATATTGCGAGCTGAGATAAAAGCCAAAAGACTCGATGTCTCCAGTTTAAGGTCAGACCTGGATGACATGGTAGATGGTACCCTGCCTTTAGAAAGAATGGAAATGTATGAACAGGATGAAATACTGTATATGGCAAAGGACATCACTCGAAAGGCGAGAGCAGTCCATGAGAAGTTAGTCGAACTAGCAGGCAAATATATGGTGGACTTGTCAAGAACCAAAGCATTACAGGGTAACCACAGGCTACATTACTCAGATCGAGATCTAGATGAGAGGAGAACGATTGGGCTGAAAACACACATAAGGGAACTGATTACTGGAATAAGGACATGGAGGGCACTAGATAAATGGGAAGAGAGGTGGTCCAAGAAAGGGACCGGCAGAAGAAGCATGATTGGTATAACACCAGGACAGCAGGGAATAGAAGCTTACCCTTTGCGTGAAGTTGCCAATGGGAGCTATGTACATGTCCCTTGGAGTAGGGGAGATTTAGCTGCTTTTACCACATCTTTCCCCAAGTTACGAGAGAGCCCCGTGGAGTGGTACAAGCAAGTCGAGAGGTTTGTAAAGATCTCAAAAGTCCTATGGATAGATCTGAACACGCTGTTTGACATTGTAGTACCAGGAGATCTGTGGACAGCATGCAAGGTTAGCGCTGAGTGGCCCACAACGGAGCCAGAGAGAGATGCTAGGACTAATGGGCCGTCCGAGATCGTGATGGCAAAATTCGAGAGAGTGATGACTTGGCTGAAAGAAAAAGTGCCAATGCAAGACATAGATTGGGTCAGAATAGACAGAACGAGACAGGAACCCAAAGAGACAGTTCACGAATATTACGAGAGATTGCTGAAAGCGTTTAAACAGTATAGCGGTTTGGATGTAATGGATCCAAAGGACATAGGGCAATTCGTGTCCAAGTTCGTCCTGGGACTGAGACCGGATATTAGTTTAATGATTCAGCAACACTCGATTTGTTGGCAAAGTAAACCCCTAGATGAAATACTGAGATATGCCAGGTACTGCTGTGATGAGGTAGACTCCAAGGCTAAGAAACTAAAAGAGAAGCTGATGGTGGTACAATTGCAGACAGCAGGAAAAGGGGGACCGCAACAACAGCAGCAAGGGACAGGTACAGGAGGTAAGAAGCAGTACAGTCAGAACAAGGGTAATGAGGAGAGTACTACCTTTAGACCCAGAGTAGACATAGCTACCTTGAAGAAAACGACTAGGTGCCACCAGTGCAACGAGTTGGGGCATTGGAAACGCGAGTGCCCTTACAATGTAGAGATCGGAGAGCAAGAGATAGAGGAGGAAGAGGTCCAGAGCGCACCTATGAGAGGGGCGACGCCATACCAAGGAAAGGTGCTCAAAGGGGGGGGGGCTCCTCCCCGAGCCCAGTTCCCGCAACCTCCTCGAGTAGGGAGTATGGGTAAGACCTATAGACAAATGCCCCTGTTTGTGGAAGGTGAGGAATGCTATTATGTGGACCCATTAACCGGACAGAGAGTGGAAAGAGAAGACTGCACCCTCGGGGCAGCCTTAGAGGTAGATCAGAGGGGACCCTATGTGGAAGCAGAAGTAGCAGGGTGCCCTACGACATTTCTGGTGGACACAGGAGCCACTAGATCCACGATCAGATCAGCTGCAGTTCCAGACCTGCCCATGTCTGGAGAGACCATACAGGTGGTAGGGGTCGCAAACAGGAGAATAACCAGCCAATTGACAGAACCGGTACAGGTGAAAATAGGGAAGTACAGCGATGAGCACCAATTTGTGGTTTGCGATTCAAGCCCTGTGTGTCTGCTAGGAAGAGACCTGTTGTGCAAATTGAATTGTACTATATACTGTACACCCCAGGGAGTGGAGGTATTGACTAATGATGATGATGCAGATTTCAAAGTTGCAAACTCAAGAATATGTGTGGAGCTGTACCCTACTTTGACAGTAGACGAGCTTCCCTGGGATTTGAGAGAGACAGTGGCATCAGAAGTATGGGATTTCACTGGGGAAGAAATTGGATTGGTCAAAGGGGTGGACCCAGTGAAAATTGTAGTGAAACCGCATGCTGAGTTCCCAAGAACACCCCAGTATAAACTGACTCCAGAAACGATTGCAGGCATAAAACCCGTGATCGAGTCCATGATTAAACAGGGAATACTGAAAGAAATCGTGGGTAGTCCATGTAACTCCCCGATTATGGGTCTGCAGAAACCAAATGGGAAATTTCGGATAGTGCAGGACCTTCGAAAGATTAATAACATAGTCGTTTCATGTTGTCCAGTGGTACCGAATCCATCAGTGATACTGTTTCAGATTCCATTCCAAGCTGAGTGGTTCACTGTGATCGATCTTTGTCAGGCTTTCTTTTCGATCCCTTTGGACGAAGATAGCCATTTTCTTTTCGCATTTAAGCTGGAAAATCGCGTCCTAACCTGGTGTCGTATCCCTCAGGGGTATACAGAGAGTCCATCGATCTTTAACCAGCTTCTGAAGAAAAATCTTGAAAGTCTAGTGCTGCCCCAGAAGTCAGTTCTGGTCCAGTACATAGACGACCTCCTTGTGGCGTCAGAAACAGAAGAAGCTTGCAGGGAAGATTCCATTGCTTTGTTAAATCACCTAGCTGCCAATGGGCACAAGGTGTCCCCGGGAAAATTGCAGTACTGCCTGACAGAAGTACAGTACTTGGGACACAGAATTGAGAAAGGCAAACGAAAGGTGTCACCAGACAGGATAGAGGCGATCATGAAAATGAACGCGCCTCAGACCCAGAGAGAGGTCAGGATGTTCCTAGGGATGGTGGGTTATTGCCGACAGTGGATCGTGAACTTTTCACTGAAAGCAAAACCTTTGCAAAAACTGACGCACAAGGAGGTGAGTGATCCGGTACCATGGGACAAAGACTGTTTGATGGCATTCTTACAGCTGAGAGAGGACCTGTGTCGTGCTCCGGCATTGGGAATGCCTGATTACAATAAACAATTCTTTCTTTACTGTTGTGAGAGAGAAGGTTGTGCGTTGTCTGTGTTGGTCCAAATCCATGGGAATGCCCGTAGACCAGTTGCTTATTTCTCAGCTACTTTAGACCCAGTAGCCGCAGCGTTGCCCGGATGTCTCAAATCCGTTGCTGCAACGGGTGTCAGCATTGAGAGATGTGAAAATATCGTCATGGGGCACCCGTTAGAGGTGTGCGTGCCACATTCTGTTGAACTGTTGATGACCAGGACCAAAACACAGCATCTGACCAATAGCAGGCTCACGCGCTATGAGCAAGTTATTCTTGCTGCAGAGAACGTGACCCTCAAGAGATGCTCTGTTTTGAACCCTGCTACCTTAATGCCACTTCCAAATGATATTGATGATGATGATGAATATACAGACCATGACTGTCTCGATGTGACTGAACTATGCACCAAACCCAGACCCGACATCGTAGATGAGCCACTGACCGACCCAGACGAAGTTTTCTTTGTCGATGGCTCATGTGTAAGAGACGAAGTTGGGCAGTTGAGAGCAGCTTATGCTGTTTGTACAATCGAAGGAGTTGTGGAAGCAGGGTGCCTGGAAGGAGTAAACTCCGCTCAGGTAGCCGAGATTATTGCCCTAACACGTGCTTGCTTAGCAGGCAATCAAATTCGAGTCACCATCTACACCGACAGCCAATACGGGTTTGGGGTAGTTCATGATTACGGGCAGTTATGGTCTCAAAGAGGGTTCATGACTTCTTCAGGCTCTCCCATTCGCAATGGAGAGTTTGTGCGCCTGTTGTTAGAAGCATTGCAATGTCCAGCAAGTATCGCAGTTGTAAAGTGCATCGCACATACCAAAAATGAGGACTTTGTTTCGAAAGGCAATAGATATGCTGATGAAGTTGCGCGGTATTGCGCAGAACAAGGTTACTCTTTCACAGAGGTGGATGTGGGTGGAATAAATGTAAGAACTGAATTAGCCATGATACTGGAAACTGTTGATACTTGGGATGAATTGTCAACCATGCAAGAAAATGCTCCTGATTCAGAAAAGGAAACATGGGTAAAGGCAGGATGTGTAATGGGTGAGACTCATTTTTGGGTCTCAGCAGACGGCAGAGCAGTGTTGCCCAATGAGATGGTGAGTCCAATGGCTAGACTCATACATGGTCCCGTACACTTAGGGAGAGATGCTATGCTGAGAGTGTTTAGACAGACTTGGTACAATCCTAAGTTTAGAATAGCAGCAGAAGCAGTGTGCCAGCGTTGTGTGACCTGCCAGCAGCTGAATGTAGGGAAAAGAACACCAGTTGCACTAAGTCACATAGGAAGGTCTGGAGGTCCATTCAACAGAATGCAGATAGATTTCATTGAAATGCCAAGATGCAACCGCCTCCGCTATGTCCTGGTGGTTGTTTGTGTGTTCTCCAGATGGGTTGAGGCATACCCTACACGTAGGTGCGACACCCTCACAGTGGCTAAGTTACTGCTTAGAGAACTTATCCCTCGTTTGGGGTGCCGGCCTTTTTAGAATCAGATAGGGGAACACATTTTAACAGCGAGCTTGTGAAGATGATTTGTGTTGCACTGAATATAGACCAAAAGCTCCATTGCAGTTACCGACCAGAAGCCTCAGGAATTGTGGAACAAATTAATGGCACGATCAAGTCCAGAATAGCGAAAGTTTGCTCCTCAACGACCCTGAGTTGGCCTGATGCCCTGCCATTGGTACTCATGAGCCTTCGTAGTACCCCAGACAGAAGAACAGGGTTGTCACCACATGAGGTGTTAATGGGGAGAGCAATGAGACTGCCATCTATTCCAGCTACTGCACTGTTAAATATCACAGATGATATGATCCTGGACTATTGTAAGGGGCTGTCTGACGCCATGCGTTCTGTGTCCCTTCAGGTGCAGGCTGCAGAGGTTCCAGCGTGCCAGGGCCCTTGCCATGACCTGTATCCTGGGGACTGGGTCCTGGTGAAGAAACATGTGAGAAGAAGCTGCTTGGATATTCGTTGGCGTGGGCCCTACCAGGTCATCCTGATCACAAGTACAGCTGTAAAGGTGGGAGGCCTGCCCAACTGGATACACGCGTCGCATACGAAAAGGGTTCCAGCACCTCTGGAAACAGCTCCTCTCTCGGATGGACGTCCAGCTGAGGACCAAGAAGCCATAGAGGGGGCTAGCCAAGCTGTAGAGGTGCCAGTGGAAGCAGGGAACGAGTCTGACCAAGCTGAGGACGGTCAGTACAACAGCGAAACAGAAGACGCTACAGAAGGAGAAGACAGCTGGGAGTACGAGTCTGACCCTGACAGGTTTGAAAGAGAGCGAGAACAGACCAGAAGGAGAAGGAGTAGAAGGGCACGTGGAGAAGCAAATTGGCCGCAAAGAAGAAGTTCTAGCCTGAGGTCAACTCCAGAAGCAACCCTTCCTCCGATATCAGAAGACTCAGACCCAGAAGAAGGTGCTCAGGGCGCTGAAGCACCAGACCGAAGAAGGTCAAGAAGAGTGCGTGTGCCTAACAGAAGATACTCCACACCTGAGTGGACATATCTGGCGACAAATGTCTGTGAAACCGGAGACAGGGAGGATCCGAGCGGTGGTGGTGTCCAGTTCTGAGCCCATTATCACCGTGGAAATACAACTGTTGGTACCCGGTGTCGAACAAGAAGGGTCACTAACATTCGTGCTCCCCAGACCTCCCCGCCTCAGCAAGTTAAAACACATGTTTCTTACAGAATTGAAATTCCCCGACTTTGGTACCACGATAACAGCACATGAAGAGCATACTCTTCGCATGGAAATATTGAACTATGCTATTGAAGCTGCAACCACAAATCTAATAGTCGATTGTTAAAGGACTTTGTAAATAAAGCAAGCAGAAGAAAAGAAGATTACCTAGCGCCCAGGAAGCAGAGAATTTTAGGGAACCCCTTGAGTGGATGGAGAAGGGCTAGGGTTGTCTTTTTGAACTGTGAAAGGACTTTTTGCGAAAAAAGGCTGTCAGCCTCCAGCTGTGTGGATTCTAAAGACAAAGAAGGATTGAAAGAGACTGTAAAGGAACGAGAGGAAAAGAATTTTTTTGCAAAGAGAAAGGGAAAAGCTAGATTGTCTGACGAAATGGAGGCCGGCACCCCGAACCGCAGAGCTAAATGTATAATAGGTACACTAATAGTAGGAGTGATAATATTAATAGCTTTAGTGGTAACAATTTCTTATGTAAAGGAACATGAGGAAGAGGTAAAGGTAACTGATGCGAATTCTGTAGTAACACTTACACCCACTGTTGCAGGTGAGAAAAGGGAAAACACTCAAGAGAAAGCGTTATTGGCTGCAGAAGCCCGCAGGTTACATGTAGACGAGTCCCAAGGAGACTTTAGGTCAAATGCTTATGCTAAACTTTTGTATGAATACGTGGATGCCATGGAGGTTAAGGATTGCTACGTCTGCATGCAGTTGCCTGCGTCTGTAGATGAAGGAATTCGATATCATCACCTCCCTCTGACATATGGCATTACATGTAGCTTATTGCTTAGTATATTTTATGAGAGAGATAGTTTTGAATACTATTTCTCCAATTATGATTCTGTGTTGCCAGAAGTCCCGAATTATAAGCAGATGAATAAATGGGATTACTGGAAGAGTGAAGACAGATTGGCCAAGTTCTTCATTCCTTGGATTACCTTAGATACTTCACATGCCCGTAGAAATAATCTGACATGCAAGATGTCAGAAGTCGAGAAAAAGTTCATAGGGCAGGTGGATGATCGTTACAGGAGACAAAAGATTTTGAAAAAATCAGGACAAGGGAAATTAGATTGGACCGAGGAAGAGAAGTCACACAAGAGAAAGGGTAGTAATGGTCCAATAGCTTTAGATAAAGCGCAGAAAGGAAAGTTATGTCTTCACCGAGCCAAAACGTATTATGAAAATGTATACGTGGGTGAAGTTGACTGTGAACATGCTTTTAATTTAGAGTACTACACTAAGGATTTCCTGAAGGGAATGCAAGTGATTCCAAATGTGTATTTTGTATGTGGAAGAAATGCTTACGTGAGACTACCTGACAACTGGTATGGATCATGTTACTTGGCAATTGTCTTCCCCAAAATATATCATGCACAAGACTTATTGATCATTGAGGGCCAGACATCATCGAGGGGAAGGAGGGATTTAGGCGATGCAGAAATGGTTGGAGATGTCTTTGGAGCTATGTTCCCTCTTTTGGGAATAATCCTTAATGATGTTAAAATTAGACGATTGGCAACAGTTGTCGACAGGTTGTCTGCCAGCACTGCTCAGTCCTTAATGCTGGTAGAAGGAGAGATGCAATCGATAAGGGCTATGGTTCTTCAAAATCGGCTTGCATTAGATGTCTTATTAGCAAAAGAGGGCGGAGTCTGTAAGGCTTTGAAGGTTCAGGAATGTTGCACTTACATTCCAGACCTTTCAAAACCCCTTGAGAAAGTTATTAAGAACATAACTAATATACACAAAGAGATCGAAGACTTGAGTAGAGAAAATGTCTGGGAAAAGGTGGGCCACGGAATGAGTACAGTTGGAGGGTGGTTTTCCACCTTAGGCAAAAGCTTTATTTGGTATATCCTAAAGCCTATCATCATAATATTGATCTGTGGGATAATATTGTGGGGATTGGTGAGGGTATTCAAATGGTACAGAGCAAGAAGGTCAGAAAGGGCCCAAAGAGAACAGTTGCAGAGATTGGCTGCCATACAAGATAATCAGTACAGGAGCCTGAGAGCTCTGGAAGCGCAGAGAATGCCAGCAATAACTGCAGTTTAAATGTTAGTGATGACCCCGAGAGGTCATCAAAGGGGGGAACTGAGAGAGCGCAAACTGATATAAATATATGAGTACATCACACTTACCTATAGAGAGCATAATTCATGAAGAGAAATGCCATGAGTGCTAATAGTATCTGAAATTATATTCTAAATGTATAGCTAATATAGAGATTTAAGTAGAAGTGGAACTAATACAGAAATGTGTGACATTATATGATTTTATTAGACGTGATTATTTTGAATCTATGTCGTGTAGCTGTTAACATATAAGATGGTCTGTGGTAAAACGCAGAACGTGGTAGGCCTCAGGGCCAGAGCTGGAGCTAAAAGGGAAGGTGTTTCTTTTCACGACACAGATTGTTTAACGTTTTTGGTCATTGCATTAATGGGCCATGATTTGGAGTAATGTTTTCCAAATAATAGAATAAGAGTTTTAACATGCTTTAATTAAATGAAGAAATTGAATGCTATAATCATAATGTGAAATATTGTAGGCCTGAAATGTTTTAGCATTGATTTACACGTACATGTCTGGGCTGAGAAATGTTGCAAGCCTTTTTTAGAAGTCTATGAGAGTTGGGTTCTTGGCGGCAGATATCTGTCTGCAACAGGAAAGGGGGGATCCAATTATAAGTGAATGAATAGAGGCCTGTTCAGTAGACGGCCCAGACATGGAGGAGGGTTCTGGAATGTTTAAGGGGTATCAGCGGGCCGGAGAAGAGACTGAGAAGCAAGGTCAACTCTAACGTCTGAGGCCCAATACAAAGCATCATGGAAAAAGCCTGAAGTTGCACCACGTGAGAGGCGTTTCGCAAGGGGCGTCTCAAATGTTGTTGACTGTTTTGTATTAGGGACAGCACCCCTGGGTGGAGTTAGAGCAGAGACCTGAGGACCCTTTAGAGAGCGGATGGGTAGGCAGTGAGGGGTCATGACTGGAGAACTTTAGGGTTTCACCAAGAGACTTAGAGTGGGTGACTTCCCTTGGGGGTCATTCATTGCTGACACCTTTGTTAGGTTGGGATTTGGTTAAGTAGGGATACCATCTAGAACAGGGTAGGGACGCCTAACCTGTGTTTGTTTTCCTCCAACCTAAATGAAGGAGAGATATGCGTCTATGCTGATAGCTTTGCTATTTTTAGAACTTGTGTTAGTGATTTCTGTTGCTCGTCTGAGGGCTTTTCGAGAGCACATGTATGTAATTGGACCTGTGTATCTCGTGAATCTCATTCTGAGATGCTTGTATTTGCAGCTCATTATATCTTTACAATAAACTTTTGAAACCTAGAAGTTGTCCGTGATCTTTGAGAGTAGAGTCCTTTCTTGGGTGAACTAATTTGCAGATAGGTGTACTGTTTCCTTCCAAGACAGGCAATAAAGGTTCAGTCGACCAGAACGAGGTTTGGATCAATAGATATAAGGTATCGATCAAAATCTCGCCCTTTCAATATAATAAGAATTGAATGTAAAATGTTTTATGTAAAATGCTACAGTTATTATAGGTTTTCTTATCAAATAAGATTACAATAAAAACAATTCTATAGTATTAGAACTCAGTCCTGACCTTTTTGTTACTCCCACTTATCGTACAAGCGAGTTAACAAAGTCTTGTTTGTGAGCAAGACTTTAATAGGTCTGAAGCTCATAAATTCACATACACAAAAGTGTATTTGTGGTGGTAAGTTTTAATATTTTCCACAGATGCAGAAGATAACCTGAACATGTTACACAAGTCCTCCAGCAATGCATTCTGGTAGATGTAGTCCAAGCAGTTCACTCTACTCTGGCACCTTTGACCTCCTAATCCACCAGTTGTACCACAGTACATTATTCTTCCAGTATTTAGCAGTTTCTCCTTCTGTTTTCCAAATAGACGAGACCGTGGGATATAAAACAAATATGTCCCAGGCACCCTTAAGCTGGATTTGTAGACACTTGGACACGGCACTTGCTGTTTGTGTGGCTTTTGCACCCACAGCAGAAACTTGAAGTGTATGAAGGACTCTTGTTTCACTTCCAGCTAGGACTAACACATATTTCTCACATAAAGGTAATTAATACTCCTTTTATTCCACTCTGATCGTCATGGGTGGGAGCTAGCTGGAGCCTAACACCTTGATAATAGCAGTTCCCCAGAAACAAAGACACACAGCTTGTGTCAACCCACAAGCATTTAAGAGACAAAAACTATGGTTTGGAGGCAGGATTTTGATTTTTCAAAGCCACATATGTAAATGATATGTATGCACTGTAGGAATGTCAGATGTATCTATCTATATGGGTTTTTATACTAATAACCATTTATACTGCATTTACAAATGAATATTGTTTTTTTTACTAATGAATATTTATTATTACCAAGGGACACCATTTTGTTTACATTTGAGAATGACGAAACCCATGCCTTGAAATCTTTCAAAGCAGTCCCTTGCTGCCAGTTCATGATTCACTAAACTTAATGAGTCATCTTACAAACTTTTTACTTGCAGACAACACAATGATCTCTGCAACAAATGGTGAAACCTACTGAGTTAGGTACAAAACTAAATTCGTAGCAGCATTTAGGCTGAGTCTCCTCAGTGCTTAATTTGTAAACATATAAGTACCGGGGCTCAATGTTCCTGCTCAGAAGTCAGCAAGCAGAACACGAAGGCTCTGAAGTCTTGATTCCATTTCATGGCGTCTTCATTCACCACCAGATATTCTTGCCCCTTTAGCTCTCTCTTACAGGTTCCTCCATTCTCCTATTGTCATGGGTTTTCTGCCTTTGCCTTCCTCCTTCTTTCCCCTACATGTGTTTTTCATTTATGTATACGCCTGTCTGTGTTAGCCGCATCTGAAGAAGACACACAGCAGCGCAAACATTGGACATGCCAAGAAATAGTAACCAAGCCTATTGTGTCTTTTTACTTTTGATGTACTTGTCTATGCCTATTTTTTTGTCCAATCACCAATCAACCCTATGTACAGTGCTCTGATACCCTTGGGTCATGGTTGTGCTTTATAAACCACTCTAAATACATAAATAAATAAGCTCCAGAAGCCATATTCTAGTTCAACGCTGATTTGAGTGTCATCAGCATACCTAAGACATCTTTCCTTGAATAACCTCGTGAACTGCTTTTGCTCTCTCATTCATGCAGATAGTTTTTATGAATGATGCTAAACTCGAAGAGAAGAGGACAATCACAGAGTGCTTTTTGTTTGAAAAGGTTCTGGCTAAATCGAGGTTTTGCTATTTTTTCTTTAAAATCATATGTTAAGAAAAATGGTATCATTTTGAATTTTTTAAAACCTTTGCAAATACTTAAAATTCACTAGATTGGCTAAGTTAAAAAATATAAGAATTAGATATAGGCAGAGTTTCACAACCCTAATTGCTTCCAAAGAGTGATTAAAGTAGTTGAGCTGGATAAAACACAAAGTGTGCAGAGACAGGATATTAGAAGAGTCCAGAGACTGTTTCATAGCTACATCAATAGTGTTGTTTATTTACAAGCCGGATACAAGAAGCAGGTGGAGGTTGGCAACAACAGGCTGGTCGGTCTGACCAGAATGATGAAAACATTAGGGGAATCACTGCCAAAGGACAAAAGTGGATTGTGAAATATCTTAACACCCTTGTGCTGCAAAACAGATGAGAGCTTGGTTTCATGTATAGGAAGTAATGATGGATAAAGCCGATGGATGTTGTGATTGGGTCACTAGAGAATAAGATTTAAGAGGAGTAAAGGATGTCGCCGGCTTATATTTCATTTACACCGACTATCACAAATCTACCCCGATGATCCACCAGGATCCCGGTCTTTATTGGAATTTTGTGCAAAGGAAGTACTTTATTTATCCAATTCAGATATCTACAGCTAAGTGACACATGTGGTTAACAATAGTACTGGCCAATTTATTGCCCCGTCTCAAATGTTTGCCTCAGGACGTAGAGAAAAGATCTCACATAGTTCCATCAATCCAGCACGGCTCGCTTTAATGAAAGGCTGAGCCAAATCTGTCCACCCCTTTCTTTATTGAATTGAGATATAAGACTCACATTTATCTTGTGATCTACATGCAAGAAAGGGGTTAGAATCCTGCACTAAAGCGGAATCACGAGGAGTGGAGTTAGTGCACGGTGGCACTGTAAGAGCAAGGGTTAGAGCAGTGTTACAGGAACTTTAGATGGAGAATTTGTTCTGCGATTGAGAAACAGCGGGAAGAACCGGGGGGGGGGCATATTAGCAACTAATAGCGATAATTATCGCTAAATGCGCTTAGCGCATTTTTTTTTATCGCCGCCTATCGCCGGATATTTTTGCAGAGATAACGTGCTATTAGCAACGGCGATAGCAGCTCAATGCGTGAATATCGCTGGAAATCCAGCGATATTCAGGCATTAACGCTAATGGGGACTTAACCTGAATATCCACCTCCCATTGGATATACAGGTTAAGTCATGGTCTGAGCAGGTGTTAGGTTCTAGCGATAATTGCGCTTAGCGCGATATTTTTATCGCTTCGCCTGCCTTGCTAATAGGCGATAGCTGTGTTAGAGACTGCTTTCAGTCGCTAACAGGTTGGGTACGCCCACTTTGCATGTCATTAGCTATAAATAACGCAGACATGCAAAGCGGGCCCCAAACCTGTAGCTATCGCCTAAAAGCTGTCGCTGACTGCTGTTAGCGACAGCTTGCTAATAGGGCGATACAAATATCGCCGCTTTAGCGGGAAAAAGTCCAGCTAAAGCGGCGATATCACCCTTGCTAATATGCCCCCAAATTCTGTGTGCGGTTATGAAAGTTTGATAGTGGGAACCTGGAGTTTATGTGTCACTCTGAGTCTTCAGTCTATGATGGCTCTGACCTGTGTCTTGTTGGGCCAGCAGACACAAAGAATTACCACCTGTACACACCAAAAAACGTCTTTTAACATGCCGCTCTGAATCTGTGCGTAAAGTGGAAAGGGGTGCAGATGAGATGGATAGAGAGGGTTGTATGACATTACAACGCATGCTTTTACCACGCATGCTGTTACAACGCAGTTTTTACAACGCATGCTGTTACAACGCATAGCGCTTTGGGGTGCTGGATAGTGAATAGTTTAATTTACTATTCCAACTCCATTCCCCGTGGATAGTAGGGAAGGTGTTGGATAGTAAATTAAAACTATTCCCTATCCTAGAGCGCCCCCCCAGCGCAATACGTTGTAATGGTTTTCGTTGTAAAACCTGCGTTGTAAAAGCACTGCGTTGTAAAAGTTTCGTTGTAAAGGATGTTTCCCAATAGAGAGTCTCCTCTCGGGTGATTTACTCCTGACAGTCAGCCCTGTCAGTGTTCTTCTTACTTCTATCAGTGACTTCTGGTTTTAGGCTTTGTGCCTAGAAACACAGCATTGTTCAATAGCACAATACAGTTAACATCTTTCATGAACCTATTTGATCATTCTAATTGCAGCATTCTTTACCATAATTACTCTCAGTTTTTTTATGCTAATTAATTGTTCCTGAATTCATGCTTGATTGCATTGGAAAAGATATTTGAGGAAGATTACATATTTAATATCTGTCTTTCTAAGATTGCGGCTTTTGTAACTACATGGCCAAGTTTCCAACACTTTGTCCAGTATTCACGAAGGTAATAATTATCTTGCTTGTTAACTAGTAGTTAACTAGTAGTAAGGGCTTGTTTTCTGGGTTCCTAAGTCTCTTATCAGTTTGACAAGGTATCTTGTTGAACAAAAATAAATTTTATTAAATGTGAGGTATCTTCTTAAGCAAACAAAACCTTCTCAAAAGTGTTGTTATAAATAACAAGGGATAACATGCATGATTAAATCTGTAAAATTTCTTCTTAATTTATCTGGAGTTTTTTTTTTCATTTTCAGAATTTAAGATTGCAAACCGAATGAAGGTGGCTCCTCTGGAATCTTTTCTCAGGTGCGTTCTATCCACTCCACAATACTTTTTTTTTTCTTTTGGAGTTTTATATAGCACAAACTAGACCCAAAGGTATCAGAGCACTTTACATGAGCACCAGTTGCGTTACAGACGGACACATTAATTAGTATTATAATTTTTTTGTTAGGCACGGGGAGATTACGTGATTTGCCCAGAATCACAGGATGTTGAGCATCCCTACCAAGACTCAAAACCCTGTTCTCAAGCTTCAAGGTCGACCGTGCTAGCCGTTAGGCCACATCCTCTCCCTTGATTGTGAAGCAAGGCGTGGCTGCCGGTATGCATACCCTTGCATGTGTTCAAGGGCAATCTAGTACCTTTCTTGTTGGGCTTTACACTAGCACCTAAACTGACTTAATATTTGTTGGGGTGATCTGGATTGGAATGAGGTCCATCTTCTCGGCATATAGCCTCTCTGCTCTCATTCGGCCTGCATCTCGATGCTCACACACAAATTGTCTAAGTGTATCCTGTTTGTCTCAGGGCCAGATTTAAAGTTTGGCTGACAGGGTACTTTGTTGCACACAGAACAGAGTGCCCTGTCCAAGAAACCTTCTGTCTGCGGCTCAAATTAAAGGCAGGCAAACCTTAGGTTTTCTGAAGAAAGAGCCCCTTTTGGCTCAGTCAATGGAAATCTCCCTTCCACAGCCTGACGGAATAGGGGCCAATGTAGCCAGTGTATTAGACTGCCAGTCCTATTTAGGGGGTGATGTAATGTATTTTTTTCCTGTCCGTCACTGCCAGGAAAAATCTGGTGAAGGACAGAAAAATAATAATGATCACCACACTCATGGTGAAAAGTCACAGGTGTGACGGTCGTCGTTTTTTTTTCTGAAACAAACTCCCACTTTGGGAGTTTATTTCAGAAAAAGAACAACTTTTGAAAAGTTTGGTGAGTGGACCTTCACATCGGTCGGTGGTCATCACCACATTTTTGTACATTGACTGGAACTTCAGTGACTGCGGTTCCTTTCGGTCTACAGAGATGACTGTTGTTCTGGCAGTAATCTCTAAATTTGCCGGAAGGGCATCTGTCGGGGTGATGGACGTAATGTCCTCCACCACTCTGAAGAACTGAGCACTGTTCCTCAAACTATAAATCAGGCCTTAATCCCTTGAAAGGAGCATTACATCCCTGTTGATAGCAGGAACGGTAGACTTTGTGCCTGACTGTGGTGGTGGTGCCACACAGAAATTTGCCTTAGGTTTGTTGACGCCGTGCTCCACCTCTTCATGGGCACTGCTTCTGTTCCTGCAGTATCAACCTCTAAATATTTCTATATTAGCGGCGAAGGTCTAATGAGTTCAACAAGCAAATCCAAACTACAAAACCAAGAAAGCACCAGATTATCACCGAAGATCCAGATCAGGAACTATTGCCACTGATATCCTGTAGTTAGGGAGCGACTTAGTTCAGAGATATAGGGGGAGAGTGGAGAGGTTAGGGCTGCCGCTGTAAGTTGGCAGACTCATCCGTTTATCCACGGAGGCGGAAGATAAAAAGCACACAAAAATCAGTTCTTCTAAGGGAAATTATTACATCTTTGCTTGATTGCGTCATTGCATTTTCCATGGGTATCTGTTTCTCAAAGAACATTAGAGTTTAAGAGTGACCAGCATGCTAAAATCTGGACTGATCATCATTATATCTCATTTGTTTAAGAAAAGATCACATGACAAGAATCCCAGGCTCTGGAAACGATCTCTCTGAAACACAAACATGAATGAACTGCTATCCCGCAGCGAGAATACCTGGCTGCCACCTATTGACATGTCTGAGGTACAGGTACTCACGGAGCATTACAACAACTCTATATTGAGTATTTTAGATTCTGTTGTCCCCTTACAACTAAAAAGAAAGTCCTCCAAAGACTCTAAACTCTGGTTCAACGATAGTTTAAATTCAGGGAGACGCAATCTGAGACAAGCCAAACGATCCTGGAGACTCCCCGTCCCCTGAACACCTCATGCTCCTGAGATCTAGAAGAAGCAATTACAACAAGCATATCAGGAGGGCGAAATCGAACTTCTTCAGAAGACAACCAGATAATGCCAGAAACAGACCTAAAAAAACTTTTGATTTGATCAAAACTCCAATCCAACTATCTCCCAACTCTTCCGCCATCACAGTCCATTACACAGCCAACTTGTGAAGTGTTTGCCTCCTTCTCCCTTGAAAAGACAATTAAGATTGAAAATGATCTCCGAACACTGCAATGCAACCAACAGACTGTCCTATTCCCGACTAACCCTACATCTCCTCCTCCACCTCAGCCCCTGCCTGCTACAGGTATCCCACCCAAAAATAACACCTGCTGGAGCCAATTTACTCCCTTTAACAAATTCTCCATACTCAACCTGCTCACTACTTTTAAAGCTTCAAACCACTTCAGTGACCCCTTCCCGTCAAGTTTCTTCAATGAGATCAAATGGTCGTTAGTCCCTCTCTGGACAAAAATAGTAAATACCTCCTTACGTCAAGGCATGATCCCTGATTGTCTAAAGTCAGGGCAGGTTACTTCCATTCTAAAAAAAACACTGTGGATCAAGAGGACATTAATAAAGTTTGTCCTATCACTAGCAATCCAACTCTATCCAAGCTCCTAGAGAAATGTGTTCATGTCCAACTATGCAACCACATTGAACAATACCAGCTTTTAGATCAATTCCAATCCGGTTTTCGCCAGGGCCACTGTACTGAAACCGTTATTATTCACATAGTCAATGATGCTCTAAGAATGCTAGATTGGAAAGAAGCCTGCCTTCTAATCTTCCTTGACCTCGCTTCAGCTTTTTATACGGTCATACATGACAACGTCCTGGTCTTACTGGAACGAAGGATGGGTTTCTCAGGCGCAGTGCTAAACTGGTTTGCCTCCTTTCTTAATAACAGAACTCAAAGGTTTAAAGTCAGTCAACCCTTCTCCAATTCTATGCCATTCAAACTGGGGGTCCCCCAGGGATCTGCACTCTCACTCACGCTCTTCAACTTGTTCATGGAGCCTCTAACGGAAATGCTCACTTCATCCAACATTCACTGTCACATGTATGCCGATGACACCCAACTGTACCTGAAAATCTCCTCCCCGGACGACATCAGATCACTCAACTCAACCCTACTCAAAACACAACAATGGCTGACCTACCAACGTCTCAAGCTAAATTCCTCCAAATGGAATTCCTCCTTATCGCGCCAGCCAGACAGTCTACCATCATTGTTGAGTACTGGAAACACCTAACGGCTCTCAACTGTACCCCACACATCATTGATTCCGGAAGGTCTCTTGGAATAATACTCAATAAGACATTGAATATGCAGGAGCACTTTAGCTCAGTCACCTAAGGTGCCAACTTCCACATGAGTTTACTAAGAAATATATGCTATTTCTCACTTTTAACGCACAAAACTCTCTTTTAAAATTAAGTGCAGGTATCACATTTTATTTTTTTAGTGACCGTAAAAAGAACACATTTAAGTGGAGAACCAAATGATAAATTACAATTTGATTTAAAATTCTTTCTGTTTCAGTGAGTTCCAAGATTTATAATTGTGATTCCCAAGTATAGCACCCTCAAAACCGTCAGCCTACAGACTTCCCAGAATTCCAGAAACGATCCAATGCTCAAAACATTACCAATTAATCAATTATGTAAATTCATCAATCGTATGCCTTTATCAATTCAGTATCAAGCCTCATCCTCAAAAAGGGGAATGAATATACGGGAAACAACCTTTACAACGCAACTTTTACAACGCACTACC
This sequence comes from Lissotriton helveticus, assembly GCF_964261635.1. Classification (NCBI taxonomy): domain Eukaryota; kingdom Metazoa; phylum Chordata; class Amphibia; order Caudata; family Salamandridae; genus Lissotriton; species Lissotriton helveticus. The sequence continues at coordinate 832,988,916 of NC_136073.1, read as the reverse complement.
ATTACAACAAAACTTTTACAACGCAACATCCATTACAACGCATGCCATTACAACGCAACCATTACAACGCATGACACTACAACGAACACCACTACAACGCATGTCTTTACAACGCAGTCATTACAACGCATGCCATTACAACGCATAACATTACCATCCAACACTTACCCTACTGTTGCACCCCCTGGAGTTAGAATAGTAATTTTTACCCCTACACTATCCAACACTTACCCTACCGTTGAACCCCCTGGAGTTAGAATAGTAATTTTTACCCCTACACTATCCAACACTTACCCTACTGTTGCACCCCCTGGAGTTAGAATAGTAAATTTTACCCCTACACTATCCAACACTTACCCTACTGTTGCACCCCCTGGAGTTAGAATAGTAAATTTTACCCCTACACTATCCAACACTTACCCTACCGTTGCACCCCCTGGAGTTAGAATAGTAATTTTTACCCCTACACTATCCAACACTTACCCTACTGTTGCACCCCCTGGAGTTAGAATAGTAAATTTTACCCCTACACTATCCAATACTTACCAAACATGCAATGTAATGTTATGCGTTGTAATGGTATGCGTTGTAAAGGTATTATGCGTTGTAATGGAATGCGTTGTAAATGTAGTTTTTTTAATTTTCGTTGTAATGGCATGCGTTGTAATGGAATGCGTTGTAATGGATGTTGCATTGTAAGAAATGCTTTTGTAAAGGTATGCGTTGTAAAAGTATGCGTTGTAGTGACATACATCCTGAATATATATATTAGTGCACTGGCAAAACTCTTCTTTACCATGAGTAGCTAACCTTGAAACTACTTCTGTGGCTGACGCTGAAACAAAAAGTTGCAATGTCAGCCGCAGTACTGGTTGTAGTAGAAGTAGTTGGACTATGCATCATAGTACTAGTAATGATATTGGATGAATCAGTGCTGGTAACAGCGATACATATGGAGTCATTTTAGAGTTAGGTGCTAATGAAAAATATTTGGATTTGCGGAAAAAGTGCTAATTCCAGAGATGAGGTCACCAACAGAATATTCTCTTCTACACTACATCTCCTTCTAAGGAAATTCTTCCAGAATTAATTTAGCTCTTCCTCTGCAAATCTGAACATTTTCTATTTCCACATCTATAAATCATACCCACTGTACCAGCAGTAGTAACAGAAGGCGCAATAATATAACTAAATGTAGTAGAGTGGTTGTTTTTTGGGAGTCTACTTTAATAAGAAAGGAGTAGCCGAAATTGATTTTAAAAGTTTGGTACTAGATGAATTTATACTATGAGTTTGAGGTCCTTGGAGGAAAGAAAGAACTGAGGTAAGAAGTAATGCGGCTTGGAGTAATGAAGACCTGCTACTCCTTAGCACGTAATTGACCTATTATCAGAATCACCTAGAGGTGTAGCGGTGGACGGAGCACACAGATCACGTACACCAATTTCATCTCACATTTCATCCATCTTGCTTTGGTTCATCTTCAGGGTACCAATGGGTTCTAGGCATGAAGTTCTTTTGTCAAGAGTTTTTCTGATTCTAAACAGTTTGAGTGGGCCTGACACTGACCATTTACATCAATTAAAGGTATAGAGGGATGTCCCTGGCATATCCTTTGATTCTCCATGACTGTGCTTTTTTTGCTACCCCAGAGTATAATCCGTTTGCTGCTGCCGTTGGCCAACGGCCGGTGCAAGCACTACCTTCGTAGTGCTGCACACGTCCGTTGGCCTACGCGGCCTCGCCTGTGCAAGAAATTACCCGCACTGTGGCGGAATTTAGGCGGCGGTTAACAGGTTATAATTGACCTGAAGGCAGTGGCAGTGACTCTAAGAACTCTGGGGCATATTATCAAGGGGGTTTATCTCTGCTTTTTTGGCTTTAAAATCCAAAAAAGCGGAGATAAAATTATCTCCCTATTACCTAGCTGTCGCTAACACCAGTTAGCGACAGCTAGTAGGAGATAGCGACCATCTTGGGCCCCGCTTTGCATGTCAGTGAAATTTATCACTAATGACATGCAAAGTGGGTGTGCCAAGATGTTAGCGACTGGAAACAGTCGCTAACATCGCTATCTCCTATTACCAACTTTTGGAGATATTCGCGCTAAGAGCGAATATCTCCAAAAGTGACAGAGTCTTCAGGGTCTTCTCGGATACCAACTGCTCCCTCCCCGTGCCACTGCAGTGTGGGGTACCACAGGGTTCTTCCCTTAGCCCCACACTGTTTAACATATATATGGCACCTTTAGCGGAGGTTGTAGCCCCTTTTGGAATCCAGCTGATAAGCTATGCTGACGATACTCAGTTAGTAGTCTCTCTAAATCGAGCCAACCACCGCCCAAACAATCTCTGCAGCTGCCTGGAGGCGGTGGCGAAATGGATGGATGCGTCCCATCTGAAATTGAAAGGGGGAAAAACTGAGCTAATGCTGCTGGGAAGTAAGGCCACCTTTAACAACACCATCCTGTGGCCTCCCTGTATGGGTCCCGGGCCCACTCCAAAATCTGAAGTAAAAACCCTTGGCTTCTGGCTTGACACGGAACTGTCTCTCAAAATCCAGGCAAGAAAGACAGTAGCCACTTGCTTCGGTCTAACCAAAACAATCCGGAAAATTCTCCCCCAGTTACCAGAAGCTGCAAAAAAAAACATAGTCCAGTCCCTCATTTTATCAAGGCTGGACTATGGGAATGCACTTTATCTGGGCGCCCCCATTTCAGTCATACGACAACTTCAGATCGCCCAGAACTCCGCAGCAAGATTACTTACCGGAACCAGTCACCGCATATCAGCTGCACCATCACTTAGGACCTTGCACTGGCTCCCCATAAAGGAGCGGGTACATTTTAAATCCCTCTGTCTGGTCCACAAAACTTTTTATGGGAATGGCCCTCCCATCTTAAAAGACATGGTCATACCATACATACCATCTAGGGATCTCCGCTCAAAGCAACAAAACCTCCTCACAATTCCCAGGACCTACAGAGCTCGAACAGGGGACCGCCTGTTCTCGCGTAATGCGGCTAGGTTGTGGAATGCCCTCCCTCTTCCACTTCGTTTAGAGCCCAGTCTGACTGTTTTCCGGAAAAAGATAAAAACTATTCTGTTCCCCAATACATATACAATCTCACCTAGTTTACGTCAGATCTCTATTTCCTCTCACTCTTTTCTTTCTGTTCAACTATCAAGCGCTGGGATGCTCTCGAGTAGCCATGCGCTATAGAAGAACCTTTTCAATTCAATTCAATTCAAAGCTAACACCTGCCCCTGAGCAGTTCTTAGCCATGTTATCCAATGGTAGGTGGATAACATGGCTAAGAGCATTAGCTCGGTAATGCATGAATATCCTTGACTTTTCATCGATATTCATGCATTTCGGCCGATTTTTATCGCTTAGGAGATAAACCTTGATAATAGCAAGGTTCCTAAGCGATAAAAATCGCCGCAGCACGGCGATAAAAATATTGCCGCTATGCCAACATAGCGATAATTATCGCTAGTTGTTGGTAATATGCCCCAATGTTTACATTGAAGTTGTTTCCTATCTGTGCCCTTCCTTAACCCAATAGGGGCTTATTTACAAGCCCCTTTCGCTGCTGGTGCGTCACGTTTTGTGACGCACAGGCGTCACATTATGCTGCCACATATTTACAAGGACAGGAAAAGTCAACCTGTGTGGCTTTTCGTGTCCTTGTAATACGGCCCCTTTACGCGCAGCACTTTGCGTGAAAGCGGCGTTCCATGGAACTTGACATATTTTCAGATTTACGAGAAGTTGTAAACCTGGAAATGCGTCTGAATGCTACGCCTCCCCAAGGGAGGCGTAGGGAGGAGCAACAAGGAGAAATGTATTCATTTCGCCTCGTTTTTTGCCTCTTTCTATGCCTGCTGCATTCTGCAGCACACATAGAAGAAGCAAATCACCTCTGATGATTGTTTATGTGCAGTAAGGTGTCCTTTCCTGCACATAAACAGTCAGTTAAAAATTGACGTTTTGCAAGTTCTTTGTGTGCTAAATCAGCACCCATAGAAGTTGAAAAACGCCATATCAGATTGCTTATGTGCAGGAAGGTGTCATCCCCGTGAAGCAGGCATCCTTGTACCATGGTGCAAGGGTGCCTGAGTCGGCACATGGCAGCCAATTGTGTTCTAGTGCACAGGAAAGTACAAGGATACAACATATTATTGTAAATATGTTGCATCCCTGTGCTTTGAAAGTGCTGCAGCATGGCACAGCCAAAGGGCTTGCGGTGCCGCGCTGTGGCTCATGTAAATAAGGCCCTTGGTATGCAATAAGATGCTTTTAAGAAGCTACAAGGTTTTCAAGGTGTCAACCATGGGATGTCTATCGATGTCGGTACCAGATGTCACTTCCACTGTCCCTGACAGCCATCTTAATCTGAGTTCGGCAGCAGGGGATGGTAGGTCAGTCCGTTTGTGGCCACCAGCTCCCGAGAGGCAGCTGCCTTCAATAAGTTCCAGGCTTACTTGCTCCATGTGTGCTTAGTAAGGGCCTGAAGGAAGCAGGGAGCATGCGAGGAAGGGCGGGGGCAGGTCTGGGAGCAGGGACCAGGCTCCGTCTTCCATCGGCCCAGCCATGTTTATAGGAGCAGCAACAGTCCGCGGATGCTAACGATTAGCGTTGGCATGACTTAGCTGCCTGATCCCCTCTACTGAGCCAGTTTTATCGGTCCCTGGACATGCAGCAGGCCAAACAATCCCATTGTTGCGTTTGTTGTCTTTTTCTAATTTACTGGACCAAAAGGATTGTGAATCTTGATGCTAATCCTAAGCAACAGGGCCCTTCCGTTGTTTTGAAAGTTGATTATTTGAAGATGGAGGTGAAGGCCAGAAGCCCGCTGAAACGCAGCACTGCTTGACTCTTGCAAGGTTGTGGCGGGAGACCAGTTCACTTAAAGGTCTCCCCGGCTCCACAGTTTTTGCTGCGTAGATGATAATGCCCAAGTCGACACCATCAGATTTCCACACTCTCGTCATACGCACCCGCAAATTCTGTGCCATTTTCACCTTTTGTAAATCGGTATCTTTTTCACGACTAAACAAAATGGCTGACCATTTTTGTATATATATATGCATGGGTACCAGTGAACAAGCAGCGGACGCTGCAAAACGCGTCGGGTGATTGTGCCGAATAAAACTTCACTATAGAAATGCAATGGGCTGCAGCTTGTTGTTTGTGAGATAATTGGAACAACTCTCTTTTGGATGGCCCGGGGTTGGCGAACCCCGCTGTGGGCCGCTGTGTCAAAGTTGGCGCCGGTGTTTTCTTCGCCGGATGTGTTTGGATATATATATATATATATATACTAGCAGCCCGACCCGACGTTGTCCGGGTATGAAATAGAATGTGTGTAATGTGTGTATTTGGCAAGGGCAATTTATTTTAAAATCTCGCAGTAGACAACATTTTTTGTTTCATTAGAATCGGGACGGAGAAGGCCCAGCTGCAGCCCTGGTTGATATTAGCAGGCGCGTGTAATTGGTGTAGTGATCCGCCGCCTGAGCCCGGCTACAGCCCTGGTTAATGTTAGCAGGCACGTGTAATGTCGTTGAATGAGAGAGTTTTCAGCCGCGGGTAAATCCTTTTAATGAGAGAGTTGAGTGACAGCAGTAATTGTCCCCGCAGACACGCTCATTTGCGTGTTCCCCCGCTTGAGGCCCAGATACAGGCCTGTTTGATGTTAGCAGGCGTGTGTTTCCCCGCTTGAGGCCCAGCTGCAGCCCTGGTTGATGTTATCAGGTGCGTGTAATTAGTGTACTGATCCGTCGCCTGAGCCCGGCTAGAGCCCTGGTTGATGGTAGCAGGCGCATGTAATTTTGTTGAATGAGAGAGTTCAGTAACAGCGCGCAGGAGAGGCTGCAGTAACGTTACTTACCACGCCTCAAGCTGAACGCGTTTGTCATGCCCCCAGCACACGGCCACAGCAGACGATCTTCTGATTAATGTACGACCCACATGGCATGAAGGGCGGAATGTAGCACACGCCCCCAGCGTGCCCCTTGATGCAGCGCAATTGCGTTCACATGGCATGAAGACCGGACACACGCCCCCAGCGTTTCTCACATCCCCAGCGTGCCCCTTCATGCTGCGCAGCAACGTAATTGGCGCTTGTATGTACGACTCACATGGCATGAAGGGTGGACGTCTTCAAATCTTAGTTAAGCACGCATTGCCGACTTACAGACAGAAACGGCCTTTGAAGAAGCAACATTGTGAAACGCGTCAGGCCGCGACTTGTGAGCTGCCGAGCCTAGTGGCATAGTTGTTCCCGGAATGCCGTTGGGTGACTTGAGCTTTGTGTGTATATATATATATATATATATATATATATATATATATTTTTTTTTTTTGTCCTAGAACATATGAGGGCTATTTCCTCAAAGGATCCAAACTACCCAGTAGCTCGCCATTTCGAGCAGGTACATGACAGCAATAGCAATTTACTGACGTATTTCATTTTGGACCAACTAGTCAGAACAGAAAGAGGGGGTAACTGGATAAAGAAATTGAGAACACTAGAATCAAGATTCATTATCCAGTTACAGACTAAGACCCCGGGAGGGATGAATAATGAAGAAGAGATGTGGACTCATATTTGAGCAATCCGTTTCTGCCCCCCGAAGTTCTTTCTGAACAACCTGGAATAACAGATTTGTATATAGTCCCCTTGATATAGACAGAGAAGTCTAAACTGGAGTCACCAGAAAAGCTGTTCTTATCATTTACTATCATGTTTTATTTGTTGTTGAATCACAGTGATAATCTGAAATAAGGATTTTTACAATAATTGTAAGCATATCATTGTGCCCATTCAGGGCTAGATTGTTAATACTTTATTTAACTGTGGTTCTGACTTTTGGTGACCCACAGTATAGTGAACACCTTATGATTTTCACCAAGAGTTGGTTGTGAAAATCATATATCAGGTACTAACGGCATGGGTGTCATCTTTATATGTAGACATTAGTAAAACGCATAGTAATGAATTGATGCTTGAGTATAATGAGAATACATATAGATTCTCCTTGGGCAGTTTTGAATGTATATATCAGAATGAGCCGATTGCCGTGTTAAGATGGCCGCCGTGAAAGTAATGAATGAATTACTTGATGTACCGTTTTCTATGTTAATGCTGATTTGTGCTAAGAACAAGTGACCTTAGTTATTAACGGTCTCTGGTTCAAATACAATCAAAAAACAGTGTCAATCTACACTGACGAAGGCGGCAACGCCGAAACGCGTTTGTGGATTGATTTGCTGAAGGTTTTTGTTTAATAAAAACGTGACGAACCTACGCCGTATTGACTTGGAGTGCTCTCATTTGGAAAAACCCAGAATTGGGTGTTTTATCGTTGGTGAATATATATATATATATATATATATATATATATATATATATATATATATATATCTTACATATATTTTAATTGCATGGACTTTGCCACATGGGCAGGAGTGCACTTCGCATGTAGGCGAGAGGAATGTAGCCTTATGGCTAGAGCAGTCAACCTTGAAGCTGGGGGACCGGGTTCGAGTCTCGGCAACGACGCTCAACATCCTGTGTTCCTGGGCAAATCACTTAATCTCCCTGTGCCTAACAAAAATGAATGTGTCCTTTTGTAACAAAACTGGTGCTCATGTAAAGCGATCTAATTAATACCTGATATCTTCGGGTCTAGTTTGCGATATATACAACTCTAAAAATAAATAAAATATACAAATACTATGCAGGAAGATGTAATAGTTAAAAAACACATGGGGTGGGTCAGGGATCACAGTCTCTGGACATCAGGTGGTGTGTGAAGGGGTGAGTTTTTTGGGCATTTTCAGAAAGACAGCAAGTTTGTGTTAAGTGAGGTCTTCGGGAGGTAACTCTAGATTATGAATGCTTCGCGAGAGAAGCTCGGACATAGAGTTTTTGATTTCTCAGTCGTTGAGATTTTCATCAGGAGCCTGGATTTACCTCTGGTGTTTCTTACTCTGCTGTGGTCTGCAGTTTATGCATTATCAGTAGACCAAGGTGAATGTCTTTGAGTGAGGTGGCTCATTTCACTGAGGAAGGAGGAACCTTCACAAGAGGGATTTGATAAACTATGTCAGAGGAATGAGTCTTGAAAAGAGCTCATTGGTCACCCAGGTACCAGGGCTAAATTATCAGCACCAGAAATCAAATGTTAGAAAATGTATATAAACTTTCTCCAGAAGCTCAAGCGCTGCTGCTTATGAAGCTTAGAGGATCAATACCAAACTCATGAAAGAAGAAATTATCTTTCAGGAAGATGGACAAGTGAAATAAAGCTGTAATAGAAGGGGGAGGCCGGAGCGTTTATCCTTCAAAAAAGTCCATATCACTCATCTCATCTAAGGCTACAGATAGTGACTGACTGTTTGACATGGAGTTTGGGAGAGAATCGGGCCTAACGTCTAGGGCGCTCGACCTCGAACCTGGGAACTGGGTTCGAGTCTTGGCAGTGACGTTGAACATACTGTGATTGTGGGCAAATCACTTAATCTCCCCGTGCCTAACAAAAATGAATGTGTCCTCATGTAATGCAACTGGTGCTATGTAAAGTGCTCTGACACCCAATTCGGGTCAAGTTCGCGCTATATAAAACTGTTAAAAAAAATAAATGGAGACATCCTGAGTGGGATCACGGTCCATAAAAACGCGACAGGGCCAGATTATTTGAGGTCTGACCTATTTGCCTAACGTATGACTTGAGCAAGTAAGCCCCGCGAGGCTGATGAAAGTCAATTGGGATTTTTATAGGAGGTATCACCTGACGTTCAAGCTTCTCGGTCTCCAAACTAAGGACAAACGTTAGAGCCTGGCAGACAGGGTTACTACATTATAAACTGGGTCGATTTCCTATCTGCCTTATCACAAGCGCATTATATCCTACGGCACTTGTAATCTGACAGACGAGATATTTTGACATGTTTGGGACAAAGTACCCATCCTCCAAACTCTGAATCAGTCCCTGAGAGGCTAAGGTACCTGAATGACTTCTCTGAAATGTGAGAGAACTGCTGGTCAGAGGTATGGCTTCCCAAGGGACTATCTACACTGGTTCCACCAACCAAACGACAAGCGGAAAGCACCTCATTTCCAAAGGGAAACCACTTAAAAGACCAGTTCTCCTTCAGCTCTTGATTTAAAGTTTAGCTTTTTTGATCACTAGAACAGGAGAGAAGTAAGTAAGTAAAATCTTTATTTGCATGATTACTTAAAACCATTGCACAGTAAAGCACCTGTGTTTAAATCTCTCCAAATTCATAACACCACAGTTTAACACTAAATGATGGCATAATATATATATAAAAAAAGAATATATAAGAACAGCAATATATAAGTTGTCCATATTAAAACCTTTAGTCGTGTGCCAGAGATTGCAGTTCGCTGTATACTTTGATTATGTGAACCAGCAATATCCGAATTGTCAATATTAAAACCATTAGAGATAAGCCAACAATTGTAGTTCATTTTGACAGGAGCAGAGACCAAGGATTTATTTCCAATAAGTCAGCTACGTGCTGGTGTTTAGCTATATTAATATATAGAGAGGAGGTATAAAGGAGATGCTGAGGCTTGAAAAATAGGGTGTCCCCTTGTTCCAGTGATGTTTTAGATTCCTGGAAGGCTTTTCATTTAATTTTTTTAGAGTTTTATATAGCGCAAACTAGACTCGAAGATATCGGGTATCAGAGCGCTTTACATAGCACCAGTTCCGTTACACAAGGACACATTCAATTTTGTCAGGCACAGGGAGATTAAGTGAGTTGCCCAGAATCACAGGATGTTGAGCGTCATTGCCGAGACTCAAACCCGGTTCCCCAGCTTCGAAGTCGATTGCTCTAGCCGTAAGGCTACATCTTTCTACTTGGAGGCCACACGTCTGTTCACGATCTGAGAAGCCACTTGCAAATCTTCCCTAGTTCATTGGGGTCAGGAAGTATGTTCGGCCTGTTATCTTAGACACAGCTACATATAGACTCTACCGGAGTCAAAATCCAGGAAATAGTGGCAGATTTAGAGTTCAACGGGCGACACCCTCTCCCGTCCTCCAGGGTGTCCGAAATCATGGCCTTGGCAATCCTGCCGGACTATCGCCCTCCATATTTAGAGATCACTGCCAACCCATCCCCTCTAAATAGAGCAGACGGATGTAGGGTTCGCCGGACAGGGCACTTGGCCTTCAGGTAATGTGCAATTAATAACACAATGTGGTCCCAAAACATACCAGCTATTTCTTTCACAATAGTCATGATCAGAAAGCTCATGCTTGCAAATTCATGTTCCAAAACACCAGAGACCAATTACAACAAGCATTGGAAAAACCAACAGACTAGCCTTCGTTTGGCTCCCATGCAAGATTAATATTTTAATTTTTTTTGTAAATATATGCACAAAAGTGGGAAGCATATACAAATATATAAAAAAAAAGACTTGGTGTACACCACCCAGGTACTGAAGTCTACTCCTTCTCGGGTGGCCGCACATGTCTGCCAGTGACACAGCACGACCGCCAAAGGATGAATTGAAATGATCCGTTTCCGCATGTGGCATGCTGGGTGGGTGGAGTGAAAGGTGGGTGACAATTGATGATACCAATGCCCAAAGAGGGCTGACCAAAAGCCCCTTTATGTATGCAAAAATGTTTGTTATTTTTATTATGAACGTTTTGGAAAACATGAGGTTCACAAGACAGCTAAAGATGTCCCTAAGCCAGACCTAAAAAAAAGCATCTTAGCGTGTGTAGGGCATGGTGAGACCACTGAAGCACCGCACTGTCGACTTTATTGCGGATGTCTGGACCAAGCCTCCTCCCTGTGCCTAGCTCCAGACCTCACCTCAGTCCTGTTACATATGCAGAAACACTGGATTTCAGGGCTATAAGGCTTTTTTTGAACAATGTTCAAAAGGACTTTTAAACAATTTCCTGCCAGACGGAAATACCCATTTTATAGTCTATTTTATTTTGAAAATTGGCTAGAACTTGAATTTTTTTTAAACTCTCTTTTGCACGTTGCTCGTTTAGTATGTTCTTTCTCTCCTACATGGAATTACTTCACTCATTCAGGCAATTTACCCCCCTCCACTTCTTTTTCTACACTTTTTTTGTTGATCTGACCTATATCTTTTCCCCCTCCTTCCATGCCTTTCGCAATTAAACTCAAGCCTGGTAAACTCGCTTGTTTGGCTATTTAAACCTTGCAGTGTAGTCCATCAGCGCTCTAGGGTGCTTTAAACACTGCCAGACGTCGCCCTAATCCCTGCTTTGCTGGGTAGCTGTTCCAGGAGCCGGTGGGTGTGATCAACACTGTAATTATATCATCCGAAATGTTTATTTCTCTTTGGAAAGAGAGAAAGTGAATTGGTCGGGGCGTCGTAATTAGAATCTAGAAAGATAAACAGACCTGAGTGGATGTGACACAGAGAGTGGCCACATCTTCATAGGCATGGTATGTTCGTATCTAGGTTCTCCGACATATGTTGTTCTTGCGCTAAGCCATGTTCGCCAGGTAGAGGGCAGGGAGATGTCAACCCTTATGTATTTAACACTGCTGTGCTAAATTCTTCATTGCCAATAAATACATAAATACATAAATAAATAAATAAATAAATAAAGGATATGAGCAACTCCCTTGCTAGGCATTTTGGATCCCCAGGCTAAATGGTATTTTGTCCTTCGGGCACCCTCGATCCACTTTTAACATTTGTTGCAATCTGGAACCTTCTTTCGGCCGTTGTTGGCGGCGTATAAGGCAGTTGTATACTGCAACTATAATGTAGCTTAGGCGTGGTTCGAAGGCCCTAGTCTTGATTTGATCTTCTCCATAATTCTGTGCAATAGTTTTGTTGCTTAATTTCACATTTCCCACCCATTTCAACCATTTGACTTGAAAACACAGAAGGAATAGCAACCATTGGTGCTAATTGCCCTACGATATCCTCGCCTGCCGCCAAATGCATTTTGAAATGGCACCTGTCTGTACTGGGGTAGGAGTGATAAAGTTGAGTGTTTACCAATTACAAACTTCTTCAAAGTTCTAAAAGGGCCATGAATTGTGAAGAAGCACAGAGGACCTCTTCACTCGAAACACTCAAAAACGTATCCTTCCACAGATAATGGATAACTAGGATTAATGTAGCTGGGAAAAAAGAAACCCACAAAGCAAGCGAGGTAAGGGCATTTTTCAATGATTCCACTTAGTGTCAGTTATTGGTTTCAGAACTACAAAAAAATGTTTGTTCTGCGACTCTTAAGGGTTGTCTGCAAGCCGTGTAATTTAAGCAACCATAGTACAAGTATTTTCAAACTAATATACCTCAAGCTGTTACACACTTTTATAAATGGTCTTTGGTGACTCTAATTGTTTTAATAAAGTTCAAGGGAAGTATTGGGCTAATTTCCATACTTTTTCACAAAATGTTATGTTTTTAACTCCATACAGTCCATTTACAGCATGAACTTTAATCAAAAACCTGCAAACTGATCTCACAAGTGGGAGGTGTTTAAAGGCGTAATGTGTGGCCAGAATATTCCCAACTTGAAATTCTTTGTCACTTCTGTGATTCATTCATTTGATTTATAAACAATTCCTTTCGGAAAGGCAGATGCAAAAGCTAGCCTGTATCTGTAAGAAGCTCTCATATGTTTGGTATTGGTTGCAGTCAATGACAAACAGCACATTTTGTATAATAATATGGCACATTGCTCACATTATTTCTGGCGATGGAGCAAAGCAGAGTTTTTCCCCTTCATTTTAATTCCAGGGAATGGATCACGTTAGCGGAGAAAACATGCATCCGACAGATGTTGGCTTTGAAGTATAGAACACAGACCTGTTTCTAGGAGAAGTGAGAAACAACAAGATCCCAGTGGGAATTTAGTTGCCTAACATATTGGTTGTATTTATTTTTCTTGTCTTTCTGCATTTTCTCCTTCAATTTATTTTAAAAATGTGCCCTACTAACTTGCGAGAACAAAATACTTCCTAACAACTAAAAGGACATTCAGTAAAGAGACAAATTCTGTTCTCTTTACCCAGTCCTGCTTGTCCAACAATCACCAACAACAAGCGTTCTAGAATATTCTTTGATGATGTCTGCTGGGATTTAAGGGGGCAATCCGGTCAATGATGTCACAATATATTTTAATCCTCAAGCTGACATCATCGACCATTAAACCAGTAAAACATTCTGGTGCGCATATGGTTGGTTTCTTCCGGTGGATGGCTCTTTTAAGTATGTTAGTTTCCTATACATTGTGGCGGTTGGCTATGATGTCGCAGCCACCTGCGGAAAGTACTTTGGCATTACGGAAAGTCAGAAATACAAATAAATAAAGAACTTTAGTGTTTAATTTTGTGGATAAACTGTTATCATGTTAAAGAAGTCTTTTGTACCCACTGAATAACGAGTCTCAGAAGACACAGTAGGAATCCTTTGTCTAAAATGTTATGTTATGTTATGTGGGTATTTGTAAAGCGCACGTTCACCAACAGTCTCTTGGCGCTATGAATTGAATAGGGAGGGTTCGAAGCCGAAGCAGTCTAATTATGAGCTAAAGTAAAAATCCAAGTTTTGAGCAATTTTCTAAATTGTACATAATCTTCTTCAAGTCTCAGAGTAATCGGCAGTAAGTTTCACAGTTTCGGGCCCAGTATAGAGAACCTAGACCCTCCAGTGCGTTTATGTCTGAATCTCGTTACAACCAATTGATTCATATACGTAGATCTAAGGGTGCGCTGGGAGGCATACGTGCTGATCTTGATGAAATATATCTGGGACCGGCACCCTGAATGGCTCTAAAAAAGATACATCCTGTTTTAAACATAGTTCGTTGCTCCACCGGGAGCCAGTGGAGTTCTTTCAGCAGGGGGCTAATGTGACATTGTTTATCCTTTTGATAGATTATTCTAGCTGCTTGATTCTGAATCATCTGTAGACGGTGCTTCTGATGTTGCAGGAGGCCAAGATACAATGCATTTCCATAATCAATTTTGGAAAGAATCAGGGCGATAATGATTTAGATACTAGCCTCTCTGCTGAAGATGATAAATGAAATGGCAATTTAACCTATTTTATGGTGCATTGATTAATAAAATAACCTGTGTAAAGCGTTCTATTCTGTTTAACTCTATTCAAATGAATACTAGAAAAATAGCAAATTGTCTGTTTGAAGGAGGATTCAGCAGTTGGCTATGATCTTCATGGCAATGGTGCCACTGAGGAGTTAAAAGATGTTGATATAAAGTTACTCTTCGGTTCTGCACATACCCTCGGTGGGCAGATTCCAGCCGTTGCCATGCAATCTGGATCTGTTGTATATGAATTAATAATGAATTTGGAGTACAGCCACAAATCTGAATAATGGCAGAGCTGAGCAGTTTTCCAACATTGAAGACCTCAATAACAGAGTGTAGTCGGAAAGATGCCTTGATTTGCGGGAACGAGGAGGTTGATAAGACAAGGTAGGATCCTTAGGGAGAAAGAAAGCTGGTTTAAATTCCCAGTTCATGAGGGTTAACTTCTTATTTGAGAGTTCTAAAATGCACAAATTAGTATCCAAGTTAAAGTCCAGAAAGTCTGTAACCTGATAAGGTACGCAGGGTGATTTATTGAAGTTGTCCATAAAACCTATATCGTAGAGGAGAGTAATGGTTTTGGTCCAGGTTTTGGGACAGAGTTCCAGAAATTGAGAGCATTAGAAGGATCTTAGTGAGGTACATTATGAAAAAACCTTGAGAACTTAGGAACGCTACCACTGCTCTGAGAACTTCAAAAAAGCACCAGGGTTCGAGAACGGTCGAAAGGGAGCAAAACTACCACATTTAATGTCTACATTAGACCTTTATGAAGATTTGGTGAGCTTGAAAGATGGGATTTGTAAAATAGGCTTCTTTTAATCTGACCAGCTAAGCTCCTGGGAGACGAAGATTGATGCCCCCTAAAAATATGGTACTTACAACGGTGGCTTTGGATTGGGCGTGAGAGATGGCATACAACCTCTTGATCTTTATGGCAGATTCCTGTAGGGGGAATAGTTGACTTTCACTAAAATGAAGGAGTAGTAAATCTACACATGTACATTTACCCTTGGGAGTCGAGCCCAGTGATTATGGACGTAATTGCATCAGGTTGTTGCCTGTTGTAACGTATCCACCTTAACCCCATCACCCTTTTTTTGCTACGTCATACAATCTTAGAGGAACATAGCGCTGGGTGATCTCTCAAACAACTAGAGCCCAAAGTCTTACTCTCAAAAAGAGCCCACATTCTTAGCATCCACTGTCTCCTTACCTAGTTATGTGACAAAAGCTGCATGGATTTGAGTAATATGCACACCGGGTCATTGGCATGCGCATTTGTGTGGGATGCACGTGGCTAATTATGTTAGTATAGGTGTATGCATAGTTTATACAATTTCTTTGTATATTAGTGTGGGTTGTTGTAGGTAGAGAGTGTTTCTGGTGTGCTTGCCATTAGGGCTTGTCAGTTCTATGTAGCTGACTTCGGTTATAGTGGCCCGATTGGCACTCGGTGTTGGGCTCATATGTGCTATTTAATTGTGGTTGTTTGTGCGGTGTGCTTATCGAGTTCAGAGCTGTTTCATGAGTACAACTTCATCATCCATAAAGTGTGCTCCACACAATGGGCCTGGCATAAACTTCCTTGTGCTGGGCATAACCAGTACTTATATCCTCTTTTCCACTGGCAGATAATTCTCGCGTCCAGTCAGCCTTTAGAAGTTGGTGCAGAATAGACTTTGCTTGATTTTACCTATACGTGTTGAGATCTCCTCCCGTAAGAATGGCTTCCATCATTCTAAACATGTAAAGTCATGAAAGGTGAGTCTTTGTTTTGGCATTTAGAAGGAATAGGGGAGACCTTATGTTCTTTTATTTAAAAACATGTAGCAGAAGAGCAAGACCCTTAAATGCAGGAAGCCTGTGGAAAAGAGCCTCTGAGCACCTCCCTATCAGATAACAATTGAACGGTGCACAGGGGCTGTATTTTGTTCCTTTTTAGGTTGAGCTTGAGCAGTGCATGCGCTGCTCTGCCAGGCATGCTGTATTTGAGTATGGACGTGATGCTCTGCCCCTATTTTTCATTGGCTTGTGTCATTGTTCTTTGTAAATGCTAGCTTCTGATTTGTTAATTGGTTTGTTGGTCCCTCCTTAGTATCGCCTTGTCTTCGTTTGTAACCCCCCATAAGGACTGCCCCTTTTACTTCTGTGTTACACTGTATATCTTATTTAGTCTGCAAGCACTATTTTCTTCAATGATATCTCCTACTGCTGGCAGACATGCTTTTCTGCAACATTCAGTGTGCCATGTACTCATTCACTTTCCAAGCAGCCCGGGACAATGGCGGCTGCTTCTTTGAAATGAAATAGATCTCCCATTTACAAGAGTTTGAGCTATTGGCCTTGCAAATGACAAGGCCTTTTATGTATGTGTTAATTATCAAAACAGATAAATAAAAGGCATTGTCATTTACAATGCCAATAGCTTAAACTCTCGCAAAAGCCAGAACTGTTGACTTGCAAATGCTTGTTTTTTTTACAGGAAGGGCAATGTTTCATATCATTTGAGCTTAAGGGTAATGCCTTCATTTTCTCCACTGTGCATATCAATTAATCCTAACTTTTTTATCAAGGGAAACTACCAGAAAAAAACCTTCACAAACCCCACCTTAGGATTTTTTAGGTATTCCCAAAATCATTATATATGGCTTGGCGGCACCAAATTCCACCGCTTGTTTGACTCATCTATTCTAAACTTATACAAAGAGATCAATGTACAGTGAAGGTGGACTGTTCCCCTTGAGTAAATATACCTCACTCTCACCAGCATGCCCTAACTCAATTGGAGTCCCTCAAGGGTCTACATTATCACCATCACTGTTCAACCTTTACATCGAACCTCTCACTGAAATCCTTCGAAAATCTAATATTTCCTACCATATGTACGCGGATGATACCCAGATATATATCAAGATCACATCCAGGGAAGACATAATGAGAATGAATGAGACCTTAAAACTGACACTACATTGGCTATCGGTCAACCATCTGAAACTAAACGCACAAAAAACTGAATTCTTACTAATATCTCCACCAAAGAAACACACAGAAGTGAAGGAATGGTCCAATATGATTACAGCATTAAATTGCACCCCTACCCTAGTTGGCTCAGCGAAATCTCTAGGAATCACTCTAGACGAGAAACTAAACATGAAAGCCCATATCAACGCAATGGCAAAAAGCGCCCGCTACCATCTGAACTACATCAGAAAAGTGAAACCATTCATATCCAAAGCAGACCTCAAACTGGCAGTTCAGTCTCTAGTTATCGCGAGGATTGAATATGGATGCACAACGCTAGCAGGTCTACCAAAAATTTCAACAGCTCCTCTGAAAGCATGTCTCAATGCAGCCGCACGACTGATCACTGGATCAAGGAAATTTGACCATATATCGCCACATTTGAAGGCATTAAACTGGCTACCGTACGAAGCCAGAATCCAGCTAAAAATGGCATGCATAACCCACAAGGCGCTCCACCACAATACACCCAAATACCTTGCTCAGAAAATTAAGCTATCTGGAGGTAACAGACCAGCCAGGAGCACAAATGAGCTAATGCTGAGACCTGCCATCTTCCGGAAGAAGAAAACTTACGACAGGGCTTTTCCAGGAGCAGCCCCTAGAATCTGGAATTCACTTCCTTCAGACATTAGAAAGATTGGAGATACAGCATCCTTTAAGAGGGAAACTAAGATCTTCCTAATGAGTAAATTCCTTCCATAGACGAGGCACGGGAAGTCAGAATTCATGTTTAAGGACTGGAGCTGAAACATACACAGGAAATAGACCATTAGGATCGATTGACTCTATTACACATTATATTTTACTTTATACTAAAACCTGTGTCATACTTTATGCTATTACTCTTTGTAGAAATGTTATTGATATTGTCGCTTTATGTATCATATATGTACCTACCTCATAATATTGTGAAAGTTACGATAACAATGCAGGACTATAACTACCTCATGTAATGTGAAGCGCTCTGATACCCAAGGGTCTTGTTCGCGCTATACAAAACTCTTAATAAATAAATAAATACCTCCACCCAGAAAACCTGATTCCGTGAGTCAAGATTTCCATTTTAGAAGCACTGATCAACTTTCATATGTCCTTAAATGATGGTTACGGGCATAAAACTTAAATTGCGCTCAGTCAATCGCTAAGCCCCTCCACGTGGAGTGTGTGGGAACGGAGGGACGCAGATCTAAATAAAAACACACACTCCAAATCTGTACTCTTGTTGGAAAGTGAATACGAATGTAATCATCCAACCTTAATCTCTTTCAATTTTTCCAAACCTATTCCCACCAATATGTTTCCTATCAACAACAGACCCTAATGAAAAATAAGCCAACATTATTTGAATTCATTCCAGAGGGCTTCTGCAACCCTTTTATTGTCTTTAATTTCCCAGGATAAAAAAATAATTATTTGGGAAAATTTGCAGTGCGTTTTACTGCCTCTAAATCCCTCTTGTACTGAGCAAGGAACATTCAAAATTGTTAAAAAAATCCACCAGGGTTGTGTCCTCAGGCCCAGCTGGTTAACTTTCACTTGCAACACAGAAAAAAATTGATTTTTCTGCACCACGGGACTTACTGGATCTCGTCCTGCTCCAGCAAAATGACATGTTTTATTATGATTGTGAAATTGATGAAAAAACAAAAATTATGTTGGATTTTGCTTCATGTGTGCTAGCATTTTCTGCATTGCTGGTGATTTTCAAATATGATCTGACATTTTCAGAGCTGGATTTTGAGTTGTTGACATATGTAAGATCATGTTTAGGGAAATAATGGATAAAATATTGGGAAATATTGGGTAATGGATGAAGACAGAGGATCTGATGTGGTCCAAGGCCTGACAACTTTTCATGTGGTTTCTTGGCTTGGCGCTCTCGCCGGCACCGGCTCGAATGTGCAGTTTAGGGTAGTGGAACTGACTGTAGACTTTTCTGTATCTCTGACGTCAGGCATTATTTGCAGATGTTTGCAAAGTTAGCAGAATGTTGAAGAGGCAGGAAGCGACTGGTGGAATCTTTACCAAAGCACTCCTTCGCCCCTTGTTGGGGAGGGATCCAGCATGTGTACCCAGGAGTCTCAAAGACCCCTCTGAGAGAGTCCACAGCGCAAAGGGAACCACCCACAGCGAAGTGTGGGAATGATACCTCTTCCACTGGGATCACAGCACACCGGACGTCAGACACTGTTTTTCCTCGTCTCCTGGTTGCGTTTTCCTTCACCCTCCCCCTCTTCTTTCCCTCTCTCATTCTTGGTCTACCTCCCCTGCTCCTTTCCTCTCTCCCCTGAATCTCTCCCCCTTACCTGATTTCTTTTCCTTACATCTATGTTTTTTGATGCATGTAACTTCACTCCATTAACGCATGTAACTTGTAACAATGCTCTGAAACAATGTTCGTCCTCATGTAAAGCGCTCTGATACCTCCGGGTCTAGCCAGCGCTATATAAAACTTTTCAAATAAATAAATAAAATCTCTATTGCTAGGTAAGGATTCGAAAAGGTACCCAAGGGCCACGCTAAGAGAATCCACCCTTCATTGACTCAGTGACACTGAAACTAAATGATTTCGACAAAGGAGGGGGCATAGACTTGACAGAATACGGGCAGAAGCTATTTTCATCTGGGTCATACCCAAGAAGGCTGAGCCTGAGGATTGGAATGAATGGTGAATGTTAGCAGATTTTGTGAAAGGAAATGCTTTCCTCAGTGACCAGTCCCACTCCTCCAGCTTAAGGGTGTACAGGCACCTCACGCTCACCCTGCCAGGCAACAGCATGCTGGTAGTTGAAGTCCTTTATGGGTGCCTCTTCAGTGATAGGGCCACTCCAGACACCATGTGATGTCCCAATGAATATTGGTTGTTGCACCTCACACCAGCTCAGGTGCCCAGAAGGATGTTAGGCCACTCGTAATCCCCTTATCAGGCAATAAGTATTCCCTCCTCTCTCCCCGTACAGCAACAAATCCTTCATTGGAATTGGAACTGCTAGGGGGGCAATGCGTTGTAGATTGATGCAATGTCCAAGATGCCGGCATCCCGCGTTGCTCCTATATATACATACAAAATCCCCCAAACTCCTTTGTCAACATTCATTACGTAGGCACAAAGTATGCAAATATGGCAGATGTTTCTCAAAACAACCATATTATAGATGTCAAAGCACACATTGCAAAGTTTATTGAACTCTGGGCATTATCTGAACTCTGGAAAGCACTGGTGCGTTCTTAACTCTTAAGTGTCTTGGTTGTATTCCGCTGGCGATACCCTCTCCACTGCCAAATTAGGATGCGATTTTCAAAATTCAAAACTTTCACAATTTTGTAGTACATGCATGCCTCCAGCATGTATTTTCCCAAGCTGGAAACTTATGCAGTTGCTCCCTTAGGGTGAAGTAAGTGTCTTTTCAGGCTGGGAAAGTGTATTATCATTATTTAAAGGGGCTGTAAGAGAAGGGGTTTTGCTGTGTGACATACTTTGCCATGCACAACCTACGCCCCCCTTACTGCAACAGATAGCATCAACTTACACTCTACGACCAGAACCCAACATTTAATCGAACTGCTGCTCCCTCACCTTCAATCCGTCTGCAGAGCTAGAGCCGGTGGCCCCACCTTCTTAAACCTCGCACCCAAGGCAGGGAGGAACCTCCCCCGCACATCAGAGCCACCTCCTTGGTCCTTGAATTCCACAAGAAACTGAAGACATGACTCTACTTAGCCCACAGGCTCGGCCATCTCAGTCCCCTTCTTACCTAGGTCCTGGATACCCTTCAGGGTGAGATGTGCATTCTACTAATAGTCCTAACAACAATCAATCAATCAAATGGTATTTGTAAAGTGCTGCTAAACCGCAATGAAGGTAGCCACATGCTAGGTTGCTGGGCTCAATCGTGATGCCAGGTCTTGCGTTTCTTCCTGACGTCCGCCATTGATTGTGATGCTCCGAAGTGGAGGGAATTTTGCAGCCAGGTAGGAGAAGGAATGGCCTCCACTGTGGCTTCTGCGGATGCGCGGTGTCTGTGTTAGGATGAGGGAGGTGGAGCGAAGGTCTCTGGATGGTTGGTGTAAGTTCAGGCGGTGGTTCATGTATGCTGGTATATGGTCCTGGAGGGCTTTGTAGACGTGTGTCAATATCTTGAATTGCCATCTTTTCTGGACGGGGAGCCAGTGGAGGTTCCTGAAGTGTGGGTTGACGTGGGTCAGTTTGGGCAGGTTGAGAATGACACAATATAAATGACCTGACCCTTTTATGTTGAACAGACTACTTTAGACCTCACGTGTAACTGTAGTCATTAAACCTTTATGTACTACACTGGCAATTGTTAATGTACCAATATGCCACCATGGGTCCCTGCTCTCTTATATATTGTGTTCCCCAACTGTACTCATCCTGGTGTATAGTGCAACACTAATCATTCTACACTGTTGTGAAAAAATCAACACATATAGAACACAGGAAAAGTCAACAAAGGTATGGAATGCCTCACGGAAGTAACCCCATGGGAGTCCACTGATAGATTCTCACCAGTGGTAAACCCTGGTTTAGCTCATTTTTAATATATCAAGGTGGTCCTAGTAGTAGTAGGTCCCACTTTGTGTTGGGTCGGGATTTTAAGCAACAGGGAGACTCGTCCTATTGCTTAATTTACCAGTCAACAATAACTCAATGACTAGGTATATTATCTGCTCACTACACCTGTGCACTTTATTTACATATTTTCTATTTTCACACTTTTGCGTTTTGCATGGAAGTGCTAATAATGAGAACCAGAGTCCACTGGTGAGAACCTATCAGTGGCTCCCATGGGGTTACTTCCGTGAGGCATTCCATACCTTTGTTCACTTTTTCCTGTGTTCTATATGTGTTGATTTTTTCACAACAGTGTAGAATGATTAGTGTCACACTATACACCAGGATGAGTACAGTTGGGAAACACAATATATAAGACAGCAGGGACCCATGGTAGCATTTTGGTACATTAACAATTGCCAGTGTAGTACATAAAGGTGTAATGACAACAGTTACACGTGAGGTCTAAAGTAGCCTGTTCAACATAAAATGGTCAGGTCATTTATATTGTGCAGTATTGAGTGGGGGCTTGACTTGATCCGCATTTAACCCCTCAAGCTCCATGTTGAATAGACAGGTTGAGGATGAGCCTGGCCGCTGAGTTTTGCATTGGCTGGAGTCTTCTCATGAGTTTGGTGTTGGGTCCTGCATACAGTGTGTTGCCATAGTCCAGCCGACTGGTTATTAGAACTTTGTTCTTGTGCCGATGGGGAGCCACTTGAAGATTCTTTTGAACATGTGGAGAGTGTGGAAGCAGGCGGAGGATACTGCATTGATCTGCTATTTCATGGTGAGTTCTTCGTGATTCTCTGTGAAATCCCTATAAGAGTTAAAAATCTGTACAAAAGTAACCTGACAAGAGCAGCTTTAAGACTTTGCAGTTTGGACCATCGTGAGTCAGCCCCTTCTTACATACATGATTTCTCTCACATTTTCTTTTAAAAGAAACAAATAATTAAGAAGTGAACTGGCTCTGTGTTTGGATAGTAAACCATATATAAGTTTTGTGAGCTTACATGTTTATTCCTTGTAGTTCTAAAATTTGGTTCTCACATAATAATGTTCATTCCCCTCCATTATTTATATTCAACTCCCTTTATTAACAATACTATTGGAGATTTCAGCAATCGCTGTTTCAGAATGTTTCAATACAAAGTTGTCCACTTTTTTTTAAATGTTCATTTGACCCTTGTATGGTGCACCCTCAATAGCTGAAAGTAAAACAAGGGGTTTTAGTAATCAGTATATGGGAAATGGAATTCATAGAACAGCTGCACATGTGGACATTCAAGGCAAAGGAAGCAGAATCAGTTGGATATAATTGGAAAACTCTCTGTCAAAAGCATCCCTCTGTTTGTATGACTCATGTTGTTTTCAGAAGTTGGAACTTTATCTGTATACAGAACATATCTGGGAATCTCTGGAGAAAACAGATTTGGCAGACATTCAGGACACACTTGAAGTGAGTTCACAAGCTCACAGGGGTACATTTCTCCCTGAAGGTTAACCTCTTGGAACACCAAGCGTTGAGGTGACTTTTATCCAGTTTGGGCTTTTCAGCTAACAGCACCATAAAAGTGGTTGGACTTGTTGGTCCATATTTACTTTGAGAAGCCACGGCAGCTGTTGGTGGACCCAGTACCACTAGGCACCCATTTGCACTACTTCTGGTCATCCCAGGTGGCTCCGATGACTGAGGCCCTCACACACTTACCCTGCAGTATGTTGGAGATAGTAGGCAAAAATTGGTGCCTACAAGTTCTATTACCCAGTTGCATCCTCCGAGCTGACTGACTCCTTCTACCCTGATACAATATATATACAACATAACATAACATGTGTATTTGTAAAGTGTACGTTCACCTGTAGGCATATTGGCTCTGACTGAGTAACAGATGTTTATTGATATCCCACTGTACCACCTATTCTGCTGCTTTCCCTCTTTTTTGGTCATTGCTGCAGATGCCATATTGTGTTGGTAGTTGCTGCTTTCTTTCAGTAGTCTCGTCTCCCTGTTTCTTCTTGTCTGCCCCCGCTAAAACACACAGTACGTTGGTTGTCTCTTTTCACTTCAGTACACCCCAACAACAAGTTGTGTTGCCTGTAGCAGATTGTCTTTTTTCTGTTTCTGTATCTCGCATTGATCCTCATCTGTCTGCCGTCACCACACACCACACTCACAGGCTGTCCCAGCTCCATACTGTGCACCACTACATTATGACAGTGGTCGTAGGTTTTCTTCAGTGCTTAATTTGTAAAACAATAAGTTCTGGGCAGGCCCGGACTGGGAACCAAAACCGGCCCTGGCAAAGTGCTTGGCCGGCCCCCCCGCCCCCCGGGCGGGAGGGGGGCGAGCGCTTTGCCAGGGCCGCTTTTCAGCCGATTTTGTTACAGGGCCGATTTTGCAGCTATGCTGCAAAACCGGCTCTGCAACAAAAACGGCCCCCAGGGCCCAAAACCGGCCCCCACCCTTGCGGCCGACCGGGGGATTGCCCGGTGCCCACAACGCCCAGTCCG
Source organism: Lissotriton helveticus (assembly GCF_964261635.1). Classification (NCBI taxonomy): domain Eukaryota; kingdom Metazoa; phylum Chordata; class Amphibia; order Caudata; family Salamandridae; genus Lissotriton; species Lissotriton helveticus. The sequence goes on along the minus strand of NC_136073.1, from coordinate 832,964,687 downwards.
GGCCTGGTTCTGGGGCTCTCGTCAGAGGGCCTCGCAGCTTAGACTATCCTTTACTACTGTCAGCAGTGCCAATGACAGTACTAGCTATAAGAATGGCTAGGCAGGCACTTTTTTGTCATTTTTATGTATATTGAATTAATAAACAACTATTGTTGTACTCATCTCTACATTAGACAAACAGTTCCTCAATGTGGCAAACTATCATAAGTGCAGGTGCTGACCATTAAGTGCCGGTGCTAAGCACCGGAAACCACCGGTTCAAATTAGGCACTGGTTTTCATCTCTCCTCTCATCAATTGTCTCCTCCCACCTCATAACCTCTGCCTGCATAGGTTGTCCCTGTACTTCCTGAATACAGCAGCTGTAATGCCCAGCTCCCAATTGTCTCTTTTAGTATCTCCTTCTAACCAGGAGCTCACCCCTGAAGCAGAGCATGAGCAGCAGGCATATGTATCCAATTTTCTTAGAAGACATACCAAATGTTCACACTGGTACCTCTCCAAGCAAGTGTCTGATGAACGGATGGCCACCGGCCCTAGGCAGGACATCAGACTCCACAAGAGTTAGAGATGAGAAACTTGGATTCAAAAACCCTGGTTCATGACTCTGTTAAAAGAAGTGGGACTACTGAAATTGCCCAAATATGAACTATGTCTCACTCCAAAAATGTGTATTAAACATTGTCCTGCTAAAATATTGTATTCAGAATATCGACTTCCCCAATAGCTTAAAGGTAACTCTTACAGGCCAGTGTAGACTTATTATTGTTAACTTTGCGGTAATGTGCCACAAAGATGTATCATTAAAAAAAAACATAGATAAAGGTTAGCTGTCAGTTAGTGAAAACAAACCTAAACATTAAGCTCTTCCATGCTCATGACGAGCTGAGCTCGTCATGAGCCGCGCAACGCTCGCACGCGGGGCTAATTCCCCCGCTGTGCTGAACGTTCCGAAAAACGGGCGCGGTCATGACAAGCTCAGCTCGTCATGAGCACAGCGCCACCGTGCTGCGTAACGAGCTGAGCTCGTCACGAGCACCGGGGAGCTGTGCACCCACCCACCCACCCCCCAGCACAGCGGGGGAATTACCCCCGCTGCGAAGGGGTTAATGAAACTCACCAGTTATGGTGTGTCATGCACAACCTAGACCATAGCTCATTCCATCCATTATGTCATGGTGGACAGTAAGAGGTTGGGCAAGCAGAGTATACCTTTATGGTACCTCGTTAGCACTGCTGGTTGAAACCAGGTGGGCTGACAGGCTGTCAGCCAAGGTCTACTAACCTCTAAGTTTCAAGTGGTAAAACATTTGACTGATGTGACTTGCAAGGCTGTCCTGACCCATGCTCCATCGCCTCCAGCCTTAAATAGCCCCTAAGTCTATGACTACTGCAAAACATGCAAACTCACTGGCGCTTTCAAGTTGCTTAATGGGGATTGCTTAAAAAAAATTACATTTATATCTCAGGTTCACCTAATCTTATTTTTTTTCTATTTTTTTTATTTTTAGGTGCATGTGTCTTGATTGTTCCCAAATGGTTTGGAGATTTTATTGTTTTGTTTTCTTGATTGTAACATTGTTTGCACTGAGAGAATCTAGCTCCAGTTTCTCTTGGGTTACAATTGCAGCCTGTACTATATCACCTAGGGTTGGGACAAGTTTTCTCTGTGAACTGGGGGTATGTATTGCCTTGCTTAGTAGTGCATTGATAAGTTGGTTGCTCACACCCCCAAATTATGAACTTACTTTCTAAAAAATGTTTTTCAGCACACCAATGTTTGCTGCAATTTGTTGCAGGAGGCGCAAATGGACAAAGGCCAATACCTGCCTTCAAAATATTTATTCTTGAAAATAAAGTACGGTGACATAGTGTCTCTGCCCAGAAGCAGACATGCCCATTCACTAATGAAACAGACCAGTCATTAAATCATAGACACAAGGTCTGGGACTCAAATTTACTTTAAATACATTTGAATGAACTGCAGTCAAGACTGCATATCTACCAGGGAACAATGTGACAATTTGATTGGTACCTTGAGGATTCACATAAAAAGACACACATCATTCTCAACATAAGGTCTAATTGTGCAACCCTTTATACTACTTACCTTAAAAAAACGTAATCTAATTATCAGGTTAATTTTGTTGTTCCTCTTCCTTATTTTCTCAGAATCACACTTGTTGATCTGCCCACTTGAAAGCACAGTCAGCACTTTTTTTTGTTTGGCTGATACTTACAGACATATTGTCTGCATAGGTTTCAGAGAGACTTGTGGTGTGCTTGTGAATTATAGATATAGTGCTTTAAGTTTGGTTTCAAAATAGTCTTTTCACACAAACAATATTTTATAGCTGTGGAACTTGTTAAATTAATATATGAAAGTGAAGTACTTGGAATTTACTTTGCTTGTTCTCATACACTACAATTAGTTACTGGTATTACCAGAGTAGTGATGTATGAGTAGTGTAGGCCCTCAACCTGATTCCCAAAACGATTAAACCCAGGCAGGTGTACGCACACGCCTAAGAATGTTGTAGATTGCATTATTTTTGTGTGTCACAGAGTTGACAAATATGTTCAATAGGGAACAGCAGTCATAATTAACCCTATGTATGAAAACAGGGCTCTTTGCAGATAAACCCCCCCCCCCCCCACTTATTGCCCCATTCAGACTACTAGATTATGGTTTTCTACTCTGACAGTGGACTGTAGCATGCTAAGCAGGCCCCAGTGCCAGTGCTCTCTCCCTTAAACTGTTATGTGTGAATTAGCAATCCTAATTGACAAGGACGTTACACCCTTATAAGTCCCTAGTATGTGGAACCAGGGGTAGCCAGGGCATAGGTGGTAAAGGTACCTACATGGCTGCAACACAGTTTTGTTCCAACCTGGTGTCCCAAGCAAACTACTAGAAAAATTTAGGAGGCCCCCTCTATTGGTTTGTCTGGGACCAGGTGGAATAGGAAAGAGAAACACGGGGTGTCCCGCAACAACAAATCCTCGCTCTGAATACAAGGGCCACTGTGTAGATATTATTGTGGATCTAATAGTAAACACAAATAAGCCTATCTGATGTAATTAATTAGAGGACAAAGGCTAAGAGGTAAGAGGTTAGAATCTCACAGGATATAAGTGAAAAAAGTTTTCACAGGTTATATTAATATTTAGTACACAATTCTAGCACACACTATATGAATAAAGTTGTTCTCAAAAAGTTAATGGTAAAAACCATGTTCGAAATTTATTATTGATAACTCATAAAAATGTTGTAACAACAATTAATTAAAAACATAAGAGAAAATACATTTCAATTTGCTATACAATTCATAAAATACAAAACACAATACATAAAAAAGAATCAGAGATTGTCGACGCGGCGTTTCGGCTTTTTTCTTATGAAAACACCTTCTTCAGGACAGATTCTAGGTTTTAAAAGAACAAACAACATGATTACCAACCATACAGTCTTACAGTGTGAGTTAATGTACATTATTACCACCTATTCAGTTTTACAGGGTTAGTTAATATACATACATTGTTCCATTTTTGCCTACTAAAGGTTCCACAATTGGGATCTCAACCCACCAGTCTTATTGTGTACATCTATATACCAGATATTCCCACCCCTTAGTAGTCTGTTACCTCTCCCTTTGTCCTAGACATCAGGCTTGTTATTTGTGAACTTCACTCCTTTAATAACTATACTTGAGAACCAGGGTCTTACATACCTTGAAGTTAAAAAACCTTTGTTCTGAACCCAATAATGGATTAGAGTTTTTGCTGCCTCAGAACCCCTTTTTTTAATTATATTGGTCTGTTGGCTGTCAGCGCTTCTTTGGGGATAATAGCAACTGTCTGTAGTGAAAAGAGAGAAAAAGCAATGTGTTGTCTCTTTCCTTATGTGACCTACTAGTCGCTAATATTTACGTCTGAAATTTGGAAATCTTTTGTTACCTTAATCAATAATACGGGGGAGCCCCCGTTTTTGAGGGTAATACGTCTTAATCGTATCTCTGTAAAAATAGAGTAGTAACTCTTATTATTCTGTAATCTTTATGCTACTCTTGACTGCACTAGTAGTTACCCCTTATTGGACTCACCTTTCTTTTGGTGTGCAGATCGCTGCAAACACGGACCTTCTTATGCTGGGTCTCGTGGCACAAGCAAAGACTCGGGGTTGACCTCACGTCTGTGTGCGGTTTCAAATTTGTTTCTGGGGAGAGATTTTTAGTATATTATTGTCTCCATGTTCTGTTGTTCACTCAGGACATATCTCACTGTATGTACTTTGTTTGAGTGATTCATCGATCGTAGTTAGCTTACTATACTAGCTCATTTCCTTATCAGGATTGTTTTTTTTATATGAAAATAAAAATATGAAAAGGAAAGGAATTTACTATCTTAATTATGAACTTACTTTCTAAAAAATGTTTTTCAGCACACCAATGTTTGCTGCAATTTGTTGCAGGAGGCGCAAATGGACAAAGGCCAATACCTGCCTTCAAAATATTTATTCTTGAAAATAAAGTACGGTGACATAGTGTCTCTGCCCAGAAGCTAAGACATGCCCGTTCACTAATGGAACAGACCAGTCATTAAATCATAGACGCAAGTTCTGGAACTCAAAGTTACTTTAAATACATTTGAATGAACTGCAGTCAAGACTGCATATCTACCAGGGAACAATGTGACAATTTGATTGGTACCTTGAGGATTAACAGAAAAAGGTACACATCATTCTCAACATAAGGTCAAATTGTGCAACCCTTTATACTACTTACCATAAAAAAAACTTAATCTAATTATCAGGTTAATTTTGTTGTTGCTCTTCCTTATTTTCTCAGAATCCCACTTGTTAATCTACCCACTTGAAAGCACAGTCGGCAATTTTTTTTTGTTTGCTACCCACTTGAAAGAGCAGTCGGCATTTTTTTTTGTTTTGCTGATACTTTCAGACATATTGTCTGCATAGGTTTCAGAAAAACTTGTGGCGTGCTTGTGAATTATCGTTATAGTGCTTTAAGTTTGATGGCAAAATAGTCTTTTCACACAAACAATGTTTTATAGCTGTGGAACTTGTTAAATTAATATATGAAAGTGAAGTACTCAGAATTTACTCTGCTTGTTCTCATACACTACAATTAGTTACTGGTATTACCAGAGTAGTGATTTATGAGTAGAGTAGGTCCTCAACCTGATTCCCAAAACGATTAAACCCAGGCAAGTGTAGGCACACGCCTAAGAATGATGTAGATTGCATTATTTTTGTGTGTCACAAAGTTGACAAATATGTCCAATAGGGAACAGCAGTCATAATTAACCCTATGTATGAAAACAGGGCTCTTTGCAGATACCCCCCCCCCCACACTTATTGCCCCATTCGGACAGCTAGATGCTGGTTTTCTACTCTAACAGTGCACTGTAGCATGCTAACAAAAGGCCCCAGTGCCAGTGCTCTCTCCCTTAAACTGTTATGTGTGAATTAGCAATCCTAATTTACAAGGACTTTACCCCCTTATAAGTCCCTAGTATGTGGTACCAGGGGTACCCAGGGCATAGGTGGTAAAGGGACCTTCATGGCTGCAACACAGTTTTGTTCCAACCTGGTGTCCCAAGCAAACTACTGACAGCAGGCCTGACATTGACGACTGCAGGAGCAGTGCAAACTGCTCGACTGTGCCCTCACCATGTGTGGCGCAGCCAAATGCACCACCTATAATATATGTCAGGCACCCATAAGGTAGGCCTGCTCAGCCCAAGAGGCAGGGTGCAGTATATTAAAGGCGATGACATATAAGTTCAAGCCTAAATGCCCTTTTAGGAGCGTCCCACAGTGGAAACTACTATTAGTGTTAGCGATCCATAGGATAACATGGGTCATTCTCGAGGTTGGCAGCTCCATTATGGTATCACCGAAATATGTCATGTTTAGTATCAAACAATATGCCTTCTCACCAGTGTTGGTTCTACCCTAAAAAAGGTATGAGGTCGATCGAAACAGTACCAGAAGGAATGGAAAAAGATATCAAAAGATCCTTGGATTTTAAAAGTAATACAAGAATTCGAGATAGAGTTTATAAAAAAAAAAAAATTCAAGTAAGGGAGCCAAAGGAGTTAGTTTTAACAAAGGAATAAGAAAGAGTAGCAGAGAAGGAGGGTTTGGAAATGTTAGAGAAAGGAGCAATCTGCAAGATAGAGGAACATTTGAAAGGTTTTGTGAGCATTTTGTTTTAGTGTGAAAAAAAGGACAAAGTATGGAGGCCAGTAATAAATGTAGGGATTTTAAATCGAACCATAATGTACAGACACTTCAAGATGGAAGGGGTTCATCTTTTACGATACATGTTGCAATCAAAGGATTGGCTAGTGAAGTTAGATTTGAAGGATGCATACTTCATGGTACCTATGAAGGAAGAGAGTCAGAAATGTCATCAATTCAGATGGAAGAACCAGTTGTATCAGTTTTTATGCCTCCCTTTTGGTCTGTCATCAGCACCACGGTGCTTCACAAAGATACTGCGAACAGTGGTAGCTTACTTGCGAGAGAGGGGGATCCGTATGATTGTGTATTTGGACGACATTTTAGTTTCACAACTCAAGATAGCTATGGGAACATTGGAAAGTTTGGGTTTCTTGATAAATCAGAAAAAATCGATCCTGATGCCCTCAGAGAACATGGAATTCTTAGACTTCAATATAGACACAAAAGAGGAAGTTTTGAAGTTACCAGAGAAAAAAGTGAAGATGATAAAGAAAGAGGTACAAAAGAGTTTGAGGAAGAAGGATATGGTGTTAAGGGAGTTGGCAAGAATTCTGGGATTGTTTTCTTCATCTTTACAGGCGATATTTCCCGGTCCATTGCATTATCAGGATTTACAGCGAGTGAAAGCGGAGGCGTTAAGGAAAGGTTTGCGGTACGGAGAGAAAGTGAGGTTGAATCAAGAAGCAGGAGAAGAGTTATATTTGTGGTTACACAATCTGGAGGCATGGAACTGGAGAGCGATTTTTGGATGTGTTCCTGACTTTATACTAGAGACAGATGCCAGTATGATAGGATGGGGTGCACATTTGGGAGAAGAGGAGACAGGTGGAGCCTGGTCAGGAATAGAAAAGGGTTGTCACATAAACTGGTTTAAGTTGACAGCAGGCTTGTTAGCTTTGAGAAGTTTCAGGGAGAAATTACACGTAAAGACAGTCTTGTTGAAGATGGACAACATTTCAGCAGTGACTTACATAAACAGATCAGGTGGATGCAGGTCAAAGATGCGTCAAAGGAATTGTGGATGTTTTGTTTAAAGAACAAGATTGCTTTAGGAGCAGAGTATATTCCAGGTGTAAAGAATATTATAGCAGATTGGAATTCAAGGAATACGAAAGATCACAGTGATTGAATGCTGGGGCAGGAATATTTCAGGAAGATAGATCAGAATTTGGGGCCATTGGAGGTGGATCTGTTTGCGAGCAGGTTAACCTGTCAGATGGAGAAGTATTGGATGCCAGATCCGGGAGCTGCAGCGATAGATGCGTTTCAGCAGGATTGGACAGAGATGATGGGTTATGCGTTCCCACCATTTGTGATGATTCAGAGGGTTCTTCTGAAAGTACAAAGGCAAGGATGTCAATTAGTATTAATAACACCTTTTTGGGTGTCCCAGGCATGGTTCCCTGCAGCATTGGAGTTGGCATGCAAGGGACCTTTTTTGCGTCATGGCAGAGAGAGGTCTGTTGATAAACAAAGGAGGGGATCATCCTTTGGTTCAGAATGGCAGGTTGGAACTTCTTGTTTGGAAGCTATCAGGAGATCCAGTGCATTCGAGGGACTTTCACGAAGTGCAGCGGAGTTATTTGAGGAATCCTGGGTTCCAGGAACTAGGAAAGAATATAGAGGAATTTGGAAGATTTGGGTATGTTGGTGCTTGGAAATGAGTTTGGACCTTCTGGAGGCTCCTGTAGCGGATGAAGTAAATCATTTGGTGTAAATGTTTGAGAAGGGTTTGAGTTACAGAACTATAAATTGCTATTAGTCAGCAATTTCGTCAGGACATGGTTTAGTTGGAGAAAAGACTGTTGGAATCAATGCTTTGGTCTGTAGAGTTCTAAAGAGTATGAGGCAAAAGAAACCTCCTAAAGCACGACATGAGGTGCTTTGGGATATTAACCTGTTTATCCCGGTGAACATTCCACCGTGGTGCGTTCTAAAGTGTGGGGTGGGTGAAGCTGCATCCGCCAATGGTCGTGCGCAGCACCAGGGACGTAGTGCTAGCGTCGGCCAACGGCTGACGCGAGCACGGAACGGATTAATATGGTAATAAGAATATTTCAGGATTGGCCTGTTAACAAATCTTTAAGTAATAAGGATATTTCTGTAAAGTTAGCTACTCTTTCAGTCTGATATCTTGTAGAAGGGTGTCAGATGTTTGGAGGTGAATAACAGAAACTTTAGTCCTGAAGAAGTTTATTTTGAAAAACTAAAAAGGACGAAAACAATGTCTAGTATAATATTCTATCCTAAATATGATGAATGTAAGAAACTGTGTGTGGTGGAATGTTTAAAGGAGTATGAATGTAGAGTATTAGAGAACAGACGTGATGGTGAGTATCAGTTATTAATATCATTTGTGAGACCGTTTAAAGCGGTAAGTACTACGACAATTTTGAGATAGGTGAGATGTGCGATGGAACAGGCAGGCGTGAACATGGAGAAGTTCAAGGCACATTCTGTTAGTGGAACAAGGCTAGCAAGTCATGTTGGTATGGAGGATGACTGGAGAACATTTTAAGAGCAGCAGATTGGTCAAATGTGGGAACAATTGCAAAATTATTTTAGACCAATTGAGCAGATGTCAGAGGTGGTGTTGAAGGGCTTTCAACATGCATAATGGTATTCTCAAGTCTTGTAATGAAATGACGATCCTCAGATTAACATGACAAGAGAATCAGGATTTCTTTAAAGATGCAGAGGCTAACATTATCCCTCCCACTCTCCCTGGTATTAAAGGATTTATTTGTTTGAAGTAGTGGGAAGGGAAGAAGATAAGAGGTTTAAGAAATATTTAAGTTAATTCAGAATATTACATGGTAAGCAAAAAGGAGTTTCTTTCTAAATCTGGTGTTTTGTGGTTACAGAATCTCAGACATAAAAGAGTGGAGATCAAGCGGAGGACGAGAACCAAGTAAGATGCGGAAGAGTCATTTCAGTTTCGCATTTAAAAGAGGATGGGAGTTCCCTGCTTGGGACATTTATTGTTTGTTTAAATCCAAGTTCTGGATTTTTATGTCGTGGATATTCTTTAAAGGGGCTGCTGTCAGGAGTGGCAAATGAAAGAATATGCATAATGTTAGCCGCCGTGTCTTTAATGAAATCCTGATTCTCTTGTCATTTTAATCTGAAAATCGTCATTCTGCACTTTCTTTGTCAATGCAGTTTAATAACATTGTTGGAACATTAGTATGCAGTTTTATGTCTAATGTATTACTTGCAACTGTACTTTTACGACTTTATTTAAAAATCGAATAAAGGTTTATGATGATGATGCCCATGAGTCCTTCTTCTTCCACTGATTGTTTTTATTGTCTTTGGCAGGATCAGGCAAGGCACTGGAAGTAGGAAATAATTCAGAAAACAATACTTTAGTTAACTAGATCAATCATTATTTATGCTTTAACCTATAAGTTTGCTAGAATCTGAAGGAGGTTGTTTAACCCCTTGCCCACGGCCGGAATTCCGCTCCTGTGCTGGACATTCCGATCGCGGGCGTGGTCATGACGGTTCCCGGCCATCATCAGCACACGAGCACTGTGACGCATGACGGACGGGAGCCGTCATCAGCACGCAAGGGGTTAATTCTTATTGCTTATCTGGGTAAACACTTTCCTAACTCTTGGCACACTTATTGCTTCTAAGCAGCATTTTACTTGGCTATATGATTGCCTGTAAATTTCATTTGTGCTTGGGCTCAAGTAAATGTTTCTCCTATCGCTGTTGAGGAGATAATCTCAACCCTGTAAGGGTTGTTCTTGTCTTTCCATTAAATCCACTTGTCTTTTGATACCTCCATGAACAGCACACACCATGTACAATGAATTCGGGTAATGTGTCAAGAGCCTTTCTATGTGTATGTGTACATATAGAATTGCACACATAATTAAGGAAACAAAAAGGGAGTTTGTCTATATAAATTGCTGATTTTGGTTTATGCTGTAGCCTCCCTATCTCATCTACTCCCTTTTTATGTTGCCATCGCCCCTCTAAATTGTCATTTGAACAGTATTAGTTCCTTGAATCACAAATCATTCTGAGTGGGTTCCTTGTAATGGGAGCAAATACCACTTGGAGACCATGCAGTAATAGCGAGTTGGTGGTATCACCCTGTTTGTCATGGGCTCTGAATTTACCATCAGGAAATATTTGCAGAACTACATTTACAAACTAGTGGAACCAGGTGCCGTCCTACTCTCCCAGGGCTTTTACCGTGATCCAAAATAGCACCTGAATTAAAATGGATGGGCAAAATCCAAAGGTAGAATTGCAAATTCAACACTCATGAACCTTTTAAAATGAGCACAAATGCCATTTGCATTATTTCCTGTTTCTGCAGCACTCATAAAGTAGCAATTAAAGTTAGGCAGCTACTCCGCTGGGGCACGGGCGACGAAGAGCATTGAAGACCATGCACTGAGAAACGCGTCTACAAAGTGTGCCCAAAATCTAGGTCAATGCTGAATCTTGTATCTGTACAACTTGATGACAAGCTGTGCTTAATTGAGACCAAAAAGATAATTTGTGGGACCCTAAACCTTTATTGGAAACCAGCTGCATCCCTCTATGCCGTGGCTGCTGAACACGAAAGCTGTCTTGTCTTTCGGCCACCTCATGTCCCTTTTGTCAACCACCCCACAATTTCCGTCTCTTAACCTAACTCTTGCACTTTCTTTTTCACCCAAAGGGATGGGTGGAGTGCTTGAATTCATCTCAGCCACTGGTAATTCATTGGACCCGCATCCCAGTCCACCGTTATTCATGTCACCTCAGTTTAGACTCAGCCATATGCAAATCATCCCGACCCTGCTCCAATGGGAACAGTCCAGCCAGAACTGCGAAGGAAGATCTCCGTGAATCGGAGCACAAGCAAACCTGGAGTACTCCCACAAGCGGATGCTTTGTGAGACCAAAATATATATTTGCTTTTAGCCATTTTTTTCAAAGATTGGCAAGACCCAGATGATTCACCAACAAGAATGTTTTCCAAAACCCATGATGAATCAAGCAAACATTGACAAAGCTGAAAGACTGTCATCCAGTGCCCGGACTATTGGATTTGCCTATGCTTGTTTTTGGTCCGGTGTTAGCAAAATTATTAAGATTTTACTAAAATTATATGATTTCAGCACCACTTCAATAATGATTCACATTCTCCATCCACCTGCTACAGCATAGAGCATGAGGCAGCGGGTCAACCCACATCAGCCATTGGCTAACTTTGCTGTGAGTGACAGCTTTTGCTCTTTCACAAAAGCACGCACACACACCCAAAGTAGTTCCCTTTCTTGCCAAGAACTGCTCGGTAATCTGTGCCTTTTGAGGCTAAAACAAATATTTCTGCTTTAGCCAATGTTTTTTTTCGATTGATAAGAGTCCAGGCGTTTTCACAACAATTAAAGTTTTACAAAAACTATGACACAACAAAACAAGCATTAGCACAGCCAAAATGCTGGCAGACGGTCCTATTGGCTTTGCTAATGCTTGTTAACATTTAGTATTTGCACCTCTCTACTACTTCAGCCCAGGACCTGACAACTTTCTTGCAGGTTTCAGCTCCTATTCTATCAATTTTATTGGGTTATAAAACGCATTGTTTTATATCTCATTTTCCTGTTCAAATAATGCCTTTTTGTTTTTCTTCAGGAAAAAAACCCTACAGTGCAAACATTCCTGTTCCTATGGACGACTCTGAGTGTGCCACGTACTCCTCAGCGGCTGGAGGATCAGAAAGAAGCTCCTCTATTACTCCACTGATGGGAACCCAGAGCAAGCATTTAGTCAGTGGGCAAAGGAAAAATGTATCTGGTGCATGATGGCTATCATTTCCCTGCTGCCCAGAATGATAGGAAAGCCCTGAGTGATTGTGGGGAAAGGCAGTTCATTTCACTCTGATGTGCACTGCATCTTCAATCAATCAATCAGTGTTTGTAGAGCACGGCTACTCACCTGTGAGGGTCTCAAGCCGCTTTCGGGACGAATTATGTTGACCACCTCATTCCAAGCCATAAGGGGCACTCTTTTCAGGCCTTCACATTTCACCAACAAATCACTGATTTCAAGTGGGTAACTATAATTCAGTGGAAGCAAAACAAGACTACAACACACAGAAAGCATGAGGCTATCAAGCAAAAGTTCAGGACTGGAAACAGTGTCCGTAATGATCTGGAGGGAAGTGGTCAATCTAAGTGAGGTATCCAGGTGCAGCGAATGGGTCAGAAGCAGGGCCGGACTGGGAACAGAAACCGGCCCTGGCAAACTGCTCAGCTGGCCCCCCTTGGTGTGAGAAGGAGTGCAGCAGAGCAGTCTGCCACGGCCGGTTTCGGATGATTTTGTTACAGGGGGACGATATTGCCGACCCCCGGTAACAAAAACGGCCCCCAGGGGCCCAAAACCGGCTTCCACCCTAGTGGCCTACCGGGGAAATGCCCGGTGTCCGCTATGGCTAGTCCGGCCCTGGTCAGAAGAAGTGAACCTATGAGTCGGACAGTCGGGTAACGTCACACTTCTTCGCGAACCACAAAGTTCCTTGATTCAGTCCTCCTCTTCAGGCATAGCGTGTCATTAGTGCTGAGCTAATCTAATCTGACTCATCATTTTATACTCATGGCGAAGGGTCAATTCAGATGTACTGAATGTCTTATAGTCCCATAGTATAGATGGCCATAATTAATGCGCAGGGCTGTAACTCAGAGACAGGGTGACCTCCTCTTTTCGGGTTATTACGGACACCCTCTCCAGTCCTGAACTTTACACCTACAAATCACGGATTTCAGGTGTGTTGGTCTAATTCACCAAATGGATTCAAAACAAGACTACAACACCCAGAATGCATTAGGCTGTCACACAAAAGTCCTGGACTGGAAACAGTGTTTGTAATGACCTGGAGGCAGGTAGTGGCCTAATTGCGTTTGGTGCGAAAGAACGCGGAGTAGGGTAGGGACCCTGCCTCGCCTGGACTGACTTTGGAAACCCACTGGAGGTTAAAACTTGGCAGAGTCCATCCGCTTCTGAGCAGAATGAAAACGAATGCCTCGGAAAACGTTTCAGCATGGGAGCATAATTCAATTATTGAAAAAAGCAAAATAGACACAGAAGAAGAAACGACGCAGTAACAAACGTAATTGAATATGAAGACACATCTGGCTTTGGGAAATATCAGATGACAGGATCCTAAATCTTGGGAATATATTTCTTTTTCTCCTAGGAACGAGGAATGGGAATAAATTTACATTTTTTGTTCCTATAGTCGTCTATCTGACAAATCTATCCTTAGAGATTGATTTAGCAGCAAACTTCATTGGCCCATATGTTGAGCCTCTAATGTCTAAATTGAGGATGTTCAATGTATGTCCAGGAGGACGGATCCTTTCCAGTGTTTTATAAGTAATGGATCCATTTAGATTATTTCTTTGTAAAGTCACATTACGAGGATATCTGGAGATTCCTGTCTGAATCCGGCACTCCTGATCATGTGTTGGACACTCTTCTGCGCTTCTTCCAGAGTGGCCTGATGGCTCTGTGTCAACAAAGATGCACAGGGCAGTTGCAAGTTACCAGAAAAGGCAAAAACATTTTTTGCACAACCTCAACTTCTGCTGGTGGAAGAGACAGTCTGGTGCCCGCTTCTGTTCACTTCCTAATCACTCACCTAGGACCCAACTCGCAAAGAAATATGAAACTAATAACTTCTAGGGTTGTACTTACATTTGAGTAAGAATGTTCTGTCCTTTACGAAGGTTTTCAAGAATACTCCTTAAAACTGAGATCATTGCAACTTGTTCTGGAACATCACCTGATGAATTTTGTGAATTCTCATCTACGTTCATGTAAAGAAATGTACGCATGCATAATTGTACATAGCATAGAAGGGGTACTGCACAAATGTTTTGCATGAGTACATCACTTTCACAGGAGTCTGGACTCATTTAGACTGAGTTGAGCAAACTGCCATCCATCAGGGTGGCAGCGGAGATTACGCCTGCCCCCCCCCACACCCAGTTGACCACCCCATCATATGCCAAGGCCTTCTCCGGCCCTGCAGAGATCACTCTGCCTTCAGGGAATCTACCATTTTCTTAATGCACTTACAGTTTGATGAGCAGCCGCCATGTTTCAAACTGTTGCACGTCATAACATTGTTATCTTAACCCCTTCCATGCTGATGACGGCCCCCGGCCATCATGCATCACGGTGGGCGTGTGATAATGACGGGTGGGGCCGTCATGATCCCGCCCACTCTTCAAAACCCTCGCACAGCGTGAAAATTCGCGCCGCGTGCAAGGGGTTAACAGAGGCTCTAGAAGTAAAAATTTGTTTTAGAAAACCAAAAAGCTATAGCACTGCGTCCTGGGAGTTTTCTCCAATAATAGAGTTTTTTAGTCTAAGACTGGCTGGTCCCGAACCTCAGGATAATGTTGAAATAAATCCAATGCCCAACATCCCACTACTGAGGAATCTCCAAATTAAAGCCTTTGCAAAGAAATACCCAGATAAATCATAAAAAATCTTTTTCTTAGGGTTCAGGAGGCTTGAATGTTTTGTAGGTAAGGTAAAGGGTTTAAAAATGCTTGGATTAGGCTAAGCTTTAGAATTAAAACATGTTTAGAGTTATCCTAATATTAATGGTCTCAAGTGGTCACTGGACGGGGGAAAGATGGGCTGGCCTGACTTTGGTCAGGTGGAGGGAACCCTCTATCCCCAGTGGCAGAAGGGACGCCCTTCCTTCACCATATCTAGTTTTCAAAGGTGGAATGCTAGCTGGCCCAGCTAAAATAGTGAAAATTATGTTCTAGATAATTCATCAAAGAAAGGACAGAGGAGCAGACCCAAGGATGGGCTGTACGTCCAGATGGAAAAACGTTTGACTATTTTGACACAGATTCAACATTATGGTGGGTATTAACAGTGAGGAAAAACATCATCCTTCCCTGGTTACTATCAACCATAATATTGAATCTGGTGAGTTTCTTGATGAAAGTCTTAGGGCCTAATTATGACTTTGGTGATGTGGCAGTGGGGCCGCCACGCCACCGCCCCGCTCGCTGCCACACCGCCAAAGCTGTGTGAACACCACCCACCAGATTACAAGTTTCCTCGTGTCTGGCGGGTGGTACATTGGCGGTCCCACAGTGGGCCTATTAAAACAGCACCTCAATCAGAGCGCCAACGGCAGTTCCTGCACAGCATGGACTCTGCAGTCCATGCCGTGACGGAAGGGGGTCCATGCACTCAGGGGGGCATAACATGTGCCCCCTGCATGCATTCAATGGCCCTAAAGACACAAGGGGACCTGTAGGGCCCCCTTTGTTCCCTCACCGCCACAGTTTTCATGGTGGGTTCACCGCCCTCAAAAATGTGGCATGAGGAAACTCAGAATATGCTTGGAAGTGCAGCAGCGACATCGCCAGCATATTCCGGCGGCACTCAACCGCGAGTACGGCGGTCCTATGGACCGCCGTACTCGCAATCAGGGCCTTAGTCCATGACCTTTCATACTTGTTTAATGGACTTGACAAAGTGGCCTCACTGGGACTAGTCTCTCAGGCAGCCTAGGGTTAAGCCTACATCTCTGGCAAACAAAATCTTCCTATCTTCTCGAACTCTATTCTACACTCCCAGAAGCCCGAGCACTTTCTGACATCAATGTCCCTTGTCAACTCCACATGGCAAAGAAAGTGATAAAATGGAGCTAGATTTTCAGCCAAGTGAAGAGAGCTCTCTTTTAAATTAAACAGGGACATGCTGAGAGTTCCAAGTTTCCTGCACGCAGAGACCTCACTTGCTTTGGTTGGGACCATAGATGATGAATGAGGTTGTTCGTGGCGGGAAGTTAAAAGGCTCTTCTTGGACCGCCCCAGATATTTCTCGGATCATATGTACATTTTTCAAGTCTCAAAATATTCTGGGCCATCTCCAGTGAAATCACTTTCTTTATAAAAAAAACTTTTGTTGATTAACTGAGCTGGCCAGAGAATTTAGCAATGGAGAGGAAAAAAGATTGATGGATTTGAAAATGTACTAACAAAATGTTTACACTGGGTATTTTAGATCTGAGAGTTTAAACAAATCCTTAAAGACTTGGCACAGAGCCCGGAGAAAGCTCAGTGGTACGCAGAAGGTACCGTATGCAGTAGCAGAGCTATAACAGAGATGTCTTCTCTTTCTGTAAGCTCATCAATTGTCTGAAACCTCCACCCATTTTTCATCGTTTTTCTGAAATTCTTGGTCACTTTACTTGCAACAGTAACGTGCTTTCTTGTATTTATTTCTAATGATATTGCATTTTTGTCTTGTTGAGTTCTACTCAGTTGTCATTGGCAACCTCTGTGAGGGAAGTTTCGGAATCAGAAAGTCTACAAATTATTTAAAAAACCCTAAAAAGCTATAATATTAATATTCTTGTATTTTATTTCATACTGTTATTTTTATGTGGGAATTAAAATTAGATAGTTGAGCACATGGTAAAAACCACCGGGATGGATCAGGAGAGGTGGTCAAGAATTGCGTTATGGTGGTGATTAAGAGAGTTGACGCGACATTGGTAAGGTCAAGATTATAGTTTTGGTAGAAGTAACAGACCTCTTCCTTCTTGTTGGACGTAAAGAATAGAGGGAAATATTGGGAAAATGAATAATAATAATAATTCCATTTGTAGAGCGCCTGGTTATACCCAATGGAGTGTCCCAGCGCTAGGATCCAGACTCCCCAGAAGGAGAGCAGATAGCACCTAAGTGTGGAAGAGGAGTACAGGAAGGTATAAGGAGAATCTCGGATTAGGGGTAAAATAATTTTTAGATCTTTACGAAAGATGCTCTGAGTGGGTTCAGCTCTCAGGGTCAGCGGTAAGGTGTTCCACTTTTTAGCTGCCAGATAGCCAAAGGATCGGGCGCCCGTCCGGGCCCATTGGAATTTGGGCACTTTGACCAGGTGGGCTCCTGTCGACCTCAGATTACGTACTGGAATATAGGGGGTTAACATGGGGTGGAGATAGCTTGGGCCTCTCCTCCACAGAATGATGACTGGAAAGGAAAGGTTGAGCGAGCAGTACAAGAGACTGGTAAAAAAAAAAGTGATTTCAATTATTTTGAAAATCTTGTCTCTAAGATGAGATATGTTTCAAAGAGAAAATAGCTCAAATTGTCACTAGAGCTGGACAGGGCTTTAACCATTCTTCTGCAGTATTTTGGGTATTCAGTGGCCTAGTTTGCAAAACAGCAGGTGTGTCCAGATTTGCTGTGTGATTGACCTTTCAGGTGTGTGGCTTGCGTGGAGCTAGAGTTGGTTTGTGAGTGTTGAAGGGTGTCACAACTTGCATCTGGGTTGTGGGAAAGCTAATGTTATGGGGGAGGGGAGATGGAGTGAGGCACCAAGAAATGGAGAGCCTACAAGTGGCATCCCATTCAATGCTACTCTGGTTGAGTCCACTCTGAAGTGAAAGGTAGGAGGAAAGGTTTTTATGTAAAATGTGCTTTTTGTAACTTCATTTTGGAAGAGAAAGGAAAAAGGTAATAGTGATGCAATGGTTTGGCACACAGGTTTTGTTAATGTATGGACTCGGGTGATGAGCAGTTGCAAAATGTAAGTAGGAATGGTTAAGAAGATTGTGTTACAAAATTCTACAACCACGATAAACAAAAGTGCAGCACTGTTTTGACTGTGAGATCTCATGAATATTTTCCAAAATTAATCAAATTTGGCTGCCGCATCTAGATTTGAAAGATGTGTTATGAACAAATAGAACAGTAATTCTGAAATGTCAGAGTAAGATCGAAGAGGGATCTGGCTGAAGGGTGCAGTGGCTGAAGCGTTGTTTGAAATTACTGAGGCCATTTCAGTGACAAAAAGTGGTGGGCGCACTTTGAAGTGGGTCTGAGAAATTGACAATGAGCCAGAAAAAGTCACAACGTGTGGAGCCCCTGTGCTCAGATCAGAAACATCCTGCCAGGGAAATGGAAACGGCAGTGAAAAAAGCACCAATGTGCAGGGTAAAACTAATGCCCACTTGTGGTGTAGATGTGCAATCGCTCAGCATTTTGCTTCTTCATTAAAGTGCCCCGGGCAGAACATCATAGTGAAAGGCAGATTACTTTTCAAAGAGTTTCAGGGAGCAATTTAGGGATGGAGCTGAGGTGATTAACATATCTTTCATGAGCACCTTCCAAAACAAACAAATGCATTGATTAATTAATTGATTAGGAGTTGATTCAAGATCTTATGGTTGAGAGACAAGAATGGTTTGGTTTTACGTTGATGCAGGGCTGAAATTCAAGGGGTGTAGTACCATGAAAGGGGTATCTAGTACGATTGTTGTTACTACCTTGAACTCACTAAGCTGGCGTAACGATCAAATTTGACATAATGGAGTAACGAGTGCTTTGGATGGGTGTTGTATGTTGGGACTCAAAGGTGGACTTGTCTCTTGGACTGTTTTTACAGTTGCTGGGTTGTTTGAAGAATTTGGGCCACAGGGTATGAGAGAGAGGTGATGAGTCAAATAAGTTGTGGGTGAGGTGCAAAATGTTGCCTTTGCCCTAGGAGTGGAGGTAGATTAAAAAAAACTGAGGGAACTACTGGAGACAGGTTTAATAAAATCAGAGGGGCCAAACAAATGGCATCCACCTCTGGCTGTAGTGCAGAAGGCTGCAGGTAAGCTCTGTATTTGCAATGATTTAAGGCACCTGAATCAGGTGGTGATGGAAGCCATGTTTCAATTCTGTACATGGGTAAAAGCGAGCAGTACGAGCTTGGATCTCATACAAGTTAGAGGCAATTAATCTGCGTAATGCCTGATGGGAAAAGTAATGGCTTGAAATGCAGGATTTAGAGACACAAACACATATATGACTTAATTAAATGTTCAATGTGTTAGCAATGGATTTCAGTGGTGCTCATTTGCAAACAATTGTTTACATAAAACGATTCTATCAAGGGCAATATCTGAGTATATAATCATTTCACATATGGGAATATTCCTTGAAGCGAAATCTCATATCCTTAGGCCCAAAAATGATGAGAACATTAGGTCTGACGATTCAGTGCCTGATGGATCCCCTGGGAATCTGTGTTTGATCTCGTGGTCATAGGATCATTCCATGGTGGGTGCATTCAGGCTTTCATGCTTCTGAGATTGATAAAATTGGTACCACTGAGCTAGGTAACAATACATATTTGTTATTCAGCGCCCCAAGTGGTGAACGTGTGCTTTACAAATACATGTTATGTTAAATCTACATGATTATGTCATTACCACATGTTTTCCCATTTAGCACACTGTTTTAAATGAAACAGTATGTCAGTCATGATCTGTGATTAATATTCAGGAATTATTCAAGGAATCTCTGCAGCAGATGACGGAACATATATAGGGTTAACGTGCAGATGTTCCTTTCTGCATTGTAAATAATGGAGCTGCATCAGAAACTAATCATTGGTAATGGCTCGTTGCCTGAACATTTACATGATTAGTTGGCCGTGATCACTGTGCGACAACTGATGCGGGAGCCGCACACACTCGTGCGCTTAGCTCAGTGATAGCAGCATCATGATTGGACGGGGGTTTGCCCTTGGGATGTGGGAGTTGGCAAAGAAGACTCCCACTGCAAGGATTGGGCCCAAACTTTCCACAAGTGGGTCACTAAATTAGTAAGGGTGAAATGCTCCTTGGTTTGCTTGTAAAAGATAGTGGTAATTGGGATGTAATAGCCTCACCATACTGCTGAGCCATGATACTGGATGCAGTAAAAGTTGCCACGCCCCTCTAGCGTGTTCTAAAGGTGTTAGTGACTTAATGTTTGCTCTTTATCCTTGCGGGGTCCTTTGTTGTCAACTGTTGACCCTCTGGACTTCTAACAATGGCAGTAGTGCAAGGATCCTACTATTACGCCCACCCTCAGGTAGGCTGGGCCAAATGTGAGTATCTGGAATCATGTAGTGGTTTAAGCCATGTTAGCGGGCGTGAATAAACAGGGCACGCTTGCTTCAAAATATACAAACAGATTTTGCAACATAAGTGTGGAGGCCTAAGAAAACAAACAACCTTGAAGTAATTCCTTCTCTGACACACTAATGACCCTGCCATGTCAAGAATCTCCGATCAGACACAACACCCTGGATCATCCCACAAAACTTTCAGGAAAGAAAAGCTTGGAGGGAGATCATTGGGAGTTCAATGCCAAAAACCTGAGGGAGAATCCAACCTCGACCCTGAGGACAGAGCCCCACCATCTATCCTGGAGTCAAGTCCTAAAAATGGACCCCTTAGAAGAAGCATTTGATTAGATCTCAGAATTGTGGATGCTGATTGAGGAATAATGGAAACATGCTCACACTTACGTATGGTACTGGAATAGCCGGATCAGAACATCTTCCACCGTAAATATTTTACCCTAAATATTGTTTACAAAAAATAATCAACACCTAACGGGCTAATATTTTTGTAAATTAAGTTTAGGACACAATATTTATGTCAGACTATATTTTCGGACACAAAACTCTGATGACAAACTCAATTCTCATAGTCGATAGAACCCCTGCTGTGCCATTTTCATGGAATTACACTTGAAAGAAACAGCCCTCTTG
This sequence comes from Lissotriton helveticus, assembly GCF_964261635.1. NCBI lineage: Eukaryota > Metazoa > Chordata > Amphibia > Caudata > Salamandridae > Lissotriton > Lissotriton helveticus. The sequence goes on along the minus strand of NC_136073.1, from coordinate 832,943,846 downwards.
TGTATTCACCAGGAGGGAAGCATTGCTTTACAAAATGCCTAAATAAATAAACAAATAAATAAACAAATAAATAAAAAAGAAATAGCGCCGTTGTATAAGATAAGATATTTCAAGTGCTGGCTGTAACATTGGTGGTTAAGAACAAGGAACCTACCCTATGCTGGTTATTTTATAAACTAGGGGTCTGATTTAGAGTTTGGTGGATGGGTACTCGGTTAAAAATGTGACGGATATCCCGTCCGCCTTATTACAAGAACATTATATCCTATACCACTTTTAATAAGGCAGACGGATGTCTGTCACATTTGTAACAGGGACATTGGCCTGAAGCGTCAAGACCCGCCTCATCTTGTTCTCTCTGCTGATTGGCCGCTACCCACGTCCGCAACCGCTTGTTACATTTTTATGATCGGACGAGGATTTTTCTGGAACATATTTTCCATTCCTTTTCGTCTCCAACATGCTAGAAAGTCATCTGTTATGGAAACTATTTGTGTAATACGAGGGAATCTGCGATTGGAAACACATTTCTGAGGTGAAGCGCTGCTGGGGCATATGCCGGCCGCCTTTTTCTGGAGAATGCGCTGGCACCTGGAGCTTGTTTGGCTGAAAAACAGTAATAGGGCTTTGACTTTAACTTGTCTTGAAGGAGTCGAAGTGCTTCCCAGGTACGTCATGAATGCGATATAACATGAAGTTCAGGCAAATGAAGGCGGATATTAAAAAAGGGCAGGATGCCCCTACTTTGTAGTTTGGCTTTAGAGATGGCTATTGCATCCCATAGGAAACAACACATTCCCATCTCCCTCCAAGAATAAACACTTCTGTCCTCTTTCTAGCTTGAGATTGCAAAATAGAAGATGCAGAAAGAAGGGTAGGGGGGGTGGGTGGCTGGCCCTTTTTGCATTTCGCCTTGAGCAAACCCTAGATTTGATCACTCAAGAAGGAAATAGGCAAATTCTGGCTCATACATAATTCCCCAGGGATTGAGGCCTGTAACAATGCTCTCTGAGGTTTTTAAGTGTTATCGAAAGCAGTTGGGTGCCAGCGGCAGAATTAAAGGACTCATGGCTAGGACGTCCTGGTTGTGCATCGATATTGCCTCTATGTGTGGGATGTGTACTTACCTGCAAGCAAAGGTGGAGTATTTTTGGGCATTCCTGATGGACTACTTAAAGTCACCTATGGTGCCTCTCCACCAGCTTCAGATTATAGTGGGTCTCTTCAACTTTACCCTCAGGATGATCTCATTCAGAAAGGTATTCCCCATGAACATCGCCGTGGCCACTCCCACGTCCATGAATGCAGAGCATAATAACACAGGTTTTCTACTAGAAAAGCTCATGTTGAATAACCCAAGTTTGCTACCTGTCCAGGAACTCTGGCTCCTTATTTTATGATATAATGAAAAAACGCTCCCTCGCCAGTTTTTAAGGTGCATGCAAAGATTTTCACATGGTTGGTCTCAGTCTAGAGTGGAACAGTGGATGGAAAACAATGAACTGAAATGTGACTTGGGCAATTGGCGGTGACTCCGATATTTTCGAGCGTTTCGCCCATCACTTTGTGTTACTTATGGCATCTGCATGAAATACCTGAACGTGAAAAACCTAGAGTTAATGAAGTGGAGAGGCATTATAAAGAGATCATGCGCCTTCGGTAATTGGTTGGTTCCTGCGTGTTCGGATTGGTGAGCTTTTTTAGGAGACAAGGGTGACTATAGAGTAGCTTTCTTGATGTATATTTCTTGATATTCAATATAGGCAATTGAAGAATGTCCTCTAGTTGCAGCTCACCTTATGAGGAATGCTGGAATCCAAGTTGACCACACTTCTAATTTTGTCCCCTGCTTCATGAGGAGCTTGGGTGAGTTTATGGCTTGATATGCAAACAATGTTTACACATTGCATTGTGTAGTGCTTGATTATCACATACTGTGGAAATTGAACTACCCTGAAGCTACATAGGCAGCATCTGCCATTATGCAATGACAAATCAAATTAGGCTCTCTTAGTCCGTAACCTGAGGTTACAGCTGAGGGAGGATGACGCCAACAAAATGGCCGACAAGTCAATGTCTCTGAGCCTATTGCAGCCCTTCCCCAAAGCCAAGCATTAGCTTGACTGGAGTCGATAATACGTATCAGGAGAGAGTACATCCTGCAAGAAAGAACTTTAACTTATGGTCAATAATATTTACTTTAGGGAAATTGGATGCCGTTATATGTAGAAAAACATCAATCATTGCAGCGTTTACAGAAGGTAGACGTTAAGGTGGGTGGGTCCAATGGCCGCTAGATGACAAAAGAGATGGGTGGGCTAGAAAGATGAAAAACAGGCCATATGAAAAGTAATAGTATCTTAGACTTTTATTAGTACATTACAGTATAGGATCTCAACACTTCAACCAAATAGCATAATACATAATACATGATGTAACGAATGTTAATGTTTGTGAAATGCATCTATGATTGACATTTATGTAAAACCAGGATGTCGACATAGTGAGACACCTGATGAGTTGCCTATGACCTCTCTAAGATGCGAACTATAACTCAGTAATAATTGTAATATTTTTTTCTCAGTGGCCAATCAGCCCACATGCAGAAAGGAATCGTTAGACACCTAGGATTTCAGGTGACATTTTTCTTTATTGCTGACACATTTTTGTCTATGTTGCACATTGCAGTAGCAATCATTTTTGCAGGTCCTGAGGAAGGCAAGGACAAGGGTGTCCATCTACATTGCTGAAACATGTCGACCTAAATATAATCTGGGCAGATATTTGTTTAAACTTCTCTATTTTGTTCTGTCTTTAATCTCGGGGAACTGAGTAAAAAGAATAAAATACAGTGTTGCTCTTTTACCCAATCTTAATTCACTTTTTTACACTCACATGCACTGCAATTTCTCTTTACCCATCACATTGGATTATCAGTTAACATCTGGAGGACCGTTCAGTGAGTCATAATTTGATGTAGGACATTTCATCTAGTCCTATGTTCATCATTTATGTCTCATAATGGGAAGGTCAAAAGGAGCCCTAGATGATGACCAGGGCGGTACCGTGTGGTGACTGATGGGTATCCTTACTTTTTAGGAGAATTCCAGGATAACTTACACACTTGCATCCTTTGCTGCTTTTTAGAATCGCATTTTTGCATTTAGACCCATGGAAATTTTGTATGCAATGAAGTTATAACTGGGGGCTGTGTCCACGCTGGGTCTTAAAACATTCCCTGGGCCCTCCCCTAACGTTCTGTTTTGCTTGAGGTTCTCAACACCACCACAAGCCAGCTTGAATCACTTCACAAAATATCCAAAATTAATTAAAATAATTGTTCCGGGAAGAGTAACTGAAGATGCAAGGGACCCCTGCATTGTACTTTTCTTCCTTTGTTGAGTGTGATAGAGTCAGTATCTCAACGTTGTTAAAATAGGCGCCATGTGTATTAGACCCCCTGCTGAGGAAGGTGATCGCAGTTAATGAATGGGGCCTGCGTGAACCTCTCGGGATATCTTCATTGCACCAACTACGGCATAAAGCGAGAGGTGGATTAGAAGGCAACAGCTGGGAGCTTTGATCAGCACCACAGAGACCATGGTTTCTTTTCATGGCTTGCAAATTGGATATCATTAATCATGGGTTGTGCAATGGAAATCATTAAAATGTCAGAGAATATGTCAGGGAGCATAAATACAAAACCCCAAAATGTAATCAAATATTTAATTTTAATGGAAGGAATCCTGCACCTAATTTTAATCGCTGGAGAGTTCTACAAACAACAAAAAATGTGATACACTGCAAACGCAAAGTTGGATTTGTTGCGTTAAACGACGAAGTCAATTTTTAGGATTTGGTCAAGATTATTATTCTAAGTACAGGGATATAAAGCGAAAGGTGACATACCTCTTTGTTAAGTGCTGATGAAATCATTTACTATTCTGACTGAGCTGGAACTCAGAGGAGCAGAATTTTTAGGATATCTACAGGCCAAAGCCTCTAGGGAAATGACTCGGGTAAGCAAACTTAAACAATTGTGTGAAATCTCATGAACATTATTCTGCAATATAGCTTACCTTTCAGATAAAAATAAATCACATCTGACACAAGGAAGAAACTGATTTCTACGGACAATCTTTGTCAGCAAAGTTCATGTAATTTTCAAATTTAAAAATTCGCCTGGGCATTAAAAGGAGCAGTAACATTCATAGGGTTGTTAGTCTAGATTTCCTTTGAATCTCCTTTTAAGACATTAGAGCCCTTCATGGCAAACTAGTGCAATGCCGGGAAGGTTCCTGCTACAGTTACAGCAGCAAAAGCAACCGGCCTGGCGTTGTTCCTTGCCTAAACCAGGACCATAAGAATGGTTATAAGAAAGGAATCTCTGCTGCTCTGATTTTTAGCTTTATAGCCCACAGCCAAGGAGTATATTTATACTGGTTGTTCAAGGCCCTGAACCCGAGTTATAGGCCCAAGCCATAGGCAAATGCCTAAAACGAACAAGAGGGCCTTCAATAACCTATAGAGTCAGAGGCAGAAGCACTCTAAGACTATTAGAACATTCCACTCACTGAGGATAGAATGTTCTAAAATTAAAAAGGGAGAAACCAAAGACAAGCATTGGAATTTTGTTACGGAAGACTTACACCAGTCATTATTAGCCCCGATCCACTTCATTGTCTTCAGTTGCACTCCCAACATTCCAGTGTTCTAATATTTCCTTATAGCCGGCTGCAGAGGGCTATACCAGTTGTTAAAGGCCCTAACCCCGAGTTATAGGCCCGAGCTGCAGGCACTACTGAATACCAAAGCTGCTTGTTTTTTTTATTAAATCAAACAACGTTATTGGCATTTCGTATAATAGACCCACATTGGACGGGCATCTGTAACACACAGTTTCAAAGAATCAAGACATAAAAAAAGGACAACCGTTTTTTTCTGCAATTTATCAGTAGATTAGTCACACCAGGCAATTAGTAAGCAGTAAATCAATCCTATAAAGAGTATGGGGGTGTATAGCAAGATGGGCACATATCTACCCCATACATTCGAGGCATCCCAATACCACTATGTTTGCATCCCATCTCTCTGTATTTTGTGATGCTTCTGGGGACAACCTCTGGTTTTGAAGATCAGGAAATCCTGATATGCAGTAATCGATTCCCCTCTCCCTGCTCTCCAAGTCAGGTGGTGTAACACCTTGCCATTTCCTCGCAATGTCTCTTATTGGGAGAATGTGAACTGTGTTTTTGAAGTGTTGTGTGCATCTGTTGGTTTACAGGTCTGAGAGAATATTAAGTAATGCTACCTGTGGGATAAAAATTAGATGCCATTTTGGTGCAGACTCAGCTACTGGGTTACACGCTACTTTTTCTGCTTAGTCAGATCATGGATATGAAATCTGGAATTTTAATCCCATTTCTTCGGCTACCTGGGAATTGGGCTTGCTTCTTCTTGTAACATTGGATCTGTGTAGATACCTGAACTGGATCCTTCAGAACTGGGTTTTGATATCAGGTTCCCGTGGTGCCATGAGTTTGTACTGCCTTTGTGGTTGGTGAGTAATCCCAACTCTGTCTACTAGGTTTGTCGTAAGCTTGGAAGGATTCTGGGGTACTTACCAATAGCGATGGGTACAACAAAGATTCCTCATGTCTTACAATTTCACCTGTAAGAGATGGCTTCAAATAGGTTAAAATCCTGGATGTCTGTAAGGCCAGCCATATGACGAGGTAGCGCTGAGCAGAGCTGCAGACTGCTGTAGAATTAGAGTTGAGACACAGCCAATCAGGGCCGGACTGGGAACCAAAACCCACCCTGGGCTGCCCCCCCGGGTGTTGGGGGTGCTGACGCCGAGCTCTTTGCTGGGGCCGGTTTTCGGCTGATTTTGCTGCAAAAACGGCCCTGTAACAAAAACGGCCCCGGGGGATTGCCCGGTGCCCGCAATAGCCAGTCCGGGCCTGCAGCCAATTTGGTCTGTAGATCTATGGAGTGTGTGTGGGATATGATATCTCCCAACCTGCAGCCACTTAGGTAATGTACATTTTCCAATTTAGTATCCATTCACAATGTGGTTCCTTTTGTGAGATTATCCCACCAACCTGGAGCACACATAGTTTTGTGCTGTGGCGGTTGGGTGGTCCGAAGGTATACAACCCCTCTACAAAATTGATAGGGGGTGGGTCTTATCCATTGCTGATCTTTCAGCTGAAAAGCGGGCTCCGCTTCGGGGCATACACTCATTCATGCAAGGCTGTTTGGTTATGATTACACCTCATGCACCTGGCCTGGTAATTTTGGCTTGACTGTTCCTAATGCAGCAGGGTAAAGACTGATTTGCATATGGCTGGGTTCGAATTTAGATAGCATGGTGGACAAAAGAACAATGGGCCAGACTGGTAACACGAGCAAATGCCAGTGGTTAGACTTATTGCAAGCATTTCTTCGATCCCCTTTTGAGTGTTCGACATGAACAAATATACATTTTCGGCCAATGGAGGCCATTCAACTGTATGGAGCTCCACCCCATCCAGATCGAGAGCATGCTTTTGCTCATCATTGCTAAACCAACCCTTCTCTTCAGCGGTAATGGAAATAATAAGTGGGCGTGTCACTATGAAGAAGTACTACTATACAATTCCGTTAGGGCAGATGTATGACCCTTTTATTCAGCACCTCCCAATTTGCGACTCATTGTGAGTCGCAAATTGTGAGGGAACGCCCCTTCCTAATTGCGACTCGCAAATAAATTGTGACTCGCTATTTAGGAATTTACATGGCCAACCGTGATTTTGCATGCGCAAATAAGTTCGCAAACCTGTTTACGAATGCAAAATCATGTTGTACATCTGCCCCTTAGTTTCATAGGCCATCATTACGACTGTCCCGTTAAATTCTGATATGTGCAAGAACTCCTGTTACTTTCACAAATGGGAATCATGAGTTTTGCAGAAAACACTGCATGCCCACAATTTTCCCCAGGTAAATTTCACTAGCTCAAACATTCCGAAATTTACAAGTGAAAAAATGTCTGATTATTACCAGAACATGTGGATTTTGTTGTGGCAATCAGCAAAATCCATACGTTAGTCCCAAACAATTAAGAATAGGTGCTAATTTTCGTGCACCAAAATTTCTGAACACCCAAGTGTGATTTAATTATTGCACCTGATAATGGGACACTTGAAAACCAAGTATTTTATAAGATGCAGAGGCTAACATTTATCAATTTCTGCATGGGATAAAAGCAGTGTGTGCAGCATGTGTTCTGCAAACAGTGCGTGTGACTTTTTGGTCCTGCGGACAGTTATGGATGGTGCTAGGACTGGTACTTTTCTCCCTATTAAGTGCGAACAAAGAGTTTCTAATTGGTTCTCTGAAAGAAGGCATCATTCTGCTTCCACTTGAGGCTGTGCAGATCTTTCTGCAGGGTTGTTGCCAGCATTAGAAGTTATCCAACACTGTATACATTTTGGCTTGACAAACGAGGTTTTTGTTATGCATAGTATATTTTCAGAGGCAAACGTCCAGTTGTCATGCTGTGTTCAAATACTGACACTGGATCAAAAGGGGTTCCTTCAGCCGTGGACTAAACATACAAATACAGTTCAGATTCGCTAAAATGTCAGAAGAGTGGCGTTCACCTTATATAGAGCTTCAAGTGGATCTTGAGGCCTTGTTCCTCCCTCAACAAGGAGCTCTAATGGCACTTTACCCTCTGCATATATGGTTTATGTCATCAATCAATCAGGATTTGTAAAGCACAATTGCTTCACCCGTGAGGTTCTCGAAGCGCTGTGGGATTATGCTGCTGGATTATGCTGCTGGATTATGCTGTTTGATTATGCTGCTGTACCTATTGGTTGAACATCCAGGTCTTGAGGTCCTTCCTGAACTGCTGGAGGGATAATAAGGCTCTGAGGTGCAGGCGCAGGGTGTCCAAGTCTTAGCCTCCATGTGGGAGAAGGAGCGGCCTCCGCTGTTTGCTCGTTGGATGCGTTGGGTGGCTGATAGGGAGAGGGATCCGGAATGAAGCTCACAGTGTTTATTCGTGCATATTATTATAGCCTTATAGCCCGTTGTAGCGGGCTATACCGGCTATTAAAGGTCCGCTGCAGCGTTAAAGACCTGAGGCGAAGGCGAGGGACTTTAAATAGGCAGCGGGACTTTAATAGCCGGTATATCCCTGCTACGAAGGGCTATAAGGCTATTAGAACATTCTACCACTAGAGGGCAGAATGTTCTAACAAATAAAACAAAGCCTTCAGGGAGCGCGAGGGGATTGTAATCCCTTCGGGCTCCCTGAAGCTTTTGTTCACAGCCAGAGCTGCGAACAAAGAAACATTGGAATGTTGGAGCTCCGGGCTTATACCAGCCATTATAAGCCCGGAGCACTCCATTGTTTTCAATGGAGCTACCAACATTCCAATGTTCAATTTTTTTTAAAAAAAAGGTATTTATCCACATCCAAAATATACGTGGTTTTGAAGAGGCACTGCCACTTTTGACAGAGTTGTTCCTCTCTGTAAACTCATTTTAACATGCAATTTGTGAGGCAACAAGTGGTATTTTCCTCCTATCCATTTGATGTTTAATGTGTGATTTCAGACCCAAGGTTAGATGTTTGATCCACAGGGAGAGGTGACCGGCTGGCACCCTGGCAGGCCGGACAGCAGCGGGGTCACCACAGTTATGAGCCAACAACTTCATTTTTGATGCCCCATGCCAGGGAGGTAATTCAGGCCCCTGCAGCCGGTGCCCCCAACCCTTCAGGGGCCCCCAACACCGTACAAGACGGGTCCCATTCATCCCAAGATCAATTAATATCTCTGAGATTTGTGAGACTCGGTCCCTCATCGCATCCTACTTTGTGGCCCCGTCGTTTTGCGTTACGCCACAGCCCCACGCAGTACTATCATTTTTAAGTCTGGTCCTCCCAGCACAGCTAATATTTATCCTGGGTATGTGGGCTATCAATCAATCTTCTACGCAGTCCCCCCTGTAGCAATACTTCAAATACTTCCTTCTCCTCAGTGATTGGTCCTTTCCGTAAAACTTCTTCCAAGCAGCGCTTCACACAAGATGGGTCGGGACAAATAGGTTGTATTCCCTACCTGGCAGGAGAACTGGCTGTCAAGAACACCAATCTGGAACTCAGAAATCCTCATTCCCACACTGCTGAGTGGAAACTGGACACCAGTCTGTGAATAATCACTGGAACACTGACTTTGGGTTTCTGTTCTGTATTTATCCTTGGTTGGCAGACCCTGGTGTGAATTCTGGGCACTCGCCCTGTTTTGCTTTACATCTCGATTTCAAGATCTTGGAGGGTTTGACTCAGGCCCCCCGAAACATAGTCCTTTCAGCTCTACAATACCAGAAATTGTTTGGTGTGGTTGTGTGTACCCTGCTAGCACTCTGTAATTAAAAGGCACAAAGAAAAGAAAGGCATTATCCCTTTCTACCACAAATACCTGCCTGCTGGAAGGAGCAATTGAAGCATTTTCACTAGGCAGGGGCATCACAGCCCAAACCTCCAGGGAACTGAGGACTGACCCACTTCAAAAGCCAGATTGTGGACTGCTCCCAGGAATCCCTAAATCCAGAAAATATTCTAAGCAGGGTCAAATCTATTCTTTATTTTGTTATACACCCAAACATAGGCAAACCCTTCCCATCTAGTGAAGTACACCACACATATACCACGCTGTTATGTTATGTTATATTGATTTGTATAGCACACTAATCTCCTAAGAGAGGATCCAGGTGCTTGTGAAGGTGTGTGGTCCCCAATGTGTTTATATGAAGAGTCAGGTCTTCAGCTGCTTGAGGAACTATAGAGGTGAGGAGGAGGCTCTGATGTGTTGAGGGAGGTCGGTCCATGACTCGAATGTTCATACTACCATCTACCTTGAGTAAATCTTCACTCTCCATCCATGTCTCACACTGATGAAGTGAAGAACCCAGTTTTTGGGACTGGCCGTCTGTTTACCATCATAGGCCATTAGATATCTCTGTTGTGAAAACAATAGTGAAAAAGTGCCTATCACTTCCATCGTTACCACGTGCTGTCATCTGTGCCAGTTCAAATTAAGTCAGTGAGGCTACAGTAGTCACTTTCAAAAAGGGGATGCACCTTGTGTGCCATCCCTTGCCATGGCCCAGGCTCTGATAGCATTGAGGATGTTGAGGCCAATCTCTCCTCTTCCCCCTATGGATGTGCAAACCCCCTGCGATTATCTCTAGGTCTATTATGATAACCAGAATGAAAGGAGAAAAAAAAAGGGGGTAAGGAGTAGAAGAAGAGAGACAGAAACACTCCTGCAAGTTGTTGGAAAACCCAGAATGGACGTTTACGGCACAAGAGTCTTTGACCAAGGTTCAAGGGACGTACACATTGACAGCACAAATCAGGGAAGGAAAACACACAAAAGGGATATGAATGGAGTGTTCATAGGCTTCATCCGGTGTCAATCAATCAATCAATCATTTGTAAAGCGCACTACATACCTGCGGGGGTCTCAAGGTGCTGGGGTGGGGGGGTGCTACTGATCGAACAGCCAGGTCTTGAGTATCCTCCTGAAGGTCAGCAGGTCTTGGGTCTGTCGTAGGCTCAGTGGGAGGGTGTTCCAGGTCTTGGCTGCGAGGTGGGAGAAGGATCTCCCACCGGTGGTGTCGCTCAAAGGAATACTGTATATGGCTACCAAATGTACTGGGAGACCTGTTTACCAATGCAGCCCAGAGGAAGTGAGCCTGAGAGTATGGAGACAAAACTAACAAACATAAAATATTGATAGGTCCCATGAACAATAATTGCTAAAACACCGAAGGAAATGAGGAGGAAAAAAACAACAAAGGTGAGGGAATGATTAGACAGAGTGCATACTAAAGAATAAGCAAAGTAGTCCTAACAGCCGCGGTTACCAGACAGCGTGCTTTTTCACGTGGTAGTCTTTCTACCATTTCTCCCTCTACTGACCTGGAAGTGCTATTTCTAGAACTGGGCCTATTGCTACTGGTGCTGTGCGACTAATTTGCCTGACTTTGGAAGCTGTACTCCTACGATGTTTTATCCATTGGCCTGTTCTCCACCTTCTCCAAGGCTGACTCTTCTGGAACTTTTCCGGACTGTGTCTAGTGACATGACACTCCTGACTTTAGAGCCATGTGTTAGGGTCTCAAATCATTACAGGGAGGCCCTCTGTGAGCATGTCTGATTGGTGTGCTCACAGAGGTGCAACCCTTGGAGAGATATACTATGACTTTCCTATCTGTTTAATACAGAGCACTGCATTCCAGTCCATCCCTTATTGGACCACTTCTCCCCAGGACAGGGCACAACCATATTCAAATCACTCCTGGGCTAAAAAAGGGAATAGTTCAACCAGACTGCCAGGCATCATCCACTACGAATTAGAACACAATCAACCCGAGACTGGTTGCGGGCTTGTTGAAGGGGTGAAGGCTTGCAAAAATCTCAGGCACTGGTAATCACTCAAGCCTGTATTCCATTCCTTCCTTGGTTTTCCCACTATGTTACACCTGACAGGGAACAAACCATTATGCAAATTGCTTTGGGTCCTCCTCCAATTGGAATAGTCTAGTTCAAGCCCATATGGCCACTTCTGCTTGGCTCACTGGTTAGAGGAGGCAGACCTGGAAGCAGAGGTCAGCCCGGGACCAGGGTTCAATTCCCGGCTCGGCGGGGTCTTGAGTCCTAAAAAATGTCCCTGGACTCGACAATTCTCGCTCCGGTGCTTACTCGATTCACGGGTTCACACTCTGCGACTCTGGGCAATAGCTTGCTTAATCTCCACAACGGCCCCTCGCGGTGGGATGCCTGGCTTTCACCTTGCGGATACCCTGCTGGGGTTATCTCACAGGGGAATACCAGGACGGGTTCCCTAAGCAAGTGCTTAGAAACCGCTTGGTGATTTGCGCTATATAAATTCCTGTACATTTACATTTACATTACTTTAGGTCTCGTCAGTGGGGTGGAGCACGGATCCTATCGCACAGCGAGTAGTGACCCACATGTTGGCATGTCCGTCTCACTCATGGCATCACATTTAAAAATAGCTAAAGATGATTGGTGAAATACCTGGAAAAACATCAGCCCTTTGAACCACTCAGATTGTACTTTAGACCGTCGTTTCTTGTTAACTACGCCACTCTTGATTGGATCAACTATATGTAAATCAGTCTTAGCCCGGCTCCAAAAGGAGCAGTCCAGCCCAACCAACCAGAACATCTTCCCTCTGAATGAAAAACAAGCAGCCTGCATCCTTTTCAGCCTGGTTGGGCCTCTTCAGTGAGGGGCACTGTAGATCCTAAGGTGCAGCAAACATGGACACAATTCTGAGCATACCTGTCACACTTAGGGCATCACATCAAAATAACAAACGTTGATGGGTAAAATGTTTACTATAGTCTAAACCACTGGAAATTGCTCTGGCTGCATTGCAATCCATCATTCTTTTGTCCACTGTGCTACTCCATGGTACAAGCAAACATATGCAAATCAGTGTTGGAGTACATGTGAGAAGCTCACATTGTTATGCAGGACTTCAATCTCTTGTACCTGCAATCCATCACTGACTACTCAAAATTATTCTAGGTTCCTTGAAGATGCTACTCAGACCGCTACAGATCTTTTCCTGGCCAATGGCATACCAGCTGATTTGCAAATGGCCTCAGATTTTAGTGTTCATGGAAGTTATGGATGTTGTTTGAGTTTCCTTGTTTTAATTTGTCATTTTTTCCCCACAAAGTGTGAACAAAGAGGTACTTTCTAATGTGTTCTTAGGAGAAAATCTATAAATTGTTTTAGCTTGAGTCTAAGCAGGCTACTCAACATGGTGGTAGCTGGGCCTCGGTGTCACTCATATGGTGGTAGCTGGGCCTTGGTGTCACTCATGTGGTGGTAGCTGGGCCTCGGTGTCACTCATATGGGGGTAGCTGGGCTTCTGTGTCACTCATATGGTGGTAGCTGGGCTTCTGTGTCCCTCATATGGTGGCAGCTGGGCCTCTGTGTCACTCATATGGTGGTAGCTAGGCCTCTGTGTCACTCATATGGTGGCAAAGGGGCTCTGTGTCACTCATATGGTGGTAGTTTGGCCTCCGTATCACTCATATGGTGTTACCTAGGCATCTGTGTCACTCACATGCTGGTAGCTAGGCCTCCATGTCACTATTAATCAGTTTTCTAAATGATCAGAAACATGGCCGCAGTACTATTTACATTTGCAAAGGTTCAGTGTTTACACAGTGCCCTGTTTGGGAGCTCTTAAGACTTTCAATCCTAGCAGAAAGAACTGACACACAGGGAAACAAAGAGGCTCGCCCAGGAGCGCACAATTTGTTCAAATCAAAAAGCTGTGATTATCTCACAAACCATCTGGTTTCTGTGGGCTGCTTCTGCTTTCTACCCAACATTTATGGAGATAAATCAAACCACAAAAAGAAAATACATTTCCAGGAAGGATGGAGTTCAACAACTGATACTTTAGGAATGAATTCGGTAAAAGGGGGGAAACATTGAAGGGTGGCAGGGTGCTGTTGCACCCCTCAATTGTGTATGGGTGCACATGTTGCAGACATACATGCCCTAAGGGCATGTATGTCTGCAACATGGCACTGTTGGAAAAGCAAACAAAAACGCTTTTTCAAAGGCTTTCATTATTTACCACCAACTTGTAGTTGGTGGTAAATAACGAATCCTTAACTGAGGAATGCACTAACTTGAGTGCTCCCTACATCCTGGATTCGGTAATTTACCGAATCGGTATGTTGAGAATTCGGTTTTTTACCGAATCCTTAAATTACCGATTCTGTAAAATACCGAATCCTACAAAAATGCCATCTACATCTACAAAGCCCAATTCGGTAATTTCGGCCATTTACCGACCGGTATTGGGCGACCTACATCTGGCCCTAAATTACTTAGAAAAAAAGAGGATCAATTGGTTACTGGAGGAACATTGATCAGACTCTTATAAATGGGGAAAACGGTACACCTAGCAGTGGCCAACATTTTACGCTGAAATGTTTAATTTGCGAAATCCTCCCTTGGAGGAGGCATTCGCCAGTTTAGCTAATGCAACGGCTTTTTCATAATTCTGCTCTTCTTGGTGAAATTTTACAATCTTCACAGAATATCACCTCATACAAACACAAATAAACCTGCGTGAACCCGTGCAAACTGTCAATATTTTGCAGAAGTGAAGTAATGTTGCAGAAGCGAAGAAAAGTGTCTAAGTTGTAATTTTTTAATTCTGAATTTAATTGAAAATGCTGAGGACTACCCAAGGTAGCAGTAATCAGGAGTTGATAAATTTAGGATCCAAATGGGGGGGGACATGTCGGCCTGGTTCACAAGGGTACACATACACTTTCTAGTAAATTCACTACTGTTTTGGTATTCACAAACTCAGAGTGTAATTTTACTTCTGCTAATTCACCAAAACCAATCTATCCCTTTGTAACTATACACTTAAGGCATGAAATCTCAATGAACAATTACTTAACGCAATTTCCACCACTACTTCCTAAGAAGCATAACACTTTTTTTCTTACTAATCTACTTACTAAAAAACTCTAATCCGGGGTTTTTAAGTAGCATGCTACTTGCCAAAAAGCGTTTCAATGCCTCGTCAGGGGTTACTAGCAATTTTACGACTGTGGATACCACAGTCATGGCAGAGACTTACTAGTAGTAAAATTACACTTGTAGTTTGTGAATACCAAAACAGTAGTAAACTTAATACAAAGTGTAAGCTTACCTTTGTGAATCATGCCCAATGTGTATAAGAACGCTCTAGGGCATCGTATTTACAAATCGGAAATTGTGGTGGAGATGAACCAGGACATTCCAAGAGAATCATAGGTCACTGAATGGCATGGGTAACAAAGTAACCAGTAACAGACAGAGGTGCTCTTTCAAGTAGGTGCTTCCACACTGTGCAGCTTCTAAAGCTTAAATTAAATTAAAAAAGTTTTAAAGTTGCAAGACAGTCGACTTCCCAAATTTGCACGCTGCCAGAGAGAAGGTTGCAAAGTATTGATAGGGGTCCTGCTTAAGTTACCTATTGGCTTCGACCGTGCATTAGCCACGTCGGCTTTACATTAAACGCTTTGGTCATGGAGTCCAAGCCATAGCTTTGGAGTATATTGGATTTCGCTTTGGTCATGCTGATCCTCACAGGCCTGCCTTCTTGCTCAGGGTGGGGCGAGCTTACGAAGCAGTAAAATAGAAAAAAAGAACATAAACTACCATAAGAAGGAAGAAACATTAAAAATCAATGCTACATCTCTTACTATGTGGGTAAAAAATCTAGATTCTTTTATATTTTTAGTGCTACATATTTTTCTACTTGAGAAACTACTGAATGTAAATCTTATTCATTAAAATACTAGACAAAAGTCAAATATTTACTTCCGCAGATTTACTTCTGCATTTCGAGTGAATGTAAAAGTTTTTGGGAATGCAGAAAGAATTCCATGAGCATTTGGGAAGTCTATGCGTATTGTAGATATGAAAAATACTCAAAGGTGCAACTATTTTACCATTCTGAAGTTGTTCTAAAAAATGCCTTTCTGTACAAACCCACCAGATATTGAGGTGTCCTGCTCACTGGGGGTAGGTGGTCCCTAAGTGGGGAATTAGGGATACAGGTAGAACAAGTTATAAACTTTCAAAGTCATAAAGACATCCACATCATCAGTCTTTGAAGCAATAAACATGAAACCAACAAAATGGCTGCCACATGCGGTACATCTAATTGCAGGGGGGCACTGCAGTCAATCAGGCTAATGCATAGTTGTGTAAATCGACACATTAGCCCTTGAAAGCAAAACCCACACAGGAAAAGCAATAGCACATTCTCAGAAGAAATGCGTAAAACATTCCAGGAGTGGGTTTTAATCTCTGATCACATAAATGAAGGATAATTAGAGCAAGATGCCCTGCAAAGAAAATCCTGTGTCCAGAAGCAAAATATGTGGTACAGATTAGGAACAAGCTACCTTCAAAGCAGACCGACGAATAGCAGGAGACCGGTGAAGTCAAGGTCAGCTAGAAGTTCCTGTCTGGTGGCTCAGTCCCTCTTTATGAGTGGTGGAATTTCACCTGGAGCGATAACCCGGAAACGGAAGTGACTCTCTGAGCCCAAGATTATTAGATCCGCGAACTTGAGACCTGTGAATGTTGGGCTCAGAAACAATGGACATTTTAGGTGGTGCGCCTGCTGGACTGTGGGCAGCACCGCTCCGGCCTTCACCTGACCCCGGCAGCAGCACCTGGGAAGCAGAAGGTGCTTCATTCTCACAGGCACAAGACCTCCCTGAACTGCCTTCCCATTCACCCTCCATTGACCCTTCTGCTGACACTTCCTGCCTGCTCATAGGAGGTGGTAAATATCAGTGGTTTTATCACCAGAATTCTGGAAATCAACCCGTTCGCTGCTGCCGTTGGCCGTTGGACGTCGCGCGAGCTACCTCCCTGGTGCTGCGCACGTCCAACGCCCGACGCGGCCACACCCGTTTCTTCGAACGTTCAGCACTGGCGCTGAACGTTCGAAGCAGCAAACGGGTTAAACGGTAAAGGACCCAGGGCCATATTTATGGCCAAGTCATGCAGTCCAGTGCAGCAAGTCAAGCCCAAAGTGAGCAGATTTAAGTCAATACGGTGCATTCCCGCCTTTTCCCCTGTGCTGGCCCCTTTTGGCTGCGTAGTGTGAACGCAGACCCCTTGCACCGGTGCAAGGGTACCTGCGTTGTAAACAAGATTGTTTTGTGCAAGAAGGGGCACCTTCCTGCACAAAAACAATCCCCGAGGCTAAAGAGAAAAAAAATTGGGAGAAATAAACATAGTTCTTCTCGTTACTACTCACTGGAGGGGCGTAGGTTTTTGACGCATTCCCAATTCTACCACTTCTGGTAAATCTAGGAATGTGTCAAAATCCACGGATGTTGTGTGGGAACACCCATGCATCACCCATGGAAACGCCTCGCTGGCACAGAGTAATGCAACATAATGACTTGCCCTGCATTGCATTACTTGAGATTTATGAAGCCACACAGGGCGACGCAAGGTGGCCTCGCGCGGCTTCATAAATCTAATTTTCATGATACATTGCTCCTTCACCACGTTGTGTGGTGCAAGTGCAACGCGAAGGGGCTCATAAATATGCCCCTCAGTCTCCCTCCTGGTCTGCGTTGTTATTCCCCATTCCTGGCATAAACTCATAATCGGCTGATTTTGTTGTGGTAACACTGTTTGCAACCAGAGTTACCAGCACTCTGGAATCCCAACACAAAAACCAGCCGAGCTTGTAAGAGGGGCTCAATTTTCTAACGCGCGCACTCCATTGAACCATGTTTAAACGCATGGTCACAGGTTCGAATTCCAGCTGGTCCTCTCAGCCTTTCATTCTTCTACGGTCAATGAAAAGAATCCCAATGAGTTGGGTAGTAATAGACATCTATTCTTGTGAAGAGCAGGACTAAATGTGTTTTAAAGCTCTATATTGTCTTTTTTTCTTTTCATATAAGGCCAGACTACACTATACTGGCATCGAGATATCCCGGTGTGCGGACATATGTATACATACCATAAGTCATGGGAACTAGTGCTGGAGACGGAAAATATGTACTCTGGGGCAGTGCTTTAACAGTTTAACCGCAGCGCAAATTCCACCGTGGTGCGGCGGTTTGATTAGGTTGGCGGGGTCGCGTCGGCCAACGGACGTACGCAGCACTACGGAGGTAGTACTCGCGATGGCCGATGGGCGCAGCGAAAGAGTTAAATGCAAATAAAGAAGTGTAGGTACTCACTATTTAGAGTACCTGTTTGCTCCCAAGTGCCAGTACTTCCCCATTAAACGTATGGCAGGAGTGCCGAGACGTGCACGTGCAGTTACTCAGTACCAGACAGTACATTCAATTAAAAGCACTGCTCTGGGAACACCTACATTGGAGGGGGTGTAGGGACACAAAGAGTGTGGAGTCAGGAAGGCCAAGGGCGGAGCCTACGGCCTTCAGTACATATGCATTCCATCTTCAAGTACGGATGATAAAATTAATTGAAATGGAGAAATACAGTAGCAAAACCAGGGGAGAGGATGTGGTCTCGTGGCTAGACTGCCTACTTTGGAGCTGGGAAACCAAGGTTCGAGCCTTGGTGTTGACTTCACATCCTGTGATTCTGGGCAAATCACCTAATCTCCCTGTGCCTACCAAAAAAAATAGAAAATGAATGTGTCCTTGTGTAATGTAACTGGTGCTCATGTAAAGCGCTCCAATACCTCCCGGGCGAGTTTGTGCTATATAAATCAGTAAAAATACAAAAAAAAGCTGTGGGGAGGAGAGGTTATGCAAAGTTATATGTAAATTCCGTCACGGTTGCTCAGGTGCTTAAAGCACTTACTGCAGAGAATTTCTGCTGCTCATGAAATGCTCGGTGCGTTTTATTTCTTAGGATTTCCAAGTAGAATGCAGCAAAAGCATTAAAAAACAGTCCTTCCCTGGCTAAACACTCTCAAATCTCCTCGCTTTCCTCCACATCTGGTTTCTTTTATGAGAGTCGAGGATAAAGATGTCGGTAAGTGAACCGTGGCTACTTCTGTGGCTGCAGAGGGAGACCAAACCGCTGTGAGCTTTATCAGCCCCGGCAGTTCCTGTGCAGCCACCCTCATCCAAGAGCAAGGTCTGGAGCCAGCATCACCCCTGACCCCGGCCACGGGTCAGCCCTGTAAGCTGCTGGGCCGGGCTAGTGTTTCTCCTCTAATGCGTGAGCCGTGACCTTGAACGTCAGGGGTCACGTCTCCTGCCTTCCGGCTAGTTCATGCCTGCAGACGTCAGCAAGACAGTAGCCCCTTTTTTATTTCCATGAGTGGCAGCACTAATTTGTTTTTTCTCATGTTCATGGCCTCTTGTTTTTAAAGTCAATCAAATGATTGGCAGTAAAGATTATAGTGCCTCTTTTGACAAGTTAAGCAGTTGGATGAAATGGGAGCCGGACTTAAGATGCTTAATCTTTAGGGGGGTCAGTACCTATGGATAACGTGAGGCAGGAATGTCCCCCTGAGCCGAGGCTCGAGTCAGGGTACCACGCGGGTGGAAGGCGTCCCCCCACTTATTTTACCGGGAGTTTGATAACTATAAACTGCAACTGAGTGTAAGCCACCTTTCGTGACGTCACTTGTGACGTCAGCGTCCCCCCCACTTCTTCTTTTAGGACTTGTGCCCTGCCCATGACGTAGTGTCATTTGTGGGAGGTCTGCAAAACACTCCTCATCAGGAAAGTGCCCACCATTCAGTTCGGTCTGGCTGCAGTCAGCTTTAGCTATGTTGTAAACTCTTAAAAAAAAAAAACTATAATAGGCAGTATAGTCAAAGCAAGTGGGCTATAAGTTAGCCCCCTTCACCTATTACCTTTATTGTGTTTTTCATGGCATGCCACAGCTTGGAATGACTGTCCACCGCAGCCATTGCATTTCAAGGATAGTTACCTTGTCCCAAGTGTTTGATTAGGTTTTGATGATGGAGAATGAAGTAGTTCTTTTGTTATACTGCAGATGTGACATGCAGCTCAGCTTCAAACTCAGTGTGTGTTATTCGATGTATTTACTTTGTTGATCCAATGACATTTACTTCCTGATTTAATGCGTCTGTTGTGTAGGAAGTGTTTGTTGTTTGGATACCTTAGCCTTTCATAAATGAACAGTTAGGGTCTGAAGTGATAACATGTTGTTGGACTTACAACTTCTTTTGTTCGCATGCAGACACAGAGGTTTCCTTAATGGTGCCACAAAAGTACTGAAGGTTTATCAATTAGGATTTTGTTTTGTATTTCTTCAAAATTTACTGCTTACAATGGAAACATCTTTTGACTCTATGTGTAACTCTTCTTTGAGGGTACAAATGAACTCTGGCGATTCAGCCTTAAACGAAAACAGCTTCTTATAAAAGGCAAAAAACTATTTAATTGATACTTAAAATCAAAATGTACAAATTATATAAACACAGTTTTTGTAAATTAGGGTGATAAAGACACAAACATTGTAATGGTAAGACTAGGTTATTGAAACGATTAGATTAAGGTTTAGTGATATGTAAGAGTCACGGTGAGCGTTAGTGTTTCAGTAAGAACAAGATTTAGATAATTTTAGGGAAGGTTAGGATTTAATATTGACATTAAGATTTTTATAAGGAACAAATAGCCTGATTTTGAATTTGGCAGACAGGATTCTCAGAGAAAAATCCCGTCCTCCATATTACAAATGTATTATATCCCATGGCACTAAAATGCAGCAGACTGAATATTCTTTACGTTATGACGGAGTTTCAGATACCCCAAACTCTAAATCCGGTCCAACGTTTGGGTGTTATATGAATTTTATTAGGGTTAAGATTCATGCTAGAATCGGATGTTAAAATAGGGTTGCAGTTTAGAACATCTTTAGATTTGAATGTATTTCTGAAAATATTTTAGAATAATTTGGAAAAAATAAATAAAATCTAATACAATTTTTCAATGAAAATGAGTTCAACCAAATAGAAATCTGATAGTTCCTTTGAAATTAATTTCAAACAAAAATGTTTCCCAGAAATTGCATTAATCTGAAATGTATTGCGATAAAATGACATAAACCCATAATAGGCATCAAGCTGGTATCTGAAAGCCACTGCTACTTTAAAATTACTAAAAGTGACACATCAATGTTTACTTAAACAGTATCTTTCTTCTAGCAGTAAGTTCCATGGAACAGTGTCCATAACTCACAGGTGGAAGTATATTTTGTGATATCACGGACATTTTTTTATCTCCCCTTTTAACTATCCGACAGACGATTTTCAGAGTCGCATATCATTCATTCATTCTCTGAAGCACATTAATCATGCTGCCTTGAGTTAATTTTGATTTACTTATCACATTAAATATTTCAATGTGTACCAAATTTCACTCATTACTTTAATTACTTTTAGTTTCATAACGATTGATTAAACCACACAAGATCCATTATAACAATCACATAATAAATAATAAAAAGGAAACACTTGCTGGCCCTTGTTATATAGTCTGATGGTCAGGAATAATTTCATAACCACAGTTTCCAATTCTGGGCCTCTTTAGGTGCTCATTGTGAGCTTTCATGGCAGCATTTGTTCAATCGATTTAGTTTTGGAGAGCAATCATGCTAGAGAACAGAAACATACGGGGACCTATTACAGTAGGAATTATTGGAGCCTTTTCTAAAAACGAAACGAATGCCAGGGAAGTCATGATATCATATATATTTGCAAATCTCCACCAATATTTATACATATACATATATTTATACATATATATATATAATCCTGTACATTTACAAATAATGCCTATATACTTATTCAATAAAATAATGGTATCATATGGTCTTTAGATAAAACTGAGTATTTCTTGCATTTCCACATCTAGGCGGAATAAAAGTGTATTTCTACATGCAGTTGGAAGTCAAAGCAAATGCCTTAGATCTCATTATGTCTGAACCACTTCAAACCCCGTGCATTATATCTTGACTGTGGCTTTTGCCATGGAAATGGGCTTGGACCTTATGCAATTGCTAATAATCATAGTCTTATCTGCCATGGACATTTCACTGGAGTTAGAAACATGGGCACCATTTTAAATAAAATTGTTGGAAATGAGGGACCACAAAGAAACTATTTTTAAAGATTATTTGGTCCAAATATTTTTGCGATATTGTAGTTTAGGGACCTGGTAGTTGAAAGTTTCACAGATGAATTTAATGTTTCTTCCGTCTATGACTTCACATGAGATTCTGTTGCCCACCTTTTTCAGCTCTCCGACGCGTGTTAGTGGGAGATATGTGGAGGCCTAGGCCAAAGTCCTGAAATACTCCTCAATATCCTGTCGTGTACATGCCATAAACACATGCAACCAAACACATGTTCTGTGGTTGCCCCTTATGTCCAACTACAAAACTGAGGTAGACTTGATACTGTAGCCATTCTTTACTGGGCATCAAGACACATACAACATGTCCACTTTCTGTGTCCATGAGCAGCCCAGTCATGGCATTAGTTCTGGCGACTGGCCCTTATGCTTAGCAGCTCATCCTTCCCAACCATTGCTTTGGCTTTTCAATCCATTGTTGCCATATTCAAGAGTGACTTTTCTCCTTATACACACCCACACTCTTTGGCTGATACCTCTTTGACGGTGTAGTATCTGTTGTGAACATCCAAGAACGAAACGTCATCATCATACGCAAGCGGCCTGCAGCAGGGCCTGGCCCTAACTTTATCCTTCTTAATTTTCTTTTTGCTCCTCATGTTTTTAAGAGACAGATCATAGTTCCTGAGTGCAGCGTCACAAGTTCCTGCACAGTATCGAAACAGGACGGTCTCGTCCGATTCATAACCCAGTCCTAGTTCGCTGACGCTAACCTCAAGTTCCTTCAGGGTGCAAGGTTTGTGCCGCGCCCGAGCTCGTTTCATCCTGTTCACGCCTTTCGGGAAAGATGGCAGCTCCTCCTCTCCAGAGTTCATTGCCTCTCTGTAGCGCTCCACAAGTGTAGATACAAGTTCTCGGATTTCTCCCTCGGTGTAACTTTCAAACATGGCACTATCTGCAATACAAGGAAAGTGAATGATTACTTAGTCTAGTAGTGTCCATATTGTTTTAAAGCTTGCATGACAACACCAAATACAAAGCATTATTTTTGTTTTTTCCTCAACATAAGGTAACTTGTTCTTTCACCAGGTAAGTAACATGTATGTTCAACATGAATCATTTTCCTACTGCCACCCACTAATATTTATTCTCTGGTTAGGTAGTTCACTTTCAGCTAATACTTTGCCACCTCACAATGTTTACACTCAGTTGTATCCAGCAGTTTTGAAGTGGCTGAAAAATAATATGAGTAACTGACTTCTTGATCACAAAACAACAGGAAGTAATAATAATATGTGAATATTATGAAGGTTAAATAATAGTATGAGCTGAATTAAACTATATACATTTCCGAAAGGAAAAAATCATCCTCTGGAGTAAAAAATAAATTTGTGTGAAATTCTTAAAAGTAAATGTTTCTGGGGTACATTTAAGCATCCAACAATACCTCAAAGTGGTGCACTTGGGAGATTTATTTTTGTCTTCTGGGAAGATGTTTTCATATGCGGAAAAGCCACATTGTCTACACCACCACTCATTTTGTTTGCGTTTCTGTCGGTCACAACTCTGATGCACATGTTCTCCTAATCTTGACAGAAGCAAGTGTCTGACCTTTGCCATAATGAAAATGTGTCCTGGCAAAGCAGATTTAGGTGGTTAGGATGTAGGTATTTTTGGAGAAAATGTTGCAGCTCTCCTTGTTAATTTTTAATGTAGTCATAACTATATTTTGTGCTCTTCATGAGGATGCTGTTACAGTGCATTTTAATATTTTACTATTGTAAGTAATAAATACATTACAAACAATACATTTCAAAAATGTATTTTGTGGAAATCAAACGTATACGGGTTCATTAGCCGTCTTAGTGACATGCAGTTGTCATATTCTCATACACTGAGGTCAATGTATTCCAACATCACTGAGCACAATGTTCTAAAGAACTGGTCAGTAGCAATAAAAATGCATTTTTTTCTGTGTTCTTTTTTAAATAGTCAGAATGCACCTATTTTCCTTCATCTGGTTTTCTATGAATATAAAATCAATTGATTAAAGACAGAGTCAAGAAAGTAAAAATTCTGAAAGACTAATGGATCATTTAGGCACTGATGTAAAAATGAGGCATTTACAGCGCTACCACAATTGGCTAAGCGACTCAGTTAAGGTTCCAAGTGGGTACAGGGATTATTAGTCAAATTGAAGTCTCGGAGTCCTTGACTTTGTTGTAACTGGTTGACATGCTTTACAGGGAATCTTATACTGACAGCACAAATGGTGGACTGTCATCACATAATTTCAGTTTTCTGTAAAATGCCTCTTTTTATTTATTTTTACCACTTTTATTGTGCAAGCCTATTGTAGGTAGGATTCTTGAATACAACACAGGATAAGTTCTAATCAGTTTGCCCGTCAGAAGAGAAGGGATTTTAATAAATGTTTACATCATTACTAAAATCAAAATTTGTTTTGAACAAGTTTCCTAATTTAAGTAACATGCTGAACATCATATCTTTCCAAAGTAATTTTCTGCTTCAATTTTATAAAGCAAAATCACAGTACTGCCTTTATAGCGCGTATAACCTTTGAAAATATTTCTACATTAGAACATCCACATGTATGTTCAAAGATGCAACTTAGTCAGAATTATAGTAAGTATGTAAAGCGATCAGAAAGTTCTCCAGTAGTCCACATTAATCCTACGGACCATCTCAATAGCCACTGGCCAAGAAAAATGCCATTCCCATGTCTGTGAATATCTTTAAATTTACATTATGGCTGAACAAGATTCTTAACAGACTTATTTCTGTTATTTTATATTTCACTCATGGGTGCTATTTTGTGCCCCTTTTTTGTAATATTTTATTGCACTGTTCAATGCATTTCTTAAATAGCTCTTAATGTAGAAAATGCATTCTGTTCTGTTTGAACCAATTCCAGTAACTGTTTGAAATAGAGGTAAGTTATCTGTTGCTATGTCCCCTAACAAACCTTTGCACCTCCACGTTAGACACAATGGCAATACATTATATTAAGTGTGCTTTTTCCAGTCTTCATGTACTGTAATAGATAAATATTGGTTTCAATCTTTGTTGCACGCTTTGAGAAAAAAAAGTGGTGTGCACATTCTATGACTCTACATATCTTGTAGCAGGTTGCTCAACCATATATTGAGCATATAATATTTTTGTTGGTTTTGTGGGGATCCATAATCAGATATTTGTGTGAATATACATTAATGTATAATATAACTTAAGTAAGGTAGACACCATCCAAATCTTTACATAGAATTTTTTCCCAATTGAACTTTGGCTTTATTAATTTTCCCCACTTATTCGAGGCATGAATTTGGCCAGAAATAAAAGTATAAACATTGTTGGGACTTTGATAAGGTTTTAGTAAATATTTCACCAGATTGTTTATATGTTACAGCTTTGAATAGGAAACTCAATTTTGGTAATATATCATTTTTTAACTGGTGAACACTCCTAAGATAGTTGTTAGTCTCAGTATAAATTCATAATATTTTACATGTTAGTCATGAACAAGACTCTGCATTTTGGTAATATATTAACTTTTAATGGTTAACACTCCCAAGAAGGTTGTTAGTCTCAATATCAATTACAAATATACTGATCTGCACCATTATCGATTCCACAAAATTGACTATACTATGTTGCCAAGGTAAGTATAGAAATAAGTGCAGATTTACTATTGTAACTCTATATCTACTCACTTTGATGATAAAGTCAAAGTTAATATTGCGAAGTTGGTTTTGTTGCAGGTTGATGTTAAACCATGACTGTTGTGAGTCCACATCAGTCAGTCAGTCAGGCCAGTAACCACTCCTGTCCTCAACTCTTTTCTATGTGAGTGTTTAGTGTTCTTTTTTGTTTGAGTCTACTTTTTATTACCATTATTTTAGACATTTTCTTTTTTTAATTTTAAATAAGTCAGCCTTGTTCAGAAAATATAATCCATTGAAAATCATATAAATTCTATTGTATATTATGCATTCAATATACGAATCTCACAAAGAAATACGCAGAGAAAAAGAAATTAAAGAAAGAAAAGACATACAAGCAGCAAGTGGGAAAAGAAGAATATGACAGAAGAAAAAGGCCCTTTATATTACAGAATTTAGTAAACCTCAATCTATACCCCCAATTGAACTGTGCCCAGAGTCTTTCGAACCACCTGAGTGATCGGGCACCCCTTTTTCTAGCTAACGCAAGTTCGAGATTGTGAATTTGCTGTATCAATGCCAACTATTTTGATTACGGTGGGGGGATGGTCAAGAACGAAGATCTATCTAAGCAAAGCCTGATGGATTGGATACTATGAGTATAGATAAAAGCCTCCTCAGCCCAATATCAAACTCCATTTTATATCCTAACACAACTTCCTTGGGGTTAGTTGTAGCTCATATACTAAATCGTCTGAGATTATCCATCCCACTTTTTCCCCAAAAATTGCCTTAAAACAGGACAAGCATGCAACATATGCAGAATATCTGCGGATTGTAACCTGCACTTGGGGCATCTAGTTTTGTCAAGATTCAAGTTTGTAATCAACCTCGTAAATATTTCAGGTGTTTAATATAGCACGCAAACCGTTTTATGCTGCTGCAGTTTGAGCTTCACTGAGTGCACAGAACCCTCAACTGTTTCTAATGCCCTATAGTTTTGAGATGGTAATGCCTCCTGAGAAATTACTCTACTCCATTTAGATGCTAAATGCAGACTATCATCCTCTCTGTGCGCACAAAATCCATGATATACAGTGCTGATCAATGATTTCTGTTTTGCCTTCTATATATGAAACAGGATATTAGAAGTCTTTAATTCAGTTATTGCCTTGACATCAGTACAAAAATATTCCCTCAGTTGCAGATATCTAAAAAAGCGATGTCGACGAAGATCATACTCGTTTTGTAAATCAGTAAACGTACGTAACCCATCTAACTCAAACAACTGCCCCACCCCCAATAAACCAAGTCTATAGCAAACTGCTGAGGCTAAATCATGAAACACCCTAGGAAATGCTAGATTATCAAAGAGCGGCGTATTCCCATGTATTGGCTTTATAGAGTATTTGCCACAAATCTCTTACCAAATGCTGACGTATATTTAACTGTCTTAAACCTGACTCGCTTGTAGGAATTAGGGTCCATAATTCTTGGCAACCAATGCCAGATAATAGTAGAATGCAAGTAAATCTGATTCTATTTGAGTCTACTTCCATAACAAAAAGATGCTAACTTTCTGCAATCCCATATGCATGCTACATGGTCAAGCATGTTTTAAAGTATTGTATGGCCCATCTGCATCGCTAAATACCAGATGCCCCATCCAACACATTTTTCATATTTCTTACTTATCGCTGTGCCACCTTTAGATTCCCTGGGGTGGCCTAGAGCAGAGCTTCTGCCACTGTTACTCAGCAAGCAGGCTGCTCCTGAGCAGGTACAGATGAAACCGTATAAAGGAAGCATGCTTACAGCAACCACACATGAGTGTCTCTTGAACAACTCACAATGTGCTTATCAATTTCTTCCAATTCCCACCACCGTATGGAGATGGAGCAGATACCTAATTCATGGAGATAGCCGTACAGAGCCAAGCCATTGGCCGGGCTTGGCCCTAGGAGCCACGGCACACGCCCATCCATTGGAAGAGACATGAGCCAGATAACACAACATTTTTGACTGGTCCTTAGTAGTAATGTGTGACAAGAATGTTTGTGCATATTTGTTGTAAGGCATTATGTTGTGCTCATGATGTATTCTTTTGAATTTGTTCTGCATTTTTGCTCTGTATTAATGCAATCTCATATTGTTGTGTTGTGTTGTACTGTGTCTAACTTTTTTGTTGTGCTGTGTTGTTATTAGGTTTGTTTTGTTGCATTGCATATGTTATTGTGTTGTTTTTTGTTCTTCACTTAAGATATATAAAAAAATGCTGCTATATTTCCAGCCAAAAGTCGCAGATGCTTTTAAAGTTTCCATGACGAGCAACCATTTACCACTGTCAAGTGTGGTAAAAAAACACTGCTCCAGCTCTTTAACTATTTAAGACACCAGTACCCCAAAACTGTGGCAGAGATTGGCTCTTAATTTAGCCCCCCGGTGCTCATTTCATCTGATGCATCCTCATATGTTTTAGACATATTTTCACTTTTCGATACAAAAATTAAACTGATGTATAAATAGTAAAACACACAATTTAAATTGTATCCCTCCTCATACTGTTATGTCACCTGTCAATCGATTATTATTCATTACACTGCTTGTTTTTTTTTCTTAAACTGAGTGTGTAACACAGGGGAGAGAGATGTGTCCTGACTCATTTTTGGCTCCTTTAATTGGGCTGCAGAGCAAAGCCGAAGCAAGACCTCTACCATAACCCGATTTGTGCCAGCCTTGGCTTGCCGACATATCCCACTGCATTAAAAGCCAATGCCTTAGGTACACCAGATAGCAGGGGCATGGCTGAGGTACACGCAATACACATTATACGCCCATGTCTGGTGCCTATAGGGTGAACTGAATTTGCCAACTAAGTCCCGGTTGTTCACCCTCTATCGTAGCAAATTTCATTCAATTTGCCACATATCTTTGATTACAGAGAGCCGCCCGACTACAGATGGAGGCCACATTTGATGTGTTCTACTGCAGGATTAGTAAGCATTCTGTACCATAAAGAAATGTAATTAACATAGATTTTACCATATGCAAACTTTGCATTTGACCTCCATTATTCCCTCATTATCTGTGTCTCCAGCATTGCAGTCTTTCTTCTAACGTTTATGGAATGTCCTGACTTTTAGTTTTCAAGGTCTAGTCACATACCAGATTCTCATATGAAAGTACTCCCTGAGCCCTAGCATCTGACAACACTTTACACTGCATTCATGTCATTTATATGTTATCAGAAGAAAATAAACATTTCCTTTATAGTCTATGCACCACATGGCCACATGCGTCTCCTTATTGACAGGTTTCACCCTAGTACAATGGAATAGGAGAACGAGTGAATACAAACATTTTCAGTGAGGAGAGCTCACTTCTTAGCCTCAGTGATTCCAACCCCAAACTCACTATAATGAAATGGTAATCTCATGTAATGTAATGTAGTACCATGTTTTTAAGTTGACAATGTCAGCTTAATGCCGGCATCTACCTTAGATGTTCCAAAAGCACAGATAGGTTTCTTTCTCTTTTGTGCATATACGTTTGTCATTTAACTTTGATGTACTATAATTTAATTAGGAAGGTAGGAGTTCATTTATTAATAATTAAGATCAAAATTGTCATCATTAAAATGTAAATGTAATCTCATTTGATAAACGTTAATGTAAATTAATTAATGGCTAAGATAATTTATATATTTATTTTATTTATCATGATTTTCATTTTTAATTACTTGACGGCTAAGATTAGCATTGGGATTAAAGTCAAGGATTTTTTTTAAATTAGATTTCAAAGAACTAATGGTAAAGGTTAGTATTAGATTAAGGTTATGAATCATGGTTAATAAACCTTAGGTAAAGGGTTAAGGTTAGTTAATTGATAACTATTTAATATAAATCCATTTAATTTGACTTAAGGGATGGTTTTTAAGTTTAGCATAAGGATTTGGTTAAGGCTTGTAATTATATTACATTATTTGCTTACATTAACATTATGTTATGGGGTTTAATAATTAAATAAATTATGAATTAGTTTAAAATTGTTACTTTAATGTGAAATAACATATCTCGTTGTAGGTTCTCGATTATGTGTTGAAGTAGTGATAGAGCGCATAGATACACCAAGGTGGCGTAGCATTTGAGCTTTGAGGTGCTGGACATGAAGATAGAAACATACAACATATACAAAGCTACATGAGTGTCTGAGTCATCCCTCAGTGCTTATGGAAGGGTCTAGGAAACAAGATGAAATAAGAAACGTAGACGTTTCATGCTGTCCAGTGGTGATGCAAATGTTACAACACAACTGTATCTAAACAAATGGCACATCTTGGAGACCATAAAAACAAAAGTAAGAGCAGAAAGAGGTTGCATAGAAGGGATACTGCATGGAATGGAAATTAATTTCTAAAGTGCAAATCACTGGTGAAGGGAATTTTTGTCCAGGGCTGAGCCACTGGAATTATGGGATTTTGCAGCGTTTTCAGCATAATAATAGATTTGTCAAATTTTCCACATAATCCATCATCTGCGGCATAATCTGCCAATTTTAACAAAACAAATGTCTAGTTTACATTGATCAAAAAATGCAACAACAAGTGTTGCTGCGCAGTGAAGGGTCCTTCACAAAGTTTGACTGGTCATCTTTCTGTTGCTTATTTCTGTATTTGGGCGTTAGACTGTTTGTGCTGAAACCATTGCCCAGATAGTGTTATCATGAGTAAACATGACAAAATAATGAGATGACATCACAAAATGTGTAGCATTATGCCACATAATTTGCCTTTTCCTGCTGCATAATTTAGTAAACCCTGCTGCATAATGAGGTGCTCTCCTGCTTCATTATTCCAGTGGCCAATGTCTAGACAGAGATCATGACAACGGTACTCCGAACCAGAGGGGCACCACCAGAATAAAAAAGTCTTCAGGACCATGTTAAGGATTGTCACACACTGCCACCACCCACATTTTCTGAAATTCCAATTAACTGCAAACTATTTATGTTGGTTCAGCTTGTAGCATGTGGCCTTTGGATAGCTGGCTATCTATGTTCAGCCAAGAAAAATGAAATCCGGGTGGTTAAAACCCACAAGAGCAAGACACAGACACCATTGGACCCCAATAACCACTTCTAAAATGTAACCAATTTGAAGTGGACTTCCCCCAATGGGTGTTTGTGTGTTCCAACAACCACATGCTACATGGGGATACAGGAGAAACTATTTGCAACTGGTGAACTGGAATTTTGATAGAGTGGAGTGCAGGGGTGATAGAAAGAGAACAGTGATAAGTTTGGGGTGTGGTAACTAAACGTGTAGAGAGAAAGCAATTCTAATATTGGCCTTACTTTCCACTCCAAATAACCCTAGCTTCACTTAGCTCTAAAACCTCCAGAGTGGAACTGACCAGGGTGGCTTGAGCAGACTGGGCTGAATGACTGGGCAAGATTCCTTCACTCATGTTGCACACTTGAGTATAAGAGGTGTAGAAGTGCATTGGAGAGTTCTTAGGATCCATTTATTTGTGAGGCTAAGAGAAGGGCAGAAGGTAAAGATCACCAGGGAACTGTAGAAAACAGGATGATCTTTAGAGAGTCTAATAATGTGAGTGCACGTGACCATAAGTTGGGGAGCTCTCCTAGACTTGTAGAGGAACCAGCTTAAAACCTTTAATGCAGCAAGGAGGCCCAAAATAGGTCCACTAAGTTTAATAGTACATCCTCTGCCTTGCAGTGCCCAGTTACCAGAAAATTGATATCAGTGAGCAACCCAAAATACCCTTGAGGGCTTGGGTAAATATATGGAAAGGTAAGGAGTGCCTTCAAGGGAATTTATTTTCACAAATAACTTTTGGAAGTTATTCAAAGAAACTTATAAGGACAATTAGAGGACTATTGAATTGTCCTTATAAGTTTCTTTGAATTACTTCCAAAAGTTATTTGTGAAAATAAATTACCTTGAAGGCACTCCTTACCTTTCCATCCAATTATCAGAAATTTGTGTGTTCCTTCGAGGGCCTGAGGAATGAGGTGTCCATAATATTTCCTGTTTCATAAATCGACCAATGAACTCCGTGCCTGACAGGATTGAGTTGCAGTCTCTGGCTCTTCATTCCTGAGACAGTTTCCACAGGAATGCGTTGCATGTGTGCCAAAAGTGTGTGGGAAACACTTGTTTTTCTCTTTTCGGCTTCTACACCGCATTTGCAGGCCATGACAACCCAGTCGCTCGACATAATATTCCCTGACGTTGAATTCCCATGCTTGAAATCGAATGGCTTGCTAGCTCCACTTTATCAAAAACAAAGATACGGCAATTTGTGCAGGTTAAGAATTACAAAGGCCTCTGAATGTCAGGGGGATCTGAGGAAATGTTGTTCTTAGGACACTCCAAACCACAAAAAGAATTACAACGTCGTGTCATATTTATGGGGGAAATCAGTGGCGGAACATCCAATATCACTTCCTATGAAGCCAGTAGAAACATGCCTGAAAAAGCAAAACATAAAAAAGAACAAAACTTTAATACAATGTCTGTTACCACTAACTTGCTGGATGCACCACAACTCTGGACAATGGAACGCAACTGAAAATGGCTACAAAAGAGATGGCGCACTAGTAAAGATCTCACAGACCGAACCACCTTTAAGACAGCACTCAACAAATACCACCAATGCCTGAAAGATGCAAGAAGAGGTGCCCTAGCATACTGCATCGAAGTCACCTTCAACCACAGCAAGGAACTCTTCAGTATTGTCAGAGAATTCTCTTGCCCTTCAGCCACTAAGAACACCATCTCCCCTTCTCAGGAACTCTGCCACACCCTGGTGGACTACTTCCACCATCTACAGTAACTTTAACCCCAACCCACCAACCTCTACAGCCTCCTCAATCCAACTGACGCCACCCACAGCCACCCACTCATGGCATGGGAGCAGCTCTCAACTCAGAGCACCGCAGCCATCATGAATTCGATCCATTACTTATCACCCATGGACCCCTGCCCCCACCACGTCTTCAATCTTGGGAGCAAGGAAATCAGCTGCAAACTCTCTTCCATTTTAAACTCATTCATCTCCACAGCTGCCTTCCCTGAAGGATGGAAACACACAGAGGTCAGACCTCTCCTCGAGAGACCCGCCGCTGACCCCAGCAAACTCAAGAACCACCACCCCATCTCTCTGCTCCAGTACCCTGCCAAAGTCCTCAACCGCCAACTCACTGAACACTCTGAAAGAAACAACCTCCTGGACACCTTCAAATCCGACTACCACACCAACCACAGCGCTGAGATCCCCCTGATTGTTGTCACCGACGACATCAGAACCCTCCTCAACTTGGGAGAAACAGCGGCCCTGATCCTCCTCAACCTCTCAGCAGCTTTCAATACCATATCCCACTAAACACTCATCAAGAGACTCCACCACATCGGGATATAGGAAGATGTCCTCAAATGGATCACAGCCTTCCTCACAGGACGAACCCAGAAAATCCGCCTACCACCCTTCACCTCGGAACCCAAGAGCATTATTTGCGGCATCCCTCAAGGTTCACCCTCAGCCCCACATTGTTCAACATCTACATGATGCCCCTGGTCAAAAAACATTGCCTCAATATCATATCTTTTGCAGACGACACCCAACTCATCCTCTCACTCTTTGAAGACCCCTTCACCACTAGGACCAACATCCACAACTGCATGACGAGCATCGCCGACTGGATGAAGGCTAACTGCCTGAAGCTCAACACAGACAAGACAAAGTACTTATTTTTGGGAGCAACACCTCCCCGTGGAATGACACCTGGTGGCCCTCTGGACTTGGACCCACACCAACAGACCTGGACAGGAAACTCACCATGAAGGCCAGATCAACGCAGTCTCCTGTGCCTGCTTCCACTCACTCCACATGCTCCAAAAGATGGCTCCTCACCGATACCAGGAAAACCGTCACTCAAGCCTTAGTCACCATCCAGCTGGACTGCGACACTGCACTCTACTCATGGATCACCACCCAACTCCTGAAGAGACTCCAGATGATACAGAACTCAGCTGCCATGCTCATCTTCAACCTCCCCAGATGGATCCGCATCACCCCCCACCTCAGGATCCTCCACCGGCTCCCCGTCCAGAAAAGATGCAAATTCAAGATGCTGATACATGCCTACAAGCCCTTCCACAACCAAGCAACAGCTTACATCAACCATCAACTGAATTTTCACGAACCATCCAGACACATGTGCTTTGCCTCCCTCGCCAACGCACACGCCCTGAATCGCCCAAAGCCACAGTGGAGGACTCTCCTTCTCCCTCCTCACCGCCAAGTCCTGGAACGACCTTCCCTTCCACCTCCAAACAGCACCCTCACTCCTGGAAATCAGAAAGGAACGCAAGGCCTGGCTCTTTGACTGATCCCAACAAGAACCTAGCGCCTGGATACGCTCGCAGGTGATTAGCCACTCTCTACAAATCTGAACTGATTGATTGACTGAGTGATTGCATGCTAGGGATTGGGCTACAGTTCTGATCCAAACTACAAGGACAGCATGGAGAGGAATCAGACAGCAAAAGCAGGGAAGAGACGGGTGAAGACCGCAGATAACACAAACAGAGATATTCATGGCCTGGGCCTAAAAATACATGTCGTACAGGCCTTAGGACTCAGATGGGTTATCAAAGCATTGGGGCGATGCATGTGAAACAGCAAGGCAGAGCTTGTGGTACTTTAAGGCCAATGTAAACAAACACCTTATGACTTTCCAACATGAGACCACATAAGGGCGCCAGATTACTAGAAAAGGCATCAAAATAGACCTTGCAGCAAGGGAAGAGGAACATGTCCAAATGAGAAAATGTAATTGTGTTTGGAGCTAAGATAATAATGTCCCCTGATTTACAGATGTGGTACAATTAGATGTTTGTCGAAGGCACACTAAGAGCATTCTCACAGAGATGCATTAGGAAGGCTGTGTAAGCTGGAACACTTGGTTCTTGTTACAACAGAGCTCCATATCTGGTATACTAGGGATGGTGCACAAGTTATCACTGATGCATTTTTCTGAACCAGAATCCCGTGGCTACAAGAGCAAGTCCGTTAAAACAGCTATTAAGGATGGATATTTTAAGTCAGTGGAATAGCAGGCACCATGTCCAGTCATCATGTATTCACTCCCTTACCCTTCACTCCCATCTCACCATCTCATCTCATTTCATCTCCTCTCCGCTCCCCTTCCTCTCTTCACCCCTTCCCCTTCTCCTCTCCTCACCCCCCTCTCTCACCTTCCTCTCCTCTCCTCTCCTCCCCTCCGCTCCCTTCCTCTCCTCAACTCTCCTCTCCTCCCCTCCTCTCCCTTACCCTCCACTCCCATCTCATCTAATCGAATGTATGACGGTACGACACGTACTTTGACAACGCGTACCGTTACAACGCTACTTTTACAACGCAAGTCGTTACAACGACTTGCGTTGGGGGGCGCTGGATAGTAAATAGTTTTATTTACTATTCCAACTCCAGTCCCCGTGGATTCTAGGGAAGGAGCTGGATAGTAATTAAACTATTTACTATCCTGTAGCGCCCCCCAGCGCAAGTCGTTGTAACGACTTTTGTTGTAAAAGTAGTGTGGTAACAGTACCGCGTTGTTAAAGTTTCGTCGTAAAGGATGTTCCCCCATCTAATCTCATCTCCTCTCCTCTCTCTCCTCTCCTCTCCTCTCTTCCCCTCCCCTTTCCTCTCCTGCCCTCTCCTCCTCTCCCCTTCCCTCCCATCCCATCCCCTCTCCTCCACTCCACTCCCATCTCCTCTCCTCTCCTCCCCTTTCCTCTCCTCCCCTCTCCTCCTCTCCCCTCCCCTCCCCTCCCATCCCCTCTCCCCCCTCCTCTCCTCTCCTCTCCTCTCCTGCCCTGCCCTCCCTTCCCTTACCCTCTCATCTCCCCATCCGCTCCTATCTCCTCTCCCCTCCCTTCCATCCCCTCCCCCCCCTCTCCTCTCCCCTCCCCTTTCCCATCCTTCTCCCACCCTCCATCTGTATTGAAGAAGAATGATAAAAAAATGAGTTTGAACCTCACATTGAGAGATAAGAGGCTGTCGGCGCTCCAGTGCTCGCGGGTACCTCTGCCGGTCTCTGCTGAATGATGGCATTGATGGCGACGACGAGGATGACGATGGAGTTGAGGCAGAGTAGGAGTACGAGAAGGGGCCAAACTTCCAGCTTCCGATGAACATGTCTCTACAAACCAAAATGGACAAGATGGAGCTGAAGAGCATCGAGGCAATGGCCGCCCACTTCCATACCTTCATCTTAGAGCAAGTCCCAACATTGAAACTCTGGAAAACAGAGAAAACAAAGAGAATTCAGCCTGGGAATTGGATTTCTGATATTCTCCCCACTTGGACAACTTCCACTATGGCAAGAGAGATGCATGATGGTCCTTGAGCCATAAACTGAGACCGAATCTGAGTGTTATTACTTCCTCAGGGATAACAAAGCTATCCAAGTGCAATGGAAGCCATATTGTTCCACCAATGTGTCCACAAGACCCTTTATCATACACTAAATCCATGCTCTTCACTATGTAGCCAACTGGTGCCCTTCATTTTGTAACCATGCCATCCTGTTAAGCCTTTATTCGTACTGTACCTTTCATCCTCTACCCAACCTGTGGCCCTCAATCGTTCACCTTCATTGAATACCCAATCATTGCCCTTCAAAAGAAAACCCAAGTGGTGACCTTCTGGACTTAAGCTTTGTCCTTCGTCCTATAAACGACGAGCACACGTCACTCTATATCCGCAGAGAACATCTCATCATCTACCCAAAAGTTACACCTCATTTTTGATCATATTGGGCTCTTCCTTCTATGCCCAGGCTTTTCCCTTCATTTTATACCCAGCTATGGCCTTCATCCCATGCCCAAGCTGTGCCCTCCATTCTATATTATTCTATATTCTGCACACGGCCTTCCTTACATGTTTGGAGCAGTGTCCATCATTCTGTATACATGCTGTCCCCGGTGTCTTCATTCTTTGTCCTATATGTCCCCTTCTTGTGTACCCAAGCTTTGCCCATCATTGTATACCAGTGGTGTGCCCTTGCTTCAATACACAAGCTGTGACCTTGTTTCTTGATCAGATGAGTAGTCGCATTCTATAGCCAACCTGTGCCCCTCGTTTAATACGATACATATGCCCATTATTCTATGTCTAGCCTCGTCTTTCATTCAATATCGGAGCGGTGCCTTGAATTTTATATGAACCCTTCATTCTGGACCCAGGCGGTACCCATCATTTTATATCCAAAGGGTACACTTCATCCTATACCCAACCTGTGCCCTTCATTCTGTACCCAAGGTCTGCCCTTCATTCTATACTCAGTTTTTTTTTTTTTTTTTTTTGTAAAATTTTTATTTTGATTTGCAAAAGAGAATAAACAGACAAACATCGGGCTGCGGAGGAACCGCACATTACTCCAGATCAGGCAAATCATTGTGCATGCATCAGCAGTAACCCAGACTATATTACAAGCATATCCAGGCCAGGAGCGAGACAACATAGGAATAAGGACCACAGTACCAGCGGCCTACAAGCCTATCAGTAGGCCAGGCCATCCAGGATAACCAGAGCTGCAATAAGCTGGGCCCCAATCCTCCAGGTTCCACACAAGCGGTGCAGATAAGCAGCCCGCGGACCCTCCACAGCCCATAAACCATGACAACCAACTGCCCCATCCCACCCCCACCCTCCCCCCTGGTAGTGACGCCATTCACTCATCATTCATTCCACATCCATATTACACTTGAAAGAGGTGCATCGATCTCAATGAAGCCGGACACACCGCCGAGGGTAACCCCTTAGAGAGAAAGTCCACCAGGGGACCCCACTGATATCGGAAATTCTTATACTGGCCAAGGAAGATGTCCGCCACTCTTTCCAAACTGAGCAACCTCCAAAGTCGTGCATGCCATAGTGACACTGCCGGGGCATCCTTCTTTTTCCAGGCCGCAGCCAGCGTGAGTTTCGCAGCACCGAGGCATAGCCACAAAATCTTCTTATCGGCCCTGGTCTGATAAACAAGGCCAGGGTCACGCAGCCCCAGCAGAACACAAGCCATAGACTCATCAATGGGATAAGTCAGCACTTCCTTTATATGTGAGAGGATTTCCTCCCAGTACGGACGGATCACCGGGCAGTCCCACCAGATGTGGCGGAAGTCCCCCAAAAGCCCGCAGCCCCTCCAGCACTTATCCGAGGTCGCCGGGAAAATGCGGTGAAGCCTAGTCGGGCACATATACCATTGCATGACCGTCTTGAGGTGGGCTTCCCTCAGGTGCAAGGAATGGTTAAAGGTCGT
Organism: Lissotriton helveticus; assembly: GCF_964261635.1. Classification (NCBI taxonomy): domain Eukaryota; kingdom Metazoa; phylum Chordata; class Amphibia; order Caudata; family Salamandridae; genus Lissotriton; species Lissotriton helveticus. Next base: position 832,906,139 of record NC_136073.1, on the reverse strand, counting down.
CAGGTCTCGCCAAAGCGCCGACCATTCCACATCCGAGATATCTCGCCCCAGCATTTCCTCCCATTGCCCCATATAACGAGGTCGAGGAGCTACCGTCGATTTGAGTAACAACTGGTATATGAAGGAAATGGCCCCCTTCATGGTGGATGTGCGTAATATAAAGGTTTGAAAAGGAGTCGGCGGTCTCGTAGCCGCCTCCACCACCCCAGGTGACGTGGCCCAGTGAAGCAGCTGAACATGCCGGAATTGTTCAGTCTGGGGGACCCCATAATCTCTCACACAGTTAGCGAAAGTTAGGGTGTCCAGGCCGTGGAACAAATGGGTCAACGCCCGACACCCCCCCTCCCTCCACACCGCAAACGGCCCTTCATGAAGCGCCGGAGGGAAAGCCGGGTTGTAATGCAAGGGCGTAAATGGCGAAGGGAACGTGGTCCAACGGTCGTCCGCCGCTAGCGAGTCCCACACCTTCAACACTGTGCTCGTAGGAGTGCTTATATATGCGTTGAGAGGTCGGTCCTTCTTCGGTTTCCAGGCTAAGTCCCAGATCGACCTGCCGGCAACGCATCGGTCCATATGGAGCCAATGTTTCTCGGAGGTTTGTTGCGACCACTCCACCAACACTCGCAGTTGCGCCGCCTTGTAATATAACTGCAGGTCAGGGAGCCCGACTCCACCCTCAGGTCTCGGCCGACGGAGAACCGCATAGGAGACCCGTGCCTGACCCCCTTGCCAAATGAAGCGTAATACTTGGGTCTTGAGCCGTCGAAAGAAATCGCTGTCTATGGGGATAGGCAATGCCTGGAACAAATATAAGAATTTAGGGAGGAGAACCATTTTCACGGCATGAATTCTGCCCAGCCATGACAGAAATTTTGGTTTCCACCTGTCCAATTCCGTCCGGGTCTTCGCTAACAAAGATGGGAAATTGGCCTGGAACAGCCCGCCCACTGTCGGAGTCAGATGGACCCCTAGGTAGACGATCGAACCTGTGGCCCAGGCCAGCGGAGTCAGCGGTCGTACCCGGTCCTTCTCGACCTCCGAAAGGTTAAGATTCAGGATGTAGGACTTGCCATAGTTGACCTTAAAACCGGCCACGGCCTCAAACTCCAGTAAGACCTCCCTGATGAACTGCAGCGAGGTTTCCGGATCAGTAATAGAGAACAAGATGTCGTCTGCAAAGAGCGAAATCTTGTGCTGTTCCCCCCCGAACGGCAGACCTCGGATCCCGACGTGCTCCCGCACCGCTACCGCCAGCGGCTCGATGCTCAGCGCGAACAGCAGGGGGGACAGCGGACAACCCTGTCTAGTGCCCCGAGCGTGAGTAAAGAACGCTGACATATGACCATTCACCGCCACCCGGGACCGGGGGCAGCAGAAATTAGCCTTCACCATAGTGATGAAAGCCTCCGAGAAACCAAAGGCAGTCATGGTATTGAACAGAAACCCCCAGTCCACCCTATCGAAGGCCTTCTCGGCATCCAGGCCCACTAGGACCGCCGGAATACGAAATCTTTCTGCCTTTTCTATTAGATGCACCACCCGACGAGTGTTATCATGCGTCTGGCGCCCCTTGATGAAGCCAGACTGGTCTGGATGGATTAGCGCCGGCATAAGGTCTTGTAGCCTACGTGCCAGGATCGCCGAGTATAGTTTGGCGTCCAAATTAAGAAGCGCTATCGGGCGATAGGAGGCGCATTGCGCTGGGTCCTTCCCCGGCTTCGGCAAGACCGTAATCATCGCCTCCGCCAAGGAGCCAGCAGAGGAACCGGAGGAGGCCATGTCATTAAAAAGGGTGACTAAGAAGTCGCAGATCTCGGGAGCGTAGGATTTATAAAACACAGCGGTATAACCGTCTGGGCCAGGTGCTTTGTGAAGCTTCAAGTTCGCAATAGCATCTAACACCTCCTCCCTGGTGATCGGGGCCCCTAAAAGCTCGTTCCATTCCCTGGATACCTGCGGAAGGTGCATACGCCCCAGGTACTCCCTCTGGGCAGCTGCTCCCAGCCTTTCCCCCCCGTATAGATCCGAGTAAAAGCGTCCGAAAATGGCTGCCTTTGTTTCGTCCCGGTGCTGCAACTGACCCACAGAGTCGCGGATCCCCCCAATGTACTCACGTTCCCGCCTGTCGCGAAGCTGTCGGGCCAGGTGCCTCCCCACCTTGTTTCCACAAGAGTAGGACTGTCGGCCCAATCTCAGTAGCGTGAACTCCGCCCTGTTATTGTAATGCGCCCTCAACTTCCCCCGTACCGCCGTGAGAGGCCGGAGGGTCACCCTCGAGGGGTTAAGTTTATGCGCCCGCTCGAGAGATGCCAGTTCAGCCTCCAGGGCCTCCCGATCCTTGCGGCGCAACCTATTGAGTTGTGCATTAAGGCTCAAGCACGTGCCCCTGACGGACGCCTTAAAGGCATCCCACGTGTTGGATACAGAGGTATCGGATGGCGGATTGAGGGTAAAGAACTCCCTAATGGCCACCCGCAGCGCCTTGTTAGAATCCCCGTCCCGAAGTACCGAAGCTGGGAAATACCATTTCCGTTGCCCGGTATCTGCCGACGACCAGCGCAGAGTAAGCACCAGCATGCTGTGGTCCGAGACCGAGATGGGCAGGATGGTGGAGTCAAGGACATCTCCTCTAAGAGCCTGGCTGAGGAATACATGATCCAATCGTGAATATGAGTGGTGTACATGAGAAAGAAATGTGTAATCTCTGGACGTTGGATGCATAAACCGCCACCCATCAACCAACCCCATTTCCGTAATCTTTTGCCGTGACAGCTCAGAGAACACACCAGTATCCGCCCTGCGAGCGCCTGAACAATCCAGCGCCCTGTCCCACACCAAATTACAGTCCCCCATGAGGAACAACCGCCCTTCAACAAAATCACTCACTTTATGCAGCAGGTCTTGCAAGAACTTATTCTGGCCAGTATTAGGAACATACGTCACAACAAAAGTACAAAGCCTCCCCTGCACCAGCCCTTTCACCATCAACCAACGGCCCTCCCTATCCGTGCGCACCGCCACCGGCTGAAAAAGCAGCGAAGTATGGAAGAGGAGGGCCACCCCCTTATGCTTTGTGGATGCAGAGGATCTGTATATTAGGGGATATGCCTTATGCTTAAGACGCAGCTCATCTTTGCGTGCAAGGTGAGTCTCCTGAAGTCCCACTATATCCAATTGGTGGTCAGTTATATACTTCCACACCTTTTGCCTTTTCTGCGGGGAGTTCAGCCCCTTAACATTCCAGGTCCCTAAGCTAACAGGCATCGTGAGACACCAAACTAGACTCCTCTATGACTCTGGAACCCGCCCACCACCCCCGCCAGAAGGAACCCTGGTCACAGCACATAAGAAAAGCATACTCCCGCCAACCCTCCTCCCCACAATCCCAACCTCGAACCCCATACCAAATCACCCCGCAACTCACATACCAACGGCGCCTCCCATCCACCCTCTCACCACCACATGATACAATCCACAACACGTCCGCGTCACCACCAGAACCCCCCCACATCCCCAACCCCAACACCCCAAACAGCCCCCCCAAGACCCTCCCCCCCCCGGAAACCCCCATACAACCCATCCAAAGTCCACAAAAGTCCTCCCAAGGCTGGCGAGGAGACAGCAGCCGAAGTCCCCTGTAGGCCGAAGGAAAGGGAAACAGTGAAAGTGTAAACAAAACAAAAACAGAGAAGAAAATACTCATCAGTCCCAGTGGTCCACAGGTCACGAAGTTACGACCACTTCGGGGACCGGTCAGGAAGACCATCTCGGTTCCTCCCAAGGTCACGGTCTGGGGAGTCTTCTTCGAAAGTACATCCATTCACCCAGACCGGGGGGGTCCATGCCCCTCCAGCGCCGATCCGTAGTATCAAGTCACCGTCACGCCGCTCCAGAGCTGGCCTGTGACGCCGGCACCGTCGCTGAAACCACTGATGCCACTGCACTTCCCCTCTCCTGCTGACTGGCATCGCGGTCCGGGCGCCCCCTCGCCGGAGAGGACCCCACTCTATGCCACGAGGAGGACCGACGTCGCCTCCGAGATGGGGATGCATTCGACCCCTGGGACGGGGCAACCTCCTCCAAACCCAAGAGCTCCTTCGCCTCCCGAAGGGAGCGCATCTGCATCAGCCGATTCTGCCACCTGAAGATGATCCTGAACGGGTGCCCCCAAGAGTAGGCGATGTTGCGTTCCCGCAAAAAGGAAGTCACCGGCCGAAAATCCCTCCTCTTTTGAAGTGTAGACGCTGCGAGGTCCTGGAAAAGCTGAGGACGATGGCCCCGAAAGTCCAGCGAATCGATGGCCCTAGCCTTCCGGAGGATGCGCTCCTTCAATTGAAAGTCATGTACACAGACAAGGATGTCAGGGGGCGGCCCCCCCCCTCTCCTGGGCAAACCAACGCGATGAACTCTATCCATCTGGATATTCTTCACATCGTCCTCATCCAGGATCCGCAGCAACAGCTCCTGCACATAGCCTCGCAGGTCTCCCGACTCACCATCCCACGGTACCGCTTTAATGCGAATGTTATTCCGCCGGGAGCGGTTCTCAAGATCTTCCATGTGTGCCTGCAGGTCCAAGTTCTGCTCCGTGAGGCGAATGACATCTTGCTGGAGTAAATGGACATCAGTGGCCGTGCTCAAATCATGGTCCTCAAGAGTCGCCACCCTTTCTCCAATCCCATCAACATCTCGCCGTACTTCCCGGAGATCAGAGGCCAGTTGCGCCCGCAGCTCAGAGATGTCCTCCTTGATGGAAGCAAAAAGTTCGGTCATAAAAGCCTTAGTGGCCGGGGCCTCATCATCGGACATCCCGGCCGACCCACCTGCACCGGGGGATGCCGGCTGCTGCGACGATCTAGCTGCGCCGTCCTTCAGCACGCGGCCCTTGCGGGCCTGGTTAGCCATAATGCCGGGCGCCTTGCACCAGAGCAAACGCTCCACTAATCACCACCAGAACCAAGCAGCACCCAGATCCGGGCCTGCAGACGCAGCAGTTGGCCCCGGCGGGCAGTCCCACTCTGTGTCCGCCACACAGCTCCTGGCCAGAGGCTCCCAGCGAATCCCCGGCGCCCAGACACCAGGAAGTAGGGGTGCGCAAAGCCCAGTGGTCAAGAGGCCCCCAGTCAGCTACGAAAGCCCTAGAGAGGCGGCGCACGAAGGCAATCCAAACAGCAAAAGTCCATGAGCGAGCGCCACGCACTCAAACAGTCGGCTGAGCCAGGCAAAATGGCGGCGCCACGCTCCTCAACCAGAGCACCTCCGGGCCTCCAGGTACGCACCCCCCACAGCACCCCTAGTCCTCACCAGCTCGCAGCGTAGGACCGGAGCCTCCTCTGGAAGTCCGGGCACAGGCAATGGAGTCCAGCAGCTCTTGACCTGGTAAATGCGGCCTCTGGGAAGCGCCCGGGGCCTCTTACCACACCTCCTGGTCGGTGCTCCCGGGCACCCACACTTCTCGCAAGTCAGGACCTTCCGCCGCGCGGGTACACCCCCACAGCCCAGCGGCGCCGTGCCAGTCCATAGAAGGCCTCCAGGGCATGCACCACCCCAGGGGCAGTCACTAGGTCGCCGCCACACCAGGGAGCCGGCAGCTCCCCCAACACGTCCCTCGATGGGCCCCTTCGGCTGGCCGGGCTCCCTCCGCACCTCCCCTGTCCAGAGCGGGGGGTCACTCACCAGGACTAGGCTTCCTGGGGTCCTCGCGGAGCCCGGTCCTCGCTGTCCCACAGGTGCACCTCCGGACCCCGGCGGGCTCAGTGGCGCCGCCCCACACCGAGGCCTCCGGGACCTCTCTGCTCTCCAGGTCGCCACTCGCCGGCACCCTCAGGCCCCACCGGAGATCGCAGCTGCCCCTCGCCGCCTCCGCCGACAGCCCGCAGCCCAGGCGGTCCGATGCCAGATGACCCAGGGCGGGGCGGGGCGCAGAATGGACCTCCTCCGTCGCGGTAGGCCCCGCGACTCGCCGGGCCGGCCTCCGCTAATCGAGACCGGGGATCCACAGGCCGCAGAGCTCCGCCGGTCCCGCAGCCTCTCTGAGCGATCCCTCTCCTCGCCGACGGCACCGCGCTCCACCGCAGTGTACCGGCGACCTCCGCCACCGAGTAGGGGCCGAGCTGGGCACCAGGTGCCGCGCTATTAGCTGCTTTGCCGGATCGGCGCCGGAGAGACAGGGAAAAGCGTCCTACTCCGACGCCATCTTGGCCACGCCCCCCCTATACTCAGTTTTATACTTCATTCCATGCCCAAGTTTTGCACTTTATTCTGTACCCAGCAATGCCCTTCATCCCATGCCATGCTTTGCTCTTTATTCCATACCCCACTATGCCCTTCATTTCATGCCCACGTGTGCCACCGTCGCACGAATCTGACACCTTCATTCTGTACCCAGGTTGTGCCTTCTATCCTTTAACCAGCCTCAACCCTTCATTCAATGTTCAAAATAACATTGATCTTACAAATATTTGTTTTACAGCGTGTCGGCTGAAAGCGTTGTAAGCCTTCATCAGGAGGAACTAAAAATACCAAGAAGGGAAGGTGCAGATGACATGCACAAGAAGTGCAAAAAAGAAGGAAATTAGGGACAAGTGCGATGAAGGCGTGAGCTCAAACACTAGGAGGGAGGGGGCATGGGCAGCAAGCACCCCCCTGTGGGAAGGTGGGGACAAAAGAAAGTCCACCTGTGGACAAAGTATGTACACAAATGAATATTTTGTCATGGTTATGGATATTGATCTACATATCCAAATAGATATTTTGACTAGAATTCCACTCTTCTAATTTCTTTTCATCCCGTACAGCAGATTGGATAACTTGTTATAAATACATAACATACCATAACATAACATAAGAGAACATAACATAACATATAACATAATATACAAAGAGTTGGGAATGTAAAAAAATATAGAGAGAATTAAGTGAGCGACAAAGAAAATATCCCTACAAGGCTGTGGTCATGTAACACAAGAAAACGTAGCATAACATACCATTGATGACATTGTAAAGCATAGCATCAAATAAAATGATGTGATATACCATACCCTATCCATCATGTAACATACCATAACATAGGCTATCTTGACATTGTAAAGCATATCATAAAATAAAGTGGTATAGCATAGCATACACCAGCCATAACATAACGTAATATAACATATCCTAAAATAACATAAGATAACATAACATTGCCTAACATAACACAGCGTAACATATCATATCATGCAATGACTGGTCCATCTAAAAAAGGCTAAGGGGAGAATGATAGACAAAGAAGTCACCCATGCGGTACCTGTGACGGTCATGGGAGAAGTTATTGATCAATGATAATATAACATAACATAAGTTAATTCTCCAGGGTAAATTCCTAGAACCTGGGAATTCTTCTCAATATCATTGTTATATTTTTACAGCTCCTTTTCATCTGTCCCTATTTGAGCTAGGCGCTATGTGAGGCCTCACTTGCTGACTACAACTCTAGCTTGTGAACACTCCTTCGGGTGCTGAGGCTGGGACTTCTGACTTTGGTGTATCCTTGTCCCAGCTGATGGGTTGTGAATGCTTCTTTCTACTGCATTCATTTATAGAATAATGTTTGTTGGGCAGTGGTCCATTAGCTCCAGCAGGAGAAAGATAAGAGCATTGCCTCAGTTTTAACACCTCGCCTGCGGCAGGAATTCCAGTCCGGTGCTGGACATTCCAATCGTGGGTGTGGTCGTGACGGAACCCAACCGTCATGCGCACAGGCCACCCGTGGCTCATGACGCTGGGTTCCGTCATGAGCATCGAAAGGGTTAATTATGAATCCAAACCGGAAGCAATAGGTAGGGATAGACATCAATAATCAGTCCCAAGAGGCAACTGGAACCAAATACAACAGTCTCTGTGTCGGCTCATTCACTTCTAAAAATGTAACCATTTGCAGTTGGTCAATTGGAATTTCCAGGAAGGAATAAAGCATTAAATAACACTTGAAACCTGGGGGTCTAGTAGTAGAGTCAAACAAATACTCAATTGCTTACAGGTGCTCATTAAAAGACATGACCAAAAATTATGTCCACAATGCTGTCCAACGCATTCTCTTCCCAGCAAAGGTAGGTAAGACCCAAGAACCAGAGATGGATTCCCATCAATGTCTTGTGAGTGACCTCATAATCTTATCATTTGGTCATCCAAAAGGTTGGGATGGGGTACCTCTGGAGCATTGAGATACCTTGCACCCCACCTTGTCGGCCAGGGAACAAAGCCCACAATTGCCAGATAGACCATACGTGGGATCACTCAATGGGATTCAGTGCAGTGAAAAAAAGTGAACAAGTGTAAAGTTAAAAGTAGAATAGTAGGCATACAGTAAGCAACTTTAATAAATGTATGCTTCTTTCTCTTTAAAAACAGGAACAGTGCAAAAAATGCAGTTCAAACAAATAGCTGCATGTTGGCCGACATGTTTCTGCCAGGTAAGGGGAAACAACCTCTTACGGCTTCATCAGGGCCTCTGTTCTAAGAAAAATTATTGTCACTGCTGGTGCGTGCTACCAAGTGAAACAGCCATTAATAAAGTGATTAACTTAAACCATAAAGGATATAACTTTTTCCTATTCCTCCATGTCAGATGGTGTTATTCTCACCTACAATGCAGAGCATGAGAAAAGTAAACACAAAAACAGCATTGTTTATCAAAGTAAGATAAAAAGTTAAAATATACCATATTATTGAGCACAGCAAAATGTCCTTACTCACCCTTCATGACAGGTGATAGTACCTCACCTCGCCTGGACCAAGCTCAGTTTAAGGGAGGCCACGCTCTATGGAGGTAAGTAAAAAGAGGGATCGCTCAGCTATGAAAAAAGGTACCAAATGCCCTTATATACACCAGAATCCTCATAACCTCTCAACTCCAGAGACTCTCCTTATATTCAACCTGCTTGTAGGCTCACCCACTCATCAATTAGTTCAAACCAACCTCTTCTTTAAGTCACTAACATCAGGTTAATAGATTACCCATCGGTCTATTCTATCTCATTCAGACAATAATCACCACTCCCTACCTCTCCGTCGTTGCCTCGAACTGTGGCTGAGATCGGGGGAGGCAACGAGTGGGAGGGCCAGGGGGGATTTATACAATGTCCTTTCATTGCTCCGCCTATCGTGCTCGTTCATTGTCAGGGTATTAAAGCACTAGCGAGTAACAATATTCCAAGTATTTAGTCTCTAGCGCTTCAGAAAACGCAAAAGCAAACTTGGAATCGGTTTTACTCACATGTTCTCGTCTTAGTAGCACACTCTACGGTGTCTCCATTTCCTCTAAGGCACTCATCTCGTGTAGTTCGAAGGTGCGCGAGAGAACTACAAAATCTCGAGATTGCACTGGGATTTGTAGTTCTAAACAAGTTATGAACTCGATGTATTGGCGGAAAAGTTCCTTCGGAATTAGAAGTTCCACCTTAGGACTTGAAACTAGTTATTTACTTATTTATAACTTTATTGACACCATAAAAAACACATTTCGACTAAGTGTAAGAAGGTCCAATCGCGTAATCTCGCGAGAGAACTACAAAATCATGTGGCATTGTTGGGAGTTGTAGTTCGTCATGCAATATAGTGGAAGGGTTCGAAACTACCCTCCCCAGTGTCAATAGAACCTACTTATTATTACAGCACGAGAACAACTAATTAGTAGATTCTAAATGATAACGTATGTGGCATTGTTCTAAATGGAACTTAAATTGTGAATCATACATCATGCGTGATTCATTCATTATGGGCAGACTGCTTAAACATGACTATAGAGTAAATCGAAATATCAGAAGTCTAACTGCTGATCTGGCTTTGATGCACAGTGACTTGCAACAGTTTCCATAACCATAGGTTTAAGTATGCAGTCCAATGCACTTGATGTCATCTACAGCATAGTCCACGGAATTTCATAATTTAACCCGTGCATATCCGTGGAAAGTCTATAAATCCATTTCTGCTCTAAAGTGAACAGAAATTTGGAGGCGTCCGCAATGTATGATGGTATAAACGGTTTCTCCAGCACGGTCCACATGAAATCTGTTTCTTTGTGGTTCTGTTCAATGAAATGTTTAGTCAATTTAGAGATACTTTTCTTGCACCTGAATGAGCTTTTGTGCTCCAACATCCTGGTTCGCACCTTTCTGGTGGTCATGCCTACATACTTCTCATGACAGCAACAGGTAAGTAAATAGATCAAATGTGAGCTGTTGCAGTTGGAGAAGGTTTTCAAGATCCAAGGGTGATCTGTACCTATATCAATCTGGCTCACTTTTGTTGTCTGTGGACAGACCGAGCAGGTACCGCATGGGTGATGCCCTGTTACTGCTGTGGCATCCCATAGAGTCCCCAATGGTTTCCTCAGGGTTTCTCTGGGATGAGTAGGAATAAAGCATTGGCAGAGTCAATACGACTGGAGTTGGCAACCAAATTTTAGCGTAGGCAAAGTCTGTCGCTTTGTTTGGTAAAACTGCACAAGGGGCCAACTTTTGTGGGTATGTGCATGTTGTACAAGAGCAGAATACTGTCAGTCACAGAGAGTTTAGCCAGCGGTCGAAGTTGGTTTCCGCTGTCCCCCATGCTTTATGCTGTGGTGGGCAGAACACAAATGTGAATGACATGATGATATACATGCATACATACACACACACACATATATGTATATATATATATATATATATATATATATATATATATATATATTATCACAAAAAGGTTCAATTTTTCCGGGGGCTCCGAACCTGCAGGGCGGGCTCCTAAAGCATGAATGGAAATCCTGCTGAAAAGCAATATCTTGCAAACAACAACGGACAATCAGAGCCCAACTCCGTCTGATGCAAAAAGCAGACTTTTATTTCGTCCAAAACACTGCAGCTTTTTAAACACACTTAATTGGTCCTGACGCGTTTCAGCTTAACTCCGCCTTGTTCACAGGTGGGTGTGTTACAATGAATTCCAAGTGGACTTTGGCCCGTAGCAGGATGACCACGGGACCCAGAATGCACCAGCTAGGTAATCTTGCTTGTAAATAGGAATTTGTTACATGTCTTTCAAATAGCGTGATTTTGTCCATAAAACAATACATTCTGCCATCAGCTTGATGCGTGAAATATATTTATTTGGCAAATGTCTCACCAGGCAGCAGTGTCTCCAATTTGTGCTAGCGCTGCGGAGTTGCAGGAAAGAGGAAATCACCTCTCACCTCACCCTTTCTTCCCAAACGAACTGCCACATGGCCTTTGGAAGTCCTTTAGCGGCTGATAGACCAATGGATGATGATATACATGCATACATACACACACACACACACACACACACACATATATATATATATATATAAAGAAACCTCGCCTTCAACAATTCCATTCCGCAGGAACAACGAGAGTGGACCCAGGTTCAGTGCTATTTTTCAGTTTATTTACTCCAAAAACAGCTTCGCCATGACAGTTAACCTGCCTTGATATATATATAATCAAAAAGTCTTAGCTTAGGCCTGAAGGCCTGGCTTGCAAAACACTCATAACTTCTTCTCAGCTCCCATAAGGTTAGCTAGCTGTCGTGTAGTTGCATAGGCCCTGGGCACAAACACTTCCATTTTACATCTTCACGTTCAAAGTTGACATCTTTTTAAACAGTGACCTTTGTAACACACTTGGCTTGCACATCAGCGTACTCAGAAAATAATTGCTTACATGTACATTTCTTCGTAGGGCACATTATCGTCCCTTAGAACACTCTGTACAGGGGCCCTAGTACTGTTATGGATTGTTGTCTGTACGGCGACAGCCCTGGGTGGGTAGAATAAACGAGATGCGGCTGGTCTGGAGCTCAGGCACTACTAGATGCATGGGTTTAGTTTAATATATAAACCACATGAGCCCTTGCTTAGGCAGAGGAGCATTCCGACAGGAATGCCGTGGTCACTCTGTGCTTGAATTGTGCCGCAGCTGAATCCCATCCCTGTTCGCTCATGACAAGTACCCTTGCATACATGCCAATAGACCCGATTCAGGCGGGAGACCACCGATTTGTCCACCCAAACATGGCTTTATTTGAGCTGTCTCCCACCTGAAACTGCATTATTTACAATAGAAGTCCATGGGGAATTTTAATTTTTTTTAATTTTTTTTTATTCCAGTAATTTTTTATTGAAAAAAGAGGTATGTTCTCCCGATTTTTTATTTTAAATCTCCCACGTCCCTGTCCTAAAATGTTGGCATGTATGCCTTATATACATACCACATTTTGGTACATGCCCAGTTGGCACCCCTTGCAATTCACGTTAGCTCGGCCGCTGCCAAGGCGAGAAAGGAGGTCTGTCAATTAATCAGCCAGGGCTGACGAGGCAGGTAAACAGAGACTTTCCTCAAGTAGCCCATAGCTATAAACAGCTTTCCACACTCGGCTCTCCCTCGCGATCTTTCTTCTGCAGCTGACATTTTCTCCAAAACAAAGGGATAGGTGAGGTGGCCTGCTCCGGAAACCCCCTCTGGCTCCCCCCTTTATCCTAACACATCCATCAACCCCTGTAAATAGCACCGAGGTTGGTACGTCCCGCCCCATGCAGGAGAGAGCCCCGTCAGAGCCAGAGATTCCAAACAGAAGGTTCCAGAAGTTTATGGCGGGCCTGCTCAAATGGTAAGAGTTCAAGTTTGAACTAGACGTATTCAAGCTGCTATGTTTGCATGTACTGCATGTGTGTGCCTCCCTGTGCATGTGAACTGCAGTCTTGCTCCCCAATGGACCACTTCCTCCATTTTCTTCTGTAGCATCCTGATCCAGGCAGCAGAGCAGTGCACCTTCAACCAGAGATGGAAGGAGGAGGAACCCAAGGAGGTGTGATTGCAAGCAGAGTGAACACGTCCTTCATCAGGGCAGCCCAAGCCAGGAATGGCTGCTGGGTTCTACAATTCTGAGACTCAGGGGTGTAAGGCAATCCACTGGGATGTATGACGTTACAACGCAAACTATTACAATGCATACTTTTACAATGCAGTGTTAAAGCGCTTCGACGCCTCGTCAGGGGTAGTAAGCGCTATATAAATGCAATTACAATACAATACAATACAATACAATACAACTTCAATTACAAAGCATGCTATTACAATGCAAGCCATTACAAAGCATGTACCATTACAACGTAATTTACTATTCTAACACCACCATGTGCTTACCTCAGGGAAGGTGCTGGTCAGTGAGGCATATGCATTGTAATTGGATGCGTTGAAATAGCATGTGTTGTATTGACTGCATTGTAAAGGCACTGCATTGTAATGCCTGTGTTGTAACGGATGTTTCCTAATCCCCTGAAACCCCTGCTGTGCAGGGGAGGACGCACCCTTCAGGGGGCCACCTCTCAGTGCAAGGACTATGAATCTATCTACGTTATGGGAGCTGAAGGGGCCTTCATTGCCTTGGCTAGGGGCCCATCAGTTGGTATTACGCAACCACGAAACCTGGTGCTATCAAAGAGAGGCATGTCATTTACCACATAGCACTATTACTACGATTGTGAGCAACTAAAAAATCTTCTTGTAAATTCTACACCTTTGCGCATCATGAAGTTGTAAATGCCCAACAAGGCTACAGTGGGTGTTTACTTGGCACACGCCACCCTATCAATTTGGGGAAGTCTGACCATTTTGGGATTAAACCTAGAGTGTTTTGCACATTCCTTGTCTATGATTGTAATGGCATAGAAGAGCTAAAATGGTGGAATAGAATGTTTGTCCATAATAATTAAGAGTGATTCCACAGGATCCATCATTTTTGCACTAAGAGAGTCATCGCAGGTGGCGTAGGTATGTACATATGTGAGTGCAGTGAATAATTTTAGACAATTGTTGGAATTGATGGTTAGCTACTTTCGTTTTGGTGACTGTAAGTGCTACAGCATTTTCACTGGTAGTGTGCTGGCACTTTTCGATAGCAAACTGGGTAGTCTGGTGTGGTCAGTTTCCATTTCAAGTATCCGCCTTTGACCGAGAGCTAGAGAGGAAAAAAAACAGAAAAAAGAGGAAGAAGAAAGATAGGAAAAGAGTGACAAAGGTAAAGATCTCGGATGAAGATGGACCTACAAGAATAAGGTAAAGAAACGGGAAGCGTAGGGTGGTGGAAGAAAAGTCATGTGGTTGAATTAAAACCAGGAAGTCTTGGTATTCAGCAACTCTGGCATTCGGCGACTCTGGAGGGTGGGTTCCTAATAAAACCTTTGGGCACCGCTGCTTATTATTATTTTTTATGCATCAAGCCCTGGCGGACGGGGCCTAAAACAAGAATATGCCATATAAACTGAGGCTGCAGATCTGTACTTGGATGGAAAGCCAAGGGAATGGAAAGTTGAGAAGTTCAGAGTGTATTATAACTTATTGGACTGTAAAAACTGCATGAGGCTGAAAGCAGATGAATTTCACAAAGCCGGCCAGTTGTCATCTGGCGGAGTACAGCGTTACCAAATAAAATTGCCCTGACTCCCTGCCATCTCTTGCCTCATAGTGTCATGCCTGAGAAAGGGCTTGTGGATATCTGCAGCCAGAGTGAAATGTGATCAGGAGTTCTGTGGGACCAGGGGTTTTACTCTCTCTCCTGGGACTCATCAAGTGTTCCACAGTGCTTAATTTGTGCAGGTCATTGGAGGTGGTGGGCGCCAGCACTCGTTGTTTTAATCCTCAGACTTAGACACAGAGCAAGAGCGAAAAGAGGCGAAAAGGGAGAAAGAAGAACGAAGAGAAAGATTTAAAACAGGGACAAAGGGAGGAAGAGGGGATGAAAAGAATGTGCAAGAGTGAGATAAAGAGACAGAAATTGTATGGTGATGGGAGAAAGGGGCAAGAGGAGGATCTGCCGTTATCTATGCTTGGAAAATTTGTGACATCATGAGTTTAGGATAAAGACTCAACCGTATGGATGTTACCAGGAAGATGGGTGGAAGTATTAGGGTAAATATGGAAGTTCTTGTACACCGACAAATCAGAAATTGAATGTTAACCGGAGACATTTACAATACTTTATACTTAGCCATTTGGTGCACTTAAGTGCCCAAAAACTGGGGTGAGGGTTAAAAAATGTCTGAAACTTTGATGTTTAGTAATGGATGAAGTCACTCCTATATGAAAAACATTGAAAACATAAGTCCAATGAAATTGCTATATTTTCCAAATTTAAATGCAGTCACCAACGTCTGTGGATTTTTGAGAATCCCGTAATCTATGACCCGAAAGCTACTACTTAATTATGAATGGGCCCCATAATATCTAGGGAATACTATCATACCATTTTACTATATAGTTTAACAGGTGTACATAGAACTGTGTATTCAGAGATTTGACCAATAACGTCCAGCCGAATAACTAAATCAGAGAATTTTCTTAAGAATTAATTATGCCAAAAAGTAAGATTTATTTTGCTTGTTTTTCCCAGATGAGATAGGCCTAATGGTGTGCTTATGTTTTGTGCTGGTTGAACTCAGTCCTGCCCATACTCATGTCTTACAAAGAAGTACATTTGCATCTGTTTCCGTATTAGGAAACTGCCTATAAGCTGTATTAGAACACCTGCAAGAGTAGAACTTTGTGTTTGTCTAATTATATCTGCAGGTTGTATCCATCCTAAAAGATAAAATGTGCTATTGAGTCATAAATTTCCAAATGTAGAATACGGGAAAAGTTTTCAACCATTGTTATCGCAATTTACGATTGTAAAATTTTTCAGTTAGGCTCTGAAATTTAAAATCCCAACCTACTTTCCTTGTATACCTAAATACCATTGTGGTGGCCAAAAATGTTTGTATATCAGGCTTTAGAATGCACAACCCATTCTTGTGAAAATGTTCTTAGGAGTTATATTTGCCTTGGGCAGGTTCCTAGAGTGCTTTAGAGACATTTGCTTTCTTCAACCTGACAACAAAAACACCAAATAAGCACATATTGGTTAAGAAAACACTAAAGGTCAAAAGGTCACTTTTGATGTATCTTTGTTTAAATACCCTTCAAAGTTTTCTCAAGATATTTGTCTAAGGTCAAAGCTTAGGAGAACCAGTAATCTTCTTGTAAAACTGACAGGCATACAAATACTTATTTATTTCTCCTCAAGGTGCATTAAGCATGAACTCTATTTGAGAACCGCCTCGGGGTACTTCTAAGATAAGGGTGTTGGTCCTACTGATACTAAGAATAATACAAATGATAATTCTACTAATATTAACCATATTAATGACACTACCAATAATAACAAAGCAAAATCAGCAACAATAACAACAACAAAACAAGAAATATGAAAAGCTCAACAATACCAAGAACAACAAGGACAATAAGAAAACAAAAACAACAATAACAACAACAATAATAATATTAGATGGGATTTTCGTATTGATAGTGCTCTGATTGCTGAGATGTTAAAGTCTTAACACCTTCCGTGCTCATGACGAGCTTAGTTCATCATGAGGCCCGGTGGCGCTGTGCTCATGACGAGCTGAGCTCGTCATGACCTGCGCGGCGCTCACACGCAGGAATAATTCCCCTGCTGTGCTGAGCATTCCATGGAAACGGGTGTGGTCATGACGAGCTCAGCTCGTCATGAGCACAGCACCACCGTGCAGCGTGACAAGCCGAGCTCGTCATAAGCACCGTGTCGCTGTGCACGCCCCCCTCCCCCCAGCGCCGCGGGGGAATTAGCCCTGCGGTGAAGGGGTTAATGCGGGTTTCTCGCTGTGATCATCGTTCACTGAGAGCGCTAGGATCTCATCTTAAGCATCAAACCGAGAGCATTCTTCATGATGCGAACACGGCCATATTCAGATAACAATAGTTGCTATCAAAGTGGAAACACTGTACATTGTAGATTGGATGCATATATTATATTACCTCTATGTTTAAGAATTCAAACCAGCTAAAAACTAGTTATTATTTGTGATACACTGGAAAAAATGTATTTTAAATAGAATTGAGTTCTGGCTCAACAAATAGTTTCCTAGCTATCATAAAGAGGGCATAACTTCCAAGAAAAAGGTAACTTAAGGTATACACATCTAAATGAGGCTTTCTTATATATTAAAAATGTGGATTTCCACTAAGATAATATGTTCTATAAATGTAAAACTGGCATGAGTATAATTTATTTACTAGTAATAATTTCAATTACCAGAGCGCCCCTAGAGCACCGTTTTCAGTGTACAGGCCAAACTTTCATATCATGCGTTGGCTGTCTTTAACCCCTTCGATGCTCATGACGGAACCCAGCCGTCATGAGCCACGGGTGGCCTGTGGGTATGACGGCTGGGTTCCGTTACTACCACCCGATTGGAATGTCCAGCACCGGGCTGGAATTCCTGCTGCAGGCAAGGTGTTAAGAGCCATGGGAAGAGAAAACAGACTACAAGGCGATGCTATGATCTGGTCATGATCGTTTTGGTGCCGGTGCAGGCATAAGCTTAAACTACAAAACCTTGGAAAAAGTGGAATTATAGCCAAAACTGGAGATATAATATATATTATAAGAGATGACAGAAGTGCCACACACCTTTGATTAGCAGTGAAGAAGTTAAATTATTTAATTCTTCGCTGCTTTTTGTTGAAGACAAGTTATTCCATAAAACATTAACCAGCTATTAAAATCTAAATATATGCAGGTGTCTGCTTCAGAGCCCTACTCCAATTCAATTCGGGAAATAAATTATTTTGAAAATTACAGGGAAAACGCCTCTTTCCTTTAGAGCATAATAACATACATAAAACAATAGAAAACATAAAATATGTCATTTTCCGAATTCCTGGAAGACGAAACGGGTGATGGAATTCGTAGTAGGTGTTGATTAGATATATCAGATCTGTGATCAAGATATAGTGGTAGGATGTAGGTCCAGGTGGACTAGATTCATGCAGGGCTGGAGTAGATACAATAATCAAGCATTGGAAAAATAAACAGCCACACACTTAAGGTCGCCACTAGTTGGCATGGAGGCGTTCATAGTTGAGTTGTTGACTGCTGGAAGCTCATCAATCCACGAACTACGCCAACATAATTTCAAATTTGTCCAGGCCTGATGGAGGGTACCATGAGCACCAAACTGACCAGTTCTATTTAGAGCCAGGCAAGCAGTCATATTTCCACAGGTGATGACCTTGCCAGTGGAAACCTTAAACCAAAAAACCCACAGTCTAGTGCAGTGGTCTTCAAACTTTTTAATGCCGAGCCCCCCCCCCCCGTGGAAAAATAAAAAATAGGGCTCCCCTCAAAACTTTTTACAATTATTCTATTAAACTGGCAATGTTTAAAAATGTCTAGACTTACTTAAACATTGCAGTGGCGTTCTCGTACCGTTTTAAAAATGCAATCAAATACATGTATGTTTTATGTTATGTTATGTTAAACAATTTGTACCGCGCACGTACACCAAGACGGTTTCTTGGCGCTCATAACAGACCTGACGAGCCGGGGCGGGAAGTATTACTCAAGAGCCGACTTAAAGAGGTGAGTTTTCAAGGTTTTTCGAAACAGTTCATAGGTGGGACAATGGCGAAAGGAAGAAGGGAGGGAATTCCAGAAGGTGGGGCCAAAAAAGAAAAACGAAGGCCGCCGTGTTTTTTGCGGCGGTTCAATGGAATGCATAGAAGATTGTCGGCAGAGGATCGAAGATTGCGAGATGGGAGGTAGCGCTTGAGTTTAGAGGAGATGAACTCAGGAGCGAGATTGTGAAGGGACTTGAATAAGGTACAGCCGAGTTTGAAGAAACACCGTTTAGCCACCGGGAGCCAATGGAGGCTCCTCAGGAGGGGGGAAACATGCTGGTGTTTGGGTTGGTGAAACACCAGGCGGGCAGCCTGGTTCTGAATTAACTGAAGTTTTTGAAGCTGGTAGGCAGGGATCCCCACATACAAGATGTTAGCGAAGTCAACCCTGGAGATGACCAAAGCCAATATAGCTAGTATGAGTGCCTCTCTGGTTAAGAATCTGCAGATCTTGCGGATCCTGCGCAGCTGGAAAAAGCAGGAAGATGTTACTGCTGAGATCTGAGGTTTCATAGATAGATCCTCAGAGATGATCACTCCTAGGTTTTTCACGGTGCTGACCGGGCGAGGGGGAGAGCCGAGGGAAGAGGGCCAAAAGTTGTCATCCCAGGGGTTGGAAGGGCCGCCCACCAGAACAAGTTCCGTTTTGGACGGATTCAACTTGAGTTGGCTATGAGCCATCCAATCGGAGATGAGTAGCATTGTAGTTTGGATGTTAAGACGGGAAGAGGGTGAGGTATCCAAAGGGAAAATCATGATTTCCAAACATACTATTCTGGTTAGGCAGGCCTTGCTAACTTGTTAAAGTATCCACAGTGTGGTTATTAGGAATGAGGGTGAAGGTTTTGAAGAATATTTGGAGTCCCTTCCCTTTTGACACACTCCCAGCCAGGATATGAATAACAAAAGATGTTAGTGATTGCCCATTACAGAGCGGCTTACTGCCATTTGCTTAAAACAAAGCACTGTTATCAGCATAATACTTCTTTTGCCAGAGTCTGGAGCCCCCTGGGATCACTTGAGGCCCCCCTAGGGGGACCCGCTCCCCCAGTTTGAAGACCCCTGGTCTAGTGGCAGGGGTAATTATTTCCTTCAGGACCACCAGAGAAAGCCTGGCAGTCCTGCATAGAAAAATAAAACAATGACTCAGCCATCCTTATGGGAAGACTCCCATGTTGTCAGGGTCATTATTGTTTTGTTTTACAAAAACAAACAGCTGCTTCAGGAGTTTGGTTATGTAAAACAAACATTTTTGCTGAGTGACGCATGAAACACACAACAGCTCCTCCAAAGGGGTCGAGATTTTTATTACACGTGCATTGCATCCTACGGCACTGGTAATAGGGTAATATGGATGTCTGTCATGTTTGAGACAGTACCTGCCTGCCAAATTTGAGATCAGATCTCAGGCTGGTGGAGATCTCTCTAAATATGGCAGATGTCGTATGCCAGGTCAGTGGCAATTTGGCTCAATGACATGAACCTTTGCAACTTCAAATCTAAACTTTCACTGAACGCCAAGTCACTTGGATTCACCCAGAACACCCACCTCACACTCAAGGAACACATTGCCAAAAGCAGATATGACCTATATCTCTCCTAAAGAAAGTAAAACATTGTTTTCCGGAAAGTGGCCTCAGAAATGCTGTTGAAGTCCTCGCACTCTCACATCTGGATGGCCGTAAAGCCCTACTTCGTGGCCTCTCAGATGCCACACTGGTACCCCTTAAGGGCATCCACCTCTCATCAGGGGTCTGAAGATGTATGATCACATCACCTCCATCCTGATGAAACTCAATTGGCTCTACTTACTAGCCTGCACCATCTTCATAACTAGCAGAAACATGTATTTATCCATGACGACCAGTACTCCCGCTTCAAGCAGGGTTGCTTACCATCTCTGGTGGGTCTCGGTGCGCCCGCAGCCAGGTCACCATCAGACTGGAGAGTAAGATTTAGTCTGTGGGCTCTCGGGCAGAAGGCTATGGGAACAACAAGGAACCTCTTTTGTTGTTTAGTTGAATTTAGTTCCGATCGGGTGGACCGTACCATCCTATGGGATACGCTTTATCATCTGGCTGTCCCCAGTAGCTTACTTGCAATTCTCCAGGAATTGCATCGCCATAATTGGGCACAGGTAGAACTGGATTTAAACGGGAGTCTGTTTACAAGAATGCCGCTAGATAACGGTCTTGGGTGGGCTGCTTTCTGGCCCCCACAATGTTTTCTTTATTTTTAGCAGATTTGCCATATACCCTTTATAAATCCTCTTCGCTGAAAATGGGAGGGTAGGCACATATCGTGCCTCTTCTATGGATCTATGGATACGATCTGGCCATTTTAGACCTGACCCAAGTGGGCCTTCAGAGGAAGCTCGAAAGTTTGAAATCATATTGTGTGGCTAATAAATTAAAGGGTAATCTGGAGAAAACAAAAAAAATAATTTTGGGAAAACAATGAAAGCATGTATGTGGGTGCTAGGTATTGATACAATGGAGGTGGTAACCTCATATAAATACTTAGGAATCTGTTTAATAATAAATTACATTGGACCCCGCATAAAAAATGGTGGAGGCACAGGCACTCTCTTCTACCAGAGGCCTAATAAAATGACAAAATTCAGATGTCTTCGTTATTTACCGCGTATAATGCTTTAGTGCCAACTCAATGCCTATGCAGGGCAGAATTGCTGACTTTAAGCACAGAGGCTAGCTGGGAGACGTGTGAGGGTAAATGCCTGAAAAAACTGTTAGGGCTGCCCAAAAGCTCTATGTGCCCGGCGATACTCTTGGAAGGGAACCTGCAGGCATGGAACGTCCTAGTCGTTAAGGCGACCTTACGCTTCTGAGACAAGCTCTAGACCTTAGAAGGTTAAAAAGTGTCAAGCCTTTGCACTTTGTAGATCTCAAGAAGTGGACTAAAATGGGCTGTGGTTGTTAGAAATAGAATAGTGAAAATTGTAGTGATTCTGTAGGTAGGCAAATTTAGAGTATCAGAGGAATCCCACCTATCGAAGGGGAAATTGAGGGAGGCCTGTAAGAGAGAATCTAGGATAACAGACCTCAATTATGATGCAAGAAAACCCTCCGCGAATTACATGTTAGCGTCATGGGACAACCAAAGGAGGTATCCTTATATATCAGCATTCCCGATCCCCCAGATGCGCATGTTGCTTTTAAAATTTCGGGTGGTGCAGAATTTAGGGTATTTCAATGTGAAGGTATTTAATGCATTTTTTACTCTGCAAATAATTGTACGGTGGGAAGCGGGTGATATATCCAAATTTTCATTTTCTATTCCCCTGCCTGCACCACTTTTATAAGATACAATGTCAGATTTTAAATCTGCTCTTTTTAAAGTATAACAACTGTCATCGCAATGAGGCGTCGGCACTTCTCACGGACATGGAGTCCTTTGCTGTGACCTGTGCATTAACACATTTTTTTAAAAACTAATTTGGGCTTGAATTGTAGCAGAGATCGACGTAGGTCAATACGGATGGAATTTATTATGAGTTTATGGAGGAGTGTGGCCAATCAGAGATTTTATGTTGTATTTTTATGAGGTGATTGAGTGTTGGAGCAAGAAGCTAGCTGTCTTTAAATGATTTTTAAATGATTGTACATAGGTTTGGGGTTGGAATTGGTTTATTGTGTGTGAGCATATTGTTTTATAGATGTGTCTAAACAATTAAGATGTTTTACAACTACTAAGACTTGCAAAAAAAGAAAAAACAATACCTCACTCATTATCCATCTAAGCACCCAGGGTCGGAAAACCACATCTTGTATTCATCAGGACCTCCCCAACGCTGCTCCAATTTAGGAAAGAGTTGATGAAAAACCTTTATTGAGAACACTAACTCACAATGCAGTAACACAACACAAACCAGCTACCTCTCCTATCACTTGTTGACTTTCTATATGTAGGGCCACGGGAATTATGCAATTCTGCTACAGCTGCACTTTCTACATAATGATGGATTCACCACATTTGCCACATAATCCATCACCTGCTGCATAATCTATATGTATTAACAGAAAATATTGTTTCTGGCTCAAATGGATAAAAGTTACAAAAAATGTGGTGACGTGTGTTGCAGCGCAGTGGAAGACACTTGATTAGGGTGTCTGGTCAACTTTCATCTGCTTCTTACTGTATTTGGATGCTAAATTGGTACTAATGAGGTGAACCCTTTGGCCGGAGAGTGCTAACATGTATAAAGATTACAAAACAATTAAGTAATACTATCACAAAATGGTATCATTTTATTTTTCTTGCTGCATAATTTAATGAACTCTGCCGTATACTTTGGTAATCCCCTGTTGCTTATTCCAGTGGCTCTGCCTATATGTGTCTATGTTTAACTTTTGTTAGTCAGTCTTGTGGAATCCATAAGATAGAAATATCACATATTTTCATGTCTGAAAACTCAATGCCTCACCAATTCTTTACTTTTCTAACAACAAACATAGGAGCATGCCATCATCAAACATGACATCAAGCCATAGTCCTCCTGCATAGCCCACTCTTCCATCAAAAACTAGGTTATAAACACTCTCACCGCATGGATCCCCACTTTCAATAAGCGAGACGTATAGGTAGGCCATACTGTGGCTCCATTGGTGCATCAAACCCGCAATGAGTACCAAACAGAGATGGGGATGAGAAAGAGGGGAGAAGGTGGGCCCGGAGGGTACATTTGAATTGGTAACTTTTTGTTTCTCAAACAAGGACAGCATCATTTATTCTCCATAGAGAACGAGTAGACCTAAACACTGGCTCTTCCTCCCCCAAAAATGTATTATGGAACAGACCACTTCTAAACAAAAAACAGAAATGGTAGGTATTACATGAGCACTCGCGTCTATTTTCACAATTTTCAGCAACAGCTCATGCTTACGTACAGCTACAAATTCATCACTCCATGTTTAGAACATGTCTCCCAGCCTCATCGGCCACATCCACCACCTAATGTATAGACTTAACTGTGCCCATATCATATCCTCTGTGCACTTCACAAGGAAGCTGAAGTGAATCTAAGCAACTTACAGAGTTGTCAGGGCTATAAAGCACTATATACATTCTACCATTATATGCAATATCCAGTGTAAAGGGAAAGGGTTCATGGACTTCCAAAGGAAGCACTTTTCTTGGTGGATCTCTCTAGTTAGACTGATAACTGTCTTTCAAGCTTTTTCCTGGAATCCAGCAGAGAAATGTTCATTCGCAACGCAGGCATTACATCGCAATACCTTTACAACGCAACTTTTCCAACACAAGTGCCTTTACATTGCATGTCATTACAACACATGCCATTAAAATGCATGTCATTACAACGCATGCCATTACAACACATACCATCAAAACGCACTATAAGGTTAGTAATGGAGAATTTTAGGTTTTGGGGTGGGTATAGGTTTTGGGGTAGTTGGGAATAGTAATTTTTACCCCTACGCTATCCAAAACTTTACCTACTGTTGCACTCACTGGAGTGTGAATTGTCATTTTTACCTCTATGCCATCCACCACTTTCCCTATTGTTGCACTCACTGGAGGGGCAATCATAATTTTTACCCCTACGCTATCCAACACTTACCCTACTGTTGTATTAAAAGTATTATGCGTTGTAATGGTATGCGTTATAATGGAATGCGATGTAATGGAATGCGTTGTAATGGTAGTTTTACAAAATTCATTTTAATAGTATACGTTGAAAAATCATGCAATGTAATAGTAGTTGCGTTGTAAAAACAGCGATGTAGAAGCATGCGTTGCAATTGTTTGCTTTGTAATGTCCTATATTCATCCAGCAAGATGCTGGAGTGAGAATCATGGACGAGGATGGATGTAGGTAGGTCTGCTCTACAGAGATTTGTAGATGTGTATGTTAGTGCCCAAACACAGCAGTCGGGCACCAGGTCTTGGAGGAAGTCCTTAGAAAAGAGGTAAAACTGGTGCAAAACCTCTCTAACTTTTTTTCTCTACTACAATCACACATCGTGTTCACTAACCAGCTCCCCACAATTTTCATTTTCCATCCATATCAATAGTAAAATGTTTTTTGCCGGCTGGTTGCCCTGCGATGGCTGAAAATAAGTTTTCGTCCTGCCAAAGATAGAGGTTTTTGTGCAGCATCATGTTCCTGTATTGTAATTTCTTTAACCCTGCATATCATTATTTCATGTTGATTTATTTCATTAATATTTTAGAATTATCCCAAGCCAAAGTTAATTTGTCTGCCATCAGAACCAATATCTCTTTCACAAATGTTGATTGGTGAATGCATGCACTGGAGACTGCCTTGGCATCCAAATCAGGTCCACGAGGTCCAGTTCCATGGCCTATTTTTAGACTAGCCACATATACACTCATATACAATAAATCTATGCAGAAATCCTGATTAGCAAATTCCTACCTTAAACTCGCACAACCACAACACCAGATCTACAACCTCCTAACTACCTCTACTCTCAGGTTACCTGACCGCGAAGTGAAGACCTACACGTGGTCTTTTACTGCTCAGAACAAGTCTTCTCAATGCTGCTACTCCTTGTTACTTTCAGATTATGTTTCTTTGTATGCAATGTTCCCCCTTGAATGTGTTCACCGTACACCTTATGTAAAGTGCTCTGATACCCTAGCTTGGGTCTGGTTCGCGCTCTATAAAACTATAAAAAATAAAATAAAATAAAAACTCAAATACTTAGTGAGTGGTTACTTGGAAAATCTAAGGTGGCCCTTCCCACTCAGATGTTCACAAGAAACCTGTGTCCCCCTCCATCCAAAAGTTGCATATTTCACCACCTCTCTACTTTGCCTGTACTCAACTGAGAATAATTCAAAACAGGCACTGGCAAAGCTCATTGGTTCTGACTTCCATTTTCAGTTATAAATCAGACCTATGTACTTTGACACAGTTACTGGGCATGCAGAATTTGTATTTCAACAGAGGCCCCTGCGGCAAGAGCAAGGAAGGTCACAGGTTTGCTGAAACTTATCAGCATCCTAGTGGTTGAAGTTGGTTGCTAACTACTCCAAAATGTAGTTCCTCTAATGAAAGCCATTAGAGGAACATCATTTTGGGAACCCTGTCAATGTATTTGTCACAAGGTATAACAAAGTGTTAACCAATGAGCATGCTTACATAGGTCTGACTTTTTGTTACCTGAACTGTTTGGTATAGTAGAGTTCCCACCAGCTGTTCTACATAGAAAGTCTACTCATGAGGGTAACTTTGTGGGCTAAACAATATTCATGCAGGGAGTGGGGTCCACCTGCTGAACAGAGTGCATTAACAGAGTTAAGCTTTACCCTCAAAGATGGGTGCTATGAAAAGTAGTCAGAAGATGAAGTTTACTTTGCAAGTAGAGAACATTGAGAGAAAATATTGCATAATAGATACTTTTCGAAAAAGACCAGTATTTTGGTAGCATCCCTGGGAAAGCCCATGTGCACACAAGTCTTTACTTTGTGGACAAAAAAACCTGTAAATCAGCAAGATGTTATCAAGTCAGGAAAGTAAAACAAATTAACTTGCACCTCGATGGTTTCTGATCATGCCGGTATCTTTCTGACAGCCTATCAGCAAGAACTTCTGTCACAACAACACATAAATCAGCAATTAAAATGTCACTGTGTCAGTAATAAATGGAAAACACATTGGCTGTAAAGATGGCAAGATACACATAATGTTGCATCTGCAGTCTAGTAGAAGGACTGATTCATGCCCCGTGTCCAAAACCTAATGGGAGCAGAAATGGTACACTGTAGTCATCCGCGAAAGGCCGTGGCCTTGATGGACATCCCATCCAGCCAATGGCAAGCCAAGAAAAACACATCAAAATCAATGCCAAGTGATGCCTGACTTAAAATCTCAATACTCTCTGTACTTCTTATTGTACTTTTTTGAAGAAATAATGGCATGAGGTTTCAAAGACAGAGAAAACCGGTCCTAAACAGTATGTTTCTTTGTGCACAAGTTGTGTATGAGATAAAAAGTTGAATGGGACAAAAAGTGTGATGATTGTGTTTAATTTTCAGGAGTACAATGCCCGTCATGGATTGCGATGGATTGCGATGGAATCACTGCACGTGGGCCAGAATAATACTCGGAAAAAAATAGTACAAGGTGAAAGATTTATACTCCTCTGGCCTGATCCAAACTATGATTGACACTGTCTTGAAGCAAAGGCTGAAGAGTAGAGAGTGGTTAAAGAGCGTGATCCTTTGGACCAGATTGCAATCTCTAATAGTCAACCATTCTGCACATTTCATTCAACCTGATTTATACTTTCCATTGAGTCACATACACGCTTAATAAGATGCCATATATTTCCCAAAGAAGGTCAGAACTCAGAAGATATACAAGAATATAAATCGATGTATTTGTTTAAAAAAAGTGTTACTATGGTTTGAAAAGAGAACACTGTATCTAATTAGCACAGTACAGTATAGTATGTATATATATTGAGGGAAAATACCTCACACGAACTGCGGCATCTGCAGAGGCTTGACGCCGAAACCGGTCATGCTGACTTTTTGCTTAAATAAATGTCCTGAACGAACCCCGCTGTGTCCCTTCCCTTCTTCAACTGAGAGAGGATTTTCGGCATTATTAAGTGCATTCCTGTGGAACATTTTGAGGGGACCCTTCCTATCTGGGCTGTGATACCTACAGGGCGTTGGGCAACTAACTTCAAGTATCCGAGGTATCGGAATATCACAGCCCGCCCTCACACCGGCAACATCGAGGAGCTGCTGTTATATGGCGGACTTGGACTCCCCGGGTGAGAGGCGTCTGCACTGTCCTTCGCCTCCAGCCTCGATGACATTTTGCTATGACGGCTTGGAAGTAGGGGACCCAAGGACATCTGTTTGCCGCATTTTCGGGGGTTATTCTTTTCCCTGCGGCACATCGGATACCAACAAGATGCACGACGGGATCAGCAGTCCGTGGCAGAGGCTACTGTGACGTCAGCGATAGTATGTGCAGCAGCTGGGCCTCTCATTATTCAATGGGAGGAGCTCGATATTAACTTGAGGGGAAAATACCTCACACGAACTGCGGCATCTGAAGAGGCTTGACGCCGAAACCGGTCATGCTGACTTTTTGCTTAAATAAATGTCCTGAACGAACCCCGCTGTGTCCCTTCCCTTCTTCAACTGAGAGAGGATTTTCGGTACATATATATATATATATATATATATATATATAAAAGTCAAAAAGGTTACCCTTGTAGAAAAAGCCTCCCAGCACGTATTTGTAGCACCTTTATTTGGATGAAATGCCAGCAGCGTTGCAAAAACAATTCCGCTTTGTAAATATGAAAAGGCAGCTTCTGTCAGACGCGTTTCAAAATCCTTTCTTCAGTGGCATTGGCGCTCGAACTTTCATGCCCCAGGTGCTTCTATTTAACTTAATGTGAACCACCCCCAGTGGGCGTTGCCGCAGCTCGCAGCATGCTGGTTCACGTAGTTCGCAGTGTCCTTGAAACTCATGTGAGTAGTAGCATGGAGTTCGTTTTTCAAAGATTCGTTCTGCCCCAGTGGGTAAAGCTTAGAAAGTCTTAATACAGTGCTGCCAAATTCAAGCTTTCAACCAGGCTCGTGCTTCCTGCAATTTGGTGGTCTCCCCTTGAAAAAAACACCGCAGGTCTGCTTCAGCAGAGTGGCTTACTCCGCGACTGGGTCAGCCGCAAATATAAAAGACAATCTTTGAAACGCGTCTGGCAGAAGCTGCCTTTTCATATTTACAAAGCGGAATTGTTTTTGCAACGCTGCTGGCATTTCATCCAAATAAAAGTGCTACAAATACGTGCTGGGAGGCTTTTTCTACAAGGGTAAAAAAATACATATATATACATGAGAGGAGAAAAACGGGAAGTAAGGCAGTGCACTTCATCCGCCACAAGCCTCTGAGGAGAATTATCGAAACGCGTCAGGCTGGCGTGTGACTGCTAAAAGGATCCTGCCGAAGCATGTTTTCCATACCTTTTGAATAAAGGCTGTTGCTTGGAGCCTTTGATGTAGTTCGAGTGATTCCTAGTACTTCGGATCAAGCAAGAGCTACAATATATATATATATATATATATATATATATATATATATATAC
The DNA here is from genome assembly GCF_964261635.1 of Lissotriton helveticus. NCBI lineage: Eukaryota > Metazoa > Chordata > Amphibia > Caudata > Salamandridae > Lissotriton > Lissotriton helveticus. The sequence continues at coordinate 832,877,509 of NC_136073.1, read as the reverse complement.
AGGAAAACACTCCCAAAGCCACCTCCAATCCCACGGACCGGCGTAGCAAAACAGGAGACGGACAGGTAAACAGCAATGATGCTATATATATATATAGTATATAATGTTCCTAATCAGCAGTGATCACTTTAGCTCAAAACACAATCACATATTTATAAACAGTTCATTGTTAAAAAAAACACAAATAACCAAAGAGAATACATAGCATAGACAAATGCAATATGTCATTTATGTGGTACACATCCGTATTACAGCAATAACACAGGCGTAGATCCTGGTATTTTTAATTTTTTCAAATACTCGTTGACCACAGCCTTTTGAAGACTAAAGACACAAACAAGGTAATGGCAGAAAGGTTGCTGTCCCAAATCCAACTCTTTGTCCCAAATCCAACTCTGCATATTGTAAACAATAGGTCTTGCGGAGTGCCAGACTATCAAGCCAAACCTAAACATGCCGGCGGCATCCCGGCTCCCAGTCTGGTCCTACTACTTCACTGGCTCCCAACCATGATTTGTGGAGCATTTAACAAATGGTCCAGGACAGTAAGACACTGTTCCAGCAGCTTTCTTCAGCTAGCTTAGCTCCATCAAAGATCATTACCGTGCACATATATTTTCTTCTTTTATTGCACACACAGCTCGGGGTCATGCCTGAGTGCCAAGGCATAACAATTCTATGGCCAGTAAATGGCAGCCATACTTATATTTTTTTCTTCCATTTTCTGGGAACTGAGCACTTGCCCCTTAAAGAATCTTGCTGTTCAAATAAACAACAAGCTTCTAATGGTTTCCAACAAGTCTTAGGTTGCCAGAAAATGCTATCCATTCCTTCCACAGTGTGAGAAAGGAGTGCAACTTTAAAAGGTATTGAATCCACTGTGGTCTGGCAGTTTGAAAATAGTCCACCTGCCAAAACTGTGTGCATGGAATGTCCTGTCCTGCTGTAATGATTGTAAATATAGAATATGTTGACTGACTAATTGACTATGGTGTATTTGCAACTGTAAAGCAAGGCCACTAGACTTATGCGACAGAGGAGGGTCGAATTATGCGGTAGGGTAGACTAAATTATGCAGCAAGAAAAGGCAAATTATGCAACGTAATGAGGCACATTTTGTCATAGTATTACGTCATTATGTAATTTTTTCACGTTAACGCTGGCTGGGCAAATGTTTCACCTCATTCGTACCGGTTTAGCACCCAAAAACAGTAATAATCAAATGAAAGACGACCATTCAACGTTTGCATAGGGTCATCTATTTTGCCGCATCACGTGTTGATGCGATTTTATTAACTTTTAATTCATTTTAGCTCGAAACAAAGCTTGTTTTGGTAAGATTTGCAGTTTATGCAGCAGATGGTGGATTATGTGGCAAATGTGGCAAATCTATAACTATGCAGAAAACGCTGTGGCTGCAGAATCACACGATTCTAGTGGCCCTGCTGTACAACATAAATCAGAGCTCCCTTCAATCACTGGGCCTAGCTGTTGAATTTGCTCAGGTGCAAAAACAGTTGGTTTAGCCCACTGGAAAATTGTCATTTCTTATGCGCTACAAGTCAGCAATAGTTTGGTAAAAGAATATGAATACGTAAACATCGTTCTAAAATAATATATACGTAACAACATTAACTTCCATAACATTAACTTGGGAGGCAGCCATGCACTGTGTACAATTTTTGTATTTGTTTTTATAGGTTTACTAAACTTAAATCCACATGTATGTACCATGACTTTATATAAAAAAACAAAGGTTACAGAGACGTTATAATTTGACTGACATTTCACTCGTACAAAACCAGAGAAATTCAGCAGTTATAGTTAGCTGAACTAACTATAACTTACATCCCCCACAGTACACTGCTTCTGACCTCACATATTACATCACTTATGACATGGTCAGTGACATCACTCATGACATCTCAAATTACATCACAGATGACATCTCAAATTTGTTTCCAACCCCCAGATGGAACACGAAACACACTGTCTTGTGGTGATATTTTAACTTTGACTAACACTTCCTACCGCCTAGTGGTGCGTTTAGTTGCAATCTGCTCCTTGCACTTTAAACCTCCCATGGCAGGTTGAGGAGAATGTGGAAGTCATAAAATAAGGAGAACTGCAATGGAGGCTGTGCCGAACAAGCAAGAGGGTCTCTGGTGTGCACGACTAAAGTATTATTTTACATGGCAATGGTTCAGGATTAGTAGTCAACTCAACCAAGACACATTAGATACTCCATTGAGCTAGCTGAAACATTTTGCTGGATTCCTTGTGGATTATGGGACTGCTGTTTTTTATGGAGAAAACTCTTCCCTAGGGCACTTTACTTAAGCACCACGTCCTTTACACAAGGTCACATTATTTTTGGGGCACAGGGAAAAATAGTGATTTGCCCAGAATCACAGGATGTTAAGCTGATGCCTAGTCTGGAACCTAGTTCCCCTGTTGCAAAGTTGGCAGCTCTGTCCATAACCCCACATCCTCTCCACCTGTCTGTCATATGGGTTCCCTTCCTCATAGTCTGTACGGTCATCTGTGTGTGTGGGGTTGTGTGTGTGTGTGGGGTTGTGTGGGTATGTGTGCGGTTGTGTGTGTGTGGGGGGGGGTTGTGTGTGTGGGGGTGTGTGTGTGTGTGTGTGTGTGTGTTTGGGGGGTGTGGGGGGTTGTGTGTGGGGGGGTTGTGTGTGTGTGGGGGGGGTTGCATGGGGTTGTGTGTGTGGGGGGTTGTGTGGGGTTGTGTGTGGGGGGGTTGTGTGGGTGTGGGGGGGTTGTGTGGGTATGTGTGGGGTTGTGTGTGGGGGTGTGTGGGGGTGGGTGAGGGTGGATGTGGGGGGTGTGGGGTGTGTGTGTTCTGGGGGTTGTGTGGGGTTGTGTGTGTGGGGGGTTGTGTGTGTGGGGTTGTGTGTGTGGGGTTGTGTGTGTGGGGGGGTGTGGGGTTGTGTGTGTGGGGTTGTGTGTGTGTGGGGGGTTGTGTGTGTGTGGGGTTGTGTGTGTGTGTGGGGGGTTGTGTGGGTATGTGTGGGGTTGTGTGTGTGGGTGTGGGGTGTGTGTGTGGGGGGTTTGTGGGGGGGTCTGGTGTGTGTGGGGTTGTGGGTGTGTGTGGGGTGGTTGTGTGTGGGGGGTGTGGTTGTGTGGGGGGTGTGTGTCGGGTGTGGGGCCCAACCCCCTTTAGGTGGTTTGGGCTTGCTCGCGTTACCGTGTCCTTGAACATTTTTTCACAAAAAGCTGTGTCACCAACATGAAAAGTTTGGAAAGCTGTGATCTAGGCAGTGGTTCTCCCCAGACTATATTCTGAGGGAAAGCAACTATCAGATGCACTAGACTAAATCAGAGTCTTGTCAAATAAAACCTGAGATTCCAATTTGAAAACCAGGAGAGATAAGGCTCACACCCCTGTGACAGATTGATTTGTTTATAAGTGCGGCTCACAAGAAAATTATCAAAAGCCGCCAGGTGGGCTCTGTCTTGCCTATACAGAAATACCTCCTTTTCCCTGGAGATAGCCCTGGAGTCAATGCTTGCCATACTCCCAACTCTAGAAATTCTTTTTTTTAATAAATGTAATCCAAGCTATATTGAGGGCATTGTCCAAAGAAAGACAATCACTCAATACTTCCTTAGAGAGCTGGGCATCAGGGTTCGCCCAAATCCTTGGCCATAAGAGTAGTGGTGCCAGCTTTATCCTGTCACCTAAAGGTGTTAAGCCAAACTCGGAAAGGCGCATGAGGGCAGGGCGTGATTGAGGAGTGGGCATAGCCTACGGACATACTTATTTTCTACCTGCTGAATTGGCCCAAGACCTTCATAGCCCCAGACCCCTGCCACAAAAGTCGCAACAGAGACACATTTACTCTGATAAATCTCTGTCAGTTAAATATATATATATATATACACACACATATATATGTATATATATATATATGTGTGTGTCTGTGTGTCTATATATATATGAGTTGGTGTTTGGTTTGGTATGAATAAATAATACCATAAGCAACCAGATCTGGAGTGCTGTGTCATTTGTGGAGTAATATATATACAAACCCTAATGCTACGCAAACTTGAATCGCGAATGATTCTAGCAATGGGCACTGAGCATCCCTTTGGGCATAATTTGGATGCCGAATTACACATACACTTGGGAAGTTAGTATGATGTTAAATAATGCCTGTTCAAAAATGCCTGTTAAATCCGAATGCCTGTCTGTCTTTGGTTCTTAACTTCTGCGAAATTGTGTGGTCTTTCAAAAACAAAATATCGCCATCAGTCTGATCTAACTGTACACTAAAGGTTTCTCCCAAAAAACTTAGTGACAAATAACTAAACTGCACATATATGTAAAAAACTCTTTAGTGTCATTCAAAATCTAAACCACTCCATAATGAGCCTCAATCTAGTCTGTACTTTACAAATTCAAACCACTTACCAGATGAAACATCAATTTGTGTAATTGTTTGGGAAAATTGATTGTAATGCATACATTTGGAGAATGGAATTGAAAATGAAAGAGGACTGAATTACTCTTGTAAATAATGTAAAAATATGTACAGCTTAGATATACTCTATAATTTGTTATGTTGTTTGAACTGCAACATAGGGAAAGGCTACAGTACTTTACTTGCCACCACTGCAGTAACATTAGCAACTTGTGGGTAAATACACAGCACTTATGGAAATGGAGAATCACTTAATGTATATAGACTGTAAATATGCAAAGGGAATGCGAGATCGATATAACAAATCAACAAAAAGTACTTTACAGTTATGTTTAAATTGATCTGTGGAAAATTGGTGCAACGCACTCTTAAACTGACCAATATGGCGACAATTTTTGTTTCTAAAAATACAAGGTTGACAGCCCAGACTTTTAATGGAAATGGAAGAGGGGACTTACTTCTTTACTGCACATTGCACTTTATAAAATGGTCTAGACAGAAAGGACTCTATGGTCCAGTGGAAGGCTTGTAGTAGCCGAAACGCGTAGGCCGTCCTAAGCGTTGCACTATTATTTTTGCACATGGTGTGTAAATAAATCTTTGTTCAAACCTACCTGTTGTTGTGCCGTGACTTCGATTGCCAAGTGGAAGGGCGAGAAGAATCCAAGAAATATATATATATATATATATATATATATATGGTTAACAATATGGAGTTAAGACGATTTTATCCATACTTATGTATTTGTTTACCTTCACAATATTACGATTATTTTTTGTCGGTAATACTCTGTAGAACAATGTTTTTGTCAATATTCTGACATGCAATCCATTAATTACCCTGCCCACTGTGGCACCTTAACATACCTTTGTTGTGGTGTAATTGGGTAAATGAAAACAACTCTGGGAAGAACCAGCTTTTCAGGCTCCTGTTTGCTCTAGGCTATTAGAAAAGACATACTTCATTGGACGGGTATTATAAGGACCAGATGCCAAGACAAGAAAGCATCTGCCATGTGTTTAATGTAAGGAGTAAGACACTGATAACAAGCGATTGATCTCAGTGGCCGGGTTGGAACATACTTGGCTTCCAGGAAGCAGTGAGCTGTGAAGTTCAAGAGCAATGAACCAAGGTATTAATGAATGATTGTATCCACTGGAGGCCAAGTAAAGCAGCTCAGATGTGCTGAAGCCTCTTCTGGGAGCTTTGAGCAAAAAATAAGCTGCTGCGTTTTATACTGAACTAATAATTGGCCTTTGTGCAGGTCCGGCTACAGACGCTTTCTTGTTCATTGTGACCAATTTATCAAGAACAACTAAATGAAAAGAATATAGTAGGGCCATCAACATCACCTGTAGTGTCAAAGATGTTTTGGGATAATAAAGGTATTTGTGCCAAATATGAATATCATGGTGTCTATTTTACAATGTAAAGAGCATTTTAATGAAGGAGATAATTGTTAATCCCCATGGCTTAACAAATGGCCTTTGTGAAACTGAGGCGGTGGGATGAGATACTCATTGCATCCTCGGCCTTCTCCGACGAACCCACATCACACCCCACCTCAGGAAACTCTACTGGCTCCCCCTATAGAAGAGATGCCAATTCAAGCTGCTGACCTATGCACACAAGGCTCTACACAACCAGCGACCCGCGTACATTAACCACCGCCTGAACTTCCACCAACCATCGAGAAGACTAGGATCCACCTCCCTTTCACGTGCCCATACTTCCCGCATCTACCGAAGCAGAGTGGAGGACGCTCCTTCTCCCACATCTCAGCAAAGACCTGGAACAGCCTCCCCACACACCTCCGGACCCTCACCTCACATCTGGAATCCCGAATGGCCCTCAAGACCTAGGTGTTCGAATACACCTTCGGGCCTGGAAGCACCTGGATACCATATTGGATGATTAGTCTCGCTTTATAAATCCTGATTGATTGATTGATGAACCTTCAGAGAGATTACGATATGGTGTCAGAAACAGATTGATTTTTCACTTCCCAAGTTAGTTTAGTTCCAACTAGTGAAGTCCCAATAGCTGATTAGAGTGGATGGGCTACATTTGGGTGGTACTCACAGCACAATTAATAGCAGACTATCCTACTGACCAATTCTTCATGCATGGAAGACCCATTAGCAAAGCATCAACTTCCTTTGATGAGATGGGTGATTCCCACTGCAGTGGTGATGCAATCAGGCTGATGGAGTGGGATGGCAGACTGCCCTGGCTGCTGTGGATTGACAAAGTGGTCACTTCCATTGCAATCGCTGCATTATGGCCGGCTGTCCGGGCTGCTGTGAATACCCAAAAATGGTCATTAATATTGTACTGGTAGCTAAGGGAGGTGCAATAGAGGAAGTTCATTTGTATGAGTGACTTTAAAGAGAAGCCTCAAGCAGATGGTTTGGGTGACTTATTCTCACAACACACACGATCCCAAAAATTTGCTTAAAACAATAAAATATGCATTCTGCACTCCATCCAATACAACAACATGTACCGAGTGGCAAGATGTGCAGCCGAATGGGTTGACCGACACTTGCTACCTTTCCCACCATGTTTCCAACACAAAAACATCAAGCCTGTTATAGGAAATGCCCCAATTCTAGAAATGCTGACTAAAAAAACTCTTAACGAGAAGTTGAACCCGGTTAAACTCATTCTGCATCCCCGCCAATGCACGACGCGCACACCTGCTCCACGCTAGTGCTTCCTGGACGTAGAGAGGGCCAGGGACAGGTTCACGAGAAGTAACATCCCTGAATCCTTTTTGCAGAGCAGGAAGCAGCGGATGATCACCAAAACAGATGTGGGAAGTGTAAGTGTGGTTTGTCGGGTGGGGGTTCCGTACTGAGCTTCCGAACAGATCCCAGTAGAACTGTGCCGAGAGGATGGATCGCTGATGAGTAACACATTGCGTGGAATCCCCTGGGATCTTCTTCAGCAGTCTCATCGCCAAGTGCGGCAAGGACATTCCCAACATAGAAATATTCCTATGAATAGTTAAATGAAGATGTCCTTAGACCTTTATAGTCTTCCTAACATAACCAGCTTTCAAGTTTCAACAGTGGAGTGGATTCCTTGGCTCACTGTTGGAAAATATGATGGCTGATTTATAATCAGAAGTTCAAAAAAGTGTTGAGATCCTTCCTATCTTACCCCGCTGGATAGTTTATAAGATATTGACCTTGTTAATATACATCCTGTCATAAATTCTCTCCAGTGCGACATGGAGGGCGGTGAAGGTAAAGGGATATGAGTGTTTCATAGGGTGTGAGAAGAATTACACCTCTGATTTCTCCTACTTGCCTAGAGTTTCCGTGTGCACGAACTTTGGAAAAGTAATGGTCTTCCTCAAGGCAGGTTTCACATGGTGCTCGTACCCTTCAATAAATCTAGTCAGTTATACCCACATGCCATGCTGTGACAAAACCAGGGGCAGCCACCCAATAGCAACTGTTCTTGTTGTTAAGCCAAATTGGCAGCATCTTAATAGTTTATTGGGTGGCACCAGTTGTCCACAGGAGATTAGGATCTTTTACTCAAGGTCAGTCTGAGACTACTTGTGAGCCTTACCTGATGGTAGGTAACAAGGACAAAGTCTCAACAGGTGACTTTGTCCTTGTTACATACGTTTATCACCCAGGTTTCAACTGGGTATACGGGTGAACTTGTGTTGCTTGATCTCTAACCTGAAGGTAGGGCATGTCTCTCACTCATAGGCAGGCAGTTGCCAAATTGTTCAGAAAATCACCAATGCTGTCAAAGATCAAAAAACCATCAGTAAGACTTGTCGCCTTTTTTTCAGAAGTAAAGGCAGATGTCCTGTTTTGACAGGTTTGAGGAAAAGCGCCTAGAAACTATTCATGTTGCTATGTTAGACATAAAAACCTAACCACCTAAATTGGAAGGAATGAATTTGACGTGAACGTGGTGGTGCTCTGACCTTCTTGGTCTCTCACCCGCCTGTCAGTTACCCTGTCCCAGTTCAATAATCTGGCCATGGTTTCTTCCTCATGATGAATAGATATTAGTCGAGAAAAAGGGGTCTTGGTGATTCCAGACTTCTGAGTTGTATAGACAAAGGCAAATATTGATTCACAAATGTATTTGCAAGTCACAGTGTATGCGTTTGCATCCAAGTGGGAGTGTCATGGTCATTCCCACTTCCTAACAATTCAGAATGGGATGTAATAGTGGTTTGCGACCGCAGTGACATTCGCAAACCATTGATTGGATCCAAGGTTCGAAATGTGGTAATATTAGTTTACAGTCTGCAGACTGCGATAAACAACTTCCACCTTGTCAATATGGGCTCTGGGCATCTGGGGAAGCGGACAGTGATCTGGGAAACAGCTGCATGCTCAAATCCATAGCCCTTGGCATCATGCCAATTTTTTGTTGTCCGATTGAAGCTCCGTCCCTTGCAGCCACTATTCCTTTGGGATGTATGACGGTACAACGCATGCCTTTACAATGCGTACCATTACCACGCAGGTTTTACAACGCAAGTCGTTACAACGACTTGCATTGGGCGGCGCTGGATAGTGAATAGTTTAATTTACTATTCCAACTCCAGTCCCCGTGGATAGTAGGGAAGGTGTTGGATAGTAAATTAAACTATTCCCTATCCTACAGTGCCCTCCAGCGCAAGTCGTTGTAACGACTTGCGTTGTAAAACCTGCGTGGTAATGGTACCGCGTTGTAAAAGTTTCGTCATAAAGGATGTTTCCCTTCCTTTGAGGGATGAGGGCTGGAATCCTAAAAGACTTGTCATCTGTGGATTGAAATGCAGGGGTGGAGGTCAGCTTTCCCTCGAGAACTCAATGCGTGCATCATCAACCCTGCAGTAGGATCCCAAAACAGAGTCCTACATCAATAATCAATCAATCAATCAGGGATTTGTAAAGTGTGCTACTCACCTGTGAGGGTCTCAAGGCGCTGGCATTAACAGTAATGGTGTAGGATCCTGCACATTTTAATGAAACTCCATTTTGCAATATGGGGTATGAGTTCATCCAGAGAAGCACAAAATAAACTCCTAGTTTACAAACCAGTTATGTAAATAAAGTGGCAGCTTTGGTTCGTGAGGATTTGGATGATACCTGAGTCCACTTTTCACACTCCTTAATACTTTCTGTAATGTTGGAATCCACATTCTCCGATTGTGATTTGCAGATACCTATGGCACAATGGTCACTTTTCAGTTTGTATTTTGTTGTTTATGTTTAATAAAAAAGAATAAAAAAAAAAAAGTGGCAGCTTTGTGGCCAAGGGCTTTGAACATCTTGCCCAGAGTTCCTTTCTGGGCTGCGATGCTTGGATGCTCGGAGCAGCTGAGGACCGAGCTGCATGGACCGAGAAACATAACAAGCGTTGATGGAACCGGACATCCATAAAGGGGGACTCTTTCTTCTTGTCTCAGTGGACCAAAAAAATGTGAAAGGAAAAGAAGATGTATAAATATGCTCTCTGCGGCATCCCAGTGAGTCAGGAGAGAAGCTCAAATCCAGATGGCCTTAGCATGCCGGCCGTGTGTCCGGCGGCCCTTTTTCATGAGGGTCTGTCCCACACATGTGGTTCCCATCTTTTCCTTGGATGAGCGAAAACCCAAACTTCCATACAACAGTCTCCTTTTTGTGCACTCACAGTTGTTATTGTTCAAAGGTACACCGATGCCTACTGAGTCTGGAACGTGTCTCGCTTAGGTGTTGTGCTGTTTTCAAATAAAGTGTTGGCCCAGGGCCACCTCGCATGTTGACCAGTGGATTTAAAAGCCCGTTGGTCATGTTTCACGCCCTGTTTGCTCTCTGCATATTCACCATCTTTGTGTCTAGTCTCACTCTCAGGGGCTGATTTATGAGTCTCTTGCAGCACTTTTGCGCCTCCGTTGCGTCACTTTTCATGACGTAGAGGCAGCGTAAACAGTGCACCACGTTGCGCCATATATACAAGGTGACACATCTAGGCAGATGCATCACCTTGTAAAGCGCTACCCACATTATACCTGCGTCAAGTATAATGTATGCAGGGTGGGCGCTCCGACGCAAGTAAGCCTTGTAGAAGTGGTGCGGTAAAATCTATCAGATTTCACTGCGCACTTCTAGGACGCCACTGCGTCAAATCCTTATGCCTGCCTCATAGCAGCCGCAAGGGTGACACTTTGCTTTAATCATAGCACTTCTCCTGCACTGCTGGTTTTGCGTCACGCTTCCGACACAACTCCAGCAATGCGTCAGTTTTGTGCCTACAGATAAGTCAGTAATACTGACGTATCTGTCATTCTGTGCAATATGATGCATCACACAGTAAATATCACGGATCGATCATGTTGCAAGGAGAGTGCAGTGAAAACTGTTGCATCGCTGTTTTCACACAGCGATGAGACAGTTTTCACACACAAGGCCCTCGGTTTTGTATTAAATGTTGCACCAATAGCGTAGCAGCATTTCTAGAAGGTGGGGAAAAAAGATTATCTACTCTCAACATGTCAAACAAAGTGACCACTACACATGGATATCATTTAGGGTTCGCCAGGAGTCGCAGCTGTCATTTTCGCTTCCGTGGAATTTCGGTGAATTGACGTCCATGCCTCTAGAAGGTGTGCACCAAAGGTTGTTAGCTAATCTTGTAGTTGTTGTCACAGGTACACATGACATATCTAACATAAGGACCTTAAGAAGCTGTGTACAGAGGTTTGTCTTCTACTTTCATAGTTGCTGTGAGAGGTAAAGACAGGATAGGACACACATAAGGTACTATCTTTCTCACTTTCCCAGCTTGCGTCACCAGTGTCACCACCCTTGGAGAACACAGAGCCATCTAACGTAACAGCAGCATCATATGGGCCCTCAAGTACAACATAGGGAACCCATCTCCCTCATGGAAACACAAGACAACAAGCTTTGCCAAGGAACATCTCACTCTGAATGGCATTTGACAGGCCTTGTACCCTGACGCCCTGTAATGAGAGATCTGTGTAAGCTTCTCACATGGGACACAGACAGTCTGGCAGGGTGCTCCATCCCTCAATCCAATCTAATTATGTTAGCAGATTGCTCTGCAAACATCACACTCATTAAAATAACTCTGATAATCTCCTGCTCCCGAGAAGCGGTTCACACGTTAGCTTCAAGTCGGCGGCATGCGAAAACGGCCATTCGCGCGACACTTGGACAGCTCAGCAACCGGCAGACAAGCTTTCGGGTGTGTGAGGTCTATTTACGGCTCTCTTTTGACAGCAGCATCACACGGTCTTCAGAACGCAGGGAGACCATTGCCCAAGTGCGGGTGCCAACACAGAGCGATTGCTGGAGAAGGTGCCACCGCTATTGCTTTTCAGCACTTCTGAGTATTTCCTGCCGCCTCGGTCCAAGTGGGGTAGAGGTGCTGCCAGTGAGTACAGTACTCATCACCACAAATTGGAGGTGGACAGCCATAGACCAGTTTGAGTTCCAGCAGCCCTGCAAAGGACCCAGTCTTCTCCTGGTTGGGTGTCAAGTATTGAGTAGCCTTCTGTCAAAAATCTAAGACCCATACAAAAATCTTAGGTCGACTCAATGTATTTATATAGTACCCAGTATGTCATTGGCATTGCCAAACAATGTCCTTAGAATAGGGGTCGTCTCATCCTTTTCAAACCCCGGCTGGACTGTCCGCTTATTCCATCTGGTATTTCCCGGTTGGCCTATTTTGAACATTTTTGACAGGGCTCTTTTGCTTCCAAGTCTGGCCCTGTCCATACTTGAGTCCGGTGTGAGTTGTGATTTTTAGCAGTCAGGTTGAAAATAGTTGGTGTTGTGTTTTTGATATTTAGATGTGTTAAGTTTGTAAGTTCTGATTGGAAGTCTAGTAAAGTTGAGTACACACTTACTGGGTTACTTGACTTGCGTACTGCCCGCCCTGTACATATGTATGTCTATTAACTGGAGGCACTAGCTTGTGTTAGAGAATTAGGGTATCCACCTACTTTATCATCTGTACTATGTTGGTGGATGTTATGAGTTTTATTTGGACATGCTCTGATGTATGTTGATGTGGGTTAATGTGTGGTAAGTGTTACTGTGGTATAGGATAAACTTCCCAAGGTAGTGTGAGAGTGTGCTTCTACGTGTTCACAATTCTTATTCATCAAAGGGATATACTAGTACTCAGATGTGCAGCTCTAAAAAAAATGGGGATAAACAAGATCTGGCACCAAAAACAATATAAAACATCAACATTAAAGTAAACTAAGTCATCAAAGATGAAATTACTGTTGATGATGCAGTGCCCTGCACTTCTATTACCACCCCTGCAACATAAATACTTATAAAACAATACATGTGTGCCTGAAATCGCTGTAAATAGCCCTATCTCTAAATGTGTTCCTTCAGTCCAGCTGAGACAACTCTAGTCAACTATAATAACCAAATGATGTAGCCGTTCAACGTTAATAAGTTATTTCTGTTGAGTTCTTACATCATAATGCATTTTGCCAGAGGCATATGTCAAGGTAAAAGTCAGGTCACAGAGCAACATTACTGCTGCAGTTTAAACAACTAAAACGAGTGTCAGCGTTTAATTCATCTGATTGTTTCCTTTTTAATGAAACAATGATCAACATGAAAGAGATAACATTGACAACATTTGATTTTTTGCAAGCTATATGTTTTTATAGAAAAGATAGAATCTCTCTAGATGTTTCAATAATTTCTGCTGCCTGACATTTTTTTTAGTATGACTTACATTAAACTGATGTTTATATCTTTTCACAACAAATTATTAAATACTTTTTATGTATATAATTTCTGACTCTATATACTACTTTTAGACCCCAACCATACTATCTCTTTCATATGAAAGAGTAATATACCAAGGATGTAAGTGGTTTGTCAATATGACTATGGTGCGACCGAGCATTATACGGAATAAAATACACTCTGTAATACAATAAAAGGCTAATGCAAGGCAACATGGAGTTCAACAGCCCTATAAAGGAACACAGACTTCAGCCTTGTCCATCTATATATTCACAGAATGTCTCTCTGACTTGCAATATCCTTATAGAGTACCTTGGAAGGTACTTTATCCATTATATATTCTAGGTTGTCTACCATCCAAAGTATTATCTGTTTGTGTAACATATATTACACCTCTCAAGCTACAAATTCACTCTGTCATAACTGTTTTTTATAATAACTTCTGTTTAAGGAGGGATTAGTACAGCAAGTTGTCATTTCAAATTCTTGTAATTAATAGGAGTCCGTTGGGGAGATCAAAGGATAAGTTGGATGTGCATGTATTTCAACATGCGTCTCACAAATCACACACAAGGCCTAATTCACTAAGCCTTCATTCCCATATCTCCTTTATTATCACAGACCTATCCCTGTACCAACCGAGAAAACAGAAAAACACAATGTTCCTACACAAATGTTTCTTGCCATATAAATACAAGACTAGAAGTGGTGCATTATATTTCCTGAAATATTGTAAGTATGCCCTCACTCATGGTAAATCACATGCAGATCTTCGAGTCACATAAGAATGTTTCCTAGTTCCAACACTGGGTTCTCATCAAGCAGTCTGGCGTTGTGTTGGGTCTTTGGTTTGTGTTCAGATGACTGAAAAGTGTTTATGTTCCTGTCATACAATTATTGTTTTACATGAAAAAACAGAATCTCAGCGTACGGCCCTGAGGTACACAGATGTAGAAAAGTTGTATAAAAGAGTGCTCATAAAAGTATTAGCGGGAGTGGAAAAAAGTACAAGCATTGGAAATGCAATAGGTCTCGCATTAGGAAAGTTTGAGCTATTGGTATTGTAAATGACACTTTTTTTATTTATGTGTTGGTTTTGAAAGTAGCAAAATTAATAGCTTTGTCAGTTACAATGTCAATAGTTTTAACTTTTGCAAATGTGACACCTATAGCATTTGTAATGCAATGTGTGTTGTATTTACGTGACTTAGATGTATTGATATTACAAATAACAATGGCTTTTAATTTTGTAAATAATTAATACTTAAATAAAAGTAATTGTAATTTATAATGGCAATAGCTTAAACGTTTGTAAATAACTTTTGTGAAGATTATGTTCAGTGTATTTTATTGTGACGAAAATCCAAGAACATTGCATTTGCACCTACACACACACAGAGCCACACACATATAGATGTGCTGGTGGTGGATCTGGGGGATATGGTGGTGGTGGATGTGGTGGTGGTGGTGATGGTGGATGTGGTGGTGATGGTGGTGGATGTGGTGGTGGTGGTGGATGTGATGGTGGATGTGGTGGTGATGTGGTGGATGTGGTGGTGGATGCGGTGGTGGTGGATGCGGTGGATGTGGTGGTGGATGCGGTGGTGGTGGTGGATGGGGTGATGGATGTGGTGGTGGATGTAGTGGTGGTGGTGGTGGTGGATGCGGTGGTGGTGGTGGATGCGGTGGTGGTGGTGGATGTGGCGGTGGTGGTGGATGTGGCGGTGGTGGATGTGGTGGATGTGGTGGTGGATGTGGCGGTGGATGTGGCGGTGGATGTGGAGGTGATGGTGGATGTGGAGGTGATGGTGGATGTGGTGGTGGTGGATGGGGTGGTGATTGTGGTGGTGGGTGTGGTGGTGGGTGTGGTGGATGTGGTGGTGGGTGTGGTGGATGTGGTGGATGCGGTGGTGGTGGTGGATGTGGTGGTGGGTGTGGTGGATGTGGTGGATGCGGTGGTGGTGGATGCGGTGGTGTTGGATGTGGTGGTGGTGGATGTGGTGGTGGATGTCATGGTGGATGTGGAGGTGATGGTGGATGTGGATGTGGTGGTGATGGTGGATGTGGTGGTGGATGTGGTGGTGGATGCGGTGGTGGTGGATGCGGTGGTGGTGGATGCGGTGGTGGTGGATGCGGTGGTGGTGGATGCGGTGGTGGTGGATGCGGTGGTGGTGGTGGATGCGGTGGTGGTTGTGGTGGATGTGGTGGTGGATGTAGTGGTGGAAGTGGTGGTGGATGTGGTGGTGGAAGTGGTGGTGGATGTGGCGGTGGTGGATGTGGTGGTGGATGTGGCGGTGGATGTCATGGTGGATGTGGAGGTGATGGTGGATGTGGTGGTGATGGTGGATGTGGTGGTGGATGCGGTGGATGTGGTGGTGGATACGGTGGATGTGGTGGATGTGGTGGATGCGGTGGATGTGGTGGATGCGGTGGATGTGGTGGATGCGGTGGTGGTTGTAGTGCATGTAGTGGTGGTGGAGGTGGTGGTGGTGGTGGATGTGGTGGATGCGGTGGTGGTGGATGTGGTGGATGTGGTGGTGGTGGATGTCATGGTGGATGTGGAGGTGATGGTGGATGTGGTGGTGGTGGATGTGATGGTGGATGTAGTGGTGGTGGGTGTGGTGGTGGATGCGGTGGTGGTGGATGCGGTGGATGTGGTGGTGGTGGTGGAGGTGATGGTGGATGTGGTGGTAGTGGTGGATGTGATGGTGGATGCGGTGGTGGTGGATGTGGTGGTGGATGCGGTGGTGGTGGTGGATGCTGTGGTGGTGGATGGGGTGGTGGTTGTGGTGGATGTGGTGGTGGATGTAGTGGTGGTGGGGGTGGTGGTGGTGGATGCGGTGTCTGGGCCAACTGCATATGGATAAACACACTGTCGCGCTCAACCGGACGGTCAACTTGATACCACTTGTCAATACATTGGGCTGCGCACTTTACTCAGTCATACAAGCTTGGTTTTCTTAATTTACGCTGCACCCTTAATTTAAGCTGTCACAGAAAGTAACCATCCTCTTGGTGTGGTCCAAATCACACAGTTCAAGGATAAGGAGTAAAATCTGAAGTGTGTTGAGCAGGTCAGACTGACCATGTGCACGATGAGGCCACAAGGTGAGTACAGAGGGGTGTCACCCCAAGCGACCAGTCACAGCTGCAGAAACAGGGAGTTAAAACATATAAAACATACACCATCGTCGTCTGGCAACAGTAAACTTTCTCTGCTTATTTGAAAACGTGAAGACATTTTCAAAATCGCCCCAGTGCTGAATCAGCAGCACTGTCAAACCTCAAAGTAAAATCCAGCAACTGTTGGTTACATTCAAAAACGCACGAGGACAATTTAAATAAGCCCATTACATGTGTAAAAAGAGGCAAATGCGCTTCAAGCTCATCACTTGGACTACGTCGCGCAAAGGTTCACACACGTCAAAATGTTTGATGCGAAAATAACTAAAAGTATAAATGAAGTAATAGGTTTCTAAATTACAATTGAGAGATTAAAGGGAAATTAAGCAGATTTAGCCAAGAGCTGTAGAGCTTTAACTCGTACAACAAAGGGTGCATTCAAAAATAGCCCTTTAAATAAATATCCCAATTACCTCAAATTTCAACACACAAACAACTGAAAATATCAGGCGATAAGGAAAAATAAAAGTAACAGCTGCATGTAGCTCAGCATTATTTAAAAGGTTTACTCTTCGAAACATAATTTAAATAAATCCTTAAAAAAAACTAACATCATTGCTCCAAACTCTAGCGTATTTGAAGGCGGGAGTTTGGTTTAGATCCGTTATATAAGAAAACCTCAATTTGTCACTGAAAGCAAGTGGTCCCGACTGTACCCGTGCTGAGGGAGGGAGGCGAGGGAGGGAGGAGAAATACGAGACGGCCTGCTGGCCGTGAGACGTGTGAAGCAGGGGGCGGGGGGAGCGGATACCTTTGAAGTGAAGCTAAGCTTCACTTCAAAGGTGTGGGGGGAGTGCGGCCACTGTCAAACCTCAAAGTAAAATCCAGCAACTGTTGGTTACATTCAAAAACGCACGAGGACAATTTAAATAAGCCCATTACATGTGTAAAAAGAGGCAAATGCGCTTCAAGCTCATCACTTGGACTACGTCGCGCAAAGGTTCACACACGTCAAAATGTTTGATGCGAAAATAACTAAAACTATAAATGAAGTAATAGGTTTCTAAATTACAATTGAGAGATTAAAGGGAAATTAAGCAGATTTAGCCAAGAGCTGTAGAGCTTTAACTCGTACAACAAAGGGTGCATTCAAAAATAGCCCTTTAAATAAATATCCCAATTACCTCAAATTTCAACACACAAACAACTGAAAATATCAGGCGATAAGGAAAAATAAAAGTAACAGCTGCATGTAGCTCAGCATTATTTGAAAGGTTTACTCTTCGAAACATAATTTAAATAAATCCTTAAAAAAAACTAACATCATTGCTCCAAACTCTAGCTATTTGAAGGCGGGAGTTTGGTTTAGATCCGTTATATAAGAAAACCTCAATTTGTCACTGAAAGCAAGTGATCCCGACTGTACCCGTGCTGAGGGAGGGAGGAGAAATACGAGACGGCCTGCTGGCCGTGAGACGTGTGAAGCAGGGGGCGGGGGGAGCGGATACCTTTGAAGTGAAGCTAAGCTTCACTTCAAAGGTGTGGGGGGAGTGCGGCTGAGGGAACAGACGGCGATTTGGTGATGTGCACGCGCATTTTAGGTCAATGCGCAAGCGCATTGACCTAAAAGCCACGGGCACAGCATCAAATCGCCAAGTTCGGTAAAGTCTGTTTAAGCCCCAATAGAGCTTCGCCAGCTAGGCGCATGCGCCCAGCAGGCGAGCCCTAAAAAAGAGAGGTAGGCCTTGTAAACAACTGAATACAAATCTGCCTAAATAATATTAATGAGGTAAGTCACAATTTGCAACACCCTGTGATTGACTGCAAATACAGGTTTGGCTGGGTACACTAAAGGGGTGTTTAAAAATGTTTTCTAATTAGAAAAACCCGTCAAGGGAGCATTCTGTGGTATGGGGACTGCCTCCTGCCCTCTGCATCCCCCAAGGCTGCCAAACTATGGACAACTTCCCTTAACCAAGTGGGGGTAGTAACTATTCAATAGTTTGTGAGTAGATTTGAGGTCACAAACCGCTGATACTTCCCTTTTTCAAATCGCAAATAGGCATCCTCCTAGTTACAACTCGGAAAGGGTCACAAAAACCTCTTACAAATTGGAAAAACTTTTCTGGTTCATACCTGAGCTTTTGCTCAATGTATATAACGCTTTTGCGATTGCAAGCCCATTTATTTTGCAAATCACAGGGCTTACAACAGGAAATTGGCTAGCGCTTAGACCTCTGCCTAAAATAAGGAAAGGAAGGAGCTACAGTCAGTGGCGGCTTGCACAGGTAATGCTGTGAGACGGAGAGACGGGGCGGGCTGGAGGGGGGGGGGGGTAGTGGAGTTCGACGTATGGTGGGAAAATGGGGTGCAAATAAATAAATAAATAAAAACACTTACTTTGCGCTCGCAGCATAGCCGACTCCCAGCGTTACCTGTTCGAGCCGCCACTGGCTACAGTGTGTGCGGGTAATTTTGTTTGAATACAGTACATAGCCATTGGTTAGGTTTGCCTTTTCTTAAGCTGGGATTGGGCGCCACTCATTGGTGGCATTGAAGTGAAAAAAGAGGTGCAGCCCATGGCCTTTTTTCTTAATCAGTGTATGGAGAGCACCCCAGCAGGCAAAATATTATTTCACTTATAGCCCTGAAAATCAAAACAGCTTTGTGGCTATGGGAAGGTAAATGGTGTAAAGCATAGTCTGGCAGTGAACATACATGAACCCAAGATTGAAATGAAAACGTAAATTTGTATTTTGCTGGAATCGGTGCGAAAGTAGGACATGTGATCTGGTTAAATTACTGCATCACCCAGAACCATATTTGTCCCGAAGATGCTGATCTCCCATGATGTCATTTCTTTTAGTAAATCATGCATTACACCCAAGAAAACATATTGATTTTTGCAGCATCTGCATTTGAGGGTTGGGATTGGAGTAATCGCAATACCCACTGCACTAGCCACTAACCTTGGGTTCTGGAGAATCGTGCTACTCGCTGTAACGTCCTTTGACGCCTCCTCAGGGGTAGTAAGCGGAATATAAATCCAATTACATTTAATAAGAGCCTCCAATGTATTACACTGAAGGACTCAATTAATTTAGTTCAGGGATCTCCAATTTGGACACAAGGGAAAATAAGGTAATCATCCTTCACAATCTGTGGTGGAGGCATTGCTTAATTTGTGCCAGCGTTTGAAGGGGTGGGGGGGGGGGGGTCCTTTTTTCTCAATTTAGGAGACCAGAACTTATTTTCATCATCAGACTTCACCTCACAGCTAGAGTTATAAAGGCAGGAAATTTTGAAATATGTAGGGAAGAACATAGAAAAATAGTGACAAATGGAGAAAGCAGGGACGGAAAATGACCTGCAAGATTGGAACAAAGAGGTAGGACTTTTAGGGTAACGAAAAAAAGAGGCATGAGGTGGATTTAATTCCAGGCAGGTTCAGTATTCAGCAATCAGGGCTGACAGAGGCTCTTCACAAAACTTTGGGCTACTCCAAATTATTTATGTATTTGCTTTTCCAACTCAAGCGTTGGGCTATGGTGATACCGCGGACACTGGAGAATGCTGCTCCTGATGTTCACATGTCAATATGGGACCCTACAGCCCTACACATTTTGCTAGTGGTATGTGAGAGGCTGTAGTTGATCAGGGATGAAAAATTCAGTGCGTGGAGTTTTGGCAGATACTAATAAACTTTTAAAATAACAGGGTGGGAAGAAGTTAGAGATTAATTTAAAAGTGTGTGGTAGACTAAACTGCTAACATCATCCATAGTTTTACCCCATTACTAGAGGTAGACCTAACACTTAATCTAATAAATTACATTATTGGAAATCAAATGCCCATAGTTATCAAATTGCACCTGGAAGGAAAGCGTCAAGGGGCTAGGAGGTGTTTTTTAATATCCGGAGTATAGATTTGCCAGGACAAAATATTGAAATTGTTTGAGCAAACTTTAGACGGTTTGGAATGTTTTAGATAAACTAAAGGAACTTTTCAAAATGAGGTTAAAAGCATGAAGGCCCTGTTCCAGAGACAGATTTGGGTAGTTGCCATGTGTCCTATTAAAGGAAACGAATTGCACGTAGTCTGAATGATGGTTGCCAGTGATATAGGGGGTGATATTGATGGCGGGCGGATCGCCACCGCCAGGCTGGCGGTGGCGATCCACCCGCCATCTCAGTCTGATTTACCCCCGGCCATATTATTATGGCGGGCGGTATTGAGCGGGTGCAAAGTGCATATGTCGCTTTTCCGCGAGTCGACAATCGTTCTGATTGCTGGCCGGGTGGAATTGGGCCTCAATATGGTGGCGGTGACTACCAGGCACCGCCATCCATATTAGGATGGGTGTGAATCAAGGCCTTTCCTTGGCGGCGGTGACCCATGGACAGGCTGGCGGGGATTTGCTTTGGGGGCCCGTTGTGGGCCCCAGGTGGGTTGGGGACTGCATTTGGGGGGTACCTATGGTACCCCCTACATTGCCATGCACAAGTTGGCAGGAACCGCGCGGTGCCTGCCACGCTGTGCATGGCAATGCACAACATGCCTTTTCACCATTGGGGCGGGTGCTGCTTACAGTATCAACTGCCGCAATGTTGAAAATGGAGAATGTGACCGCCAGGGTGGGGGTCGCATCCTAATTAGCGGTGCAGGACCGCCACACGTCTGATGGCCGGTCCTAGCACTGCCAGGATGGCGGGCGGACTAATAGGCCCCATAGTGTGGAACTATTTTTAGATCACATATTGTCATTAATGCTTTAAAATATACAGGGTTTGGGATTTGGCTCTAAGCAAGGGAGTATTTCTCTTTCACCTCATTCTACTGGCTGTTTTGTGTCTCATTCTGCCACCTGTAGAGTTCTTGCATTGCAACGAATGAGGGACTATTGTATATTGCAAAAGTATATTGAATCACACGTTAGCTTCTTTATCTCGTACATGAACTGTATACAGCAAGCCATACTTTTTCTTTATTTTTTTTTTGTACTGCAGCTGGCTAATTCCACGTTTTAATGAAGACTCAAAATGTAAGCCAGACCTCTTGGCTTTGCCAATGCTTGATTATTCTTACTTTGTCGCTATTTTGGTCAAGTAGAGTAATTTGAACGAAACACTCAACCAGGTCCGCTGGTAGTATAATGTTACAATATTGCAGGTTCACTGGTAGAAAAAAGTCCACTATGTTGCAGGTTTAATAGTGGAAAAATGTTACACTGTTACACATTTACTGGTACAGTGTTACAGGTATACTAGTAGAAAAAAAATGTACGGTGTTGCACACTCGTAGAAAAATATTATGATACAAGTCTAATAGTTGAAAAAAATGTATATGTTACACAGATTACAGATTTACTGGTAATAAGCATGTTTCAGTGTTGGTTTGCCGGTGAAATTGTGAGGTCCACTTTTAGAGCAGAAACAAATCAATTTTACAAGTAGAAAAATCTATCAGTCGAATTTTACTGCTGGAGAAGGTTTTTTATCTGTGCGACATCGTGGAGATGTTTCCTGGTTGGATGCTGGCAACAATGCAGTGGCGCCCCAGGCGCATTATAAGTGGCAGCGACGGAAGTGGATACCGGGCATAGGCACCGCTGGAGGGATCCGCCTCATACACTCAGTCTCGTGAAGACCAGCAGCCATTAAACTCCATGCAGGCACTGGGGCCTGATTCACAAAGTAACTTATGACTCGTAAAGCTGCGAGTACGAAGCATCTACCCTTGTGGCGGAGTCTCCGCATTCGGGGTGGAATCTCGCCACTGAGCACCGCAATGTGGAATCATTGTGGTGCTCAGTGCCGAGACTCCCCCCCTGAATGCAGAGAGTCCGACACAAGTGCAGATACTCCGCATTCGTAACTTTATGTGTCGTGCGTTCCTTTATGAAACAGGCCCATTGGTGTGTTATCTATGTCCTGGCCTCACACGACCAGCGAAGTGTCCTACGGGGCTGTGCATTGGGCAAACAAGTCTTCTCCTAGTGACCCGGTAAAAAATAACTAGATTTACTCTCATTAGGAAGTAAGATAAAAGATTTAAGAAGTTGAGGGTACCACAACACCACCTGGGAATAGAATTTGTGTTGGATCTATCTCTTCCCCTAGTCACTGTGGAACCCAAGGAGCGGGAGCATTCGATTCACGGCCATCACAGGCTCCATGCAACGGATCACTCCTGCAGAGCACAGGGCCGCAGAGGGTACCATATCTTCTACCTACTCGCAGAGGCGTGGCAGTCACCATGGATCTAATAAAACAGCACAGGCCTCTTCCCGGTCAGGTGTCACCTCAATATTGCCCGTGTCCAGCGGTAACTCCATATATGGGCAGCAGGCCTCAGATCTAGGGTGGTTCACTGCTGTATGTAGGAGTCTTCATGCTGTAGCATTCCTACTCTTTGGCTGTTTAAGCATGTCATCATGTGTAGGAGCACACACTGCTAGAGACTGTAAACCAAGAGCACCTAGTGTCGGCAGCACCAATGCAGCCACAATAAAGGGAGCAGGATACGGAAACCACCGGAGAGTTGGAAGTTGCAGAGACGTGAACCAAACATTAAAGGCTGCTACAGTCACCACCACCAACAAGAAACATCTATCCACCATCAAGTTAATCTGCACAGGCAACAGCCAGTGTGGGTTTGGATACAATGTCTGTTCCTACTCCAGATGAGTAATTAGGTGAACCTGGTTAGGTCTCAAAGACATTTTAATTAGTCGGGCAACATTTGCATAGCTCCCAAATTCTGTATTGAGGAGAACTGCAGTGTGAACAATTCCCACATTTATTTGAAAGAAACCAATTTCAATACATTTTTGCATGTGATAAACTCGCATGTACAGAAGATATTTTGCCAACAGACTTTTTTGCCTGTACCAATCAGCTGCTTTTTCCTAGCAAGACATTTATTACCCAAATTGTGAATCATGTAGAATAGTGGAAAATTGCATATCGCCTGAACACCATCATTTTGCAACATTTTTAAGGTATTCTGCAAAATATCCTGGTAAACAATTACACAGTTTCACCCACCCTTAGTATTTCTTCACTTTTATTCCACTGATGAAGAGGGCTGTGAGTCATTAAATACCACAAATGATAGACTGGTAACCTCTGCAGCTTGATCTCAGAGACAAGACAGGAGCACAACTCCTCCTTGTGACAGGAGAAGCAAGCATCTTAAGAGCAGCAATCCAAGAAGGGGCTCTGCTGCAACACCCAAGGAGAATTCAGAGATTGAAAAAGTGGTGCTCAAAGTGATCACTATGTTGTCCTTGTAGTTATCACACGCTTCATACTGTCAAGTGGAACATTAATCAACCCTCCCCATCAAGCACCAACATGATGTAGTTCATGCACCAAAACTAACAAGAGAGAACCAAACAGTTCACCCGCTTGAAACAAGCGGCAGCTACGTACAAACACAACGTAGATCTGTATCTGAAGCTTAACATTCTCTCTGCATGCCGGTGACATGTCATGCAGAGATGCAGGCACTGGGCAGTGGTGCACTCTGCCAGGAGTACCACTTGAAACAACAGTTCTATCCAAATCTATGAGACAGACTTACACCACCTAGCATATACCTTTTCCACAGCAGCAAGCATAAATTGACAGGCCAGGGCTACCAGGAGCACACACACTTCAGCTTTGGATACATTGCACTTTATGGCAATGCTGGCGCTTTCTGAACTGCCCCGGATATCCTGATGTGAGATATTTGTCTAATAAATAAATGCTTACAGAATACAATTCAGCCCCACAAGTACCACAATCAAGCCTCAAAACAGAAGTAATAGTTGAGGAAATTAAAAGCATGCCAGTTAACCCATCAGGCGACAGTACAGGTATCCGCTGTACACAATTATATAAGGCAAACGGGCACTCCTGGACATGATGAAGTTGTCTAAGATTCTGGATGACTCCTGTTGTGGTACGATGGGGGTATTCCTGATCTAGAACATCATTATGGTGTTCTTAAACTCACTGAATGTATAGAATCTTACTGAGTCTACTTTGATAGTAGCAACTGGATACAAAGGCTGACGGACTGTTCGGGATACACTTCCTCAAGCTATAAATTTGGTAGTCTTCTTTTGATAAAACCCCAGGAAAAATAGAGGCCCATGAATTTTAGTGTGTATTAGAATTTCTCACCCAAATGTGCCTGCTATGTATTAGGGGTGGGCGGAATTTGCGAAATTGACTTTCGCAAATTATTGCGAAATTGCTCAAAATCTCCGCGAGCACGCGGAACTTTCGTGAAGATGCGGAGATTGCTTTTCCCGTCCGTTCGCCATGAGCTTTTGCGTGCTCGCGGGGAAATTTATCTCTAACTTGCCCATGCGGTAGCGAATGGCCGCGGCCATCTTGCTCGCGATGCTTATTTCCTGTTCCAGGTCGAATGACGTGTTTGCGATCGGAAACTCTTGTGGGATAGCGCGACCGGGTACAAACAATCCAACATCTCGTGGCGCACCCGAACGGATAGGAAAACTCATCGGCGAACGCAGGGACCCGGTGAATCGCTACTGCGCGCTTCCGTAGGTCATATCATCGCAAGATCTCGAGATGATAGAATTCCTACCCTAAGGATCTCGCTACTAGTGGCCTCTCCACCTCCCTCCAGAATCCTGCACGTATCGATCTAACACCCTTCAGATCCTGAAATACCTTTATGCTCAATAATATCTCTCCTCAGACACCCAACTCTTTAAACCCACCCTACCTGGATAATTTCACCCCTTGCTATCGAATGTTGTCTATCTGTTGCTTAAATCATATGCTCTACTTCTTTCCATCTTTTGGGTTGTCAATGGGGGTGGTTTCATATCTCTTTTTCCACTTGGGGATGGATTTATATGAAGAAAGGGGAAGAATGTAATGCACATTCACAAGCTGAACTCCCAGGATCGAGATTGTGGTACGGTAGGTTGTAGTGGACTATTAGAATCATGTGGTTGATGCCCGGAGAAACTGAAAGTGGAGAATTATGGAACAGCTGGTGCTCTTCTGACAACAATTTCCCAGAATAGATCATTTTTCTGTACAAAATTCTGTAGAAAGCATGGACAATTAAGTGAAAAATTATAGAAACGCTTTATAACAGGAATGAAGAATCCCTCCAAAGAAGATATAGAAATGAACACAGGTGTAATCTTTCTACCTTTAAATCTGAAGATAACTCTACATGCACCGTTGTCTGGAGTGCGTTCAATCACAACATTGGAATAGCGACAGATTCTAAATTAGTATTTCCTTCCTGCGGGGCCATAAGTAATCACACTTTGGTGGTGTTTCATGGAGGTCTTTGAATGGACCATTACGTTCAGGCTTGCAGTGAGCATTAAAGGCTCCAGTATTACATTATATTATGATCCACCGTAAAGATCAAAGCCTTTTTTTATGTGAACTGGGTTAGAGGAACCAGTAATGGCTCCGCTCTATCTGAAATGTCTGGCCTGTCTTCATGCCTCATGTACTGAGACAAATAGTGTTTCTACACTTTTTAAAGTCATTATCTGGAGAAAACCAGGCTTGACAAAGTTATTTATGTATATAAAGGAATTGTTTCCCTCTCCTTGATTAAAGTCTAGTGATGCAGGATAATTGAACATTATTTAAATCCTGCTGTAGTAAGGGAACATGTCTGTTGGCTGAGCTCCCATGCTCCTCTTGTATAATGTATCCTTGTAGACTGTACCACATCCAACAACTACTTCATTTCAGCTTTTATTCCTCTTCCTCTTTCCTCCTCCTAGCATGTAAATCCATTTCTCTATGCTCACCTTCGCATGTGGCATGTGGCCTAGGAAACCTGGCCCTCCTCCTTGCATTTTTCTACATTTTTCTCCCTTGTCCGGCTTGTATCCTAAGTCATTCCCGCAGTTCCGAGTATGTATAACACGCCATCCCACCATCTTCACTCCTTATAGAATTTATTCCTGATGCTCTGTCTTCATATTACAATTTATTCTTATTCTATGGATTAGTACATACCCTAAATACCAACAGCTCCACTCTAGCCCATATCCAGTACAGGTTGGGCATTTCTAACGTGATCTATAATATGACACCCTGGTTCTACCAACTTCCTCCACTTATCAGCCTTTGTCCAAGCACTTAGTACCCGCTATTTTGATCTTGTGACATCCTGTGTTCCTTGACGCCATGACTTCATTGAAGAAAGCTTCACATGCTCATTAACCACTCTTCTAGCGTTTTTCCAAACTTCCAACTTTCATGTTAAGGTATGTAACTCACTTACCCACATTCAAACTAGCATGCATCGATTACTCCTTCAGCGGCTCCCTCATTCCTAAATTTTACTGCGCTGTTCCTGTACCCTCTGGTCAGATCTGATGGGTCAGCAGACCTCAGGAACCAATCCAGAAATCTGTGTTTGACCGTACGATCACAGATTCACAAACCGGTGGTTACACTCAGCCTTGGAGCATCGAGGTCAATAACATGAATACTACTAAGGACAAACGGCTGCAAGTCACTGCTTAACCGCCCCCCCCCCCCGGGCGCCCCTTCCTGGTCTTTTTTCCCTTGTTTTCAGTTATCTCCCATGTATATCCTGTATATCCTCTGCACCATGTAAATATAATTTTCAATAAAAATTTACTGAAATAATAAAAATACTACTAAGTTGAGTAATAATAATCATCTGTTATTTCAGCAACAGGAGACCCAAGAGTGAAAGTGTGCTTTTCAAATGCATATGATCTGTATTGATCTATCCCTTCCTGCTTCATTTGGGTACATGCGCGTACCCCAAAAATCAAGCCCAAAGTGCGCTTTTCATCAGAAGATACATTTCAATTCTCAACCAGGGTCCTCCTGGGATTGAGCAGACGTCCACTATTCAGCAGTAGTAACTTGGTATTTGGAGAGGGGAAAAATCACGTGTCTACATCAATTCAGTTAATCAACACATTGTTTCTTATTGTTGCATCACACAAAACTTCAGAAACACAATTTATACATTTCACTTTCACTTATGATTTGTAATGAATTTAACTTGTTAACTTCCGTGTCTTAACAATATTTTAATTAGAGATACTACAGAGATTATTTCCTAGAGTTCTCAAGGGAGACCTTACCATTGTCTAGTCATTTTAGAATGGGCCAAGCTCGAAATTGTAGTTTAGCAGCTGCAAATGGATGCTGCAAGACATTGCTGTGGTACGTGGGACTGCGTTGTAAGAGTGTATGTGTTCGACAAAAAGAAAACAGAGCCACTGAACTGGATGACTGAGACTACCAACTGAAACAAATTGCTACCAATAAGTATCAAACACCAGTTACAACATTGAATTAGAATCAACTAGAATTTGAGGTATATCAGTTGCAAAATATCCAAGGTGCGAGCCACTTAATTCAGTAGTAACTCCAAGGGAACAGATCAATTACAATATATAATCCAGGATTCTCACTGAATCCTAAATCAGGGTTTAATGATTATCGTGTATTACTACATTGCTTTTATCTTTAGCTCCTTAGTTAAAAGTTGTTGCACACACAAAGGGTTGGTTCTCAAAGCCATATTTCAAAAGGCAGGGGAAAGTTTTTAAAAGTTTTTATTTTTATTTTGGAGTACCTTTCTGACTTGTGAAGCTGCACAGGTACCGGCGGAGTAATATTGGAAATCAGTTGCAGACTTTCAGATGTTGTTCTACTTGCATAATGGATTCTTGTTGATTTTCCACTGGATGTCAAATCTCCTAAGTAAGAGTTGTGGCTATGGGAAGATGCAAACACAACTTTGCTGTTTGTTTTTCTTCACAGGGATTCAATGTATGTCCTTCACTTCCCCACACCTTTTTAAAAATCTAACCATGTTTAGGAACTATTGTGAGAGCACTTTATGATTCTAAATTTTAACTTACTCTGTTTCTCTGAACACACATTTTGAATAAGAAATTACCAGTTTCTTTTTGTCATCCATGTTCCAAAGAAGTGTACAAAAAAAATTCCAATCAAGTACTATATGATTTCAAAGGAAGGATATTAATATGACCTAGAATAACCTATGGCTCACTATCCAAATTGGGAATTTGTCAGTCTGGCTTGAACAGCATTACTATCTGCATGACCTATTGTTACCAACACTTTATGATATACACAGGGTGGACTTTGGCTCCATCCAGACAAATATTTCTCTCTCACCACATGCTATTTTTGTTTGTTTGTTGTATAATTCCTTCCTTTAGGAAGTGGTTTCATCAGAACGTATGACAGACCAGATGGCTTCTGACAAGGACACTGAAGCCTCCAGCTGTTGGTCACAATCAATTCTTTATGTCCTATTCTCCTTCTATGCTGGAATCAATCTCTTTTTACCCCCCCCCCCCCCCTTTTACCCTCTACATTGGCACAGCTAACAAGTCTGGGTTTAGCATGCTAAACAGTATTTGTCTTTGTAACACATGTAAACAGCATTTGTGAATTCCTGCCATTGCATGCATTGGCATGTTAAAGCCTAACACATTGACTTTGCCAGTGCTTGTTTCACAAAGAGGTTCTGAACTCCTACTGTTTAGAATTTATATTTAATTGAGAAAAAAGATTTAGGACAAATGTTATGCAGAGTTATTTTTATGGTGATTGTTTAAGTCATGGAGGTATGCTTACAAATATTAAGAGAATGATTTTCCAAACTTTCCAACCTTCGATAGGGAACAGTTGAGGGTTTTTGAGATTCCCAGGCTAAATAGCATTTTTCTGCTAGAGTTCTCTTATGAACCCTTTGTCTTTTCCTCCCAGTAATTTGGCACCACCACTAGGCGGTGCCCAAGTGCCGTTACCCAGTTTCACCATAAAAAACATTGAGCCTTTCCTACGATGATGCTGTGTGCGGGACAAATTGTTTCATCGATGCCTACCTTTAAAACTTTGAAATGCATCATGTTTACTTATCCTAGAGGAGTAGAATAGGTAACAAAGAGAAAGGACTAAGGAGGCAGCCTTGAAATGTCCTCCGAATGAAAGAAATGGGGAGCGGTCTCTTAAATACGCTTCCAGACCACCACCAGTTTTACCTGCCTGGTTATTCCATTTATTTATTTTATTTAGCTTTCTCATACAGCACTGACCTACCTACCCTGAGGGCCAGTGAAGTGCTTTACATACTGCTTTGCCAAACCTCTCGATCTTGGCAGGACACCAAGTTTTCAGTCCCAAGCTTTCCTTTTACAAATCATTGTCATTCCGTCCGTGCATTAGTCTAATTGGTATAATTAATGCAAACAGTACGGATTCCACAATACTATGCTTTGTTAGTCAACCCATGGCTAAAAACAGTGTGCTGTGAAGACTCAGTGCTCCAGCAATCCTTGACACATTGAGAAAGGTATCTACATTAAAGGCCGAACACAAGTAGCAACAACAGGGGGCGGTATTTCTTCGCTGTATTTTAGAAACTTGTTTGGATACACCTCTACGGCTAATGGTAGGGTCGCCGCAATATAGCACAGTCGGTAAGGATCACTGCAAGATACGGTGTATGTGGAAGTTGATCGTACAGTCACTGAAGTAAGACCCAACATGGAACAGATGCTGTTCTACAGCAGTCTGTTCTGCTGGTTGGGTGATACCCAGATGGTGATACCCAGATGAAGCAAACAGGATTGGGCCGGTTGGGTGATACCCAGATGTTGTACAACAGGCTTGAGGCGAGCTATGCAAACCAGAAGACCTCTTGGTGTTGAATTAATGGAAGCTTTCAGCTCAATACCACTGGAGCAATTGATTCCCTGGTACCCTGACGCAATATAATAGTATTACGGCTAGCTGTGTAGACCGCACATGCAGTATAACGCAGACGTATCTAGCTGCATAGACCACCAGCGTGTGGTTAATGAAATCTCTCTCCTCATTAAGAACAAAAGCAAGAGATCCGAGATGGAAAATAAAATGGATGCTGCAAGCTGCATAGGTCCCTGGTATGTGGTTATTTTAAATCCTCAGCCTATTGACATCTAGACCAATAGAGCTCAAGGTAATAAAAATGCATAGCGATAAGGATATGGCTAGCTGAGTAGACCACAGACCAGAAGTTTAGCACTTATTGGCAATCCTTGGCTCATAACATTTGAATCAACTGATCCCAAGGTACCCAGATGGAATATAACGGGAATGTGGTTAGCTCCGTAGACCTGACATTTAGTGGTTATTGGACTGATAACTTCATTTAACCATACACCGATGTCATATAATGAGGATGTGGCAAGGAGAAGACTTAGAAACCCCAAGCAGATCAACATCTGAAGCACTAAATACCAGGTTATCCTGATGTCGTGTATTGAAATGTGTGTAGCCGAGCGGGACTAAAAGGCCAGTGGTTACTGGAACTGCCCTACTCATTGACAACCGAAGCAATGGGTCACAGGGTAACCAGCTGAAGAATAACAGGGGTGTATCTAGCTGAGCAGACCAGAATGGCGGTAGCTATGGGAACCCCCCACTTGTTAACGTCTAAGATAATAGATCCCAGGAAAGGGGTACGTGTGGTGTGGCTCCAGCTGGTTAGAGATGTCTTTATGGCAGGTTTATGCCAGGCTTTTCAGAATAGCTGCTTTTAATGTGAATTAGTTCCATGAAGATTCATTGAATGTAAATGTATCTTTTGTGATGTCCTGACATTCTGTCTTCACAAAGACCTCCTGTCCATATGGTGAACACCTATGATATATATATATATATATATATATACACACACACACACACACGTTTGTAAATAATTTCTAAATACTATGTTTAGTAATCAGATGTGTGGAGAGGGAAGAGGATGTGGTCAAACGAGCTAGGGTGGTCGATCTCAAGTCTGGGGAACCGGGTTTGAGTCTCGGCAATGATGCTCAACATCCTGTGATTCTGGGCAAATCACGTAATCTCCCCGTGCCTAACAAAAGTGCATACGTCTCAGTGTAACGTAACTGGTGCTCATGTAAAGCGCTCTGATACCCGATACCTTTGGGTCAAGTTCATGCTATATAAAACTCAGAAAAAAGGGTCTTCACTTCAAGCCTGGGCTTCAGCTCTGTGCTGTAATATGTTCCATCGAAAAGGTTATTATTATGAGGGAATCCATTCTATCACTCATGATTGTACAGTAATCCTTCAGTATTTGTGTACAGTATTGAGCCCCTTAGTCATCATCGTACCGTATTGTGGCTCTATCAGGTATTATTGAGCTCAATTTACCCTGTCACTCGTTATTGTACAGTATTCAGGCCCATTGTTTTGATAATTTAGTAATCAGCTCCTTTGATTATTTTACAGTACAGTAATCAGCCTGTGTTTACCACAAAAAGAAAACAGAGCCACTGCACTGGATGACAGAAAATACCAACTGAAACCAATTGCTACCAATAAGTTTCAAACACCAGTTAGAACATTGAATTATAATCAACTAGAATTTGTGTTATCAGCAGAATCCACATGCTATTCCCCATCAACTCATAATAGGTGTTATTTATCATGTACCCCATGGTATCGTTCTTTATTGAGGCAATAAATAACACCTTCACTCATAATCAGGTTCTAAGTGGGCTGCAAGCCATCCGACAAAAGGGATTTGGAGCGTGAAGAAACACTATGCAATACTGGCAATATGTACAATACAGTGCAGCACAATGCTATTTATTACCAGCCTGGCAGTATTTTGCAGTAAGTATCTAATAATCTACACTTGCAATCAGTATTGCAAAAAAATCACAGTGGTTTTCTCATCTGAGTTTCAGTGCCGGTAAGAGAATAAGAGAGCGTGAGTTGATTCGTAATGCAGACTGGTCTACTTTCTAATACATTTCACCATGTGAAAGGAGGGAACTTAAGTGGACATGGTCTGGGAGGGGGAAGGGCATTGAATCCATTTTTATCTGGGCGGGGCCATTGAGAGGTTGCGAGGCTTTGTGCCAGGCACTGAACGCCCCCCCCCCCCACAAAAAACACACATAAAAGCTCCTGAGGACGACGTGATAGTACATCTTGTAACATTTCTCATATAATCTGTATGTCCAGTGATCCAACCCTTTTGGAATTATATAGGTAAAACCTTACATTCCACGATGCCTCTACAAATTCCACGTTCGCATGCTACCATTCTTCTGCATGATACACGTCAATCACAATCACTTTCTAAACCACAAGCCTGACTATTACACACAGCCTTAGCTACAGCCAAAATGTATATATTACCGCAATGGAAATCGCCTCAACAACTATTACAAGAAGCATGGATGGTGGCCATGATCCAAACAGCTTCCTACAAACGTATTATATACAACATACAGGATCAATCTGATCTCTTTCTTCGAGTATGGTCACCGTTTCTAACTTCAAATACTGATGCTAATGTTAATAACCCATCTATGCAGTAATTTAATTTCTATTTCCTCTTACTCTCACTCATTATTCATTATTGGTGGTTATAAATCCTAATACATATTGTATTTATCTACTATTTGTTGTTGTTTTCAATAGCTACTCACCAGAGCATTTACATGTAATTCTGTATCTTTTAATATATATATTTATACATGTGTGTTTCTCTGCTTACACTTTCATTGTTTGCACATTTCTCTATATTATCCATTTCATTATCTTTCTCTATTCTTATCTCGTAATTCTTTTTCCTACTTCATCTATCTTGGCTCTGTAACAATATATCCATATACCTATATTATAATGTAATTTATTGAATTTAATTTTGTTTTTATCAAGGAATATAACTTTTTATCTTTCTTTGAATCAGCATAATTACTTTGTTATGAGTGTCTTCTTCTTTTCCTTGGAACATACTCACAATGCGTTATGCTTCATATTTGTACATTTTCCCTTATCGCTTTCTTTTGTGATCCCTTTTTTTTCCCCTTTCTCTTCCCCCTTCCCTTAATTCCATCTTTTATGGCCTCAATATAAATCCACATATTTGTCTTTGCATCTATATGTTTATGTATTTATTCATTTATATAGTATGATTAATCATTTAGAAAGTTTTACTATATGCTTATATATAACAATTAATTGTTCTTCTATATTTATTGTACAACTATGCATACAGTTATTATAATATATGTATTTTTTATGTATACATTTCAATAAAAAATTGAAACACAAAAGCTCCTGAGGGCTCCTCAGGAGGCTCCAAATCGCCGCCTATACAGACACCAACTGTGCCGGACCTCCAAATACAAGCTAGACGACCACTCCGCGGACAGATTTCCAGCTCACCCCATCTCCCAGCATGTGATATCCACTCCGTACAGGAGACCCTGTGAGCAAAGCCAATATTGTGTTGGCAGGTCCAGAAATGTGCCTATACTTCTAGGGCCTGGCACTTATTCACATGTAGCCATCTACACTGTGTTGTATATCAAAAAAGGGTTTATACCAAACTAACTTATTGCACTGTCTGGTCACGGACAGCACAGGACGTTGGGCTGGGTTGACGGAAGTGGATGTCACACCACTCCATTGTTCTTGTCCCACTATGAGCTCTAACGTCCATCATCGTCATGGTCCCTGTGGTGTCCCTCAGATCAAGCAGAATAAGTGTCCAGAAGGAGGACCTATTGAATTTAACAACATGATATTTATTGGGCATTGTAGTACAGTGTCAGAAGCAACTATTGGAAGTACTTTTGAGCGGTCTATATGAAACTTCTCACCGCTGCCTCCTGGTGGCCAGGTGAGAGATCTACCATACTGGAGTCTCGTAGCGGCACCAGCGCCACCTCCTGGAGCAGCGCGTTATCGCAGGGAAGATGCAAGAAAACAATTATACTTACCTATAAAGACCCTAGTGAAAACAAAACTCAGTGCCTTGTACAGATTATTAACTATGACCCTGTCTTGTAACGGCTTCTCACGATGCGCCATATTTTGGCAACATTTTTAGAAACTTGTCTTGTGACTCGGCCAGTGCTTCATGCGTGCAGCCGATTGCAGGTGGTGGCCTCCAGGACTTATTTATCATCGTTGGACTGTGACCCAGCAAGGGAGACAAAAAGAAAAGTGTAGAAAAAATAAGGAATATATTATGAGGTCCACATGAAATTTCTCACCAGTGCCTCCTGGTGGCCGTGTGAGCGATCTATCATATTGGAGACCCATAGCTGCAGCAGCAACAGCTGCACCTGCTGGAGCAATGCATTATTGCAGGGTAGAAGAGAAAAATGGCAAAGGAGAAGGAAAGGATGAAAAGGAACAGGGAAGAGTGAGATAATGAACTGGCAAGTGAAGGGGCGTGCAGTGGCATAAAGCAAAATGATGTGGCCCCCACAGAATGAGATGAGGAGCCCCCGAGCCTCCCTTATCTCACAGATATTCATTGGCCTAGGGCTGAATTGGAGCCTCCCGAAGGGTTGGTGACCCCCTTGCGCCGAAGGGGTTGCCAGGGCCTCCATTGTGCCCTTGGGGTAGTGGAAGAAAGTGGTATGAGGTGGAATGAATACTAGGCAGCCTTGGTATTCTGCAAACCTGGCATTCGGTAGTGCCTAGGCGAGCTCTTTTTACACCCCTGCATTTAAAAAAAAACAAATTAAGGACTGAACTGGGCATTTCTAAGCAGTCATGCAGGATGAGCAGCTACCCAAAAGGAATTGAGGAAAAAGGTTTGCCGCAGGCGGTGGAGATGTTATCGATATAAGTTCACTGTAAATTCTGAGTCTCAGGTTCAGGAATTCAGGAGCTGTTCCAGATCTGAACCAGCTGTGGGGGTGTGGGTGAGGTGGGACTCCCATGGTGCAGTGTGTTATATCCACTTGTAGCTCCTGACACTGAGACCTGCTGTTTACAATAGAATAACCATATGATCTCCCTGGCCTGTTTCTAACTCTTTCAGCTTTCACAACCAGACATCCTCTGTGTAGATAAGGGTAAAAAAAGAAATCTCTCCAATGTACACTTGAAAATATACATTTCCACGAAAATCTGCACATCACTTAAGCCCAACAGCCTCAAAATGAAGGATTTTTCCCTCAATCAAAGAACTCTGAGAAACTCCCACAATGGCCATCTCTTCCACAAAGTTTGTTCCTGAAACAAAATAGGAGGTGGCGCGAGCGTCTTAGACCCCCTCCCCCCATCACGAGTGGCCCGGTAATCCTGTTTCGTACGCCAACTCATGTTTACGCCCAAATGTGAATACAATCCTTTTGCAATTTATGGTGTTTCCTCGATCAATCTGCAGCAGATGAAACTTGCCGCAAAACAAGGCGGCTAATACCGCCCATGTGCAGTCCACGTTGAGTTGAATGGGGAATAACATTCAATAAAAGTGTGTTATTTCACATTAACCAGTGTCCAATGTGTAATTGTGAACAATCAGAAACACTGCTAATTAGGAAATTTGTGCAGTCACAAATTTTCAGGAGTCGTATTTGCACTCAATTATCGCAGCCCGGTCGTGATCAGATGCTTAGTCTTACACTAGATGCCTTTCAACATATTCACCTAAATTTGCACTTGTGCAGATAGAGAAATACCAGAGCATCCTTGTAATGCACTTCAACAAATCTTTGTGATTTAACTTGTTCTTACTAAGGTAGGTGCTGGTGGGTCAGTTTCATGCCATTTCACAATGATAACCAATGACTATATATGTATGTATGTATATATATATATATTAAACAATGTTCCTGTTCGCCAGTACGCGGCGAAGAAAACCAGGTGAAGACCTCAAGAGTCACCTCCAACACCCACAGCAATCAGGACACGATGGCAGTATTCAAGTGTATAGCAGAGTAGAAATGTATTCACACGAAAAGAATAAAGATTTCAATGTCAATCCATGACGCGTTTCGCTCCACAATGATTTCTACTTAGATTCAATGTATCTAAATATATCTTATGGGTTTATCTACAACATATCCAGTCAACAACATCCATTTACTACCACATAGACTTAGACAATTACTGGAACAACATCTTACAGGAGACTAAACTCATATAATAACTGTGTACAATAAATAACAAAGGCCCCGATGACAGGTAAAGTGCTAAAAAATTTTGTGTGAAAACTCCAGTTTGCACAGACCACACTCTTTGACTACAAGATATTCTTTTGAAAAAAAACTGATTAAAATCTTACAGGCAAAAAGCACAAAATGTTTGAATTGCTCTCACTGGAATTTAAGAACACATGCTCAGTGTGTGTGTTATTCCCCATTCCAAGCATTCCCAGTGCGATGAGTAACAACAGCGTCCGCTGTTTGCCAAAATTCTGCCACCTTGTTTTTCATTGGGAAAACTGCAACTTTTGCCTAAGACAGTACAATTTTTGGTTATGCACTTTCATACAACTTATTAAAAAAATGTCAACTCCCAATTTAACAACCAAAAAACAAAATCAATCTGTCACTTTTCAACTGGCTTCTCCAACTGGCAAAACACAGCTTCTACTTCTTAATCTCCTCTGCCCAACTCATCCAATCAAAGCTTAACTTTACTAGGTTGGCCCAAAATGCAGTAGACACCACCGCAGCTGTTTTAAAATGTCTTTAATAATTCTGGTTTTATTTGTGGAAAGTTCTTTTTGGAACTTTAAGTATAAATAGGCCGGTCACTTAGCAGCGGGTGGAAGCGTTGCCCATCTTGTAGTTCACTGCCTCATTTAGAGTTGGGTGAATCACTTGGCAACCAATGGTGGGGCTAAGCTCACACCACCACCATAAACCCCATACCGGCCGTCGCTCTTCCACAGAGCCATCGGCTAAATAGCATCGGAGGGTGGATTCTCTTTACTCCAGATGCAATTTTCCCCAACAATTCTTTTTCCAATGCTCCGCGAGCGAAGCGGAGTTCACCGCCCAGACTTACCTCTGACACCTTACACTGGTATGAGTGGTGCTATAAAACTAAATGAATCTGAGAGACAGTTTTTATGGAGACTTGAGGGGCACTGTTAAAGGGTGCTAGTGAAGGAATCAGTGGCAGAGGTGGCGTCAATAAACATTGTCGCACAGGGCGCCACCAGTGCGACCCTAATTGTGGAAGTGCTGACGGGTTAGCGGGCGCAATACCTGCCTTGCCCCGGGCGCTGGCAAAACCCTCGCTCCGCCACTGAGTGGATAGCCAAGTTTATAGCTGGCCTGTGATCTGGGGTATATTAAGTGATAGGAGGGAGCGAATTACCGGTCAAAATATTTAAATGGTAAATGAGCGACTTGCAGGAAGCCTTTGCACACCCAGATTCAAGCCTCGCTCTCAAACTTCTATCCAAAGAGTGTAAAAGGGATTTGCTCCTGCCAAGGTAAGAGCCAGCATAAGTGTGGACATGCACCTTGTAAGCCCTACAAATCCAGGCTTATTGTAAATGCGGCTATTTTAGAGGCAGGTCGTCGTGTCCCGGCAGGGCTGCGCGGTGCAGACACTCCGCCAGGCTGCAGTCAGCGCTGTAAATCCTACAGACAGAGGCCCGACGGTTTACAAGGCAGAGGGCTCTGCGTCCCAAACAGTTGTAAATCGTCATGTCTGTGGTTTCTGGGGTTTGAAGGGCTGGAGTGTTGCAGATCGTGTCTGCCAGTGGGTGACAAGCAGCACGCGGCAATGCGTTCTCTTTGACAGACGCACTTGAGGTTGTGTCACGTGACCATCTGGACTCTTGACGTCATAAAAGGTGAAGATGAAAAAAGACTCCACTAGCCTGCCCCCCTTGTCTACAAAGCAGTCTCTGGGTTAATTATCAGGGAGAAGCAGGGTTTTAAGTGGGCCGGGTCTCACTCTCACCGGTGCTGAGCACCGGTAGTGTTTTTAAAGGGGGCCTTGAAACGGGTCTCTATCAGGCTCTGTTTTGGGCCCCGGCAGAGGCAGTCCGTTGTTTCCTGGACTGCAGTGACAGCAGGCACCTCAATAAGCGTGTGCTCACACTGCTCACTTCGTCATTAGTGGAGAAGTTACGGCATGACGGCATGACGTCATGCCAGGTGAGCATCGTAGGGGAAGGGAAATCCTTTAAAGAGAGTCGTTTTCTCTCTGGATTACCCTGCTCTTTTAGAAACTCAGGAGCAGCAACATTGTCGTGGTGGCACCAGGGCTTTAAGTGAAAGCTTTTTCAATATTATATACAACAAGCCATAGTTGCTGCATATTTATCTTATGCAACTAACAACCACTGACAAAGCCAATTGCCCTGACTTGTTGTATGATGTAACTTGTTGTATCATATATCTAGATGCAATGACAGAAACAACAAAATACAAGTCCCGCGGCACACTATGCTGAGCACAGACTTTTAGCTTAAGTGTTTTTAAGCCACCCCTTCATTACATTGGCCACGCCCCTTTAAGAGACCCCCCCCCCCCCTTTTTCTTCCCACTTAAAGCCCTGTGGAGAAGTGCAGACAGACCAGCTAACTTGGGGAGGAATTACCAATTACCCCTTTAGTTCCTAATTTCTAAGGGATCCCTTAGGGTCCAACTCATAATAACGGCTACATTTGCCCACCCTTGAGTTTCTGATGCTTCTAATATCTGTAACTCCAGGGGACTGACTTCTGACACCTCCGAATGTGATCAATGTCTATATTTTCTCCTTGGCTGTCCCTTGAAAAATGCAAATTGATTTGGTAAAGGGTTGTCTCACACCTCCCAAAGGTAGACAGGCTTCCCCAAGCAGTACATCATGTGCTCCCTGGCCCGTCTCTGCCTGACTCATGCCTTCTGGTTCAGAAAAATGCAGGATAGGCTGAGGCCAGTGTACATCATTGAAAAATATAAGGAATGTAATTAAAAAAAGTTAAATGTGTGATGTGGTTGGCTAACACGAGCACAAACTAGTACGGGGTTTAAAAGAGTAAATTGAAATAAAAACTTCAATTCAAATGAAATTATAGTTACAATACATCACAATTGTAATTTCTCACACCCCTAGACACTTCACTGTATTGCTTTGAAATTTCCCTCGATCTTAAGACACTTCACTAGCTCCCTTATGAATGTCTTTAATTATAAATCACTATCTTGTCTCCCTTCTTAATCTGCTTGCCTGGTACCATTAGAAATGTCCCCCTTCTTTCACTCACTCGACCAGCTCTCTTTGAAATTTCCACATTTTCAAGTCACTTCTCTTGGACCTTTTTGGAATTTCTAACTTCTTCACTGACTTCCTTTGGATTGTCTCCCACACTTGTCACATAACAAGCTCTCTCTGGAATTTCTCACATTGTTTAAGTCACTTCAGTGGTTCTCGTTGTAATTTTCCCATTTCAAAGGACTTGGCTACCTGTCTTTTGGAATTTCTTCTTCCATAATTGAGTGACTTCTTTGACTCCCTTTGAAATGTTACTATTCCCGAATTACTTTGCTGTTTTGTGCAGAGTATCTCTTACCTGCATGTATCAATGAGAACATAGGATGCACTTTACTTTAATTACCCCGATGAAGGCCCTAGACCCTCCCTTGAGAGATTTTGGTGTGGCCGAAACATGTTGGCAGATGCCCTTTGAAATGTTACTATTCCCGAGTTACTTTGCTGGTTTATACGGAGTTTCTCTTAACTGCATGTATCAATGAGAACATAGGATGCACTTTACCTTAATTACCCTGACGAAGGCCCTAGACCCTCCCTTGAGAGATCTTGGTGTGGCCGAAACATGTTGGCAGATGCCCAAGGCATAAGCTCATGCTAGCATGAGCTTCTGTTTTTAATCCTGCCCTATGTA
This sequence comes from Lissotriton helveticus, assembly GCF_964261635.1. Lineage (NCBI taxonomy): Eukaryota > Metazoa > Chordata > Amphibia > Caudata > Salamandridae > Lissotriton > Lissotriton helveticus. The sequence continues at coordinate 832,837,511 of NC_136073.1, read as the reverse complement.
CAGAGAGAATAAAGGTAAACATGGGTTTTACACAGAGACTGTGTATGGAAACCATCCAAACGCCTCATATGAGCAGAAAGCATGTATTCTGTTCTCCCTCTTGTAGAGGTTGAGAATATCATGTTGGTATTATGTTAACATGGCAGGGTGGGCTAGCCAATGTTGAAGCATGCCATGAGAAAGCGAGTGAGGCTGTTCCATCCAATTTTTTTTTTTTGCTGTTTGTTTGCCAAAGGTACAGTCTTTGTAATCCAGTAAGGTGAAATAATTGATACGATGCCATCTTTTTTGTGTGTTTGAGTAATATGGAGTTTCTACCATTGTTAAATCGCTCCCTCTGCAAAATCTTTTATTTGAAGGTCAAACGATTAGCTCTAGTTGAGATTCCTCCTTTCCTTAAATCATTTCCCTGGCTCCCTTCGAGAGTACCATTATTCTTTTTTTGTTAGAAATCTGTTTATTGTCATTTCGTAAAACAAGCAGAAACATGGAGACATGAAGGACAAAGCCGTCACGGCGTATGCACCGGATCATAGCAGTGCTTCAGGATTATACAAAAGTGGAAAAATCAGCAGAACATTAAAATCAACAAGCAGTATCTCAATGGTACAATACAGGCCCCTCACCAAGGCCACATCAGAGCCAAGTTTATAAGGAATCTTGGCAGCTAAATTCAGCAAGGAAGAGGAGGGGAGATATACCCATTTCTGAGAGGAAGGTAAGATAGATAGATAGATAGATAGATAGATAGATAGATAGATAGATAGATAGATAGATAGATAGATAGATAGATAGATAGATAGATAGATAGATAGATGATAGATAGATAGATAGATAGATAGATAGATAGATAGATAGATAGATAGATAGATAGAACCTAAACAGAGGAAGGGCAGTCTTGAAATATGTGTGTAACTATGCCTTGTCAGGGAGGTCCGTGTGCGCAAGTTGCTCAGGTTAGGGAGTTTGGAGGGATTAGGACAAGAGTAGTGTTATTCTTAAATCCCTTTACAGTCTCTGTAAATATTCGTCATATGTGAGGATTCCCCCAACTGTATGTGCACCATGCAGAAGAGATAACCCTCCTGGAAAGAGGCTACTTGTCATAGCAGTAATAGTGCTACTTGTAGTAGTAATAGTAAAAGTATTACAATGTTTGCAGTATTAGCTATTCTAACAATGATGAGAATAAAAGTGATAGCATAGTAGAAATAGCATTAATAATGAAAATAACATTTGTAGTCCTAATACTAATATAATGATATTGAAAGTAGCGGTGGAATTAAAAGGACAAACTGCTGTATTAAAATGTTATTAGTATCGGGTATTATACTGAAAGTATGATAGACTTAGTAGTAGAAATGGTATTAGTAATACGCATAATTGTAGCAATAATAGTAGTAACCGTAAAAGTAGTTACAGATTGATAGTTGCAGGAGTAGTAGTCACTCTCATAGTAGTAGTCTTCGTAAAAATGTAGTAGCAGTAGTACTAGTAAAACATATGTTGTTAGTCACAGGGGTCACATGACATAACATGGCAGTACATAAGATGACGTAACAGGAAGACATTGCATAACATGACAAAACATGACATGACATTATAAATTTAGTGTATTGAAAATGAGAATAGTAGAAATAATTACAGTAATGAAATTAGTAATAAGATAAATAAGAACAGTAATGATTATAAAAGTGAAGGGTGTGAAATCCCTATACCTATAGTTTCAGTGGTGTCTCCATGTATACATACTGATTGGGTCTGTGTTTCGAATCTATCTGTCTGTCTGTCTGTCCGTCCGTCCATATATATGTATGTATATATATTCAGGGGCCCACTGAGGGTTTTACAATGCTTTTAATAAGTATGGATTTTGATGCAGGACCTACTAAAGGGAGTGAACTGCGTGGGACAGAAACTACATATCCCAGGAGTCATCACGAGTACTAAGTACAGCCCACTTTGGGCGGGACATATAAAGTGTGATTTAAATTCCCTGCGCCAAATGCATACTTGCCAATGACCTTCGAAAAAGAGGAGAACACTCGAAACGCATCAGGTCAAAGTCAATGTCACCAAGGAATGTTGGTGCGAGTTTCCTGTATTGCCAATAAACCTCTGGGTTTCATCTGCTGTCGTGTGCGCTTCTGAAAAGCTCTCGGGCCTTTGTTGGATTATATATATATTTATATATACATACATATATATGCACATATTTAAATTGTGGTAATGTATTTTATACTATAGATTGTTATGAAATTTAATTTGATCTATTAGTAGTAGTGTATTGCAACATCTGTGTACTAGCTTATTTACTGTAAAGCACTTGCACTTTATCTAAACTAATCTGTCTATTTTTTGAGTACTGAAATTTAGTTGCATATTAGATGATAAAGATATAAGAATATACATCTAAAATTATACATTTGGTTTAATCATAGGTACATCGGTGGATTGAAATGGAAAAACTACTTGAATGTTTTTATTACATCTAAAATGATTGAAAACGAATGAAAAAAATGCACAAGGGCACTTGCACTTTATTTAATGATTGCACTATAGAAAAACAAAAGTGTTTTATCCCTATTCTGACTTTTTTGCACATTTCTTATGACTAAGGTTTTTAATCACTTAAAGGATTAACATTATGAATAAGGAATTGTTAATTGTTATGATAAACCTATTTATTGTACACTATGAGATTTTTCAAAGAGTGGAATTATAGAACAAAGGGCACTTGCTCTGAATGTATAATGAAACAGCTCATGTGAGTTCTAAATGACAAAAAGAAGTTTTTGGGTAAAAAACGGTCATTTCTAATGTTCATAACAATGAGTTAGTTGTGGTAATGAACACATTGAACTAATGTACAAGTTAATGATTAGGAGCAAGCTTAGGCTTCGATAATGTGCAACGTCTTATATTGATGTATGAGTCTGTCTTCTATGCCTATTGATGGTTGGGTCATGTGACCGTTGCACTCTGTTTTTTAAAATGCATTTCGTCAATGGCGACGGCTTGTGTGAACAAGGCAGGTGTGCCGAAACGGGTCAAGCCAATGCTTAATTTGTAAAAGCCATGGTGCCGGGACTCTGGAAAGGAGGACACTAGAGCTTGCACCATCCATTGCCCCTGGCAGCACTGCCAATGACAGCACCAACACACTACTAATCATCACACTCTTAAAAGTGTTACCATTACATAACAGGCCCCTAAAGCTATAAGAATAGTTTGGGAGGCAAATACTAATAATTTGAAATTGAAACGGAAATAATAAACAGAAGTTGTTGTGCTCATACCTAAATTGGCAGACACCACTACCATGTGGCAGACAGTGATAAGCCCCAGTGCTAGCAATTAAGTGCCGGTGCTGAGCACCAGAAAGCACCAGCACAAATTAAGCACTGGTAGCGAAGAAATCGATTACAATACAAGACTGAATGGCAATGCTACCCCTGTGTCAGTGTCCGATTTTTATGCGGTTTCCGAAATGGTGTTTACATATATATTTATATGTGTAAATATAAATAGTTATATATATATATATATATACACTACGGCACACTAGTTAACATTCTTACAGATTTTCACTGCCAGGTAAGGTCTACCATGGTACGACAGGTGAACCAAACAACAGGCCTGAAGCACAGGGAGAAAGCTGCTCTTCTCCAATGGCCATTAATACTTCATTTTAACAGAAAGAACCTTCTAATTTGGAGTTTGTTCAAGTAAAGCGAAAAATAATTGTCGGTCAGGTGAATAAAACGCAGTGTCTGCTCAATATTTACCTGTGCCCTTAGTCTATCGTCTGCGTCAACCAATGTGTAAAGGAGCACAACAGTGCCTGCCAAGCAGATGGGGATCTCTAAATATGGCCGCTGTTCCTCTATATACGGAGCAGTGGACTTGGTAGACTGGGGTGTCTTACAGGTTAGCGCCAGCATACACCCCATACAATCTTACCCCAGCCTGTGGTAGGAATAGTGCACCTCCCAATATGTAACTTGTACTCTGGACCTCCCCTAAAATCCTTAGTACCCCAAGTGATAACCCTGACATTTTGCACCCTAGGGGGTATTGGAGGAAGTGTTCTCTGCCCTTCCATGTGGCTCCTTGTGAATAAATGAAGGCGCTCAACGATGAGGAAGTCTCCCTCTAGCCAGAAAAAGTTGACGTATCATTATATTTTGTCTTCAGAAGTAGTATGGTTCCCCTCCAGGGGCATAACAAAGACCCCCGCGGCTCCCCATACTGAAGGGGGCCCCTACTGATGTGAGTATGAGGGACCCCTTTATTATATTTTGCAGGGGTGCCCACTCACGTTTTGTTACGCTGACTGTTGAGAGTCCAGCCGAGCCACCAATGGCTCAGAAGGGTCAGTTCCTTCTTTGCGTCAGACGGTAGAGCGTGTTGGCAATGGGGTAAAACCTGAGAGGGAACGCACCCTAGAGCACCTTGTTTGTGGAGGGGTCAGCCGACTTTTAGCTGATGCCCTGACAGAGCCGTGGGACAAACCACCCTTCTTCAAACCCCGGGAGCGCTCATTCCACCAACACAGAGGCCTTCATCACCTCCAGCCTGCCCCACCGAGGGTACGGTGGCTCCCACTGGACTGACTACATGCAAGTTTCGTTTGACCAAGTACATAATGGGTGAAACTTCAATGGGGTTCTAGAGAGTGTGGGATAGCGGGGGAAGGGCGAGTTTTGGTGGTGTCCCTTCCCGCTCTTACCTACCAGGAATCGCCACGGGCGGCAAACTGTCTAGCTACGCTACTGGTTCTTGGCCACAAGTCTAAAAGGCTATCATTGGTTAAACTAACCCCTGCATCTTGTTTTTGACTCAGCCAACTAACACACGTCTCACTGCTGCATTTGACTTTATAAGTCAGAAATCAAATGCACCAAGACACCAGATCTTGGGTTAGTTGTACTTTACAAATAAATAAATAATGGGTAACCATCACCTGATTCCTTTTATCCAATCTGAAAGAAGAAAAGCAGGAATCCAGTGAGGTCTCGATTCCTTGGATCGGAGCTGCCAATTAAAAGGACAAGATTTCCAAAGGGCCTCTGATGACAGATACAATATACGCTAATGTTGGGGTTCATTGCCTGGGACATATCGCAGATGAATTTGCAGAACACACGTCCACCATCATGGAGGTCTTTTGGTGCCGTTGAGAGATAACATATGTTTATTGCAGTGGCGGCTGGCATGTACAAAATGTGGTGAGGGCGTCAAAACAACAACAAATTAACCCGTTTGCCGTGGCCGCGATTTCGCCAGTGCGGCACTTATGCAAAATGGGCGGGGCCGCGTCGGGCGTTGGATGTGCGCAGCACTACGAAGGTAGTACTCGCGACGTCCAACGGCCGACGGCAGCACTTAAGGGGTTAATAATAAATACAATAAACGTACCTTCCTTTCTTGCAGTCCGTCGTTCTCCTCCCTTGGGTGTCTTCTGGAAGCTCCGGACCAGGAAACTGCACTACCCAATCCTGGTGCTGCTGTCACAGCATGAGAGAAGCGTCAGGATTGGAGGGAGCGGCCTCCCTCAGAGCTCTCAAGAGAACTGGAGGCCTGCGCTTTCTCTAACCCAGCGCTCTAAGACAGCGAGGTTAGAGAAGTTTGAAATATGCATGTTTGGCTGGCCTTCTCAAGAGGGACGGACAAAGAGACATGTGCATTTTAAAGCGCACAGCTCCCTGCAGCTGCCAGTCGGCAGCACTGGCCCCGCCCCGTCTTGACACTTACTTCGGGACGGGTTGCTGAAAAATTAAATGGTAATAAATAAACTTCATTAAAATTTCATTTTTCAGCTCCCGGCTTGTGGGGCGACGCTCCTCTGCTCAAATGGAGGAACCACCCCTGGTTTATTGTTACCCAAGACACTGCTACTCATTTGTATTAGCATCAGCAGGATGAAAAGCTGAGTGGACCTACCAGGATTTAAACCACAGGGTCAAAACAAATCCATAGATTGGATCCATTACTACACTGAGCCACAAGAAACAGCCCGCAGCATAAAAGATATTACGGTGTAAGACATCGTTAGAGGAAAGCCGTGCTTCCTGTACTCCGTAGAGCCGGATACTGTAGATTAATAGTGTTTATTTGTGGGCAGCCAGCTCTTTAAGAATGCATTAATGCTGCTTACATTTTTGGCCAATGAGATGTTAAAGTGCTCCAACATGTCCTCGTCGACATTCTCTGAATCATACTATTTTATTTATCTTACGTTTTGTGAGACCGCGAGAGTTTTCTTTTACTAAGTAATGCAACCAAAACAAGTTCTCAAAATGTGGTCAACTTATGACCAAACAAATAGAGTGAGTCATGTTGTGAATTTCCAGGGTATCTGTTGCGTTCCGAATGAAAAAAATATGTTTTTGCGACCCTTATCTTGAGCTCTAATAGACAAATATGAGATTCATGTTGCCACAGCGACCGCTGAGCAGACCCATTAGATAACTGGTGGTGGCAGATAAGTCTGGCATTGACTGCCAGGATTTTTGTCCTTGTCAATTATTATTTTTTTTGTCGTGATTGTTGTATGGCTTTATTGCCGTGAGTGAGGTCCTACTCTAGACAATAACACAAAAACAAAAAAAAATGTGTTTTGTTCTCTCAAACTACACACAGTGCCACACTAGTTGATGGTTCTTAGGGAACTACTCTAAGTGCAAATGTGCTCCTTGGGAAATGGCACAATGCCATGACTGACGGGAAAGTTAGCCAATGGCTGAAGTGGGCTGACCTCTTCCTCATGCAGTATGCTGAAGTGGGTGGAAGAAAATGTAAATAACAGACTATTGGACGAGGAGGACTGCTGAAAGCCTCTGTAAGTATATGTGCCTGATGTACAAAGCCATTATGCAGTTGCAAACCCGGCGATTCACGAAATTGCAAGGTTTAGGGCCACAAATGATTTTTCTAATCTACAAAAACTCTTTTAGGAGTAAAAAAATACTCTGCCTGGTCAAGTCAGTTTTTTGCAGTGATTACCGCGTCGCAAATAGGAAAGGGCATGAAAGTGGTATTCCGGTCCTAATGGCGATTTGGGAGGCAATATATCAATGGTTTGTGGCTGCAACACAAACCATTGATGAGTTATTGATCCCCATGTTGGGGTGGTAACTGATTTTTAAAGGTGCAAGGTGTCTCCTTGAATCATGTCAGCGGCCTAAGGGGGAGTAGGTAGTGGGCCAGAGTTTCACAGCTGGCTTACCCCAATGTCCAATGTCTTCCCAAATTGGGAACATGTTTTTTAATGCCTTAAATGAACAGAGGATTCTTTAAAAGATGTTTTACCCGTTTGGAAAAGCCAATGCAAGGATGGAGGCTTGCTGTCCCTTGCAAGCCACACCCCCGGCACTGACAGTCATTTATAAGGAGCTGTACATTGCAACCTACCTCATTAACATTTATAATGGCGGTCGTTTTGCGATGGCGGAGAAGCGTGGCTCAGTGGTTAGAGGCGGCAGACCCGGAAGCTGAGATCGGCCGTGGACCAGGGTTTGATTCCCCGCCTCGACGGGTCTCGGGCTCAAAAATTCCACGGACTCGACAATTCTCGCTCCGGTGCCTACTCGACTCACGGGGTCACACTCTGCGACTCTGGGCAATAGCTTGCTTAATCTCCACTACGGCCCCTCGCGGCGGGATGCCTGGCTTTCACCGTGTGGATACCCTGCCGGGGTATCTCACAGGGGAATACCAGGACGGGTTCCCTAAGCAAGCGCCTTGATACCTTCGGGTGATACGTGCGCTATATAAGTCGCAATACATTTACATTTACATGGCTTGCAAATGAACAATACTGGATCTGTCTTAATAATGCATAGTTCGAACTGAAAATTGCATTCCCATTCACAAATAGAAATGTTACACCAGACCCTCAAGTTTATATATATTATTTTAGTAAAAATCAAAACTTCTTTTCTAATGCGAGACTTAAAAAAATGTCTGAACGCTCCGAGTTAGTAAACAAACAAAACAAGTTCTCTACATACCATCAAATTGTTACCGGAATAAGTAAAAAATTGGTGTGGGCTGAGTATTTACAAGATTTCCACTGCATTCCTGATGCACATCGACATATTTTTTGTTTTTCTCCCTTTTAACTTTGCTGGAAAGGGCCCAGGGCGTGTTGGGAAATGGCACAAACTTTTACTAGGCGATGACGTTTGCATCGATGCACAATATTTTGGGTGTGCCCAGGGCATACGAGGACCTTGTGCCAATTACATATAAAGTAGGCTGTACCCTGCGTTTATGCTAAGTTGCTGAGCTAGTGCATGAGAATGCGGCCGCCAGGAATTCTTCGCTCTTAACAGTCCCTCCAGGATTTCGCGATTTCGCGGTTTGCCGCAAAATCGGCACTTTTGTAAAAACGTCGCGATTTTTACAAATGTGCCCGCAAAATCGCCACTTTTGTAAAAATGCTGCAATTTTTACAAAAGGGCATTTTTTTTTTTTTTAGTGGACCAGGTTTGATTGGTGAAGGTGCACACCAGGCACATCTCTTGAGCTGAGGAGACACCCACTGACTCCAAAAGGTATGCTTGTGTGGCCTCAAAAGCACAAACATCAGATGTGCTGCCATATCTTCAGCCCTCACTTGCACTTGTCTGCAAGAGGCAGCGGAGAGTGCGACTCGCAGTTACTGCGGGCATTGCAAGCGTGACAGGACTGGGCCAATACCAGTGTTCATAGCCCGCTGCTGATTCATTTGAGCTCTCAAGATTTCCATGCTCAAAGGAGGAGCATTGTATTCATCAAATGGAACCAGGCCCGGACTGGCCGTTGTGGGCACCGGGCAATCCCCCGGTCGGCCGCAAGGGTGGGGGCCGGTTTTGGGCCCTGGGGGCCGTTTTTGTTGCAGAGCCGTTTTTGCAGCATAGCTGCAAAATCGGCCCTGTAACAAAATCGGCTGAAAAGCGGCCCTGGCAAAGCGCTCGCCCCCCTCCCGCCCGGGGGGCGGGGGGGTCGGCCGAGCACTTTGCCAGGGCCGGTTTTGGTTCCCAGTCCGGCCCTGAATGGAACAACTAATTAGCAATGAGTTTGATTACAAAAAAGATCTTTCTAGATAGAAAGGTTAAATAAACATGATTTTCCCGAAGGGAGTAAACAACAACTCGATTGGAAATGCTTTTTTGTAGAACTGCACCGGATGAATATCGAAGAGACAAATGGCAAACAGAGCAGATTTGCTGTTTCTGGTCCAGTCCGGAGCCAGTGTGAGATTGGAGAATGCCACCCTCGCCAAAGTGTTTAAGGGATCATGCTGATGAGTATGAGACCTCAAACTAGAGCTCTTCACTGGTCTACATTCATGCATCCCCTTCCTCACTTTGCCACTGGATTCAAGCTAGCCTAGCTGATGAAGGGTGTTACCCAGAAACCAGTCCCAGGATGCTTGTTTTCGGTTCAGAAAGACCTGGCTTGGCAGTTCGGGATGGACTGTTCCCATGAGCACAGGGTCAAGACTGATTTGCATACAGCTGTGTCTGAACTGGGGTCGTGAAGTGAGCTAAAGAACGATGATGGATTCAACCCTGATCTGTGACTCGGGGTGAGTGTCTGAAAAGGTTCAGTGCTCCGTCCATCTCCATGTGTTTGCTTTCTTCCAAAATGAAGGACAGCAATCTTCAGGCCTCTTCCTTCAAATATGTGGGTGTCCTTTCTCTATTATACTTATCTGCATTTTATAATAATAATATTTTTCATCTAGCCATTTCTGAAGGGTTCTGAATAGGTGGGGTGAATTGACTAAGGGGCTGATTATGATGGCGGTTTTCCCGCATCCTCCGGGCCGGCAGAAGCCACCGCCGGCCCGGAGGATGCGGGAAAACCGCAGCGGACTGAAAAAGACCCCCTGCCAGATTAGGATGGCAGGGGGATCGTTTTTCAGTCCGCAGCTTTTCCGCCGCGGTCGCCTCCCGTCCGCGGTGGAAAAGCACTAACATGGCTGGCGGTGTCTATCAGACACCGCCAGCCATATTAGGATGTCTGGAGTAACATGCCTTTACACGGCGGCATTTCCGCCGTGCAAAGGCATACGGTTTTTTGTTTGGGAGCCCGTTGCGGGCCCCCAGGGGTGAAGGAGGGGTGGGGGGTGCACATGGGGGGTACCTATGGCACCCCCCTGCATTTGCGTGCACAAAGCGGCAGGCACCGCGCGGTACCTGCCGCTTTGTGCATGCAAATGCACAACTTAAATTTTTAACTTTGCGGCGGGTGCTGCTTCAAGCAGCACCCGCCTCAATGTTAAAAATACAGGATGTGACCGCCAGGGTGGCGGTCACATCCTAATTTGCACGGAGGGACCGCCGCTGCCCCTGCGTACAGTCCCTCCTACTCTATGGTGGCGGACGGACTCAGGTCCGTCCGCCATCATAATCGGCCCCTAAGTGTTGATTAAAATGATGAAACCTACAAAGTGAATGTGCTACTTACCTGTCCATGACGCTAATGATTATCATCCCCAAGTCCTTCTTTTCGGACCTAGGCAATTCCGCCATTCCCTTAAGAAGTTTGTCTAACTCGGATATAGAATGGTGGGAGAGCAGCAACACTGAGTACAACCTGGGACGAACTTGAGCTGAGTGAGGTCGCTGTGGGCTAAAACACCTCCCAGGGGCTGAAGTTAATGTCAGACCCTCCAGGATTTCGCGAGAATGAATGATTATGAGTAAAATAAAGTGCCGCAAAAATGAAGCTAAATTTCCATATTTGGGCCTCTAAATTTCCATTTTTGTGCCGCTAAATTTGCTAATCCATGCCGCTATATCCTGGGGGATCTGTCTTAAGGGATATGCTGTCGGTGACTGCACCCCAAACCCGAAGGCAGGATTGCTTGAGGCCACTGGCACCCTTCATGCCCCACACTCACGGGCACTATCCAGGTTCGCACCAACTGTGTGCCACCTCCCAAGTGGCACATGTTTAACAAACACCCCCTTCATTTTAGGCCGGTGTGAAAAGTGTGCTCCCGCAGTGTGTAGCCGAGAAGGGATTTCGCAGGGGGTGTTGGTTTCATAAATGGCCCGTTCTGTAAATTCACCAGCATGCGAAGTATCGCTGCAAATGGTGGGTAGCACTTTTTGGAACACTTGCGCAACCTAGCACCTAGTGAGCTGGTAGTAAGCAGGCTGCTCTCTGGTTGCGCTGAGTGAACTGGGCAAAAGTGCCCGCGGCTGACTTTTGGGGTCTGCTTTTGAGGCTGGGGTACTCTAATAGTTTGGAAAATATTGCAATCAAATGAATCACTAGGCCTCATTTAAAAATATAAACAATCTTCCCTTCTCACACTCTTGGGATGTTTGTACTTTAGTGCAATACATAACTGGCATTGAAATACTTCGCAGGGCTGTCTTTTAGATACCTTTGACAGGCCTGTTGGGCTGGAGCAGAGTCACAGACAAGTCAGACACTGGTCAGGAAGAGTTCAGAGTATAGCCTTTTGTAAATATTGACTATAAACCGCCCAGGCTAGCAACATGCCCACCTGCATCAGGCCTGCTCCTCCCAAACCAGGGCATAGGTTACAGCAAAAGGTGCACAACCCTGTCGGGTCTTACAGAGGTTGATTGACGGGGTGTCAGACCAATCAGCAATGGGAATCCCACTAGAGGCGCCTATGATCCCCAGACTCTTCATACCCCAGCTCAATCTCTCCTATACCCAAGGAAAAGGGACATATCATGAAAATTCTGAGCTGGAACATTGCAGGATTACTTCTAAAATGCACCTTCCAGATTAGCAATCTCTTATACAAATTTATGATGTCTTGTTGTTTCAGGACACTTTGGACCTTAATCTTATAATGTTTTATGGGTATTCATGTTTTAGTATACTGGCTGTCCCCTCTGGTACTGGCTGTGCTTCTGGGGGACTATCTATCTGTGTAAACCTTTCCCTTGGAGGCCATGCCTTAGCTATAGACACTCCGGGAAGTGGCTACCAGGCCTTGTTCTATTAGGGGGATCCAGCATTGTATTTGATTAACTTCTATAATAATGATTTCACTAATATCCCTAACAGCAGGTTTCCCGGTATGTTCCAATCTATTGAGTCAATTGTGGGGACAGTAACAGAATAAAGACAGCAAATATATTTGTGTTTAGAAGGGGATTTTAATGTATGGTTAGTCCCATTCAATTTAAGAAGTGGGGTCGCCATTGACAGGGCCCTGAACACGGGGCAAGGAATTGGGGGTCTTTCTCTCATCTTTGGATCCACACAATTTTCTGAAGGAGGTGGGCATGGGTGATACAGGCTTGCCAACTTTCAGGGGCAGGAGTTGTCTGTGATTGACTATATTTTTGTATCCAGTAATTTAATTAATCGGTTGCTATCGGAAACTATCATATGTACAAATGGCCTGATAAATTCAGATACATGCGTTTACTTCTGTTACCGCACATATCTTAATTACTATAAGTTTGGAGATAGTTATTACACCTAGAAATACAGAGTAAAAACTACACACCCTGATAAATTTCGTCAGGTGAAAGATTCTAATATTTATCAGGGCAAAAATGCTACGAGAATACCAGGATATGTGAATATAATTGCGATAAGTATCAAATCAGTATGTTAGGCCACTTTTCAGGGGCAAACATACAGTAGGTTATGATTATCACACACAACAAATTCTGTATGCATCTGTGTTAATTTCTTATTGTGGGAGGTAATTAACACGGATAAAATTGCACCACTCATAATAAATACCTGTGTTGGCAAATTGATGGGTGATTAACAGTGTTGTCATGGACCATGCCAATATACACCGTAAAACACCCAGATAAAACCAGCTTAAATATAACACAAGCTGGTACTCATAGCCTCATACGTTACCAACTTGAGCGGTATCGCATTTATAAAAGGCACCCTACTCTAACTGTATGCCACTGCACTCTACTCTGCACCACTCCACTGCATCTATTCCTGCTTACGCCTGGTTACTAAGAGTGTGTATGAAAATGTTTCTATTATTTGTCATTATATGTATTGTAATATGTTAATCATGTAATTTTGACATTGCCGCATATATTTGACTTGCATAATAAAAGTAGGGTTATACACCCTAAAATAATTGTTTTATGGTATACTTATGGACTTTTCTCTTTTTTTTGCACACTAACGGAATGGGGGCAACTTATTTTCCCTTTTCTTGATCCTTGATGTTAAGCTGATCGATTACATTATTTTCAGGCAGAGGGGTTGTGTTTGATTGATAGTGATGTTTCCCCTGCCCCCCTGCCGAAGTATCCGCTCAGGGGGCCCCCTCTGTGTGATTTTCTGCCACTGACTCTGCGCCACTCTACTGCGGTCCACTGTGCACCACTCTACTGCACTCCACTGTGCACCACTCTACTGCACTCCACTGTGCACCCCTCTTCTGCACTCTAATTTGGATGAGCGATGGAGGATTGATTCTTCCACAAACATCTGCCTACATCGAACCCCTTTTACCTTCACATTAACTTGCAAAAAGGCATTGGAACTTAACATGGTGCAAACTCTCTACTAACCACACACAAGCAAGCAGCTACAAAACATGCTTACTCCAGTTTCATTGACAGGCTTCCAGGATCTGCTGTTTAAGTCTCTGGAGAGAGAGTGCTGGAATGGGAATAGAGTACTTTGTATGTGGTCCTGATGGGGCAGTATATGCCCGTTCTTGTCTTATAAATATGTATACTAACTCAATCTGGATGTATTATGGAACCACGCATGGTATTACCACACATACCTTGACAACGCATCCATTACAATGCATATGCCTTTACCACGCAAATTATTTTTTACCACCCATCTGCCTTTAAAAGGCATATCTTTACAATGAAAATGTAAGTATTTCGAAGGTAAGTATACAGCCTTTTTATATGCTTGTGTGGTAAATATTTGCATGGTAAAGTCATATGCGTGGTGATGGATGCGTGGTAAAGGTGTTGTGTGGTAATGACTGTGTTGTAAATGCTGTTTCCCTCTCAATCTCATTAGAAACATGTAGATTTCACATGGACATGTTGTCAAGGGCATGTTGAGTAGTAGTCAATGAACATACATGTAAGCCAAAGTAGATGCATAAACACTATGGACTTCATGCGAGTGCCCCGGTGTCCTGTGCAGTAATTATCACACATGATAAAATCGAACCCTGAGATGTTCAGATTTTAATGTTTGCAGCAATTACCAGCCAATCCAAGTTCTGACCACAAAACGGGGCATAATATGCAGATTTTAGTGTTTCCAGGCATATTTCCTCTAGTGAATATCTGCAGATTTAACCAGCGAAATTTTAGAGTGGTAAATGCAGATTTTTATCACACACATTATTTATCAGGTTCTCAACACTTTTCGTCGGCATTTCTCACACTTGTACAGATTGGAAATGTACTCTTGGAAAACACAGGAATACATTCATATTCAAGGTAGAAATGAGAAAACAAAGTCCCCCAGATTGGTTGGAAAAGTGTGGATTGATTAGAAAAGTAAGACTGTAAAAAAAAAACACCCCAAAATTCACCCAACAGTCTTCAAAATATGTAGAATTGATCAGAAATCTGCAGAAAGAGGTCAGTTTCTCCAAGTCTTTGCTGGGAAGGACAGCTTCAAAAGCAGACATGGATTTTGAGTAATGCGCATGCCGATGGAGTGGTGAAAGGTGAATCCCTGTGAGTGATGGACGTAAGTGGCTAGTAAACACAAGGAGAGGGCGGGTTGGTGACAGATGTGGATGGTTGTGCGGAGATGAATCCCAAAAGGTGCATGTCCTTCTGTAGACTAAGAAGGATAATGACACATTGCTTTGAAGACATTCGTGTTGGAGCTTGTGAAGGTGAACGCGGCGGCATACAATAGGTGATGAGTGTTGCCAAGTGGTTGCCACTGAAAAGGCTTAAGACAGCAATCACCGCACAACAAACATAGGTTCTACACCCAGACCACACTGAGGTCAAACTAGACTCATTATGCATTGGACACAACTTGTTTTCATGACATTCTTCTGCGTTCCATACAGCTTTCAAGTTTAGACAATGTCCTGACACAGCTAGCCTATGATGGATCATGGGTGGCACACGTCTACTGGGGTATTATGCAGCGGCGGGGGGCCAGGAGTGGTTGTAGGCTTCCTTTCCCTTCTCTTGAGAGAGCTCGAAAGCAAACAACATGTGCAACTGACTCAAAAAAGCTTTAAGTAATGAGTAGTTGAGGCTTTTCCATGGAAGTTTAGGTGCAAGTGAGTAGAAAGTCAAAAATAAGTTTCTTTAAGTCATGGGAAAAACTTTGGGAATCGAACAATAGTACTAAAACCCATAATAACTAGAGTCTTGCTAATAAGGACAAGACTTAGGGTGTCTTTTAGAGATTGGCGAATTGAGACATTTCACCAAAATTTATGAATGACCCTTCTGCAAACCTCACAGTTCTCCCACCGTATGGAAAGGTGGTGAAACCAGAGGGACTCCGACAGCGGCGCCTCAGCTGGCTCAACCGGTGGAACCCTTGCCCTGACCGCCTGTCTGCTTTTGGGCCACCATTCACCACGATGCTCACCAGGATGGGGCGAATGCCAGCCATTTTCTCTACCCAAATTCGACATACCTGGACATGGAAAACTCACAGTCTCTCCAGCACATAGAAGTTAACTCTTTGAGGAGCACATGTGTCATAATGTTTTAAGTAACAACCCCCACTCCGCCCGAGGCTTTGGGGGTTTATTTCTGTAAAAGGAAACAAATGACAACGCAGAACTAAAACACATACAGTGGCTTGCTTATCATTAACAATGACCAGAGTGCATCTTCTGTGCCAGCAGATGCACTTTTCCAAAGAGATGCCCACATGAGATGGGAATCTCTAACCATGCTGGGTACTCTTCTGCCGTGAACGTAGAGGTTAGCCGGGCATAGGTTCTCGACCGACCTGTTGAGCCATCTATCAGGGTCTAAATGACCCCCTTAAGCGCTCAGTACTGGTGGCCTCTATATACAGATTTGTTTCTAATAAATAGACCCAGAATTTCATCAAATATTGTGCTAAAAAATATTGACGAAAATAATATTGACAAGATAAACTTTTATAGGTAAGTATATATTTACCATAAACATAGGTACCTTTGCAATATATATGCCTTCAAACTATTTAGATGTTAAGTAAATAATCCATACTTACTAATAAACACTGATGACAATATTTAAGTCATCAATATGTTTGCCACAAATAACTTGCAGTCACCTTGTAGGAACATGAGTTTCTGTCCAAGCCAGGATTACGAGTAATGCAGCATTTGTAGGCTTCTTCTGCAGTGGCACCTGAATGGAGGTCTTCACACCTAAGCTGTTATTTGTACTTTATACATTTTAAGGGATTTACAACAGTGTGTGCACCTCACAAAAAATGGGTTTGCTCCAGTAGAATTAAATCTAAGTTCAGATTTAATTTCTGTTTTTCTTTTTACTTCTCAAAAAGAATCTACAAGTACTCCTGGGAAGCTGTGGCATTATTGTAATGTGGGATTTGGTATTTCACTTTGTTTAGCAATGTTTTGCTTCCGGATCTTTGAGGTCTACACAATCACACAAAACTTTGACAGCAAATTGAGATTAGTGAAACTTGGTTTGGACAAGGTTCACTGAGTTAAGTGCTAACATTTGATATATGCATGTGACCTGCCTTGCAGCAGTTTGCATCTCAGCAAGGTGGGCTCAGCTTTCCATCTTTCCAAGGGCAGTAAATTGAGTGCCGTTAAATTAGATAATAGTAACACCTATTATTTGCAGTGCTTTTGTGTGCCAAAGAATGCATAACTATATAGGACACAAGTTGTTATTGTTATTCCCTTACGTTCATAGATGACTCAATATGGGATATAGCAGTCGATGATCCCGGTCAAACCTCGGTCATTCATGGCTAGCCGAAGCTGCTGTTGAATAGATGTTTTCATTCCAGATGTGTAGTGGTTATGTAATTTTCCAGATGGCTACCTTTAGCTGCTGACAGGTTACATATACAAAGTTTGGGCCTTCCAACAAACAATGGTGGAGCATTCCATACTGAATATTCATCAGGATATGAGTCAGGGATCACCAAAGCACGAGACGTATTGGGAAATCCTCTGTGTCGGCAGCGACGTCCTGGAGGAAGGCGTGCCCAGGAATGTCTAAGTCCCGCCTCACCCTGCCAGGACCAGATTCATGTAAACACATATGTTTAATAGGGATTGGATCATTTAGATTAACACATTAATGGTCGGATCAGTGCAAAGATCCAACTGTTAGCTTTATCTTTAACCCTGGTCTTTCTGTCTACAGCTGACCAACATGAATTTAAAAGGATATCTGTTTTTGTGGGAAGTGGGCAAGAGAACAAGCAAATGTCAATTCTCAACCACACAAGAGGTTTTTCAGAAGAAATCTCCTACTGCGTTTCCCACAGTTATGCTTTCTGCAGACACCAATCCTTGCCTCAAAGTGTGGAAACCCTGTGTGTGACCTATTGTTTATTGAAGTAAGAAAGAAAATGCTCCCTTAAGAAGCAGGTGTCATGTCTTCTGGAAGTGTTTACACCATTGAAAGCAAAATTGGCCTGTTAAATCAAAATAGCATGCTTTGAGAATATCATGGCCAAATTCTTGAGGGCCAAAATATTGAGACTGTACCCAAAAGAAATTGTAGATTTGCTATTCTTATCTTCACATCTATAGGTATATATAAACAGTCGAGGTGCATATATGTGGAGTTAAGTAAAGTAATCCTATACTTACCTATATATACTTATCTTGTTGATATTTTTGTATTTGATATTTTTCCCACAATATTCTGTCAGCACCGTATTCTGGAGTTCGGTATTAAAGTGGAATACCCAAAACTGTTTCGGCAAATGTTAATGATTTCTGCTGATGGCTGCTTCAGGACATGTTATGTAGTCTGTTGTGCTAATGCCTCTATGTGTCTGATGCCACTACATTTATTTAACATATTTTGGGGCATAGTTACTATTCTTTAAACACAATGCAGCAAGTCAACTCGCTGTGCTGTGTTGTGTGAAAGGGAGAGAGCAGAAATGCTCAATGTTTACAAAGATATGGCGCATTTCTGGACTCCATTTTGTGCTAGCGCACTCTGTGCTACATAGTGCCAATGCAGACACCCTTGCACAATGGTGAAAACGGCCTGAACCCCCGAGCAGGATTGTTTTTGTGCAGGAAGGGATACCATAGTCCAAAAAGGAAACAATGAGGAGAAAAAGAGGTTTTTTTATCCTTAAGGTGGCATCTTCTAAGGGGCGTACTGATTTGACGTGATTCCATGTCTATAAACCTTTGTAAATCTGGAATTGCATCAAATACATGGGTGGGTGCATGGGAACACCCATGCTCCAAACATGGAACCAACCAGCTTGAAATGTAGTGCAACACAGCGAAAGCCGCTGCATTGCATTTCATTTCTTTAAAAAGCCACGTAAGGCCGCGCAAATAGTCGCTTGCATGGTTTTGGAAATCTTACTGAAGCCTTTGCATTGTTTGACACAAGGAAGCGGAAAGGTTTAGTAAATTGAGGCCTTTGTATTTAACCTCAGATCCACCTATTTATTTGCTGTTTCTTTCAAGTTTGTTTGCAAAATAAGATTAGTAACACTTATGTAACATACAGATTTAAATGATAAATGAAATATTGTGGCTATGTCAGCCCTGTACAAATGGGTAACATATCTAAGTGAGCCCTTGAGTGGGCAGGATGACATGCGCCTCAATGAACAATATATAATATATATATATATATATATATATATATATATATATATATATATACACACACACATATACATATATGTATATATATATACACACACACACACACACACACACACACACATATATATATATATATATATATATATATATATATATATCCAACGAAGAGTTGTCCCCATTCAGGGAAGCCACACACAGGAGGTAGGTATCAGGGTGTTTAATGGTCTGAAATTGGTGTTTAGTGACTCTGCCATTGTAAGCCTCAAGCTGTGACCATTGAACACGCTGATACCTACCTCCTGTGTGTGGCTTTCCTGAATGGGGACAACTCTTCGTTGGATGTGTTCACGGCTCATCCTGCCGTGAGGAAAGCCCTGCCACGCAGGCGGACCACTGCTGACGTCAATCGACGAACGGCAGGTTTGGGCAGGAGGCGCGAGGTTACAGCTTTCAAAATGTAGACTTTAAAGGTGTGGGACACTTCCACTAACCCACTGGGGGTTTTATGGCAATTCATTTTGCAGCGTACAGGCAACTCACTGGAGGAACATCACCCGATACTTCAAAGACCAGAAGGCAGTGCGCTGCCAACGCCCATGGAGGTGGGGCCTTAAGAGATCAAAAGTGCGGGGAATGCTTGGCGTCTGCTGTGCTTATCTGCCCATGATTAAGTGCGAGGGAAGCACGAAATGCGTTTTGGAGACTGAAATTGGTGTTTAGTGACTCTGCCATTGTAAGCCTCAAGCTGTGAGCATTAAACACGCTGATACCTACCTCCTGTGTGTGGCTTTCCTGAATGGTGACAACTCTTCATTGGATATTTATATATATATATATATATATATATATATATATATATATATATATATATATGTGTGTATATATATGAGAAAAGAGTGTTGCCCACAAAGAGGAAGCCTCACTGGATGAATTAGAACCATTTATTCCAAGGATTTAGTCCGCCAGGCACTCTCAACACAGTTGCAGCCAAACGCGTTTCGGGCGTAACCACCGCCTTTGATCACTGGCAACAGGGAAAGCGGCAGGTGAACCAGCTGCGCTCATTTAAATGTCCCGCCCCAGTGGGCGTGAGCACGGTTGCATGTTGGTCTCTGTAGTCCACCTGACATTCAGACCTCTATGGGTCCCACCATACCTGCCAAATACACAGTCTTACCCAAGTGGGCAAGTCAGGAGCAAACTGGCCGACATCTTAGGCAATCCCTCGAACGGATTCATCCCTCCTGCAGCATCCCTTGATCTCTGACGCTGTGGACCCGCTCTGTACGCGGTGGGACTTCCTCGTGGCTGGACGGCCGCTACACAAGAGAAAAGAGTGTTGCCCACAAAGAGGAAGCCTCACTGGATGAATTAGAACCATTTATTCAAAGGATTTAGTTCGCCAGGTACTCCCAACACAATTGCAGCCAAACGCGTTTCGTGCGTAACCACCGCCCTTGATCACTGGCAACAGGGAAAGCGGCAGGTGAACGAGCTGCGCTCATTTAAATGTCCCGCCCCAGTGGGCGTGAGCACGGTTGCATGTTGGTCTCTGTAGTCCACCTGACAACCAGACCACTAGGGGTCCCGCCATACCTGCCTGGTCTTAACCCAGTGGGCATGTCAGGAGCAAACTGGGCGACAACTTAGGCAATGCCTCGAAATTGCTCGAAGCGCGTCTGGCGCAGTTACTGGTGTTTACTACTGATGGAAGGCTCATGGAACTCCCTGAATAAATGGTGTTAACTCATTGGGTGTGACTCCTTCAACCTGAAGCAACTCTTTCTTCGTTTGTATTTTGCGGCTTGCCCAAGCCGCGAAGGAGTCCCTCTGCTTATCGAGCAGGTCCAGCACATCAGGAAACTGAGACGCGCATGGAACTTGGGTGAGAACATTGGCAGCAGTGGGACCCACTGGGGTTTGAATATTGAAGCAAACTACACCGACATGGGTGCACCAGCGAACCCGCCCATTGGGGCGGGGACTATTTAGCCTTGTGGTGTGGCGTGCTTTTCCTGCAGCTGTTTTCTGTGTATACCAGTGACCAAGAGCGGGCATGCTCGAAACGAGTCTGGCACAGATACTGGTGTTTACTACTGATGGAAGACTCATGCAACTCCCTGAGTAAATGGTGTTAACTCATTGGGTGTGACTCCTTCAACCTGATGCAACTCTTTCTTCATTTGTATATATATATATATATATATATATGTGTATACATATATATATATATATATATATGTGTGTGTGTGTGTGTTTACAATATGATTCAGATTTTCAGGTTGGAGTGATTCAACGAGATCAATGCAGTTTTAAGTAAAGCTCCTAGTTTTCGATATTTACTGCATTTTATTTAAATAGTGAAAAACAGGAAACAACTCTTTTTTCGTTGACAATTCTCAGCCCAGTAGCTGTGCAGACAGACAACATTGTAATTTAATTAAAAAAGATAGGTTATTTCCTGTAGTGCCTTAAACAGTTGCTGGAGGCCTACTTTTATACAATAAAACTATCATTTTCAAGTGTATTATTGATTTTTTGTGTAGCTTATATAGAACTATTATTGTACCATTATGCTGAGCGATTGTGAATGTATTAGTGAAATTAATGTTAAACTATACGTAAAATGTAATTCTGGTAATTTTATGTTAGTCTTTTTACATGAAATTCCTGAAAATATGCTTTTATGCCACATTGTGTAATTAGGCACTGTTCATGGTAAAGATATGGGGCCAGATGTACAACCATTCACTTTAGCGAGTTGCAAATTGCCCCAAACTGCGACTCGTATTTTGCAACTCGCTAAAGTGAATGTTCAACAGTGTCTCAGACACTTTGCAATTCCCCATGGGGTCGCAAATTGCATGCCTCATCAATATTCATTAGACAAGCGCAATTTGCGACGCCATTGGAAATGGCCAGCACTCACACATGGATGGTAGCCTGTTGGGGTCACCAGACCACCATGTCTGTGACAACTTTTTAATAAGGAGGTTTTTTATAAAAATGCAACCCGTTTTCCTTAAAGTTAAATGGTATGCATTTAAAATAGAAAAATGAAACTTTTCAGTTTAATTTTTAAGGGACCACTGCCTGCTCTTAAAAAACATTTCCACACCCATTCACAAAGGTGAAGGGGTCCCCTGGGACCCCTTCCTGTTTGCGAGTGGTTTACCACCTACTTGAAGTAGGTGGTAAACTGTGAGTGTTTTGCGGCCACAAATGCGGTCGCAAACCAATCATACATTACATTGAGACTCGCTATTAGAAAGAGATGCCCTTGGCATGCCCCTTCCTAATAGCGAGTCGCAAACCATATTTTGCGAGTCGGTAATAGGTTATCGACTCGCAAAATATGGTTTATGCATAGGGCGGACCCAATTTTGCACTCGCAAACTGGTCGAATTCCCATTTGCGACCGCAAAAACAGTCGTACTTCTGCCCCCTAGAGTTGGTGCATGAGAACAATGCAAGTGGCCAGAACCCAATCAGCTACTGCTTTCGGCGTACATTTTTTATGTGCTCATGTTTACTAAAAAATCGTCATGTTCAAAATGAATGCGAGTAGACATTTCACTTCAAAATATATTGCCAAATGTTGGCTTTGCATTTGACAAAATTATGTATGATTTCCGTTACCTTTACCAAAATTCAGGTAATTTAGCAAAAGCAACTTACACGAATTTTTCACACCTCTTTTTTTACCATTTGGGAACTCACCATCTTTTTCAATTCTGCCCTATGCAAGAGCCCCCACCAGCCCCCCACCCTGAAATCTAATGAGGAGGGCAGGTGTCCAGCACGTGTCAGAAAGAGAGGCATGGAGAAGAAATTGTTCTCCCAAGCAAAACATCTTTATGGTTTTATGACCCAAGGTTTAAGGTCATCACCCGCCAGCAATAAATATTCCCAACCAGCAGCCAGTAACCCAAGCCAACAATAACAGAGAACCAAAGGAAGGGGAACAGGCAGATGAGGCTTCCTGCATCAAGAGGAAGAGTTTTTATTGGTCCCAAACTACACTAGAAGGGGCCAAACACCACCAAAAATAAACTAAAATAGAACAAAAGCTTCTGATTGGCCAACTATAATTCTACTATTTAAGGATGAAGCAGAAGACCTCCTAAAAAGTCTCTTCTTTGAAGGACCTAGATTTTTGTTGTGGTTTGGTTTAGGTCTGTGATGACGTTAAACATCCGTGAAATTGTATATATAACAACGGCAATACAACAATAGCCCTAATGCAGAATGGACCAGAAAACTGCAACCTGACCCCTGCTTTCTGATCTGAGGAACTATCTGGACAGAGTCCAGGCACTACGTAGAGATAGACCACACTGACAATCAATGGATCTTCGGGTTAGAAACAGTGTGCTCCAGTAACACACATGTAAAGAGGATTTCTTAAATGTCTAAGAAATTCATTTCTTCAATGTGAATTAATGTGGAATCTAAAACGGCAATACTTTGACTGAGAACAATTGTGAAAAATTCTCTCCCAGTTTCTCAGGTTTGTGATATCTCGTCCACCTTATTAAAAGTGCCATCGGATATCATGCACTTGTAAAAAGGCGTATAGAATATTCATTACGTTTGTGATGGAGTAACTTGTCGGCCAAACTCTAAATCAGGCCCCTAAAGCCTTTGTAACTAGGATGTGCTAGAGGAAGCACACATGAAGTCACAGCCTGTACTGGTGCTACAAAACCTTTAGACAAAGTGTAGGCAAAGAATGTCAGACAGGAACGAACACTGGCTTTATTCTAAAGCGCTAAATCTACATGAACGACTTTGCTGACGTCATTTTTATACATTAATGTGAGGAATACACTGTAGAAACCAGGGACATTTTAGGGATTTTGGGGGTCCGGGGCCAAACATAATTTGGGCCCACTGCTTGGAACAATTCTGAAGTTATTATTCATTTTAAGCTCATTCCCACCCTCAGCAACTACAGTTTCATCATGGACAACCCTCTGTGTTGCCCACCATAGCTTTAAGGGGACCCGAGACCTTCACTGGTTCCCATGTATTGCAAAGCCTTTGAATATTTATGAGATATTGGAGAACTTTGAGCCCTTTTTGATATTGTGCAGGAGGGGGCATCAATTTTGTGTTATGCCACTATCTGGGACTGTCCTGAAAGCTTAATGATGGGGTACCAAGAAAGATGTGTGCCTGAGGACAGAGCCAACTTTGCCCAATGTACCAACAGGTCCTAAGGTCCTAGTCCTGAGGAAGCCCACTATTTATGTAGGATCGAAACATGTCAATAAAATTACCACTGCTAGTGACTGAGACCCTTGAATGAACACAATGAGAACCTGGAAGATTTATCTTAAAGGACTTTCACCCAGTGCTGAAATTAAACTTTCTCCGCCTCCTACAGGAAAAGACAATGTGATCCTGCAACATCTCACATAATGGTCCCATGTCCAATGAAATCAAAGGACTGGCGTCATCATTCAGGGCCGGCCTTAGGCATGTGCAAGCTGTGCACCTGCACAGGGCCACCAAACCCCAGGGGCCACCACGCTAATATATATCCTTAATATAATTATCCTCTGAGGATGGATACATATTTGTGTGGTGGCCCCTGGCAGGGATTTGGCGGCCTCCGGCTCTGTTCCACTTCTAAACACCCTGACCCCCCCCCTCTTTACTGGACTCCGCGCTCTGCCCCTGCTCGGACCTCCTCTTCCGGGGCCCCTTACCTACGCTCCCTGGCCAGGGCCACCATGACCCTAGAGCTGCCCCTGCATCATTTCACATGCTGTAACTTTTACTTTTCTTCATTTTATAAACTTATGGTCCACAATTACCTCTGGCAGCAGCTTACATTGTTTTCTTCTTTGACAAAAAAAATAAATAAAATTGTAAACAAAAAAAAAAGAAAAACAGTGATTTAATGAATTTCCGATTTATCTTTTCTTGTATATATAAGAGAACACCAACCACCAACAGTTGGAGGCCCACATGCATCCGTGTAAAGATTGTTTTATTTTTCTCTTGCAGCACAACTAAAACTTCAACAAACTCGGGCCAAATACGCGATAAGAGTTCCAACGCGTTTCGGGCGTCACCGTGCCCTTCATCTTGGGAAATGGCATGTAAGGGGAGGCAGCATGATGGCTCCTTAATTTGTGTTTAAAGTCCGCCTACTGGCGTCTTCGCTATGCAATCTGGTATTTGCAGTTCATTCAATAATCCTTTAGTAGGTCTCTCTCTGTGCATATATATATATATATATATATATATATATATATATATATATATATATATATATATATATATATATATATATTTTTAACAAAGCCTGTGCTAGGCTGAAACGCGTTGGTCCGAGCTTGAAGCTGAAATAAAATCAAAGTAAAAACCAAATCTTGAGTGCCCCATCCCTTGATGTAAAATTGTCGTGTTGGCCCAGGATCCGGCCCCTATGCAGAGCACCCGTAATTGAGCGCGTGGAGTCAAAGGGATCGCATTGTGGAAAAAAAATATATATATATATATATATATACATATATATATACCTTTCCTCTTCCAGAAAAAATCATTACAATTGGTCTCCATAATTCATTCTATACAAAGCAAGTCTAATATGTGTTTGTATCTGTATTTCTTGATCTCATCTTAGTCACTGGCTGTCAGGGCTTCTTCTTCGTTCCCCTGCAGCCTACTGCATTTTGCTGATGCAGAACCTGGAACCCATGACCCGGCCCCCTGTTTCTCCTGGTTCCCGGCGTTCCCCTGTAGATAGAGCCGCATGCATGATTGTACACTCTGAGCACCTGCTGCTTCCACCGGGTCAAGGACCAGAAGGGATTGACTTGACCAGCCTGGTTTGATTGAATCTTCCTGTCAAGGTTTTTTATTATTATTATTATATTTTATTAGGCGCATGAATCATCCCTAAGGGGATCTCTCTTGTGCCGAAGCCGTCAGATAGAGGTCACAATTCCATATGATGATTAGGACTAGGGTTTGGACTTGATGTACTGGGTGTGTTTGTGGTTGCAAAGCCTGTGAGTCACAAAAATGCAAGATGCAATGTTCGAAATGTACTTTGTAAACCGGAAATTGCTTTCTGACTTGTAACATGATCTTTGTGACTCACGGCGAGTCAGAGGAGGGGGAGGAGCGAAAGTGTCCCTCCTTCCTCTCCGAATTGCAATGCAACATAAAAATAGTTTGCGGCCCCAGTTGTGGTTGCAATCCTTTGATTGGATGCCATCATCTGAACGGCAGGCTTCCACTTAGCGAATAAGGCTGCGGCACAGTGAGAACGGACAGCTGTCCACAGGTCCTGTGCACAGCCACACAATGCAATTTACAGACTAACAACTTGTAATGCTGCTTGTCTTTCTTAAATGGACAGATTCTGTGCATGCGAATGCTGGGATGGAGGTCTGGTGCCCTCTCTACAGTCCAACATTTGCAGTTCGTCGTGATCTGCAAACTGCACCTTGTGTCATTAATGTTACTACCCGGTACAAAAGGGGGTGGTGATGGACGGAGCATCTGAACCAATCAAACACTCACACCCAGTCAAGAGATCTGGGTTTAATCCATCACCGTTCTTTAGCCCACTCTGCCACCCCAGTTCAGACATGGCCATATGCAAATCAGTCTGACCCTGTGCCTCATGGGAACAGTCCAGCCCAAACTGCCAAGCCATGCATTCCCTGGACCGGAAACAAGCTTCCTAGGACCGGTTTCTGGCATTCCAGCCGTCTTCAGCCCGGCTTGCTTGAATCCAGTGGCAAAGTGAGCAAGGGACTCACGTCTGAGCATACCCGGCCACACTTATGGCGACAAAGCGGTACAAAATTAATGTTACTACAACAAGATTCTGACAATCCTTCCGAATTACTGTTTTGTGCTTCCGCAGCAGTGCAAAGATGAGGGTGCTTTCTCTATACTATTCTCTTTTGTAGGTCACAATTGTCTGTGTGTTCACACATGTGAGGCTATGGTTGTGGGCATGTACCTCTTTGTGCTTATATATTGTATTGTATTGCAACATTTATATAGCCCTTACAACCCCTATGTTGGGCGCTGAGGCATTTGCCTTCATGGGTAGCATGCAACACCTTGTAGGGTGAGGGGTAGGAAGTGTGTTGTCTTTGTTTTGATCCTGTGTGGGAAGTGTTTCTGGTATGTTTTGTTTGCAGGATGTGAGTGTGTCTGTGTGTTCATGCATTAGAGTGTAAAAAAGTGTCCTGTGTATTTTTATTGGAGTTGGGTGAAAGCTTTGCTTAGGCCTGTGAAGTCAGGACAGAGATTCACGCGGGTTTCGGTCCCACTGGTATTCAGGCCCATTGTGCGAATATGTGTGCTTTCATGTGTCTGTGTTTTCACACATATGTTTATGGATATGTTCATGTGTTGGCATGTTTAGATAATTTCGCATATTTGTGTGTGTGTGCATGTGACTATATCAGCCCTTCAGTGTCTATAAGGCTTATTGACACACTGCATTTTGCAGAACATAAATAGTACTAGCAGAGTACAATTCGCCTACTACAAAATGCTAATCAGAAACTGACGGGCGTAGACCTGAGCCTCCGCTCCTCTTATCTTTCTGTGTGGAGACCTCCACCACGGTGGCAAAGATCACCCCCAAGGTAGGTATCTGTTTCAGTAGTAAATGTGGGCTGGACATGGGATTGGATTGGAAAATGGGGTATACTTTCTACTAAAGGAGAGGGGTTTTGCGTAATTTAAAGAGGGGTTTAGGAAGGAACATGCTTACACCAACACACATTTACATAAGAGTAAGAACATTGCTATTCACAAACTGCACTTCTGAAGTTAATACAGCCCTGAAGGTGGCAAAACAGGTTTAAATGTGCTTTAGCCAAGCTTTGGAGTAAGTCAAGCAGAAGGCATTATCGCTCACAGGAACTGCAACACACTCCCATAGAAAACAATGATAGCTGGCAAATAAACACCCTATAGTAACTAAGGTAAACATAATTATTTTGGCAATCAATATCTATGCATATTTATTTAAATGTTAAAAAAGACATAATTATTACATTATTATTTTATTATTCACAAAGTTAAAAGTAAACTTAATTTTAAACACATAAATTACACTGTCAGTCTTTTCCTAACATATTATTACTATTTATTTGCAGTAAAATATTCTTGAATTTTTTAATAAAGAATAATACATTTTAACAGTTTTTCCTATAGCTTCCCGTAGGGAGATCTCCACGTGGTGGTGGAAATCTTCACCTACCTGTGCAACCTTACTAGCAGCAACTTTGCACTGTTGAATCCTGTTGTTGAAGGCCCCACCCCCTGATCTGAGAGGGCTGGAGATATGTTAATCGACACATCAGTACAAATCTACACTCAGAAATAGGAAATCGTAAAAACGTGTAGAATTAGACCGAGAGGTGGTAGTAAACAAACATTCAATTACAAATGTGTGAATAGGCCCCTACATGTCAGTAAGTATGTACGCGCCTCTGAAGTTCGATAGTGATTCTATGTATGGGTTGGCAGTGTGTATGTGCTTGCTTATGTGTGTGTAAGAGTCTGTTATGTTTGTTTGTGTGTGTGTGTATGTATGTTTGTGTATGTATCTGTTTTTGTCTGCGCATGTCTGTATCTCTGTGCATGTGTGCCCATAGTTTGTTCTGTATGTGTTTGTGTATGTCTGTGCGGGGCTCGAGTTGGGGTACCACGCGATGGACGGCATCCCCCACTTATTTTACCGGGAGATCGATAACTGGAGCCACACATTCACTCTTTGGCCTCTCTGGGGCGAGATCGGAGCCCATTCAGAACGATGCTCACGCGCTGGATTCTCTGATCCAATCACATCTAGGGGGTGAGCGAGGGGAGGCAATGAGTCTGATGGTGCGAGCCACCTTTCTTGGCGTCACTTCCTGTCGTGACGTCAGCGTCCCCCCCCCCCACATATTTTTTTAGGACTTGTGCCCTGTGTCTGTGTGTCTCGCGTGTGCGTGTCAATCTCTTCAGGTGTGTACAAAGTCGGTCTGTGTGTCTCTCTGTTTGTGTGCGTGTTTCCGCCTCGACAGGTTCCCACAGAGTTTGCAGTATGTCAGACTTGCACGTACACGTGTGCGTGTGCACGCACAACTCGCCACGCGGGTGCCACAGCTCGTAGCACCTCTCTGCTGCACGTGTGCGCGTGGAGTGCTCTCTCTTTCCAGGGCAGTGTGTGTGTTCACCTTCCTGAGCTGCGCGTTGTGTGAGGGCCCCGGGGGACGCTCCTCCGCCGTGGACCACGTGTCGAAGCTCAAACATGCACGCACATTTCCCGCCGCGGGCCGCTCCGTGTGTGACTAATATTAGGAGCACCAGGGGTTATTTACACGAGCACCGAGAGGGTGAGTCAAGACCTTGGACTTCCCTTCTCAGCTCACATATTACAATATGGTTCGGATTTTGAGGTTTTTTTTGTAGTAAGTTATCCCATATGGGGCGAGAGGGCACGATGCATACAATGAATTTATTTTTAAACTCGAGGTTTAACTCCGCTCCAAGTTCATCAGCATATGTTTAACCCAGAACTTTTTATGTTGTAGCAGAAGGGTGTCCAAACTTGGACCAAGAGGGCTGCATCCGTCCCGTATATTCAGTATAAAAACTGTAACTGTTCAAATGATTCCTAAGGGCCGGACTGGGAACCAAAACCGGCCCTGGCAAAGTGCTCGGCCGGCCCCTCCGCCCCCCGGGCGGGAGGGGGGCGAGCGCTTTGCCAGGGCCGCTTTTCAGCCGTTTTTGTTACTGGGCCGATTTTGCAGCTATGCTGCAAAAACGGCTCTGCAACAAAAACGGCCCCCAGGGCCCAAAACCGGCCCCCACCCTTGCGGCCGACCGGGGGATTGCCCGGTGCCCATAACGGCCAGTCCGGGCCTTCCTATTTACATTATTTACTTGTAAGATCATCAAATTTTATTTTTTTTGCAGTTTTTATACAGCGCAAACTTGACTTTGAAGGTATTGGAGCGCTTTACATGAGCAATAGTTACGTTTCACAAGGACACATAAATATTTTTTTTTTGGTAGGCACGGGGCGAATAAGTGATTTGCCTAGAATCACAGGATGATGAGCCGACGCCGAGACTCAAAACCTGGTTTCCCTGCTCCAAAGTCAACAGTTCTGGCCGTTATGCCATCCAGAACACTGACAGGGACGAAGCTCCTTAGCAAGGGGTGTGTTGGTGGTGTGATTAAAATTAGAAAACATCATGAGTAGAAAAACCCCTTTTCAGTGGAGATTATACTTCCACAGTGCAGAAATATTGGGCCTAGTGAATTTATGAATGTTGACTGGCAGTAAAACTTTACCTTCAATGGCTATTAGTAAAGACCATCAGATATAAATTACCACACTTGTAAAAATGCACCCAGTGTGGCAAACTGTAACTGTTCAAATGATTCCCATTTACATTTCTTACTTGTAAGATCACCTAATTTTATTTTTTTTGCAGTTTTTATATAGCGCAAACTTGACCCAAAGATATTGGAGTGCTTTACATGAGCAATAGTTACGTTTCACAAGGACACATAAATATTTTTTTTGGTAGGCGCGGGGTGAATAAGTGATTTGCCCAGAATCACAGGCTGATGAGCAGACGCCGAGACTCAAACCTGGTTTCCCTGCTCAAAAGTCATCAGCTCTGGCCATTATGTCACCCAGAACACTGACAGGGACGAAGCTCCTTAGCAAGGGGTGTGTTGGTGGTGTGATTAAAATTAGAAAACATCATGAGTAGAAAAACCCCTTTTCAGTGGAGATTATACTTCCACAGTGCAGAAATATTGGGCCTAGTGAATGTATGAATTTTCACTAGCAGTAGAACTTTACCTTCAATGGCTATTAGTAAAGACCTTCAGATATAAATTGCCACACTTGTAAAAATGCACCCAGTGTGGCAAAAATAAAGATATGAACATAACCACACATTAGCACTGGTGGTAAAATATCATTGCTGGTAGCAGGTTCAAGTTACCGTCATGGTTTTCATTCCACTTCCTGTAATGAGTCCCTTGATGTTTTCAAAGGCATTACTTGTATCCAATAGAAAGCATTGCACATTACTTCCGGGTCACAGGTGGACATGGCAGCCATTTTAGTTTAACTTTTATAGAGAGTCCTTCCCATAATGCACTCTTTGCACATCTTAGCAACCCGTTTCCTGGCGGCTTCTCGTCCGTCCACATTCAGAGTGTTCATATTGGCCCCGTGTGGTCCAACTGCAAATCTGACCCAGTGGTCTACGGGGTCATCGCTATTGGGGTGCTAGAAAGATGGTTGGAGCATCTCGGGTAGGGAGGCACCCCTAGATGTAACTCCAGCAGACATCAGCAGCTAAAGGCAGTGCATGTCTTTCTCCCTCAGCAGCTACATGGAAGTGCATTTATCTTTTAGCAGTTACAGGGCAAGTGCATTCGCTTCCCTTTCAGGAGCTATCAGGAAGTGCATCGGTTTCCATTTTCAGCAGGTAGTGTGACGTGCATTGTTTTCCCTTTTTTAGCTATCAAGAAGTGCATTGGTTTCCCTTTAGGCAGCTAGCAGGAAGTGCATTGGTTTCCCTTTCTGCAGCTATCAAGAAGTGCATTGGTTTCCCTTTCGGCAGCTTTATCATGAAGTGCATTGGTTTCCCTTTGGGCAGCGAGCAGGAAGTGCATGAGGTTCCCTTTGGGCAGCTATCAGGAAGTGCATTGGTTTCCCTTCAGGCAGCTATCAGGAAGTGCATTGGTTTCCCTTTCTGCAGCTATCAGGAAGTGCATTGGTTTCCCTTTCGGTAGCTTTATCAGGAAGTGCATTGGTTTCCCTTTAGGCAGCTATCAGGAAGTGCATTGGTTTCCCTTTCTGCAGCTATCAGGAAGTGCATTGGTTTCCCTTTAGGCAGCTATCAGGAAGTGCATTGGTTTCCCTTTCGGCAGCTATCAGGAAGTGCATTGGTTTCCCTTTCGGCAGCTTTATCAGGAAGTGCATTGGTTTCCCTTTGGGCAGCGAGCAGGAAGTGCATTAGGTTCCCTTTGGGCAGCTATCAGGAAGTGCATTGGTTTCCCTTCAGGCAGCTATCAGGAAATGCCTTGGTTTTCCTTTAGGCAGCTACCAGGAAGTGCATTTGTTTCTGTTTGAGCAGCTATCAGGAAGTGCATTGGTTTCCCTTTAGGCCGCTCGCAGGAAGTGCCTTGATTTCACTTTCTGCAGCTATGAGGAAGTGGATTGGTTTCACTTACTGCAGCTATGAGGGAGTGAATTGGTTTCCCTTTCTGCAGGTATGAGGAAGTGCATTGGTTTCACTTTCTGCAGCTATGAGGAAGTGCATTGGTTTCATTTTCTGCAGCTATGAGGAAGTGCATTGGTTTCACTTTCTGCAGCTATGAGAAAGTGCATTGATTCATTGTCTGCAGCTATGAGGAAGTGCATTGGTTTCACTTTCTGCAGCTATGAGGAAGTGCATTGGTTTCACTTTCTGCAGCTATAAAGAAGTGCATTGGTTTTCCTTTCAGCAGCTACAAGGAAGTGTATTGGTTTCCATTTCAGCAGCTATAGGGAAGTACCTGGTGGAAAGTGCATTTTCCCCTTTCAGTGGTTAGATGGAAGTTCATTTGTTTCCATGTAGGCAACAAGAGGAAATTGCATTTGTTTCCCTTTGGGCGGCTAACAGACAGCGCATCTATTTCCTTTTAGCCATCTAGAGGGGAATTTGTTTCCTTTCAGCAGCGAAAGGGAAGTGCATGTATTGTCCTTTCAGCCGTTAGAGGGATGTGCATGTGTTTCCCTTCCAGGAAGCAGAGGGGAGTGCATGCATTTCTCTTTTAGCAGTTAGAGGGATGTGCAGGCGTTTCCCTTTCAGGAGGTAGAGAGATGTGCATACGTTTCCCTTATAGGAGGTAGAGGGAAGTGCAAGCATTTCCCTTTGAAGACGTAGCAGGAACTGCATGCGTTTCCCTTTCAGGAGTTAGAGGAAAGTGCATGTGTTTCCCTTTCAGGAGGTAAATATATGTTAATGTGTTTCCCTTCCAGGAGGTAGAGGAAAATGCCTGCAATTCCCTTCCAGCAGGTAGAGAGAAGTGCATGCGTTCCCTTCCAGGAGTTAGAGGCTAGTGCATGAGTTTCCCTTTCAGCAGTTAGAGGGACCTGCATGTGTTTCCCTTTCAGGAGCTAGAGAGAAGTGCATGTGTTTTCCTTCCATAAGGTACAGGACCGTGCATGTGTTTCCCTTTCAGGAGGTAGAGATACATGCTTGTGTTTCCCTTCCAGTAGGTAGAGGGAAGTGCATACGTTTCCCTTCCTGGAGGTGAAGGGAAGTGCATGCGTTTCCCATTCAGGAGGTAGAGGGAAGTGCATACGTTTCCCTTCCTGGAGGTGAAGGGAAGTGCATGCGTTTCCCATTCAGGAGGTAGAGGGAAGTGCATGCGTTTCCCTTCCTGGAGGTAAAGGGAAGTGCATGCATTTCCCATTCAGGAGGTAGAGGGAAGTGCATATGTTTCCCTTCCTGGAGGTAAAGGGAAGTGCATGCGTTTCCCTTCCTGGAGGTAGAGGGTAGTGCATAAGTTTCCCTTCCTGGAGGTAAAGGGAAGTGCATGCGTTTCCCATTCAGGAGGTAGAGGGAAGTGCATACGTTTCCATTCCTGGAGGTAAAGGGTAGTGCATGCATTTCCCATTCAGGAGGTAGAGGGAAGTGCATACGTTTCCCTTCCTGGAGGTAAAGGGAAGTGCATGTGTTTCCCATTAAGGAGGTAGAGGGAAGTGCATGCATTTCCCGTCCAGGAAGTAGAGGAAAGTGCATGTGTTTCCCTTTCAGCAGGTAGAGAGAAGTGCATGCGTTTCCCATTCAGGAGGTAGAGGGAAGTGCATGCGTTTCCCTTGCAGGAGGTAGAGAGAAGTGCATGCGTTTCCCATTCAGGAGGTAGTGGGAAGTGCAAGCGTTTCCCTTGCAGGAGGTAGAGAGAAGTGCATGCGTTTCCCTTCCTGGAGGTAGAGGGAAGTGCATACGTTTCCCTTCCTGGAGGTAAAGGGAAGTGCATGCGTTTCCCTTCCTGGAGGTAAAGGGAAGTGCATGCATTTCCCATTCAGGAGGTAAAGGGAAGTGCATGAGTTTCCTTTCCTGGAGGTAAAGGGAAGTGCATGCGTTTTCCTTCCTGGAGGTAGAGGGAAGTGCATATGTTTCCCTTCCTGGAGGTAAAGAGAAGTGCATGTGTTTCCCATTCAGGAGGTAGAGGGAAGTGCATATGTTTCCCTTCCTGGAGGTAAAGGGTAGTGCATGCATTTCCCATTCAGGAGGTAGAGGGAAGTGCATACGTTTCCCTTCCTGGAGGTAAAGGGAAGTGCATGTGTTTCCCATTCAGGAGGTAGAGGGAAGTGCATGCATTTCCCGTCCAGGAAGTAGAGGAAAGTGCATGTGTTTCCTTTTCAGCAGGTAGAGAGAAGTGCATGCGTTTCCCATTCAGGAGGTAGAGGGAAGTGCATGCGTTTCCCTTGCAGGAGGTAGAGAGAAGTGCATGCGTTTCTCATTCAGGAGGTAGAGGGAAGTGCATGCGTTTCCCTTGCAGGAGGTAGAGAGAAGTGCATGCGTTTCCCATTCAGGAGGTAGAGAGAAGTGCATGCGTTTCCCTTGCAGGAGGTAGTGGGAAGTGCATGCGCTTCCCTTGCAGGAGGTAGAGAGAAGTGCATGCGTTTCCCATTCAGGAGGTAGTGGGAAGTGCATGCGTTTCCCTTGCAGGAGGTAGAGAGAAGTGCATGCGTTTCCCATTCAGAAGGTAGAGAGAAGTGCATGTGTTTCCCATTCAGGAGGTAGAGGGAAGTGCATGCGTTTCCCATTCAGGAGGTAGAGAGAAGTGCATGCGTTTCCCATTCAGGAGGTAGAGGGAAGTGCATGCGTTTCCCTTGCAAGAGGTAGAGGGAAGTGCATGCATTTCCCGTCCAGGAAGTAGAGGAAAGTGCATGTGTTTCCCGTTCAGCCGTGAGAGAGACATGCTTGTGTTTCTCATCAGCTCCCTGGGTGTAGAGACAACTGCACATCTCTAACTGATTGTGGTTCTTTCCTCTCCCAGACCCTCAACC
Organism: Lissotriton helveticus; assembly: GCF_964261635.1. NCBI lineage: Eukaryota > Metazoa > Chordata > Amphibia > Caudata > Salamandridae > Lissotriton > Lissotriton helveticus. Next base: position 832,802,676 of record NC_136073.1, on the reverse strand, counting down.
ATCTCTCAACCTCTGGGGTCCAGCTGTCAAGGTGGGGGGGGGGGCAGGAGGAACACTGTGGCTAGGCCTGCAAGGCATGCATTGTCATACTCTGTCTGAGTAATGCAAATGTGAGTAGTGTTTGAGAAAGGAGGGCCGGGGCAGCCACAGTAGCTAGTGGTCATTTAAGCTAATCTTAAACAATTTGGTTTGCGCAGCCTGCACATAAAAGCCAAGAGATGCAAACCCCTCAGCTGGCTGGTCAACACATACCTGCACCAAGAGAGATAAAATCTCACCCAAAGTCAAGCTGTGCTTTTTTATTGTAGACTTTCTAAAGCTAAGTGGCCACCACCTTTTCTTTGTAATTTTCATGAACCTGCCGGCTGGGTTCAAACACACATTTGTAAAACAAATGCTCTTTTAATCAATCTTTGGCAACACTTGCATGTGTAATCATGCCATGAAAGTTTTGTGTATTATAATATTTGTATTCAGGTATTTACACTCATGCATTAATAATGAAAAAATAAAACAGCAAGTACCAGAATGCAAATAAATAAAAGGACGTGCTGAACAAGTCACACTTGACAAGCTGCAACATGATTTTTGGGTCTGTTTCATTCTGGCAAACTCCACTGTGTCTAATTGCTGCGGCTGTTACTTTGTGAGGGCGAAGGGGCGTCCCCTGCCTGCTGCAGTGGCGCTAAATGAGAAAAATAAAATGGCAAGGAAATGATTTCATTGGCATTTTATTTTTCACGTTTAGCACGCAGCAGCCTCCAGGCGGGATACATGGGGGCGTGTCCTCCTCTGCTTCCAATTGCCAGCCTAGAGGACTGGAAGAGCAAGATCGACCCTCCAAAGTGCGCATGTCAGTTTGGCCGTCTCTCCTGAGCCAGCCAAAGTGACATGCGCACCTTGCAGCTCTCCACTCAGCTGTCTTAGACAGCTGGGTGAAGACCAAGCACAGGTCTAAAGGGCCTAAAGAAGCATCCAGCCTGGACGTACTATCCAAATCTGGCGCTGTTCTCATGATGTGAGAGTAGCGCCAGGATTGGCTAGTGGAAGCAGACAGAAGAGGGACCAAGGAGGACGTCGGACGTACAGCAGGCAAGGTAAGTGACTTTATCCAGTATTGGGGTATCTTTCATAGACTCACATGCCTGAATCATTCCCCGTCGTCGAGACGGGAGTCCCACGGTAAATAAAAAAGCAGTGCCAAAAGCACTTTGTAGTAGTAGGCCCTAGAAAAGGCCTGAGGCCTAAATTATAGTAGCCTATCTACCTCATTATGTTAAAAAGACCAGAGTCTTTGCTCCAACCAATCAGCTTACAGCACCCTCTAGAACCCTCTCTGCAGAGCCAGCTCTCCTTAGATTTTCACCGCACGTTGTGTGGAAGGGAGTCTCCCTGAGTCTTGACTCAGTTTTTTGCTCAGAGCTTCAGGATGTCTGACAAGAAGGCCTTGTTTAGACCTTGCAGGACCTGCGAGAAGAAGAGGGTCCATGTTGATGACCAGCATAAGAACTGTATTTATTGCCTTTATGCCAAATATGAGGCAAAAAATTGTAAGATCTGCCGCACCTTCCCTTCTAAGACCTTAAGGGATAGGGAGGCCAGAGTCCTTTAGTGGCTAAAATCCTCTTCTATGGATGATGATGACGGAGCCTCTACCTCCAGCAAGAGGGCGAGGTCTGAAGAGGATAAGACAAGTGAGGGGAGAAAACATGCAAAAACCTCCCACTCCACTTCAGGCTCCTCACAGAGATCTCAACATTCTGTCTCTGGAGCCTCAGCCACCAACGATTCCTCAATTAAAACCGTGAGTAAGAGCTCTGCTGTCTCCTCACCAGTGACTACTATTTCTACTTCAACCTCCTCTTCTACGGCTATGATTTCCACTGCATCTATCACTTCGCCTATTGTGTCTACAAAGATTTGTATTGTGGCTAAAAGAACTCTCGTAGACGGCTCGTCAACGAAGACATCATCGTCAACGAAGCCTTAGTCGTCTAAAAAGAGCCCGTCGACGAAGTCATCGACGCCACCGTCGACGACTGTCTCGTCGACAAAGAAAGCATCGACGACATCGACGATGAATCCGTCGACGGCTGCCCCGTCAACAACGAGCCCGTCGACAGTTGCTCCGTCGACGACTGTCCCGTCGACGGTAGCTCCATCGACGACGGTCCCGTCGACGTCGAGCCCATCGACGACGGTCCCGTCGACGGCGATTCCATCGACGACGATTCCTTTGTCGTGGACAATAAACCCGTCGACGCCGGCATCTTTTCAGCTGGCAGCTGCACCTTTGTCACCGGTGCCATCAAAACTGATGGATTCAGCTTTAGCGAAGCCTATTGCTGGGAATCAGGCTTTTTGTACGCCAGTTTCAACGAAGACCTTTCAACTCGTATCTTACAAGAGGCAACAAGGTTCTTATATGTCGCCACTTATGCCCTCTCATCTTCTAGAATCCTACTCCGATGAGGAAGAAGATGATTTTGAGGATGATGATAATGAAGGAGCTTTTGGTGTGGCGCGTCACCCATCTGATCTCATCATCAAGTGTCAAGATGATGATGAAGACGACACTTATGCTGAACATTACTACCAGGAGGACATTATAGTGCCTCATTCTATGGAACATCAGAGACGGCCTAAGGTCTCAGAAGTCACCCATTTACCGCCTACCCTGATACAGGACTTACAGGCTATGCTGGCAGATTATAAACAACGCTTTCCGCCACAAATGCCTCAGCCTAGTACTTCTGTTCCTCCATCTCAAATTCCACTGCTTTCTCTAGTCGTGGAACCTACGCAACCTGAGTTGCCTCCACAAACCCCGGACACGTCATCAGAAGAGGAAGTAGAGGAAGGAGAGTTGCCTAACGCACCTTCATCAGACCCATGGGATGATTATGTTATCCCCATGCCATCCCCCGACTCCTCAGCCTTCAGATTCACCACCTGAAGATGTAGGTGGGTTCCACAATCTGATGTAGAGAGCAGCAAACAGATTTAAACTCCCGGTGACTGTCGAGCAAACGGAGTGCTTTCTTCATGATTTTAAAGAAGAAACCAGGAAGGTGTCTAGAGCCATTCCTATCATTGATTACATTTGGAAAGAGGGCCTCAAGGTAATGAAAAACCCTGTTTCTGTGCCTGCTGTGTTGCCAAGAATTGAGAAGAAATACCGTGCCCCACTCAATATTCCGGCGTGCCTTATTGGTCATCCACGCCCGGATTCGGTAATCTCTCAGGCTGCACAACAAAGGTTGAAGAAACCGGCTACCCCTATTTCTACACCACCTGATAAAGAGGGGCGACGTTTAGCCCTTATTGGTAAAAAGTTTTCCACCATGGCTGCGGCCTCCATCAGAGCGGCGAATTCTTTGGCGATTATAGGACGCTATGATCGCCAAATGTGGTCAGAAATGGCTGGTTTCATGGAGCTGATTCCAGAGGACAAGAGGCAGGAAGCGCGAAAAATATTAATGGAAGGAGAGCGCGCAGCTGCGGAATCCATCGACTGCGCATTAGATATTGCAAACACAAATTTCAGACAGTTGGCAGGAGCGGCTGTCTTGAGACGTCAAGGGTGGTTGAAGGCCACTACCTTTCGTCCAGAGGTCCAATTGAAAGTACTGGACATGGCATATGACGGAGAGTCCCTCTTTGGGAAACATGTCGACGAAGCTCTCCAAGCAATTAAAACAGATACGGACACTGCAAAATCACTGGGGTCATTGCAGTACAAAAGAGGATCGTTCAGAGGCGTGAGAGGACGCGGTTATTCGTCCAGAGGAAATTATTATCAGCAAGGCAGGCAATACCAGCAGCAATACCACCAGAACTATCAGTCCTCGTATCGCCAGTCTGGATCGGCTGGTTTCTCTCGCCAAGGAGGAAGAAGGCGCACGAACAATCAGGGGCGAGACAATCACAAGAAACAGTGAGGTCAATTGGGACCCACCTTCAATCCCCTATTTTCCCTTGGGCGCGAAGATATCTGCCTTCCAACAACAATGGCATCAGATAACAACAGATCAATGGGTGCTGGACCTGGTCCAACATGGTCACACCCTGGAGTTCATCACCAAACCTCCAACAACTCCGCCCAGGGGTCCCCCTCGTCTTCACTTATTGATCAAGGAAGTTCAAGCAATGCTTCTCAGGAACGCTGTAGAGAAGGTTCCAATCCATCAGAGAAGGACAGGTTTCTATTCCCGTTTTTTCCTCATAAAAAAGAAATCAGGGGAATGGCGACCGATCCTAGACCTACGCAATCTGAACAGATATCTCAAGAAACAGGGATTCCGAATGGTCACTCTCTCGGACATTCTCAACTGCCTCAACGAGGGAGATTACATGGCTTCCTTGGACATGGAAGATGTATACTTCCACATCCCAATCCACCCAAAGCATCAAAAATACCTCAGTTTCACTGTGGCTGGCGCCCATTATCAGTTCAAAGTCCTCCCATTTGGCCTCAAGTCGGCCCCAAGGATTTTTACAAAGTGCCTGGCTCCTGTAGCAGCAGCTCTTCGATCAGCAAAGGTGCAGGTCTTCCCGTATTTGGACGACTGGCTAGTCAAAGGACCATCAAAGGCCAAAGTAAAGTCTGACATTACAATATGCAGCAATCTCTTTGCATCACTAGGCCTTACAATCAACAAGAGCATATCTCAATTGGTTCGGAAGCAGAACCTACTGTTCCTAGGAGCTTGTCTGGACACAGTAGAATGCAAGGCATTCTTGTCTCGAGAGAGACAACTCCGAATACAGGCTTTGGCAATAAAACTGTCAAGAAAAAGGTCACTTTCAGTTTGCCTATTTGCATCACTTCTGGGGATGTGCTCTTCGGCCATCAACCTCATTCCATTAGCACTTCTAAAGATGCGGCCTGTACAGGAAGAGGTACATCGTCAATGGCAACAAGCGACAGGCTCTTTCGAGGACACCATCACAGTCACCAACTGGATGGTGCATGCTCTTCAATGGTGGACACAGCAATCTGGAACAGGGGCTCACATTCTTGCAAACTCCTCCGGATTTCATTCTGACGACAGATGCGTCCATGGAGGGCCGGGGAGGTCATCTCCAGGACTTACAGGTGCAAGGAAAATGGTCTCAACAGCACAAAAAATGCCACATCAACAGTCTAGAGTTGAAAGCCATCTTTCTTTCTCTTCAAGCGTTCCTCCTCAGGATCACAGGATCCTCAGTCCTGGTCAGAACGGACAACACTACCAGCATGTTTTATATAAACAAGCACTGATCACAAAACAAGGAGAGCTTACCTGACGAGGACCCTGGGTTGCCCTCTATCCCTCACGGCAGAGGGATACCGCTGACCGCGCAACTTCTCGCCGCACCCGCTTCGCGGGTGGGTTGAAGCGAGGGGCTTGGAGCTGCTGCTGCACAGGACCCGGGAGGAGCAGAAAGAACACTCGACTACCTCGAGCAGGACAGCGTGAGGCAGGGACTCGATAGACCAGGAGTCCCTGCACAGCTTGGGAGATCGTGGCAGCGCCCCCTCGAAACCACCCCCCCCCGCCTAGCTGAGAGTCAAAAGCATGTGAATTCAGGTGCTTGGTGGGAGAGCTTACCTGACGAGGACCCTGGGTTGCCCTCTATCCCTCATGGCAGAGGGATACCGCTGACAGCGCAACTTCTCGCCGCACCCGCTTCACGGGTGCCGCTTCACGGGTGCCGCTTCACGGGTTGAAGCGAGGGGCTTGGAGCTGCTGCTGCACAGGACCCGGGAGGAGCAGAAAGAACACTCGACTACCTCGAGCAGGACAACCAGAGGCAGGGACTCGATAGACCAGGAGTCCCTGCACAGCTTGGGAGATCGTGGCCGCGCCCCCTCGAAACCACGCCCCCCGCCCACACCACTTCCTATTTACATCCGCTAAAGGCGCTCAGCGGAACGCCGTGCGAAGCCCGGGCAAAGGGCGGGCAGTCTGTGGCAGTCAGGGGCTGTCTGAGGCTGGGCTGGGCCACCCCTCTGTCATCGGCGACTCACACAGCGCAGGTGGACCTATTAACACTAGTGAGAGTATTGCTCTTCCTTTATAGCACGAGCTAATGACCACCCGCTCAGGGAAGAGCTTGAGGGGAGGTGGCGGAGGGTGTCCAAGTGGTATCATAGGTACCATGGACAAATTCATCACACGGGTAGCAGCCGTCATAGAGAAGGAGATTGCTATGACGGAGCGGCGGCTTTCGCAGGAGCTAAATCCGTCTAAGAGATCATCCTTGGGCTCTATAGCTCTGGCAGAGTCACCCATAAACAATTCTGCTCCCCCTTTAACCTCTCCTCACACATCTGACGAACCACAGCTTGCGTCATTGAGGGATAGTATTGACAGACTGGAAAGCCTGGCTGCATTATCTACTCACGCTCCAGAGGTTGATGGCATTGAGGCACCCCCTCCTATTGTTTCCCCTGTTACTATAACCAGCCCTGTGTCCACCCCTCCTACAGCGGGAAATCCTAAGCCGCTGGGCAAATCGCTGCTGGTCCCTAAGATCTCGGCATTTACTAAAAGGAAAAGGGAAAGGATTGCTAGCCCGTTTAAAAGGAGCTCCCTGAAACTGTACAAGAAAGCACGGAAACAGGGTTCCAAGGGCTTAGGTTCCAAATGTCCAACAAATTCCTCTTTTCTATTTAAGGGGACGGGTGCCACCGCAGCAAATGTAAGTGCCCTTCCCGTTCCAACCCACCAGCCTTTGTCTTCCTGTGCCCCGGCTACCTTTGCACAAATCGAGGGGTTGTTGAAATCACTGTTGTCTCCGATTGCCGATAGAGTAGCAGGGTTGGGAGATAGGCTAGACAGGCTTGAACAATCAACCCTGGATAGCTTCTTCTCGCTGAAAGCACTTATCAAACTCCATTCCAAGATAAGGGAGGAGGGGCAGGGAGGGACCTCCCCAGATAGTACTTCCATGGTGTCTCAGCCTGCCTTGCCTGATGTAACCCCTGCGGCTAGTATAGTAACCCCTCAGCCGACTGACATTGCACCCGCAGTGTCGCTGGGGGCTTCCTCGGGGAGTGCTGGTCAAAGAGCGCTAGCTCTTCCTAGTATCCCTAAGCACCCCAAAGTGCCGGGTCGGGCTGAGCTGCCAGGGGGGAGCGGCCCAGTAAAAACAAAGGGAACCCCAAAGGGGTTGGGCAAAGGTAAAGCCACTTCTCAGGCCTGCCCAGCCGATTCTCTGATTTTTAACCATCCCCCTACACACCCACAAACACAATCACTAAACGTTGTCAACAAAGCCGTATTTCCCAAAACTGCCCCTAAATCTCCTCCAATGAACTTGCCCCCTGACTGCCACCCGTATGTTGCTGTCCTTATTAATGTACCCACACTGAAGGCTGGTCACAATGAATCCCCCCAAGCTTTATTAAACAAAACTATGCACTGGCTTGAGTCCAACAGACCCCTTGCGAGGGGCCTTGATGGACACATTATAGGAGCCAGAAGGGTAAATTGGGTGGGTTACGGACACAAGCTAGCGGAAGGAGACTGCGTGGTGGTCAATTTTAGGGACAGAAGAGTAGCACAAACTATTTGCAACTACAAACCCAATTCTGGGGGGCAGGGAATCGGCATAGTGGACTTAACGTTTTTTTATCCAAGACAAGTCCCAACCCCGACTGGTCGAGATTTCGGCACGGGACGGAGTAATAGCTCTAACTGTTTTGATTTCCCTGTTAAACCACTATTTTATCCTCAGGCAGTTTGGTCATCACCTGGGTGGAGACCTCCGGGATATTGAAACGAACCTAATCTTGGGGAGGCCCCCGGAGGTGGCAAACCTGTTGGTGACCCTGATTCGAGTGGGCTGTCAGTGGATTTTGTCACACCCTCCCCGAGTAGAGTAATCCCCACTCCCACGCATGAGAGAAATCAGGTTCCAGATGGGCAAGGAGGGGTCAGCAGCCTAGTGCTTCTGGACTCTTTGGCAGGGGGGAATGGTCTCGACTCCCGAGGTGCTACAGCTGTGACGGATCCAGTTCTCAGGATTTTCAGCTGGAACATCGCGGGAATCGACAGGAAGATGGAATTGCCTGACTGGAGTGCCCTTGTGGAGGGATACTCCATCTGCATATTCCAGGAGACATGGGCCATGGAGCCCTGCCATAAGGTGGGCTACTCGTCTCACTTTGTTCCCGCTGTCATGTCCCAGGCAGGGAGGGGGCGCCCCTCGGGGGGGCCTCCTCATTTGGGTTGCTGTCTCCCTGGATTGCAGGGTGGAGGAACATCCCACAAATTCTCCTGATATCCTCAACATTACGTTGAAGGATTCCCGGGGTCGCCTGCTCTTAGACATTTTTAATGTCTATGCTAGAGGTACTAGGGGAGGAGTGCAATCGGCCACCATTGCACTTCTGGAAGATCTCCTAAGGCAACGGCCAAGGAACTCGTGCACCATGGTGGCGGGTGATCTAAATTGCACGTTCGAGCCTTTGGGCTTCGATGACATGTTAGGCATAGAAGAGGAGGATGCGAGAAAGGGGATTCCGGCCCTGGCTCTGCCCCCCATTAAGAAGTGGACGCAAGTGGCGTTGCAGATCAACGCATTCAATTTGGAATTCGATCTGAGGGCGGTAAATGGGAGGACCAAATCTGACCTGAAGGGTGCACACACATACAATAGGCCCAATCATACATCGAGAATTGATTATATTCTTCTCGACGTTTGTTTATGGAACACTCTGAGCGACATGGAGATTATTGAGAGTATCGAAAGCGATCATAATCTTCTATCTCTCATTCTGTCTCCGGAGTGGCTAAGGGGTAAGGTCGGGTCTCAACAACCTTTGATGGCACCCAAAATCCAGACGTTCAGTGTAGCTAACTGCGGTAGGCGGTTAAAATGGCCTAAGATCGCCCTGTCCAGTGAGAAACTATCTGCCATAGGGGCCCTGCTGGTTGTAGCCCAGAGCAATTTGGGCCCATTGCTTAGTGCACCTAAGGAGGCTACGCAGGTTTTCTGTGCCCTAATTGGGGCTCTGAGCAAATTCTTCGTCTCGTCCAGCAGTGCCCCGGGTATGTCCAACAGAAATGAATCCGGGTCAAGACCGGGCTGGTAAACGAGCAAAGGCAGGTCCCAGAAAAAAGGCCTTGATAGGGGCTGTCAAATCCAAGTCCCCACTAGCAGTTAGAACAGCAAGGAAGGATTATTCTCTCACCATAAAGGCAGCGAAAAGGGAGTGGGAGGAGAAGTTTTGGGAAGATCTTTTGGTTGCAAGCAAGGGAAAGGACGCAAGGGGCTTCTGGAGCTTGATTAGGAACAAGAATAGGCCAGATGTTTCGCTGGTTACATGCAACATCCCCGCCCAGCTCTGGTACACTCACTTCGAGGCCCTGTATTCTCATCCCGAAGGGGTTATCAGCGAGCCCTTTGTCTTGGAGGACGACTCAATGGTTAGTGACATGGATGATTTTACTGAGAGGGAGGTGGAGGCTGTAATCAAGTCCCTGGTCCCACTAAAGGCTGCGGGGCCGGATGGGATACCCGGTGACTTGCTTCGTGCCAATTCCAAGGAATGGGGATAATTGGTCGCTGCGTTATTAAATGCAATCATGAAGGGTGCACTGGTACCTGATTCCTGGAAGGGGGCGGAGGTTGTCCCGATATTCAAAAAGGGGTGTCGGGACAACCCCGCCAACTACAGGCCCATCAGCCTAATTGACTCTTCCCAAAAGGTGGCAGGGAAGGTGATTTTGGGGAGGGTCCTCCATTGGGCAGATGAGCACAAAATACTGTCGGACTTCCAGGCGGGTTTCCGCTCAGGTACGGGGACGATAGAACAAGCATTCCGGTTGATGCTCCTGTACTGGAAGGTGGTGGTGCTGGGCAAGGGCAGTCTTTATCTGGCCTTTATTGACCAGAAGACTGCCTTTGACCTAGTACCGAGGGAGGAGCTATGGAGGGTTTTGCAGGGGCTGGGTCTGCCCGCCTACATCCTGTCGCTTCTGATTAAACTTCATTCAGACAACTATGCACAGGTGCGGTGGGGCAAGAACGGGGAGAAAACCAACAGAATTCCAGTGCGTAGGGGTGTCCGCCAGGGATGTGTGCTGGCTCCCACACTACTCTCATTGTATGTGAATGGTGTGGTTGAGCACCTGCTTAAGGAACCTGCAGATGCTCTGTCCCTGGCGGGAACCCGGATCCCCACCCTGCTCTTTGCCGACGATACCCTGCTTATTGCAAAGACACCTCAGGGTCTCCAAAAGCTCCTCACCCGCTTCCAGGAGTTCTGCTCCCTTAGGGGCCTGATAACTAACGTAGATAAGACCAAATTCCTGACTATGAACCCTCCTAAAAAGCTAGGGCCCCCTCCGATTCTAAATACCGTTCCCCTGGAGAGGGTCCGTGAGTTTGATTATTTGGGGATTCGCCTCAGAAACTCCATGAGCTGGACCCCACATATTCAAAAGATGTTGCTTAACCACAAAAGGGTGACGGGCGCCCTACTTAGGGAACATCGTTCATCCCCCAAACATTGTATCTCCCCAGCTATAGATATTTATAAAGCAAGAGGGGTTGCTGCGGCTTTGTATCGGGCGGAGTTGTGGGGTTCCACAAACCTGGAGGTATTAGCCAAGGCAGAAAGTACATTCCTGAAAGATCTCTTGATACTCCCATCGAGCACACCGACAGTCCAGTGCTTTTTGACTTGGGTTGCAAATCAATCGCGGACCAGGCGCGATTTCGGCCTCTGCTTTTGTGGGCCCGCCTGTGGAGGGTCCTGGAGCTAGCCTCCTATGCAGCAGGTCTGTCCGAGGTAATTGCTATGGAGGGATGGCATCGAATCAAATGGCTAAGGGACATCAAGAGCCTACTGGTGGAGCTGGGTTTGGAAGATTCCTGGGTTACTCGCTCTGCCCCTCCGAAAGCCACCCTAAAGAAGCTATATTGGGACTGGATAACCACTAAACTCATTCGCAATCCTCGTCACTGCAATTCGACCGCAGCATTCCTGAGAATTAAAGACGTGGTTGCTTATGAGCCTTATTTGGACCTAATCTCCATTCCCCTGGACAGGGCTCTCTATTTCACACTCAGAGTGGGCACCTTACCTTTGGCCAACTTGGTGTCTAGGTGGAGATCTTCATCTTCACAGTCCTCACCCTTCTGTGCCGTGTGCTCGTCACGGGTGGAGACGGTGGCACATTTTTTCTTCGAATGTCCAGACTATTATGCCCCAAGGAGGCGCTGGCTAATACCATTGTGCAGGCTCTTAGGCACACAACAGCATCTGGTGGCCCTTCGCATCTTATTGACTGATACATCCCCCTCCATTGTTTGTGGTGTTTCAAAGTTTTTAAAATGGGTTTGGGTGATCTGAGCTAAAAGGCTTTCTATTTCAATTTAATTCTTCTTTTAACTATTTATTGCATTTTACTTGATTATTTTAGTAATTACAACTGTATGTTATTGTAAGCCTTGACAATGTATTTTTGTATGTACCGCTTTTAAGATATTTACATATCGAATTAAAGCTTTTACAACAACAACATAAACAAGCAAGGGGGAACGAGATCAGCAACATTGTCCAGGGAAGCCCAAGAGCTATGGCAATGGTTAACAATTCACAACATAACTCTCAAGGCAGAACACGTCAGAGGTCTCTACAACACCTTAGCAGACAAACTGAGCAGGTCCTCGTCAGATTGCCACGAGTGGGAACTGCACAACAACCAATTGAGCAAGGTGTTTCAGAGATGGGGCAAGCCGACGTTGGATTTATTTGCAACCCAACAGAACAAGAAATGCCGGTATTATGCCAGCAGGTACCCTCAACAGGGATCGAGGGGGAATGCCCTGTCCATGCGATGGTCAGGGATTTATGCTTACGCCTTTCCTCCGATCCCTTTGATTCCACGAGTGATACGCAAGATGAACTTGGAGAGTTGATGCCTTCTCCTAATTGCTCCCAGGTGGCCTCGCCAGTATTGGTTTCAGGAGCTCATGCTACTCTCACAGGAGCCACCGATCAGGCTGTTGGTAACCCCAACGTTACTGTCACGCAACGAGGGTCAGATACTTCACCCAGACCCTCAATCGCTGAAATTCCATGCATGGCTCCTAACTTCCTAGAATTTAAACATCTTCAAATTCCTCAGGACTGCCGAGACATTCTAAAGAAAGCAAGAGCCCAGAGTACATTAAAAACTTATCGTCTCAAATGGAAGCGCTTCTGCGCTTGGTGCATCTCAAACGCTTTAAATCCTATAGAAGCGCCAGCAGAGAAAATACTGCCCTATTTATTGCATTTGGCGCGATCTGGTCTTTCTTTTTCTTCAATAAAGGTCCACTTAGTGGCCTTATCCAGATACAGGAAAATGGCTGACACTCAATCGCTCTGCTCTTCATCGCTAATTAAACAATTCATGAGGGGTCTTTTCCGGGCTTATCCTCCAGGAAAGCCTTCACCACCGGAATGGGAGCTCAACACAGTCCTCTCACAGCTGATGAAGCACCCGTTCGAACCCATCCATAAAGCTGACCTAAAATTCTTGACATGGAAGATTGCTTTGTTATTAGCACTAACTTCCGCCAGAAGAGTGGGAGAAATTCAAGCATTCACTATAAAAGAACCCTTTTTGCATTTTTACCAGGATTATGTCACTTTGCGGACGAATCCAACATTCATACCAAAGGTGCCTTCGCAATTTCATCTAAATGAACCAGTCAAACTGAAAGTTTTCTTTCCAAATCCTTCAACCTCAGCGGAAAGAACATTGCATTCTTTAGACATCAAAAGATGCTTAAAGTTCTACCTCCAGAGAACCAAGACTTTAAGAAAATCAGATCAACTGTTTATAGCTTATGGCCAGACTACATTGGGTAAAGCGGTCACTAAAGCTACAATTTCCAGTTGGATAGCCTCCGCCATTAAGTTCTGTCACATCAAGGCTAACCGACCGTTGACAAGGTCTGTTCGATCTCATTCCACAAGAGCTGTGGCAGCGTCTGCAGCTTTGTTTGCAGGAGTGACGCTTGAGAACATTTGCCATGCTGCGACATGGAAGAATGTCCACAGGTTTACAAGACACTACTGCCCACAATCAGGATGATGCGGCAGTGGGCCAAGCTGTTTTACGCCACCTGTTTCCATAAGGAGTACATTCAGGTACTAACGTTGGCTTATTTCATAAAAAGTTACATACGATTCAGTTTGTTGTTTATAATATGCAGACATATGTTAACATATGGTGTGTTTCTATGGTGCTAGAGTTCCTTTCCTGTAGGTAATTGCACAATGTCTATGTTGAATCTGAATATGATTTGTTAATAGATCACTCTCTAGGCGATTGTTGGTTGTTAACTGTACATTCATGGGGGTGCACTACAATAAGTCTCCCACCATCCGCAACCGACTTTGCCTGGTTTACTGCTTGCCATTCTGATTCAGGCATGTGAATCTATGAAAGATACCCCAATACTGGATAAGAAAACAAGTTACTTACCTGTAACTTCAATTATCCAGTATTGGTATCTTTCATAGATTCACATGCACCCACCCTCCTCCCCGGAGAGTCAGTTCTCTAAGTTTGGGATACTCATTCCCACTTGTGCTACGAAAATCTGAGGAGAACTGGCTCTGCAGAGAGGGTTCTAGAGGGTGCTGTAAGCTGATTGGTTGGAGCAAAGACTTTGGTCTTTTTAACATAATGAGGTAGAAAGGCTACTATAATTTAGGCCTCGGGCCTTTTCTAGGGCCTACTACTACAGAGTGCTTTTGGCACTGCTTTTTTATTTACCGTGGGACTCCCGCCTCGACGACGGGGAATGATTCAGGCATGTAAATCTATGAAAGATACCAATACTGGATAACTGAAGTTGCAGGTAAGTAACTTGTTTTCTTATTTTTTATTTGTCACCCACCTTGCCTCCATGCATGCACCAACCCACCCACCACTTCATTGCCCGCCCGCCTCACCAGTGCATACACGAACCAGGCACCCCAATCTGACTGTTGCCTGCATCATGGGTTACAAGCTGCAGCGGTCTCAAGGCAGCTCGTGTTAAGCATGGCGGCTCACACTGAGGGCTGTCTCTGCTCTCTGGCACCTGCAGCTCTGCTATTTAAAGGTGGAACTATAAATGGAAGCACGAGGCGAGTGCAGAGAAACAGACAGGACAGGATGAGCGACTCGCATCTGCCACGGGGTTAAGATTATCCTGTTGCTGTCTGTTCTGTACCTGCTGTGCAGTAATGAAGCTTTGTGGCTCTCTGTACTGCTTCTCAGAGGGGCTTACCCTGCCTGCTGCCTCAGCTGTGCCTGTTCTGTGTTATTGTAAGAAGCCTGAACTGCTGTGTGTGCTGTGCCTGTTCTGTGTGTTTAAGAGAAGCATGAAGTGCTGCCTGTGCTGCGCCTGTTCCGTGTTTGTGTAAGAATCTTGGACTGAGTGCTTCTGTGAGAAGCGTGAACTGCTACTGCCTGTGCTGTGCCTGTTCAGTGCTACTGTGAGATGTGTGAGCTTCTGCTACCTGTGCTGTGCCTGTTCCGTGTGTTTAAGAGACGCATGAACTGCTGCCTGTGCTGTGCCTGTTCTATGCTTCTGTGAGAAGCGTGAGCTTCTGCTGCCTGTGCTGTGTGTTTAGGAGAAGCATGAGCTACTGCCTGTGCTGTGCTTGTTCTGTGTTTGCAAGTGAAGCTTGTTTTGCTACTGCCTGTGCTGTGCCTGTTCTGTGCTTCTGTGAGATTCTTGAACTGCTGCTGCCTGTGCTGTGCCTGTTCTGTGCTTCTGTGAGATTCTTGAACTGCTGCTGCCTGTGCTGTGCCTGTTCTGTGCTTCTGTGGGAAGCATGAGCTTCTGATGCCTGTGCAGTGCCTGTTCAGTGCTTCTGTGAGATGGGTGAGCTTCTGCTGCCTGTGCTGTGCCTGTTCTGTGTGTTTAAGAGAAGCATGAACTGCTGCTGCCTGTGCTGCGCCTGTTCTGTGTTTGTGTAAGAATCTTGGACTGCTGATGTCTGTGCCTGTTCAGTGCTTCTGTGAGAAGCTTGTTTCGCTGCTGCCTGTCCTGTGCCTGTTCTGTGCTTTTGTGAGCTTCTGCTGCCTGTGCTGTGCCAGTTCCGTGCTTCTGTGAGCTGCTGCTACCTGTGCTGTGCCTGTCTGTGAGAAGCATTATACTGGCCCCTCTCATTAATCCCTCGTCAGGCTCCTCTTGGAGGAAAGGTGAAGCCCACAATTTTAGGCCCTCCATTAAAAAAAAAAATCTTAGGCATAATAATGAACTTATTGGACATATCTGATCCCACAACAACTTGGCTGATGTTTTTGTAAGGAAATACATTTTTTGCTGAAACAATACTTAAACTGTCACAATGTTAATAGTGAATACAAAATGTTACAGTATTTTATGAATCATATTATACAGTGGCAACCACCCTGAATCAAATATTATCAGACTGAGTTATAATATGTATATTATACATAGGTTATGGAAAACGTGCTATGTCTCCCCTCTGCGACAAGCATCTTAGCTTAACCCCTTTGACGCTGATGACGAGCTGAGCTCGTCATGAGTTACGCCTCTCGTACGCTCAAGCTCGTCATGTAACGCGCGTTTTTTAAAACCGCCGCGCACAGCGGGAAAAGCCGCCGCGCGCATGCGGTTAAATATTCTAGGAATGGCGTTATAAAAGTAAACTATTAAATCACCCTAGAATAAAAAATAAAGCATAGTACACAGTAGGATGATTGGATTGTTTTTAAAAACACCATGCCACAAATAATCCAGAATTGAAATTATAATGTTAAATTATGAAATCATAATATGTTAAAACCAGTACAGCTTTGGGGAACATGAAATAATACTCAATTATACATTATGGAATAGTGAATACCTAGATTTAGTGACTGGGGGCCTCATGTACAAAGGGTGCTATCATTCTCAAACCCTCTGACCCAGTAAGTCAAAGATATTGCAATTGCTAAAATACGTTTTCAAATGTACTAAACCCATTCAATGATTCTGAAAAGATTTTATGAATCGTTAGATGAGTCTAGGAAGTGATTCCAAATTGTTAATTGTGAAAGACGCCCCTAGTTTCCCAGGGGATCCACCTTGAGTTTCTAGCCCCATATTCTGTCCTCTTTCACGCTGAGTAATAAACACTGGGGCAGGCCATTGGGCAGTACGGGGGCAGTTTCGTTTGTAATGCTTTGCACCGTCATAGAGCGCAGAAGCAGGCTCAGAAAGTAGTATTTCTTGTTTTCGCAGAACTCTTGCATCCCTGGGGGGCAGTGTACATTTTTGGTTTCTGGAATCCCTTCCGCCATAAATTCTTCTACCGTTCCACAGTTAGAAACAATTCATGGCTCCAGGGCAGATTGGAAGCACTACATATGTGTCATAGAGAGACACCTACGATACATACAACAGACTATCTATCTATCTATCTATCTATCTATCTATCTATCTATCTATCTATCTATCTATCTATCTATCTATCTATCTATCTATCTATCTATCTATCTATCTATCTATTTATCTATCTATGTATCTATCTATCTATCTATCTATCTATCTATCTTTCTATCTATCTATCTATCTATCTATCTATCTATCTATCTATCTATCTATCTATCTATCTTGACTTAACAAGGCAGAGGTTTATTTGTGAAATGCCAAATAAAAAATCATTGCCAACGACATGCAGGGGCTTACGGCTCTATTCAGGGCCACTGGAAATATGCGATTTTGTGGCGAATTTGACATGTTATGGGTTTGCTGCATTTGCCAAATAATCCATCATCTGCTGCATGATCTGATAATTTAAACAAAAACAAATAATTTATTTCTAGCTCAAAAGGATCAAAAGTTACCAAAAATCTGTCCACTCAGTTCCTGCACACAGGAAGGCTTTTCACAAAGGTTGCCTGGTCATCTTTCATTTGCTTATTGCTGCATTTGGGTGTTAAATTGGTACTAATTAAGGTGAACTCTTTTCTCAGACACTATTACCAAGTGTAAAAGTAACAAAATAATGAAGTAACACTAGCACAAAATGTGCCACACTATGCTGTATAATTTGCCTTTTCTTGTTGCATGATTTGGGTAACCCTACCACATAATTTGGTCCTCTTCTGCAGCATAATTCCAGTGGCCCTGGCTCTAGTGTATGGAACCTTACACATTTTCAGGGTGATAATATCAACCATGTTTCTAGCACATTTTTTTTTAATTCACACGATTCAGCTCGTTGGATTTACTACATTTCCGTCCTTTCATCCACATGTTTTAAAAAGGCAGGAATTCCTATTCGCATCAGAGTGCTTGGTGTTATAGCCAGGTGTATGAAGCACTATAGAAATACTACAACACAATAATATCAATGCCAGATTAATGTTGTATGTAAATTTTTTCCCAAGAATTTCCTTTTTCTATTTCTGGCCCAGGTTCTCATTTAAAAGGTGTGCAGTGTATTCCAGTGTTGCAGGGACCCATCAACAACACTTCCCTCATTCCTTCTCAATGCTTGCCACTTAAATCACATAATGCCGCCATATGTTTTATTCGAACCTTGCATTCGTTCCTTGCCAGATTTTACAATCTGAATTTCAATAGATGCTCAATTTCACTTCTCTTTTCCTGCCAGTGGATGCATGGTGCTCCTGAGATTTTTCATTTTCCAACACTACCTACTGATGCCTGAAATAAGTGAACATTTCGGGGCTCTTAAAGACATATGTAATGAGTGAAAAAACATTGGGAATTCCAGATTTTTTCACTTGCATGTGTAGCTTTTAAAATCAATAAAAGTACTAATATTTGTCATAACTCGTGTATTTTGCTGTAGAGTAATACATTGGATTAAAGAAAAATGATGCGAGATTACGTGGAATTACGCGAGGAGCGCAACTAGCCATTTAGCAATATTTTATTTCAGAAAAATGCCCACTTGCGTCTAAAATGGACCCAAGGATGCATTTTGCGCTAAGAATATAACGCAAAGTGCAGCAGAACGCGAACAGCAGCTGCTCATCGTCGCTAAGGTCCTTGTTTCCGTGCTCCTGTGGTAGGGTGTATGCGGCAAACTACACATAATTACACGAATGGCTGTAATCGCACAACTTTCAGTAATTTCACGTCAAAAGGTTCATTAGAAATGACTACGATTACTCTGGTCGATCTAAAATCTCGCCAAGGCTTATAAAATATCCTTATAAGGGAAATGGGTGATTTAGAACTTCTTCTATCTCATTTGACACCCTCTTGAGAGATACAAATTTGAGTTAACACTAGGTGGCCTTGGACAGGTTATGCTAAGACCACAATTTGCACCTTTTACAAGCAAAGATGTTTGCAAAGCTTCTTGGTTTACCTTTGCCCGTGCAAAGCTTCTCCACAAATCGCCAAATAATTTTCACAGCATTGCAAAATAATTTTCACGCTAACCGCATTGAACCAAGATAGGAACTACATACTGAAGCTTTCCCTGATAAGTATAACTACCTTTAGCAGAGTATTTTTCTAGTCATGGTGCCATATGTATCTGTAATGATTCTCTGCAAAGATTACCTTCTGCACATATGTTGTTGTGAAATTCAAGAATTTCATGTTAATTTGCCATATTGTTCAAAATTTAGTATTGTGCAATTTCCCATATTTTTACAGCAGATGAGTAGTGCCACCATGCCCATTTTGTAGCAGTAGCAGATCACTGCACCATCATGGCTTCTCTGCCTGAGATGGTTAACATGAAGTCACCTCTGTAAGTCCATGGTACCGAATCAATGAATCCAGAACCCAAATCTCCCAGTCACCTACCCAGGATTTAGTGTGTAAAAATTACAATTTTAAGAGACCTGGAGTTTGCAGATACCAAGCATTGATTTCACCTCATGCTGCTTACTTCCACCACCCTACACTTCCTGTGTCTTTATCTTAAGAGTTCCAAGGCTGGTGAGCCCTGCCTCTACTTCATACCTCTCTAGTCCATCACCCTACACTTCCTGTGCTTATATCTCATGAGTACCAAGGCTGCAGAGTCTTGAATCTACTTTGTGTTCCTCTCGGCCATCACCCTACACTTCCTGTGTCCGTAACTCACGAGTACCAAGACTGCTGAGTCTTGAATCTGCTTCGTGCCTCTCTCTTCCATCACCCTACACTTCTTTCCTCTTTACCTCACTCTTGTGTTTCTTTCACATCTCTCCTGTCTCTTTGACACCCTTCCTTTTTCTTCAGTCTTCTTTCTCCCTTGTCTTTCTTTCCTGTGGTTGCTATGGATCAAAATCTCCAGATGAAAAATGAGTGAAGACCCTAAACATGCGGGCTGGCGCCCCACGCCTTACAACCACAAGCAGAAATTCAGCCTTTCGGTGCTCTACCTCCGATCCCAATGGTTTGCTAAATACAACGGATGCATCTACTACCCTCATTATCTCAGTCTTGCAAGTTCTTTTTCATTCCTGCTTTCTCCATTTGTTGATATTTTCTTATCTTTTTCTTCCTCTTTCTTTCTCCCTTCCTCTCTCTCTTGCTCTGGGTGAAAGTCTGATGATGACAAATAGGTCCTGGTCTACAAGAATGTTTACCGGTGCCAACCAATGGCAAGCACCAGAGCAAATTAAGGTATTCCACTGATCTAGTCCACGTTTTTGTTGTCAAAAGGTTTACTAGTGGATCATGCTTTAGGTAGGTGATATTAGCTCACAAGATACCCTATAGAGATGGAGAGGTACTATTTTAGTACCCAATTGTTACCCATATTTCAGCAAGCCTTATGCACAGAGCTTAATTTAAGCCAGTGGTTTCCAGAGCTCGGTACCGACACTTAGGGGCATATTTACAAGGAGCGGGTGCCTCTGCAGCATCATTTGTTTTACGCAGCACCTGAGCAATCAGTGCTACACACTGCTATATATTTACAAACTGACGCATTGGGTCCAATGAGTCAGTTTGTAGAGGCCTGCGTCATATTATACCTGCGCCAGGTATAATGTATGCAGGTAGGCGTTCCCACGTTAAAAGATACATAGAACTGACGCAGTGAAATGTACAACTTTTCCCTGCGTTGCTCTACGACTTGACTGCGTCAAAATCCCTACAGCTTCTCAAACCGGGCGTAAGGATTGACGCAGGGCTTTTAACATGGAACTCGCCTCTGTGTTCTGATGCATTGCTGGATTTGGGTCAGTCTTATGAAGAACTCCAACAATGTGTCACTTTAGCGCCAAAAGATGCGTCAGAATTTATGACCGATCTGTAAATCCTTGCGCCATGGGGCACTGGACTGTAAATACACTGCATCCATGGTGTCGTTAGGGCATTTGCGTCAGGCGCAAGAAATCTGAAGCATCAAAGCCAATGCGTCAGTTCTTGTAAATATTCCCCTCAATTTTTAGCAAAGGTGGTTGTGACAGCCTGCAACATGGTGGTGCTGCCTGCCAAATTTGGGTATGAGCACAACAGCAGCTGTTTATTAAACTAATATACATTAACGGTGACTAATACCTGCCACCCAAGCCATTCTTATAGCTTGGGGGCCTGGAATAGTCTGAACTGTCACACTTGTAGGAGTGTAATGGTTAGTAGTTGTGTTGATACTGCCATTAGCAACACTGGCAGGGGCAATGGGTGGTGTAGGCTGCAGTGGCCTCCTGCTGTGGGCCCTGGCACCTATTGTTTTTACAAATTAAGCACTGCATGAGCAGGGTTCAGTTTTTTTAATTGAAACATGAACCATTGACAGTCAGCTAAGTGCTTTGCTTTCATGACTGGTTCACATTCTTCAGTTCTACAGATTCAAACACAACCCAACATACCAATTATAATATCTTACAAAATGCAAATAAAATGTAAAAAAAAAACACAACCCAACAGTCACATATAGGCGAGGTATTTTGGGAGAGATCTATGTGGAAAAAGTACTCTTTGTTAACATGGATTAACACCCAGTCTCATAGGAACTCCAACTGTTGGTCACTTTTAAGAATCAGGAAAATGTACTGAGCAAAAATGCACATATACCTGACATTTATTTGTATTTCTCGACCTCAGAAAGATAAAAGACTGAATGGACCTGCCAGGGGGTCTCTGAGGTCAAACACATAAAGCCTGTCCACTGGGTCATCGTGCCTGGCTATCAACAACAGCAACAGGTTAATGTCTGTAACTCTCAGGTGTTTTAGATGCATGCGGTGTGACTGACGGTGACAACACGCTTAAAGCCCATGGAATACAAATGTCACGTGGTATGTCCACCCTCCTCACAACAAATATTTCAGATTCAGTTTCATTAAGGAAAGATATTCATTCCCCAGTATGTTTAGACATGCTCGCCATTCTGCTACAAAAAAGCGCTTCAATGTCTCATCAGGGGTCATAAGCGCTAAATAAATACATTTACAATGAAAATAACCCAATACACGGTTTGGTCCTAGGAAGTGGTCATGAACTCAAAGCTACTGTACAAGGCGCTAGAAGTACCACAAAACGTTCTCCATGGTCAAGGACAGGAGTTCCTAGCTCCTTAAGGATGAGGGTGCAGATGCATAAACAACATGTTTACCAGTATGCAGGTGCAAATCATCTGTTTACTTCTTAAGACTTGTAGAAACTCTACTAACAAGGCAACTATTTGCACCATCAAAGCAATCTAGTGCTACATACAGGTCGGAATTACCAGCCCACTTTTCAAATTTACCCATGTATGCCAAGGGCCCAAGAAACAGACACCAGGAAAGAGGACCATGTCAGTTTCTTCATGTTTCGTGCTTCCTGATTGGTTACCATTTTAGCCAATCATGGAGCCTGACGAGGCCTGCTAGGAAAAAGAGGACAATTCAAAATGGCGCAAAGTGAGCATTCTGCCTAGATGTAAAGAATGTAATTAAGCGATTCTTTTGCCTTTGGGCAAATTGGTGCGCCCAGTCCCTGCTCCATAGAGCCAGCTGCCACCAGCGAGGGAGACAAACAACAACGCCACCCTTTCCAAGTAAAGCTGCAGTAACAACAGTGGTCAGTGCAAACACAGCCCACTCCCTCTGAGCTACTGTGAAGTGACAGCAGGCACAATGTGAGCTGCTCCCAGAAGCACATATCATTCAGGATTAGACACACACACTCCCCGCGCGGGAGACGCCAAGCCTGCCTTAACATGATTTGTTCCAGGCCCAATTACAGATTCCCTTTAAACAGCATTCATGTGGGTAATAATGCGCTTCCCCCAGAGCAAAGTTATTTGTTGCAGCAACTTCAAAGTAAGAAAAAAAAGTCATACCATTGGTGAAACGGAATGCTGCTGGAAACCTACAACCACTAGAACTTAGGCCGCAGAAGACAATTAGATCACGCCCAGGAACGCAGGGTGTCGGCGCGTGAGATGGTTGACTCAGTTAATATGGCTGCTACAGAAGCGTGTGTTTAGCCGACATGTCCTAGCGAGTGGCTAATTTTTTAAGACTCCGCGGTGCTAAAAAATTTGTGCGTTTGGGTTTTGAATAGGTCAAAATCCACCCAATTTTATCCACCATTATGAGTTGTGATAAGTGGAATGGATAATAAGATTCCCGGAACAGTGGTGTAACTCAAAATTTTTGGGTCCCTCTCAAAATATGATGATAGACCCCGGTCTCCCATTTATCATAGATATTCTTCGGCCTTGAGTTGAATGGGGCCCCCTTGAAAGGCTGAGGGGCCCCCTGCACCGCAGGTTTGGTAGAGGCATGCATTCCGCCCCTGTGCCAGAATCCTTACTACTGCACAGATTTGATATGTTGTTTTCCTAAATTCTGGTGCATTGTCTAGGTTTATTTCGACCAGTTTTTCGCAGGTGTGTTTTTTGGCATAATTTATTATACTGAAATATCGTCTGACATAAATATTTTGTATCCCAAATATTTAGAAAAAAATGGTAGTTTTTCTATTATAAACTTCAGTGGCCCAATATTTTTGTAGAGTATATTTTGCATACAATAATTCTGTCTGCATAGGCGGCGGTTGTACAGGTGAAGAGGTGCTGCAGCACCCCCAGAAACAAATAAAAATGTGGGCTTTCAGAAGGTGAACGAGCAATAAATATGCTTTTAAATGTTGTCTTTATCTTATCAAATTTGCTGTGTGTTCCAAGACAGAAGTCAAATGTCAGGCTATGTACTCTGACAAATACCTGTTTATTTGTTTAACATGGAGATTCGGGGTTTACTTCTCATTCTATGGCTGCAAAGTGAGAGGCTTTTGTAAAGTGAACTGTGGGACAATCTTGCTGGAGAACAGGGAGCATGAAAGGAAAGGCTGTATATAGGAAGTCCATTTTTCCCCCAAATACTTTAAAATCTAGATATCAATAAATGGACTGCAAATATTTCAATATATATCAACAATTAGGAAAGCACAAATAAAGCCCTTTTTTGTAATTCTGAAATGTAATGGAAACAAACACTTTTAATGGATCAAAACAAATCAAGACACTTTACTTAGTGATGTGCAAATGATCATTCTTCGCTGAAATCCATTTTTCACACCTATTTGTTTGTGCTCTATATAGTTTTATCAGTAAAACTGCATGTTTGTGACAATTTAGTGGCCATTTCGATGAAAAACGTGCTGACTGTAAACGACAGTGGGCTACCACACCATGCTTTAGTAATATATTTGTGACAGCGTGCTCCAAAATACACCACCGTCTACATACCGCTCCCTTACCGCTCTCCTGCTGAATGGACATGGCTCATTTGCTACACTTGTTCTTTGTGTGACACTTCGGTTTTCACAACCACGATGACTTCACTTATGTAACATTGATGACAACACCCTGACTCTGAAAATTGTTTCAGCACCACTGTCTGGAGATATTCAGACGACTGTGTTCAGGTACTCGGCTACGCCTGTAAATTCAATGCCACTTGTAATCCTATTTCAGCCAAAAAATGGATTTGTGGTTGAAAATAGGATTACATGCCACTTTTGAGTCGGTGCCCCAGACAAAAAAGACCACTGCATTCCCCCAGGGTGCTGACATAAATCTACATCTACCACAACTTTATTTTACATTTCCCAGTCTCTTAGAGCTCCTTAGATATCTGTGCTTCGATTTTCACTTTTACGCTGGCGTCGTGCAACCTCTACCTTCCAACAACCTGAGTCATCTGGAATGATGCACAAGAAACAGGGGTGTGGGCTTAGCTGGTGCCAAATAAAAACGTACGCCCTATGCAAATTGCTAATTTCCCATTTTCCACCCATGGGCCGCCCACTTCTTTGGTCCCGTAATAGAATTTACTGGGTCATGAAACGGGTGTCGGGCTAGATCGCGGCATCATCATGAAGACTCTGGTGTTAACCACAGCTGCTCTGGTGGAGCCTCCTGTGGATTAGTATTAGTTCTAATAAATCCATTGCCAGTTAGTCTACACAACTGGTCTGTAGCCTTGACTGCCCGCTGAAGGGCAACATCCACTGTCCAGCCGCTGCAGGCCAAGATGAGCGACACTTTACCTTTTCTTCCGGTTTACTTGTTATGGGTGCCCGTGAGGATTGGCTTCTATTCTACCCTACAAATGTATCACTTGTTGTTAGCTGCCTTGTGCTGCAGAATCTTCACTACAGTCACCATTTCAATCTACTAACAGCCTTGTGCACTCCAATCTGTCATTTTGTTCGTTCCCTCAGGGAGACTCACCTTCACGGGCTGTCTATCCTGATTCCAAACCACTGCCCACTTAAGAGCTCCTCAATCCGTCAGGGACATGTTTGTGGAGAGTAGGGAGAGGAGCCTGCTTCCGTATGATCAGCGGGTTGCAAACATCATAGTCTTGCATAAGGAAGGTAAGCCGAAGACCGAGTGTTCCTCCTACCGCCCGATCTCCTTGTTAAATGCCAAACCAAAAGTCTTTGCAAAACTGTTGGCGACTCACCTGGTAAAGGTCATTACGACACTGGTTCACCCGGATCTGTCAGGTTTTATGCCCCGCCGGAATACGTCTCTTAATTTGCGCAGGCTGCATGGGGTTCTTGGAGGGGCATCACAAATACACGAGCCGGCGATTTTGTTATCCTTGGATGCCACCATGGCATTTGACAGAGTGGAATGGCCCTATCTTTTTGCCGTTCTGGGCAAGATGGGCATAGGCTCTGAGTTTGTTTCTTGGGTCCGCTTTTTATACTCCTGTCCGCTGGCCCGAGTAGTTGTCAATAACCATAGATCAGCTGACTTTGCGTTGGGGAGGGGCACCAGACAGGGATGTCCTCTTTCCCCGCTGTTATTTGCGTTGGCGCTCGAGCCGCTCGCGGCTTGGGTCCGTTGGGACAGGCCAATTGGGGGCTCAGATGGACACTCGACTGGGAGGACAAGATATCGCTTTATGCGGATGATATTTTGTTGTATCTGACCTCTCCTCGGACCTCGCTTATTGCATTTTTAGACGTTTTGGGGGTGTTTGGAAGATACTCAGGCTTCGCCATTAACTGGAAGAAGTCGGTCCTTTTTGTTTTGAGTGGCGATCCCCCGGAGGTTCCTCCGAGTTGCCCGGTTAAATTGGAAACGGAGGGATTCAAATATCTTGGTATTTTTATATCCTTGGACCCTCAGAGCGGATATTCCAATAACCTGTTGCCGCCACTGGTCCGACTTAGACGCGATGTGGCTCGTTGGAAATCGCTTCCGCTCTATCTTCTGGGTCGTGCCGTTCTGTTCAAAATAATGGCTCTTCCTCGTTTCCTATACGCGCTCCAGAACTCCATGGACCCGGTACCTCCGTCGTATTTCAGAGAGGTTGAGTCTCTCCAGAGACAGCTTCTTTGGGACGGTAGGCCCAGAAATGCGTTTGCGAAATTGACGCTGCCGTAGTATGACGGGGGGATCGGCCTGCCTAATATCTGTAAATATTATTGGGCGTCACAATTGGCGGCGGTTAATCAGGCCATTTATGGCTCACCGTTGGATCCCGGATATGTCATGGACCGCGGTCAGGTTCCTGGGGGAGAATTTACTAGGGCACTATACGCGAGGAGTGGACGTTTTCCCCTGGTGGGGCCAGCGGCGGTCGCTGTTCAGGTCTGGCACGAGGCGAACTGTTCCCTTAAATGGGAGGGGAAGATCACACAGGTTACACCTCTTTGGAATTCTGAACGCCTGGGCAGCTTATGGAAGCCCAAGGGCTTTGACAAATGGGACCTCATAGGGATTTCCCGGGTAGGAGATCTCTGGGGTAGGGATGGTATCCTCCCGTTTGAAACTTTGCAGGAACGATATCAATTGCAAGGGAGTGAGCAGTTTTGTTACCTCCAGATCAGGCATGCGCTGCTTCTAGTATTCCCCGGGAAACGACGCTCCCGGTGGCTTCCCCGTTGGAGGATCGAGTGTTGGATGGTCATCTTCCCACGAAGACGATCTCCTTGATTTATAAAAAACTAGTTAATCACACGGAGGATCCTCTCGTGGTACTTAGAGACCAGTGGACAGCTGATGGACTGATCCTAGATGATGAGGACTGGAGGGATGCCGTGGCCTCTCCGAGGGTCGTTGCAATTCAGATGAGGCTCCGTCTGGTTCAATTGAAGATCCTCCACCACTGCTATGTGACTGGCCCACGGATGGTGAGAATGGGTTTGGCTGCAAGTGATGCGTGCAAGAGAGGATGTGGCGAGGTTGGAACGTTCTTTCATATGTTGTGGGACTGTGCTCTCATTAGGGGGTACTGGTCTGCTATTCACGCCAAGGTACGTGAGGCATGGGGAGTGAGCTTTGAGCTGGAGGCACGGCAGTGCCTCCTGAATGTTTGGGACCCAACTGACCTCTCGTCCCATGGGAAGGTGTGGGCCACGTTGGCATGCCGTATTGCCAAACGTAATATCGATCAATTGTGGGGGGCGAATCAGCCGCCTACTGTTGGGAAATGGATGGAAGACTTGGATTGGTGCATGTTTAGAGAACGGGCGGTGTATGTGGCCAGGGGGAGACCCCAGAAATGGGGCAAGATCTGGGGGCCCTGGAATACATATAGGGGTGATATATGCGCTCCTCCCGCCGAACCGGATGATCCAGTGATGTCGTAGGACCCCAGAACCCATATGTTGTTAGTTAATTCTGCTGTAATTTTTTTTTTTTGATCAGGAGGACGTATGTATATGTTATGCGTGTGAGATGTAACCCAGTGTATTTAATGTATGTGTTTTATGATTTCTTTTATGTGCATTAATAAAAAGATTTTTTTTAAAAAGAGCTCCTCAATCTTTCAGCATTTCCTAAACCTCAAAAGTCAATCTACTTCAAACCACGCTGCACAGGGGAGCCGATCGACTGCGAGACCCGTGTCTAAATGACCATCTTTGCCGTTTGCCAAGTTACACTCTGCGGTGACATAGAAACGATTAAAATAACCAATTATAATGTATTGTGTTGGTGAATGTAATCTGCCTATAAGGGCCTACCATTTCGATTCTCATTGCAGGAGTGTTCTGACTTTAAAAAAAATATATCTTTATTGATATTTTATTCAAACAAACAAGTGGGCCTTTATTTATCGTGCATAATTCCTTGAATCACAATAATTTTTAAACATAGCACAATCCTACTCATCTATATAACCGTATTTCTGATGTATTTTGATGTCCGGCCCAATCTATGCACAGTATGAACCTCCATATTCTTCCTTATATAACTTTACCCCCCTCCCCGACATTTCTTCATCTCTCAAGATGGATCTTGATGTGATACACGACCTAGTGACCGACCAATATCTAAATTCAGATTCCCAGTCACAGCCCTTGCTTTTGGACTGTTACTACTATGGGGTATCGGGTGTTGTTAGTGCTGAATGCATCCCTTTAATATCAGCAAGAATTACCGACCGGCAGGGCCGGTCAGGCTACCGGGCGTTTTGGTGTGCTGGCGAGCTGGGGGCTGATTTCGTTGATGGGGACCGGCGTGTGCTGAACAAAATTCGTTTTGCTTTGTTTATTTCGAAACACACGCAGGTCCCCATCAACGAAATCAGCCCACACCGCAGTGAAATAACCCCCAGCTCGGCAGCACACCAAAACGCCCGGTAGCCAGTCCAGCCCTGCCGTCTGGGCCCGTATGTCGTCCACCAGTTTTTCATACATATTGCATCCGCTGTTGCCCATTCACACCGGTCACTTAACCATCTCTCTACACTGGCTTGGTCAGGGCTCCCCTGAAAGATTGCAAATCGGCATTTTGCCAGTAGAAGTCCCAGCATTACTCATTTTCTACTTAATTTTCTATTTTTGGGGCTAGGCAATAATCTCAGCAGTACTGTTCGCATCTCGTTAGGGATTGCCAATCCTGTGACAGTTCCCACTTTTCCTAGGATGTCGGACCAGTAAGGAGCTATAATCGGTGCAGGAGTGTTCTGATGTAAGAACGCACTTGCAATGACATCACTGAGCGCCTTATTAACCCCTTCGCCGCGGGGTAAATTCTGCCGTGGTGCGATGGGGGTGGGGCTGGGCGTGGCGCTCGGGTACTCAGGACGGCTCCCGGCCATCATGAGTCACACTAGGCGTGTGCTCATGGCGGCTGGGAGCCGTACGAACTCCGCCCACTGATTAATTCTCCCGTACAGGCGGGGAATTAATCGCGCGTGGGCGGAGCGGCAACGTTCGGACGGCTCCCGGCCGTCATGAGCACACGCCTACTGTGACTGATGATGGCTGGGAGCCGTCCTGAGCATGGAAGGAGTTATGGTTCAAGTTTTACATTTCAAACCCAGTATAAACAGTTTTTACAATGATCAGAATTACGTATTGTGTGGTAACCGTTGCACCCTTGCAGGCTCCACTCACACATTTCAACGAGTAAAAAATGGGTAAAATATATCATGGAGGAAAGGACAATAAAAGCGGTAAAAAGTGTGTATTTTGGTACAATAAATATTACATCTTATACATAATTGCAATGGGAGAAACTGAGAAATTGAGTTATTTACCACAAGCTGTTAACCCCTTCCGCGCTCATGACGAGCTCAGCTCGTCATGTAACGCGGCTTTTTCAAAAACGCAGCGCGCATCGGGAAAACCGCTAGCGTGCATGCGGTTAATACCACACTTGGGGTAAAGGAACTTCCCTGAATTAGTAACCATTGCCATCACCTCACAACCGCAAGTTCACACAATTCGTAAGAAGGCCCTAGTTTTTTTAACATTAATGTGTCGAAGGGGAATTGTGGCATCACAGCGCCTGCCTCTGGTAATTTCTTGTTCTAGTTCTGCCCGGAGAGGATGCAGATTTTCCCACTCTTCTACCTCATCACCACCTCGCTAGCCAATGGCACAGTCGTGGGGGTGAAGCTTGACTGTAGAAATAGAGAGAGGACTATGAGTAGTTGTCACAAGTCATGCACAGGTACACTTATTTCTGCCTGAGTGCATATGTAATACACACTGGTGGAGACCGGGAAAAGGCAGCTGAGAGAGAATGGTATGGTTGTGGCGAGATCCGGTTCCTGCAATTTATTTATTTGTTTTGCATTTTAATAGAACATTGCTTCCAACACGGAGGTATCAGCACATTTTACATAGAACGCCGCAGGGACAGACGGTCTCTTGGAAATAAATAACAAACACAAAATGGAATAACAAAGCAAAGCAAAAAAGGCAATGAGAGAATATAGCCATGTTCTATGCTTTGCGGCCAGCAAAAATAGTAGAAGATTTTGAGAAAATAAAGGAGTTAGGCCGGATTTCTAAGGGCCAGAAAGTCTTTTAGAGAATAAAAGAATTAGGCAGGATGTTTGAGGAATATAAACATTTTAGGAGAATAAGACATTTATGTGGAATTTTTAAGCACTATGGAGGAATTAAATAATCTAGATAAAATTTCAAGAGATGCATATTCAGTTTTATATAAAAGAAAAGAATGTGTTGAATAAATATTCATAGTTCAGGCAGTATTTCAAAGAACAAGGGGTGAAGAATGATTGAATTGAAGCTAGGTGAGATTTCTTTTTTTTTTAAAGCATTAATACATCTTTTTTCAGGATAATTTGAAGGTATTCAAATTGTAGATGTTGTAGGGTGTTGAGGGTGATACGACATGTTACTATGAATCTGATTATAGCTTCTAAGAGGAGGCAATCGATACCTCGTATGACAACTTGGAGATTATTGATTTTTTTTCACTTGAGCCTGGCGGCCGAGTGGCTCATCTCTTTGAGAAGTGTCATTGTGGATTTCAAATGCCATTTAGAGTGGCGTTCCCATAGCCACTGCGTGAGATGATGAAAACTGAATTACCCGCTGAAAGTCATTCATTAATTCAGCGAAGAGTAGGTCTTAAAATTTTTGCTAACAGTTTACGGTAGGTCATTGGGGATTGAGAATCAATATATATATCTAACTATTTCACTTCAGGGGCCATTTCCTCACCTGCCAATCAATAATGCATTACTGCAGGTGGCGAATGGGACTCTGATACGACCACAGAGCAGTGACTGAAGAAAACACGAACAAGCATTTGCAATGCAATAGGTCTTGCAATTGCGAGACTTTGAGCTATTGGCATTGTAAATGATAATGCCTTTTATTTATGTTTTTGAAAAAACCTGCAATAATAAAATGCATTGTCATTTACAATACCAATAGGTCAAAGTTTCTAAAATGTGAGACCTATTGCATTGCAAATGCTTGTTGTTCACAAGCGCCCCATGCTGTGCTTTCACGTTAATAGAAGCCACACCTCTTTCTTTAAAAGAGCTGTTTCTAAAGAAAGGTCTGCGGATGCTATTAAAGTGAAAACGCGGTATTGGGCATTTTTACCAAAAAGCATTTGCTTGTCAAGAAGACAAACAAATGCTTTTTTTTGTAATAGCGCCACGTGAAAGTGTGCATGGCGCGCTGAAAAGCAGAAAAGCAGAAAAGCATGTTGTGGCTGCAGTAGGAGAAACGCATTAAAGAAAATAGTGCTTACAGACTAAATAAGATGTACCATGTAGCAACCCAAGTAAAATGGCCAGTCCTTATGGGAGGTTACAAATGAAGACAAGGCAGTACTAACAAGCCTATTTTTTTTTTTTACAGAGTTTTATATTGCGCAAACTTGACCCGAATCGGTTATCAGAGCGCTTTACATAACACCAGTTGCATTACACGAGGACACAATAATTTTTGTTAGGCACAGGGAGATTAAGTGATTTGTCCAGAATCACAGGATGTTCAGTCTCATTGCCGAGACTCGAAGCCCTTTCCCCAGATTCGTGGTCAACCGTCCTAGCCGTTAGGCCAACTCCTCTCCTCCGAATTAACGAATCAGAAGCTAGCATTTACGAAGGACAACCACACAAGCCAATGACAAATATGGGCAGAGAGTGGGCGGGGTTTCAAGTCCATACCCGAATGCAGAATGGCTCGCAGAGCAGCACATGCGCTGCCAAGGCTCGACCTAAAAATGGAGCTTCACAGTAACTTATTTTCTATTAAAACGCGCTTTGCTGCGCATTCGCCTTGGTGTTTTCCCATCAAAGGACCTTGTCCCTTCTTGGAAGCATTTTTGGTACAATAACCAGTGCTGCTTATGCGGATTCATCCATGATCCATGAAACTCTGCTCCATATGCTATGTGTGTGCCTGGCCCTCTCAACCCACAGGTGAACACTCTTCCGATCATCTCTAAGAGCCTTGCAAGTCATGTCATGTCGCCTAGCAGTAATTGCTCTACTAAACGGAAATCCAGTTCAATTATCCTGTAGGGTAGTGAGGTTCCGCACCTATGCTTCTAAGCAGCTGGAAGGCCATTGAAACTGTTCAGCTGGGGGGTTTGGGGCTGGGTCATTACCGGAGTGGATATGCATTACCATGTTTAGGGTTTAAATACGGACCTGTGGACAGAGGGATCCCTCACATTGGCCATTCTCATATTGCACTTGCAGTACTTTTAGTCTAGCGATCCTACAATGTGGGATCGCTACTAAGTGAATTGCACTTCGCGAGCTACGCATAGCACTACGCGAACTGCGTAGTGCGGTAGGGAAATGCTGTTCGCAATGATTGCACAGTGCCGGATGCTTGTCCACACTGTGCAATCATTGCAAAAGGCATCTTGCACAGTGCAAGTGGTCGTTTTCTGCCGCTCTAGTAGAATTTCACTCGAGCAGCAGCTTTCTCAATGCGGACTGGTAGTTTCCCATCGCGAGCGGTTGAGAGCATACGCGACCACTTGCAATGAGAAACCTACCCTCCCTGCGTTGACTGACATCACTGGTGACATTATGTATTGCCTAAACTTCACATTGATATGATTTGTTCCTGCTGAAATTTCATGGAGTTTTGATTTTAATATAATTTCTATATATGGTGGAAATATTGTGAGTCCTCAACCAATCCGATCCCTCTTGAGGCCATGTTACCGTTTTGATAGCATGATGCGAGTTATGGTATGTGTACAGGATTGTCACAACGCACCAATTTTATATTTTGATGTGAACCACAATCTCATTGTGTTTAATGTGAATGTATTAAGATTCTTCACATGTGAATGTTATAGTGTTCTAGTTTATTTGTCAGTTTTATTAAAAAAGGAAAATTAGCGATCGGTCACTAGGCCACCACCTGCGCATCTAGCTGCCGCCACACCTGGATGAAGGAGTTTGGACATGTGGCTAAGCCCTGCGTCCACCAGCTTGGCCAAACCCCGCCACTTGTACCTTTATTTGTGCTCGTCGGGTTCAGATACAGGCCCTTGCCAGGGACAAACCCCGCCATGATGGCTTTCAACTATGTACGGCCTGGCCCTACGCCCAACCTATCTTGCCAACAAAAGGCAGTTTGCAAAAAAGCTCAATTCTGTTATCTCAGCCTTCACGCAAATTCATCAACTGCAGCCAAATAAATTATTTAATCAAAGCTTTTTGACCTTCAAATTTTAACTATGTCCCTGCACTCAACTCGACTTTACCCATCAACAAAAAAACAAAATATGCAGGTTTCAGATGAATTTTATGCATAGATGATGTGACATAACGGCCAGAGCTGCCAACCTTGGATCTGAAGAACCAGGTTCGAGTCTCAGCGTGGGCTCAACAACCGGTGATTCTGGGCAAATCACTTAATCTCCCCGTGTCTGCTAAAAATAAAACATGTCCTTGTGTAATGTAAGGGGTGCTCATGTAAAGCGCCCCAATAACATTGGGTCGAGTTCACGCTATATAAAACTGCAACAACAGAAATGGGTCCGCTGGAGTCAATGGTATTAGAAAATGTGCACTTTCTTTAGCCTCTGCTTCATTGACCAAACCCGCTTTACAGAATCTGTGTGGAGCTCAGTAATACAGAAGTAAATTAACCATTCCAAGGGTCTGCCAATTTTTGTGCAGGTTTGTGAAATTGTATCAGTCATTAGGAAATCAGAGATTAACTCTTTAACTTTGGATTTCAAAGAAACCTTAAATTCTTCCACTGGACCTTTCTTTCTAACATCCTGCAAATTTTCATGCAGATCCAATAAATAGCCGCATGCTATTAGCAAATGAACATTTTGCCCCTTCCCTTAACTGTACCACTTCATGAATTTCTCTGAACTCATAATGTCAAAAGTAAGCTACAGTTGCTAAGGGTCAGTCATGTTCAGTGCAGAACCATAGAGGAACTGCACTAAAGTTATTAGCAAATCAAAGATTTCTTATTACCCCTCCTTCTAACTTTGCCTCACCTTGTGAGACCCTCATGAGACCTGAGATTCCAGTACTGGGTCCAAGTTTCTAACAGCCTTCCAAATTGCATTCATATTCGTTAATATATACCAAGAATTATGAGCATTGTAAACCCTTCTTGCTCACTGCTCCCTGTTGATAGGATCTGCAAGTCATCTGCATGCCAAAAGCAAACAAAAATATGTTGCATGAGTGCCAAATTTCATGTGAATTTGTCAAAGCATGCCACGGTTTTTTCAAAGGAAATTGTTTTTGGTCTCCTCCTCCCCAAAATGACCACCTTGCCTCAATGGAGCTTCATGAATTTGCAGATACAACAAGACTAAACATTATAAAAGTTCCAAATTTCTTGAAAATTCATTAAAATGTGCTAAAGTTATAGGCAAATCAAAACATACATTTTTTTTTTATTGGTTCAGTTCAAAACCACATAGAGAAGAAAAAACAAAAACATACAAAGTCATTATATCATATCCAGACAACGAATACGCAAACAAACTTGTGGTGCAAGTACACAATCAAAGATAATCAAAAACAAGAAAGATAAGAAACGGTGAATAAAAACAATATCAAAAATACTATATAGACAGCGGAACCACCATATATAACCGAAAAAAAAGAAAAAAAGTCATTTTTAGGGACCTAAATGGTCTATCATTGCCTGCCATATTTTATACCCCTTTTGCATTTTCCTAAGTGATTTAATCCGATAGAGATTAAATTCTAAATAAAAAACATTATAAAACTTTGCTCGCCACATTTCATATACAGGTGCTTCTGGCTTCAACCACATTGAAGATATACATAGGCGAGCTACCGCCATAGCCATAAATAAAACATATCTGTTTTTTTGATACCCCGGAAACAAATTGTTATCATTAGATAAACCAAAAATAATCATCTCTCTTGAGATTGTCACTTCACACTTTGTAATATGAGCCAGAAATGTTTCTATAGATATAAAAAAAGGTTTTAGCACTGAGCAATCTGAAAATATATGCACAATATCTGCTTGGTCAGATTGGCACCTATAACATTTCCCATTATTAGCATTACCCCATTTCAACATTTTAAGCGGTGTATGATAAAGATTAAATAATGCTGTGAGTATAAATTGGCAGACAATATACTTTTAGCAGCTGTATAAATTGACTCTTGAAAAGGTACTGCCAACGTACCCAATCTAATACACCATTTAGACTCCTGCAATCCCATATCGTCTTGTTGTATATTCAACAGATGATCATATAGAGTCCCTATTCGTGATGGTTTTTTAAGTATTTCAATAAAGTCATTAGGACAAAGGGGTAGAGCATTTGGATGCTTAAGAATAAAATCGCGTATTTGTAAATACTTAAAAAAGTCATGTTGAGAGAGACTATATATATCTTTTAACTCCTGAAATGTAGCGATTGTACCACCCTTAACCATAGTGCCTATAGCTATCATACCTTTTTACCCCCATTTACACATTGTACGATCACAGAATATTGGCGGGAGCAATTCTATAGAATTACAAGGCGTATAAAAATTAATACGTCCAAGGGAGATAAGCTTCCGTATTGATCGCCATCCTTTAAAGGCAGACAATACTAATTTAAATCTAGTTCTTTTATAGTAGCTGGGTTCTAAAAAGCGAAGCAGCATTTGTCGAGATTGTGGGCCAAGTAAAAGAGAAAAAATGTCAGGGCTCTCAAATATAGGCGGAGTTCCACCAATCGCAAAATATTTAATATTCTGCATAAGATACGCCAAATAATATAATGCAAAATTTGGAACTCCCCATCCCCCACGTAAGATTGGTAGTGTCATAAATTTAGAAGCCCTTCGTGCAGATTTTCAGCCCCATAAGAATCTATCAGCTATAGATTGTAATTTCCTCTGTTGTAGTACAGGTATCTCCAATGGTACCGACCGAAAGTAATATAAAACTTTTGGCAAAATGGAAATTTTTAGAACGTTGCGTCTTCCAACCAACTACAAATGTAAACATTCGATTTTCTCGAGTTGGTTTCTAACCGATTGCAATATATCTGACCAGTTCACCATAACTAACTCTTGAAGCGATAGTCTAATTTTAATGCCCAGGTATTTAGCCTCCGAGGTAACCCGACTGTCGTTAGGGCAAAGTCCTGCTGAACAAATAACCTGTGTTTTCTGGATATTGAGCTTATACCCTGACACATTACCAAATTCGTGAGTCAGGTTTTCAATTTCACATAATGCAGATTCTGGATCAGATGTTATGACAGCGACGTCGTCGGCGTAAGCTAATACGCGTATATTACCCCCGGGTAAAGCCATAGATTGTATATGTTGGGATGACATTAACGTCTTTAAAAGTGGTTCTATGTACATGGCAAATAGTAATGATGAGCATGGGCACCCCTGCCGTGTGCCCCGAGTAATGTTAACAGCTGCCGATTCTTGGCCTGACAAGCATATCTTGGCCTTTGGATGTCTATACATAACTTGTAGAGCATATATAAATCGTGCTCCAAACCCCATTTTTCCGTGCTGTTGTTCAGAAACAAGTGTCGGTACAACTTGAATCAGCCGATTCGCCAGAATTTTTAAATATAGTTTTGCATCTACATTAATAAGTGAAATAGGTCGATATGACCCAGGAAGATGCGAAGGCTTATCTTTTTTAAAAAATACAATTATACTTGCATCGTCCCATGATGGGGGGGGGGATTTCCATTTTGGGCATTTATAAACGTCGCCAACATATCATCTTTAATAATAGGGAATAGCACATGGTATAACTCTAAAGGAAGTTTATCGGGGCCGGTAGCCTTCCCCAAAGCCAGTTCCTTAAGGGCGATCTCGAGTTCTTGCATTGTAATTGGTAACACTAGCTCGTCTTTGTGCACAGAGTCGAATTGAGTTAAATCCAGTTTATCTATATACTGATCAATTAAATCAGAAGAAAAATGTTCTTGGGTATAAAGATCTGTATAGTAGTCGTGAAATACCTGAAGAATACCCTCTGATGACTCTACTAGAGTACCTTGACTATTTTCTATAGAAGTTATACGCTGTGCTGTCTGAAGCCCCCGCATTCTTTGAGCTAGACATCTTCCCACGTTCTCCCCGTATTCATACCTCTCAGCGCGATGAATTTTATATTGTCGTGCTATGTCTTGGCTCCACACCCCATTAATCTTGGCCTTGCATTTTTCAACTTTATCTTGTGTGGCACTACTATCTTGGTGTAAGCTAATATCATGTGTTAACTTGTGTTCTGCATTTGTTAAATCCTGCAAAAGTTGCGCCATTATGTTTTTTACTTCCTTTTGAAGACTCCAGCCGTAGCTACAAGTTTCACCACGCAATCCTGCCTTAAAGCAATCCCATACCATTGCATAGGAGGTAGAGCCCCTGTTAACATCAAAAAACTGTTGAGCCCAATCTAAAACTTGCTGCAGATAGTTTTCATCTGAGAGAAGTTTCTTATTAAATGTGAAAGACCTTAGTATAGGCTGGATTTTAAGCAGGGGCAAGTCTATAACAATCGGAGCATGGTCAGATGTAATACGTGGCATTACAGACATTCGGGATCCTACTGCCATATGCCTAGGTAGAAAAATATAATCTAGACGCACAAATTTCTTATGTGGCGAAGAAAAAAAAGTAAAGCCTGGATCCCTCGGATTTGCCAAAGGCCACCCATCGATCAACCCATGTTGACATAGTAGTTGCCGTAGTTCTTTAAATACCTTGGGCTTCCTACCTAAATATCCACTAAACCTCAAGTCCCAGGTATTCAACTCCCCATGAATATTAAAATCACCAAGTAGAAATACTGGAGTACCCCAGAGAGCCAGCTCTACATTCAAAAATTCTATCACTGCAGTGTCATCAATATTAGATCCATATACTGTACATATTGTAGCAACAACATCCCTATGACACACTCAACAATTGCCCAGCGTCCTAGACTATCCACTTTAATTTTCCCTGTTGCTACTATGGACTGGCACCCAAATATAGCCACTCCTCGATTCATAGTAGATTGTTGTGAGGCCGCCAGTACTATATACCCAAGATCATTCAAAACGTTTCTATTTGCCCATGGTATATGCATCTCCTGGAGACATATTATATCCGTTGACAGCAATTGGAGTGAGGAAGTTCCCAATGGAGATATGACTACAGTAGATCAAGAGGCTATATTGGGCCAATGTCGCCAGGAAGATCAAACAGGCTCTGTTGAACAAACTAGCTATAGCCCTGGGATTTCAAGCCAAGCCCCACTAGATATTATTTTGAAAGCCATCGCAGATCAACGCCTGGACGCTAAAGCTGAACATCTGAAAACACATAATGCTTGCAAAAAACTTCAAAATACTGTGCGACGGCTGGCAAAATCATATAATGATTTCACGGATAGAATGGCAGAAGCGGAAGGGCGTATCTCTTCATTGGAAGATCAAGTCACGCATAATAAAACTGACATTGATGGTACTAAGGTTCAGAAAGATGACGTTAATATAAAATTGGTTGATTTGGAGAATAGGCTACGTCGTAACAATTTGCGAATTTTGGGTGTACCCGAAGGATGTGAGGGACAGGACATGCGACAGTTTGTGGTCGAACTTTTTGAAGAAGCTTTTCTGGAGGTTAAAGATTGGCAGTGGTCTCATGAGATTGAAAGGGCACATCGCTTTCCATTTCGCAAGCAAACAACACGGGCACCCAAAGTCATCAATATCCTCGTGCTATTTTGATATCTCTAAATAACTTTCTGGCCAGACAAAAAGTATACGATCTTGCAAGACCGGATAAAAAACGCTCTGGGAAGGGTATTGAATTTTTTGTACGCCCTGATTATTGCCATGCCA
The DNA here is from genome assembly GCF_964261635.1 of Lissotriton helveticus. Classification (NCBI taxonomy): domain Eukaryota; kingdom Metazoa; phylum Chordata; class Amphibia; order Caudata; family Salamandridae; genus Lissotriton; species Lissotriton helveticus. The sequence goes on along the minus strand of NC_136073.1, from coordinate 832,764,200 downwards.
CCGTAGAAAATCGCTGGTGACTGCGTCAGCTGATCGTTCCTTTTCAAAAGAAGGGCGCTCAAGTTTTTCTTCTTCAACCATCTACGTTAAAGGCTGTATATAAAGGGCAGAATCTGTTCTTCACAGCTGAGGCCCCAGCAAAGGAGTATTTGAACTCATTAGCATGAGGAAAAAAGTTATAAACTTTGTATATATATCTTTCTATATGGTTTCTACCTCATGCTTTATTTTTTTAGGTTGATGGATACGCCCAAACTTGAGAGGTGTTCTCACACACATCAATGGGGCGATAGGCCCCTTTGCCTTAGTATTGGGGGAGGGTCACAGGGGTTGGGGGGGTGGGTGTGCTGGGGGAGGTGGAGGGTTTGGGGGGACACGGGGGGTGTGCCGGGGGGAAAAAGGGGAAAAGTTCAGTCAAAGCCATAGAATGTCAAGTCTAAATATATTGGGGTTTTTTGTTGGTGCAATTGTGTAATGAACCTACTTAGTACTGATGGCTAGTTATAATTTGCGTATGTGTTCATTTAATGTATGTGGCCTTAACAATATTCACAAGCGAAAACGTGTGATGTATGAGATCCGCTTGTTTCAACCGGACAAAACATACATTTTTAATGTTAGCGATATTTCTAATTCTTAACTTGTTCAATGCCACTCCAAAACGTTTCAAATGGTAATATTTCAAAATCTACTGAACAGATTTACAGCAAACCATATACAACACGCTTTCCAAGAGAAGTTCTGCAATCATGCTAGTCTGTGTAAATTCATTCAACTTTTTTTGTGTTGTAGCAGTGGGCACATTTTCCTATAGGAGCACAAATAGGAAAACACATCTATTTGACCCCTTCACCATTTACTATTTTCCCCTGAACAGAACTACTTAAAATTTGGAATGCCAGAGCTCAGATTCAAATTTGGTGCATGTCCATTCTTGTTGACCAAAGGTATAGGCGTATGCAAAAATACAATTTTCAATTAAAAGTGCAGCTGGACCTTAACTGAACAGTGTTGTATCTATCTAACTATCTATCTATCTATCTATCTATCTATCTATCTATCTATCTATCTATCTATCTATCTATCTATCTATCTATCTATCTACCCATCTGTCTACCTATCTATCTATTTTACACAGTAAACACAAAGGGCCTGATTCCGATGTCGGTCGGAAGGCCTCCGACAGGACTCGGCTTTTCGGATCCGATTTGTAGCCCTTGTTTCTGACCAAATCGTACACAGTTCCGAACGACCAAGAGCGAGGCGAAGATCTCGTTCACGTCGACTGAATCGTTTCCGAACCCGATCCTGTCTGTATGACTCGTTCACAGCTGAATCGTGCCGCGCAATGGAGCTGGATTCCGAACGAGCGAATACGATGCACGATTAGGACAGCCATATCGACTCAGTCTCAGTGAGACGAAATGGCTGTGGGAATCGGACTTCAGGGGGCTGCAGTAGGCCCCCCTTCACCCGGTACCTCCGAATCAGTCACGAGGTGCCCATGGGTCCACCCCGATCCAAGCATTCACAGTGTGATGGGCCCCATGGGGTGCCTGCCGCATGGTGTACGCTTTTCCCCACCCACCCCTTTTTGCTATGGGAGCCTGTGTACACGTTCGGTAAACAGGCTCCCATAGAGTTGAATTGGAGTCAGAGCGAACCGAGTCCGTCAGCATATGGATGCATCGCACTCGCTCGGTCGAACTCCAGCGATCCGAGTCGTACGGAAAGCATTCCGGATCCGATTCGGTCAGGATGCTTTCCGAACGAGATCGGAATCGGGCCCAAAGTGTTAAAATAACTTGTCGAGTTACCTACAGTTATTGAGATAGCTTCATGCCTCTCTCTTCCACTACCCTGTAATTCCTGTGTCTGTATTTCATGAGTACCAAGGCTGCCGAGTCCTGACTCTGCTTCATGCCCCTCTTTTCAACCACCCTACACTTCCTGTGTCCATATCTGTGCATGGCTTTGAACGGCGTATGTCAAATCAAATCAAGCTTTATTCGGTTTTTAAGTTTAAAACCATAAAAGCAGCAGAGAAAAAAAAAATACATGCATATATAAAGGCACAATAATTAATTGCAAGTTTAAAAAAGGGAAAATAAATGTGACTATTTAAAACAAACGAAAATCAATCTTGTGCAGAATAAAAGCGCATGGTACACAGGAACCCCCTTTCAACGGAATTTATAGTTCAATACTCTGGGGCCAGGATAAAAGTCAAACAAGTCACAGATACAAATAGGGCCATCTCCAGTTTTGGGCTGAGAGGATCTTAGATAGGGGACAATGTTCCTGTGTTTGAATTTAATTAAAATCAGATCTCCCGGACAGTTTTTGGGCAACGTACCCAACCAACCCACCCTCCTGACGCTCACAATTCCGCCATCTAGGTCAGGTGGCAGCGGTCTATTGTTATTGAGCCAGAAGATGGCTTTGTTCAGCAGGTCCTGGTTTGTTTCAAATTTGCCCTGTCTAAGCTCTGGCACCCCAGAGAGAACAGTCACATAGGGGGCAGCTTCAGGGGGTAGGTTAATTCGATGCCTTCTTTCATGAGGAATCCTAGGTGCTATTAAAGAGACATAAGTCGGTTTAGAAGTTATGTTACAACTTTTTGGGATGGGTTTGCTAGTAGAGGAATTAATTTGGTTGTGCTTTTCTGTGTTCTGTAGACTTAGGTTTCTCATGGTTGGTGGAGGGCGTATAACATAAAGGAGAAGCAATGTTTACAATTGATGGATTAATCCTTTGTACTATTTTTTCCACGCTGGACAACCTTTCTCCCAGATCCTGAATTTTTGTGACCAGGGGTGATAGGGCCGCGTTCAGCAATCGTTCAATGTGGGCCAGTAGGGTCGATTGAAAGGGGGAGACAGAGTCATTTGATGTGGCCCCCACCTTCTGTGGCGTTGAGACAGTTGAAATAGCGGGGGGTGATGAGGGACTACAGGACATTTGATCAACATTAGCTGGGATCTCCTCAATGTTCCTTTTGGTGATTAGGGCCTGGGGCAGCGTGTTGGCTTGAGTGCCAATCATTTCAGGCACTAAAGGTGGTTCCTGGGGAGTGCGGTTTGTAAGGTCAGTATTTCTGCCAGATGTGGGCGGAGTTGATATGTTAGGGGCATAGTTTGTGTCACACAGGGCGTTCAGGTCCTCCCAGATAGACATATTGTTAGGACTGCAAGAGCTCCAGAATAGACACTGAACGGGTCAGGGACAAATGACAATTGGAAGCAAATGGGTTAGTTGTTTTCTGTACCTGCTTCTGTGATGGGGCCAAGTGGGGGGGCCCGTCCCGTCCTCCTCAGGTCCTCTGAGGGCCACAGAGGGCCCGCCCTTTGCCCGGGCTTCGCCCGGCGCCGATCCGCGCGCGGTCCCGCGACGCGGGTGCTGGTGTCCCTTTTCAAGCGCCTCCTGGCGTGGGCTTCCCGTACGGCGGCGTGTCCCGCCGCTAGGGCGTCTGGGTAGTGTAGTTCTTGCAGGCTTTGCAGGAAGAAATGCCCCCCTCGCACTGCGGCCGCTGGTCTGTGTGTGCGGCGGCGGAGGGGAGCGCTGGAGCTGCGCGGGACCTGGGTGTTGGGCAAGGTAAGCCCCCAAGTGCGTCTGGACCCCCCGCTCCACACTCCTGGTGTCCCTTTTCAAGCGCCTCCTGGCGCGGGCTTCCCGTACGGCGGCGTGTCCCGCCGCTAGGGCATCTGGGTAGTGTAGTTCTTGCAGGCTTTGCAGGAAGAAATGACCCCCTCGCACTGCGGCCGCTGGTCTGTGTGTGCGGCGGCGGAGGGGAGCGCTGGAGCTGCGCGGGACCTGGGTGTTGGGCAAGGTAAGCCCCCAAGTGCGTCTGGACCCCCCGCTCCCCGCTCCTGGTGTCCCTTTTCAAGCGCCTCCTGGCGCGGGCTTCCCGTACGGCGGCGTGTCCCGCCGCTAGGGCGTCTGGGTAGTGTAGTTCTTGCAGGAAGAAATGCCCCCCTCGCACTGCGGCCGCTGGTCTGTGTGTGCGGCGGCGGAGGGGAGCGCTGGAGCTGCGCGGGACCTGGGTGTTGGGCAAGGTAAGCCCCCAAGTGCGTCTGGACCCCCGGCGTATGTCAGTAATAATAATAATAATTTCTTTATTCGGTTTTTACCAATGGAAAACCATAAAAGTTATCACAATGTACATATGCATTTGTATAAAAAAACAACTTATTACTTTAAAAACAATAATATGACCGGAATCCTGTGTAATTCTTGAGCGAAATATAAGATAATAGGTCTCATATAATTTTCTTTTGTCTTTTAGAGGTTATTCCTATGTCTCATAATGCACTTTAAGAAGTTAAGTACATGATAACAGGTACGTTCAGAGTTCAACATCTGAAGTGCTAGCATGGCTGGGCGACACTGTCTGTAACCCCAGCCCTTTAATAAAGGAAATAGCCAGATTTTTCTATGGGTGTGGAAATATTTACAAAACAAAATTGTATGGATACATGACTGGTGAGACATATCGTCACATGGGCAGAGGACCAAGTTTGAGTCCCAAGTGTTGTTTTCTGGAAAAGCCACTAGTCTGTGAAAAAGATTCAATCTGAACCTTGTCAGGAGCATCTTATCATATGTTGTAAGTTCTAATATCAGATAAAGCTGGATTTTCGGGGTATGCTGTATCATGTTTGCATGAAGCACAGATTTTTTGGTCGATAGCAAAGTCAGCCTCAGGGACTCTAGATGACTCAGCGCTATTTGTTTCAGGTCTTTCTTAGATATTTCAGTTAATTTTTCTGGGGTGGAATAATACTTTTGTAAGCCCAGGTCGGAAAAAAAGTGTCTGATATAGGTAAGCCATGCTATTTTATGTGCGCAGTCCAGTGCCATGGAGTCCTGTAAGATGTTTTTAGTCAGCAAGTTTTTGTCCGACAACCAGATGCGTCTCCAGAGTAGCAATGGCTGGATCTTTATCAGGTCTTCTATATATGGGATTCCCAGTTCCATATGGGAAGCATAGATGGAAGAGCCTTTTGGTGTGGATAAGAGGAATCTCATAAAAGTATTTTCTTCTATTTGCAATGAACCAGTGGCTGTGTGTCCCCAAATCCCTGCCCCGTAAAGGGCGATGGCTTGGCATTTTGCAGCATAAATCTTTAACAGTTCGACTGGTGGTCTCTTTCCAAGTCTTTGTGAAAAATTCATCAGTGCTACAATTGCTCTTTTGAACAGATGTCTCCTGGCTTCGATAGCAGCCTTCCAATTTAGGCTTTCATCGATCATAATGCCCAAATAAGGGTACTGTGAGGTCCTTTCAACTTTTTGATCTTTTAGATAAATGGACTTTGTGGCTTTTCGTTGTCCACCCGCTACCATAACAAATGTTTTTTTTACATTTATATGTAGATCTAGGGCACCCATAAAATCGGCATACTTGGATAGAGATTTCTGGAGCTCGATAGGGGTACGTGCTAAAATAACTGCGTCATCCGCATAAAGCAGTGCGGGGATCAGGCGATGTTTCAGTCTGGGTAGGTCCTGCCCCCCCTCAGCATCATCTCCTCCAGTCCGTTAGTATACAGGGAGAAGAGGAAAGGGGCTAAGACACATCCCTGTCTTACTCCTCGCTCTACTCTGAATGATGCAGTCAACTCTCCTTTTGTTCCGTAGCGTACTCTTGCAGAGGCTTCACCGTATAGCTCCCTTAGAAAATCCAGAAGGGGCGGGTCCACCCCTATTATTCCTAACAGGGTCCAAAGCTTCGCATGAGACACGCAATCAAACGCGGAGGACAAATCCACATATACCATGTACATTGTCCCTGGCTTTGCGTGGATGTATTTAGAGACTATCATGCTTAAGTTAAGGGCCTGTTCCACAGTTCCGAGTCCTTCCCTAAATCCAAATTGTAAGTCCGAAAGAATGTTTTTATCTTTTGCCCATTGCTGGAGTTTTTCTAGGACTACTCTGCCAACTACCTTGCCCAGAGAGTCTAACAGCGAGATAGGGCGATAACATTTCGCATCTTGGCGATCCCCTTTTTTAAAGATAGGAACCATGATAGAGCTTGACCATGACTCCAACAATCCCAATTTCGCCGCTGCAGTGCAAACTCGTGTGAGTATGGGGGCCCAGAGATCAGGGAGATGTTTGAATAAATCTACTGGGACCCCGTCGGGGCCGGGTGCCTTGCCACTCTTACTCATCTGCAGTGCCATTTCGAGGTCTTGTAGCTCAAAAACTATCGATATTGGGTATACTACCGGGGGAAGAATATGTTGGAATTCTTCTGTTAGAGATGTTAGTTCAAAAATTTTTGAAAAGTGATTTACCCAGGTTACCTCGTCGATAGCAACGTCAATCTGGGGAGTGTTGGAATCCGATAGCAGGGGAGACTTCACTATTCGCCAAAAGGACTGACTGTCTTTCATGAGTGCGCTTTTATGCAGATCGTCCCATAAAGACAGTTTCAGCTCTTTTTTCCTTGTCTTTCTGGCCTTGTTATACTCTCGCCTGAGGTGTTGTATCTCTAGCTGATCTCTACTCGATTTACCGAGCGCCTTTCTTAAGTTGGTTTGCGCCTTAGTGCAATCATGGTTGAACCAACCCGTAGTACTAGAGTTATTTTGTTTAGGTATTCTGGTCAACAGTGTTTTTGTTTGATCTAGTATTAACTTAAAATTTTTCAAAATTAAATTATCATCTGCTAGTGGATCTAAGCATGTAATTATATTGTTATAAGCAGTCTTTATTAGTGTGCTAGTCAACTTGTTAGAGTCCACTTTTTCAACCACCCCACACTTCCTGTGTCCATATCTGTGCATGGCTTTGAACGGCGTATGTCAGTACATTGGCACAGGTCCTTGCCCTATGCCCAACTGTTCTTGCCACAAAAGGCAGTTTGCAAAACAGCTCAATTCTGTTATCTCAACTTTCATGCAAATTCATCAAATGCTTCCAAATATGTTATTATATCAAAGCTTTTTCACCTTCAAATTTTAACTATGCCCCTGCGCTCAGCTCAACTTGACTCAGCAACAAAAAACAAAATGTGTATGTTTCTGATGGATTTTATGCATATTTGTCAGAAGGAGTCAACGGTATTAGCAAATTAGCACTTTATGTTAGACCCTGCTCCTTTAACCAAACCCACTTTAAAGAATCTACATGAAACTCAGCCATTCAGAAGTAAGTTAACTATTCTAGGGGTCTATCATTTTTTTTAGCAGGTTTGTGAAATTGTATCAAAGTTATTGGGAAATCAAAGACTTTTTAAACCCAGTCTCTTTAACTTTGGATTTCAAGGAAACTTTAAATCCTTCCACTGGACCTTTCTAGCTAACAGCCTGCAAATGTTCATGCAGATCCAATAAACAGCACCAAGCCATTAGAAAACTAATATGTTGCCCCTTCCCTTAAGTGTGCCCCTTTATGAATTTCTCTGAACTCATTATGTCAAAAGTAAGATACAATTGCCAAGTGTCAGTCCTGTTCAGTGCAGAACCATAAAGAAACTGCACCAAAGTTATTAGCAAATCAAAGATTTCTTATTACCCCTGCTTATAACTTTGCCTCACCTTGTCAGATCTACATGAAAGCTGGGATTCAAGTACTGGGTTCAACTTTCTAACAGCCTTCCAAATTTTATTCATATTCGTTAATAAATACCAAGAATTATGAGCACTCAGTCTAAACCCTTCTTGCCCTCTGCCTTTAAATTAGCTCCTGTTGATAGGATCTGCAAGTACTTGGCATACCAAAAGCAAACAAAAATATGCGGCATGATTGCTAAATTTCAAGTGAATTTGTCAAAACATGCCATGTTTTTTTCCAAAGAAATTTTTTTTTTGCCTCCACCTCACCAAATTGCCACCTTGCCTTAATGGAGCTTCATGAATTTACAAATAGAACAAAACTAAACATTTTAAATGTTGCCAAATGTCTTACAAATTCATCAAAATGTGCTAAAGTTATAGGCAAATCAAAACATTAATTTTTATTGTTAGCGATATCTCTAAATCTTAACTTTTTCAATGTCATTCCAAAACATGTTTCAAATGGTAATGTTTCAAACTCTACTGAATGGATTAATACCAAACCATATAAACCACGCTTTCTAAGAGAAGTTCCTATAGGAGCTAAAATAGGAAAACACGTCTTTTTGACCCCTCCCCCATTTACTATTTTTCACTGAACATAACTACTTAAAATTTGGAATGCCGGAGCTCAGATTCAAATTTGGTACAAATCCTTCCTTGTGGATCAAAGGTATCTGCGTATGCAAAAATACACATTTTTATAGTTAAAAGTGCAGCTGAACCTTAACTGCACAGTGTATTATCTATCTAACTATCTATCTATCTATCTGTCTGTCTATCGTACACACTAAGCACAAAGTGGCTGATTACGATGTTGGTCGGACGCTGCGGACTGGAATAGCCCGACCATAGGTTGTCGATTCCGACAGCAGAATCTGGATGCGACCACCCTTCAGGCAGTTGGAAACATCTTTTTTTCAACGGCAGCTTGTGCTGCGGGCAGAAAAGGCCCGCTGCACAAGCTGCCATTGATAAATGGATGTCTGTAAACATCCTTGGCACCGTGTGGCAGGCACCATGTGGAGCCTGCCACACAGTGCAGGGATGTTTAGGGGGCACCATAGGTGCCCCCCAGGCCCAATAGCGGAGGGCCAGGGGGGAAGGGGGCCCTGCTAATGGCCCCCAAAGTCACTTTCCAACAGCCTTTCCATGTTGGAAAGGCCGACATGGAAAGGCTGTGTGAAAGTGACTTCATAATCCCTAGCGGGCCGAGGCTAGCTCTGCCATCATTATGGGATTATAATGCCTGTCTGACGCTCCGACGGGCTCATTGGAAGCACAGCGGAACCCCCATACGGGTTTCCCTCCAACCGCTGTCATTGTAATACAGATGGCTTTCCGCCCGACATCATAATCGGGCCCAAAGTGTTAAAATAACTTGTTGAGTTACCTACAGTTATTGTGATAGCTCAAATCCCTTAAGCATAGTTACACTGCGGTAAAAGGCCTCACTCACAGTATCTGAGTAAAAGTCAAACACCGTCAGTTGTCTGAGAAATAAATTATTGCCGCCACACCTACATGAACAGTCGAAGCCCCTTCCTGTTAATAAAGCCAATAAACACATGGACTCTCCCACTGTGACAAGAGCATTAAAGGCTTTCCACATAGTAAAACCAAGAGTTCAAATCACCCTCTGCTCCACACATTGAAGTCCTTTGCCAGGAGTAAAACCTAGATTAGAGCCAATGACCACGCACAATTGCATCCCCCGCTAGACAGAAATATAGAGTTCTTCACCCACAGTACCCGAGTACTTAATTCTGACCCACATTTATACATACTGTTACATGTGAAGATCCCCACCCACAGATAAAGAGAGTGAAAATCCTCAGCCAAGTATAGCCAGGAGGTTCAGTCTATCTGCCACATCTACGCTGATAGTCAAACTACGCAACCCACAGTTACACAGAAAGTTACACTGCTCATACAAACCCCTCAATAGAAGAGCCCTTTACAGCTACATACAGATTTCAAGGCTCTTATCAGCAGAGAGTGAAGTCACTTTCCTAACCCAGTGTTGTGCAGCGAATAAGAGACCCTCACCTCAGGCCAGTGCTTAATTTGAGCCAGTGGTGTCCGGTGCTCAGCACCGGCACTTAATTGTCAACACCAGCACTTGTGACAGTCTGCCACAAGGTGGTGTTGTCTGGCTAATTTAGAGATGAGCACAACAACAGGTAATTATGAAATCAATGTACATTAACAATGACTATTATCTGTCACCCAAGCCATTCTCACAGCTTTGGGGGCCTGAAATAATCTGCAATGTCACAATTGTAGGAGTGTTATGGTTGGCAGTTGTGTTGTTACTATCATTGGCAGCATGGCAGAGGCAATGTGTGGTGCAAGCTGCAGTGGCTTCCTGATGAGGGCCCCGGCGTGTATTTTTTTTTTACAAATTAAGTACTGCCTCAGGCTACACATAAAAGGCAAAGTCACTTATTCATACATTAATAAACAAAAGGTGTGTGGAGGGTCAAGGGGAATATTTAACGACCTGTCTGCTAATTCCCCTACTACCAGAGTATACAACAAACAACAAAGCAGACCAGGTCAGACGATGATGTGTAACTATACCAGTGACTCAGAAACAAGTTGAATGTATACGTGCATCAGCGCTGCTGGTGGTTATTGGCAACAAAAAGCTAGAAAAAGTCCCATCAGACCACCCTTTATGGTGGAGTTTACGTCACGTGGGACTCGCTGATCATACCATACCACGTCTGGCCATATAGTGCTATTGTGGAGATGGATGTCAGTCATCTAGCCATAGTGTTTGCCATCTTGTGGACAGAATGATGTGCAGTGCTCAAGTGATAAAGGTGAAGTAAAATTGACTACCCTAGGCTCTAACAAATGTGCATACAGAAACCTGAGTGTCAAAAGTTAAAAACGCCTGGTAGGTAATCTACCCTGTGGCGCTGTGCAAGACGGTCGACATGTTTCAGCCTAAGGGACACTCTCCCGGCTTTCTTCAGGACCATTGGTGTAACACAGCTACTGCAACTTTAACCACAAGTGATGTATTGGGTAAAAGACAATAAATTTACGAATAAACTGATACATATCTACCAGTAATTCAAGCGTTATAGGCGTCCACTGGTGGGAGAAGATTGTCTTCTTCCTGTCAATAAACAAAAATAATTGTACAGCAGCACTGAACTTCAGATACACAGCCACCTGAATACAGAAAGACCGTATACAAGGAACACATCTGCATGAATACTTTATATTCTGCATACATATAAAGAAGCATAATAGCCTAATCACAACGAGGCATTTCCTCAAAGTGATACTCACCCAGCCTTGTGTGGGTGAAGACCTCACCTCACCCGGCAACCGCTCGGGAGTATGAGGCCCCGCTCTACGGTGTAGAAAAAGAACACAGTAAGTCCACAGCTTTACGGTGCCCACGCCAATCGCTCTACACACTAAACCTAACAAACGTGTGATAAGTACCCCTCTGCCAAACCAAAGTCCTCATAACCCATCTCTGAAGACATGTTAGAAAACGTATATATATATTCTACGAAAATGTCTCATATCGCGAGACTCAATGTAGACATAAGGAAGTGTCTATGACCATTCTCTTTATTGATGTATCAATTACCTTTCAATACAGTTAAATTGACATCTAACTACTACATCTCAAACGTCTGCTGTTAGTAGGAGAAGCTAGAACCGGCCCCCTAGGGACTAGAAAGGGCTACCCTGACGCGTAAGCTCTAAAATGTGCAATGGGATGTGGATCAAAAGAGTCCCCTTAGACTGCCCAACCACACATAGAGCCAGGACCATTAGAGTTCCTTATAACCTTGTATTCGTGGTACAGATTAACTGCTCTCATGTACCCAGAAGGGCAAATTAATCAGACGCTCACCTGTCCGTCGGTGCCCCGATGTGTGAGCCAAGCGGAAGAGGAGGTGTCGGTATGGCCGCTCCAAACCTTAAAATAACCTCCCCACGGTGGCGTGTACAAACGCGATCGGAGACACTACTCCGTCGCGCAAGCGCAGGCGGTAATGACGCGCCAGCAGAGGATTCCCCTAATTGTTCTCATTGCATTGTGCAGTGAAGAAAGAGACCGGTGTCCATCATCAGACACGAAGGGAAATAAAGCAGTCAACCCCCTTTGAGAGGACTGCCTTGTGTTGTTATTCAGTAGTAAACAGAACGCTCGAGCGCATGAACAGCGCGGGAGACACTGTTCCCTTGAGCATGCGCCCGGAGGTCCGTAGTGCACCCCGCCTACAGTCTACAATGCAGTATTGCAAATGCAAAGGCACAAAGCTGGCGTGTATCTCCAGGCAGGAGAGCCGCCACTGTGCCGAAGAACAGCTAGCCTCTTATTAAAGATCCGGCAGGCCAATTACTAAGTTCAGTGTGTGCTCGCATCGTAAAAATATCCACACTAGTTTGATTGAAAGTTCATTATCATCGTGTTGTGGATATAAATAAGCAGTCAGCATACTGTTTATCTAAAAAGCAGTCAGCATACTGTTTATCTGGAAGGAGCACATTCACATACTCATAGAAGAAAAAACCAGAATAAATCTGTGGCTTAAATTTTGAAATAAAAACCATCAATGGTCTGACAAGCATTTACGCTAGCAACAGTCACTAGATGCTAGAAAGTGACTTAGCTTCAAAAAAATGGGAGGGGGGGGGCCCATAATCGCAAGCAAAATGTCATGGGATTGAAAAATAAACGTCAATGAGGGAAGGGTATAAAAGAGGCTAAGTCGGCAGAAAAGGGGGACACACACAATTAAGTTAGGTGAGCTATAAAGGTGCAAATAACCAATGATTGCACCTATTTTCAATAGACCCGCAACTAACAAGTTGCTCTTAACACTAATAAACAAAAGGTGTGTGGAGGGTCAAGGGGAATATTTAACGACCTGTCTGCTAATTCCCCTACTACCAGAGTATACAACAAACAACAAAGCAGACCAGGTCAGACGATGATGTGTAACTATACCAGTGACTCAGAAACAAGTTGAATGTATACGTGCATCAGCGCTGCTGGTGGTTATTGGCAACAAAAAGCTAGAAAAAGTCCCATCAGACCACCCTTTATGGTGGAGTTTACGTCACGTGGGACTCGCTGATCATACCATACCACGTCTGGCCATATAGTGCTATTGTGGAGATGGATGTCAGTCATCTAGCCATAGTGTTTGCCATCTTGTGGACAGAATGATGTGCAGTGCTCAAGTGATAAAGGTGAAGTAAAATTGACTACCCTAGGCTCTAACAAATGTGCATACAGAAACCTGAGTGTCAAAAGTTAAAAACGCCTGGTAGGTAATCTACCCTGTGGCGCTGTGCAAGACGGTCGACATGTTTCAGCCTAAGGGACACTCTCCCGGCTTTCTTCAGGACCATTGGTGTAACACAGCTACTGCAACTTTAACCACAAGTGATGTATTGGGTAAAAGACAATAAATTTACGAATAAACTGATACATATCTACCAGTAATTCAAGCGTTATAGGCGTCCACTGGTGGGAGAAGATTGTCTTCTTCCTGTCAATAAACAAAAATAATTGTACAGCAGCACTGAACTTCAGATACACAGCCACCTGAATACAGAAAGACCGTATACAAGGAACACATCTGCATGAATACTTTATATTCTGCATACATATAAAGAAGCATAATAGCCTAATCACAACGAGGCATTTCCTCAAAGTGATACTCACCCAGCCACACAAGGCTGCTGTACAATTATTTTTGTTTATTGACAGGAAGAAGACAATCTTCTCCCACCAGTGGACGCCTATAACGCTTGAATTACTGGTAGATATGTATCAGTTTATTGTCTTTTACCCAATACATCACTTGTGGTTAAAGTTGCAGTAGCTGTGTTACACCAATGGTCCTGAAGAAAGCCGGGAGAGTGTCCCTTAGGCTGAAACATGTCGACCGTCTTGCACAGCGCCACAGGGTAGATTACCTACCAGGCGTTTTTAACTTTTGACACTCAGGTTTCTGTATGCACATTTGTTAGAGCCTAGGGTAGTCAATTTTACTTCACCTTTATCACTTGAGCACTGCACATCATTCTGTCCACAAGATGGCAAACACTATGGCTAGATGACTGACATCCATCTCCACAATAGCACTATATGGCCAGACGTGGTATGGTATGATCAGCGAGTCCCACGTGACGTAAACTCCACCATAAAGGGTGGTCTGATGGGACTTTTTCTAGCTTTTTGTTGCCAATAACCACCAGCAGCGCTGATGCACGTATACATTCAACTTGTTTCTGAGTCACTGGTATAGTTACACATCATCGTCTGACCTGGTCTGCTTTGTTGTTTGTTGTATACTCTGGTAGTAGGGGAATTAGCAGACAGGTCGTTAAATATTCCCCTTGACCCTCCACACACCTTTTGTTTATTAGTGTTAAGAGCAACTTGTTAGTTGCGGGTCTATTGAAAATAGGTGCAATCATTGGTTATTTGCACCTTTATAGCTCACCTAACTTAATTGTGTGTGTCCCCCTTTTCTGCCGACTTAGCCTCTTTTATACCCTTCCCTCATTGACGTTTATTTTTCAATCCCATGACATTTTGCTTGCGATTATGGGCCCCCCCCCTCCCATTTTTTTGAAGCTAAGTCACTTTCTAGCATCTAGTGACTGTTGCTAGCGTAAATGCTTGTCAGACCATTGATGGTTTTTATTTCAAAATTTAAGCCACAGATTTATTCTGGTTTTTTCTTCTATGAGTATGTGAATGTGCTCCTTCCAGATAAACAGTATGCTGACTGCTTTTTAGATAAACAGTATGCTGACTGCTTATTTATATCCACAACACGATGATAATGAACTTTCAATCAAACTAGTGTGGATATTTTTACGATGCGAGCACACACTGAACTTAGTAATTGGCCTGCCGGATCTTTAATAAGAGGCTAGCTGTTCTTCGGCACAGTGGCGGCTCTCCTGCCTGGAGATACACGCCAGCTTTGTGCCTTTGCATTTGCAATACTGCATTGTAGACTGTAGGCGGGGTGCACTACGGACCTCCGGGCGCATGCTCAAGGGAACAGTGTCTCCCGCGCTGTTCATGCGCTCGAGCGTTCTGTTTACTACTGAATAACAACACAAGGCAGTCCTCTCAAAGGGGGTTGACTGCTTTATTTCCCTTCGTGTCTGATGATGGACACCGGTCTCTTTCTTCACTGCACAATGCAATGAGAACAATTAGGGGAATCCTCTGCTGGCGCGTCATTACCGCCTGCGCTTGCGCGACGGAGTAGTGTCTCCGATCGCGTTTGTACACGCCACCGTGGGGAGGTTATTTTAAGGTTTGGAGCGGCCATACCGACACCTCCTCTTCCGCTTGGCTCACACATCGGGGCACCGACGGACAGGTGAGCGTCTGATTAATTTGCCCTTCTGGGTACATGAGAGCAGTTAATCTGTACCACGAATACAAGGTTATAAGGAACTCTAATGGTCCTGGCTCTATGTGTGGTTGGGCAGTCTAAGGGGACTCTTTTGATCCACATCCCATTGCACATTTTAGAGCTTACGCGTCAGGGTAGCCCTTTCTAGTCCCTAGGGGGCCGGTTCTAGCTTCTCCTACTAACAGCAGACGTTTGAGATGTAGTAGTTAGATGTCAATTTAACTGTATTGAAAGGTAATTGATACATCAATAAAGAGAATGGTCATAGACACTTCCTTATGTCTACATTGAGTCTCGCGATATGAGACATTTTCGTAGAATATATATATACGTTTTCTAACATGTCTTCAGAGATGGGTTATGAGGACTTTGGTTTGGCAGAGGGGTACTTATCACACGTTTGTTAGGTTTAGTGTGTAGAGCGATTGGCGTGGGCACCGTAAAGCTGTGGACTTACTGTGTTCTTTTTCTACACCGTAGAGCGGGGCCTCATACTCCCGAGCGGTTGCCGGGTGAGGTGAGGTCTTCACCCACACAAGGCTGGGTGAGTATCACTTTGAGGAAATGCCTCGTTGTGATTAGGCTATTATGCTTCTTTATATGTATGCAGAATATAAAGTATTCATGCAGATGTGTTCCTTGTATACGGTCTTTCTGTATTCAGGTGGCTGTGTATCTGAAGTTCAGTGCTGCTGTACAATTATTTTTGTTTATTGACAGGAAGAAGACAATCTTCTCCCACCAGTGGACGCCTATAACGCTTGAATTACTGGTAGATATGTATCAGTTTATTCGTAAATTTATTGTCTTTTACCCAATACATCACTTGTGGTTAAAGTTGCAGTAGCTGTGTTACACCAATGGTCCTGAAGAAAGCCGGGAGAGTGTCCCTTAGGCTGAAACATGTCGACCGTCTTGCACAGCGCCACAGGGTAGATTACCTACCAGGCGTTTTTAACTTTTGACACTCAGGTTTCTGTATGCACATTTGTTAGAGCCTAGGGTAGTCAATTTTACTTCACCTTTATCACTTGAGCACTGCACATCATTCTGTCCACAAGATGGCAAACACTATGGCTAGATGACTGACATCCATCTCCACAATAGCACTATATGGCCAGACGTGGTATGGTATGATCAGCGAGTCCCA
This sequence comes from Lissotriton helveticus, assembly GCF_964261635.1. Taxonomy (NCBI): domain Eukaryota; kingdom Metazoa; phylum Chordata; class Amphibia; order Caudata; family Salamandridae; genus Lissotriton; species Lissotriton helveticus. The sequence goes on along the minus strand of NC_136073.1, from coordinate 832,748,058 downwards.
CGTGACGTAAACTCCACCATAAAGGGTGGTCTGATGGGACTTTTTCTAGCTTTTTGTTGCCAATAACCACCAGCAGCGCTGATGCACGTATACATTCAACTTGTTTCTGAGTCACTGGTATAGTTACACATCATCGTCTGACCTGGTCTGCTTTGTTGTTTGTTGTATACTTATTCATACATGCCAACAATTTGGAACATGTAATGAGAGATTTTGAAAACAAATCAGGGATATGTATTTCTTCATTGATTTCTATTGAAGCATAGGTAATTTCAGGTGGGCGACAGGTAAAATAAAGCCATTTTTAACTTCAAAAGTTAAGAGACCCTCGTATGAATTGGGTTAATTGACAGGTATGCTTATTAGAAGTTACACAACAGCGCTTAGAGACCGTTGGTGATAATGCGCTATATAAATACAAATTACAAATTAAAAATTACAAAGGGTTCAAGTTCTCACCCGAGGTTACACAAGGTCAATGCCCCTCATCCAGAGTTACAAGGACAATTAAAATAACTCACCCACAGATGCAATACACTTAAAAATCTGGAATGTTGGAGCAGAGAGCCTATACCTGCTGTTATTAGCCCTAAGCCACTCCACGGTCTTCACCCGTGCTCTTAACATTCCTGTGTTCTAAACAGAGATAAAAACTATTGCCCACAGTTACACGGACCTATACATGTCACACTAGGAGTCACGCAGAGTTTACGTCCCTCACATACAGTTACATTGAAAATTTAAATCCCTTATCTACACTTTCACAGAGAAATGATGTCCCTCACCAACAGTTACTCAAAGGGCTAAATTCCTCCCGGTTATTACACAGATTTGAAGACATAGGGCCCGATTCAAAAAAGTAAACGTGGACCTCAAGTCTAAGTTTAGACCTAAATTCTAACTTTAGACCTGAAATCTAACTTTAGACCTCATGTCTAACTTTAGACCTGAAGTCTACGTTGAGACCTGAAGTCTTAAAGCTTAGACCTAAAGTCTAACTTTAGACCTGATATCTAACTTTAGACTGATATCTAACTTTAGAACTGAAATCTAACTTTAGACCTGATATCTAACTTTAGACCTGATATTCAACTTTAGACCTAAAGTCTAACTTTAGACCTGATATCTAACTTTAGACCTGATATCTAACTTTAGACCTGATATTCAACTTTAGACCTAAAGTCTAACTTTAGACCTGATATCTAACTTTAGACCTGAGATCTAACTTTAGAACTGAAATCTAACTTTAGACCTGATATCTAACTTTAGACCTGATATCTAACTTTAGACCTGATATTCAACTTTAGACCTAAAGTCTAACTTTAGACCTGATATCTAACTTTAGACCTGATATCTAACTTTGGAACTGAAATCTAACTTTAGACCTGAAGACTAATTTTAAACCTGAAGACTAATTTTAGACCTAAAGACTAAGTTTAGATTTCAGGTCTAAAGTGTGTCTTCAGTTCTAAAATTAGACTTCAAGTCTAATCTTGACTTCAGGTCTACGTGTACCTTTGTTAATCGAGCCCATTATGCCTTCGCCCACAGACACACAGAGTGTGGAAAGCCCCCAACACATTCAGTTAAAGTCTCACACAAACGACTAACCTTATGATTCAAACCCCTCTCCTGGAGTTACTCAGAGGTGGAGTGTCACATCCACATTTACACAGAGTTATGTTGTTTCCTATAGTAATAGAGTATTAAGATTCCTTGCCTGCATTACCTGAAAGTTAAAAGCCTGCTGTCCGTAGTTACAACAAGACTCAAAGCCTATCGCCAAAAGTGACAGAGAGGGTTAAAATCTTTTCCCACAACTACACCGAGTTTACGGCCTTCTATCACAGTTACACATCAGCAATCAGACAAAGGCAAACCACCCAGCCACAGCAACACCAAGGATTAAATATGTTCACCTCTGCCTACCGTGAGTTGACGACATTCACCCACAGCCACATTAAGGGCATGCACTACAGGTCCGCAGATAAACTAAGCGCTAGAGTTCTTCATACAGATTTACATTAAAAACCTCCAGATCAGTTCTAAATTAAAATTAATTCCTCTAACACATAAATAGAGAGTAAAAGGGGCCTCATCCATAGTTACACCGAGAGTTATTTGCTCATTACTAAGAGTTACACTTAGAGTGGCAAACTCTCTTCCATAGTTACACCAAGAGCTATTGCCCCTCTCTAAGAGTTACACTAAGAGTAGAAAACCCCTCTTTTGTAGTTACACCAAGAGCTATTGCCCGTCTCTAAGAGTTACACTAATAGTGAAAATCGCTCTTCCATAGTTAATGTAAGAGCTATTGCCCCCTTCAAGAATTACACTACGAGTGAAAATCCCTCCTCCGTAGTTACAACAAGAGTTATTGCCCCGCTCTAAGAATTACACTAAGAGTGAAAATACCTATTCCATAGTTACACCAAAAGCTATTACCCGTCTCTAAGAGGCAAATAACCCCCAGAACAAAACTTTTTTTATCAGACCTTGAGGTGTTCAATCTCAATCTTTGTAACTCAGGGGCTACCCACATCGCAGGCCATTTATTGGACCCCATTATTTCGACCCTTTCGTTTGATTGCACTTCATTGGCGCGTCCACTACATTGGTCTGATCACTATGCGGTACATTTTATGTTACCTCCCGGTTCTTTCTCGGTCCATGCTCATGTGGAGGAAATCAAATCGTCCTACCGCTGGGATAGGCTTGATATGGTTGCTTTCAACCTGCGTCTGACGGAGTCGATTCCGGCTTCTGTCAGTACAGATCAGGATCTAAACATTCCCATTTCCCGTTGGCTGACGGACGCTGTGACTGATCTTGCTCCCTGTGCGAGTAGCAAGCATAGATCTCTACGTCCTCCTGCACCTTGGTTTTCCGACGAGTTGAAAATCCAACGTGCTAAATGCAAAGCCTTGGAGAGGAAGTGGAGGAATTCATATTCTGCCGTTTGCAAAGTCACCTATAAAGATGAGTTAAAAATCTATCATGCAAACTGCAAACGTGCTAAGGCCACCTATATCGCCACTACTATTACGCAAACGCAAAACTGTCCTCGGACCCTCTTTGCCACGGTAAAGAAACTTACTGGAGCAGATACTATTCCTTCCTTGCCGGCTCTGAATGGTACACAGTGCAATGCCATTGCGGATTTTTTCGTATCTAAGGTTGAGGGAATCCATCAATCTCTGGCCTCCTCTTTACGGCCAACTGAGTCACCTCAACCTGATTCTTCCCGCAGTGTCTTTTTCTCTCCCACTGTATTTATTGACAACTGGTTACCATTTGATGATGCCTCCTTCCTGTCCTGTTTACATAGTATCAGGTCTGGCTCCCCTCGGGACCCAGTTCCTATGAAGATACTAAAACAACTAGACCTTGAACCACGGAGATTCCTAATGAGGCTATTAAATATCTCTCTTATTGAATCTCAAGTGGCACAGGACTGGAAACACGCCATGGTGGTTCCTCTGCTTAAAAAATCTGGTGCCGACATCACAAACCTTGCCAACTTTAGGCCTATATCCCTGCTGCCAGCATGCTCCAAAATATTGGAACGTCATGTTAACACTCAGCTCAATGAGTTTGTTGAAAACGTGGGATATCTCCATCCATCCCAATCAGGCTTTCGCGCTAATTACTCAACTGAATCCGCACTCCTCGGGGTGACCGAGCGACTCCGACACGGTATCGATCGCGGTGAGACCTTCGCGCTTATTCTTCTTGACTTAAGCGCGGCGTTCGATACCGTGTCTCATTCCATCCTTTTGGAGTCCCTCCGCTCCCTTGGTGTTAATGGATCTGCGCTTGCCTGGGTGGCCTCATTTTTGAATGAGCGCACCTTTCAGGTTTTCTCAAACAAGGCTGAATCTGTGATTTATTCTTCAACCTACGGCGTCCCTCAAGGGTCTATATTAAGCCCATTGTTGTTTAATATTTACATCCGACCTCTTGCTTCCATCGTAGAGGATGCCGGTCTGTCCATATACTCATATGCTGACGACACGCAGATTGTGTTTTCTCTCTCTGGCAGCAGGGTTCAGGAAGCTTCCGCCCTTAAAGTTGGCCTATCTCGCGTCGCAGCTTGGATGCAAGACCATCTGCTGAAGCTAAACGGCGAGAAAACGGAGGTTATTATATTAGGCAAGCACAAAGATCTATGGGGCTCTAGCCATTGGCCATGTGATATGGGTCCTCTGCCTACCCCCGTGCCTGTCGCTCGTAACCTCGGAATTTTACTTGACGACAAACTCTCGATGAGGCAGCAGGTGACTAAGGTCGCTGCAGTCTGTTTTAACACCTTACGATGGCTGCAGAAGATCTTATGGATGCTGCCCGAATCCACCCGAAGAACAGTCGTACAGGCTCTTGTGATGTCACGGATCGACTATGGCAATGTGCTTTATCTTGGAGCGGATAAAGCAACAATCCACAAACTACAAGTGGTACAGAATTCAGCTGCTCGCCTCTTGCGTAATGTTCCACGGAGAACGTCCGCAACGCAAGCCTTACGTGATCTACACTGGCTGAGAATCTCTGAACGTGTGACCTTCAAAACACTGTGTTTTCTGTTTAAGATCCGTCAGGGTTCTGCTCCTACATATCTGCATAATCTCGCTCAGCCTTATTTACCTGGCCGTTCCTTAAGGTCTTCAAATAATGGCGATTTCCTGATCCCCAGAATTCGACTGGCAAAAATGGGAGGCCGTTCTTTTGCATATCTTGGACCAAAGATGTGGAATGCCCTCTCATTGGCATTAAAAACAGAAACTAATCTTCTGGCCTTCCGAAAAAAGTTGAAGACTTTTTTGTTTTAACTTTTTTCATCCTTTGTGATTCCTTTTAGTGTTACCTGATTTCTCTCTCCAGTCTGTCCCTGGCGCCGGGAAACCCATTGCGGGTAGCTGTGCGCAATATAAATTCAATAAAAAAAATAAAAAAAAAATAAGAGTTATACTAAGATTGAAAACGCCGCTTCCGTAAATACACCAAGAGCTATTGCCCGTCTCTAAGAGATACACTGAGTGAAAACTACTCTTCCGTAGTTAACCCAAGAGCTATTGCCCCCTAAGAATTACACTACGAGTGAAAACCCCTCTTCGGTAGTTACACCAAGCGCTATTGCCCCTCTCTAAGAGTTACACTAATAGTGAAAACTGCTCTTACATAATTACACCAAGAGCTATTGCTCCGCTCTAAGAATTACACTGAGAGTAGGAACCCCTCTTCCATAGTTACACCAAGAGCTATTTCCGTTCTCCAAGAATTGCACTAAGAGTAAAAATCCATCTTCCGTAATTACACCAGGAGCTATTGCTGCTCACTAAGAGTTACACTAAGAGTGAAAAACACTCTTCTGTAGTGACACCAAGAGCTATTGCCCCTCGCTAAGAATTGCACTAAGAGTAAAAACCCCTATTTTATAATTACACCAAGAGCAATTGCCCCTCTTTAAGAGTTACACTAAGAGTGAAAATCTCAATTTCGCAGTTACTCAAGAGCCATTGCCCATCTCTAAGAATTACGCTAAGGGTAAAAGCCCCTCTTCTGTAATTACACCAAGAGCTACTGCCTCTCTCTAAGAATTACACTAGGAGTAAAAACCCCTCTTCCGAATTACACCAAGAGCTATTGCCCCTCTATAAGAGATACACTAAGAGTGAAAATTACTCTTTCTTAATTACACCAAGAGCTATTGTTGTTCTCCAAGAATTACAATAAGAGAGACAACACCTCTTTTGTAATTACACCAAGAGCTTTTGCTTCCTCTCAGAGTTACACTAGGAGTGAAAATCTCTTTTCCATAACTACACCAAGAGCAATTTCCCCTCTCTGAGATTTACATTAGGAGTAAAAACCCTTCTTACGAATTACACCAAATGCTATTACCCGCCTCTAAGAGTTACACCATGAGTGAAAACCCCTCTTCCGTAGTTACACCAAGAACTATTGCCCCTCTCTAAGATTTACACTAAGGGTAAAAACCTCTCTTCCGTAGTTACCCCAAGAGCTATTGCCCCTCTCTAAGAGTTACACTAAGGAAAAACCCCTCTTTCTTAATTACACAAGAGCTATTGCCATTCTCCAAGAATTACACTAAGAGAGAAAACCCCTGTTTTGTAATTACACCAAGAGCTATTGCCCCTCTTTAACAGTTACACTAAGGGTAAAAACCTCTCTTCCGTAGTTACACCAAGAGCTATTGCCCCTCCCTAAGAGTTACACAAATAGTGAAAATCGCTCTTCCATTGTTAATCTAAGAGCTATTGCCCCCTCCAAGAATTACGCTTTGAGTGAAAACCCCTCCACCGTAGTTACAACATGTTATTTCCCCGCTCTAATAATTACACTTTGAGTGAAAACCCCTCCTCTGTGGTTACAACACGTTATTGCCCCGCTCTAAGAATTATACTTTGAGTGGAAACCCCTACTCCGTAGTTACAACACGTTATTGCCCCGCTCTAAGAATTACACTAAGAGTGAAAACCCCTCTTGCGTAGTTACACCGAGAGTTATTTGCCCCTCACTGAGTTACAATGAAATTGAAATTTGATAACCCAAACTAACACATACATTATTCGTGTCAACTTCAATGACGTGTTAACTTTTGCTGTCTACAGTTCAACGAAGTTAAGATTTCTCAGTTACATAGAGCTACTGAGAATGTAGCCCATGTATGTTCTGACAGCAAGTGAGTGCCTATTTCCACTACTACTCAGTGTTCAAGCCTCATATGTACAGCTACAGTTCACGTGGAAACCTCTCACACACAGAGATCAGCACAACGTTTTGTACACAGTTACACAGTGTTCACTTCTCATATCTAAGGTGTACAGGTAAAACCCCACAAACACACTTACATGGATAAAGTTCTCATACACGAACAATATCTAGGGGGTGTCAGAGCCCCGCAACCAGATATCCAGGACGCACCTTCCAGCCCGGGTTCTTTCAAGGAAAGGTTGTGGTTTAATCTCTGCCCGGCGATGTTAGATCATCGTCCTTTATGATGAAGTAACACCGCATCGAGGATGGTTTTGATTTCAAGACACCACGAAAGCCAGAACTGCTGGGGGACACCCCACTATACAAGGGGGGGGGGGGGGCGCAGTAATTTCCCTGGCTGGGATTTGGAACAGCCCCTGTACCACGAGCCTCCCACTTGAAGTTCCTCAGCTCAGGCCTGAGAGTGGAGTCGGTGCTCATCACAGGTAATAACAGGGCTGGGATAGCACGTGCGCTCGAACGTGGAGGTCAGGGGTCACACCCTTGAATTTTACGGAAGTGAATGTAATTGGAAAGGCGGTGTTAATTGTTCATCAACCAACAAGACAAGGTGCATTTTTTCTGGAAAACTTCATTGTGTGATTTCTTAGAAACAGAAAAATATAAGTGTTGGTAATTTTGTATGTCATTGAGTAAGTAAGTAAGTAATATTGTTTGGTTAATTAAAACTTTTATAATTTCCATATATAAAATTGTGCGTGATTTCGAGTGTTTGGAAGTTTCAGAATGCCCACCACCCCCAAAAAACATGCCTTTGATGCCTCTTGGGGTCACCAAGGACCACAGGATTTATGCGATTGTGCAGCCGTAACAATTTTCACATAATTATAGATTTGCCGCATTTGCCACATACTCCATCATCTGCCACACAATCTGCTGATTTGAACAAAACAATAGTTTCTAGCTCAAGTGGCTTAATATGCAGTGACAGGTGTTGCTGTGCAATGGAAGGCCCTTTCCAAAGCTGGACTGGGCACCTTTCTGTTGCTTAAAGCTATATTGTATAGCGCACTACCCACCCGCAAGGGTCTCAAGGCGCTTGTACGAATACCGCTGTGGAACCCATCCTGGCTTTCCCTGTGAGGTGTCCACTCCTGGGCACCCCCAAGGTGGAGGCCAGGCATCCTTAGCGTTGTGGGGGCCGTTGTGGAGATTAAGCAAGCTATTGCCCAGAGTTGCAGAGTGGGACTCCATGATTGGAATAGGCACCAAGGATATTATCAGGTCCATGGAATTTTGAGCCCAAGACCCACCAAGGCGGGGAATTGAACCCTTGTCCCGGGCCAGCCCTCTGCATCAGGGTCTGCCGCTCTAACCATTGAGCCACACTTCTCCACAACAGTTGGGAATTAAACTGTTACTAAAGAGGTTCAACCAATGCCCATACAGTGTTACCAAGTTTAAAAATGAAATAACGAAGGAATACTATTACAAAATGTGCTGCATTTTCCCACATAGTTTGGCTTTTCTTGCTGCATAATCTACCTAACCCTGCCGCATAATTTGGCCCTCTGCTGCCACATAATTCCAGTGGCTCTGTGTATACCCCACAATAAGAAAATCAGGTAAATAAGCATGCTTTCCCGGTAACCTTAGGTTTGCAGAAATCCTGTGTCTCTGAACAAAGACTGACCCTGCCTCAGCCCTTCTGTGCCTTCGCCGTGGCTACCCACTACCCAGGCATTTCCCCAGTGGGGTGCAGGCTAGGGAGTTGCTTTTAGGATTGAGTAGGCTGTGTGGCCACTCTCTAGTCAGGCCCTCTTGCGGTGTGGGGTTGTTTAGAACATTTTTATGAAGGCTTATATGGGTTTGTAACCCAGCCCTGACTTTCAGTCAGACGTTCTCCCTCGCCTATTAGGCCAGTCCCCCTATAAACACTGACGTATAATAAAACGCCCCGAAACCACCAATAAATGCATGCATTTCTAGAACCATGAAATAACTACATATATTATAGATTGAGAAAAAGAATCCTGTTCAATTGACCAAAAAAGGCAACCGCGCTGGTGACCCTTTTCGGAGCAGAGAGAAATGCGAAATCACGTAACCTTCCCCGTGGTAAACAAACACATTCCCCAACAAGTACAGCGCTTATTCTGAACCGCTCGCCCCGAGGCGCTGCGCGAGCCACGCCCCCTTACGAAACGCCCGCCAGAACAGCCCTGTTTTCACGATTCCGCTTCTAATACAGGGGAGAGCGCGGAGAGCCCGGGCAGGCGACGGCCCTGTGTCCATGGGCACAGCGCGTGCCCACTGGCACTCGGGTGGGTGGGTGCTGGGGTAAACGCCAAATTACACAACCCTCTTTCCACCCACGGTGTACGAAAGTACTAGTTTAAAAATAATTAAACACCTGGTTTCTGTGTGTAACATATCCTAGCTAAAGAGTTTGCTTTTTTCAGCAATTACACTTAATGATGTTAATAATAATTCTTTGATTAACACTAATATGAAAAGTATATGTTGACATTATTAATTATTACCATACAATGAATAGTGCTACCAAGTCACTTCCAAGCGCCCGGAAATAATGGAGAGAGTCCGGCACGGCCGCTGTAAATATACGATTCTGCGGCTGAAGCGTTTTCAACATAATTTGGAATTTAGTACCACGCATGCCGCATATACACCCTCTGCCGCATAATTTTCCAGATTGCACTAAAAAGAAATTTGTCTCGGATGGATTAAAAATTACCAAAAAGTGCCGTGTTTGGTGAGGCAGAGTGGCACACTCTTTCCAAAGGGAATACTGGTTGCCTCAGGTGCCAAGGAGCTTGTACGAAGGTAGTAAACTGGTACTAAAAGGTAAAACTTTCGCCCAGTTGGTATTAATGTGTGCTTGGGTGACACATTAGTGAAAACGCACTGTCACAAATAGCGCGGTGCCGCATTATCTTGCACAATTACGCTTTCATTAGGGGAAAAACAGAGAAATTGAATTTGGTGGTCTGTTTTTAATCAAAATCGAGCAAAGTTTGATAAAGCGAGATTCGCCCAAGGGCAGGACAGTCCGTGCTGTTCACACATACACGGATTTTCCACTGAAACGCACGCTGTGCCCTAAAAATGTAAGAAAATGTATAAACCGTGATACGCTATCAGGGGGGTTAGTGGTTACGTGAAAAAGACACCATTATTTACAGATATCATTTGGGCTTTTCTGGAGGAAAAGAGCCCTTAAACTCTGGAGGCTGCAAACTAGAGGAAAAGAGCGTCCGTTGGGCGCTTGGCCCCTATGAGGCGCTGAGAACCTCTAGGCGCTTTCCACGTTAGAAATAGGAAGCCACAGAGAGCAATGCCCGAAGGGGCAAACCATTCCAGGTCTGCCCTCAGAGCCATGCGACTTGGATTCTTCTAATCCCGGCTACGTCACTGACCACACTGTGTGAGCTTCTGTAAAACCAACTATCTCCCTGCACCTCGCTTCTTTTGTCTGGCGCGCCGTGGAAGCAAAAGAAGTGCAGCACGTCTTGTAAATATGCCCATTATGACAATTACTGGATTTATAAATCCTGAGTTTGTAAGAAGACGAGTTTATCAGATATAAATTCAAGCGGTAGCTTTGAAATGACAAGGTTTCTAGATAAAGAATGAAACATAACACAACGAATAAACATATATTTGAGTTTGGCCAAGTGGCCGACAATGTAACTTGAAGATTACGTTTCTAATCTTGGCTTCTCCAGTTGAACACAATGTGTGATCCTCAGCATCCTTTCGCTGCAAAAATATCCAAGAGACGGTCTGGGTACCAGTTCAAGGCGCTACATCTACAAACAGTACATTTCCTGAAATACGATAAAACCCGAAGATTCGAAAAAGTGCCTAGAGAAGCCCCCCACGCATCAGGCTTCAATGAATCAATAATCAATCAAATAAAGTACTATATAGAAGCGACACACCCACCTTTAGGCCGGGAGTCGTCTTCTGCGTGGGTCCAGGTGCGGGAAGCAGCGGGGGCGCTCGTGCGTCAGCAGACAGGGGTGCCTCGGCTGGCCCATGCCACCCATTGGGTGGGCACAGGACCCCGCTCCTCGGGGGTGGCGCGCGGATCAGCCCTTCAGCTCAGAGCCTCTGCCCCCCTGCAGCGGGTCCTCCTCAGCGCTGGCCCCCATGCTCGCCAGGTGCCCCACACCCGGCCTCCGGGCACTGCATGCAGCCAGCATGGGAGGGACCCCGCGGATCACAGCCCCCTCGGGGGACCCCCGTGCTAGCACCTCCCAGGGCAGCTCCGATGCTCACATTAACCTGTGCTCCTTTGGGGGATCGCGTGCCACCTGTTTGGTCTGTTCTTTGCACCCACACGTGTTCTTGGTGGCTCGTGCGTCCAATTGTTTTTAGATCCAAACGCCTACTTAAGGTGGAAAATCCAAATATTGCTCTTTTGGGTTCAAGCGCCCAGATTTCTTGGTCTGGATAGCGCCTCTCCCATCCTCTGATAGCACATCAACACCTCGCCTGATCTAGAACCCCCCAGGTGCAGAGTTCTGGAAATGATCAGCCTGACTGATTAACGCTCCAAATCAGAATTCTGGTGCAGCAAAGGCTCTGATATCACATTCCAGACTTTATTGAGAGTTCTACTGTTGAATTCCCAGTTCCACAGAAACGTTCTAGAATCATTACCTAACTCTAGAGTGAGATACAATCTAGGCTCTCCTGCATAGTTCCATAGCAAGAATGTTCCTAAGGAATTATCGAAACCAAGGTTCTAATGTCGAATTCCCGTCGTTCCTGCAAGGTTCTTATTTCGAATTCTGAGCTTTCTTCAAGGTTCCAAATCAGAATGCTGACTTGTTAATAGTCTTCAGTATAATTAAGGAATGCTTCTGGACGCCAAGGTTCTAATGCGGAATCCCTCTCATTGTTTCAACGTTCTAATATCGAATCCAGAGCTCTCTGTGGGGTTCCAATACAGAACGTTAACACGGACCAATGAGCTTCAATGTTCCTAATAGCGCTTCCGGAATCCAAGGTTCTAATGCGGAATTCCTCTCACTGCTTCAATGAATCCAGAGCTTTGCAAGGGTCCTGTGCAGAATGCCAACCAGGACAATGTTCTTCATTTTGGAAATCGAGGTCTAATGACCACTGACCAGTTCCCATCCCTGTTGCAGGGTTCTAATATAGAATTCCAAGTTCTCTGGCTGGTTCCAATGACCTCACACTTATATTGGCAATGGTCTACTGCGTTCTTGAGGGGTCCTTCTGGAAGCAGGTTCTAGAGCCGAATTCCCTTTAGTGCTGCAATGCTAACACTGACAGGGGTTCCATCGATCTTAAGGGATCCCTCTGCACGTCGATCGCCTGGCCAAGGTTCTAAACTCACTCGATTGCGGAGGATGAGGCAGGGGGTGTGATCCTGCGTGGACGCACCTGGAACCCCCTCTGGCGGACAGACCTCTAGGGCTTCCCTGCTCCTAATGAAGGTGCAGGGGTTTCAGGGCGCCCTGGATATAGAGGGGAGTCCCTGACAGCTCCCCTGCTGCGTCCTGCCTCAGCACAGCCAGATCCCTGCCCAGCACTCTCCAGCAGTCCTGCCAGGGTCCTCCTCTCTGCCCAGACCGCAGCAGCTTCCCTGGAAGAGGTGCCCGGCACTTTCTCCGGCCTGTTTTCTCCTGGAGGGAGGGGCGGGCGCAGGAGATCGTGTGAAAGATTTCTGCTGCCGGATAATTGCTCCCGAGGAGTGTCCCCTCTGCCTCTTCTCTGCCCTGACTCTCCTGGGCGAGGCTCCTCCCCGTCCATCCGGGGCTCGGATTACCGGGGCAGGCGCTGTCTGTCTAATGCGGCTCAGACAGGGCACTTTTCTCACCGTGCACGCGGCGGCCAGGTGAAAGGCGGAGCAGGAAGACGCTGCGGCCAGGTGAAAGGCGGAGCGGGAAGGAAGGGCTGCCTGGGACGTGCAGTTACATAACGCACCCACCACTCAGATAAAGACTCTTTCACACATCTATGAAACCCTGAGCACGAGACTGTGAGCTGTGGTATTATTGAACTCATTTGTCGACCCCCGAAGGATGAGAGGCGAAGCCATTCTTGACCTAACTCGAAATTCAGACGCGCAACGCTCATTCGCGGTCACTGTAACCCTCTGAGCTGCACTCCCTATCAAAGAAATACAGGACGAATGGTAATTAGAAGTATCAGTTAGAAGGCGTGTTAGATTTTCAACATTTATGCAACAGAAATGACGCATTGAATTGCCTGTTTGGAGGTTTCAATAAGAGCTGGTACAAGTAGCAGAACTCAAACCAATCGTATTTAGTTTATAGACATTCCAAGGATGACTGAACATGCCGAACTTCAATCCAGGATTTAAAGCCTCGAATTAGGCCCCCCCCCCCCCCATACTTCATGTCGCCTGCCCTGTGGCTGACGGTAAAACACCCAGCTCGTTACAGAGTTGAACACGGGTCAGGCGGGGGCGCGAAGGGTCACCTTCTGGGTCTCACCCGCTGTAAATTGCCTTTGAAATAGTTTATTTTCAGGGACATTGACTGTACATCATTGGTAAAGCACTGTAACATACAGTAGAAAACAAACGTTCACCATGATAATTAGCATCATCTTATCAGCCCAGGTGACGGCTGGATTCCAAATTCTTAGCTTGGTCAGTATGACAAGGGGGGGGCATCAGATTTCCCATCAATCACGCTGGGAAAACTTGTTAACGCATAATATATGGTATGGGAAGCAGGACATAAAGGGGGGGGGGGGGTTAGGAGAGGGGGTTGGAAAGAGAGAGGAGGGCGGATTGTTAATGGTAGTTAAAGCGCATTTAAAAAAAAAACAAATCAACATTTTAAGGCCTTCAAAACACAAACGAGAGAGCGTGTGTTTTTGGCGGAGTGGGCATGTAACAATTCCGGGTAAAATCAGACAGTTCATATTACCTGACTAAAAGCCCTTGAAGCATACTATTTACTACAAAATACATTGGGGGGGGGGGGGGCAGGTGGGTGTTACGCCCCAAACTCCCACCTTCCCCCGAATATACGCCCCTGAGGATCAGCTTCAGCCTTAAAAATGATCCAGCATCTGAGGGCCCGGCCCGAGCACTGAGGGCTCAGACCGAGCTCTGAGGGCCCAGATCGAACTCTGAGGGCTCATCTGCAGCCTCCCAAAGGCACCTGACCACGACCTGAGGGGTGGGCGCTATCTGATAGTGCACCTGCCCAGCCCCTGCGACATCCAGTTCAGCACCCGAGGGCACCTACCATGCCCTCCCCTTCCCTCATGTCCTGTTGTCAGATGGCTTCTGTGGTGAATGCTGGGAAACGGCTCATGCCTACACTCAGAGAGACGCCAATCAGCTTTCTGAGGGCTCCTATCCGGCCTCCCTGACCTCATCCTTCTAAAGACTTATTTCCACAGTGGTGAGGGCTCCTGTCAGACCGTTGAGAGCTTCTACCCGTCCTCTGTGACATCATCTTAGTAAAGGTCTCCGTCCAGTCGACTGATGGCTTCTAATTTTGACTGTTGAGGGCTCCTACAAGGCCTATTTGACCTCATCGTTCTAAACATTCATGTCCAGGCAGCCGAGGGCCCCTTTCCTGAATGTTGAGGGCTCCTATCCGGCCTCCGTAACCTCATCCTTCCAAAGGCTCTTGCCCTGACCGATCAGGGCTCCTACCCACCATAAACCCATCTTTCTAAAGTTGTGTCTACCCGGCTGAGGGTCCCTGTCCTGACTGACGAAGGCTCCTGAACTCTCATCCTTCCAGGTGATAGTTCCAGTCCAGCCTGTCGAGGGCTCCTACCCGGCATCCGTAACCTCGTCCTTGTAAAGACTCATGTCCAGCCGTCTGAGGTTTCCTGTCCTGTCTGTTGAGGGCTCCTATCATAACCACATTCTTCTAAAGGCTCTAGTTCTGCTGGATGAGGGCTCCTGTCCTGACTGTTGAGAGCTCCTATCCAGCCTCCGTAACCTCATCCATCGAAAGACTCCTGTCCAGCCAGCAGAGGGTTCCTAGTCTGACTGTTGAGGGCTCCTACTCGGCCTCCGTAAACTCATCCATCAAAAGACTCCTGTCCAGCCAGCAGAGGGTTCCTAGTCTGACTGTTGAGAGCTCCTACTCGGCCTCCGTAACCTCATCCATCGAAAGACTCCTGTCCAGCCAGCAGAGGGTTCTTAGTCTGACTGTTGAGGGCTCCTATCCAGCCTCCGTAACCTCAACCATCGAAAGACTCCTGTCCAGCCAGCAGACGGTTCCTAGTCTGACTGTTGAGAGCACCTACCCGGCCTCCGTAACCTCATCCATCGAAAGACTCCTGTCCAGCCAGCAGAGGGTTCCTAGTCTGACTGTTGAAGGCTCCTACCCGGCCTCCGTAAACTCATCCAGTGAAAGACTCCTGTCCAGCCAGCAGAGGGTTCCTAGTCTGACTGTTGAGGGCTCCTACCAGGCCTCCGTAAACTCATCCATTGAAAGACTACTGTCCAGCCAGCAGAGGGTTCCTAGTCTGACTGTTGAGGGCTCCTACTCGGCCTCCGTAACCTCATCCATCGAAAGACTCCCGTGCAGCCAGCAGAGGGTTCTAGTATGACTGTTGAGGGCTCCTACCCGACCTCCGTAACCTCATCCATCGAAAGACTCCTGTCCAGCCAGCAGAGGGTTGCTAGTCTGACTGTTGAGGGCTCCTACCCGGCCTCCGTAAACTCATCCATTGAAAGACTACTGTCCAGCCAGCAGAGGGTTCCTAGTCTGACTGTTGAGGGCTACTACTTGGCCTCCGTAACCTCATCCATCGAAAGACTCCTGTGCAGCCAGCAGAGGGTTCTAGTCTGACTGTTGAGGGCTCCTACCCGACCTCCGTAACCTCATCCATCGAAAGACTCCTGTCCAGCCAGCAGAGGGTTCCTAGTCTGACTGTTGAGGGCTCCTACCCAGCCTCCGTAAACTCATCCATCGAAAGACTCCTGTCCAGCCAGCAGAGGGTTCCTAGTCTGACTGTTGAGGGCTCCTACCCGGCCTCCGTAAACTCATCCATCGAAAGACTCCTGTCCAGCCAGCAGAGGGTTCCTAGTCTGACTGTTGAGAGCTCCTACTCGGCCTCAGGGACCTCATCCATCTAAAGACTCATGTCGAGCCATTTGAGTGCTCCTGAATGTTGAGGGCTCCAGAAACCTCATCCTTCTAAAGACTCCTGTCCAGCCAGCGTAGGGCTCCTATCCAAACTGTTGAGTAGTAGAAACTAGAAATCCGGTATTTAAATTCGGTATTTGTAAAGCGCGAACAATTACCCCTAAGCAAAAAACGTACCCAATCTAATATCAATCCAGTCAAATCGTAAATTGCAACTGATAACCGATTATTACTGCCAATATCATAATCAATTGAATCATACAAGGAAGTCACCAAAAATAAAAGTTTCCAAGGCGTTGGTGCCGTCGTGAAGATTAATCGAGCTATTGCCCAGAATCACATGGTGCTGGGCTAACTTGCCGCCGGTGCCAGGAATCAAACCGTGAGCCCCAGTGTTCTGGAGTCAGTCGCTCTGGCCGCTGCGCCACACCTCTTCCCTCGTTCCTCCATATCTCATTTGTAGGAAGGTGGCTACCTGACTATGGATACCCCAGATTTTTTTGCCTTGTGTTTAGCTGGTTTTCGACTTAGTTGGCCTGGTTCCCTGCTAATCAGGGCCCCAGGCTATCTGCTCTCTCTGTAAAATGGATTCCATGTACCCTAGGTACATACCACAATTGGAAATGGACCCCTTGTCAGCCACTGTACTATGCACTATAGGTGCTCAGGGCATAGGTGCCACCAAGGCCTATCAGGGGCTGCAGCATATCTTTTGCCACCCCTGGCTGGTTCTTAAATTGACACAACTGGCTGATCACTCAGCTGGGGCAAGGTGGTGTAATCACCTCTTGCTTAGATAGAGTATACCTATATCTAAACCTATATCTGGACACATATAAATCTGTGAGCCACTCCTAGGGAAGGCCTTATCAATCCTGGAGGCAGAGTGCGTGGTTTAATGTGAGATGGAGCCCTAGCATGAGCTGAGCCTGTCTGCAGCTGTCGGGAACAACTCCCTAAGCTGTTCCGGGATAATGCCATACCATATACTATTAAGTGCATTATAATCCTCGCGGGTTTATAGCAACTTTGGTTTGGCTTTATCAAAACATGTCGTGTAAGGTGTCATACGATTTGGAATACTATCCCCTCGCCAGTCCTGGCGACGGGGATAGCATTCCACCCCTCTAGAGGGAGAAGACATGTTACTTTGCTAAAACGCGGTTGATTTTTAAAAGAACCTCAGATCCACAAAATGGATGCTTCTGCCACAGACACAGGTCTGACCCCCTGCAGCTGACCGAAACTCAGCCAAGGGGGCCTGGACAAAGAGTTTCCTGTCACAGGGAGGTGTCACACCACCCCAGACCGGAGATAGTGGATTGTAGCAGGGAGGTTTGAAAGAAACCAGACACTGCTTGGGGAGCACAAGGCTGCCCCTTGCATAATCCGGCCAAACCGGTTCTGGGGCACACCAGAGCCCGTCCCAGCGCGGCCTGGATCAAAGGAAAGGGGTGTACCCACCCCCTTCCTGGGTCCCACCCATAGGAGGGGACCTAGCAGGTAATCCAGCCCCCCAGATTCGAATAAGAGTGGGAGCTGTGCCAATGCACTTCAGATTATCCTGATGAAACATAAGAAACAAAACTCTGGACCCTTCGACATCCTACTCAACGTAGAAGACTGAAGAATCTCCCTTGTGGTCAAGGAGTGACCACCCTGTGCAAACAGGCACCATCCAGCACCTCGACGTCTGCTTTGTTGCAGTTCCCGCCAAAACTCGAGCAACAGAGATCAACAAGATTAAGCTTGCCTGCCTTCTTACAGCCCGATCCACAGTCCCTGCAGAGCTGAGACCCGTGGAGGCGACCGGAAGCGTGGGGCACGCCATCTTGGAAAGACCACGAGACGCTGACCGTGCAGTTCACGAGTGACCCTCGAAGCTGTACACCGGGGTTTTAGAAGCCCTAACCCTAAGCCACTATTGCACTGAAGCTCACCCCTCTACACTCAACGAGTGCTGCGTGGGGCCCTTCTGCTTTCTTTGGCTCAATGCGTTGGCCCGGTCACTTGCCAGCTGGCTTGTGGCCCCTGTGCCAACGAAAACCGAAATACGACTTGTGATTCTGGTTGCTCCAGATTTGCACCTGCTCCCCTGAAAAGGAGCACCCACTCTGACCCTCCTGGTCCGAGTGAGAAGCAATCTCCCAGTTCCGTGTGGATTACTTTTGCCAAGTGTTGTTTGCTTCAATCTTGAAGCCGACAGCGCCGACGGTGAGAGTCTACGTGGGACAGCTTGTGACCCGCTCCTGGACATCGCAGATGCCCCAGAGCCCACGTGGCAGCGGAGAGAAGCTCCTCAACAACGACCTGATTGCGCCCGACATTGCCTGGTTCCGTCCTGGTTCCACCCTGGTCACTGCTGAGTGACCCAGACTCTGTCCCCTCTGCTTTCAGGTACTTTTCTATCCGGATCCACCCTTGGATCCCACCGGACACTTCTCCTTCACATCGCCTGCAGCATCTTCATCTTCAAGCACCCAGAACCTGCGTGACGAAACCCGACGCCACTTCGACCCTATGCACCCGCTTCCTGTGGGTGAGGTAACATTGCAACGCCAGTGTTCCCACACTGGTACACACCTCTAGGGTCTGTGTCTAAAGTTTTGTCCTTCTAGGTTCAGCGGAAGTATCCTAAAACTCTATTTGTGTAACTTTTATGCACCATTGACTTAACATTGGTGCATGCGTGTGCTTTAAGCACTGCACCCGAATCCCGCGGGCTTTTCCCGACTTCAGCATTGCTTGTCCCGACTGCTCCCAGCGATTCCCTAGGCCAGGGGTTCCCAAACTTTTTTGACCTGTGGCTCCCTTGACTCAATTGGCAGTTGGCCGTGGCTCCCCACCATTTTTTTACCGGTGGGCGGATTGAGGGGATGTAAGAACGACCTCAGGAGAACTTCCTTCCTTCCTTCCTTAAAGTAATTGGGACGCAATGATGGTTGGACTGCTTGAATTATTAATCTCATCCACTTGCAGTGGGTGGTCAGGTGGTGTACTTTGCAGTGTGTGGTCAGATGGCACACCTTGCAGTGTGGTCAGATGGCACACCTTGCAGTGGGTGGTCAGGTGGTGCACCTTGCAGTGGGTGGTCAGGTGGTGCACCTTGCTGTGGGTGGTCAGGTGGTGCACCTTGCTGTGGGTGGTCAGGTGGTGCACATTTCAGTGAGTGGTCAGGTGGCGCATCTTGCAGTGGGTGGTCAGGTGGGTCACCTTGCAGTGGGTGGTCAGGTGGTGCACCTTGTAGTGGGTGGTCAGGTGGTGTACTTTGGAGTGGGTGGTCAGGTGGTGTACTTTGCAGTGGGTGGTCAGGTGGCACAGCTTGCAGTGGGTTGTCAGGTGGTGCACCTTGCTGTGGGTGGTCAGGGGGCGGTGTGTGCTCAGTCCTCCAGCCTGCACCCTGCGCTTCTCTGGAAAGGCCCCCCGTTTACCAGAGGATCACAGAGCTCGTTGAGGTAGAGCCGTGATCTCGGGTGATGGAAGCCCCCGCCTACAGGGCCTTGAAATCTAACTAATCAGCTTCGAGTGATGTAGAATTATGCGGCGAGGGCGCCCTCTACGTGCCACAAAGGCTGTTTCACCAGAGCTGCAGGATTTGTGCCAGCAGCTGCACAAATCCGATGTAAAAGTCTTATATTAACCCACAGGGCCCCAGTGGGCAGCCACCGGGTTATCTGAAGCACCGCATCATTGTACACCATGTCCTGGGATGCTGAGGTCACCTGAGAGGTGACGTCTGATCCCACCTCAGAGCAGAAGGAAAGACGTCAGGGAGTGCCAGCCCCTCCCCCACCCTAACACCCCTAACCCCACCTCCCCCACCCCCAGACATTTTCAGCATGATGGACTTCCCTTCCTACAGATTTACGACCCCCCCCATCACCGACCTCCTTTCAGGAGGGAGCTAGGCGCTCTTCTAACACACAGGCTCATGTCCTCCACAGCACCTGGGTGTCTACAATTCTATTTTTTTTCACGTGTTATATTTTAAATCAGGATCCAAACTGAGGTTCACGTTCTCATGACCTGCATTGTATGCAAAACTACGTATCTGTACAATTCAATGTATTGTTTATCATTTGTTTAAAAGTTATTTAGATTTAACATGATTTTCTCTGTCCCAGGAAACAAGTCAGCACAATGCTTAATAAGTCTTGTCTCACAGCATACATAACAAACATATTTATATTGATACTGATTTTCATGCCGTCTTATGTCTTGCTCACGTACAGCCATTGTTTTGATCTCTAAATCTACCTTAATCTGTAAACCTATAACTACTGCTATGCAAAATTTGTGAAGCGCTCTTATGCCTTAGGGTCAAGTTTGCGCTATATAAAACTCCACAAATTAGTGCTCTGTATTCTCTTCGAAGACTTTCACTCTCACACTCCCGGTCGGTCTTCTACAAAGGAATATGTCCAAGCTCTGATGCAAATACTATACTCAACCAGCCCAGGGAATTTCACTTTTACAATACAATTATTTCGGCATCTAAATAGAGTGGAGTTTATTTAAACACTTGGGCAAATCACTGAACATGTGACTCCGTTTTTTGTCCTGATCTTTCTGTTTTTCTGTGTCGTTGCCTCTCTCTCTGTCACACTTACCTATCTCTTGGTGCCTTTGTCTTTTTATTTTCCATCTCTCTCTCTCTCCTTCTTATTCGTGCTCTCTCACTGTTTCACGTTATGTGTGTATCACTCCCGTCCAAGCCGTGCCCGCTGAATGACAGACGGCTGAGGGTCGTTGGTAGCAATTTCCCACAGTGTGTGCGCGCCGCCCCTGGCACCTCATTACGGCGCACTGGGGCGCCGCGGCGCACAGTTTGGGAACCACAGCCCTAGGCCCTAGGCCTAACCACTGTTCGATTGGTATCTCTTATACCACTTTCTTAATATATGGTTTGAGTGGCCACCCGCCCTCATCCATAATTGTGCAACTTTGTATGTTATACTGTGCTTTTGTTTTAACGCTTGTGCCCCTTTGCTCATAAAGAGTACTGGGGATTTGTTTAGAAATAAACACATATATTTTTATAATATATACTTGTGTGGTGTCCTTTCATTTGATATTACAGGACTGTGATTGGTAAAACAGCTCGCTTAACACGACCTCTTGAGTTTAGCCTTTAAGGCTGCTTAGTCTATGCTACCATTAAGATAGCTTGTCTACAAGGTTGACTTACAACCAGACACCATAAGGGATAGTTTGGACTGATACAAGGTGGTTCCAGAATTGGAAACATCATATATCAGGCCAACTTCTCACATTGGTGCACAGCGGTGCGGATTTGAGCTTGCTGTTGTTTTACCATTGCAATCTTTTTATCAAATTGAAAGATCACATCAAGTACCTTAGGTACATATAAATCAAAAGCTTAGCATATTAAGTTCTACTGAACTTAGTAGTTGTAGATTAAAGGGAGTAGCACACCCTGACTACAACTCACTAGCAAGGTACAGTAGGAAAACACTTAGTGTAGGTAAGTGCACCACTTACACCTCACTAGCAGTCATGTCTGGCACAGGTGAAGCTTCAAGCTCTCTGCCTGTGACAGTTGACCTTACCAAGGCAACTTCCAGCTATGACAAACTTAGCCACAAAGACTTGATTGCCTTGTGCATTTCAAGGGGGCTAAAAAGGGGCAGAAGTCCCACCAGTCCTACCCTGATAGCCATTCTAGAACAGGATGACTTAGATAAGGCGAGTGCAGCTCCCTTAGACTTAGGGGATGGAGTACACCCACCTGAGACTGAGACCACTCCAGTAGAGGAGGAGGAGGACTCAGATGTAGAGGACCTTGAAGATCAGGATCAGAGGGGTAGCCAGGTTGTAGTTGCCAGGCTTAACCAGGCCAACTTAGACCTACTTGGGAATGGAGAGGGCCAGCACCTCCCAAGATCCCACCACATCATTCTCCCAGGCAACAGAAGAGTGAGATCTCCATCAGGGGACTCTCATATTTCTAGTGCCTCAGGAAAATCTCAGAGAGGAATGACTCCCTCTCAGAAGAAAGAGCATAAGGCAAGGACGAGGGCTGTCAAACTCCAGATAGAGAGGGGGGAGGTAGCCCTGGCTCAAGCTAGACTTGCTTTAGCCAAGGGAACAGAAAATGTGTGGCTTAGATGCCACTGGTGGCAGCAATATTCCTAGAGAGAAACCCAGGTCCTATGATAGTAGAAACCTGACAAAGATTGTGCCCCCCTACAAGGAAGGGGATGACATCCACAAGTGGATAACTGCTCTTGAGAGAGCCTGCATGGTACAGCAGGTTCCTGAGGAACAGTGGGCTGCAATCTTATGGTACTCCTTTTCTGAGCAAGGGAGGGATAAGCTCCTCACTGTCAGACATGAGGACGCAAACAATTACAAAGTCCTGAAGAGTGTTCTAATAGATGGGTTTGGCTTAACCACTGAACAGTACAGGTTGAAGTTCAGAGACACCCAGAAGAGACAGACACAGGACTAGACTGATTTTGTAGATTGTGCTACTAAGGCTCTGGAGGGTTGGCTACATGGCAACAAAGTACATGACTTCACAGGATTGTATAATTTGATTATGAGGGAGCAGATCCTAAGTAATTGTCAGAACCAGCTCTTACACCAGCACCTGGTGGACTCAGATTTGACCTCTCCCCAAGATTTGGGAAAGAGGGCAGATAAATGGGTCAGAACCAGGATTAGGCCTAAGAATCAGGACAGTAACCAGAAGAAGTAATGTCTACCAAGCCTCAAGAAAAGGGTGGGGATAAAAGTAAGGAAAAGACTTCCCCAGGGCCCCAAAACTCCAAGAATGGGGGTGGGTCCCAAGACACTTCTTCAACTCAGAAAAAGCCTTATTGTCATGTCTGTAAACGGGTTGGGCATTACAAAACAGACAACTGTTGTCCCAATAATGGCAATAAAGAGAATATACCTCCAAAACCAGTTCCAACACCTCCTGTTACTGTCAGCAGTAATCCCCCAGGAAGTGGGAGCACACCCAGGAATCTGGGTGGGTTTACTTTTGGAGCACAGGTGGACCCTGGCCTATCCAGGTCCCCATCACCAAATAATCTTGTTTATGAGACTGGCATGGGGTTTGCCAACTTCTCTGATTGCCCAAACACCTTGAGCAAATATAGACAAGAACCCATCATCAATAGTTTGAAAGTTGAAGCCTTTAGAGACAAAGGGGCTAGCATCACCATGGTGGCTGACTGTATAGTCCCCTCTAAGCAACTTCTACCAGGTGCCACATACCAGGTAACAAACATTGATGGAATCCAAACAAATCATCCCATGGCAGTAGTAAGTCTCAGCTGGGGAGGTGTCACTGGCCCAAAGAGAGTGGCAGTGTCATCAAACTTGCCTATGGACTGTCTACTGGGTAATGATTTAGATATCTCAACCTGGGCTGAGGTTGAACAGGAAACCCATTCTAGAATGGTAAATTCCAATGGAAAGGTTAGTGGGGCTGTAATGGCTACAGCCCCAATTCAAGATGTCCTTCCTGAAAAGGTTGGTAGGGCGGAGCAACTCTCTGCCCCATCTTTAGCAAAAGCTCTTCCTGAACAGAATAGCAAAGCTGTTATGATAACAGCAGAAACCCAAACTGAGTCCCCTCCTGAAAAGGTTGGTGGGGCTGTGATGGCCACAGCCCAAACTCAAACTGATATGAATGAATGAAAGTGTGTCTTGTAAAGCGCACTGCTACCCGCACCGCAGGCCTCTTAGCGCTATAGACCGCTGGGGAACCCGTCCTGGCTTTCCCTGTGAGATAGTTCCTCCTGGGAGTCTCCAAGGTGAAACCAGGCATCCCTGGCGTTTGTGGGGGGCCGTTGTGGAGATGAGGCAAGCTTAATGCCCAGAGTTACCGAGTGTGGTCCCTGGAATGAGTAGGCACCGAGGCGAGAATTGTCGAGTCCGCTGATCATTTTTGGTCCGAGACACTGCCACGACGGGAATCGAACCCTGGTCCCAGCACGTTCTCTGCTCTCGGGTCTGCCGCCTCTAACCAGTGAGCCACACCTCATGTGTGTTGTGTGTTGTGAAGCCTGAAATGATAGACAACTCCACACAAACTGAGAGCACAGAGGAGGAAGAGAAATCTCCCCCTCACCAGACATTAGGACAGGATCAGCCTCCTCAGAGAACTGATCTTACCCCTGATGAAGGAACTGCCCCAGAGGTTGTTAGGCCTGGCCTGACAGAGCCTCTGATGGCAGTGGACCCTTCTCAGGTGGGACCCAGTCTGGAGCAGGTAACCTGCCCCTCTCTACCATGCCTTAGTCAGCCCAGGGCTGCAGAGGACAAGAAGGACAGTGAGACCCAGAGGGCCCCCTGTCAAATGAAGCACCCCCATCAGCAGATTAGGGGCACCAAAACTAGTAGCCCTAGTAAGGTGAAAACTTTAAAAACTCCTGACGGAGCCCCCTTAATAATAGTTAGGGACCTCCCACAGATGGATTCTGTTGGGCACAGCCAAACCTGGGACCCAAAGGGCCCAAACCTGAACTGTCCCTCCAGCAAGCCAAACAGAGGGACCCAGCCTCCAGCTTTAGGTAGCTAGAGGCTGACCCTGAGAGCCCAGTGCAACTCAGTTGAAGAAAGAAAGGCACACATGGTGGAAGATAATTGGAGGAAGTTGAGCCCTAAATTAGTGGAGCCTCACTATATCCAAACCAGCCTTTAACTTTGCATAAACACACCCAAGGTAGTGATTCCCTGTGGTGGAGAACCTCTAATACCCCAAGGGTGAGGGACTGCTTAGTGGACCATGAGACAGGGGGTACCCATGCTAGTGCAGGTACTTCCTTATATGGCCACTCAGGCAATATAGGCTTACCTGGCCAAGGAAAGCCTTATCTCCTTTCATTTGGGGGGGGGGGGGTGTAGGAAGGTGGCTACCTGACTATGGTTACCTCAGATTTTTTTGCCTTGTGTTTAGCTGGTTTTTGACTTAGTTGGCCTGGTTCCCTGCTAATCAGGGCCCCAGGCTATCTGCTCTCTCTGTAAAATGGATTCCATGTACCCTAGGTACATACCACAATTGGAAATGGACCCCTTGTAAGCTCATGTACTATGCACTATAGGTGCTCAGGGCATAGGTGCCACCAAGGCCTACCAGGGGCTGCAGCATATCTTTTGACACCCCTGGCTGGTTCTTAAATTGACACAACTGGCTTATCACTCAGCTGGGGCAAGATGGTGTAATCACCTCTTGCTTAGATATGGTATACTTATATCTAAACCTATATCTGGACACATATAAACCTGTGAGCCACTCCTAGGGAAGGCCTTATCAATCCTGGAGGCAGAGTGCGTGGTTTAATGTGAGATGGAGCCCTAGCATGAGCTGAGCCTGTCTGCAGCTGTCGGGAACAACTCCCTAAGCTGTTCCGGGATAATGCCATACCATATACTATTAAGTGCATTATAATCCTCGCGGTTATATAGCAATTTTGGTTTGGCTTTATCAAAACATGTCGTGTAAGGTGTCATACGATTTGGAATACTATCCCCTCGCCAGTCCTGGCGACGGGGATAGCATTCCACCCCTCTAGAGGGAGAAGACATGTTACTTTGCTAAAACGCGGTTGATTTTTAAAAGAACCTCAGATCCACAAAATGGATGCTTCTGCCACAGACACAGGTCTGACCCCCTGCAGCTGACCGAAACTCAGCCAAGGGGGCCTGGACAAAGGGTTTCCTGTCGCAGGGAGGTGTCACACCACCCCAGACAGGAGATAGTGGATTGTAGCAGGGAGGTTTGAAAGAAACCAGACACTGCTTGGGGAGCACAAGGCTGCCCCTTGCATAATCCGGCCAAACCGGTTCTGGGGCACACCAGCCCCCGTCCCAGCGCGGCCTGGATCAAAGGAAGGGGTGTACCCACCCCCTTCCTGGGTCCCACCCATATGAGGGGACCTAGCAGGTAATCCAGCCCCCCAGATTCGAATAAGAGTGGGAGCAGTGCCAATGCACTTCAGATTATCCTGATGAAACATAAGAAACAAAACTCTGGACCCTTCGACATCCTACTCAACGTAGAAGACTGAAGAATCTCCCTTGTGGTCAAGGAGTGACCACCCTGTGCAAACAGGCACCATCCAGCACCTCGACGTCTGCTTGCCTGCCTTCTTACAGCCCGATCCACAGTCCCTGCAGAGCTGAGACCCGTGGAGGCGACCGGAAGCGTGGGGCACGCCATCTTGGAAAGACCACGAGACGCTGACCGTGCAGCCCACGAGTGACCCTCCAAGCTGTACACCGGGGTTTGAGAAGCCCCAACCCTGAGCCACCCTTGCACCGAAGCTCACCCCTCTACACTCAACGAGTGCTGCGTGGGGCCCTTCTGCTTTCTTTGGCTCAACGCATTGGCCCGGTCATTTGCCAGCTGGCTTGTGGCCCCTGTGCCAATGAAAACCGAAATACGACTTGTGATTCTGGTTGCTCCAGATTTGCACACGCTCCCCTGAAAAGGGGCACCCACTCTGCCCCTCCTGGTCCGAGTGAGAAGCAATCTCCCAGTCCTGCGTGGATTGCTTTTGCCAAGTGTTGTTTGCTCCAATCTTGAAGCCGACAGCGCCGACGGTGAGAGCCTACGTGGGACAGCTCGTGACCCGCTCCTGGACATCGCAGATGCCCCAGAGCCCACGTGGCAGCGGAGAGAAGCTCCTCGACAACGACCTGATTGTGCCCGACATTGCCTGGTTCCGTCCTGGTTCCACCCTGGTCACTGCTGAGTGACCCAGACTCTGTCCCCTCTGCTTTCAGGTACTTTTCTATCCGGATCCACCCTTGGATCCCACCGGACACTTCTCCTTCACATCGCCTGCAGCATCTTCAGCTTCAAGCACCCAGAACCTGCGTGACGAAACCCGACGCCACTTCGACCCTATGCACCCGCTTCCTGTGGGTGAGGTAACATTGCAACGCCAGTGTTCCCACACTGGTACACACCTCTAGGGTCTGTGTCTAAAGTTTTGTC
This sequence comes from Lissotriton helveticus, assembly GCF_964261635.1. NCBI lineage: Eukaryota > Metazoa > Chordata > Amphibia > Caudata > Salamandridae > Lissotriton > Lissotriton helveticus. Next base: position 832,721,205 of record NC_136073.1, on the reverse strand, counting down.
CTTTTAGGTTCAGCGGAAGTATCCTAAAACTCTATTTGTGTAACTTTTACGCACCATTGACTTAACATTGGTGCATGCGTGTGCTTTAAGCACTGCACCCGAATCCCGCGGGCTTTTCCCGACTTCAGCATTGCTTGTCCCGACTGCTCCCAGCGATTCCCTAGGCCCTAGGCCTAACCACTGTTCGATTGGTATCTCTTATACCACTTTCTTAATATATGGTTTGAGTGGCCACCCGCCCTCATCCATAATTGTGCAACTTTGTATGTTATACTGGGCTTTTGATTTAACGCTTGTGCCCCTTTGCTCATAAAGAGTACTGGGGATTTGTTTAGAAATAAACACATATATTTTTATAATATATACTTGTGTGGTGTCCTTTCATTTGATATTACAGGACTGTGATTTGTAAAACAGCTCACGACCTCTTGAGTTTAGCCTTTAAGGCTGCTTAGTCTATGCTACCATTAAGATAGCTTGTCTACAAGGTTGACTTACAACCAGACTTACAACCAGACACCATAAGGGATCGTTTGGACTGATACAAGGTGGTTCCAGAATTGGAAACATCATATATCAGGCCAACTTCTCACATCATTCTTCTAAACACTCATGTCAAGCCAGCTGATGGTTCTCGTCCAGCCTGTTGAGGACTCCCACCGGCCTCCGTAGCCTCATCCTTCGAAAGACTGTTGTCCAGCCGGCTGACGGTTCCTGTCCTGACCGCTCCTATCCAGTCATCTTAACGTTCATCGCTGTCCATTGGTTCATGTCCAGCCGGCTTCTCGCCTACCACTGAGGGCTCCTTTCCAGTTTTACTGGGGATCCTGTCAACTTGATCTCAAATCTCCCTGGATGGATTATGATCTCTCAGCTTCTGCACTCTTTATTTCTATGGCCTATTTATCCGGCTTCTCTGTCATTGGTACTCACCATGGAATTGTATCTGGGGGTCCTTATCCAGACACTGTATTTGTGGTGCGTTTCATGTCTGTGGGATTTGGAGTAATGTGCTTTATCAAGGGTCATTGCCTTTACTCCAGTTAGATGTAGAATACATTTTTTAATTATTGTTACCCTTTTATGGTATCTGGTAATCTAATCTTTGGCTTTTCTTCTTGTGATAATTTCAGACCATCAAAGTCATTTTTTGTCTCTTTTTTGATGTCAGCATCAAATGTCCAGATGTGTTACTTCAATATTAAAAGATGAATTTTACCACATCCTGTAACATGCACATATTAAACAGCATGTGATGTCACTTCCTCTAGCTCTATATATGCAGTTGCATTATAAAATGTAGCCCCATGCAAGGACACACCACGCAGTTACAGCAGAATCAGGACATGAGTAGTTGCTGTGATATACACAATTTCATGGTAAACTTATTCTTTTTCGAATAGCTCAATGGAGGCCCCAACCAAATAAAAAAGGATAAATGAATAAGTCAATAAAGGTCATACCTTTCTGGAATCAAAATTTTGCTGTAACGTTATTCACATATTGTTGTTTCTTACGTACACTTTCATGACACTCACCCACCAGCCAACATGTTTCATGGCTTTTGCTTACGGCTTTCTCGAAGCACAAAAGTACCCAATTTACCATCAACCCCGTCAAATTGCAATTGACAACCAATTACTACTTCCACTATCATAATCAATTGAATCATACTAGGAAATCACCCAAATAGAAAAATAAACAACCTGTGCAAATTTAACGTCTCACATTTTTTGTAAGAAAATTCAACATTTTTACAAGTCTTCGTTGATCTTTGTTCCTATCGATTTTAAAATAATCCATCCATCCATCCATCCACCCACCCACCTATCCCTCCCTCCCTCCCTCCATCCATCCAACTCCCTCCCTCACTCCCTCCATCCATCCATCCATCCACCCACCCACCCACCCACCCATCCATCCATCCATCCATCCATCCATCTATCTATCTATCTATCTATCTATCTATCTATCTATCTATCTATCTATCTATCTAACTATCTATCGATCTATCTGTATTAGGATATGGACTCCCCTTTCGTTATAGGTAATAAAACAATGTCAATAAGCATTCGTCACACTTGCGGGAGTTCAAGGCAGCTTGTCATCCTAATGTGAAACACAATTAGGTTTGTCACCCTAAGTGGGACGGGTATGTCCAGATGTGGGTCCCGGGCACACTGTGTCACTAGAACCAAGCTGTATCTGGCTGATGAGCTCATAACAAGGGCAAAACCGGTCCTGGGTCGCTTGTGTTCTGGGTCAGGAAGGACCTGGTCTTGCTTGGCAGTTCGGGCTGAACTGTTCCCATTGGAGCAGGATCAAGACTGATTTGCATATGGCTGGGTGGAAACTGAGTTGCATTGGTATGGATTAGGATGCGGCCTAAGTAATTTCCAGTGGCTGAAATAAATTCAAGCATTCCACCCATCACCTTCTTGCATACTTTATATTAAGCAGGTGGCAAGATGCGTTTTCTGACCAGTTAAATAAATCTCTCTTAACAGCTGCCATTTAATGTCACAGTTGATGAATATTGGGCCTGCAAAAGTAATATTCACAAAATCACAGATAAAAGAATTGATGTGAACCAACTACAAGAAAAGGTAAGCACGGAAATGTACACATAATGCATTCATTAGATGTTTCTCACCATATACATAGAATTTCTCAAAATTATTAGAAAGTTTATTTTTCATGTGATTGTTTTGTAGAATAATTTCTTTATTTAATTAGTGCAACTATCAGAGTGATGACTAACTTTCGGGTAAGATAACATGGAACTCCGTCACTCCACGGTGTGAAATGTAAACCGGAATTCAACATTGCAGGTGCACTTCAACTCCAAGCGCAGAATTCACTAACACCTCCTCTAAAAGAGGAAAAGTGACTCCACCAGACAGTATCCACCATAAAGTACATTATATGTCACCATGACTTGCACAATCGAAGGGAACTCATATGTAGTATTATTCTGCAAAACCAGATAACAATATGGATAAAAGCTGCAAAAAGCATAAAATTGGGCAAACTTTAACATTTTGCATAATTCTATTTTACAGGTGATTTAAATGAATAGTCAATACTTTATAACTTGTAATGATATCTTAAATGTATGTGTGGGTCACAATGGAACATGTAACTCAGAGCAACAAAGCACAATCACACATTTGCACATTTACGCTGCCTTGTGGAGTTCCCTAGGGCTCATCTCTGAGCCCAATGCTTTTTAACCTTTACGTCACCCTTCTTGCTAGCCTAGTAAGAAGCTATGGATTTACTCTAGTGTCGTACCCACTCAGATCATCGTCTCGGTAATCAGTCCAGCTAGCCAGACAGCTACTAGGTTTCATGATTGCATGGGCCATATAGACCACTGGATGTCAGATAACTGCTTGAAGTTAAACTCAGCTAAGACTGAAGTTTTGTTGCTGGGGAACAATCCAACTTTTTGGACAGACAGTTGGTGGCCAGTCCAACTTGGCGCCCTGCCCCAACCAGTGCTCAAAGCCAAAAATCTTGGAGTAATTTTTGACACCAAGCTATCCTTTGAGGCACAAATCAATTCGGCTACCTCAGAATGTTTCTTCATCCTGAAAATGCTGAGGAAAACCCTTCCGGCAATACCCATGGACCTAAGGAAGACGGTAGTTACAGTTCTGATATCCCCTAGACTGCCCTCTTTTCTAGTGCCCCAAGGTGTAGCATTAACAAAATTCAGATGGTATAGAATGCGGCAGCAAGAGAACTGCTGGGCATCTCCAAATTCGACTCAGTCTCTACGTCCTTGGCCAGACTCCACTGGCTACCTGTAGCCGCGAGGATTCAATTTAAATCTCTGTGCATCGCATTTAAATCCCTCAACAACAGGGGGGCAACACATCTGGCAATATTTTTCAAAAAATACACACCTGCCAGGGCCATTAGATCCACTAACCTAGGAAATCTACTTGTTCCTAGAGTTGGCAGGGCCAGATGGGGGCTGCAAGAGCTTCACGGCTAGAACGGCTAGCCTGTGGAACCCCCTACCCATTTTTTTTTTTGTAAACATTTTATTAGTTTTGCAAAAGAAGCAGTTAATCCACAGTGAAAAGGCCGCCATGGCGCAGATGGCTGATGCTGCCACAGGAGAAAAGCAAACATCTAATGTTCATCCCTGCCCCCAAACACCCCTCCCCCAAACGCCCTTCAACTCCCTACCCATTATGCTGAAAAAAGAGCCCAGTCTCCTCAAAATTAGGAAAGGCCTAAAAACGTGGTTGTTCTCAGCATAAATATACCTTAGGGTACGCTCTGTCAATATATATCAAAGGCAGCGCCTACACACCTCAGGGTATTTGTCGCGCTTTATAAATCTCTCATCATCACAATTATCAGTGCAAGGGCCCAAGCCCCTTTTTTAGCACAGTACATCAAAAGAGACACAAGATAAACACAGTTTACTGCCTACAATCTTGCATGTTACAGTTACTTTGACTTTGCAAATTAAATAGTAACAAAATTTAGGGGCCGATTATGATCGCGGACGGACTTGAGTCTGTCCGCGACCCCTGAGGAGGTGGGAACATCCGCAGGGGCTACGGCGTTCCCTCCGAGCAGATTAGGATGTGACCGCCAGGGTGGCGGTCACATCCTCTATCTTTAACATTGCGGCAGGTGCAGCGTCAAGCTGCACCCACCGCAAGGTTAAAAATGCATGCATCGCATTTGCATGCACAAAGCGGCAGGCACCGCGCAGTGCCTGCTGCTTTGTGCATGCAAATTCAGGGGGGTACCATAGGTACCCCCATGTGCACCCCCCACCTCCCCTTCACCCAGGTGGCCCGCAACGGGCCCCAGAAGTGAAAGTCCGTATGCTTTTCCATGGCGGAAAAGCCGCCGCGGAAAAGCATGTCATTCCCACCATCCTAATATGGCTGGCGGTGTCTGATAGACACCGCCAGCCATGTTAGAGCTTTTCCGCCGCGGTCGGATGGCGACCGCGGCGGAAAAGCTGCAGATGGATTTTCAGACCCACCGTCATCCTAATATGGCGGTGGGTCTTTGGAGGCTCCGCAGCGGTTTTTCCGCATCCTCCGGGCTGGCGGTGGCTTCCGCCGGCCCAGAGGATGCGGAAAAACCGCAATCATAATCGGCCCCTAAGTTGGCTGAGTGGGCTGTTTCTCCCATTGTTTATTTCTGGCCCCAAGGCCCAAAGATGACTTGTGTCCCAAAAGATTTTGAATGGCTTGCCTCAACAGAACAAAATCTGGTGTGGCCACCAATGCAGGATAGAGAATTAGGCAGTGGCGGCTGGCATGTACCAAGGGTGGGTGAGGTGCGCAACAACAAAAAAAGAATAATGAAATAAATGTGCCATCCTTTCTTCGCAGCGCGACGTCCTCCCCCCTCTGGTGTCTTCAGGAACCTCCAGATGCAGGAAACTGGACTACCCAATCCCAGTGCTTCTTTCGCAGCATGAGAGCAGTGCCAGGATTGGATAGAGCTGGCTCTACCAGCACTCCTAAGAGCACTGGAGGCCTGTGCTTTCTCTTACCTAGATGTCTTACACAGCTAGGTTAGAGAACTTCAAAATGCGCATGTCTGGCTGGCCGTCCCTCGATGGCCAGCCAAAGGGACAAGCACATTTTAAAATGCACAGCTCCTTGCTGCCACTTGGCAGCGCTATATAAACAAAAACAATGGTTCTTTTGGGTGTATGCACTATTTCTTTTAGAAGAATTAATACTTTGCGTATTGTTATGCACACTTCATGTATGTTCTCCCCAATATTTAGGAACAATGAAACACATAGCAAAGAATACTGACGCAAATTGGTGAGTATTCTGGTACTTTTATATAAATTAATGCATTTGTTTATACTCGCAAGCTTGTAAACAAGGCTGTCAAAACAAGGTGAAGTCTACAGTGATGTGTCCTAAAGTGACATTTCTGCTCAGTGGTAGGGCATAGTGCATATAATGTGTACAAGGTGATTACAAATATAGTATAAACAAGGAAAAGAAAATGATGAGGGCCAGAATAACACGACAGATACAATGACTCTGGAGCTTATACAAATTATTCAATCACTCGGCAGCGCTAGCCACACCCCGTCCTGACACTTAGTTCAGGATGGGTTGCCGAAAAATAAAATGGTAATAAATGAACTTCATTAATGTTTTCTTTTTACGCTCTGGGGCCTGTAGGGCAATGCTCCTCCGCTCAAATGGGGGAGCCCGGGAATTAGGATAACCGTATGACAAAATTCAAAAAATATATTTTGCAGCAGGAGTGCTACTGAAACAGGGTATTATCTTTTTAGCAAGCTGAGCTGTGGATTTGGCTAGTCTGAATCATTATAGCAACATGTCAGTATTTCACCTCAATATCGACTCAAGGATATTGTGCTACAAGAATAGCCCGACTAAATATCGAGAACCAAATTATCGAGAGATGCATGTATAGAGGTCGAGTGGAGTTAAGAATAGTAAATCTATACTTATATGCTCTTAGCTTCTCAGTATTTCGGTACTCAAAAGTTTGGCAACAATATTTTAACACAATGTTTCTGTAGTCGACATTTCGACGTGAAACCCAAGTTGTTGACTAACACTGGTTAGAGGAGTTTGGATGACTGCGTAAGGCATTTGACTGATGGGCCTGACTTTTATCTGAATCTGTCTAGTGCTTTTTCCCACCTCAGTGTACTGACCAGGGCCCAAGCTCGCTATGAAGAAAATAACTCAAACTATGTCTTCCTGATTGGTCGAAAAGGTAATATGCCTTACAGATTGAGATGGACTCATCTATTGGAGCAGGACCATGGCTGATTTGTATATGGGTGATTCCTGTCTGGAGTGGCACAGATGAGCCAAAATCTATGGGCCTGATTTAGAAGTCGATGGAGGGGATAGTCAGTCACATATGTGATGGATATCCCGTCCATCCCCATAGGATGTGATCATAATACGGCAGATGGGATATCCGTCAAGTTTGTGATGGAGTGCTCCCCTCCGCCGACTTCTAAATCAGGCCCTTTTCCCCTCCGCCGACTTCTAAATCAGGCCCTTTGTACTGAAACACAATCCATGTGATTCCCAGTGACTGCAATACATTCAAGAATTCAACTTCAATTTTTGGCACCAAGGAGTCCTGAAGCATCTGTTTATTAAGATGACTAGTGGAATTACCTCAAGCTAATCGTCAGTCTGCACAGACGCATCACCTGACCAGTGACTAAATCCACCTCTACGCACTGCCCACTGAGAAAGGTGCCAGGGACAAGATACGCAACTAATCCATTCACTGCCCGGTGATCACACCCTCCCTCGCGTAATCCAAAGCCGAACTGCAATAATCTAATACCTTATAAAGGAACTGTTGATGACTCCGCTAAGCATTACAGGATCAGCATTCGCAGATTACCGCGCCTGAGACAGATTGCGTTTGTAAATGCTTACACTTCAGTGCTGGTGGTGGAAGGAATTAATCACACATGCCTCGATTGAGAAATGTTAGCGTAGATCAGGTGGGAAAATACAGATATTGCACATTTGCTCTTCCGCAGAGCTCTCATATAGAGGTTGTCAGGTTGGAAGGAAGTGGGCAGTACAGAGTATGATGGGGAGAGTGACTGTATGACAAGTAGAGTTTTTTTTTATCATGTTTTGGTGGGAGAAGGGCAATGGAGAGAGTGACGATGGTGGTTGACAGGAGGCCATTTTTTACAAAACACAGGTCGAGGAGAGGTTGATAAAGCAGAGTGGGGTTTAAGGAAGAAAACCAGTAACTTTATTGTTGAATATATGTGAGTGGAGGGTAATGCTGAGGGTGGTGTGGGATGGAGCAAGGATGCTAGGCACTTTTTTCAGTGGCGGGTAGGGAGATATGGCCAGAGGGATGAGGTGTGAGTGGCAGGAGAGCAGATATATGTTTTTTTTTGCATACATAAAGTGGGCCAAGGCCACAAGTTCACTGTGTGATAGTTCCTCTATTTTCTTTCACTCAGTGATGTCACTCTGGACCGCCAGATGTAAAACATTCCCTTTATTCACAGTATCTATATTTCTGTATATAAAAAGTCTGTAATCCCTGAATAACAAATTGGCTATATTGTCCTTATAGTGGCTTAGTTTTGACATCACTACTCAATGGCGATAAGAAAATGGTGTTCTCTTCCTTATAAGGAACCCAACCCTTATGGGTGACAAGTAGCTCAGTAATGATGGCTCCCTTGTGGACCTAGGCTTTTCTTCTTCCCATAAAAGGAGTAGTTTCTGCAGAAATCCTCACTTTCCATTTACACAAGGTAAAAAGTGTTATCTTTTTTACGTTGTGACGTCACAGCAATGAGAAACCAAATTGTTGGTTCCCTATTCTGACGTCAGTGCACTGGGACGTGGCTCAATATTCAACCCCTGCATCCCCCATCTACTGGTTCCCAAATAGAGGAGGGTATTTTCAGTGTCTGGAGATGCGGCCTAACTGTTAAGATGTATATTTCTGAACTGCAAAACCAGGCTTGAATCCCTGCGTCGAATCAACATCCTGAGATTTTGTGGTTCTCTTGTAAAGAGCTCTATTGCCCTCTGGCCGAGACCGTGCTTTATAAAACTGCTAAAACAAATCCCACAGTCACTTCTGTGCAATGAAATTTTTATTCAGGCAGAGATTTTACTCCTTTTCAGATGTACCCACATAAATCGAAGCACTGCGTGTGGCACCAAGATCAGTGAAAATGTTTTCTAAAGTTAGGTCTTACGTGAATCTTCCGCCTCCCCTGGGATCCGACAGCCCTTATATGTGGGAGCGAAGTGGACTGATGAATAGTTTTCTGCCATTTTCTCTGCTTCCTGAGGGTTTCCGTAGGCCTGAGGTAGCAGTCGATGCCGGATGATGCTTCTACCTGAAGTATACAAAAAACAAGTGATAGGTAGAATTGCTTACTCCCAGCTACGGATGATTACCCTGTCCATCATTATATTTCCCACCAGGCCACCTCAGTTCAAACCCAGCTGCTACGATTGGAGCGGTCCTGCCCGAACTGCCAGGCATTCAGCATTACCTTGGAGCAGCATTCCTCTGTTGCATCACAACTAGCCCAATGTGTATCTGCCCAGGCGGAAACCTTTCATTATCTGTTCCCCAGGACATCCGTCCTTCAAATGGACTACGCAGGTGACCAGTTGCCTCACGCTGCATCTGCTAAGCGCAATGTGCTGGTGACAAAACATCCATTCATCCCATCCGACGTGAGATTGTAAAGGTATTATAATTCTAACTCCAGTCCTAAAATATTTGGGAAAAGGCATTTGCTTTGGGGGTTACGCAAACGAGGTGAGGGTGCCGTGTGCATTGTTAGAGGTATATGAAGCTGAAATTTCTTTTCTCACAACTTTGCAACATTATCTAAAAAAACAAAACACAAAAGCCTACCTGAGTTTGCCTTTCGTTGTACTCACTTTGGAGAGGGAATGCTGTTTGATACACATTCCTTTGCAAGCGTTCAGCCACTCATGAGGAAAGTTCTCGAATCCACTCGCATTCAACAAGCTCCCAAACTTCCGCGCGCCGCTCTTGCAGAACACATGCGTTAACAAGGTTTGCCAGGCTTTCCCTCGCGCGCCAGAGCTCTTGATACCGGCGAGCACGAACTCTCGCGAGAGCAAAGAAGGGCGGGAAAAGCCTAGACAGACATTAACGGGGCACGCATCCGTGCACGCGCGGAGGTTTACGGCGCGTCCGCGCCAGGGAAGGCGTCCTGAGAGGAGAGAGGTGAGTGACCCGTCCACATCGCGTGCCTCTGAGAGGAATACAGCAAAGGCACAACCCCAGGCTAACCCCCACTTAAAAAACACATTATACGTTTCCGTTGTTCCTCCAGCTCGCGCGCACGCACCAGCTTTAATACCACACAGGTGGGCGTAATTTCAATCTGAACCGTAACTTGCCCAAATTACAGCCCCCTACATCTGAAACGGATTTGTCAGGGCTGCTAATGTTCGCTAATTGTAAAATAACTCGTGCATTTCAGAAGGGGGCTCCAAAGTCAGCCTGTTAAGCAGGCTGAGGGGTGGGTCTGGCCAGGGCTTTAAGTGGGATGAAAAAACTGGGGGGGGGGGGGGTCATAAAGGGGCGTGGTCAGTGTGATTACGGGAGTGGCTAAAAATAGCAAAGCTAAAAGTCTGTGCTTAGCATTGTGTGCTGCCAACTGGTGTTTTGCTCTTTCTGTCATTGCATCCAGATATATGATACAACGAGTAACAACATACCTACAACAAGTCAGGACTATTGGCTTTGTCAATGGTTGTTAATTCCATAAGATAAATAAGCATCAACTATGGCTAGTATATAATATTGAAAAGGCTTCCAATTAAAGCCCTGGTGACACCACAACAATGTTGCTGCTCCTGAGTCTCAAAAAGAGAAGGGAAATCCAGGAGAAAATGACTCTCATTAAAGGATTTCCCTTCCTCTATCACGCTCGAAAGAAACGGCCCACCTGTGCCAGGGCCCAAAACAGAGCCCGATAGAGGCCCGTTTCGAGGTCCCCTTTAAAAAACTGCCGGTGCTCAGACCCGGAGAGACCCGGCCCACTTAAAGCCCTGGGTCTGGCGCTTTTAGAGTGCTACGAATATACTGCACACAGGTCCGGCCTTGGAAAAAAACCCTGATGGATATAAAAACAATCTGCCGGAGACACACACGTTTCATAAAGCACTTTGGTCATTACCATTTTTAGAATCAGACCTACTTTCATCAGTCTAACTATGCGAAAGACATACTTTTTTCCGCATGTTGACTTGTTTTCACAGAAATCAGAAAATTCTAATTTTCAAGGGGAAGCTGTAGTAGGCTTTTATGCTTTGCACGCATCTTGTTATTTCTCCCAGGCATCGATTGTAGATTGTGTCTTTGGCATGTGTCTATCCGTGAAGCAACCTACATGACTCATGGAGTGAAGCGCATGTCGGTGCAGGGAACCGCGTCAACAGCATCGGTGGATCTAGCTGGTTTGCATGGGGTTTCTGCGTTGGGAATGGCCAACCAACGGGGTGTAGGCCAAGGCCTTGACACTTTTCATTGTAATTCGTATTTGTAAAGCCAAACATATCACCCTGTAAGGTTTCAAAGTAATGGGGGCCATCGGGGAGATTAAGTGAGCTATTGCCCAGGGTCACATGGTGCTGAGCTAACCTACCGCCGGGGATTCAACTTGTGAGCACCTCGCTTTGGAGTCAGCTACTTCGGCCTCTCCCTTATTGTCTCTGCTGTATTCTGAGGCCATTAGGCCATCCTTGAATCATCAGCACTCTCCAAGTCCCTAACAAAGAAAGGCACGTTTCAGTCCATTCATATTAAGACAGGTCTTCAACATGAAAAAGCTCACAAGTGCTTTCAAATTCCAACGTATGGACTGAATTCACTCCCATTGCGTCTTCATAACATTTTTGAAATCTGGATGGCTCTTTAATGTTAGGCTTCCAAAAAGGAATGAATTTTACATCTAGGAAAAATTGTATTTGATCTCAACTCAGGCACGTGTGGCCTCATGAACATTTACTGCTTGAGCTTTATGAACCTGATTCTGAGTTGGCCGGATTTTACAACCCCTCTGGAAGCCACTGTTTGAACAGGGTGTCGGAATTCCAAGATGGGTGGTATTTACCGAAAAAGGTAAATAACAGTGGAAAAGCGTACACTATTCACTGTACAATGGGGATTTTTGGGCTTCAAGTATCAAAATCTGATTTTTTTTTCCACACACACTCAAAATTATGTGCTACGTATCGCACTTTAAAAATACATTTCACATTGGTATTGTTGTTTGTCAGGTGTGATAAATAGCATCTATTCCGACGACCACATGGAATCAGTGTCTAGGTTTCTTCAGGTTGATATAGCAAAATCCTGTGCTAAATGTATTGTGGAAGGTTTGCATATGCTGCATTGTGTCCATCGATTACACATTTAAAATATATCACCCTTTATTGGCAGATAGTTTAATTTGCGTGGAAGAGGTCAATGATAGATCCATTAGTAACTAGAGATGCATTCCTATTTCACATGACATTTCCAAGCCTTGCTGCCTTATGTTTCTCTTTCTAATAGCAAATATTATGCACCTTGGGGGTAGATAGGTGGGTTTGATTCACTCCACTTCCAACGGGAAACATCCTTTACAACGCAACTTTTACCACGCAGTGCCTTTACGATGCAACTTTTACAACGCAAACCATTACAACGCATTGCGCTGGGGGGCGCTCTAGGATAGGGAATACGTTTAATTTACTATCCAACACCTTCCCTAGTGTCCACGGGGACTGGAGTTGTAATAGTAAATTAAACTTTTCATTATCCAGCACCCCAAAGCGCTATGCGTTGTAAAGGTTTGCGATGTAAAAACCGCGTTGTAAAGGCATGCGATGTAAAAGCATGCGTTGTAATGTCATACATACCTTCCAACTGTATCACCTCCAAATTAAGCCAAAGGAGAGAGAACTCACTGGTAGGTCGAGTCACTGGTCCTCGGCTGTCAAGCTCATCCCACAACCTGCCCAGAGGGGAATCCTTACTCTTTTTAAAAGAGGACTCTCAGCCATTAGGAATTCTCAGTGGCATGCTTCACCATCGAGGTCTCACCCAGACACCTAATGTACCTGTTCGGACTCAAGCTTGCAAACCAATGGAGCTCTCACCAATCTGCTTTTGGGATCTCATAAATTAAAATTGCCTTGTGGTCCCTCATCCTGATTTGTTTAATTTCAGGGTGCTGGGGCAAGTGAAAAAACATGGGCATTGCTAGTGAGGAGGATTAATGTTCCCTGGCTTCTCAGATTTTAGATGTTGGTGACGTATGTCCTGACATGCACTTCTTACTCGGTTTTGTTACAAACTGACAATGCACCTCACTGATAAGGCTGACGTGCGTGATGTTGCTTGTTGGCTTGTGCAGACAGGAGGTGACCTAGCAAATGTGTCCAGGCTGCTCCTTTTGCTGTGAGGTCTATTTTATTTTCATAATGTTGGATTGTTGTATGCTTGTGGGCGAAGTTTACCGTTTTCGCCCAAGCACTTTCAAACCTGCCAGTTCTATAGGGGCCATCGATGTCCTGGTGAAGGGTATCCATTGGGAAGGACACGTAAGCCAGGAAATGCTGGCGGAATCCATTGCCACCACTTCCGATGCAAGTAAAAGTTGGAACAAGGGAGATGGTCCTAAAGTTGTGGTGGTGGAGGGTGGAAGTCTGCGTCAGGCTCAGACAGAGCAGGAACTTTAAACTTTAACGCAGAGGCGGCCTGCGGCAGGTCCATGGACTGTTGCGGAGAGGAAGCAATCCATCTGTTTTCCAACGCCTCCCTTTGATACAGTGGGAATGGTTCAATGCTGCAAAAGAGGAAGGCTGACACTATCCATTGTTTAAGTCTCACAAGCTTTGCACTCCATAAAGTTCGAAAACCTTTGCAAATAATTAGCAAATTTGCGAGCTGCTTTCCATCTTTGCATGCTCTTAGTCCTTCCTCAAGATGTTCACAACGATTAGGCTGCAATTCTATCACCTGGTTTGATCTTTGTATCCCATAATCTCTATAGTTCAGGTCTCTTGTCCTCCTTAGTCAGGCGTTCCCAACCTTTTCTATGTCCCGCACCCCTAGGCAATGTTTGATTAATATTTGCATCTCCTGAGCCTATTCTCGCCGGATCCCTGTTATACATACAGCAAATACGTTCCCTCTTTGTCGCACCTCCTAAAATGCCATCTCGCATCCCCTGGGGGTGCAGGCACCCCCGTTTGGGAACCCCTGCCCTAACTTCTGTCTATAGGCCTTCTTGTAATTCCATTAAACTTTTAGTTATTGTTACTTAGTTAATTGTTACTTTGAACTTCAAATCCAGTGACAAGTCGACAAACTAATATTATAACATTAAAAGTCTTTGAGCGGCAAGCCCTCTGTAAAATAAAACTCTTCTTCTCAATCATGCCATGTCGTTATCACCTATGTCGCAATAGACTCCATCTACTGAAGCCCAGTATTTGTATTCGATTTAAGAGCTGCAAATTTCTTTTACAACACCCTACACCCTTCCTTGTTAGAATTGTTCTTCGCAGGTCCCAAAAACGCTGCGTTTGGGACCCTGACTTATGTCTTTCTTCATTGCAATTATCTGAGGTTTAATGGCCCATCAAGACCAAATGGCCATTAACTATTAAATAAATGAACCATAGTTAACTTTAATTACAGTATAATGATCATTTTCAGTAAGGGAAGTTTCCAAGTGCCTCAAAATATATTTAGGGTAGTGGTAACGTTTTAAGTTATTTCATTATTTATTGTGCAAATAAAGCCAACAAGTCATTCATTTGAGGATCTGCCAGTAAACTGGATGCATTCTAAACGTTTTTGTTAGTTTTAAAATTTATAATACCTCGTCCCCAGTTGTAATACAGACCGGGATACGTTCAAAGCACATTATGGCCTTTACCTTTAACTGCGGGTGACCTGAGTTTTTTTTACTTTTTGAGAACCTGGGGTATTGGAGGAAGTTTATTACTTCTGCCAGATCCCTTTTTTCAATCAGCCAAGATAAAAGTCAAAACTAATACAAGTGGAGAGTGGATTTGATTAAAACCCCTCCTTTTAATTCTTTATTACAGAACCTGCCAACTGGAATCAGCGCAGAGCTTGTCTAAAAGGCAATGGGTTAAACGCTAGAGACCTCTCTTTATGGAGACGCAACCGGTCTAAAAGGGAACCCCAACAGCATTCTCAAAGGAGGTTGACATACCCAGTGCGCGTGCCTCATCGAGGAGGTAGTATGCGTATGGGTCTGGGGGTGATCACTCCTTTCAACTTTCAGTTCCAGAGTCATATTTTCACATAGCTGTTTTTTGTTCTTTGTTTTATTTAGTACATGAGTGCGAGTTGGAGTTCGAAAGTTCAGATGTTAAAATTTGAAATTAGCCCTATTTGAGTCTTTTTTAGGGATTTTCAAAAGTGAGGGGGCTCAAGAATTTTCCCTGGTTGGTGCTCTCCCCTGCTCCTCTGTCTTGGCTCATCTTTAACCATTGCTTACCGCCAGGTCGCCATCTTGGATTTGCGCGACTATTACACAGAAGCTCAAAAGAATTAAATATGGCTGCTGCAGGAGCGTCACATTGGCTTCCAGGTCACCAGAGTTTGAATGCAAGGTAGTTAGGGGGCAGATTGGAATTCTGTTACCTGGATGCTCATCCACGAGAAAGGAACAATCCTGTGTAGGCGCGTATTTCAGGGCAGAGTGTATCTCGTGGTTTTTGCTAGCTTCTTTTTGATCTGGTGCCTGTCGGCTCTCCGCAGGGAGTGTGGAGCAGAGTGGTGTACATCAGAGGCTGACCTTACCATGGGTGGTCTTTCCTGGTACATTGCTGCGCTTACTTTCATAGATCTCTTTCACAGGCTTACGATTTTCTCACTGCCGGAGACTGCAGAGGAGGAACAAAATGAAATCACAGAGATTTGAATGTGAGCAGAGAATTCTTTTAAGTAGTCCTGCTTTCAGCATCACAGTGAGAACAAGAATATGCGAAAGCAATAGATCCAACTTTGTGGCTTGGTCAATGTAGACCCATGGGCTTTGTCGGTGTGTTTTGCAAATGCTAAATAAGGTGATCGGAGGCAGAGCGGTGTGAAGTGGGAGGCAGAAGACAGCGGGAGAGTGCAAGAAAAGACATGCGTTCCCATGGAGTGTGCTAAAAGCAAAATAAAAAAGTAGTTCCCTGAATATAAGCAACGCAAGGATAAAAGGATACGCGCCATCCAATCAAAAGGCTGGTAAAGAAGCTATACCCAAGGAAAGAGAACACAAGAAGAAAAGGAACGTAAGTAATTGAAGAAGCAATCATATGAGAGTGACAAGAAAGTCAACCAATGGTGAGCATTAGGCTAGAACAAAGCCCAATGTAAATATTTGCTATTGACTGCAGAAGGTTTTCGACAATACACAGCGAAAAGCTGTCTGTAGTTGTGGTCCAAATGAGTAACATGTGAGAGATGACAGTCGGAAAACAATCTAACCAATCAGAACAATGCTCCTGGTTCACCCCATCACCTACAAACTATTGCACACCTGCTTTGAGCGTGGGAGATGCAAAGAACATTACTTCAATGATTACAAGCGTTAGAAAAATACACAAATCAAACTAAAAGGAGACCAAAGAAAGCAGAGAGACAAAATACAATGTGAAAAGTGACAAAATCAATTCAGGAAAGGCAAAAAAAGTGGTGCAAACACAAACAAAACCAAAGCGCAATGCAGGAGCAAAGAAGCATCATACAACCAGAATGGCTAAAGGCTGAAAAAGAGGAAAAAACAAACCAAAGGGGCCAAACACAAACCAAAAGATACAGGTATACACTAAAGGACAAAATACAAACAAACTCACACGTGAAACAGACTTATTCAGACATGACATTGTAGTAGATCATCCATGAGGAAGATTCAAGTTCTGGGTGAAAGGGTATTTTGTCTACCTACTTTCCTGTAACAGGGACTCCAACCTTTTCTGTACTGAGAGCTACTTATGTTCAATGAAACACATTGAGAGCTACTAATATTATTAGTGTTGTATAATCTCAATTTTTTAGTATGTATATTAATTCAACCAAGCAAAAGCTTTCTAATTTAATACGCTGGGGTGTACACAGGTGAGCTACACAGAGGTAGCTGGAGAGCTACAGTAGCTCACGAGCTACTTGTTGGAGACCCTTTTTTATTTACCACACCATAACAAAATAAACAGAAGCCACCCAAGAACTATTCAACATATTTAAAATGTCCTTGTTTTTCATGGACAAAGAACACCCCACATTTAACCAAATGCATCCGTTCTGCAATTCCCTCAAATAAAGAAGCCATTTCACCCCAAACATTTCAAAAAGGCGAGTACCATTAAGGTATACAGTCTGCCTGGAAGTTAACGAGCACCTGGGCAACTTCCATCCACCACGTAAACCCTGGCGGGAGGAGGTGAAACCACAGAGCTTGACGTACCTGATACCTTATTCCAACTGGTATAAAAGAGTGGACTGGCCCTGGAGGTCCAACCAAGCTCTCACCTGATTCCTTCACTCAACATCCTTCTGAAACAACTCGCAAATAAAAAACAGGTGTAACCCCAAGCAAAGGATGGGGTTTATTGCTTTCTTACAGGTCTCTCATTGCTCGTAAGAAGAAACAGTTTTAGGGCCCATGGAGGTCAACCATGGAGGACTTTATAGATTATTTATAGGGCCATATATTCAGTGTGTGCATTCACTGCACACACCTGCATTCCCTCGCCTTTTAACCAGGGGTGAGAGAAGTAACAACATATTTTCTCTACAGACATCCCAAGTTTTCTCCCAAGCCTCAAGACCTTCAGAAAAGTTGCAAGTTTAAATGCTTAAAAAGTCAATTACAAATGAGTGTTTTGTGCAAAATAAAATCTCAGCAAAAAATCTGTTTGTAGTTGCAGAATTTTTATTTTGAGAATATTCTTGCATTAGCAAAGTTTAATGAAAAAGTGTATTATGGTGCGAACGTTGCAACGTGAGAAGTTTGTAAAATATGCAAAATATCATTGTCAAAATAAAAGTTTTGTCCACACCTGCTCTAAACTAGATTTGCTTTCACATTCAATAATCATACATAACTTACAATCAGTTTTCCTTTTTATAAATCACGTGATTCTATATATAAAGAAACACTTTTTTCGTCATAGAGTGGGAAGATGTGGTGCTCAGCGACTGGATACCCTCGCGGGGGATTAGCCGCGCTTTATAAATCCTGATCCCGCACAGAGGTTCAGAAAAATGTAAGTAATTTGTGCGAATTCACATACTTTCCTTGAAATAAGAACATAAATTACACACACGCATGGTTACACATACACATGGCATACATCACTTCAATTGTACCTATCAAGCTGACTAAAAAAGACGTGACCAAATGTATTGTTTTTACAATTTTATATTTCTCCAACCTTGAAATGGGTTCTTTCACTAGTAAAAAAAGTTGCTTTTGCATTCTCCTTTCCCTTTTGCACCGGAGTATGGCTCCCATAATGCTGCATCCTCAAGTTTCACCGGACTATACATTGGTGTGGTGTTCGCAGGAGAGAGATGAGGAGAAGCTCTATCACCAAAGTCAGGGGAAGCAATCGAAGAAGCTCTTGTGTCTGACCACCATGGTGGAAACCACGCGTGTGGCTAATTCAGAACATTATACACTCTTTTTTTACCTCCACTGTATCCTAGATTTTTGGGGCTAGATGTATCAATATTAGGAACAGCGATTACCTAATTGCCATTTTCGGCAAATCGCAATTAGGAAATCGCTATTCCGAATGTATAAAACTTAACGAATTCCTAGTTGGTTTCAAACCGAGCTAGCTCAGGAGAATTGATTTGCATCCCAAGAGGAATGAACACTATCATGGTCAGCAGACCACCATGTCTGTGATTGCTTTTAAACAAAGCATTCTTTTTTTTAAAATGCAACCCGTTTTCCGTAAAAAAAAAATCTTTACTTTTTTTTAAAGTGTTTAAGAAGACACAGTGGTCTTGTGGACCACTGCCGTCTCTTAAACAAACCTTTTTCTAAATTTATAAATGGATAGGGGTCTCAAGGGTACCCTTTCCCATTTGCAAATGCAGTAAATTATTAATGTTTTGTGACCGTATTCAGTCACAAAACATTAATAATAATACATACCATACTGATTCAGTATTTGGATGGTACGTCCCTTCCAAATGCTGAATTAGTATATGATCGCAAACCAAAATTGGAATTTGGTATCATGCTACCGAATCACAGTTTATGTTTGATACATACCAAAATTCTTTTTTGCGATCGCAAACGGGCCAATTCTACGAATCGGCCAGTGTGTGACCGGAAAAAAGCTTGATACATGTGGCCCTTAGGTCTGGCTTGTCTGAGTAGCTGTCTTCAAGACCTATTGCTAACAATTCATTATATTATGCATAGAGTGGGCTTTGGCTCGACGCATAGGGGTTTTTACCCGCTCTCATTATGAAATTCTCTGCTTAGTGTATTGTTTTGTCCAGTGCTTAATATGTAAAAATGTAAATGTCAGGGTCTTATGAATTTCATATGATTCCACAGGGGCTTTCGCCTCCCACCTGTTGTATCACTCCTGCCAGATACCAATACCAGAATTACCTAATAACATTCATACCTCTCACATGTGATATTTTCAACTAATTCAGATGACTAGAAGTTGCAATGATGTCCTGGAAGCACTACTACGATGATTTTTAAGGTATAGTGAATGGCTAACCACACTATTGATGTATTCTGCTAAAAAATAAGCAAAACAACCACCATGTGGTAGACTCATAAATATGTGCCAGTACCAAACACTGGCACAAATAAAGCACTGGTTCTGCCTCCTGTGGATAGCTTGCATTGCAATGCATGTATTATTATTTTTCTATCTAAAACATACCCTGAATCAGCACACTATAAAATATGTATTTCATGTATGCACTCTATAGAAAAGTATGTTTTAAACAGCAGCAGGCTGATTTAAAAAGTTTTCTCAAGACTCAAAATGCAAGCCATTACTTGTCATGTTTACTTTGGACTAGATAGGCTTAACAAGGTATAAATGGTATAACTGGGAAACAAATAAATGATGCTACAGACATTTTGAATTTGCAGGTGTATTATTCTATTATTTTTTAAATTGTTAAAACAGTTATGCACATATCATTCATGTTTTAACAGAATCTAAATTGATGCTTCCGTCATTTCCCTGAATGCATGTTGCCTTGAGAAACCGGAAGTTATCAAACCTAAAGAAAACTATTGCTGCTAAAACGGAATCCAAGCAACCCCCCAAAAACTGATTTATATTTCTGTATCTTAATCCAGAGAAGCCAGAATCGTTCACCCAGAACTGGTTTCAGTATTGCACAATCTATTGTAAATCATCTCAACGGCACTGCTATTCCATATAGAGGAACCGATTGATGTACATAATAATAATTCTGTACCTTTATTCATGCTGATATCTAAGGTGTCTTTATTGACACAAGGCCCTGCAGCCTAAGACCGCGCACAGAGGGGGTTGGTCACCCGAGGGCAGGTTCGCTCCAGCAAGCCTGCGCTGTGTATGGCTGTCAGGGACCGAAATGACAAACAACATAAACATTTTAACGTATTTTTGATCCAGTAAAGGTGGCTCTTAAAAGAACCGTTTGTTAAAAAAAATTGACAATTTTTTAAAACTTTTTCTTTTTTGGGTAGTAAACTAAAAATAACTGAAATACGGTGTCTGAACGTAATAAAAAAGCCAGAAAGAAAAATACTCACTTTTTTCCATGTGACTTTACGAGCTACCACATGATTCTTCCTAGCACTGGCACTCTGCTTACTGACAGAAACAACTTTGCCACAGTTCTGACAATAGATCCCGGCTCTGGCAGGGCATGGATTACAGTCCTTTTATTGGGCAGCGAGGACATACGGCGGAAGCGTGTGCTGGAGGGCAGTGCCAGATGTAGATTAGATACCACCTGCACTTATGCCTCCTTTTTACAACATTCAACCTCCAAAATAGCACGTGTTCAGGTGCATTACAGAAGTACTGAAGAAGAACTTATTTCCAGTTCCCCTGCTGAACTTGGAACATATTTTACAGGTAACCTTCTTTTCACAGACCTTCTTCCCACCCGGTGGAATTGTGAAGAACTCCCAAACTATGGATTTGGGAGGGCCTCCGTGGTCTTGAGGTTCATGGTGGTCTCCTCCTGCTGCCTTTCCACAAGTTCTTTTTTGAATGGGCCCCAAAAAACAGAGGAGGTAAAAAATAATAGGACAGATTGCTCAAGGTGCGAAGCAAGTGATATCCAAATCCCTATTGCAGGGAATAGAGCTGCAACTACTTCCAATTGGATGAATACAATCACACCAACCAATCCGATGTGGTTTAACTGGAAGTTATTGGTGCAGTGATACAATTTTTAGGTATAGCAACACCTAAAAACACAGAAATTTGAAAATAAAAACACACCATTTCTTAGTTACTTTGAGCAGTTAGCAAATCTCAAGGCTCACATTTGGAAAATGACTTCTTAATAGCAAACTATACTTATTTAAAGAAAAGTCTGGGTCCAGCGGTACTGTTTTAAGTACTGTGGTACCCGGCAGGAAGTAAAGGCCCTGTTGAGATGATGATTCACTCTCTCATTAACTCATTACTAACTCATTATTAACTCTCAGTTTATAGAGTAATTTGAACAGCTTAATCATAGATGTCATTAGTGATGTCATCGATTAAGTCATTTTAGATTTCATGAGTGATGTCATTTAACATGTCATGAGTGATATAATACATGAAGTCATAAATAGTGCTTGATGAGGACCCTATTTATAGTTAATTCACTAAATTAGAATTGGTGAATTTCAGTGTTTTTTCAGTTTTTAAACACTAGTTCTTATCTCATTTCAATACGTCACTTTAACCTCTGTTTTCTGAGTGAACCTCTGTAGTAACCCTGGGCGTAGTTCGCGAAGTAGCGCTACACGTAGCTACGCGAAGTGCACTTCGGACTACGCGAGCTACGCGTAGCTACACGAACTGCTTAGTGCACTGTGCAAAATGCTGTTCGCACTGATTGCACAGTGCCGGATGCTTGTCCGCACTGAGCAATCAGTGCAAACTGCATCTTGCACAGTGCAAGCGGTCATTTTCTGCCGCTCGAGTAGATTTCTACTTGAGCGGCAGCTTTCTCAACGCGGACTGGTAGTTTCTCATCGTGAACGACGCAAACATATGCGACCACTAGCAATGAGAAACCTGACCTCCCGCGTGATTATCTCACCGGGAGGTTTATTTTCCACGCTCGGAAAACTGATGTTGTTGATCGCGAACAAGGAAAACGTCTCGCCGGGATGTCATTTTGCTTGCTCGCTGTTGCCAATTTGACGTTGGGGACCGCGAGCAAGCAAAAATGTACCGCTATGCTATGCACTGTGCTACGTGCAATTCGCGTAGTGCGAAGTAACGCAAACTACGCGAGCGTAGCGTAGTGCTTTGCCCAGGGTTACTCTGTAGTTCTTTTTTTTTTATATTCTAAGTTGAGTATACCGCAATATCCTCAGGCAACCTGCAACCAAAGCCTCTGCTGCACACTGCCTTCGACTATGCACAGCTGGTGCTTGGCCATGTGAGGTTGCCTCTGACCAGGACATGCATCCAACACCTTCAAGTGGTGGCGGCACCCAAGCCCGCTGCGCACAGTATGCAGTTGACTGCTGGGCCTGACCTCTGGCCAGACTCAGTGCCCAATCCCCCATTGGCAGCCCAAAGCCCCACTGTGCAGAGCCTTTGGCTATGCGCTGGGTGCAGTCCCTGAGCCAACCTCCAATAGACGCCCAAACCACCACGATACCTGCAGGTTAGGAGTTTTCTGAATACTAAACAGGGAGGGCCTGCTGGGTATGGTAGTAATGACATTTTGGATAAAATAAGGAAAGGTGATGACTGTTCAATTCGTAGTCTCTAAGCATGTTTAGCCGCAGGTAAACCTGACGATATAGGTAAATATAGTAACAAATGGGCTGAGAAATTGAGCATCGAACCACAGTGGTTCCAGGAGTCATTGGATCTCGGATGTACAATTCTCTGCTCGGCTCCCTTGCAAGGACAGCATTACAAAACTCTATACTCGTTATATTTTACCCCAGCCAGAATAGCAAAATGGGGGGGTACCGCGGGGATTTCTTGTCCTCGGTGTAATTTCCCAGAAGCAGACATTGTGCATATTTTCGCTACCTGGCCCCAATTGCATAGTCTTATTAGAGATATAGAGATTTTATTTAGATAGACCATTAGGTATTCAAATAACACTAACACCAACCTGGATACTACTAGGGGTCAGCCCAGAGACTGATACCTCCCAGCGGGAATTCATGTTTATAGCCATGGCAGTCTATAGATTAGGCATAGCCAGGGCTTGGTTGGATAAAACCCCCCCGGTATTACAAATATGGCTGTCTAACCTTTTGGCTGCCTATAATTTGGAAAAAGCAATCTATGCGCGGAAAGGCAGGAGAGGGAGACAGCTTGGTCTGAGAATATGGGACCCAATTAGCCGATGGAAGGAGGGTCTGGAGATTTGCCGTTGATTGTCGAATGTTGATTGTTGTATGTACTAAACCTTCTGTGTTTTTTATTCATCTCTTATTCTTTATTCTCGAAGGCTCACTTGCTTCTTCTTTTGATTCCCATAGATTAGTGAGAGTGCTTCTTAGTTCGAATGGCTCAGTACCTAATGGATATCATTAAGGAGCTTACTATGTTATAACTTATTGTAATGAAATACAATTGCAATATATATCTATTTCAAATAAACTGCTATTGTTAGGATGTACTGTATTCAGCTGTGCTATGATGTATAAATATGCGGAAGAAAAGCTGAACATTTTTTTAATAAAAAGATTTTAAAAAAAAAGAAATTAAAATGAGAAATCACACTTTTTGGACACCTCTGCTTGAGAGATCAGCACAAAACTTTCCCGCCACCACTGAGTGTGGTTGTGAGAGTGTATACGTTTGTGTGTGTGTGTGTGTGTACGTATATGTCATATATTGTTAAAATTAGGGCACTTAAAATTGTATTAGTGATTAAATACATTTATTTAAAAATAATTCGATTTTACATTATTTGATTTTGTTTTAAAAATTAGTAATTAATTTACAAAATAGATTCCAATATTTTTTATGGTTTTATTTATAAAGTTTAAATAGGGGTAGTAATGGATTTTTAGGGGTCAGGGCTGGGTATGGTATAGTGCTAATAAGGAGTTTTTAGGGAATTCGGATGGGTAGTGTATCAGAATAGTAAGGTGTTTTTAGGGTTTGTGGGTGGGTGGTGACTGGGATAGTAAGGAGTTTTGAGGGTTTGCAAAAGGTAGTGTATGGGTAGTAGAAGATTTTCAGTTTCAGAGATGATTAGTGAATATTTGTAATGCGGGGATCATAAATTCGTAGCTTATAGGGGTAGTAAGAAGGTTTTTTGTTTCAGAGATGAATAGTGAATATTTGTACTGCGGGGCTCAGAAATTTGTAGTGTATAGGGGTACTAACGAGTTTTTAGGGCTCAGGGATTTGTAGTGTATAGAGCTAGTAAGGAGTTTTTATCACTTGGGAATGGATATTTTAAAAGAGTGCTTCGGTTCTTCCTCGCCCCAGATGTATCTATCCTTCATCTTAATGCTTCCTCATGACAGTCCACCTTCTTCACTCAGAGGCATCATGTGCAGAGCAGGGATTTAAATTAGATAGCATAAGTTTGTACTGATGCTCTGTACAATTGCACAGATGTGCTCTTGGGAGGATAATTCTCGAGTTGCAGCATGCAGCCTTTTTGCAATTTCTTTTTTTTGTAATTTGATGGAGGAGTTAGCTGTTAAAAAACAGCAGTTTTGTTATCCTTGTGTTCTTCAAATGCTCTTTAGACCTTATACACATCTATCTCAGTAGGTTCAACAAATGGATGGTTTGTATCGAGGTTCAATCTTCCACAATAACTCGCCCTGATAATGATAGAGCTACAGTTATTTGTCCCCTGTGCAAAACACTGTGTGCTCAGGGGTGAGAATTCCAAGTTTACCGGAGTTTACCACGCGCAGTAATTATCGGGTGCAATAGTCTATATGCTTCATTCAGTGTGAGATCAAACCTCCATTTAACATGGGAAAAGAGTATAGTATTTCCATTGACAAGCAGATGCCTCCAGACAGCTCACATTTGTGCAAAGACGAATAACTTAGGCCTCCCAGTGCTCACTTTATGTGATTACCCCTCTAATGTTTCTGGGGAAATTGAAATTCCCAAGCTGCTGACACTCAAAATGTCTGCCAAGAATTGCCTTGTTGCAGCAGTGGCCTTGTGCTGCTGTGCTGTGAATCTGCACGCGAGGCGCTACACTGGACCTTAGTGGGGGGGGTGGGGATCAGATGACCAGGGGCCTAATTATGAATGCCCTGAAGGGATGGTCAGTATTTAGCACTCTCAATAAAATACGACACCTTAGGGTTCAGATTTATTGTGTGCGATAAATAGCCCCAGTTTAGAGATTTTCCTTTAATGGGAATAATGTGTGGTCTCACAGCGCCAAAAGACACATGTCCCGGTAATTACAGCGTCCATTTCACCAAAATAACTGTGGGAAGTTTGCTCCAGTCCATATTTTGTCAGTTCCATCTGTATCACATTATAGAATCAGAATTACAAGCACTGGAAATAAAATTAAATAACCTGGACTGGAGCAAATGGTCACACATGGACCTAGAAAAGTTGACAGGGCTGGAAACTATGACTAGCAAGTTTTCTTTTAGGTGCAATTGTTGTCGCACCTATAGGGGGTGCCATGCTGCTCGACGTCATCACTGTACTGGGGTTTAATTTGTCCCAGTTTGCTTCCATTGAACCAAATGGACGGAAACACTTGCTAATGATGTGACAAGGCCTCAGCTCAGATATGGTGTTCTGACTAGAGAGGTGGCAAACCACGTGCATATTCTGAGAAGAATGTATACATGTAGCATGCTCTGATAGTTGTGAAAACATGGAACCAATGAGGGCTTAGATTCATAGATAAAGCAATTTATCCATTATGAGATACAAACTTGGGTCAATGCATTAATTGACCAATTGGCATATGCGCTACATGATATCTTAGCTTCCATATTGGCCATAATAATATGTCGGCCGATGCCTCTTTGTAGGAGAGTAGGGTCTGCTTTCCTATGGTCACCCCAATTTTTGATTTTTGCTCCACTGGTTTTCGACTTAATGTGGCTGTGGGCCTGCTAATCAGACCCACAGCCTGCTTTTCTCTCTCTAAATTCACAGAAATGTACTATAGGTACATCACCAATTGGGATTGGGTCACCTTATCAGCCCCTGTATTGTGTACTATAGGTACCCAGGGCATAGGTGCCTCCAAGGCCTACCAGGGGCTGCAGCATATCTTTTGCCACCCCTGGCTGGCCATCCAAACAGACACAACTGGCTGATCACTCAGCTGGGGCAAGGTCGTGTAATCACCCCTTGCTTAGATATAGTATACCTATTTCTACACCTATATCGGGACACATATACACCTATAAGTCACTCCTATGGTAGGCCTTAACAATCCTGAGGCAGAGTGCTTGGTTTTATGTGAGATGGTGCTCTAGCATGAGCTGAGCCTGTCTGCAGCTTTCGGAACCATTTCCTTATAGCTGTTCCAGGGTATTGCCATACCATATACTCTTAAGTGCATTATAATCCTTGCGGTTATTGCTAACTTTGGTTTGGCTTTACCAAAACATGTCGTGTAAGGTGTCATACACTTTGGAATACTACCCCCTCGCCAGTTCTGGCGACGGGGGTAGCACTCCACCCTTCTAGAGGGAGAAGACATGTTACTTTACTTAAACGCGGTTAAATCTAACCAGAGCCCCAGC
This sequence comes from Lissotriton helveticus, assembly GCF_964261635.1. Taxonomy (NCBI): domain Eukaryota; kingdom Metazoa; phylum Chordata; class Amphibia; order Caudata; family Salamandridae; genus Lissotriton; species Lissotriton helveticus. Next base: position 832,694,723 of record NC_136073.1, on the reverse strand, counting down.
ATCACAAAATGGATGCTGCTGCCACAGACACAAGTCTGGCCTCCTGCTGCTGTCCGAAACTCCGGCAGGGGAGGCCTGGACAAATGGTATCCTGTCACAGGGAGGTGTTACACCACCCCAGACAGGAGATAGTGGATTGAGGCAGGCAGGGCGAGTGAAACTAGACACTGCCTGGGGCGCACAAGGCTCCCCATGAATAGCCCAGTTCAAACCGGTGCTGGGGCACTCCAGCCCCAGCTCTGGCGCAAAACTGGACAAAGGGAAAGGGGTGTAAACACCCCCTTCCTGGGTCCCACCCATAGGAGGGACCTAGCAGGTTATCCAGCCCCTTGATTTGGAATAAAGGTAGGAGCTGTGCCCATAGACTTTAGATAATCCTGACTGAAACTTTGAAACAAAACTCTGGACCCTTTGACATCCCACTCGATGTGGAAGACTGAAGAATCTCCCTTGTGGTCAAGGAGTGACCACCCTGTGTAAACAGGCACCATCCAGCGCCCAATGGTTTGCTTTGTTGCAGCTCCCGCCGGAGCTCGAGCGGCAGAGATCAACAAGAACCAGATTCCCAGCCATCCAACAGCCCGATCCGCAGCCACAGCAAAGCTGAGACCCGTGGAGGCGACGTGAGACGTGGGACTGGCCATCTTGAAAAAACTTTGAAGCGCTGACAGTGCAGCTCCCGAGGCACTCTCGAAGCTGTGCATTGGGGTTTTAGAAGCCCCAGCCCCGAGCAGCTCGTGCACCGAAGATCACCCCTCCACACTCACCGAGTGCTGCGTGGGGCCCTTTTGCATTTTCCTGCTTGATGCGTCTTTCCGGTCACTTGCCTGTTGGCTAGTGGCCTCTACGTCGACGAATCTTTAAAACTACTCTGCTGGTCTGGTTGCTCCAGACTGGCCCTCGCTCCCCTGAAAAGGAGCAGCACCTCTGACCTTGCTGGTCCGAGTAAGAAGCGATCTTCAAATCCTGTGTGGGTTGCATTTGCCAAGGCTTGTTGACTCTGATCCGGAAGCCGACACCGCCGACAGTGAGCGCCTTTGTGGGACAGCTCGTGATCCACTCCTGGTCATCCTCGATGCCCCCGACTCCACGTGGCAGCGGAGACAAGCTTCTCAACAACCACCTGATTGCGCCCAACATCGCCTGGTTCCTTCCTGGTTCCATCCTGGTCACTGGCTAGTGACCCAGACTCTGCCCCCTCTGCTTTCAGGTACTCTACATCTTCGATCCACCCTTGGATCCAACCGGACTCTTCTCTCCTGGCCGCCTGCAGCATCTTCATCTCCAGGCTTCATAGAACTCCACGACGAAACCCGACAGGCTTTGGCACCTATGCACCCGCTTCCTGTGGGTGAGGTAACGATCAAACCCCGGTACTCCTGTAGTGGTTTAGACCTCTAGTGTCCTAGTTTTAAGTGGCTAAATTCTAGTCCAGTCGGAAGACTTCCAAAACAGTAACTTTGTAACTTTTACGCACCATTGACTTTGCATTGGTGCATGCGTGTGCTTTTAGCGCTGCACCCGAATCCCGCGGGCTACTCCCGTCCTAACCACAGTTAGTCCAGTGTAGTCCCAGCGATTCCCAAGGCCCTAGGCCTTACCATTGTTCGTAAAGTAAATTCTTATACCACTTATTTAGTATATGGTTTAAGTGGCCACCGGGCCTATCCATAACTGTGCAACTTTTGTATGTTTAACTGTGATTTTGTTTAAACGCTTGTGCCTCTGTCCTCATAAAGAGTACAGAGGATTATTCTAGTAATAAATACATATCTATACTAATATAATAAAGAGAGAGCCCAAACCTTTGAGGCGGGTAATCTCAGGAACCACAGCACCAATCACAACACCCAATACAGCGTTGGAAAGGGCAGTTGCAGCAGAAGGACATAGGCTATGCAGACGCCCACCATATACATTTAAAAGGTAAAAGAACCGTGCCAGCAAAGTAGTCCCTTGTGGGCGTGTCTGCGTTGTGCTGTGGGCGTGTGCTGTGGGCGTGACAAACGCTGGGGGCGTGTGGTACGTTTCGCCCTTCATGCCATGTCTCATATCGTGTGCTAATCCCACCCTGCTGCCTTTAAATACCCCTGCACCCCATAATCATAACCCACCCGTACTCCTTAAAATACCCCAACACCCTTAAACACTAACCCATCTTAACCCTATAAATATACCCTGTACCCCAAAACCCAAACCTATCCCAAAACCCTAAAAATACCCTGTTCCCCAAAACCCAAACTTAGCCCTGAACCCTATAAATACCCCTGTACCTCAATACCCAAACCTACCGCTGAACCCTAAAAATACCCCTGTACCCCAAAACCCAAACCTAGCCCTGAACCCTAAAAATACCACTGTACCCCAAAACCACCCCTGAACCCTAAAATACCCCTGTACCCCAAGACCCAAACCTAGCCCTGAACCCTTAAAATACCCCTGTACCCCAAAACCCAAACCTACCCCTGAACACTAAAAATACCCCTGTACCCCAAAACCCAAACCTAGCCCTGAACCCTAAAAATACCACTGTACCCCAAAACTACCCCTGAACCCTAAAATACCCCTGTACCCCAAAACCCAAACCTAGCTCTGAACCCTTAAAATACCCCTGTACCCCAAAACCCAAACCTACCCATGAACACTAAAAATACCCCTGTACCCCAAAAGCCAAACCTAATCATGAACCCTAAAAATAACCCTGTACCCCAAAACCCAAACCTAACCCTGAACCCTAAAGTACCCCTGTACCCCAAAACCCAAACCTAGCCCTGAACCCTACAAATACCCCTGTACCCCAAAACCCAAACCTAGCCCTGAACCCTAAAAATACCCCTGTACCCCAAAACCCATACCTATCCCTAAACCCTAAAACGACCCCTGTACCCCATAACCCAAAACCATATCTGAAACCTTAAAATACCCAAACACCCCAAAACATATACCTCAGTACCCCAAAACATATACCTCTATACCAGTGGTTCCCAAACTTTTTTGACCTGTGGCTCCCTTGAACTAATCGTCAGTTGGCCGTGGCTCCCCACCATTTTTTTCACCGGTGGGCGAGATGTAAGCCCGACCTCGGGAGTACTTCCTGTTGTCTTCCTTAAAGTAATTGGTAAGCAATGAAGGTATTATAATCATATTTGGAACAAAATAAGAAGATATCAGTTGACATGGCATTTGATGTAAGCAGATCAGTTTATTTGAGAAGTATTCATTAAAAGGGTGAGGTTTTAAACATGAACTGAGAAACGTTACTGCCCCGGCTCTGATGACAGGATATATCAAAGCATAGCTGCCAAGGTTTCAGACTGCTTATGTGTGACATTTTCATAATTTCAGTGTAACTATGAGTGACATTCAACAACTACCAACCAAACGGGATGTGAGAGGCCATACTGCTTGCAAATAAGCCTCATGTGTGACATTTGTGCAGTTTCAGTGCTCTTATAAGTGACGTTCAACTGCCCAACGTGTGACACTTGAACACTTTCTCATGAGTAAAGCAAGCAATGAAGTGCACGAAAACTCATAAATATCAGAAATTAAATCCTCTTGAGAAATTAAGTTCTAAAAGTATCTCAGTCCCGCTCCCAGACTCACACAGACAACGCCCCCATTGCACAGATCAGCAAGTGTTCTTTTGCTGGACTCACCTTTGCTACCAGAAGTAAGTCTTACCTGCAGTGCTAGAGAGCTTGCCCTTGGACATGAGAACTTGCCCGAAGTGCTCCAGTAGTCTGTAAGTGGCTGCAGCTCACCGTCTCTGCTTCGGTGCTTAGCGTTTCTTTTCATTAAGAAACAACTTGCCTCGTAATGTGTTGCCTTCGTCTTATTCCAGCAAGTGGTAGGAGAGACTCACCAGGGACTTCGTTGTCCATATAAGCATTTATATATGATTCAGTCATGCTTCATATGGCCCTTTCTTTTGTATAAAGATGAGGCATACAGCCTTTTTGCCATTTAGAGTGCGACATGGTATTATTGCATTATGCTGGTATTTAGAATTAAACGTTGTATGCCATCAATCAAATGCTGGCACAAATGCTACAGATTTATATAGCTTCCGTTGTCTGGCCATGTTGTCTTAGACTGTCTCTCAGGCAGCACTTGCCTGGTTGCAGCATACTTCTCTTTCACCACACAGGTTCCCCGAGTTGGCAGGATTTTGAATTAAAATAAAGAACTTCCTGGAGCCAGTCAATGACGCCGATCCTTTCTAGGCTGGCTAGCACACAGTGTACTGCTAATGAGGCTGGGCTTATGACGCTGTGTGTACCAGAGTTGCTAGGCCTCTCACTGAATCTGATCTGGAGCAAACTGGTGGCTCAGGTGCACTGGACAATTTGAGGCCTAGTCAGGTGCATCCAACAGAAACTGTATATTATTTTTTTCAATGCCACTGCCAACAATCAATATATTTCTAGATCGGTCTCCCGGACGTCACTACTGCTGCTAATTCCTTGCAGTCCCCATATCCCGACACTAATAGAGCAAGCAGCATATGTAACAGCTGCCTGCTCCAAACTCGGAGACCCGTGCTAAAAACCTGTTCAAACTAAAGGCCTTGCAAACTGTCTGCCACTGTTCCCCGCATTTTTCAGTGCCAATTAAAGTTTTAGTGGCTGTTGAACAGTCTTCTGCATGTGGTAGTGAAGAGCACTTTGGGAGAATATGTGTGCGCTGGTACCAAGTAGTGTGGGCGCCCGTGCATGTTACAGGGAACAATGTTCGTAAGTGACCTTTTTTGTGCATTTTAGTTTATTTAGTTGTGCGATTAGGGCGGCGGACTTGACTTAACTGTTTCCTTGGGTTGAGAAGAGGGTCCCAGGAGGCACGGCGGGCAGACAGCACACACAGGTCTCAAACGCTAAGAACAGCTTATGGCCGTAGAGACTACGCCTCGGAATGCACGTACGACCCATACGTATGCACATCTCTCACCATGTTGCTGGATGATGAAAGTGGCATTTTTAACTTCCCCGTGTGTTCCCACGTTGTGCGCGGCGCCCCTGCCTACTCATTACAGCGCACCGGGGTGCCGCGGCGCACAGTTTGGGAACCACGGCCCTATACCCATACTTACCTTATCCAAACATTTTTAAAAAAACATGCTTTTACCATTCATGCATTTACAACGAATTTCGTTGTAAATGTATGCGTGGTAAAAGCATATAAAATGTAATGCCATGCGTTATAATGGCATTGCGGAGTCATGGTACTTTTGTAATGAAAGTATGCGGAGTGGTGGTATGCGGAAAGAAAGTTGCGGAATAATGGGTGTTTACCCTCCCCCGGTAAGTACATTGGTGGCACGGTGACCCACATCTCCAGCAACATACTCATATATTTTCACCACCCATTTGAAAAATGCACAGGTCTCTCTCATTGATGGCCAGCACCGACATACACTTTTAGACACACCTCCCGCCACAAGTTCTAGAATTGCGAACTTTAGAGCTGGAGAGCTACGTTCGAATCTCGGCATCAGCTCAACATCCTGTGATTCCAGGCAAATCGATTTGTCTCCTCGTGCCTACCACAAATGAATGTGTTCTTCTGTAATGTGAATTGTGCTCATGCCATGTTGTCGAGTTCGCACTATATATTATTGCAAGGAAAAATAAAGCAGGGAAACTCAAGTTCACACACTACTGAACGCGCACTCTTAAGTGCCTCAGCAGTGCACTGTGAATCAGATTGTTTCACAGGCCTGTCACAGATAAGAAATGCTATCAAAAAGAAATCCTACAAAACAATATACTACTGGCCGGCAGCAATTCATACCCGGACAACGTCGGGACGGGCTGCTAGTATTTTTATAATATATAACTTGTGTTGTGTCCTTTCATTTGAAATTACAGGATTGCATATGGTAAAACAGATGGCTTCACATGCCCTCTTGAGTTAAGCCTAAGACTGCTTAGTCCATGCTACCCCTTGGATAGCTTGTCTATAAGGTTGACTTTACAACCACCACCATAAGGGTTGTTTGGACTGATACAAGGTGCTCACTAGAATAGTGAACATCATACATCAGGCCAACTTCTCACACTCTTGTAGGCCAGCTTTTTTTGCTAGCCTGAATTCATGGACAATATTCAGAGCGAGCAAGGGATTTCAGCTACAACCCCTATAACCCCTGGATTGCCCTTTGTTGCCTCTACAATTGCCCTGGGGGTCCCTGGTCATAGTGATCTCAAGGGACCTGAAAGGAGTAACAGGAAGTAAACAGGGTTCTTTGTTATATTTACTTCCTGTAGTTCCCACTCGTTGTCCTTCTTTACTTTCTCAGGGGCAGAAGGGAGACTAGGGAGATGGTAAGTGGAGCACAAACGAGTCAACCAACTGCGTGACTGTTTCAAAGGTCAAAGGGAATGTGACCTAATTTCCACTACCATGGACATTTTGGTGAATTCAGCTGCATGCTTTCACTAAGTGTGAGAGTTGTGGTGTTGACACTCAAGCATTCATAAAGCGGGGGAGGGGTGATAAAGCAAATGTATTGTGTCGTTAAGCACCATTATAATAAATGTAACAGATTTAATTGGAAAAGAAATGGCTTATCTGTGAGACTGATAAAATACATCCATGGGTTGAGTAAATATTACAGAAGTCTCTGTCTAACTTTAAGATCATACGTTTCAATCCCTGTAGGCAGTGGCGGCCGCATGGCTCGCGGGTGGCGGGGCGGACGGAGGAGGGTTACGGGGGGAGGGGAGTCGCTTGAGGATGCGCATAAAAAAAAGTAACTTACCTTCTCACCAGGTTTCGCGTCTCTGCCCCTGCTCTCCTTGAGGAACAGGAAGCACAGTCAGGCCCCACTGACCAATCACAACGCTGCAATGCAGCGATGTGATTGGTTTTGAGAGTACTGGTTTGACGCTCAGCCAGGGAATGGGGGCCTGGGCATGTGCTCCACGCAGAACGGAGAAAGTGCACAAGACTGGTTTGGGCGGCCCCAGAGGGCAGATCAAACAGTCATTGCGCCCTTAGGAGTGGGCAAACCACTCCACCTCTGCCCTGCTCCGAGAACAGAGCAGCCCCGCCAACCCGCCTGCCCGCAACGCAGCCCAAACATAAAATGATAATAACTGAAAGCTACTATTATTTTATGTTTCCTCTTCTCACACTGCTAGAAAGCAGGTTGGGCAATGCTCCTCCTCCATATGGAAGGAGCCGCCACTGCATGTATGGCTGACTCAGACTTCCTTACTTCCGATGTTGATAAAAATATACAATTGAAACTTAGAGTGCCAAAACACGGTCAATTCCATTGGTACATACCATTCATTGTATTAAATCAAATGCTGGCATCTTTCTACGGTGCTCCAGGCGTGCCTCCCTTATCTGGAGCTTCAGGGGTTAATAGATGCCTAACTGACTAACACTGAGCCCAGGAGGAAGGTGAGCCAGCTCGTCCAAACACTGCCTTTTAAGTACAAAAAAGCCTGCCTTGATGAAAGTTGTACCAGAGGTTCTGAAAACGCTGTAACGTGATGACACGTCTTGAGAAGGGCGGCAGACTCTGCCAGCCGGCCTCACCTGCCAGTATCCTGCTATTAACAGGTCTTTATCTGTCCAAGGCATCTCTGCACTTCCTTGGAGCATTCCCGGGTCACCGCCTGCTGAGAGTGAGCAGATTCAGCAGTGGTGTGCAGAGGGGGGCTAGACTTGTGGGGGTTAGAGAGCGCCCACAGACTAACCCACCATCAAAACCATCTTAGGCGCATCCTGACTCACAGCCACAACCAACATACTTATAAGACATGTAATAACCGTAAAGAAAAGATCAAATATACTAAGAGTTTCTGAAACTAACAAACAACACCAGAAAGGCAGTGTGCGATAAAATCCTCGAAAGCAGAGAAGGTCTAAAATCGAAAGCAGAAAACGGAGGAATCCGTGCCATATAGATAACGCATAACATATAACATAACCTAACGTAACATAACATAGCATAGCATAACAACAAACCATAACATAAGAAAACATGACATAACCGCTTCGCCAGGGTGCACATTCTGCCGCGGTGCAGGTGAATTTGACGCGTGCGCCAGACGCACACACCCTCCGTGACGTCGGATGGCTGGGGGCATCTGATTCATGGAATGGATAAAATAAAATAACAACATAACACAACACATCACAACCTGGAATAACATAACAATGAATGGGAGTTATTTTTTAGGTCAATAATTCCACAAGGCCATTTTCCTTGCTTATGTTTGGGCCAATGGCATACTTGCTACCTCACGGAAGGCAGCTCCACTAAAGGGAAGAGTTTGAACAAGATCCCAGGTACAGAAAATCCCAAAGTTCCAGAAAAAGCGTCCAACTGGACCAGGCCAGGAGGTAGTTGGAAGGCACTTGCAGGCACTTCGGTTCATGGCCTCCAAGGTGAGGGACTTGATTCAGTAAGTTCTGTTGATATTAGTGCCTGGGTTGATAACAATGAGTAATATGTTATGTTATGTTAAAACTGGATTTGTAAAGCGCACAGCTACTCAGAAGAGTATCCCGGCGCTGAGACAGTTCTTCAAAGGCCTCTTTCGAATGTATCCGCCTATACGTCGTCCTTCACCTTCGTGGCGCTTGAATCTAGTTTGGCATAGTCCAATCTGGAGGTGATAAGGGCCTGAATGACCGTCTGTCTGTGCGAGGTTGGTAATAGGAAGGGAAACCTACGGAGCATTTTCAAGAGGCCGAAGCACATGCCCACTACTGACTGTACTTGAGGCGCCATAGATATGGCATCGTCCATTTTCACTCCCAGGTTTTTTACAATCTTAACTGCTGACTGGGGGGGGAGGGGTCAAACAAAGGGGAGTGATTCAGTTTTGGATCCGACAGTGGCTGGAATCCTGATATATATATATATACTAAAACAAAAATGCCTCTGACACCATGGATCAAAAAACCATTATTCCTTCCCAAAAAGATTTTTTAATTATCCTTGGGGTATATTCATTTATATTGTCTGATTTTTCACATTTATTTTACAAAACATTCAAGCCTGTCACTAGGCAAACTAGACAAGGATGTCTTTCCTTCTCTTATCTCTTCTCTATATGTACACATCAGAAAGCGACAAAAACAATGTGCCCAAAAATTATATACAATGCAAAAACATACAGTGCAATATTCAGTAAAAGATCAATCAAACAGTGATGCTAAGGTACATGTAACATCCTAAAACATTACATCGGGTGAAGAATGATCCTACTGAAATCTATCACCATGGGATAAAGCAAAGGCAGGTTACTACTTTTCTTGTCCTTAAGTTGTAATACTTTTATAGCCAAAGGAGAGGTCAAAGAAGGAAGTCAGAACTCAAGAATAGAGCCTTGTTTTCTGGGTTCTATTTTGTCCAATTTTGGGACCTGGTTTCAACTTGGTTCTATAGAGAACCTCTCTTGGGTAAAACCAACGCGTTTCGACCTTCTAAATGGCAGTGCTTTATGCGAAGGTCTTCATCAGGGATAGTAAGTCTTTCCAAAGGAGGACTTGTGTACCTGCATAAATTAAAAAGGGGGGGGAGGAAGGAATATCAATGTCGTGTGGAGTGTTATTTTTTACGTGAATTGTTCTAAACACAGGGAGCTGAAACATACCATACACGGTTCTTGGGGGCCCAAGGATTTGGTTGCGTTGTCCTTGTGCTTTTCAATGGGGCATGGGCTGAGGAAAAAGACAGCAAATAACTATGTATTAGCTGACTGCTAATATTTGTTATTAATAGAGTTAGTAGTTAGGTGAATATCTTGTTGTGTATCAGGTCAATTTCTGTAGCAGGAGGGGTCAATGTGCTGGCAGGCATTTCAATGTTATATCTAAAGACGGCTTCACTGCCTTGTGGCTTAATGTAGATTAGCGTGCTCATTGTTGCTAGGGCTCATGACACTTTTCTTTCATGGTGCTATTATCAATTCGTGCATCGGTATCTTTGTATGGCCACCGGGGACCCGCACCAGTGCTGCATGCAGGGTGCGCAGCAAGATTAAAGTGAAAGGAATCCCTTCTAACGCACAAAATCCCTCGGTGTATTTTCACCCTTGGGGAGCCGCCATCCTTCATCCAATTCAGTGGACGGGTCGGGCTGCAACGGTGATGTCCCGGTGCAGACAGTCCTTGTTTTTTAGTAGTGCCGCAGCAGCGTACCTCCTGTTGATCGTGCCGATGATTCCTCAGGATGCCAGAGTCCTATTTCTATTTTACTTCGTTACCAGCATGCACCGGCCGTGAGGTAACTTCCATTTCTGGATCTTTGCCAGTCTTTCCGGCACAAAAAGGCAGTGAGAAACTGTCTTTGGGGACCACCAGCAGTGCCCCCATGGGTGCGAGGCTGCCAAGCCCTGATATTTGGACTGGGTAAGAGTGGTCTGCTTAATTCAGACACTCTGTTCATCACCACCCCCTTTTCTGAATCGTTTTTGGCCACTATAGGTGTGGCAGGGTATACTCAGACATGAGTCCCTTGCTCACTGCTCCATCAGGATTCAAGCAAGCCGGGCCGACGACGGCTGAAATGCCAGAAACCGGTCCCCCGAAGCTTGTCTCCTTTCTGGTGAAGAATTGGCTTGGTAGTTTGGTCTGCCCTGTTCCCATGATGCACTGGGCCAGGGACAGACTAATTTGCATATAGCCAGGTTCTGAGCTGGGATGGGGCAGTGAGCTAAATAACGGTGATGGATCAAGCCCTGATCTTTGGACTGGGTAAGAGTGGTCTGCTTAATTCAGACACTCTGTTCATCACCACCCCCTTTTCTGAATCGTTTTTGGCCACTATAGGTGTGGCAGGGTATACTCAGACATGAGTCCCTTGCTCACTGCTCCATCAGGATTCAAGCAAGCGGGGCGACGACTGCTGAAATGCCAGAAACCGGTCCCCCGAAGCTTGTCTCCTTTCTGGTGAAGAATTGGCTTGGTAGTTTGGTCTGCCCTGTTCCCATGATGCACTGGGCCAGGGACAGACTAATTTGCATATAGCCAGGTTCTGAGCTGGGATGGGGCAGTGAGCTAAATAACGGTGATGGATCAAGCCCTGATCTTTGGACTGGGTAAGAGTGGTCTGCTTAATTCAGACACTCTGTTCATCACCACCCCCTTTTCTGAATCGTTTTTGGCCACTATAGGTGTGGCAGGGTATACTCAGACATGAGTCCCTTGCTCACTGCTCCATCAGGATTCAAGCAAGCCGGGCCGACGACGGCTGAAATGCCAGAAACCGGTCCCCGGAAGCTTGTCTCCTTTCTGGTGAAGAATTGGCATGGTAGTTTGGTCTGCCCTGTTCCCATGATGCACTGGGCCAGGGACAGACTAATTTGCATATAGCCAGGTTCTGAGCTGGGATGGGGCAGTGAGCTAAATAACGGTGATGGATCAAGCCCTGATCTTTGGACTGGGTAAGAGTGGTCTGCTTAATTCAGACACTCTGTTCATCACCACCCCCTTTTCTGAATCATTGTTGCTAGGGCTCATGACACTTTTCTTTCATGGTGCTATTATCAATTCGTGCATCGGTATCTTTGTATGGCCACCGGGGACCCGCACCAGTGCTGCATGCAGGGTGCGCAGCAAGATTAAAATGAAAGGAATCCCTTCTAACGCACAAAATCCCTCGGTGTATTTTCACCCTTGGGGAGCCGCCAGCCTTCATCCAATTCAGTGGACGGGTCGGGCTGCAACGGTGATGTCTCGGTGCAGACAGTCCTTGTTTTTTAGTAGTGCCGCAGCAGCGTACCTCCTGTTGATCGTGCCGATGATTCCTCAGGACGCCAGAGTCCTATTTCTATTTTACTTCGTTACCAGCATGCACCGGCCGTGAGGTAACTTCCATTTCTGTATCTTTGCCAGTCTTTCCGGCACAAAAAGGCAGTGAGAAACTGTCTTTGGGGACCCCCAGCAGTGCCCCCATGGGTGCGAGGCTGCCAAATGGCGGCCTGTGCCCCCCTATTGATCCCTGCACCTAATGGCAGGGATGAACTGCACCTCTGGAGTTAACAATGCGAGCATGCATTCCGTTCGGAATGCATGCTCCCATTGTTAAGTTTAGGATTGCAACCGAACAGGGTTCGGTCACATCCTACTTGCAGATCTGGAAGCTACGACAATAGGTTCCTGTCCGATGTTGGACCGACTCCGGTCTCTCTGACACCAGAATCCGGCCCTTAGTGTTAATGTCTAAGGCAGTTCGCTTAGAAAGAGGTCCTTCAGACACTCTTCTATAACATAACCAAAGAGAATGAAAGACATATAAGTAAAAGAAGATAATTCCACTATTTGGGTGCCAGAAAGATGTCTGCATGGAATCAATAACCCAAATGCAAGAGTAATGACAAAGTGGACGATATACAGTCTGCTGAAAGACCTTTACGGGGGAGCAATGATAAGTTGGAGCCGAGGAGTGAATAAACTTGTATGAACTCGGACATGAAGCAATAAGGAAAGACAATTTAGATATGTGGAGAAGATAGATAATCACATATCTAGAAGACACTATTAAAGAAAGGATCTGTAACTCATGTAGGAAAAGACATAAGAGCTTACAAAAAACTTTGAAGAGAACAAAACGAGAGCATTGAGCATTGCGGAAATTTGTCAAGAATAATTTACAGATTATTTTCAATATAAAACAATTTGTTATCGTTTGAAAATACTCTTCAACAATTTGGAGACCTTCCTCTAATTCATGGCTAAGATACCATTTGAGAGGGTGTTGAAAAAGAAATAAAAGAAAGGTTTGAGAATCATCCACAGAGAATTGAATATTAAACCGAAATAATAAAATAAAAGAATAGAGATTAATAGTCAAAAAGTGAGAAAAGCATGGAGCCTGTAACATAATCAAGTGGAACTTTATTTTGATGACCATTTACTTCTCTTTAAGACTTATTTTGTCTGATAGTAATAGTGGGATTAGAGGGATCAGAGCAAATGTGACAAAACATAAGCTGTGCTGCCTAAAAAGCAGAGAGTGCCGAGAGAAGAGATGGCCCATCCACTGTGTTAAAAGATGATGACTCATCTCTAAGCCCATCATGATGGCCTAGCTGTAGTGACCTAGTGTTAACATGCCTTTTGTTATCACCAAGACAAACACAAGTTTACAATGTAGGAGAGATGGGTTTTCCCTAATGACCCTTAGGCCACAAGCCCACGGTTCATATTGGAATTTTTTTAAGATGTAGGCCATGTTCCAGATGGAGGTTGTAAATTTGGTATTTACGATACATGCTGAGTCGTAAAACCTAGCATTGGTCTAAATCCCAATGGACTGCAACTTCCTGCCATAACTAAAGAAATACTTCAGGATTGATGAGAATTTATTACAGTAAATTGTTGACCATTAAGTTATCTACACAGGCCACATAAATTGAAGGAGCTAAATCTAAGGACCCAATTTTCTCCTCACTGATGAGGTGCAAGAGAAGCAAAATGCATGTTGGATTTTGTGTGTACTAGTTCGGAGCCCTATAAATTCTGCATTGACCGCTAGCTTTGGGGTGCATCTAAAAAGGATTTGAATATTACTGATGATCTTCCTTGTTGACAAATTAGATGTCATTGAAGGAAATATCAAGACTAATGACCTTTTTTAAGGTTAGGCAAGCTGTTCAACATCACTTATTATCCTCAGTCTTCATGTCTTCCAGGCATATGAGAATGTTAAAAATAAGAGACTCACAAGCTTTTCAAATGTCCCATTCGCTGTTTTACAAGCGTATTATAGCCAATGGTACTTGTAGTAAGGCGGATGGGATATCCCTCATACTTTGATATTTTGTCCTGTTCTCCAAACTCAAAATAAAGCCCTTATTTTTAAACAAAGGCAGAAACTCTGCAATAAATAAATATTCTTTTCAATGGCTCGATCTTAGCCGCCAAACATAGCTTTTGAAACAAGAACTTCTACAGTATCTAAATTCTTCTATACAAGGATTGTGTCGATAGAGCTTGAAAGTGGAAGGTTACTAACAGCTCTTTATCACTTAGTAGACAAGTTCATGCCCTTGAAATTTCATCTCCTTTGTCACTCTTATTGCTAATGTCAAACGAGAGGTCAAGGGTTAAATGAAAAATAAGGTACGGTGACAGTGATTGCGTATGAAAAGTCTAAACCACTATAATGAGAAACAGTAATAACATGCAATTGTTGCTGAAGACTGTAATCACCATAACCTCTTCTGAGGGATGGGTCCTCTTAAGTGGCTGTTATCTGTTTAGCTACATTGCATTTGTTTGGCATGTCTACACATGTAACATGAGCCAACGAAGAATTTGCCTAGGAAGACAATCACTGGACAAAGTCTGCAATCTGTTACATGTAGTCTGCAATCTGTTACGTGTTCATGGTTTTCCTCAATACAGAGGAAATTGCTCCCGAATGGGCATGCTATTATAGTAGCAAATTTGCTCGTATTTTGCTTTTCTTTTAAGTTTCAAGAAAAGGTTTATTTTAAAATATCAATTAAATAACAATAATTCGTACAAATGATAAAAAAAGTCATAGGTAAAAGAAGGGAAATAAAGAATATTGATGATACATAGTTACATTTGAAGTGGTAAAGAACATACATTAAGAAATATAAATACATGAAGAATAAAGAGGCCTGGTTCATGATAGACTTAGTACAATACTGAGGAAAAGTATAATACTACTAAAATGTATAATCATATATCTATTACTGAAATGAGATAGTGAGTAGTGTCAGTTCCATATAGAGGAAGTCAAGGAGGCTTAGCAACCTCTTGTAGTGAAAGTCAGCGTGCAAAGGATTTTCTTGCACTATCATCCAATAATTGTGTGATAGGAGACCTTAGCTGCAATTGTTTTGTAGCAAGCATTATGGAATGTACAAGAGTCGTGTCTAATCTATGATTATGGGAAATGGCGTACCACCAAGCGAGAAATGATAATTTAGAGGTATCCTTGCAATTTGTTGTTATCTGTTGAAATGCGACTGCTAATAGCAGATCTATGATTTGCGTCTGCGATTGCCTTCTCTTCCAATCGGTGGATGTTTCCTAAGATAATATTAGTGAAGGAAAGGGGGGCTGTAGTATTAAGTATGGTGTTAATTTGACACCAGACCGGTTTCCAAAATTAAAATACATATGGGCATGTGAATAACCTATGTTTTAAGTCAGCATTGTTATGAGAGCATGTCCAGCAAACACTGGGAGTTGCATTGTGTATCCTGTGTATATGTTCAGGTGTAAGGAGCAGTCTGTTATATATGAAAACAATGATTTGTGTGCTATTTGCCGCTCTAGATGATTACCTGATTTTTGTCCATATTCTATTCCATAGGGAAATGGGCCACTCTATGCCCAAATCAGTCTCCCTAGAAAGTTCTTTTTTGGATTTATCTCTAATTAGGGGAGATTGTATTAAATGAGAATGAATGGTAGAGGCTTTAGGATGTGCGTGTAAGCATATCTTCCTTTTCTAATGTTCAATATTCAAGGCAATCTAGCAATAATAATGAAAAGTTGTCCAGCTACCTCATGAAACAAATATCCTTAATATGCTGTAAGATTGAAGTTTTTTTCTTAAATATTACAGATATTGAATCATAAAAAAAACCCAGCCAATTATTAGACTTTACATTAGGCTATTAGGATTCTGTTATTTTTACTCAGACATGATTACGATAAATAACAATTGCTGCTCATACGGTTTATAGGAATATAAAATAAGTCTTCTGCAGTACTTTAAGAGTAATACTCACTCAAACAATACACATAAATCTGTTGTATTGGGTGGAAAAATCATAATATAATTGGATATTCTGCAATGCTACATGGATTTACTTTTTTGAGCTCAGGGAGCACATATGAACAAGACGTATAACATCGTAGTGTCAATGACAAACTGATGTGCTCCCTATCTAAAAAAAAGTAATAAAGATGTGTAAATCATCCACTAGTGATTGTAAAGCGAGTGACCATGGACAAAGAATATTCAATAAATCATGCATTCAAATTAATTTGTGAATGCATGTATCATTTTCTATAGTTGGAACATGTCCTTTTTTATTTTATACTCATATCGAACAAAAGTACATTTAAAAAAAAAAAAAAGCCTGAATGGGTATATGGTATTAGCGTCTCCACAGAAAAGTCTGCGTATGCCTGGTTTTGAGGGTATGAACAATATTGATTTTTATAGCCTGTCTCAGTGATTTTAACTGGATTGGAAGGCTGTACTCACAAGCAATTTAAATCTTTTTTGGGGTCAATTTTCCTTGAGTTGAGACATTGACACTTTTCAACACTTTTAAACTACACGGTCTCCCCAAGACGGGGACCAGATGCTATGGATTTAGACAAGACCTGGCATGCAATGAACCTTCAAGATCTCAAGTAGTGTTCTGCTGTGGACTGTTATGCAAAACTAGGACTAGCCGGTCAGTGGGCTCCTGTCCCTGGTATTGCGCGCCCCATCTCTGGTGAGCTTTAGTTTAACACTGGAGCACTGGAGCACTGGGCGTGGAGAGACACAATGGGCCAGCTAGTCAAAGCTCTTTTTAGGTTTTGCCTGGCGAAAGCTGCGCTCTGCGCAGCTTTTTCGCGTAGGCGAAAACCTGATGAGAACTGTAGTGGGGTTTGGGTCGGCCCTCGTCATTTATTGGCTGGCTCCATAAATGGAGCCTAGCCATTGGACGAGGGGCCTGTCCGTAAATGCCGGACCAGATTCGGAGGCGTTCCCGAGATTCTTTGGCTTTTGCCGACGTCACGCGACGTCAGCCGAAAGCCGGGAACGCCCCCGAATCTGGTCCGGCATTGCCGGCACCAGTGACTATCCTGCTCCTGATTGGTGAAGCTGCGTGGACGTCACTGCTGGTCCACGAGGGAGCCCACTCCTCGGGAAACTTCGCCGCCCGCCTGCCTGAGCTAGAGACGGGCCGCCGCGCTGCCCGCGGCGACCCGGAAGTGACCGGCCGGCCGGCCAATCCTAGCGCGGCCGGCCGGAAGTGCCCGCCCCCCGCAGCCCGGGGGAAGAAGGAAGACGGCAAGAAGTATGGCGGCGCCCGCGGGGCTCCCGTGGCCTGGAGGGAGCCCCGGGAGATGCGGAGGACGTTGCCGGTCTCCCATGCCAAAGAGGGAGACCGGAGAAGTGCCAGCGAGATTGCCGCCGTCGATGTTGCCGGTCTCCCATGCCGAAAAGGGAGACCGGAGAAGTGCCGCCGTCGCAAGGTGCAGGTGAGTCGATCTGCTTGCACAGGAGGAGCCCCGGGGAAAGAGAACGTCCCTCCGCGGCCCCGGAGAGTCCCGAGGAGCGGGAGCTCTCGTCCAGCCGCCGCCATAAAAAAATGCAGGTTGTTGATTTCAGCGGAAAGTGCAATAAATAAACGTCCGAGTTCGTGAGAAAGCACGGCAGGGGCAAAGGAAACGTAGATGTCTCCGAACAAACACACAATCGATAATGTGGCGTACGGTAAAGTAAAAATGTCTAAAGGTGTTTTTTTAGTTGAGCATTTCTGAAATTCTGCAAAAACTCGTGGCCACAGCACTCGAGAAGGATCTGAGTTTGGGGTAGGGTTTTAAAAACATTTGTAGTTTTGCGTGCTCCGACATTAGTATTTGTAAGGAGATGAGATTTTTTTTAGGTGGTAATGTATGTAAATCAGCAGCACATTTACGTCCTCGATAAAAGGGATGCGTAAAATACAACGCACTCACGGCTGCTTCGCAGAGCTTTACCCATCCTTCCGTGCACTCCTGCCAGCTGCACAGAATGTACTTGCACGCAATATGTAAGTAAATACTCTTTAAAACATAAAGTCGCACACACCTTGTGGAGTGGTACATTTTTACCTGTGCGTTTTCTGTGTGTGCGAGCAAGTGTGGTACAGAGTGTGTTTTTTTGTCTTTGTTTTGTGTTTCCGCGTGTGCTTCTTTCTGTGCTAGGGTTTTTATGCGTGCTTGTCTGAGCATATATACGCCTGTGTGTGTGATACTTTCTCTGTATGTGTGCTTCTGTGTGTGTTTCTGTCTGTGTGATTATCTGTATGTGCGTAGTCGTGATTTTGTTTTTTTTGTGGGTGCAGTTTTTGTGTTTCAGTGTTTGTGGTTTCGTGTGTGTGTTTCTGTGTGTACAAGCTTGTGTATTACAATTTACAATGTGTGTTTTTGTCTGTGTGCGCGTAGGTGTGTGTACTTCTATGTGTGCCTGTGTTTCTGTGAGTGTGTATAGGTACTTCTGTGTGTGATTCTCTGTATGTGTGCATCTGTGTATGTGCGTGATTGTGATTATGTGGGTGTGTGTTTCCGTGAGTGATTCTATGTGTATGTTTTAGTGTGCCCGATTCCGTGTGTGTGTGTGTGTGTGTTTCAACGCATCCTCAATGGTTTGTAAGCGCCACATGAATACAATTTGTGTTATTAGGTGTGCTTGATTCCGAATGTGTGCGTTTCTATGTGTGCTTGTCTGTGTGTGAGGATCTGTGTGCTTCTGTTTGTGGCTTCCGTGCGCGTGCATTTCTGGATGTGTGCGCGCGCACGTGCAGATGACTGGGGCAGGAGAGCTTGTATCACCCCTGTTTCTAAACAGATGACCATTGTGCCTTTAAGCAGCGTCATTAGCCCGCGTGCTAATCTAGCCGGCGTATGTCCGGATAGATAGCTACTGATTGGCTGCGGGCTGATCGTCATTGTTTTTTAAAAAAAATGGAAATCACACGGGGCCTCTCAGGTGCCCCAAAAGTTTCCATTGATGGATGTGCTTTTGGCCCGGGTTGGTCATTAAGTCTGGGAAACATTTTGAGGAGAAGTAGGTAGTTATGAAAATCAGGGGTGTAAAATGGCATTGCACCCTCATCCGCCCCCCCCCCCCCCACCTCTCCTTTCTCTAATATGGGAGTCTGCCTCTATATTAGAGTGTGTAAAACTACATCTCTTCATGTTGCTCCTGTGCCCCAAAACAGCCCCCCCCTTGGAGGGAGAGGGTAAAAATGCAGGGTGTGTAAAATGGTACCTCTTCATGTTGCCCTCTGTGCCCCGGGATGCCCCCCCCCCTCCCCTCCTCCCCTCCGTATGATGACACCTGCCTCACCTTGCAGGGAGAGGGTGTAAATGCAGGGTGTGTAAAATGGCACCTCTTCATGTTGCCCTCTGTGCCCCGGGATGCCCCCCCCCTCCCCTCCTCCCCTCCGTATGATGACACCTGCCTCACCTTGCAGGGAGAGGGTGTAAGTGCAGGGTGTGTAAAATGGCATCTCTTTATGTTGCGCTCTGTGCCACACGACGAGCCCCCCCCCCTCTTTGCAGGGAGAGAGTGTAAGTGCAGAGGGTGGTAGCTCAGCCTTGGTGTTGGAGGTCCATGCCGTCAGGGGACACCCCCTGCTCATCCTTGTATTGTTTTTCTGAAACCGATCTCCCCCTCCCCTGCACAGCTAGACATCTGCCCCTCTGACAGGAGAGCCTCCCCGCACAGCTGGACATCTGCCCCTCTGACAGCGAGAGCCCCCCCTGCACAGCTGGATATCTGCCCCTCTGACAGCGAGAGCACCCCCCCCTGCACAGCTGGACATCTGTCCCTCTGACAGCGAGAGCCCCCCCTGCACAGCTGGACATCTGTCCCTCTGACAGCGAGAGCCCCCCCCCTGCACAGCGGATCTGCCCCTCTGACAGGAGAGCCCTCATCCCTGGATGACCCTGAATGTTACACCCAAAGATGACGGTGTGCCGGCTAGGGACACTGCAGAGCCACCCGAGCAGTGCAGAGTCCACGTCACTGCACACATACCCGCCAGGGCACTGCACACAGACCCGCCAGGGCACTGCACACAGACCCGCCAGAGCACTGCACACAGACCCGCCAGAGCACTGCACACAGACCCACCAGAGCACTGCACAGACCCACCAGAGCACTGCACAGACCCACCAGAGCACTGCACAGACCCACCAGAGCACTGCACGCAGACACACCAGGGCACTGCACGCAGACACACCAGGGCACTGCACACAGACACACCAGGACACTGCACACAGACCCCCAACCAGGGCACTGCACACAGACTCACCAGAGCACTGCACGCAGACTCACCAGGGCACTGCACACAGACTCACCAGGGCACTGCACACAGATCCATCAGGGCACTGCACACCGACCGACCGGGCACTGCACACAGACCAACCAGAGCACTGCACACAGACACACCAGGACACTGCACACAGACCCCCAACCAGGGCACTGCACACAGACTCACCAGAGCACTGCACGCAGACACACCAGGGCACTGCACACAGACACACCAGGGCACTGCACACAGACCCACCAGAGCACTGCACACAGACCCACCAGGGCACTGCACACAGATCCACCAGGGCACTGCACACAGACCCACCAGAGCACTGCACACAGACCCACCAGAGCACTGCACACAGACCCACCAGGGCACTGCACACAGATCCACCAGGGCACTGCACACAGACCCACCAGAGCACTGCACACAGATCCATCAGGGCACTGCACACAGATCCATCAGGGCACTGCACACCGACCGACCGGGCACTGCACACTGACCAACCAGAGCACTGCACACAGACACACCAGGACACTGCACACAGACCCCCAACCAGGGCACTGCACACAGACTCACCAGAGCACTGCACGCAGACACACCAGGGCACTGCACACAGACACACCAGGGCACTGCACACAGACCCACCAGAGCACTGCACACAGATCCGCCAGGGCACTGACTACAGACCCACCAGAGCACTGCACACAGACCCACCAGAGCACTGCACACAGACAGCCCGGGCACTGCACCACCCCCACTCCCCACCCCCATAATGGCCCTGTGCACAGATTACATTCCGACACTGCACACAGAACTACCAGAACACTGCAGATACATCTCACCAGACACTACACACAGACCCACCCAGACCGCTTTCACAGATCACACTGGCAATACACACAGAGATTACATCGGAGACTGCACACAGATCACACTGCACACAGACCACACCGGACACTGCACAGAAATCTATCGGGGCGGTGCACACCGACCCCCAGAGATCCTGTGCCCAGATTACACTGTGGCACTGCACACGTACCTCACCGGATGATACACACAGAAGCACCCGGACACCTCGCTCAGTTTTTCTTACACTGCACACAGACCCACCTCTGACATCGGACACGTCACACCGGACGCTGCAGACAGACCCGCCAGGATGCTGTGCACAAATCACACTCTGGCACTGCAGACAGGTTACACCGGACACTACACAGATCACGCTCGGGCACTTCTGCACACAGATCACTCCGGACACTGCAGAGAAATCTATCAGGGCGGTGCACACCGAACCCCAGAGATCCTGTGCCCAGATTACACTGTGGCACTGCACAAAATTACCCTAAAGGGAGGTAACAAAGTGCTGGGCCTAAATGGGGTCCCTATTGACTTATTCAAAGACAATAGATTGGTGATCCCCACTATTATTCAACGTATTGAGGAGTGCAGAATACACTTACCCCTGCTTCTTGGTCTAACTCAGTCATTGCCCTATTTTCATGTTGATCCCCAGTGTGTGTGGGGGTCTTTCAGTGTGTGGGGGGGGCTCGCAGTGTGTGGGGAGGGCTTGCAGTGTGTGTGGGGGGCTCTGTGTGGGTGTGTGGGGGGGCTCTGTGTGAGGGGGGCTCTGTGTGGCTGTGTGTGAGGCTCTGTGTCTGTGTGGGGGGGCTCTGTGTGGGGGGGCTCTGTGTGTGTGGGGGCTCTCTGTGGGTGTTTGTGTGTGGCATTTGCGAGAGATTAAGCTATTGGCATTGTAAATGACTGCCATTTATTTATGTTAGAAAAAAACATAAATAAAAAAAATGTCAAGAGCAATGCCAATAGCTCTAACTTTAACAAAGGCAAAACCATTGCATTGTAAATGCTTGTTCTTTTTGTAATTGAGAATGCTTTCTATTCAGAATCTGAATTTTCAGATGTACAACTTCATAATTAAAAACAATAAATCGATATATATTTTTAAAACATATAAAATGTATTTGAAATTTCAAAAAGCTACATAGGACAACAGGGTATTTTCTTATGAGTAGGCCTGGGCGGGGAACTCGGCTCCGTTTGTGGAGTTTTCTGCACTCCGCGGAGCATGTGCAGTTCTGAAAATCTCCGCTCCGCATAGCGGAGCAGAGTTTTTTCCTTCCTTGCGCACGCCAACGTCAAGTTGGCGAGCGGAGAAAATCCACCTCCTGCGAGATTTCTCAACACGGGCGGTCGCGGACAGTCGCAACTATTTGTGTTGAGAAACCTTCCGTTTGCGTTGAGAAAGCTGCCGATCAGGTAGAAAATCTAGTCAAGGGGCAAGAAAAGAAGCAGCTCCCTCTTCCGCTGCGCATGGTGCAGTCTGGCCCTGGTTTCACCCCCTCGGCCGTCACCTACCCAGCTGGACATCTGACATTATTTTTCTCATTTTTTCCCGTTCTGTATTCCTCCCCTCCCCCTCCTTCTCCCCCTGTGATTCTTTGATTCAAGTGATGTAACTATGTAACCTGTAACTCGCTGTAACTCATGTAAAGCGCTCTGATACCTCCGGGTCTAGCCAGCGCTATATAAAACTTTTAAAATAAAAAATAAAATAAAATCAACGAGAATAGCATGACCAAATGCACTCCGCATCATGCGGAACTCTGCGTAGCGTGGCTGATTTTTTTTGGTCACTTTGAGGAGTTCCACGTAGCGGAACTCTGCGAACTCCGCCCAGGCCTAGTTATGAGGTCCTACTTTAAAATAATAAAGTGCAAGTCAAAGACTGTTAATGAAGAGTGCTGGTATACGATTAATCAACTGGGAAAGTGATTGTATTAAAATAAGTGATTGAGCGAAAAAAAACAAAAAAGCAAGCTAAAAAGATAACCCACCTTGCAACTTTTGGTGCTGGTGAAGCACAAATGCCTAATGTGAAGCCTGAAACTCACTGTGGGTAAGAATCCAGAAGATGTACAAAAACAGACACTGAACAGAACAGATAAAAGCACTGAATTAATGGCCCAAGTCCCTTCTGGCTAAGAGATAAAATTGTTCTCTCAAAACAGGGAAGGTTTCCAATTCTTACTTTTATTTATTATTTGTTGAGGACCAGGCTTGTTTTTCATCATTAGTATTTTACCCAGTTGCAGATTATATATAACTGCATATTGTAATGCTGTGTATTTTTTTTATAAGTTAACAAAAATATTTTACATTCTATAAAAAATAGTTTTTGACCCATAACAAAAGTAAGCGATAGTAAAGAAAGAAAGAAGAAGGAAGAAAAAATATGATAATAGTGACAGAGGGAGAAAAGGGATTAAAAAGAAACTGTAGGAGTGAGATAAAAAGACAGGAAGTGCAGCTTGTGGTAGGAAGAGGTGTGCAGTCGAATGATGACCAGCCAATGCCACCACATCAATCATAGTCCCAGCGGGAGGTACAAAGAAGGACTTAGGACCAATGAACGTATCTATTTTTAACCGGTTCCATGCTGATGACAGAACCGCTCCGTCATCAGCCGTGGTGGCGCTGTGCTGATGACGGAGCGGTTCCGTCATGGCCCGCCCGACGCGCCTGCGCGGCGCGTTCTATTAAGCGCGCAGGGCCATGACGGAACCGCTCCGTCATGAGCACAGCTCAACCGCGGCTGGTGACGGAGCGGTTCCGTCACCAGCCTGGGCCCACCGCGCGGCCCCCCGCCCCCTTAGCGCTGCGGCGGAATAGCCGCCGCAGTGATGTGGTTAAGAACTGCAAGGGTTCATAGGTGGGAGGGCGCCTCTGTAAGAGTAAGGCTGGGGATGAGATACGTGAGTCACAAAGCCTGTAGGCCTGCGTCAGTGGTAAAATTGCACAATATAATTAAGTCACTCATTAATTAAATCTAGGTAGTCTGCTAGGTCATCCTAGCTAGGGCGACCACCTCACTTCAGGTTATTGAGGACACTGTCTCAAGTGCTAGAGCTTTTCAAATACAATTCATTGATTTTTGGTGTGTTTGTCTAGTTAGGTCAATGGGAGAAAAACAAGACTTCCAGAACTGGAAACAATGACCGGGAGTTATGAGTTCACCCTACAACCTGCTTATAGGAAGACTAGCCCCCAGGCTGTTATTTTTGGGAAACTGGTAAAGTTGAAGCTTAGACAATCACCTCAAATCATCCACAATGCCAGTTTTCAACAATACAAGCAAAATAGCATTTTGACGTTGCAGTGCTCCTAGCCCTCCAATAAAAAGATACATTTGAGTGTCTTTTCTTGTAATTTGTCGTCACTTAGACGTGGCCCCCTTAGGATGCCAGCCTCTCTCATCTTGTATATATGCCAGCACTGAGCCCCAGCCTGGCTGGAATATTCAAGAATCCCTAACAGCAGGGCTTTAAGTGGGCTGGGTCTCACAGGTGCTGAACACTAGCAATTTTTTAAGGGGGGCCTTGAAACCGGCCTTTATCGGGCTCTATTTTGTGCCCTGACACAGGCGGACTGCAGTGACAGCAGGCACATGGATGTGCGCTGCTCCCACTGCTCACTTCTCACTAGTGGAGAAGTGACGTCATGAGATGTTTCTAGGGGAGCATTGTAGCGGAAGGGAAATCCTTTAAAGAGTCATTTTCTCTCTGGTCTTCCATTCTCTTTTTGAAACTCAGGAGCAGCAACATTGTTGTGGTGTCACCAGGGCTTTAAGTGGAAACTTTTTCAATCTATATATAAAAACCAAAGTATGTCTGTTTGTCCTTTATGCATTACTACACCATTCATCTGATCGGCATGAAACTCTGGGAAGTTGTTGAGTACACTCCGCGAAGGTTTCTGGCTAAAAAAAAACATTAAAAAATATAAAGCGGCTGATCGGCATGTAAATTGTTAAAAGTTGTTGAGTACACTCCCGCGAAGGTTTCTGGCAAAAAACACAAAAAAAGAAAGAAAAATGTGTTAAATATTGGCCCCCCGGCCACCCAGGGCCCTCATAATCTTTCCAATACTGAACGTTTACAGTTTACGGTGCAACTCGCTTTTGCAATGACCATCAACAAAGCACAAGGACAATCGCTGTAAGTGTGTGGACTAGATTTGGAGAATCCGTGCTTCTCACATGGACAACTGTATGTGGCCAACTCACGCGTCGGAAAACCTTCTGATTTATTTGTGTATGTACCAGACTGAAAAACAAAAAATACCGCGTATCCACAAGCACTCGAAAAAAATAACCAGAATTAAAACAGCACTTTAACATGATTTCCATATTAAAATGAATAAGTTTCAATAAAAATAACACAATGTAAATTGAATGTTATCATAACAACTTTCCTTAAATTGCCTTTCTTCTGAGATCGCAGCAACGCGCGACGGGTGAGCTAGTATTATATACAACAAGCCATAGTTGCTGCTTATTTATCTTATGCAACCAATAACCATTGACAAAGCCAATAGTCCTGACTTGTTGTAGGTATAATGTTACTTGTTGTATCATATCTGGATGCAATGACAGAAACAACAAAATACAAGGCGGGCGGCACACTATGCAAAGCACAGATTTTTAGCTTACTGTTTTTAAGCCGCACCCTTAATTACACGCCCCTTTGAGAAACCCCCAAGTTTTTTCATCCCACTTAAAGCCCTGCCTAACAGGACAGTCCTCCCCTGAGGAATCAGCACAGCGCCATGACGACATGCCGGGTGCACAATGGGCTGACTCCTCGCCCCGCCCCCTCCAGCCCTGTACACACCAGATGCCGCAGCGCATAGCTCACACCCTGGCACCCAGACAGATGTGCATACCTGGGGCAGCTGGCGCGGGCGGCGGGGGCCTGCCCAGCGTCAGGACAGTCGGGGTCACCGACGGAGGGCAGGTCTGCAGCGCCACAATTACCAGCAATTTGCCAAAATGATGTTTTCTCTGCACTTCCCTCTGACAAGGAAGATGGATGCGCGCGCGGGCGCCTCAGGAATGTCGCAGACAATGTTTAAAATAGTCGTGTACGACGTGCACCTGGCGAGCCCAGGGTCGGGGCTCACTGTACCCAGACAGAGTACAGGCCCCCGGCTGCCCCGGGCTCCCTGGCTCCGGGGGCGTCGCTCCTGTCCCTGGTTCATTATTCCTCAATTTGATCATATTTACTTTCGGGCTTCACCTCACCTGTTAACACCTTCTGGGTCCTGCAACAGTATTACGCACTTTATTACAACTTAGGAGCAGAAAAATTGTATTTACGGAGCTAAAATTCACTTTTCCTGAGTCACCAATCAGAAATGCTGGGATTTGCCCTCGCAAGCAGGGGCGTGACTACCATTGGTGCAGCAGGTGCAGTGGCACCGGGACCAGAGCCCCGAGGGTCCCACTGAACCCTGATAGTCGCTGGATGTTGCTACCCCAACGCCACTCAAAAGGAGCCATTTTCCTTGTTTGTACCCAGGCCTGTGGCATTCTTGCTTTGCTACTACTCACAAGTGGGATTTGCGCAGGTAGAAATTCGGCCAGTGCGGTGAAATTTGTCGGTGAGTACATTTTCTACCGGTGACAGGGTTGTGAGCGCTCCTGCTTGCTGCCGTGTGAAAAAGTTTGTCAGCATCATAAAAGCAGGAGCGGCCCGTGCAGGCAGGGCCGGACTGGAAACCAAAACCGGCCCTGTCAAAGTGCTCGGCCGCCCCCCTCGGCCCCCCGGGGGTTGTGAGTGCTGCCGAGCTCTTTGCCAGGGCCGGTTTTCGGCCGATTTTGTTACAGGGCCGATTTTGCAGCTATCGGCCCAGTAACAAAAACGGCCCCCAGGGGCCCCAAACCGGCCCCCCATCTGTGCGGCGCACCAGGGGATTGCCCGGTGCCCGCTACGGCCAGTCCGGCCCTGCATGCAGGTAATAGCGGTGAGTCTGTGGGGCCGGGTTGGGGGGGATTCGACAGACGAGACGAGAGAAAATTAAATAAATAATTAATTTTCCCTCGTTGTCGTCTGTCGAAAATCCTCCCACCTGGCCCCCACGGCTCTTACCTGCATGGGCCGCCGCTGCATACTTCCAACCCCTTCCCACCCCTACACACATTCTAAAACGCTGCCCCACAGACACATTCCAAAACCATGTCCCATACATACACAATGTACACCACCACTCCCACACATAATGAACCCAAACACACACACATCCGACTCATGCACTTAGACTGAACCCAAAGTCTGCTCCCACATACATTTTCCAACTCCCGGCCCCACACTTCCCCCACTTTCTACCATGATTAATTTTCCCTCATCGTTGTCTGTCAAAAACACCCCACACGGCCCCACCGCTCTCAACTTGAATGGGCCGCTGCAGCCTAAAAGACACAACTTTCTTCGCCACAATTTATATATAGTGTGTGGTGCTACCAACGATTGGCGACTTACTTATATAGAGATAGGAATTAGGGAGCAAACACTCTTCAAAACTGAGGCATTTCTTCTAAGGGAGAACTATTTAGCCAAAGGAGAAAAAGAAACAAAATCAATTTTAAGTGTACACATAAATAAGCACTGATGACTCCATGCTGGAGTAATTTCCACTTTTGCAAACACACAGGCATAAAATTCCAAAATTCAAGTTATTGAGAACGTATAAATCGGGATGGACATTGTAAGGCAGGATGAACCAGGCTGCGTTACTATCGTCGTGATAGTGGTTCATAGGATAAAGCCCCGTATTGATTGCGCTAATGCATAACATATTGGCCTGCCTGGATACCAGCTAAAAAAGCTGCAAACCATTCAAAACGCAGCAGCAAAAATGTTGCTGGGTATCCCTGGCAGATCAAGCACAAAGCAACATCTTCGGGATCTGCATCGGCTTCCCGTGGAGCAAAGTGTCCAGTTCAAGGCCCTCTCTCTTGCCCACGGTGCCCTATATAAATTCAGGCCCTCTTATCTCAGGAGACACTTTGATTTCTACGTTCCCCGAAGACAACTGCGATCAGCCGCATTACTTCTTGCAGTGATTCCCCAATTTCGTCTTACTCGTATGGGGGGCGGTTCTCTGTCTTTTATGGCAGCTAAAGCATGGAACGCCCATCCTTATGAATTGCGAAACCCTCAGGATCTCAGGCTGTTTAAAAAGCAGTTAAAGACCATGTTTTTTAACTAACTTGGACCTCCCACAAGCTCCGTGCTCTGTGCTTTCTGCAGTTGGCTTTCGTGCCGAGACACTCTTGAGTATCCGTGCGCGTTATAAGTGCTTTATAACATATAACATAACATAAGGATATTGCAAGTCACCATGGAGTTCCATAACATATAGAGAAGGCTGAGTTCCTTTATAAGGTCACGGAACCCCAATAAAAAATGTTACATCACAGACGATGGATGGATTGACCAAGTGCTAAATTAAGAGGAAATAATGTACAAAGAAGGTTTCCCCTTTAATATTTTTAGGCCCAAGAGGAGGGGAAATGGAATCAATATATAGTGAAAAACCTCTTATCCGGCCTCTCTTATTTACACCTGGTGATAACTCTAATCACAATTTATTCTCACAGCAACGGAATCTATGCACAACAATGTTTTATCTTTTTAGTTGTAAGTTTATTTATCCCAAAAAGTTTTTTGTCTATATATATTTTTTTGCTTACAAACATATTTTTTTAAATATAAAAGTTTTTTTCAATTGTCATGTTTATTACATGAATCAAAAATTTGCTAGCATTCGCGCCAAGAATTTTCAATTCTATTAAAGACACGGAGGCGAGGATTATGCTTCTCTTATCTTTACTGCAAAACACAGCAGCCAATGAAAATGCATATTTTCAGAATATACATTATAAACAACTACATTGCCCATGATGCACACATATAGCCACGCCTCCATAGTCCATAAGAACCCTCTGCGTGGTCCCATCATCCTCTTTCTTTGTTGAGAACGCAAGTCCCAACGGTAACATGAATAAGTCCATAAACTCCTCCAACGTGGAAGAACAACCAGTCTTCAGGCATAGACTCCTACCATCCATCTTCTTTTAGTCAGACTTCTTGTCTGAACCTGAAACAAATGAAATGAAACAACCTTAATCACTGTATAAACCAGCACGTCATAACAGTGAACATGGGCGGTAAAGCTTTTTACAGTTAACAAAGCCGGGTGGGATAATCCTCACCTCCGTGTCCTTAATAGAATTGAAAATTCTTGGCGCGAATGCTAGCAAATTTTTTATTCTATTACAGGACCGGAGGCTTCGGATTATGCTAGTTTAACGCTGTCCAAATACCACAGAAGTAATATCTCCCACCGGCTTATAATAAAACGTTTTAAAAGTCGACTCTGAGGACCAATCTGCACAACGCATAATGTCCTGAAGGGTAGAACCCAACATATATGATTTCGAGGCCATAGCGCCTCTAACAGAATGTGCACCAAAAATCTGTAGATCAACACCAGCTTCCTGCATTATGAATCTGAGCCATCTGGCAATGGTGGCAGCCGCCACAGGTCTGTACGGTTTTTGCAATGCAATCAATAATTGGGAGTAATTTTGCGGTCTCAATGCTTTTGTACTCTCTTCATATGCCTTTAAACAATTCACAACACATAATTTGTCATTTTCTGGAAAAGCATTATAGTCAATATGACGAGACATTGTCTTGGTACGTCGTGTAATAGTGAAAGAAACCCCTTCCGGGGTAAACACTCTACCTGTAACGTCGACTGCTCTCACGTCCGAGGAACGTCTGCACGCTGACAGACACAACAACATAGCCAATTTTGCCGAAAGCTGTTTCCTGGAAAGTACACTATTGCTAGGCCAGGTATTGAACAAAGAAAGAACTAAGGACACGTCCCAAAGACCTGAATACTTGGGTTTAGGAGGATTAGCAACCCTAATTCCTTTTACCAGTTTGCACACCATTGGATGCATGCCCACTGGTTTACCATCTACCAGCGCATGTCCTGCCGAAATGGCCGATCGGAAATTGTTGACTGAACGATAAGCCAGTCCCTCTGCCGCTTTATCCGACAGGAAGTTTAACACCTGGGAAAGCTCAGACCCCACGGGATCCAAGTGTCGTTCCACTCACCAATCCATCCAGTTCTTCCAGGCCGGGGAATAGCGCTTCCTGGTGGAAGGTGCCCAGGCTTGCTTGAGAAATTACGAAGCCTTGTCCGAAACTCCTGGCATGTGCCACTGTTCCCTGAAAGCCGCCATGCCATCAGAGTGAGTCGTCCCTCCATTATCATTGGATGCCGCTCCTGATGAGGGCCATGCAAAAAACACAGTTGATGGACAGAATGTAGAACAATGTCATACATTCACCCCAGTACAAGGATCTGGGCCTAAATCCATCGTTTTTTTGCACTCCACACCACCCTGGGTTAGACACTGGCTATATGCAAATCAGCTCTGACCCTGTGCCTCATGGGAACAGTCCAGTCCGAACTACCAAGCCATGTCTTTCCCAGACCGGAATCAAGCATCCAAGGACCGGTTTCTGGCTATCAGCCTTCATCAGCCTGATGAGGGCCCAGCAATAACGAGGTCGACTCGGGGAGTAACCTGGGGAGATCGCAGCTCCACTGAAGTAACATCGGAAACCACGGTTGGGATGTCCACCATGGCGTCACCAGGTCAATCTCTGCCTGTTGCCTGATCACCTGTGACATCACTCTGGGGATCAGTAGGAACGGGGGAAACGCATATTGAACTGCGCCCAACCACTCCTGTAGGAAGGCGTCGTTCGCCTGAGCCATTGGATCCGGCCTCCAGCTGAAGAACCGGGGTAGCTGATAAGTGAGTCTGGAGGCGAAGAGATCCGTCCGAAACGGACCCCATATCTGATGAAGCTATTGAAAGACTTCCGGCAGCAACATCCAGTCGCTGAAGTCTCTGAGATGTCTGGAATTCAAATCCGCCATCTGATTGGATTGTCCCGGAATGTACTCCGCAATCACCGAGATCTGGTGATTGAGGCAGTAGTGCCAAAATTCTTCGGCTATCTCGACAAGAAGAGACAATCTCGTTCCGCCCAACTTGTTGATGTACCTCACTGCGGACACATTGTCCATGCGCAGGAGGATGCAACATGAGGTCTGCCTCGGGGATAATGTTCGGATGGCGAACGACCCTGCGAGCAACTCTAAGCAATTTATGTGGAGAGACAATTCCTGCGGAGACCATCTTCCGCCTGTGGAGATGTCGCCGCAGCGCGCGCCCCAGCCCCAGCGGCTGGCGTTGGACTCTATTACCACCTCTGGTTAAGAACCGAAGATTGCCCTGCTGTTCCAGGCCTTGACGTGACTTAGTCACCACTGTAGCTCGGTCCTGACCTCCTGCGACCGTGGGGTGACATCTGCGTACGACAACCCTTTCTGAATGTGTCTGATCTTCAAGCGCTGAAGGGCCCTGTAGTGAAGGGGGCCCGGAAATATGGCCTGAATCGATGAGGCCAAGATCCCTACTACCCTGGCAATGGCCCGGAGCGATACCGTCTGCTTGCCCAGGAGGGACAGAATCTCTTTCTTCAAATCTCTCAGTTTCGCCTTGGGAAGACACAACTGAGCTGTCCTGGAGTCTATTGTGAACCCGAGGAAGTCTATGACCTGCGTTGGGTGAACCACCGACTTTGCCAGGTTGATCACAAACCCTAAGCCCTGGAGCAGCGCAGTCGTGAGGTTCAGATGCTGTAAGAGGGTGACCTGGTCCTGTGCCATGATCAGAATATCGTCCAAGTATATTATCAGCCTCACCCCTCGCTCTCGAAGGTGAGCGACCACCGGTTTCATCACCTTGGTGAAGCACCAAGGAGCTGACGAAAGCCCGAAAGGAAGGGCCAAATATTCGTACCATCGGCCGTTCCACCTGAATTGGAGGAAGCGACGATGCGGTCCGAAAATTGGAACGGATAGGTAGGCGTCCTTGAGGTCCAACCTGACCATCCAGTCTTTTCTCTGAAGTAAGTCTGCTAAGAGATAGATCCCCTCCATCTTGAAATGATTGTAATTGAGAAATTGATTGAAATCTTTGAGGTTTAGAACAAGCCTGTACCCACCTCCCTTCTTTTGTACAAGAAAAATGTAGCTGCAGAAACCGTGAGGCCCCATGTCGCACTGTGCTATCGCGCGTTTCTGCAGCAACCCTGCAATTTCTTCATCTATAAACTTGCGATCTTGTAGGGAAAAATGGAGACTCACGGGGGGGAGCGGTTTGAAAAGGAGGAGAATAGAACTCTAAGTGAAAACCCATGACTGTTTGCAACACCCATGCGTCTTGCGTCAACTGCTGCCACTGTGGTAGACAGTGCTGAGTTCGACCCCCCAAAGGAAGATACGAATGATCGGAGACACTCACCTGTGGACTGCTGGGCCTTGAAGTTTGCCCTGTTATTTCCGGTCTGGAATCTTCCCTTGTTGAAGCGTCTGCGTGATGGGTAAAAGGTACCTCCACGAGTGGAGTCCCAATCCCCTCGGCCACGACCAAAGTTGCCTCTCTGGGAGCCTTGCTGGAAACCGCGGCCTGACGAGCGGCCCCTCCCTCGTCAGGCCCGATTAAAAACACCCGGCTGGAAGACCCTCTTTATTCCGGATTGTGCCTTGTCCAAGGATGTAAACGTGCCCACGTACTTGGAGATGTCTTTTACAAAACGCTCTCCAAAGAGCTGTCCGTTTGCCAGGGGCCCAGGTTCTGCGTCTGCCAGCTCAGTAAGATTACTGTCCATCCTGATGAGTAATGACTTCCTACGTTCCTCAGAAATCGCACAATTGGTGTTTCCGATGAGGCATATGGCCCGTTGGGTCCATCCCGCCAGGATATCTGGGTCTATTGAAGAATTGCTTCCTTTGGCTGCCAGGGCCATCTCTAGGATTTTTGCCAAAGGACCCACGACATCGAGCATCTTTTCTTGACAGCCGCGCCAAGCACGGTCGAGGCCTCGTTTAGGGTCTTTTGAGAATTTCTTCAGGAATGTTAATAGGCTTGCGTCTATGTCAGGCTTTTAGGCCACCTTGTCTGGTAGATCGGGGCGTGGGCATTCGGAACGCAGTCGATTGCGCACCTCCCGAGAAAAACTCTTTCGCAGATTCTCATGCAAGTAATTCGCAATCGCAGAAGGCGGTGTCCAGTCAGAAGATCCTGGGTGCATGATGTCTGAAGGATCGAAGGTAAAGGGAGTTGAGGGGACCGCCGCCGCCAATGGAGGCGAAACCTTCGCCTTCTTTAGAGGGGGAGGGTCCTCCGAGGTGTCAGTATCGGTGTCTGTGTCTGTGTTTGTTGTGGTGGAATCCGTATCGGTATAGGCCGTTAGTTTAGCCTTGGCCTTACCTCTCATATAGGAATGGTCGCTTGCCCCACTGGCGGGCAGCGTGTATAGCGCTTGGGCGTGTGGCCACTGTTTGGGCTTAGCTGAAACCTGACCAGAGGTTGAAGCCTCTGACTTCCGCTTTTGAGGCTGTTTGCCATAACCATGCCGCCTAGCGAAGCCTTCCAACTGATTCCTAATAGGCCGCAAGGCAGTAGCCAGGGCCTGCTGGACGGTCTGGGGTACTGTGGTCTCCACTGCTCTACTTACGGAGGACTGGACAGAGGCGTCCAGTGCCTCCACCAAATTATCTTCCAGGACAGCCTCCTGTTGTCCATCATAGGCCTCCTCCTCTTCCTCGTTCTCATCAGGGTATTTCACCCAATCTTCCATAGTCAGGGTGGACTGAATAGAGTTTAATAGTAACAAAGGAGATACTGATACCGCAATACTCCAGCCACCAGGAGGGGTAATGGGCGGGGGGAACCCACAAGCACACTAATGGAATGTCTTAAAGTCTTAGAACTACCCCCTCAGCAAAGCTGTAATCATAGAGGTCAGAGACCAGGGCCAATTGAAGTATATAACGAGCGTGTGCCCACGCTGCTGGCCGATATTTTCCAACCTTCACAGGCGATTTTCAAACAGGGCGGCAAACCGAGACCTGAAATGTGTTTACATTTGCAGAGGAATCGCGCTGAGGCGCGCCGCCCAAACGCGCCCAAAACCAGCCCAAAAGGAGCCCAATTGAGCGCGTTTGAGGCGCGCGCGTCAGCCGAGAGCCAGCCGGTGCCTGCGTGAGACTGAGGGTGATGAGGGAAGCCCAGACGCTGCCGGTAGAAGGCCCCGTGAAGGAACGAAGACGGCCGCCACCCTGCCCGGTCAAGGACCGTGACCTAGACGCGCTTTCAAGCGTCGCATCACTGGCGGGCGAACTCCGCTTCTTTGAGGTCACACAACGAAGCCTAGAAAGGCTGGAAACCCGGGAGAGACCGGAGCGCTCGCTCCTGAGGTGAAAACCACGAGTCACAAGCCCTAAAGGTAATTCAAGGCAGTCAATGCAATACAAATCACCCCTTAATCAGTGACAATCACCAAATACAATAAAATCCCCATGCAAAGCAGAGTGAGGGGACATAAAATGGAGCACTTAACTCTTGCTGTGAGCAGCAAAGAAAGAGGATGATGGGACCACGCAGAGGGGTCTTATGGACCATGGAGGCGTGGCTATATGTGTGCATCATGGGCAAGGTAGTTGTTTATAATGTTTATCCTGAAAATATGCATTTTCATTGGCTGCTGTGTTTTGCAGTAAAGATAAGAGAAGCATAATCTGAAGCCTCCGGTCCTGTAATAGAATTGACATTTCTATATTGTTCACACAAAGCAGAGAAAAAACCTATTTCACCTGCAAGAAAACAAACTATATTTGAAGTGACCCCCAAAAATAAAACCATCATCCTTCCATTCACTCCTATATACTATATACTTAATTAAGAGGAATCCACGCTGTTCTAATTGACTCTAGATTTTTCTCAAACTAACAGATACCAAAAATTCACAAGAATCTGCAAAAAAATGTCTAGAAGCAAATAATATGACATCATAGAAGTACAGGCCACAAAATAAAACACGGAATGCTACGCCAGAGTTCTTCATTTTAGGAGCCCCGTTGGAAGTGGTTCCCACCCAACCTTGGGTCCATGGTTTTTGCATAACATCAAACATGCATGAACAGTTCATTTACAGAAATAAATGTATGCATGGTAAGGTGTGAAGAAAATAATTTATGACTAATTATACCAACTGGCAAGGATCTCACTATTGAGCAATACCCAAAATCTTGCCAAAGTTCTGGCACGCCCATGTCTCCTCGTGATACGCCGAGCTAGAAATATTAGCCCTTGGGCTGAAGTGGCGAGGATCAGAATCTTCCATCATTGATGAGCCGCTGATGATGTCACTCACAAGTCTCAGAGGGTGGCCGCGAGCCCAGGGATGGAACCAACATGTTTTATTGGCCCGATGCACCCATGTGACCTGAAATGGAAGTTCAAAGCATCATTGAGAAATGCTAGAAGGTAAACAACTCAAATTACAAGGATTGCATCACGGCTTGTTAGTCAATGGAATGGAATTGCACGACTTTCTTATGTTTCTAAACTTCATGAACTTTTCTAAAGTTTACACATTTCAAAAAAGAGGACGACAGTTCTATTGTTCCAGTTAAAAGAACAGAAAATATAAATATACTTCTACTGCAATGAGTGAGCCACAAAAATGTTTTTGAAGGAAACATATTGCTTTTGTGGGAAATTTAGATCTCTCGAACATTGAGAAGAGAAGTGCAGAGTTTGTCAATTACGGTAGTGGACAATGAATTTTGCCAACCAAGACAACAATTAAGTAATTGGTTGGCAACATTTATGCTAGGCCAATTTTGTAATGCCAAGCAGTATTTTCAAGCTTACCCTAATAGTTGAAGTCAAAAAGTGGCATTGTGCAGAATCAATGTTGATCCCATACCCACTCTGGCTCTCAAGAAACCTCTGGATGCGTCTATGACCATTACTGGAAAATGAGGGTTGTTATGGATCAACTCGTGATATTATCACCATATACGCGGGTAATTCATTGTTAGGTTTTTTTGTTACAGAGAGTGGGTAAAATTGCCTGGTGAGCCAATTACTGTACATAATTTTCAAATTTTCATAGTTTTCAGCCTTATCAAAATGACACCAGGTAAAACCTTCTCCCACCTCCTCCTACAAAACAGAATTTCCACCGGAAATGTGCAAAATAAAGTTTACAAGAGTTTCTGCTTTATATTAAAACACATTAGGCACACAATAAAAACAAAAGAATTGCAAAAATATAGCTGCAATTGTTTTCTTCATAGTGGAAATATTTCAAGTGTATAATGGGAGAAGGATGTTACTTTATTTTTGTTGCAATGGCTGTACTGAGAATAAGTATTGCTTCAATGTGGCTTGATCAGACACCACCCACATTCCAACAATGGTTGGCTAAGATTTTACATATATATAATTTGGAGAAGGCAATATATGCTAGAAAAGGAAAAAAGGGGAGGAAACTGGGTTTGAAAATATGGGAACCAATATCAATTTGGAAGGAGGAAGTATAAGGAATATTTGAATGGATTTATTAGAGACATATGATGATTAGACTTTTGGGACAAGTGCTAAATATAACTATAATTGATTCTGTTTACCCTCTTTGTTGATAGGTTTGCGATAGTGATATATTGGATAAGTTTGTTTATTATTATATTTTTCTTGTATGTATTGTATATCTGGGTTTTGTCTTTGTGCATTATTTCTTTGTGTAAAAAATCAATTGTAAATAATGATGTGCCCCACACCCCTGGGGACGGGGTATAAACTAAAAAAAAAACAATAAAAAAAAAAAAAGGAAATATTTCAAGTGGGCATCCCTAATTTGGCAAGTCTTGCTTTCTCTTCTCACCCTGTAAATAGATTTACTTCGGTCCTTAACAGCGGTAAATCAAACATGCACATGGGCAAAATAAATAAGAAATAAAATTAATAAAGTAGGGTGGGAGACTTTTTTTTTCAGGCTCTTCCACTTAACTTCAGAACCCCAGGACATCAACTCCTAATTGCAATATGGAACTGGAACACCGTGCAGGTGTCCCTCGCCCACAGAGCCACTCAGCTTTTACTTGTGCAACACTTGTGGGCTTGCCTTCCCAAAAACACTCAAGAGAAGAATCCTTACCTTGTAACATTAGTTGCTGGCAACCAGGAGAAGTGCAGTTGATTTATAAATTGGGCAGATCCGAACAAGATAAATTCTGATTTGCCACAGGCATGTTGTTGAGTGTACCCTGGGCAGCTGCCAGGCTGAGCTCATCCTATCACAATTAAATGCATCTTTCTGTTGGATTTCCCATGGTGCAAGCAGACATCTTTAATCCTCAACTGCAGTTCACCTGAGCAGCATCCCTAGCAGTGAGGATTATTAACCTAAAGGCACATTTCACAGATTGAGCGTTGCTGTTTTGCCCTGCCTTTTGCAATGCCTGACAAGTGCCAGTCAGTGTGGCTTTTGTGTAGTGCACACACACAAAAAAACACAACATATGGGCATCCAATGTACACAAACCATCCTATAACGCACAGTCCAACACACCTACAGGCAGCCATTTTCATGAAGACCAAAAGTGAGCGCAGACCTCCTAACGTACACCATAACCGTATACAACCACAGCCACACAAGTGTACGTGTAGCGGGATGCAAAGGTAGGTGTGCATTGGCAGAGCAAGGAATGTTGTGCAGTGTGGAAGCAAATGGTGATATGTACCAGTGGTACAGAGGGGGATGTGCGTCAGGGGAGCACCGGGTGGTGTACATAATGCATTACGGTGTGCTGCACACCACAACACAACGGGCTGTGAAGAGGGTGCCCGGGCTGTTGTACTTTAGGAAAACACTGGGGCTGAACAGTTCAGGCGCTTGTGGCATGTGCATTATAAGGACAAAGCCCTATATAGACTGGGTAGAACATGATGACCTACGTTAAGTACTTCCAGATGTATACAATGTGTGCACATCTTGATTGTAGAAAGGTGTGTTGGTATCCCATGTCAGATGTGATAATTTCCTACAGTCTTGTTCGTTGTCTTTGCATTCCAACACTTGTTGTGATTTTCCCATGATAAATGCAAGACTACAAGTACCAGAATGCAATAAAATCTGGATCAGATAAGCTACTGACGCCTGCCATCTTAGGAGTCATAGAAGGCACATTGAGGCTTACTTTTGAACATATTTAAAATGTCTTGTTGTACAAGCTGCCACACATATCGATAACACAAATGGGCAGATCAAGAGATGTGCCCAACTCATGTGCATGCACACATGCACGCTTACATTGCATCAAGAGCCCCCCTGTCACGCGTGACGTTTGCAGTGGTGTGCTGTGTTGCATATCTACCCATTAATGGTAGGAATCTCATTATTCCACCTTTTTCTTGGGGGACCCTTTAAAGTCCAACATAGGAAATGGCATTCACACTTATAGGGTGCAGACATATGTCTGGGAGATGCTGTGAATGCGGAGGAACGGTGGGGGACCTGGACCATTTCCATTGTCTTTCGGCCATTTTCGAGATGGCACCCTCCACTTTGATTGTTTCAAGTTTATTTCTTCTGTAAAAAGATCTCGGTTTATGTCATTCTGGTGCAGTATTGCTCTGGAAAATAAATTGAACGAATTCAAAATAAATGATGTGGAAGGTAAATGGGACTATGTAATTGAGCAGCACTGCAACAGACAATCATTTCATAGCACGCATAGTTACAATTTGAGAGGTACAGCAATAAGCAGTGCTTAATTTGAGCCAGTGGCTTCCGGTGCTCAGCACCACCACTTAATCATCAACACTGGTGCTTGAGCTCCATTTATGGACACATTCATTTTTGGAAGGCATGGGGAGATTAAGTTATTCGCCCAAAATCACAGGATATTGAGCCCAACTGAAACTCAAACCTGCTTCCCCAGCTCCCTAGTCGGCAGCTCTGGCCATAACGCCACATCCTCTCCCCAATTGTAGGTTTTCATGGCTCTGTTTTAGGCGGTGCTAACAGAAGAAATGGGCTGGTAGAAGCTGCCTCCTGATAAGAGCCCCGACACCTTTTTTTTTTTTTTTACAAATTGGCAATAAGATGATTTGTCCACAATCACACAATGTTTCGTTTTCTATTAGTCTAGGAAAAGTTGTAGGTTTAATAGCAAAGTAAAGACACAACAAATTCAAATGTTCACATTTTTTACTTTTAAACTCACCCTTGACAATGCTCAATTGGACATCAGTCATCTGAAATAATGTGTTTTTCTGCAACCGTTTAAATCACTTTTTTAAACACTCCCATTAACAATAAGAGTGTTTTTGGATTCATACAATTTTGCTCAACACTCTAAGGTTAAATCCAGACCTTTAGAACTGGTGGATTTCTCTCGGACTTATTAAAATACTTTGCTGCATTTCCTTAATAATATAGACCTCATTTACAATTTACAGATGCTTAGAATAATCACTTTACATAAGCAAAGTCCAGCACTCATTCCAAGCACAAGACTTGGGGTAGAGTATGTGTGAAAAATGAATTGCTAAATATGTAAGGTATTAGGAATGGACTGTATTTTGGGCTGTCGCGATATGCCCACTTCAAAAGAAGTGAATACCAGCAAGCTACCAGGCACTTTCAAACAATGGAAACACATGCAAGTTTACGAGTGTGGAAAGTGTTTCAAGGAATGGGATGGAAAACGTTCAGAATAATGGATGTCTACGGAAAAGGTCTTCGCCACAATGGAAATATTTGATCTTTTGGAGGAACAAAATTAAAGTAAAATCGCAAAATTACATTAATACCTGAATTCTACATCAAGATTTTTCCTTCTGATGGGAAATCTGCATGTTCAAAGTATCTGCATTTAAGCACATCATAGATTCTACATGAGTGCTCAAGGTATGCTTTGTGAATCCATTAAAGTTAAAAATGTGTTCCAAATGTAGAAATAACCCCATAGGAGCAAATCCAGACTACAAGTGTGTGCTTTAGGAATGAGGCCCTGGATGACTTGTAAAGTTATGAGCTACATTTTTATTTACTAAAGAATTGCAGTCATTATGCTCATACCATTTGCCACTGATACCTTTTAATTAGGCCTGGGCGGTAAATTCCGTTCCGCTCGCGGAATTTGGGTAATTCCACGTTCTGCGGAGAACGCGGAATTGCCCAACATTTTGTGATCCGGGGCGTTGCAGAGTTTTTCCCTTGTTTGCGCTTTCAATAATGCGTGTTCGCTCGTGCAAAAGCGACTTACCAGGGTCCCTGCGTTCGCTGACGAGTTTTCCTATCCGTTAGCGTGTGCCACGAGATTTTGGTAGCCGGACGCGCAATCCCGCAAGAGTGTGCGATCGCGAACACGTAATTCGAACACGCCCACGTTCGCGAACAGGAAACACGCATTGCGAACGGGCGGGACAAGTGAAAGAAGAAGGCCGCGCCAATTGGCGACCGCATTGGCACTCTCGCAAGATATTTTCCCCCGAGCAGGCAGACAGCGTTTGCAAACAGGAAAAACGCATCGCAAACGGGCGGAACAAGCAATTCCGTGTCTTCACGGAACTCTGCGTGGTGGCGGAGATTTTTTACCGTTTTGTAGCGCGACTAAGCAAATTTCACCCACCCCTACTTTTAATCAGTTCCATGATACTGAAAATGATGCCTCTCCTAATGCTTCCAATAATGAAATCTGTTTCTCATTTTTCTTTCATACCTGGTACAATGAGCCACTTCCTATTAAGTGAAGAGATTGATTTGCATGTAACTTGAAAGGGCCAATGCAGTAGGCTGGGTTACTTCCAATGACTTCACTATGAGCAATTCTCCTTATTTATTAATTGACATAAATCATCTATTTAAATGTTTTCCCTTTTGTCTCAAATGCAATGCTGGTTGTGTAGGTCATTTTTTGGAGTTATCTTAGGGCCCTGAGGAAGACTCCTAAATGGCTTCCCAAGGATGTACGCAGAATAGCGGCCCCGGCCAAATACTATCTCATTTTACCTATGGCAAATCTCTTTACTTAGGCAGCCCTCATTCAGACAGCAAAAAACTGCAGATCATCCAAAATCAAAAACAGCAAAGGCAGTGAGGGAAAACAATTACAGCTGCACTTGCTCTTTTATCACTCAATGTAAATTTACCTAACAGTCTGGCTCGTGCCCTCCATTGTAAGTCCACTACCCTAGAACTTAAATTTAGACTATACAATATAATTGCTCAAAGAGGCACAAATTAAATGGCATACAGTATGCGCACAGATCACACAAATTGTTAAAGAGACTTGTCTTCATAGAAAAATCTTCTTTTATTCATGATCCACACAGCCAACGCATTTTACCCAGCGGGCTTCATCAGGGCTATCGTAGAAAATTCTATTCCACGTCCTAGCAAGTCGAAAGGAGGTACTCGAAAATTCACTTCTTCTACAAATGTCCTTCTCAGATTGGAATAATCTGCGGGGTATCCAATGTTTGCGATCTTGCTTGAATTGGCCGTTTTAGGCTCCAGACAGGGTCAGTGTAATATACTTTAACATCAATAGGTTCCAGATTCAGTTCTTCGTTTCACACATGACGCCAACGGTGATGTGATAATCCACCCGGTCAAAAACACGAACCGTGAATCTGGAACATATTGATTTTCAAGTATATTACACTGAACCTGTCTGGAGCCTAAAACGGCCAATTCAAGCAAGATCGCAAACATTGGATACCCCGCAGATTATCCCAATCTGAGAAGGACATTTGCAGAAGAAGTGAATTTTCGAGTAACTCCTTTCGACTTGCTAGGACGTGGAATAGAATTTTCTACGATAGCCCTGATGAAGCCCGCTGGGGTGAAACGCATTGGTTGTGTGGATCATGAATAAAAGAAGATTTTCCTATGAAGACAAGTCTCTTTAACAATTTGTGTGATCTGTGCGCATACTGTATGCCATTTAATTTGTGCCTCTTTGAGCAATTATATTGTTAAGATCATCCAAAATGCAGCTGCTCAAATACTACTAGACGTTCCGAAATCATAATCAGCGCGCCCAGCCCTCACCGCGCTTCACTTGCTGCCAACAAGCAGCTGAATCCATTTCAAAGCGTTGTATATCGTGCACTCTATAGGCCCGCGCATCCTTCATCACCTCATTAATCCCTACAAAGCCTACAGAGAACTTAGATCAAACAAGCTAGGTGTTCCTGCTCTTCACAGAATTAAGAGAGCCAGGGTTGGAGGTCGCCCATTTGTTTACCTCGCCCCTAAACTCTGGAACTCCTTACCTATCAGTCTCAGACTAAATGACAATCTGCTAAGTTTCCGAAAGCATCTCAGAACTCATCTTTTCACCTGAAGGCTCACTACTCAAGCTAAGGCTTTCAGCACTGGGAAGCCCATTTCAGGGATCCATACCCTCAACAAGAACCCGTGGATAGAATATTTATGAATTTGATGGAAAGATATATTCCAGTATTCTTTTCTTTTCCATCATGCCCCACAATCACATTTCATGAAATATTTATTAAATATATATTCTCAGAGTGGGCATGATTAACCTTTTAGCCGTGGCGCGAATTCGGCCGCGGCTCGGGCGGGGATAAGGGGTGGGCGTGGTGCTCGCTTACTTATGACGGCTCCACGCCGCCATGAGTCACGGGCGGCATGTACTCATGACGGCGTGGAGCCGTCCTGACCCCGCCCACTCATTAATTTGCCCGCACAGGCGGAGAATTAGTGCCGCGTAGGCGTAGCGTGGGTAGAGTGGCAGTTGCATGAAGGCTCCACGCCGTCATGTTCACACGCCGCCTGTGACTCATGACGGCGTGGAGCCGTCATGAGCATGGAAAGGGTTAAATAAATCATTTTAGTGGTAGTTACCTCTGTGGTCAAACAATATGAATACTACATTAAAGAGCTCCTCGGGCCTGTAGCCTGAAGATTTGCTTCTTTTCTGCGAGCATCGTACTGGTCCTGTTTGATCCCTATGACAGGGGGCACAGAAGCCCCGGCCCGTGGAGGGAGTTGCGGTGGGGCAGAGAGGTGGGGCGGGGGAGGGGCAGGCTGGTGCGATGCAGCGCGCGCTACGAAATTCGTTTTATTAATTAAATTGTTTACTTACCTCCAATTATCCATATGCCGTTTTTTAGCACCCCCCCCCCCAGCCTGCCCCTCTCCCGCCCCGCCTCTCTGCCCCACCGCAACTCCCTCCACGGGCCGCGGCTGGGGCACAAGTCACTGTCTGGGTCAGGAGACACTCTTACTAGAAGTAGGCGCTGTAGGGAACCTATTGAGAAACCACTCTAGCAATGTTGAAAGCCTCTCCTTGAAGCTGTAGCCCACAGTAAGAGTCCCAGGAACAAACCTGACCTAACACTATGTTGCACAAGAGGTAGAATATGCACCATCCTGTTTTGTCTCTTTCCAGAGAGGGATGGCGGTGAGTGTATAGTGGCTTCTGTGCTGTACATAAAAAGTACCAAGATTGCTTGGTTGACCGGGATGCTGAGCAGTGAGGGCAGCACTCCCAATAACCTTGATTGACCGGAGAGGCTTTTTCCATGACACAGCTCAAGTGCCCAAAGACAGATTAAGTCTGGCTGAAAATGTGCTGTCCTTCCCCAGTGAGCAAGTGCCTACAGGTTCATCTGAATAAATAAAAAGTGCGATGGACGTGCCGCAGACTGGCAATCTTCCTGATCCCAAGGAATAATAGGAGAGAAAAGCAGACCAGAAACAAGGAAGAATATTACTAAGCCACGTGGATCAAGTTTTAAAGAACTGGAACTAGTGGACTTTCTGGATTCTGTGGAAATGTCAGGTCTTAGAAAAGTTAAAGGGGTATTAATGGCTTCCCTCCGACTGCCACACAAAAAAGATTGGATTCCAAGATCACATCAATGACGTTGAAAATGGATCATCAATTATAGAGTCAAAATGGCAGAAAGGATGATTACAAAGCTGGAGGAGAAGAAAAGTGCAGCAGAGAAGAAGGGTGATCTTGATCTCCCACAACTGATGTTGACTTGCTCTTCCACTCTGAAGTTGTGAACATTCATAATATAAACATCTTAAAGCCCAGCATTGCGCGGACAGATCTTTTGTGCAGCAGGAAGCAAGAGTGGAGCAGTTAGAAAAGGTGGGAGCTGCAGCTTTGAGAGTGCCGGGTTATTCAGACAACCCTATTGGCTTGAAAGTAGTTTTCCAAAACTTAAACTCATACTTATTTGAATTCTCAATAAGGGATACCCAATAAAAGATTTTGTAAAGAAATTCATTGGAGGAAGCGGGGACATTGCTGGTCGTGCTCCTGGTCCAACCATGAGCTAGGGAATGCTGCGAATGGCTTTGACTAAAAAGAAAATAAGAAGAGTAAATGGACAAACTATCTCCCTTTTTACTGACATCTCCCCGCCGGTGCTAAGAAAACGGTGTGATGTGTGACTTCCGGAAATCACCTGTGGAATTAGGGATTTGGGTGCCAATAATCCACTAAGCGAAATTCAGGGCCCGATTCATGAAGATACCTACGTGCAGTAAAGTTACGAGTGCGTAGTCTCTGCACTTGTGGCCGAGTCTTCACCCTCATGGTGGAATCTCCCCACTCGGGATGGAATCTCCGCTCGGTGCACTTGTGACTTTACTACATGCAAGTACCTTAGTGAATCCGAGCGATAGTCAATAAGTAAGGTGTTCATATTTTCCCTGCATCACTCTCCAAGAGACTTTATAGATAAGATCTTACAAAGCGGGTTGCATCCTGTGACGACAAAACAGATGTTTTTTTAAAATATATTTTATATAGCGCATAAATCACCCGAAGGTCTCAGAGCGCTTGCAGATCCTCAAAGCAGAGGCAATGGTAGAAATGATTAGAAGAGCCAGGTTTTTAGGTTTCTT
This sequence comes from Lissotriton helveticus, assembly GCF_964261635.1. Classification (NCBI taxonomy): domain Eukaryota; kingdom Metazoa; phylum Chordata; class Amphibia; order Caudata; family Salamandridae; genus Lissotriton; species Lissotriton helveticus. The sequence goes on along the minus strand of NC_136073.1, from coordinate 832,649,983 downwards.
CTGAATTCCAGATGGTTAGGTTCTGTCTTGATATGTAGGGGCAGGGCGTTCCAGGTTTCAGGAGCTGTTTTGGAGAATGCCCTGTCGCCGTTTCTAACTATGCGGACTTTGGGAGTAGTTAGAAGCAGCTTGCTGGAGGATCTGAGAGTTCTGACCGAACTGTGGAATGTAAGCTTTTTTTCTAAATATTTCGGTCCTTGTCCATGGATGGTTTTATGGACTAGGCAGCATAATTTGAATTTTATGCGTTTCTTTATAGGAAGCCAGTGCAGGGTCTTGAGGCTGGGCACCGAAGGGGTGCGGGGAGGAAGATTAAGCACCAGTCTGGCTGCTGTGTTTTGCAGTACCTGAAGTTTTGCCAGGAGATTATCATTTATGGAAGCCAGGAGGGCATTTCCATAATCCATGCGGCTGAAGATGAGTCCTTGGACTAAGGGCATGCGGGACGGCAGGAGGATCCATTTGAACATTTTCTTCAAGCTGTGCATTATTCCAAAGCTAGTGTGCACTATTTTGTTGACATGTTCAGTCATGGACAGCCTGTTATCAATTGTCACCCCCAAGTTCCTGCCTGAGGACTTGGGAGAGGGACAAGGTCCCAGTGTCGGTGGCCACCATTCATCAGTCCAGAGTTTGTCAGCCTTTCCGAAGAGCACAATCTCCGTTTTGCCAGCATTCAGCATTAGAAAGTTGTTGGTCATCCAATCATGTATTGCAACCATGCACTTTTAGAATCTCAATTTGGTTTCATTAGGATCTGGGCCTTTGGTGATCAGTAACTGAGTGTCGTCAGCGTAAGACACGGTTCCAAAGCCGTGAGTTCTGATCACTTGAGCCAGGGGGGATACGTATAAGTTAAAGAGCGTAGGGCTCAATATTGATCCCTGGGGGACACGTTTATCATTTTCCTGGTAGCTAGAGCTGTATGCTCCTACTTGGACCTTTGAGCGCCTTTCGGTCAGATAGCTTTTGATCCAAAGTAAGGCTGAGCCTTCGACACCAATCTCTGCAAGATGCTCTAGAAGAATGCGATGAGAGATGGTGTCGAAGGCGGCCGACAAATCGAGTAGGACCAATATGGCAGTTTGTCCAGCATCGAGAGTCATCCTGACATTATCTACTATCTCAAGTAAGGCAGTCTCAGTACTATGAGATGCCCTGAATCCTGATTGGGAAGGATCTAGGAGTTTGTTAGTCTCTAGATATTTGCCTAGTTGTTTGTTTACCAAGGATTCCATGATCTTTCCAAATAGTGGCAGGAGTGAAATGGGCCGGTAATTAGAGAGTTGTTTAGGGTCGCCGAGGGTTTCTTCAAGATTGGTCTGATCGTGGCCTCCTTCCAGTGCAAGGGAACAGAGGCATACGATAAGGAAAGATTAAGGGTCTTGGTTAAGTCGGGAATCAGGGCAGGTGCAATTTTTGCTAAAATCTGAGAGGAAGCTGGGTCGTCAGGGGATCCCGATTTGATTTTGTGCAAAGTGCATGCTACTTCTGTTTCTGAGAAAGGTTGAAATTCTTTGAGGGCTATGGCTAGGGGAGCAGGTTCTTTGTAGACCTTTTTGAGTGTGGGCCTGATCTGGATGGGGAGAGTTGGTTGGGGGAAGAGTTTATGGATATTGTTGATTTTCTCATGGAAATAGGATGATATGGAGTTAACCCAAACTTGGGATTCGGTGAGTGAAGACTGACGGGCAGGGGGATTCGTAAATTCTTTAACTATTTTGTATAGCTCTCTCTGAGAGTTAACTGCCTGAGTTATCCTATTCCCTAGATAGGCTTTTTTGCCATGGCGATTTCTTTCATATAGAGTCTGTGTGCAGTTTTATATTGTTGTCTGTCTGTTGAGTCTTTAGTTTGTCGCCATTTCCTTTCTACTGCCCTGACAGAGAGTTTTGTTTTTTCCAGGTTCGGGGTGAACCATGGTGAGATTTTAGTAGGGGGTCTAGATTCTTTTTTGGGCGCAATTATGTCTAAGGTCGAGATAATAGCATGTTCAAGGTCAACAGCTGCTTTATTTGGGTCGGTGGCCTTGGTAATGAGAGGGGAAGTGAAATGAGTGATGAAGGAGTCCAGGTTGATCTTGTTCCATGGTCTACTCAGTTTTGCTTGTTTACTAGTCAGAGGCTGTGTGGAAGTTCCTGTGATGTGAAATTTGATAACATAATGGTCCGACCAAAGGACCGGGAGAATTTGGCTGATTACCACTTTTGGGGAATTAGTGCACAGTAGATCTAGTGAGTGGCCTGCAATGTGGGTAGGGCCTGTGGCTAGCATGCTTAGTCCTAAGGAGTTGATGCTGGTGATAAGATCACTGGTATGAGGGTCTAGGGTTTGTTCCGCGTGATAGTTGAAATCCCCTAATAGGATAAAGTTGCCGGAGGCCAGGGCATGTGGTGCTATTACTTCCATCAGTTTATTTACAAAGTGAGTTTTGACACCTGGGGGTCTGTAGATAAGGGCAACCTTCCATGACTCCTTGTTCCCAGCTGATATGGTGGCGATGCACATTTCGCCCCAGTTTTCTAAGTGGGAGTTGATGATATGGAGTTTAATATATGACTTATGAACGATTGCAGTGCCCCCTCCTCTTTTACCGGGTCTGTCAAGTCTGTAAATCTTATAGTCGTGGGGTACGGCTATAGAGATGTCGGGTGTGGAGGATTCTTGAAGCCAGGTTATAGTGACGAAAAATAGATCTGGCTTTTCAGTGTCAAGTAGCGACCATATTTCTAGGGCGTGCTTGGGCAGAGACCAGGCATTGCAGTATAGGCAGATTAGGTTTGTCGGAGGATGAGGTGAAGGCTCACTTTTATTGTGTTTGATGTGGCTAGGGGCTTTCAAGCAATCCCGAATACGGGTGTTGAACTGTGAGGGTAGGGGGTTTCTCTGTGAAGGGCGAGGAACAGCATTTAAGGAGTGGAGCTCCTGGCTAGTATATTGAATAATGGCCATCACCTGTCAGGGTATCCAAAAAACGGGGAGGGTACCTGGTATCTGGCGTCGGACAGGCGCGGATGGGTGCAGACGGGCTTGCCTTCGGTGCGCCGCTGCGCGTGCCTGCTCGGCGCACTGGCTGATAAGCAGGAAGTGGGCCGACCGGCCGCAGGGATGCTGTAGTGTATGGAGCGCTAACCCTGTACTCCAGAAAGTGAGCCAATTCTGGTAGAAGATGGTGTTTTACCCCTCCGTACAATCTGCACACGCCGTGACGGACCAGGGGGACACCAGAAGAGCAAGTGAAACGGGCAGGTGATTAAAATCGAAGTGCCAAGAACAGTATTTTAAAAATTCTGGCAGTAGGCTGCCTGACCTGGTTTCTGCTGTCGTGAGGGTAGGTTGGATTCTGCTGCGCGGGTCCGCTCGGCGCACTGGCCGATAAGCAGGAAGTGGGCGGGACGGCCGCAGGGATGCTGTAGTGTATGGAGCGCTAACCCTGTACTCCAGGAAGTGAGTCAATTCTGGTAGAAGATGGTGTTTTACCCCTCCGTACAATCGGCACACGCTGTGACGGACCAGGGGGACACCAGAAGAGCAAGTGAAACGGGCAGGTGATTAAAAGCAAAGTGCAAAGAACAATATTTTTTAAATTCTGGCAGTAGGCTGCCTGACCTTGTTTCTGCTGGGTGAAGGTAGGTTGGATTCTGCTGCATCTTCTTTTGCAGATATTTGCACCCACGATGTAGAAAATATATATATGGTTTGTGAGGCAGTGTAGTTTCAATCCTTTACACATAAAGGGATTTATCTCACACTTTAATGTAATATTTTGCATGATGACAATACCCTTAAGTTTTCATTCCAACATCCTTACCATGAACCTTGATGTTTTTTAGATCTGGCATCCAGGTGTGTATTTTCCCAAAACGTTGGATTAGGTGGCATATGTACACATAGGGCTATCTTTCAGCCTTCTTAATCCATTGGTCTGTTCAAGTGTCATTCACATTCTGATATGCCCAACCCAACATTCACTGTGGGCTAATTGCTAATGGCTATCTTCACCATGAGTGGCAGCATTTACGTCAGTACATGTTCACATCTGCCTGAAATGTAGCCCACTTCAACGATTAGGCTAGGGGCCAGGGCAATCTCTGTTGTCTTTTCTGCTTTGTTTTATATTTGTATTCACTTAATGTATTACAAGCAAGCTGAATGCCTGTGACACAATACATCCTGGAAAATATACAGCATCGATTCCATTGTGATATTACCACAACGAAATTACATTCTAAATGACTTTCTATACACCCTATTCGTATTCCTTCCCCATTTCTTCTTAGTCTGACATTTTTAACTCTTTTTTCATCTTTCTTTCTTTCTTTCTTTCTTTTTTTCCCCATTAAATCAGCATTTTATGTCTCTCATTATCTCAGGATCAAAGGTTGTTTAATTCCTTTATTATAGTCTATAAATGTGTTTCAGGGTGATGGCAGTCATATATTATGTCCATATAAAAAGCAAGAGCAGCTTGACCCAATAATCAAAGTGGCATACTATTTTTTTTTTACCTAAACAGTGCTTTAAAAGAAATCAGATTTGGCATACTTTTTTTTGCCTAAGCAGTGCTTTAATGGAAATCAGATTTGAGGGTATTGGAGAACTATACAGACATTTGTAATAATAAGGAAAAGCATAAATCTCAAATTGAGAATTAGATGGCAAATGAGACTGATCATAGAAGGAGGGAGCGGAACTAGCATAGTGGATGAAGACTGGCTAGTAAATTGTTGGCCTAGCATCTCTAAAATCTTTAATTTAAAACCAAAATTAGTTACTCGTTAATCATGGTTCAGACACCTTTTTGGTTTTTATCCATTTTTATCGTATTGCAACAGGATATATATATGTAAAGGTTGTCGCGGCTGCTGGTTCAATTGTTATTGCTATAGGTAGCTATAGCAATAACCATTTAGCCACAACAAACTTTCCTATAAAACTCATCTCTAGCCAATAGGTGTTTTACTGTTGTCTCCACCCAGCCAAACACAAATTAACCTTGTTGTGCTATAAAAGACGTGTGTTGCACAATTTTAAGCATTACCATCTGTCTTAAATCTGCAGCGAAATATTTTACGGCTCCGTCTGGGAAATAATTTATACTGCTCTAATGTTCAGATCCAGCTCTGCTTAGTAACTGCTTAATGTCGCCACGAGTGCTTCAAAGAGTGATCACTGCTTTCTTCTGTGGGGCTAACAAGTCAATAAAACTTTTATAAGTATTCCCACACAGTGTTACGAGAATTACGGCCACTTTCCTTTCATCTTCTGTGGTATTTTTTATTATACATTACTCCATTCTTCAAATCTAGGCATTACCAGTACTTTGCATCCGGGCAACTCAGCCCGGACAAGTGAACGACGGTTAAGGCGGCCATTTTGTCTAGCACCATACTTGCAAGGAAATATTGCTTTTCGTTGACAGATGGATAAACAAGCAGGATCTAAAACAGCTCGGTCGATTTTTAGATGCTTCTTCATGCACAAATGCGTGTGTCGCACATGACGTTTTATTAGAATGTAAATATTGTAGTAAAACCCATAGCAACAGAGAGGCAAATTATGTCATTTCATTTTACAATCTATTTTCCATGGCAATTAAGACAGTGGGTTGAGACCGCTTTAAGAATTTTCACACTCCTCTTGCTTCTACTGAAGAGACCCCAGGGTTTTCCCACTATATCATTGTCACTCCCGGTCCAACCACATTGACATTTTTCCTGCTGTGTGGTTACCCAACCTGCCTAGACTCCAATGCCTCACACTTCCGAAACGCTCCAATCATCGACTCCGGTCTGATACATCATCAAGGAACTCGATGTTGGAAAGAGATTGTTTCTTCATAGCCCAGTGGAGCTTAAGTACCCTGTGAAAATTAGTGCTAAGTGTCAGCGTCAAAGAAGGGAAAACATATGTTCCCAATTAAATCATTTTTCAGCAAAATAGAGTAACTGGGACACGACAGCGTAAAGTTCTCGTCATCAGAGCATAACATTACCCGCCTGCCCGCTGGACTATTTTTAAGCTGTAATAATTTCCATGTGTACCACACTTGTAATGTGATGAGCGGAGGAGATTAGCAAGTCAATTTAGGAGAAATCTAAGTTACTGAACTTTTAAACATTTCTCCTGACTTTAAATATTTATCTTGTCTTAGAACTTGCATAGTCTGCCTGTGAGGGCAGACATTTCTAAGGTTACATCGACGCCGCGTGAGGATCTCAACCACGTTCTTCGTTACTGAACTTCTTTCCTATGCTCCCAGTTATGATCATGAACCTTCTTTCCACTTAGATCAAGATGTGGTGAGTAGCATTTGAGATATCCACTGGACACTTTTTGAGGTTCACATTCCCCCAAACCATTCAGTTATCCTAAAACCTACATTGGTATTTTGCCTCATGCATTCTCCATTGGATTGAGCATTGAACCACTTGAGACGTCTCACGCGTGTGTGGTCTTTAGAAACAGTCCACTTGATGGTTATTTCAATCGTTCGTCAATTTTATGTGATCTTGCATGGTTTTGGTTAGTTTTGTGTGAAGTCTGGTTCTGCTGGTGTGATGAGTGGTAAAGTCGGTGCTGATCCACAAATTTTCTTCAGACAACCCCCCCAACCATAGCCCAAAAATATGTAACACTTTATATCATCAGGAAATGTGAAGTCATCAACACAAAATGAAGTAGAGCCTCCTTTTGCAAGAAGGATCTATGCTGAGCGGGCTTTGACTTAGTACTGGAACTTCCGCTTTGTGTTGAGGAGTGAATTCTGATTTGCCATTTGCTGTTACTTTCATGTTATAGTTAAGCTTCCATTTGTCTTTCGATGTGGTTTTAATTTTGTACCAGAATGCGGTTTCCATTTTATTTTGTGGTGGGTCTTCCATCTTGTTGAACCTCTACATTGTATTATGGCGGGACAAAAACTCTGTGTTGCAGTGGCGTTCCACTATGCCTCCACATTCAGTCAGTTTTTGATCAATGCTCTGTGGACCTAGTTTGGAAGTAAAGGTACTTGTTGACCAAAGTAGTCATTGCTAGTGCAATAGGAAGTATATAACTACAACAAGCCATTTTACATCAACTTTACGCATGACCTTTGCTTGTCATTACTTTGACTCTGCAAAGCAGATTGGGTCTTTCAGCAGTACTGGTTTATGTTCTGTGGGATTCGCCCATTTGTTTCCATCACAACACTCTATATGTTTCTTATCTTCGATTAATACAATACAGTATGTCAAAGTGACCAGTTTCTGTGGCAATGAGGCAAACCCTACAACCAGTAGCGGCTGGCATAGCTCGCGGCTGAGAGGGTAAGCGCGGGAAGGGGTGGTCGCGCAGGGACGGGTGGTGTCGCGGGGAGATGTGTCCACACGGGAGGCATAATTTAAAAATAATTACATTAAAACCTACTTTCCCATTGGGTCCGGCGTCTTCACTGCTACTGCTCTCCTGCCTCCAACAGGAAGCAGGCAGCCAGGCTCCCCCTAAGCCAATCAGAACGCTGCATGCAGCGTTGTGATTGGTCTGGAGCGTTGTGACATGATGCTCCACCAGGGGCTTGAGCGGTGTGCCTATTCTGGAGAAGGGCAAAGTGCGCATGACTGTTTTGGGTGGCCCGAGAGGGCCGACCAAACAGTCTTTGCACACTCAGGAGTGGGCAAACCACTCCTCTACTGCCCTTCTCGAAGAGCAGAGCAGCCCGCCCACCCACAAAGCAAACATAAGATGGTAATAACTGAAAGTTATTACCATTTTATGTTTTGGCTTCTAACATTGCGAGCAAGCAGTGGGGCAACGCTCCTCCACCATAGTGGAGGAGCCGCCACTGCCTACTATGAATTTGATAATGTGTCATTAGTCAACTGGACTATGGTAACAGCGGGCCAGATCAATCAAGGATATGCCTGGGTGCCCAAAGCCAACATGCACAGATGTGTCTGCATTGGGCATGCGCAGATGTGTCTGCATTGGGCATGCACAGACTGCAGCATGTTTTCCATCTTTTGTGCACATGTGAAAACTCACCCTCCTCTAAACCCACTGCATAACCATGGGAATAGCAGAACTGTAGTGAAATTACTGAAAAACATACACATAGCTCATTAAGGTAATTTCAGATGTGCAGAGAGGTGTAGGAAATGCTCATGCTGCTGCAGTGTATGATTTTGGAGGTGTTCACACTATTTACAGAGCTCAGTCTATTGACACTCCTTTGGGAACCCCCATTTGCCTAACTCAGTGGATTACTTGCCATCGTGGGAAAGGTCAATGCCTCTGATACATTTCCGGTGGTCATAAGAGACATCTTTGCAGGCTAAAAAATCTATAGATCTTGGCTTTGTGACGATGGAGCTTGATCCGGTATAAACAATAGTCAATGTTCCCTCATGTAAGTCTGCACTGATCACGCATGTGCACAAAAGTGTTTTGTGACTTGCACAAGCTGTGTGTGTAGCATCTGAATAGGACAGAGTTTCACAGAGATAGAAAGACTATACTCTCACGCTCGCTTTCTCTCTTTTTCCCTTTTCTCTCTCTTTCTCTCTCTCTCTCCTTCTCTCTCTGCCTCCCTCGCTTTCTCTCTCTCTCTCTCTCTCTCTCGCCCTCTCTCTCTTTCTCACTCTTGATCTCCCTTTTTTTCTCTCTCTCTTTTTCTCTCTCTCTCCGTCCCTCGCCCTCTCTTTCTCTCTTTTTCTCTCTCTCTCTCTTTCTCTTTCTTTCTGTCCTTTGGCATTGCTCTGCTCTGGGATGGGAAGTAGTTGCTCATTAAAAACACAAGTGACTAGCTCAGTGCACTGCTCTCTGAGTGACACGTCACTGGATGTCTGCCTCAGATGTTCACTAATGGGGTATCCACTGTTTATGAGGCACACCTTAATATAGTCACTGGACAAATGTATTAGTAATTGTTACATCATTTCTGCAGGTTTTTCATCAACTTAAATGATGAGCAATTCCCCAAAAAAGCTTTCCAAGATTCAACCAAGCAGAGACTTCTGTTTTTGATGAAGAACAGCTTCCCAGCATCCCTGACCCACGGATGGGAGGCGGCAGTGGCCTTAGGGGATACATATGGCTTCTTGGCATCCTTCCTTAAACTGCACCTCCTCGGCAAATACTGGGGTCCTTACAGGGGCGGCCTTAGGCATGTGCAAGCTGTGCACCTGCACAGGGCCGCCAAACCCCAGGGGCCACCACGCCCATATATTTCCTTAATATAATAATCCTCTGAGGATGGATACATATTTGCGTGGCAGCCCCTGGCAGGGATTCGGCGGCCTCCGGCTCTGATCCACTTCCAAACACCCTGACCCCCCCAGCCCCCCCCCTTCACTGGCCTCCGCGCTCCGCCCCGCCCGGAACCCCTCTTCCGGGGCCCCCTACCTACGCTCCCTGCCCAGGGCCGGCATGAGCCGAGAGCCACCCCTGGTCCTTAAATCATACCTCTGATGACCCTATCCTCCTCTCCTTCACTCCATCCCCTCACCTCTCCCCTCCCCCTTCTATCTCTCCCATCCTATGTAAAAATGTATGTAAATGTATCTGCTTTTGCTATGTGTCTGTTTATTAGACCTCAATGGAACGTTTGTTTTTATTTACTGTTTGATACTGTGCTTTTTGAGCAACTCCTGTAATCTTATTTTTCACACATGTAAAGCGCTCTGATACCCCCGGGTCTAGCCAGCGCTATATAAAACCTTTCAAACAAACAAATAAACAAATGGGACCAGACCATAGCGCAGGAGGGGTTTCCAAAAAGACCTTTGCATTGGACTGTCCGTGACCAAAACCATGCATCGGGCGCTTCAGTTCGATGACACTGGAGGTCGGACCAGACCAAGTCATAGACTGCTCTGTCATGATACCCGGCAAAAGATCTACCCCCCGCACACCCCACGCGTCCACCGGGTGACAAACAAGCAAGGGCAGGATTCCTGAGACCTAAGGCGGTGATAAAAAGTTGTTCCCACCAACAAATGTAATCCCTTCGTATACAATGGTTCCTCGGTCAAGCCTACACACCAATCTCCTCACAACATTGTAATCTTGAGTTCCTCAGTGACAATGTTTTTATCCTTTGTATACTTTGATGGTTCTGTACAAACAAACCGAATAAAGTTATTTGACTGACTGAGTTCCTCAGTGACGCCTCATGGAGAAACACTCTGTCCTTCACCATGGAGCTGCCCCACATCTCAGCTTCTCTGCTAGCGGGCTTTACCACACCATCGCTTCCTCAAGCCGCAACACTCATTTTTATCTGTACCGTTCGACATTGACGATGTTACGTGTACGGTCAAATTTTGATTTTAGGGGTACCTGCTTATTGTGTAGAGAAGGGAAGGGAAGCAGAGGGAAAGGGAAGGTGAGGGAAGGAAAGGGAATATCAAAGAAGTGATGTGATTGGAGAGTTAGAGAGGAGTGAAATAAGGTGTGTGTGAGTGTGTATTTGTGTGTGTGAGTGTGTGTTTGATTGTAAGTGGGAGTAATGTTAATTGGAGATGGGCAGACTAAAATGAGTGGTAAGACATTTCCCCTTAAAATAAAAAATAACATAAAATATATATTGGGTGCAAGAGTGGTTACACAATCTTCAGCTTTTGCCCCCGGCGTTCAAGGAACGGGCATGCAGTCTTGCGTCTTTAGTTGATGGTTCCAAACACATCCCCAATGAATTCCACATGCATTGGTTAGTGATACAGGTCAAATATTTAACTCGGATGAGTAACTTTACACCCTCTGCTAATCTCTGCCTAAATTCACACCAGATAAAAATCTGAACATCTCTGAATGTGATTTTCAGTGTCCACGCCTGATCCATGGAAGCCAGGACCTGCCCAAGTTAAGCCCGCGTGTGGATATGATTTACACTTTAGTTGAATGCCAAATTTCTGGTCGAGCCTGCAGTATATCACAAGTCGTACATTTCGCAGTTAAGAGCTCAGTGTTTAAAACATTGCCGACTTTACCCTGTTTTCTTACCCAATGTGTGTGGAATCTGTGCCTTGCGTAGTTTAATCATGCATTGTGGTGGGAAATTAGTGAAATAAATTATTTTATGCCATGCGGCTTTCGAATATTCTAGCACATGTAATATAATTCTTCTGACTGTCTGATTCCAAAGAAGAAAATATATTTTATTAAAATATCTACTCTCACCTTGTCAAAATTAGGAATATTGATGCAATTTCGCCATCTTTTCTACAACACACACGTCTTCTGCATGGAACATGTTTAGACAAATGTGGAAAATGCATCGCACAATGCTTGTGAATACCCACAAAGGTATGAGTGTGCGGGTGTTAACCTCATTTGTACAATATTTCTATAACCCGTCCTTGCAGATTCCCCTGGGAACCTATGCATATCTATATTTTGTGTAAATTATGCACACACAGTGGCACACATACATTCCTAAAATGTCTAAGTGCTGAAGTTGTTTTTGTTCCTTGTGCTCTGAGGAGTGTGTGGGACATTGTGGGTCTTGAATGTTGTTGGCAAAATGAAAACGCAGTGTGGTGATGAGTGCTAAGGTGAGATGGGGCCCCTCAGGGGTGATAACATAGGACCCAGCAGCCCCAACTTTTCACTGGGCTCTTAATCCTTGAATGGGACCTCGCTAAACCCCAAGCCAATGAGTATCTGTGAGCAGTGCGTAGCGTGTGTGGGGGTGGGCACAGTGGCGGTTGCCCAGGGCACAATATTCTTAGGGTCATTTTTAGCGACGCAAGCTTTAAATAGGGGAGTACTTTTTTTTTTTAAATGGAAGGATATGTGCCTTGCCCCGGGGCGTTGGCAACCTGCGCTATACCGCTGTCTCTTCTGAAGGGGGGGGAGGGGGGGGGGGGGGGGGTCAGTCCCGGATCGGGACCCAAAACTGGCACCGGCAAAGTGCTTGGCCAGCCTCCCAGGGTTTTGGAGGTTGCGGCCCAGCTGTCTACCAGGGCCGGTTTCTGCCGATTTCGTTACAGCGGCCGATATTGCAGCTAAGCTACAAAAAACGGCCCTGGAACAAAATCAGCCCCCAGGGACCCAAAACCGGCCCCAACCCTGGCGGCCCACTGGGGAAATGCCCTGTGCCCGCTATGGCCAGTCCGGCCCTGGGGGGGGGGTCCTCACCATTTTCCAGTAACTTCTTCTTGGCCTATCCCTGGAGCACGTTGGGTTGATTCCCAAGGGCATTTTGGAGCATGTGAAGCAGTGGCATAACAAAATCCCTCACAGCTCTGCGGTGCGGGGGGCCCGGAGCTCCTGGGCCCTCCTCTCGCACTGGAAGGTCCCCGGCCACAGAGCTCCAGATTAGTTTCACAGCGTAGGGGGGGTGGGCTGCATGTACTTTGCAGGCAGCCCCCACCCCTCAAGTTGCGTTACACCGCTGATGTGAAGTAGTACTTCCGTAATACACCTTTACGAATCGGCCCTGGAACAAGTAAAATGGGAAAAACAATGGTAATATAATGGTAATATCAATCAGCAATTAGTACAAATTGAAAGACCAGTGCCCTCTTTGCAGTTTTACTAATATGGAATTGAATAATTCAGAGCCAGGTCACAAAGGCAAGTAAGAGTACGTAAAAGAGTACTACTGTAGTATTGTAAAAGAGTACTTCTGTAGTATTATTTTCCATACTCATTAATGCGTTTGTGGATCATCCCGACTGAGTGTCCGCAGCTTAGTCTTCCTGTAAGGTACATATGCAGAAATTGTTACTTTTATCAAGACGTGAGGCGCACAGGGTGTGTGAATCTGTGCTATATATATTTGTGCAATAAACTGAAGAATGAGACCCAGCATTCCTTCCATGCTATGACAGCAGCAGGGAAACCAGGGCTAGGCAGTTTTTCTGAAATATTAGTGAACTGAATGCTTACAGCCGTCCAGGGAAGGCACTGCCTGTGTGAATTTCAGAGAGAAGACTGAATTAAGTAAAGCTACAACCTCCCACACATATTTCTGCCAAAGAGCAAATAGAATGACACAAGGTTTTATTTTTCTGATTTTCTTACCAGACATTATGAGCAAACTGGGTCAGCATTGCCAATCAGGAAGAACAATGCCGGGATGCTATAATGTGCAGTTCAGTAGATTGGGCATGTTGCAAGGAGGCATGGGAACTTCCACTTGCAAATTGTATGAAAGTTTGTGCATTGTGAAATAATCCTTTCAGTGCCCCTCCTACACTGTCCAAAGTTGGGGGGCTAAAAGTAATTCAATGTGCAAATGAACCTGTATTATGAAACAGGCCCACTGTCCCTGTTTGTGCCCTGGCGCACATTTAAACAGATATTCCGGGCACAGACAGGGACAATGGGCCCTATTAAAGTAGAATGTATGATGTTACAATGCATACATTTACAACACAGTTTTTACATCGCAACATCCTTTACAACGAATACATTTACATTGCATACCACTACATTGAATTTTTTAAAACTCCATTTACAACACATTCCATTACATCGCATTATACCTTCACAACGCATACCATTACATTGCATTTAAGGTAAGTGTTGGATAGTGTAGGGGTAAAAAGTACTATTCTACCTCCAGGGGGTGCAACAGTAGGGTAAGTGTTGGATAGTGTAGGGGTAAAAATTACTATTCTAACTCCAAGGGGTGCAACAGTAGGGAAAGTGTTGGATAGTTGGATAGCGGTGAGTTGGGTCGGTGGCAGAGCCCTGTTGCCGCTTCACACTACTGGCTTGATTTTAATTTTGTGAAAGTGCCAACGCTGCGGTGCTTAGCTCATGCACGAGTTCTTTTTAAAATATTACTTTTTAATCATTTGGGGTCAATTCCTACCTTAGCTGTGTCCTGGGCTCGACTGTGACGCCTACCCGCCCTGGTCCGACGCAGTAACCAGTACCGTTGCGCGGAGGGCGGGGTAGGGAGAGCCAGGCACTTCCGGGGAGCCGGTTAGTGGTCTAGTTGCTAACAGGCAGGCATAAAGGAAGGGGAGCTGGTGGTCACGTTGCGGTGAGTTGGGGCGGTGGCAGAGCCCTGTTGCCGCTTCACACTACTGGCTTGATTTTAATTGTGTGAAAGTGCCAACGCTGCCGTGCTTAGCTCTTGCACCAAGTTATTTTTAAAATATTACTTTTTAATCATTTGGGGGCAATTCCTACCTTAGCTGTGTCCTGGGCTCGACTGTGACGCCTACCTGCCCTGGTCCGATGCGGTAACCAGTACCATTGCGTGGAGGGCGGGGTAGGGTGAGCCAGGCACTTCCGGGGGGCCGGTTAGCGGTCTAGTTGCTAACAGGCAGCTATTTATTGAGATGCTTCCGCGCCCGCGCAGCGGACGTGCGCAGCGGGCGTACCAAAGTAAAGCCCGTCTGTGCCCGTCCGCAGCTGGATGGGGCCAGGGGCCCGAACCCCTGCTCGGGACAGAATACAATTTCAGTATGGCTCCCAAAAACTTCATGAGTTGCGCACCCACAATATGGACTGTTGCAAACATAGTATGGTGATCTGAAGGTCCTGCGAAAAACCTTGGACCTACTACCCGTGGCGGCTAGGAAGACTTTGGTCCATGCGCTGGTGACGTCGCGCCTAGATTATGGTAACATTCTTTATCTAGGCGCACCAGCCAAATGCTTGATCCGTCTGCAGGGAGTGCAGAATGCAGCAGCCCGCCTTATCTTGAGGCACCCGAGAAGGTCATCGGCCAGGGCAGCTCGGGCTGCGCTACACTGGCTCCCGATAAAAGAAAGAGTCACTTTCAAGGCACTCTGCGTCTGCCACGGGATCTTGCAGGGAAAGTCCCCTCTGTATCTGTCGGAACTCCTGTCCCCCATATGTTCACACACATCAGCTGAGGTCAGGTGGGATAGGCTTGGTGTGCGTTCCTACTATTAAAAAGGCCAGGATGGGTGGTTGGTATTTCCGACTACTGGCGGCTAAACAATGGAATGCCCTCCCGACGGAGCTCCAGAGATGGAGACTCAGGAGAGATGTTTCAGAAAAAAATTAAAAACGTTTCTCTTTCCCCAAGTATAGTTGGGTGAGGGCTCTGGGCTTCTGATTTCTGGCTGACTTTACCACAGCGCGGGGACACACTGGCATTAGTGTAACCATTGCGCTTTACAAATGGACATTATTTTTATTATTATTATAAGTGTAGGGGTAAAAATTACTATTCTAACTCCAGGGAGTGCAACAGTAGGGTAAGTGTTGGATAGTGTAGGGGTAAAAATTACTATTCTAACTCCAAGGGGTGCAACAGTAGGGAAAGTGTTGGATAGTGTAGGGGTACAATGAGTTGTAATGGTATGCGTTGTAATGAAATGCGATGCAATGCCTGCGTTGTAGTGACATGCGATGTGGTGTCATGCGTTGTAGTGACATGCGATGTGGTGTCATGCGCTGTAGTGACATGCAATGTAAGGCCTGCGTTGTAGTGACTTGCGTTGTAAAGTATGTTGCGATGTAATGACTGCGTTGTAAATGCATTGCGATGTAATGGTTGCATCGTAAAGGTTGTTTCCCATTAAAGTAAAGTGCTGCTTCCAGGGCAGCCACGAACTGGATCTGCCCAGGGCGGTGCTTAGTGGAAGGTGCACAAGAAGACTGACGCAGGCGGCTCATCTTCCTTTATTCAGGCTGCGCCTGCTTGCACTTCAAAGCAGCTATTGAGGTCCCACTGCAGGCGAGTGCTGTGAGCGGGGGTCGCAATCAGGGACTGCACTGACTGTGCGCCACTCCGTAGTGTCACACAGTCATTGTGCCTCTTTGCTGCTGTTCCCCTATGCAGGGCCGGCTTTAGCGCTGATGGCGCCTGGTGCGACAATGTTTGTTGCCCCTCCCCCACGACCACCTCCGCCATTCATTCCCTCACCACCACCCTTTAATAGTGCCCAAGTCTCCATAATCTCTCTCTCTCAGATGCATATGTAGCGCCACTCATAACAGTATAGGGTGTTAGAGCACTTTGCATCGTACACACATTACACAGAAACAATCAATCATACGTGTGTAACCCAGCGAATAGGAAATATTACATAAGACAGAGGACTACAAGGTGTAAGAGTCACATGTCACCCATACTGGTAGGCAGGGTAGTTTAATAGTGCTTGGTCTGGGGGAGCACAAACTCAGAATTTAAAAAGGAACACAATAGTTGGGAGGTTCTCTTTAATAATAAGAATCGATTTCTACCCAAATTAATCCGGTTTGCAACATTCATCTTTGCTCAAATCTATACTTTGCAGCGTGCATTCAGTTCTTTGATAAAAAGAAAGGAAATGCATCATGTGAACAACAAGTGCGAAGGAATGAAGGAACAACTGTTTTTGGTGTAGGTTTAAGAACAGTTGTTTGTCCCAGTGCGAATTCCTGTTTTTGGATAATTTACTCCACCCAACTTTGAACCCATGTTGGTGTCCAAGCCTTGCTTTGCATGGCATTCGAACATGTGCAGCAGTGTCGTCTGCAGGGCACGTCCCACGGCCACGGACTGTGTTTTTTTTCTTTTTTCGGAGTTGTATATATATATATATATATATATATATACGCAAATTTGACCCAAAGGTATCAGGTCTCAGAGCACTTTACATTAGCAACAGTTGCGTTACACGAGGGCACATTTATTTTTGTTAGGCGCAGGGAGATTAAGTGATTTGCCCAGAATCACAGGATGTTGAGCGTCATTGCCAAGACTTGAACCCGGTTTCCTAGATTTGAGGTCGACTGCCCTAGCCATTAGGCCACATCCTCTCCCCAGTATCGATCTGCAACTGGATGCCAACTTACACAAGACATGGTCTTCAACTGTGAGTAACAGGGTTGGTCATAGGGCCTCAAGTTTCATAGTTTCAAACTCCAACCAGCGGTCAAAACGTCCGACAGCAGACACAAGTTGGATCCACACGTTCAATAGTTTGCGAACTCCAGAGTCAGTGAAGTAGGACCAAAATGAGTTTTATAGTTCACTGACTCTGTACTAAGTTTACAGACTTTTGAACAGGCCATGGCGGCTGTGCCGGTCAGGGATTGCGAACTCTGGGATGATTTGATATCATGATCCAGCTCAGCAAATCATGTTTATTTTTGATTCTGAAACATTTTGTTGACCCACTAACTAAGCCCTTTGGATCCGAGTGTTCCCATCTTGTTCCCAGTTATGGCCTTTAAGGACTTGCACGATACCTTTGCAACCATTAACTCCACACACATAGCAACCCTCCTAACCTCACCGTTGAGTGACTGATTCAATAACAAATGTTGCAAATAATCTTACAGATGAGATTACATATTACATCACTATATAGATTATGAAAGAGATCACCGTCTGGAAAATAAGCTTTACACCTGTCATATTGTGTTACATGGTACCTGTATAGGGCTCTTTTGATATTGGTTTGACCTTGTAGCAGTCTGGATTGTCTTAGGTGTGCTCTGTCGTTGCAAAAGCATTGGACAATCCGGAGGCGGAGTCTGCTTGAGTGTTGTAGGCATTTTGGTTTGGTTTGGTTTGGAAAGGTGTTAATGGCTGTTCTTTCAAATTGGGGTGATTTAGTTGGAGTGAATGCATGGCAGCTTGGTTTAGAAACCACTGATCATTGTTGTCGGGCAGTGGCGTGCTTTGGAATGGCTGGAGGGATTTTGTTTGAGGTTAGAAATGTGTTGATTGTGGTTATGAAATAGCTGTGATGTGGTTGGGTTGGTGTGGAGCAATGGTGGATGTTGTCGGATCTATGTGAATTGTTTTTAGATAGTGATATGGCAGGATATTGGTGGAGAATTGATGGTTGGGTGGGAATGTTGCTGGTTTTGTTGTGAGTTAGTGGTGTGGTTAGATAGAGGTTGGGGGATTTGTCTCCTTTGGTAAACAGCCTGGTGGAACTCATGTACCATCTTCGTACATTTACGTTATGGCACCCAATTGTGAGACGTATCCTGGATTTCATCAGTAGCTCACTCCATGTTCAGTCGCTCAGCAGAAACTAGCATCAGTCCTCTGTCTCCAATCAATCCGATCGGCCCAATTAATGAAACTCCATAAAGTGCAGTAATTACAAAGCAGACGGGCAATTACCCGGCTCATTAATTTAATTTACACAAAATCGAAAGAGATGGGATTAAATTGGACTGGAAATTAAGGGTCACTTAATCACAATGTAATTTAAGCTTTCCAAATTGTGGTGATATAAAAGTGCATGCGTCTGGCTATGTCAAGAAACAGGAAACCCGCCGTATGACTAAGCACCGCAGAGGGCCCATCCGCTGATTACTTTGGCAGCGCTCTTAAAGGAGTGCGCATGGCTTGCTCTCAAAAACAAGAGATGCAAGCGATCCCTGCTCGCGCAGTCTAGAGCTATATAAGGCAAACAGATTTGGAGCTCTCTGACATATTTCTTTTGTATTTTCCTAGGGTGGATTTATTTTTTTGTTTTAAATTACTTTTCATTGTAAAATGGGTGATTTGGGAATTCCCTTTATACTTGCAGTGTTGATAATTGGCCATAAGTCATCAAGAGCATCCTCACCTAATCTTAATTTTGTAGTCAACAGAATGCTGGGAGTTGCAGATCCCATTTTACATTTTAAGTAAGGGCCTGATGTACGAAGATTCTATTAGCAAAACTGGTCACAAAAGTCTTTTTGCGAATCCAATCTGATGTTGCTTCTCAACCTATGTACGAATAGATCGTTTCACAAAGTGAGGAATCATTATTTTGCTCACTACAGCATTTGCAACTACAAAATATGTTAGTACATCAGGCCCTAAGATTCCTACAAATCTAACCTGGAAAGGGCTTTGGACTGAGTGGCCTGGAATTTGTAAATGGCCTGGCCAGGTAACCAGGTGTCAGTTCATAGGCTTCAAATGTTTTACTTTTCAAAAATATAATATTTGATATTCCCCCCCCCCACTGTTTTTCTCCACCCTTTACTGATAGAGTTCCTCTGTGACTACAATCCACTGAAGTGTGGTAAGGGACACAGATGGGCACAGGAAATGTACAACAGTTATATGTTGCCATACTTACTAATGGAACAAACTGGGAATCTCAAAAATTTAAAAATATCCACTTTGTGTAGGTGTGGGTCTACACACCGGTTCTTTATACCATTTAATCGGAATTGCAAGGTTTGTTTTCATAGAGCCTTAAAAAGGGTAAATATGTTCAGTTAGTGACCCACTTCTCCCCATAACATTAATATTAGTAGTACTACTACTCCTCTACTACTACTCTATTACTACCACTGTACTACTACTGCTACTACTCTACTACTACTACTACTCTCTTACTACTACTACTACTGCTATACTACTACTCTATTACTACCACTTTACTACTACTGCTACTACTCTACTACTATTCTAGTACTACTACTAGAGTAGAGTGGAGGAGTGTGGCTCAATGGTTAGAGCGGCAGACCCTGATGCAGAGTTCTGGCCAGGGACCAGGGTTCGATTCCCGCCTCAGCGGGGTCTCGGGCTCAATTTCCTCGGACCTGTTAATTCTCGCCTCGGTGCCTATTCTAATCACGGGCCCCACGCTGCAACTCTGGGCAATAGCTTGCTTAGCCTCCACAACGGCCCCAACAGCGCTAAGGATGCCTGGCTTCACCCTGGGGGTGCCCAGGAGTGGGCACTTCACAGGGAAGGCCAGGAGGGGTTCCACAGCGGTATGAGTATCAGCACCAGGAAGCCGCATAGGTGACCGTCTGGTGACAGTGCGCTCTATAAGTACCATGACATTTACATTTACATTTACATTTACTACTCTATTACTGCTATACTACTATACTACTGCTCGAGTACTACTGTTACTACTACTCTACTACTACTACTGCTGCTACTACTCTACTACTACTGCTGCTACTACTCTACTACTATTCTACTACTAGTGCTACTACTACTCTATCACTATACAACTGCTATACTACTATACTACTGATCTAGTACTACTATACTACTACTGCTACTACTGCTCTACTACTACTGCTACTACTGCTCTACTACTACTGCTACTACTCTATTACTACCACTGCTATACTACTATACTGCAGCTCTAGTACTACTCTTACTACTATTCTTCTACTACTAATCATAATAATGATTGTTTTTAACACACATATGCAAATCAAAGGGAGAGAGAGGACTAGGTAGGCTAGCCCGTATCCCCTGGGTTATATGTATAGATCAATAAGGACTAGCTAGTTAAGGGAGATTATAGGAGACTCAGGTACGTCAGACATTAATAATAAGGAAAAAACACTGTTTTCCTTATAAAGCCCTCACCCACCGACCTAGTCGGTGGCATGCTTCATCATCGGGCCCACCACAGTGGCACCGAATGTGCCCCGGGTGTGCTGCAACGCCAGGTGTCTGCGGAGCTGGTATATTGCTGAGTGTGCAGTGACAAGGTGAGAGAAGTGAAGTTTAAAAAGGCTATACAGAAGGTCCCAGCACCCGAGGGTTAACAAGTTTTAATGAACTGGGCCTCTGTTAGCAGATTAAAAAGGCAAAGGGACGAGAATAGGAGTGCTGTGATGGCCTCCAACGTCCAGTGTGGTCTACATGTTTCAGCCAGTGCCTTTTGAATTCTAAGCTGGCTTTCCTCAGGACCAATAGGATATGTGAAAAAGGTGCAAAATAAATTATAATAAACTTAAATTAAGTGTTTGTGTAATTCTTTGGCTATCTGTAGCGCACGCTAAGGCGCTATAACTGTTAGAGGGGGATTCCCTCAAGCTTTACTACACAGAACACATAGGACAAAGACAAGACGTACAGGGTAGAGTCATATTAGAGTGGTAAGTCTTTAAACCACTAATTGCCGGCTTATAAGGTGGTGTACGACCTATATACGGCAAGTGACAGCTCATGGCAACTGCATGAAACTGGTGAGGGTTTAATAAAACCGTTAGTGAAAGGTGGTGGGCTAAAAAAACGAAATCACAAGGTGAGGTACAGGTAAGTATGGATACTAGGTCCTCACTCTGTTATTTCTTTGTAAAAAGCCTCAGGGGTCGCCTGGCAGAGAAAGAGACCCTGTGGAGATAAAAGAGTTGTACAAGGCTGTCTAACCTGTAGGGAGAAAGAGTTGGTGCTTACCCCATTCGCAGGTCTAATGGTCTTGTTTACTCACGAGTAGTTCGGTCTGGTTCCTCCTTGGACCTATTCGTCCTTCCGCGGCGCCCGATATGAGGTGAATGGGCCGGCTGGTTTCTTATTTATGCTACTCGCTAAATACGGATCACCTGTGTGAGGTAGAAAGAGAGGGAGGGGTGCGCGCTAAACGCCGTATCATGGTAGTCCTTGCGGCGCATATGCGAGAAGATAGTGCGCGTAGGTGCGCTTGCGCAGTGGATCTTGGTAGTGTTGTTCGGGATAGGTCATGGTGCGCTTGCGTTGGATTCTAGACGCATGCGCGTTGTGAGGATTTAATTGATGCTCAACGTGAGGGGGATCTATCACGTAGTATTTGTTGCGCGTTAAGGGCGCTATGAGTAGCCAGGTTAATTATAACTCGAATATTCTGGCAGTGATGTTGACCAATTGGTAGGTCACGTATCATAGTAAAAGATTTGAGGGCCAACGTGTGAGGGGGGGGGGGTTTGCACACGTGGGATGTGGTTTAGTCATAAGTGCACTAGTGTGCACGGGGGACACACGATGGGAGAGAAGGGAGCAGAGATAGGGGCGCTCATGCAGGGGTATCTAGGCACAATTATAGCTCCATTATGCAGTGTTACATTGTGGAAGTTAAACCACTGGGGTTGGGCTAGGTGGGCTTATTTACACAGCTAAAGTATTCCATGGTATGGCGTCATTAAGGCCATGGATGTGTGTGGATAATCGATATATCCAGCGCTGTTCTTTTTGTAAAAGGAGTTTTTCATTGGTGGAGTTGTCAAACTTTTCAATGACAGTCCACGAGAAATCGTTGGGTGTGTGGTTGTGGGTTAGGAAGTGGTCTGTGAGCTTGCTTATATTTTTCCCACATCTTATTGTGCTTCTGTGTTCCGTCATTCTTGTGCGTACTTTTCGGGTCGTCATGCCAATATATCTTAGGCCGCATCTGCAGGTTATCAAGTATACCAGATTGGTGGAGTTGCAGTTTGTAAACTGCTGTTGTGTCCAGGTTTTGCCTGGTTCCAGGTTTAATGTTTTGGAAGGTGATGTTAAGTGGCATACACTGCCATTGTTGCAGGGTTGGTGACCAGTGATTTTAGGCAGGCCCCATGCGTTGATGATGGTGTTATCTTTGTTCCGTGTATTTGTTCGCGGTCTGGTGTTCACTAATTGGTCTCGTAGGTTGGTGGCCCTTTTGTAGGCAAAGCGAGGTTTTTCCCATTTTCTGGTGCCGGAATTGATGATTTTCCAATTGCGTTGTATGATATTGGATACTTGGTTAGACGTTGTATTGTAGGTCGTCACACATGTTAGGACGGGCTCATCCTGTGGTTTCTCAAAGGTTTCCAGGAGTGCTTCTCTGTTCTGGTTTCTAGCTCTTTTGCAGGTTTTATTTATTATCCTTGAGGGATAGCCGCGATCCATGAGCTTGTGCACTAGATCATTGGATTGTAGTTTGTAGTCCTTGATGTTGCTGCAGTTGCGTCTGATGCGTAAGAATTGCCCATAGGGCAAGTTTTCCCTCAGGTGCCGGGGATGAAAGCTATCAAACCTTAGTAGAGAATTTCTTGCTGTAGGTTTGTAGAAGGTGGTGGTAGTGAGTTTTCCTAGCTAGCAGCTCCACCGAACTGCCTTTCCTTGACTTGAACATCAGGCCGGAGAATGGAAAACTCACTACCACCACCTTCTACAAACCTACAGCAAGAAATTCTCTACTAAGGTTTGATAGCTTTCATCCCCGGCACCTGAGGGAAAACTTGCCCTATGGGCAATTCTTACGCATCAGACGCAACTGCAGCAACATCAAGGACTACAAACTACAATCCAATGATCTAGTGCACAAGCTCATGGATCGCGGCTATCCCTCAAGGATAATAAATAAAACCTGCAAAAGAGCTAGAAACCAGAACAGAGAAGCACTCCTGGAAACCTTTGAGAAACCACAGGAAGAGGCAGTCCTAACATGTGTGACGACCTACAATACAGCGTCTAACCAAGTATCCAATATCATACAACGCAATTGGAAAATCATCAATTCCGGCACCAGAAAATGGGAAAAACCTCGCTTTGCCTACAAAAGGGCCACCAACCTACGAGACCAATTAGTGAACACCAGACCGCGAACAAATACACGGAACAAAGATAACACCATCATCAACGCATGGGGCCTGCCTAAAATCACTGGTCACCAACCCTGCAACAATGGCAGTGTATGCCACTTAACATCACCTTCCAAAACATTAAACCTGGAACCAGGCAAAACCTGGACACAACAGCAGTTTACAAACTGCAACTCCACCAATCTGGTATACTTGATAACCTGCAGATGCGGCCTAAGATATATTGGCATGACGACCCAAAAAGTACGCACAAGAATGACGGAACACAGAAGCACAATAAGATGTGGGAAAAATATAAGCAAGCTCACAGACCACTTCCTAACCCACAACCACACACCCAACGATTTCTCGTGGACTGTCATTGAAAAGTTTGACAACTCCACCAATGAAAAACTCCTTTTACAAAAAGAACAGCGCTGGATATATCGATTATCCACACACATCCATGGCCTTAATGACGCCATACCATGGAATACTTTAGCTGTGTAAATAAGCCCACCTAGCCCAATCCCAGTGGTTTAACTTCCACAATGTAACACTGCATAATGGAGCTATAATTGTGCCTAGATACCCCTGCATGAGCGCCCCTATCTCTGCTCCCTTCTCTCCCATCGTGTGTCCCCCGTGCACACTAGTGCACTTATGACTAAACCACATCCCACGTGTGCAAACCCCCCCCCTCACACGTTGGCCCTCAAATCTTTTACTATGATACGTGACCTACCAATTGGTCAACATCACTGCCAGAATATTCGAGTTATAATTAACCTGGCTACTCATAGCGCCCTTAACGCGCATCAAATACTACGTGATAGATCCCCCTCACGTTGAGCATCAACTTAACTCCTCACAACGCGCATGCGTCTAGAATCCAACGCAAGCGCACCATGACCTATCCCGAACAACACTACCAAGATCCACTGCGCAAGCGCACCTACGCGCACTATCTTCTCGCATATGCGCCGCAAGGACTACCATGATACAGCGTTTAGCGCGCACCCCTCCCTCTCTTTCTACCTCACACAGGTGATCCGTATTTAGCGAGTAGCATAAATAAGAAACCAGCCGGCCCATTCACCTCATATCGGGCGCCGCGGAAGGACGAATAGGTCCAAGGAGGAACCAGACCGAACTACTCGTGAGTAAACAAGACCATTAGACCTGCGAATGGGGTAAGCACCAACTCTTTCTCCCTACAGGTTAGACAGCCTTGTACAACTCTTTTATCTCCACAGGGTCTCTTTCTCTGCCAGGCGACCCCTGAGGCTTTTTACAAAGAAATAACAGAGTGAGGATCTAGTATCCATACTTACCTGTACCTCACCTTGTGATTTCGTTTTTTTAGCCCACCACCTTTCACTAACGGTTTTATTAAACCCTCACCAGTTTCATGCAGTTTCCATGAGCTGTCACTTGCCGTATATAGGTCGTACACCACCTTATAAGCCGGCAATTAGTGGTTTAAAGACTTACCACTCTAATATGACTCTACCCTGTACGTCTTGTCTTTGTCCTATGTGTTCTGTGTAGTAAAGCTTGAGGGAATCCCCCTCTAACAGTTATAGCGCCTTAGCGTGCGCTACACATAGCCAAAGAATTACACAAACACTTAATTTAAGTTTATTATAATTTATTTTGCACCTTTTTCACATATCCTATTGGTCCTGAGGAAAGCCAGCTTAGAATTCAAAAGGCACTGGCTGAAACATGTAGACCACACTGGACGTTGGAGGCCATCACAGCACTCCTATTCTCGTCCCTTTGCCTTTTTAATCTGCTAACAGAGGCCCAGTTCATTAAAACTTGTTAACCCTCGGGTGCTGGGACCTTCTGTATAGCCTTTTTAAACTTCACTTCTCTCACCTTGTCACTGCACACTCAGCAATATACCAGCTCCGCAGTCACCTGGCGTTGCAGCACACCCGGGGCACATTCGGTGCCACTCTGGTGGGCCCGATGATGAAGCATGCCACCGACTAGGTCGGTGGGTGAGGGCTTTATAAGGAAAACAGTGTTTTTTCCTTATTATTATTGTCTGACGTACCTGAGTCTCCTATACTCTCCCTTAACTAGCTAGTCCTTATTGATCTATACATGTTTTTAACACACAACACATCATTCTGCAGTTATGAAGTGTGGTAAATAACATGTATCTCGTTCGCCAGTTAATTGGTAATGCATTGATTAACCTTGTAAGGATGGAGGGTGGAGATGACTGACAGAATTCCAATTTGCAACCTTCAGATCACACAGTTATCAACAGTAATTCAGTACATCAGTCTGGAACCAAAACCAATAACTGTCCCTCTGGATGCCTATTGGTGGAGGGCATCGGAAGGCAAAGATACACAGGAAGGGATGCCGGCATGGGTGGACGTACATCCTTCACAGGATCTGGCACCAGGTGCACAGAGGATGCTGGGAAGGGAATCTTTGAAAGAAAGGCAAATAATCACTTCCTGTCACCAGAATCCTGTTGCTCAACAGAGGTTGCAGGCCAGGGTTTTCTAACGATGGTCCATAAGGGATGGAGCCGAGACAGATTTTCAGGATATCCACGTGAGAATCATTTTACAGACAATGACTGTTGGTCGGAATAAATTAAAAGGTCAATGGCTATCCTAAAAACTCGCCATGCCTAGAATGGCATGGTGAGCAAAATAAACGATGGATTTATGCCCAGATCTCTGTACTGGGGTGAATGTATGACATTATTCTGCATTCTGTCCATCAATTGTTCTTTTTGCATTTGTCACCCTGAGTGGGACGGGTCTGCCCAGAGGTGGCTCCCGTGCTCTCCATGCCACTGGAGTCAAGCTATCCTGGCTGATGAGGGCTGAAAGCCCGAAACCAGTCCTAGGATGCTTGTTTCCAGTCCAGGGAGGACCTGGCCTGGCAGTTCGGGCTGGACTGTTCCCATTGGGCGCAGGGTCAGGACTGATTTGCATATGGCTGGGTCCAAACTGGAATGACATGGTGAGCAAAAAAAACGGTGGATTTAGGCTCAGATCTTTATACTGGGGTGAATGTATGACATTGTCCTGCATTCTGTCCATCAATGGTTGTTCTTTTTGCATTTATCCTCAAAACCTAGCATGACTGCGGGCTACAAGATCTGGAGCTACACACCTGTGTTAGAGACTGTTCACAGTACTGGACCCTGCAATATGTAACAGTCCCCCTTGTGGAGATGTACAGAAAGGGTGGCTCATAGATTGGACCTCAAGCAGGGAGGATGAAAAGAGAAGAAATACTGTGGACGTCCTGTCTAATGCCGCTGTCTCCTAGACCCTCTTTATGAGCGCAGCTGACCTTGTGTGAAGGATGGTGTGTGGACATGAAGGCCTGACATTTATGAGCAGCTCTGGTCTTAATTTTTTCCTGTTCTTGTAGGTTTAATGGAGAAGTATAAACTGTGAAATGATTACTCTTTTTGGAAAGTCCATGCTTCCTTCTTCTTAAGAGAAAACGCTAACGCAACCGATTGTACTTCGTATGATGCATTTTTGCTATTCGCTCATCATTGGACGGACACTTATCCCAATACAAAGAGTTCTCTGATGGAGATATAAGCAACGAGGCTCATTTTTGCCTACAAGATCTTGAATCTCTCCTCCATTCGCCTCTTTGTTTGGTCACATGCTTAAGCTTACAAAAGTTATGTATTGACCACCTGGCTTCCACAACAAAGGTCTGCATCATCAAAAGCCATGCTATGCATTATACTCCTAATCCAGACCCTCATTCTCCAGAAGCAAAGGTTTTTGGGATCCAACGAGGGCTGCACATTTTTCATTCCACCAGAAAGAGCATGAAATGAGCTAGTCCTGCCCTCAAACCTATTGAAAATAATAACAAAAACTGTTTCATTTTACTCTTCTCCCCAGTTCTAAATGTAAGACTCTGTCAGGAATGCTGTGGTTTAAGTCTCGGGGCCACCAGTTCCTGTGTAACAGAAAGGACAAACTGTGCTGCCTGAAATAATGCTGGGAACAAAAAAAAAGAAAACAATGAAATAATGCTGGGAATAGGAACTCAATATCCACACATAGTTAACTTTTGGTTTGGTTTGGTTAGACTTCCAGAATAAGTGCCTGAAGTTCATTCAATGACTGTATGGTGACGACTTATTTACAGGATGACCTGGAAAAGTGATTACAGAAGCGTCTTAAAATAGAAATAAATTATTACCAAGGCTTCTTCTTAATTTAGGCAAACAAAGCAAGAACAGGTCTGCTGGCAGAGATCAAATGAAGCTCAGACTACGAAGTGACCAGAAGACCTAATGCAAACTCTACAATTGTCCTGCTATTTATTTGACGTTTTTGTTTACTGCACACAATTGTAGCTGTCTCAGTGTGCACTGAGGAGTGTTTTGCAGCAGGTTACATGCCCATGCCACCAGCACATCAACAATAAACAAAGATGTTGCATTCTAGCCTTCTTTGAAAAGCAGATGGGTGATTGAACATTTGGAGATCACAAGTGCTAAAGTTGGCCAAATGGTTAGAAGATCTAGGTAGAATAAGGAGGTGACCTTGCTAAATCTCCAGTAAGACCACTGGATCCAAAGTAGAAACATGGCAAATCTTTGGTGGAAAGAGCCAGTGGAAGACGCTGTCCCAACCTTGGGCATCCAAATGCGCAGGAATGTACAGAATGGAAAATCTGGGAATCAAAGCGCCATGACATGAATGGATCTGCCACCAAGTCTTTGAAATTAACTTGAAGTGAGTTTTTCTTCTGTGGGGGACTTCAGATGTCTGAGTTGTTGATAACTTTGCGAGACTTTAGAGTGGGCGGTCAATGCCTTGTTGGTGAAACAAAGGACCCGTCCTTGCATTCTTCCTTTGATGAGTAGCCGGTAAAGGTTTCAATGGTTGATACGGGTAACCCATTGCAGGTCAAAGATCTGATTGAGGGTGGACAGATGCCACAAGATCTAGTGACTCAAACAACCCCACAACCCGATGGCATGATCCCAGGTCAGAGATGGAAATGGTTCAAGAGCACCAATTCACTGTTTAATGTTTTCTTGTCTATTTTGACTATCCAGTGTTTAGTCTTTCTTGTGTGCGGATACCCTCTTGAGTAACCTTTGCACTTCATGAATATAAACATAAAGTTCTGTCATATTTATAAGATTTCCAAGGTACTGACTTGTGGCAATTATCGACTTTTACGGCATCATACTCTCTGCAGCGATATGGGCAGTAGCCCAGGAGCAGCCCATGCAGGTAAAAGCGATGTGGCCGAGTGGGGCCGATTGGGGGGGGGAGTTGACAGACGACGATGAGGGAAAATTAAATAAATATTTAATTTTCCATCTACTGCAGGCCCCACCGCCGCTCCGCGCTTACCTGCACAGACCGCTCCTGCAAAAGCCCAAGATATCATTGCTCATAGTTATAACTTGTAGCCTTCTGTATTCTTCACATACATCCAGATCATTTTATGGGTGCATCCTTTCACTTCACACAGCAAGTTATACTGACAATGAATACAAGAAGACAATATATATTGCTATATGGATACTACATTTCATTGTGTCTGAATTGCCAACAAATTCCCTGCAGATACCTGCTTGATTGTAGTGAGTACAGATGAACCTCTGTACACCTCTGTATTCTGAGCAAAATACTAGGAGCCCCTGTTAATCAGGTTTGGAGAATACACCCTTAAATTAACAAAGGAGTGCAGTTTACATGAAGAACAAATATGATGCCCTAGATCTAGTGAAAATGACTGACTTTCTGTACATTGAAAAGTAAGGCTTTGAAAAAACTGTGTTTACTGTGTTGGAAAACTATTATTCCTATTAAGAGCCACCCTCCCTTGCTCCCTTACTTCCCTATCATTACATTTCATGTTTCAGACGATAGCTGTGCTAAAGAATAACACCAGATTTTTATTTATTGATTGCCCATCTTTTTGTTTCATTTTCTCAAAAAATTCCTACATTGGTAAAAACTTTGGTGAAACTTTGTAAATCACAACTCATCTGTGCCCACAGAATGCCTAATTTATCTGAGTTGATGCTACAAATCCTGAAGTTGTTCTCGGTTTAGTTCACCATACCGCAAACCGCTTGCGGGGATTCCAACGCAACATGTTTTCTATTTTCAAAACGACCTAATTTCAGTTCAAATTTATAGTTGGCCATGCGCAGGTTTCTGATGTAGTTTTCCTGTGTTAACAAAAAAAAATTTGTAGAGTTCGTTTTGAAGAGGGAGCTTTTGGAAAGGCTTAAGGTCTTATGAAAGGTTGTTAAACACATAATGCCGATTCAAAGATCAAGACCATTAGTTTAAGGACCTTTTCCCCATTCCCTTTGAAAGCAGCAAATGAGAAGCTCTGTTTTAAATCTCACAATTTTTCTAGCGAGGTCGCCCTGTGTTCGACATAAGTGCAAGCAGATGCGTAACCACAAACTCCTCCTCCTTGCAAATAACCACATCTTACGTGAGAATTGTACGGTTCACTCTCATGCAGATCCAGCCACCTTTCCAGGTGCCTCCAATGGAATTGCACACAATACAGACTCGTTCTGATAAACAAATATTTTATTTACCAACAAGAACAATCAACAGGTGTAATTACTCACTGACTCATTTAATTACTCAGGGACATTTGTACTGTCCAACATAGTAGCAAAAGAGCTAATACTCCATTTAGAAAGACTCTTTCCATTATTTAACAACTCTTGGGTGTATCAAAGCCCAAGATCCTCTGGTACATGGTTTGGGAGAAAGAAAAAAAGGCCATTGGGAGAGAGTGATAACATGCCAACATGCTAATCTCACCTTTAAAAATTTGGCGGTATTACAGAAGACTTTTTTATGTCCTTTGGTCCCTTGTGGTAGTCTGCCAACTTGCTGCTTCAGCAAAAGCCCTCACCTAGTGGCTGATTTTGTTAGACACACTCCCAAGCACACAGTCAAGTAAATCCTAACAGATCAGACATAGCATCTTAAAAGTCCTATTGTCCACATAAACACATAGTCTAATTGGCACTGGGAGGTAAACTTGTTTCTTTAGAACCAATAGAAGTAATTCTTTTATTTTCGTTGCAGTGCGGTCCTAGATTTTCCCTAGAAGAGGGAGAGAAAGTTGCTGAATACAGAGAGGGATAAATATGTATAAAAAAAAGAAAAATATATATATATATATATATATATATATATATATATATATATATATATATATATATATATATATATATATATATATATATATATATATATATATATATATATATATATTACCTACTGGCGGTCGCCAGTAGGTATATATAGTTAGGATTTTTTCTCTATGGGATTTTTGAAAATTCTATGTCTAATAACTTTGGCGTTTGTGGACGGAATTGGCTGAAATTTTCAGGAAAATGGAACATTTTGTTTCTGAGCAGCAACTGAAAATTTGGGGGGGGTTTGTCAAGGGGGGGCTGAGAAAAAAGGGGGGTCCCAAAACGTGTTTTTCCCATGTTAATTTCCATAGGGCGGTTGGCCTCACTTTTAGCCCGAACGGCTGAATGGATTTCCACGAAACTTGGCAAAATTGTAGATATTGTTTGCCCGATGTGCCTTTGCTAGGTCTCAAGATATGTGCTCCTGTGAATTTTGAGTAAATTAGGTTTAAAAAAAGATACATATCTAGAGCCGCGCCCCGGTGCGCGTACCGGGGAGCGCTCCGGGTGCGCCACGCGACTTGCGCACGGCAAGCTGATTGGTTCTCGGGTGTCTGTAAACATTCGAAACAGTCCGCAGCGGCCGCCATCTTGTGTCTCGGTAGGATTGAGACACAAGAGGTGGCAAAAATCAAAGGGGGAAATGAGCAAAAGGGGGCAGGGTACACCCCCCTGACCCCCTAGTTTTGATGTGGGGGCCATAAAAGGGTCCCGCGGGTAAAAAAAAAAATTTTTTTTAAAAAATC
Source organism: Lissotriton helveticus (assembly GCF_964261635.1). Taxonomy (NCBI): domain Eukaryota; kingdom Metazoa; phylum Chordata; class Amphibia; order Caudata; family Salamandridae; genus Lissotriton; species Lissotriton helveticus. The sequence goes on along the minus strand of NC_136073.1, from coordinate 832,618,843 downwards.
GATTTTCGCGGGGGGAGCGCCAGGTACGCGCACCGGGGAGCGTACGGGGGAGCGTACCATGGAGATAAAAAATGACACTTTTTAAAAAAAAATATAGCATTTTTTTATAAATTGGAGGTAGTTCTGAAAAGAACTTTTTTTTTGTTTTTGTTGTTTTATATTTTTTTAGACTTTTTAAAACGATTTTATATTTTTTTGGGATTTTTGTCAGGGGAAAAAAAAACAGGGATTCCAAAACTGCTCAACAGGAGCAAAAAAATTTGAAAATTTAGGGACTGGCAGGGCAGCGGTGTTGCTGTTTCTTTATGGCAATGAGTTCAACACTCTGCTCCCCATAGCAGAGCAGTTCGTCACACTCCGTGCACAGAAATTTGATGCCTGCAAACACCGGCTGAATGTTAGGGACCATTCTTCCACGGGGTGGTCCCGAAGGTGTTGCTCCACCAGTGGAGGTGCTGCCGCCATCTGTGGGTAAATTCCGTGCCAGCTCTCTGACACTCTCCCTGGCAAAGTTGTTAGGGTGTCTTCTTTTCACATGCCTGATTAAATTAGCATTTCCAAAACTATATTTTTTCAGAGGATTGCCTCAGGATAAACTACTACCACATATTTTGCAGGTTACTTTTGGAGCGTTGACTTTTTTTTGTCCTTCAGGGATGTCATAGAATTTCCAGATTAAATGGGTTTTTTTCTTCTGCTGAGGAGGGTCCTCATCTAAAAATCCGTCTGAATCACTGCTGGATGACTCTCTTGCAGCCATTGCTGTAGATCAGAAAGGTAGGAGATGAACACAGTACACAGAACAGCTCTTGCTCTCTCCAAGTACAAAGCAATAGTGAGAGAAATGGGTGGGTTTCACACAATTTGGAAAAAAAAAAGTTCTGAACCAATGAAAAGTGTTATTTTAAAGTCACATGGTTTGACGCGCTTACGCTACGCGCCCCGGGGCGCGTCCCGGGGCGTGTTTCGTAAGCGCATCAGGGCGTTTACGTTGCGCAATCGTATGCGCTTCCGGGTGCGCTTACGCGGTGCGTCGTAAGACGCATCTCGCGGCTACGCGATACGTGTCTTATGACGCAAGGCGTGGCGGCTACGCAATACGTCACGATGTTGTTTTCGTTCGCGGCAATAGCGCTATCGGGACGCTCATCAGTACGCGCCCCGGGGCGCGCCACAAGATTGCGCTTACCCGTGCGTTCACCGGTCCGCGCCCCGGGAGCGCACCAAAAAGAATTAAAAAAATGACATAATTATACAATATAAAATTCGATTTAAAATGTATTATTTTTTAAAACTATAAAGATTTGCTATTAAAAAACCTATGAAATTCACTGAAAAAACCATAGGTTATAGACCATATATAGTTAGGAATTAGCATTTACAAAACCTTGAAAATTCACTGAAAAAACCATAGGTTATAGACCATATATAGTTAGGAATTAGCATTTACAAAACCTTATTTTACTCACACAAAACCATTGAAATTCCATATATAGTTAGTTGCACTAACTATATATCGCGCACCCGCAATCCACTGCTGATGATGTCACATATTACATCATTCATGACATGGTCAGTGACATCACTGATGACATCTCAAATGACATCACTGATGACATCACTGATGACATCACTGATGACATCATTCATGTGATGATACGATGAACCTCTTCAGACTCTAATATAACTTTAGATACACTCAGTGTAAACAGACACTCACAGACTGTCACTCATCCATGGAGTTACTCACACACCTAGTCAGTCTTGCAAAGAATCAATCACACCTCCATTTCCTCAACTATATAGTTATACACACCTTACTTATTGAAACATATAATAACACATATTTACTCTGTTATACAATCCCTGATACAAGTTCACAATAATCCATACAGCCACTCACACATTCACTGGCTCTTATGCACAGTTATTTATATATGTCAACTATCACATGTACTGTGTTTTACATATGTACTTACTTTGACATGTAGCACTGAGATATCCATTCACTCACCAATACACTCATGCACACAGTCAACCGCCCATACAGCTGTTTCCACATGCACTTTTGAACCCATACATCTAGTGAATCAACTGCTCACACATCTATGCACAGAGTCATACACCTCCCAGACACCCACACACACACTCAGTCTCCCATACAAATACTTGGGCAACTAATCAATAACCCATATAGTTAGTCATATAGCTAATGATCAACACATGCATCAGATTACAAAACAACAGACACAATGATGCACAATTTAAAACAGTTTAGTCACTAACCCATGCACTCAGTGAGACACATTTAATCACTCACTTATACAGTCAGTCATGCACCTACTAAATCCTTCATCCAGACACTTATACATCCACTCATTCTTCAATATGTAAGACATATTTTAACTTTACAGAAACATACAGTCACTGGATGTTGTCATCAGTGATGTCATCAGTGATGTCATTTGAGATGTCATCAGTGATGTCATCAGTGATGTCACTGACCATGTCATGAATGATGTAATATGTGACATCATCAGCAGTGGATTGCGGGTGCGCGATATATAGTTAGTGCAACTAACTATATATGGAATTTCAATGGTTTTGTGTGAGTAAAATAAGGTTTTGTAAATGCTAATTCCTAACTATATATGGTCTATAACCTATGGTTTTTTCAGTGAATTTTCAAGGTTTTATAAATGCTAATTCCTAACTATATATGGTCTATAACCTATGTTTTTTTCAGTGAATATATATATATATATATACATATATATATATATATATATAAATATATATATATATATATATATATATTGATATATATATTGATACATATAGTTATATAGATAGATAGATATTTTATTTTTTAAACAAACTTGTTTTATTAAGTACTTTTCAGAGTAAACCTGTTGGATTATAAATTCTACATTACCGTTTTGCTTTTTGTGTTCTCAAGATACTTCAGGAATGGAAAGGATACTCATAATTAGAAAAAAATGATTCTTAGCGATTTACACACATTTGTATCTAAGGTATTAGCATATGCTAAGCGGACTCCATGTTTTAATGTGAATACAAACTATACAATCCTGACAAATTTTTCTTTACATTACAATTTCAGAAACAAATCTAGAGCTTAAGGCAAATGCATTTCCTAGCGTAAGAAAAAGAAAGATTATTATTTCAAATACATGCCCTATCCTTCTCTTAGAATTTGTTTATGTTTCACTTTCCACTTCTCTGGTGATCTTGCGGGAAGATGGCCATTCAGAGATCTGTATTTAAAGGAAGAGAGAAAACAAACATTAGTTTCCGTAACATCCATGTGGTCTGCAAAGGGACACTGTTTTCACATCTTTTTAGAGAAGCAGCATCCAAGCATGCGTGCCATCTCTCCGCTCCATAAGACACCAATAGCACAGAAGGTATTTAAGGTACCTTTGAGGTGTGAGTTAGAAACATGAATAGATGGCCGAGATGCTGAAGGGCTGAATTCCAAGTACTGATCGGGTGACAATGTAAGGTGTGCGGGTAATGTGGGAAAGCTATCGATGGCTTGGCATAATGAAACTTAGTAAACTAATACAGCTATTTAGGTTGGTTGGCTGAAACCAGTTCAGTTACAATGGTGAGAGAATTGATTAAAAAGATAGTGATGTGTGATCAAATATTATTTGGGCTTTCTTAATCTTTGCCCATATTTGCTTATTATCTGGTGATACTTAAAACAATAACCAATCACAGTATTCAAAAACTGCAGACAGCGCAAATTGCAGCAGCAAGAGTACTATTAGGAATTTCCAAATTTGATTCTGTATCCTCAGCCTTATTCCATCTGCGCTGTCTGCCAGTAGTTAAACGGATCCAGTTTAAGTCACTTTGCATTGCCTTTAAATTACTTAATAACTTGGGGTCAATGCAGCTGGCGAATTCCCTGAAGCCATATACTCCTGTAAGATCTCTTAGGTCAACCAATCTCGGAAATTTAACGGTTCCTAGAGTCAAGAGGCCTAGATGGGGGTGGCAGGAGCGTCACCACGATAACAACCAAACTTTGGAACTCTCTGCCAACTTCACTTAAAAAAGAATCCAGCCTGTTAAAATTCAGGAAGGGCCTAAAAACTTGGCCTTTTAGGGCAGACTCTTAAGGTACAACTTTTCTTACTCGTCCAGTATGATCGATATGTGATTAGGACAGCGCCTAGAGACCCTAGGGTATATGTTGCGCTATATCAATTCTTCATCATTATCATATAATCGTGAAATACTAATCCTTGTGTGTGCATTTTGATTTTTTGGAACCGAGGCATGACTCCATTTCATTGTCACCTGCAGATAAAAGATTTCATTACAAGACCGGAGGCTATCATTATGCTTATATCTATTAATGCAGACCAAGCAGTCGCATATGTCACAAAGTAAAAAGTTCCATACTAGAACATTACAGACCAAACAATAGCAGAAAGCACTAGGCAATCAGCCTCTTTTAAATGCGGCTCCAAGCAGATAAGTCAACTTCTCCTTTCCTCTTGAAAGCTTTTGTACTCTTTGCTTATTTTCTCTTATTGACATTGTTGTGGCTATATTTACATTGTTGTGATTACTTATACCTGCTCTAACCATTCCTTTTACCCTACAGCACTCTTGTGCCCCTTCCCCTTCTCTACGGCTAACCGCCGTTACCCCACCCTCGATTTTGCACCCCCTACCTCCAATTTACGGAGGTCGGCTTTCTCACCGCTCCCGTAATTATTTGTGCTTAGTTTGACTTTATTTCGTCTGTTTCGCGATCCGTGCTCCCTCCGCCTTTTCATGTCCCCGCATTTCTGTAACTGGCTGCTCGGATTTCAAGTCCTTCATCGAGCAGCCGGCCGCGCAGCGTCTGTACGCTCGTCTGCTCTCCGCCTTCCACATTTTCCCCTAAATTAGAGGAAGGACCCTTTGCAACACGCGCGCAATGTCGCGTTGTTGCTGGGGGCCTTTCCTCGGCACTCGTGCTGCCTGCAATGCCGTTACTCCGGGGATCGGACTGTTTAGCCGTTAAGCTGCTTCCCTTGTTTCCGTCCACGGAGGGCTTTACTTTTAAACAAGTATTTTCGCCGATCAGCTGCATTTTCACCGATCTACTCCATTTAACTTCAGTTTAAGAGTATTCTTTGCCGGTTTGTCTCTTAGTCCTACTGGACCCTCTCATTTATTTAATTTTAGTTAGGCTATACTTCATTAACTTGAAAAATAATATATAAAAAGGAGTCTATTTCATTAACTTAAAAATAATAAAATAAAATAAAAAAAAAAAAAAAAAAAAAAATATATATATATATATATATATATATATATATATATATATATATATATATATATATTAGATTTATATTCATATTCCAGGCATCAGGGAATATCATACTTTTAACCATGTCTGACTCAGATTCAGAACACGCTAACACTACAGAATCTGACTTTACTGATGAATCCATCAGAAAGCTTATTCACAAAGAGATGAGATCGTGTATGTTCTCGACGCTTTCTCAAGTCATGTCCTCCAAAAGATCATTCCCTTCCGAGAAAGATGTAATTCCCGAGGCAGACTTTACCTGTGAGAACAATCTTGATGAATTGAGGGGTAAGAGGCATAAAAAGAGAAATAATACTGAGTTTACCCCAGAGAGCACGGCAGGTCCTAGCACCTCAAACTTTGAAGGAGGTCTTAGCACCTCATTTGCCTCAGATGTCCCTAGCGGCACAAGATCAAGAGGTGTCCTCAGCGGCACGATTTTAATGGGTGTCCCTCGCGGCACGAAGTATCAAAGTGCTCAAGACAATATTAACGATCTCGATTCTATTCCCATTGAGAATGATGATGCCTCTGATTTCCCGGATGAGTACATCCTTGATCTTGATGAGGACCGAGATTTTGACTCTCTCCTCTTTGATGACAATACTCCTTCTTCTTCTAAGGATAGCGTCCTAGACCCTTTGGGTGAGGAGATGTTCTCTCCCTTTCATATTAGACACCCCAGGAGCTCTGAATGGACCCCCCATGAGCATGTGTCTAAATTCATCACCAAGTGGCTCAGGAATCCTTTAGAGAGGGAGACGCAGAATCTCTTGAGAGCTGAATGCTCTAGGCCTTCCATCGAGGGTAAGGTGTGCCAGACTCCAAACCTCGACCCTGAATTAATTACCTACCTTTTCAAACTTGGCACCATGGGGCTGAGGAGAGTCCGAAGGGAAAAGCTGTGAATTGGAAAAGACGGTTCTTCCAAATGAACTGAAGAAAGGGCTGGTGTTCCTCGGCCATAGGGATGGTAAAGTAGGCGTCTTTCAGATCCAATTTTACTAACCAATCCCCTTCTAGTAATAGGTCTCTGAGAAGATGGATGCCCTCCATCTTGAAATGTCTGTAAACAAGGTATTTGTTGAGTTCCCTCAGATTTATGACGGGTCTCCAACCTTTGTCTTTCTTTTCTACGAGAAAGAGAGTGCTTATAAATCTCAGAAATTCCATAGGGACCTCTACATTTGCGCCTTTTTGGAGCATCAAGGACATTTCTTCCTCTATTATCTTCTCCTGATCCAAAATAAGGGGAATTGCTTTGGGAAGTGACTTCTGAAAAGGGGCTTGAGTGAAATCTATAGCAAAACGAGTACGGTATTCAGTACCCAAGGATCTTGAGTGATAAGTTTCCAGTTGTGGTAAAAGTACCTCAGTCTCCCTCCCACTTTTGGATTCGAAGAAGGGGGCGAGAGGAGCTCCCGCCGACACCAACTCTCAAAGTGAGTATTCCTTCCCCTCCCCCTTCTTCGAATCCAAAAGTCGGAGGGAGACTGAGGTAATGAAATCCAGATTACCTGGTCATGTTAATAGGAGAATCGCAATTCTCTGATACATTTGTTCAAATCCTAACATTTCTCAACAGAGCACAATTCACTAATGGAGTGTGAGAGACGGCTGCCAGTTCGCCTTTTCTTTGAAATGGGTACATATACTTTTGTAGCTAGGGATGATCCACTGGGTGTGACCTCAATAATATTGTTGTAAACAAGACAATGCAATACTTTGCCAAGCACTTTAAGAATATACATCTGTAGTATATGAGGACGCAAGGGGATTCCTATTGTGTAGAATTGCATATTGGGTCTTTCTGTATTTAACCTGCCCTTTAAATATAAAAACCTTTCTATACACCTGGTTTGAAGTGTGAGATATTTTTGATGGGTGTGCTTAGGTCTTTTGAGAGGAACAAATAAAAGAAAAGACTAAACTGAGAAATCATGCAGCACACCCACCACGCTTTGGCCAATGGGAATCTAGGAACAGAGCCTAGGAACTAAAGAGATTCAGCTTTTAATGCGGTAACGCGAATACATAAAGTTTTAAACAACATAGCACATTTTTAAAAGGAAGATTAACAAATTATCTGAGATTTGGGAAAGGTTTTAAATTGAAACATCGATGGAAAAATTGTGTTGTAAAGTTGGTTACCACCATGTTATTCAGATAATATCTCTTTATGTTAGATCAGGGGTGTGTAAAGTTGGTCCACAGGGGCTGGAACCGTGCCAGATGTTCAGGATCTACACTAACATATTAGCTAATTCCTATTTAAAGTACTTTTATGCAAATTTACCACATGCGACTTTAGTAAAACCAATAGATCAATTTTTCCCAACCCAAATGTCATCATCATCAAGATACTTTATTCGGCTCTAGTGAGCCATAAAAGTCACAGCCAAAAGACAAATACAGTAAAATACACCATAAAATAAAAGTATGATGGGGAATACATTCAATAGTTAGATTGATTTAACAAGCATTGTCAAAGCCAATAGACCTTCCATTGAGACCTGTTGGTTTTGTCAATAGTTTGTAGCCACACTGCACAGTATCTGAGATGCTGTGCAGCATGATTTAAAAAACATTTTTAAATCCACAGCCGCCCTTGTCATTTTGCGAACTTATACCCCACGCATGCGCACACCTCCATAATGACACAGCCATTTTTTTGTTTTTAGTTCCCAATCTGGTCAGTTCAGAACTGTAATAAAATGAAAACATATATAAGCAGCTTTAATTATTTTTTTTTAAAGCGAGCTTTGGAAAGCGGAAGCATGCGGAGGCAAACAGGATGGAGGCAAAGCAACAGTTGTGTCGGAAGGGTGAGGAGACATAGAAGCAACACAATAGGCGGGGGAATGCAACACTTAAAAGCACATGGGCAATCGCAACTGGGAGGAGGGCTGGGAGACGCACATGGGGGCATGCAGCAGCAGGAGGGGAAGACAAGTACACAAGGTAGACGGCTTGAAAACACAACCCTCTGTAAGTGCTTACACAAAAAAAGTAGTTCCTTGACATCAAGCACAGACACCAGGTAAGCACATACATGATAAAGAGGCACTGCTCCATGGAATGGAAAGACATAAGATTGACAAACTACGACACGAATAGAAAGCAAGCATGCAGGGGGCAATTGGGGCAGGGAGTTTACAGTAGATGGACGTAAATATAATGTTGATTGTTCAAATTGAATGCAAGTTGATGTTGACAGCATTTGATACTGTAGGAAGGTGGATATCTGACTATATGGTTACCCCCACTTTTTGCCTGGTGTTTTGCTGGTTTTCGACTTAGTTGGACTGGGACCCTGCTATTCAGGGCCCCAGTCCATCTGCTTTCTCTATAAAATGGACTCCATGTACTTTAGGTACATACCAGATTGGTTACTGGGTCACGCTTGTGAGCCCCTGTATAGTGTACCATAGGTACCCAGGGCATAGGTGCACCCTAGGCCTACCAGGGGCTGCAGAAAATATTATGCCACCCCTGGTTTGCCTTCCAAACTGACACCATAGGTCTGTTCTTACAGTCTGGGTAAGGTGGTGTAATCACCCCTTACTTAGATATAGTATACCTATATCTATATACATATACTAGCAGCCTGTCCCGACGTTGTCCGGGTATGAAATAGAATGTGTGTAATGTGTGTATTCAGATACGGTCATTCGCGTGTTCCCCCGCTTGAGGCCCAGCTGCAGCCCTGGCTGATGTTAGCAGGCGCGTGTCCCCCCGCTTGAGGCCCAGCTGCAGCCCTGGTTCATGTTAGCAGGAGCATGTAATTAGTGTAGTGATCCGCCGCCTGAGCCCGGCTACAGCCCTGGCTGATGTTAGCAGGCGCGTGTAATTTGGTTTAATGTGATAGTCGCGTGTGCCCCCGCTTGAGGGCCAGCGGCGACCGTCTAAGAATTAGAATTGTGTGAGTCTTGAATGATTGTTTCCCGCTGTTCCTATTTTTTATGACCCACACCGACGCTCTTCGGCCCGAGTGCTTTTTAGACACACCCAGGCCAAGCCACACACTGCGTTCGGCCCTTTCAGACGCACCCAGGCCAAGGCACACACACTGCATTCGGCACCCCCAGTATGTGTGAGACAACGGGCAGTCCTCCAAGGGAGTCTTGCGAATGGTTACTTACCACGCTTCAAGGTGAACACCTTTGTGACGCCCCCAGCACACGGCCACAGCAAACGATCTGATTAATGTACCACCCAGATGGCATGAAATGCGGAACGTAGCACACACCCCCAGTGTTTGTCACGCCCCCAGCGTGCCCCTTGATGCGGCGCAATTGCGTAATTGGCGCTTCACATGGCATGAAGGGCGGACACACTCCCACAGCCCGGACACACACCCACAGCGTTTGTCATGGCCCCAGCGTGCCCCTTGATGCGGCGCAATTACGACTCACATGGCATGAAGGGCGGAACGTACCACACGCTCCCAGTGATTGTCACGCCCCCAGCACACGCCCACAGCAGCACGCAGACACGCCCACAAGGGACTACTTTGCTGGCACGGTTCTTTTACCTTTTAAATGTATATGGTGGCCGTCTGCATAGCCTATGTCCTTCTGTTGCAACTGCCCTTTCCAACACTGTATTGGGTGTTGTGATTGGTGCTGTGGTTACTGAGATTACCCGCCTCAAAGGTTTGGGCTCTCTCTTTATAATATTAGTATGGATATGGATAGACACATATACACCTATAAGCCACTCCTAAGGCAGACCTCGACAATCCTGGAGGTAGAGTGCTTGGTTTTATGTGAGAGGGTGCCCTAGCATGAGCTGAGCCCCTCTGCAGCTTTCGGAGCCATCTCCTTATAGCTGTTCTATGATATAGCCATACCATATACTCTCAAGTGCATTATAATCCTCGCGGTTAATTCTAACTTTGGTTTGGCTTTATCAAAACATGTCGTGTAAGGTGTCAAACACTTTGGAATACTACCCCCCGCCAGTCCTGGGGGCGGGGTTAGCATTCCACCCTTCTAGAGGGAGAAGACATGTAGTTACTGGTTTACCCGGTTAAAGTTAAACAGAGCCTCAGCATCAACATCAAATGGATGCTGCTGCCACAGACACAAGTCTGCCCTCCTGCTGCTGGACGAAACTCTGGCAGGGGAGGCCTGGACAATAGGTTTCCTGTCCAGGGAATTGCTGGTACCTCCCCAGACAGGCTCTTAGTGTTTTGGTGCAGGGAGGGCTGCATTCAGTGAATGCTTTCCAAACACTGCCTGGGGCACACAAGGTGCTCCATGCATTTCCTAGTTCAAACCGGTTGCTAGGGTGCACAGCCCCAGCTCTGGCACGAAACTGGACAAAGGGGAAGGGGTGTAACCACCCCCACCCCAGGTCCACCCATAGGAGGGACCTTAGAGATAGTCCAACCCCTAAACTTACTATAAGTATAGAACCCCAGTCCCTAGGACTTTAGATTACCCTGGACGAAACTCTGGGCCTCCTACATCCTAACCTTTGGTTGTCCTGAGTAACCCCAGCGATTCCACAGGCCCCAGGCCTGCTTTCTATTCCTCACATGGTTCTTATACCACTATTTTAGTATATGGTTTGTGAGGCCCCTAGGGCAAAACGTATACTGTGCAACTTATCGTATGCTAATTAAGTTCCTTGTATTGTACTTTTACCTCTGACCTCATAAAGAGTGCAGAGGGGTTGTGTTTATACACATATATTTGATATATACCTTGTGTGGTGTGCTTTCATTTGGTACTCAAGAGATTATAAATGGTAAAACAACTAGCTTAACTCGTCTCCAAGTCTTAACCTGAAGGCTGCTCTCCACAGCTACCACTAAGGATAGCTTTCTATAAGGTTGACTTTATAACCTACCATCAATAAGGGTCGATTAGACTGGTGCAAGGTGCCCACTAGAATTAGTGGACATCATATACCAGGCTAACTTCTCACAGATACTACACGTGTATCTCAAATAACTTGCTTATAATGTTGCTAACTGACAAGGGTACAAACCCATGGCCTGATCCTTGTCGCTCTTAAAATCAATAGAAATGTGTTTTTTTTAAAAAAACGAATAGAAACAAGGAAATGAAAGTGACAAAAGACAAAGCCAATTGTAAGCAATAGGTGGAATTAATTTCTAGGTAAGCTTTCGGCATGTCCCTAATATGTCTTTGCAACCAGAGAGCTGCATTGTATGGTAGGCTTTGACCTCAAAAGGAAAACCTTTATACGACCAATAAAATGATGCAATTTCAACCGGCAGCTAATATAGATGCAACACAAGAGCATCGGCAACAGGATGCCGGCAACATTGAACTCACCATAACAGTTTTGTAGGCAAACCTTTCGCAGATGAGCAGTACGCCTTGGTTTTCCAAGAAACACTGGCAGTCTTAATCTGGCCACTTTGGCAACAGGGAGCAAAAGACTGGCACAGCACAAAGCCAGCGGTGTGTGCCAGGGAAGCAGAGAGTGCCAGGGCTGGCGCTAGGGTTGGTGTGGGTGCTGGGGCATGCGGGGTGCCACCTACAGGAAAGGATCTTCGTGATGAAGCAATGAGGGAGTAAGAGCAGAAAACAGAACATGCCACGATGTTCACAGGGAGGGAATGTTTGCATTACTTAATGTTCCTTCATTCAGGGGAGGTGCACTTTAGATTAGCACTAATTAGCTTTGGAAAATTACAAAAGTGAATTTATAAAAAAGTGCACTACACAAGGAAGGAACTAACTGCCCAGATCATATTTCCTTGTTTGCTAACTAAGAGCTCCCACAGCGTTGCATGAACAGCGAGGCTTCTGTCGGTTGTAATCAGTGCTTTAAATGGGGGAAAACATGCAGGTACTCATCAAATTGAGCTGTGGCCTGGGGGCGTGGCAATGGGCGGGGCTAATGACACATTTAAAGGGCACAATCATTTTTTGGGTGCGAATGATGACAAATTGCTATAATCTGTAATGTACAGCTCTAACAGTGTGAGGGAGGGGCAAGGGCCTACTGCACATGACTGGCCCACAAAAGAGTTTTCTGTAGGCTAAGCATTCCACCTTTAGAGCCACCAGTATCACCGTCTTTAGTATGCTCTATCTTTCTGGTAATGGACTAACAGAATGCTATACAGCACTGACCCTTACACGCGGCCCCTGATCAACAGCAGCACTATGCTGCAGTCTACTCGACTAAGAACTGACATCAAAAAGATGTCAAATAAACATGCAAACATTCCTTTAAAGGTTAAGTGAAGTTAAAGAAAGCAGCTAGGGTGTCCTGTACATCAGATTATATCAGTGCGTTGATGAACATTTTTTCGTTTAAAGTGATAGTTTTCAAATGTGAATTTAAAAACATGAATTCTTCCCTCCACCCTGAAAAGAATGCCAATATTGAACTAAGAGTTAAGTCCATTATGTGCATCCTCTTGAGTGGGCTGGGATCCTACCATATATGAACGTTATAATTTATCAATCAAACACAGGGGAGGATTTTCTAAAGCGCATTTCCTGAAGTCATATTGCGAGGTCCTCCTATATGTGATAATGAAGAAAAAGGAAGGAAAGTATAAACAATTGCCTAGGATCACACAATTCGGTAAAGTGGGGAAGCCAGGATTAATCCCAGGTTTTCTAGTTTCACATTGTGCAGGACAACTGCAGAATGTAAAACCAGAAAACCTGGGATTAATCCTGGCTTCCCCACTTTTCCAAACTGTGTGATCCTAGGCAAACAAAAATGTTTGCGAGTACCCATGATATTCGCTAATGTTCGCTAATGTTCGCTGATGACACCCTTATATTATCTAAATCCTCATCGGGCATTCAGCGGACACTGGAGGCTTTTTGCTCCTTCTGTAGACTCAGAAATTTGGAGATTAACCTCTCCAAAACAAAATTTATGGTCTTTAACTCCAAATTGCCCAATTGCCCCCTCCCCCATTTGGATGGCACAGTGCTCGAAAGAGTCTCCACTTTCGAGTACTTTGGGGTAACTCTGAATGATAAGATGGAATGGGGAACCCATATAGCCAAGGTCAACATGAAACTGGCCCAAGCTGCCGGAGGTATCCTCAAGGTCCATAACGAGTGCTCGTCCAAAATTCTGGGACCGCCTCTAGAAATGTATAAAGCACAGGCGAGAGGGGAGGCGCTTTATGGAGTAGAGCTATGGGGCCATGCTAATGCCTCTATGCTCTCTACTACGGAGAATAGCTTCATCAGGCGCCTAATGAGACTCCCACAGCGCACTCCCCTGATCCCTCTATGCCTCCACCTGGGACTGGCCCCCCTACACGAAGTCATCCCTAATCGCCCCCTTCTGTACTGGAGGAGGCTCTGGGCAACACCTGAGCTCTCTAGCTACCGGGAGGAGCTTAGCTACCTACTGACGCTGAGGGGTGTGGGGAAAATCCCTTGGCTTATGCATGTGAAACAGCTATGTCAGGCCCTGGGGAGGGGTGATTTGTGGCTCTCCCCGGAACCTTCTTCCTCCTCGACCCCCAGGAGAACACTGGCCAAAGTGCTTAACCAATTGCGACTGGATCAGTTGGTAGTGAAACCATCTATGGGTAGGCTGACATGTAGTTTTCTTGAAGTTAAGGATAAGTACTACTTCGAGAAATTCTTGGACAACATCCAGCCCCCACTGGCGAAGAAACTATATGTCCAATTTAGGCATGGTTCTCTCCCTGTGAGGGCTGTAACAAATAAGTGGTCTACGGCTCAACTTGTACCAAGCCTATGCCCGGGGTGCGAACAGGCTGAAGAGACTGATCTGCACGTTCTGCTCTTCTGCCCCTTGTACTCCAAGGCTAGAGCTAAATGGATCCTACAGTTATGCAAGTCCAGAGGCTTCAGGGATTTCAGAGAGGTGTTTAGACTGTTGAAATACGACTCCTCTGCACTGACTGGGTTTGTGACCTCCAGGTATCTGTTGTCGATGTGGTGTACTAGAGGAGCTAAAATTAAAACCCAACTCGCCTTAATTGATTTTATACCTCCATGAATTTACTTGAGAACTGCACCTTAACCCATCTCTGGCCTGTTTTATATCCAATCACCAGTTTTAACCTTTTAATGCTTTCATATATTGTTTCAGCTTTTCTGTTTAATCATGCACTTTTTTATGTTGCCTACTGTTGGCCAAACTGTAACCTTTTTATTGATGTATTCTCTGCTTTTATGGTTTTTAACCGATAATAAAGCTTTTTGACTGACTGACTGATTCACTAATCAGCTTGTTAGCTACAAATCTAAACACCACTTCTGGTGTGAATTTGAGAGTTGCATAAAGGACAAAGACCACGAAAACGGCAAAATACTAAAGACTAATCTCCACCAAAAAAAGAGTATAACACTCCAGAGGCCATCAAAAAGAAAAATTCCACCTCTGTGCTTCCATCTGTGATTTTTCAAAGTCCTGCTAGCCCAGATAATAGTCATTGCTGCCCAAACGTTTTAAGGGTACCAACTCCTGGCCTGGATGCACGCCACAGAACTGGATCAAATGCTAAATATAATTGGGGTGGGGTGCACCCCATACAAACCCCCTGAAGATACGCTCTTGGGGAGAGGAGCTGGGCCAGCAGTGAGGACCAGAGCGAAACACAGCAGCAGAAGCAGGAACAGCAGGAAAGGAATTTATTAAATAGATTCCTTTCCTGATGTTCCTGCCTCTGCTGGAACACAGGATGGGGTGAGCCTCTTGCAGAGGTGTAAGCACACTAATTTGTTTCAGGCACGTTAACCGTTATTGTTATGATGCTTTAGGTGACTGTGTTAATGCTTGGCATTGGACAAGGTTTGTTCTTTTGCAAAGATGTGGTCAGGAGGATGTAGAAATATATCGGTACCATTGAGCTACCTTTAAAATAATGTGTGGGTTCCATATCAGGCATCTAAATAATGCCATATCCTACTACACAATTTTTAAAACGACCAAAATAACTCCAGCCAACATGGTTTTTTAACTTAGGAATTATACTGTTACTACCCAATGCTTGCTACTAGTCTTGAAGTTTACAAGCACAGCAAATAGCAGGCAAGGTTCTACCTTGAATCTAACTTAGGGGAACTCGAAGTATCCACTGCTTAATGTCCTTAAACATATGGTATTCAGTTTGTTGTCAGATCTTTGAAATGTGTACATTATCCCTGTCAGCTAACTGAGAACTAATCAATGAAACAGATAGACTATACATATATGAAGCAGAAAATCCAAAATGACTACTTGACACAGTGCTTAAAGTGGGAGGGGGGGCGCAGAAGGGATTTTAATATATGCATACGAAGAGGCATGAGTATGTAACAAAGTGTGTATGTGGCCTAACAGGCAAAATAGAATACTGCGCTTGACAACCCCATAAATAGACTCTGACTGATCAAAGAATAACTGAAATCAAATGACAACAATATGTTTAACATTTTGTATAGTATCACTAATCTGGTCCATATTCAATAAAATATTTGATGAGGGAAAGCTGTCTTGCCTAGCTGATCTTCAATATGGCTCTTTGAACCTGAGGCTCTAGTAAGGTTCAGCAATGTTACTTAAATCATATGAGTTAAGCTCAATAAGATCTTGGGGATGAGACATAGCGACAAGTGGAATCACGCTGGTGAACGACTCTTCTGAATATCAGATACTCTGGATTATGGAAGGCCAGTCTTGTTCACCTCGGGTGCTTGGATCAGGGGCGGCCTTAGGCATGTGCAAGCTGTGCACCTGCACAGGGCCGCCAAACCCCAGGGGCCGCCACGCCAATATAAATCCTTAATATAATAATCCTCTGAGGATGGATTTATATTTGCGTGGCGGCCCCTGGCAGGGATTTGGCGGCCTCCGGCTCTGTTCCACTTCCAAACACCCTGAACCCCCCCCCTCTTCACTCCACCACGCCCGGACCCCCTCTTCCGGGGCCCCCTACCTACGCTCCCTGACCAGGGCCGCCATGAGCCTAGAGCCGCCCCTGCCTGGATAAGAAGATTGCATCAGAGCCAGAAACCGTGAGACAGCTGGTAAGAAAGAGCTGCAAAGATGAGGGAAGTGAATGAGCAGAAGAAGAGGAGACAAGTGACACAAAAGAGGAACACAAGGAGGTGACGCTTGAGTCTCAGGACTTGCCACCGCACACTCCCAGTTGCTGGCATGTTCACGGTAACCGTGCCTGAAACAAATTAGTGTGCTTGTGTATTGCAGGGAACCAGCGTTTCACCCTGGTTCCCTGCGTAACATCTCTCCAAGGGACTCATCCATTCCTGTGTTCCAGCAGAGGCAGGAACAACACGAAAGGCATGCAGGGTACTGACCTAGGCACCAGAGTTGATGTAGATGGTTCCTCGCTGGGTCTGACTGGCGAATTCCTTCTCAATAGTGCTCTTCTTCTTCTGTGCTTCAAAGTAGTGGTCATGTGGCTCGTATTTCCGCCCTCGTGTGCTGGGAAACAAAAAAAGGAAAACCCACCCAAATTGCCCCTTTTATAGGGCTTCCATTCCTTCCCGCCAATGAGCTACCTGGAGGGTGACGTCAGACATTGCTTGGCTGTGCCACGTCACTAGCGGTATGAAACCGGCGTGAAATTGCCATCATGTGGGCATGTGTCACACTGTAAAAATGTGACGCATGCTCAGAAGACCTGAAATGCCGACCTGATTGAATGAGTACCGGTACTCTCCTTGGTAAGGAAAAAATGCCTGTACTCTTGGAGGAAAAAAAAAGATGTGCCGGTACTCAGTACCGGTGAGTACCGGCGCATTTAAAGCACTGGTTGTAATCAGTATTTTGAAATGCTTCCTTCACCTTCTCGAAAAGGTAGTTTGCCCTCCACCGGAAACTAGAGAAGCAGCAGTTGTTTCAATTGTAGTCCTACTTCTGTGTTTACCTACTTTGGCTGAAAGTGACGCACTCCGAAGCATGAGCACAGAGCAGGAATGGATGGAGCTTGCTTGCTTAGGGATGGCTGCTTTTCTTCCCTCTCTCTAGACCAGCCGCGGCCCGTGGAGGGAGTTCCGTGGGGCGGAAAGGCGGGGCCGGGGCTGGGGAGGGGCAGGGTGGGGGGTACTAAACACCGGGAAATGGATAATTGGAGCTAAGTAAACAATTAAATAAATAACAAGAATTTCGTAGCGCACGCTGCATCGCATTTTGCGATGCAGGGCCTACAACGAAATTTGTTACTTACTGTTGTATGCTAATTGTATGCTACTTGGCATGCAAGCTGCATGGAACTTGGAATGCTCTATTACCTTTCCATGCTGGAGGTTCTGTGCAGTGTCAGTTGGAGCCTGACCGTGCTTGTTGCCAGTCCCTGTGGTTGTTAAGCTGTTCTACTTACTACAAATAAACCTTGATCCTGGAACTGAATATACCTTTGAGGACCTGGTTATTTACAACACTTACCTCCAACTATCCATATTCCGGTGTTTGGTACCACCCACCCTGCCCCTCCCCGGCCCCCCCTTTCTGCCCCACGGAACTCTCTCCACGGGCCGTGGCCGCTCTAGACTCTGGCACGTCTCCTGTGAGGGAACCTTAGGCCTACTCTGACTCTGCAACGTCACAGAAGGGCTGTCAGTCCAGGAGGTGACTCAAGCAGAGTTTACTGATCTCCACATAGTATGAGGGGGCAAGGAGCACAATCTCACACACACACACACACTGTGAAAGAAGCTTGCCCTACTCCTCCCTGTGCTGTCAATGGCCTGTGTGGAGAAGGAGGTTTGAAATGCTACACCTTGTGCTGTCCCTGTTTATCGAATGTGAGAAGGTGTGCGGTGCGGCTGAACTCTCTGTCACTTTTCTGTGTTTTTAAGATATACTTACACTATTGCCACACAAGCTGTGCCTTTTCTCTGTGCACCTGAGCCATTATTTTATGTTCTGTTAATAGGATTTATAGAGCGCATAGCTGCCCCAGCAACAGGGTTTCCCAGCTCTTCCCTCAGCAGAAGAGGCCTCCAACACCATAGAGAGGCATGAGGGGATGCAGAAGAGCCTAGATTGCAAAGAGCCAAGTTTTAAGCTTTTACCTGAACCAAAGGTGATTCTGCATTTTCCTTAATTCAGGGGCCATACTGTTCCAAAGGGCCGGGGCCAAAATCCGAAAGGAGCGGCCTCCTTATCTCTTTCTTTTGAACCGAGGAATCCCCTTTGCTGGGGCATCTGTGCGCTCAATAAATCCGGATAACATAACATAACTAGGGTGATATGCATGTGAAAAAGTTGCAGTTCATGGTGGTTCAGGAGGGGAGGTGCTCGGCGTGCAGCCTGATTACTTATGTGTTGATTTAGAAACCAAGGCATAAGTGGTTGCAGGGCCGGCTGTAGGGCAGTGCGACTGGTGCGGCCGCACTAGGCGCTGATCTGTGGAGGAGGGTGCTGTGACCTCAGAGGGGTACTGTGTTTAGCAATATCTTATGATAGGAGAGATGAGGGGCACTTTTGCAGCTGGTAGGGAGATAATTAGAGGAGGTGGTCATGGGACGTGGGGGCGCCAAACGTGATTGTCGCACCGGGCGCCATCAGCGCTAAAGCCGGCCCTGAGTGGTTGCTTAAAAGTCAAGAAACAGGATAAGCGATCAAGGCAACTGTAGGCAAACAAACAGGATCCCTTGTATCCGGCAACAAATACTGTAATGTCAAGTTGTCTTCAGTTGCCCTATTGGTCTCTTCAACCGAGGAAAAATAAATGAAGGGTGATGCTCGTAGTACCATGTTTCACCTCTCCAAGTCATTTCTTTAATTCATAATTAATTTTAGTGTTGATGTGGTAAACATATATAATTATAAATAAGTAACTGTGAATACAACATAGACAGCTGGAGGTTCGCTTTTGTTGTCTATTTCATATCACTCAGAACCTCTCGTTGAAAAACATTCATGTGATTGGTTTTTTGCCCTATGTATAATTATATGTTATGTGTAGCCCCCAAAATCACCTGCCCTTAGGTTCAACTGCTACTCAGGAGGGGAAGAGTAACATAGAGCCGTACATAACACGGCTTCTCTTATCTTTCCCAAAAGTAACCAAAATAACTAACCTCCAACCACCCAACCCGCTGCACTCTGCACCATCTCACCTCTTCCACAAGCTGTGCCCGCTGCTTTCCTCCATCAAATCACAGAGCCATTGCAACACTGATCGGCTCTCGTCAGTCCTGTCGTGTAGTGTAGTTCCTATTATCCCAATAGGCTCTGCGCATTGGAATAATATCTTCAATAGTATAGACCTAGGGCAGAGGTTAACTAGGTCTTCTACCGACGATATTAGACTTAAAGTTTTGTGTTTGCCAGCTAGCTCAGAGTTCACTAGAAACTTTCTCGAATAGGCAAGGAGGATCTGAACCTCCCTGGATAGACAAGAAGGGATTTAGTTTCTGACAACCATAGAACATGACAACTTTGCTCTCCCCTAATCAAGAGTGTATCTCTAGAGTCGTGTGAAAACAAAAGACAACTTATTTTACTCAGTCAGTTCAGTGCATTCTTAGTTTCACCAGATTGTAGAGAAAAGGAAGAGACGGGCGTGTTCAATAAAAGATGTTATTTATTGATCAGTCTCTTTTCTCGTACAAGAGAAATGGATCGCTATTATTGCAATACTTATAGTTAAGTAAAGTGCATACAGTAAAGACAGAATTATAAAATAATACTGTAAAAGCATTGATATGGTTTCTGAGCCATATGATACTTTAAAATGGATAAAATAGATACATACATATATACATTTGACTAATCGTACTCAACTGGTGCTTCTAACCACGCCTACCCCAGTGTACCTGACCTAAGCCTAATACGTGGGCGGGAGTAGATAAGTAGCAGTTTAAGTTAAGTTTGTTTTGCCAAGGGACTGACTCAAGAATTCTCTGCAAGGGGTTATTCAGTTCTGTACCTGGGGTCTAGAAGGTTGGAGGGCTGGTATCTCTTATCCCAGGTCTTGATATTCCAGCTGCCTGCGAGGGCTGCTTGGAAGCGCCGGAGCTGGATTACTCGGCAGGAGAAAAGCAGCGTCTCTCTCTCAGCGCGTCAGGAAGGAGGGGCAGCGGCTGTGGGCTTCGCTATCAGCTGGGCTCCTCGGCAAGTCTCGCTGCTCCAATCTCGTCACCACCGCGTGTGTTTGCTTAAGGCAATGTCGGTAATATTTATACCTGAAAGGTGCCGAGATTGACGTAAGGATGGACATAAATACGTCAATAAGGATGTCATACGAACGGGTTCGTTCGCACATTCTTTACTGAAGTTCTCGATGAAATCAAAACAATGGCTGCGGGGATTTTCCCAGGTCGCTGTAGGTTTGATTTGTTTTGAGAACTCCGTATGCCTATCGGGGCTGGAGGAATATCGCTTGCCTAATTAGATGGCATGCGTTATGACTTAATCAGATAACGCGCTTCTGTGCCGTGGTGTGGCTTAATCAGATAACAGGCTTTTGCGCCGTTAGATGGCTGCTAGTTAATTATTAACCAAACCAGGGTCAGGAATAGGGGGATCGATACAGTACCCATAGAAATACATCACACCCACTCCACGTAGACTATGTCCATATTTACAAATCTAGGCATAGTAAAAAACTAGTAGTGCATGTGTATACCGTACCACCCCAAAATACATTCATATGCATTCTGAAAACTGTAAATATGAAATATACGAAAGATAATTATATGTACTATATGCACTCAAGCAGTATAATAATGCTAAATCTATAACGCATATTTTAAACTCAGCATGAATAAAATGCGAAAACTACACATGAAATGGCTCTTAATACAGATGAAAAGTGCGAGACCATTTCATCACAACATAAAATTTGTGTGAACATGCTAGAGGGTAGCTAATGTCTCTAGAGTACCTAAAATAGAAATTCAGTTCTCTAAGAATAGTTTCTACTTTAAGCAGAAGATAAGTGTCCCAAAAAATTGTAAATATTTTTGGATTGGGGAAAAAGGTTCCCGCTGTCTGAAAAACTGATGAGAAAAAATTCCCATATTGTTTTTTAAAAGTTGAAGGCCAAATTCAGGATGTAGGGAACTCCGTGTGCTAGCTTGCTCAAAGTCATTCTTTCAGCTCGGGTGAAAACATCATATCATTCAGACTGTTGAAAAAACTGTCAACAGCTTCTTGCGAAAGTTCCACTAACTCAGAAAAAGTTGTTACCATGCATTCATGAGCATGATTGCCTCCATTGATGTTTTGATCAGCATAGCTGACTGAAGGTCGTACCTGACCGATGCTGCTTTCATCTCGTACTTCACTACCCCTCAATCGCAGTGGTGAAGTCTCCACGAATGCCGTCATCAGGATAGGTAGCCGCTGGGGACAGCACAATGTATGAGCCGTTACCGGACCCAACAAGGTTTCTGCGTCCATTGGCACATCCGATTGTAGTGTCAGACAAGTGTCCAACACGCATTCTTCGCCACATAGCAAGCACCTTAATACAGGCATAACACAATGTTGCCACATCGGTCTAAATGAAAGAAACCAAGTCATGTTCAGGTCCCGAAGCCGTGCTAGTCCAAGGACTTTAGTTATGCGGTCCCGGTAGCCAATGGCTAGGATCGTTTCTTCCCTTGTCGCAGGTGTTTTGTCTGTGACATGGTTTGCCATAGCGAAATAACAGGATCAAAAATAGGATGCCTGCCACTAGTCCCAAAAGGAGAGGAAGTCCGCCAAAAATGGAATGGACAAAGTCTGGAAAAATACCCAGGATGGCTTTGAATGGTGTTAAAGCTCCTGAAAACACTGTCTTAAATACACTTGAGACACCACTGGTATCAGAAATATTTAAGATTTCGTTCAGTATTTCTGCGAAATGTATGGGGGAATTAGTTGATAACAATGAATGAATCTCTGCCGTTGTCCTTGCAATTTGGAGATCATACGTTTCTTTAGATGACGTTAGCCTGGTCGGCGTCTGTAGGAGCACTGTCTTCATTCTGCTTAAAGTATCAATTCGAATAGAAGCAATTTTCAAGTTGGGCCATAACCTTGCCTCCCTGTCTGGAGAATCGTTTGGGAACAATACTCGTTCACAGCACATGACCTTCCTAGTCACGGTTATGAGATAAGGTTTTCCGGGCAGCAAACTACAACATCTGCGATCTACTATTAGAATGTAACTCCCGTTCGGGAGCCTCCTAAAGAATGGTTCTATTTGTGTTGCAGGTGTGCCTAGCTGGTAACATGAAAGGTTATTTGAAATCCCTTCACAGGCTCCATGCAAGCTAATACCCTGACACAGAAGTGTACCGCTTAGTGACCTTGCACAATTATTGCCACTAAGAAACACACTCTGGCCTTTACTACTGACACATGCGTGTGTAAAGGGCAAGTTCCATGTTGACTTAATGTACCCTTTACCCAACCTTTCATACTGGCCTGCCTGTATATATTTTTGGCAGTATTGAAACTGGAAAGTAGTTATCAGAATATTTATTATCCCATGTATTATCCATTCAATGACAGGTCGTTCTGACATTGTCAATGGTAATCTCTCAAGTTTTTCAATGCTCAGAATTGTATAGTCAGCACCCTTCTGTGCCAAACTGATTTGTTTATCAGTAATGTTAAAGATATTAAATAATGACGTTGTGTTGATTAAACGCCAAGGCACATAGCCTGAACGCAGATTTTGTAACGTCCAGCCAAGCTGTACAATAGAACGCAATTGGGACTGACCGTGTTGTAACAACAGTAAGTCTTGCGATATTATATCGATTGCTGAAGACACAATGCTGTCCAGAGAATATATTCTGGAGGACAGAGTCATTAACCCATTGTCCACCACAGAAAGTGATTTTTCCAAATTAATACGGTCAATTTCCCGTATTTTCTCTGCCGTCTCAATTTGAGCTTCTTTCCAGGCTTCGTTATAAGCTGCATATATAGAGGCCGCTATGAAACGTTTTTGACGCTGTTTGCGTGGTCCCATAATGAAATCACGCAAGTCAGCACCTTCTGTAAGTAAAGTTAGGTGTTGCTTAATTTCTGCCAGTGTGGATGTTTGTAGCCATTGAAGGCAGAGCTTGCCCACACTGTAGGTGGTTACTATCCCTGGATGTTGTCTTTGGGAATATCTAGGGTCTGGCCTGGTCAATGTGAACCCCTGTATTTTGTTCAGGAATCTGTCTTGACAGTTATTTGTATCTGTGGGCCAGATCAACCCTTTTTTCCATTCAGGATGTGTTTTGTTTTGGTTTAATATATGGTTCACGTCTATCTCAACATCTATAGAGCTATTACTGTTCACTGTTGGCTTTGGAATAGACGGTTTGTTTAAATCTTTGATTTTGGCTAAGCCAAGAAAGGTAGTTTGTTGAATAGTGTCGTTCAAAAATATAATTTGTTCTGGGATCATGCAGGCTCTAAACAATGATTCTATACCTTGTACTTGCCAACTCTTGTACCCCAAACAGTTTTTGCTTCAATATTATTGTTCCAGAAATCAAAACCAAATGTATTCATTTGCTCAAAAAATGAATCTGAATATATCAATTTTGTGTTTGTAAGCATGGTCTTCATACCTGTCTTATTTGACAATTTGAAATAAAATGTTTCTGCTTTACTTGTGTTAAACCCTGAAAAGTATGAATATTTATCATAAAATGTTTTCGAGCTACCTTTTGGAGGAGTAGCACAATGTTCCCATTGGTTATAATTTAAAACATTTCTAGGTTGTGCAGATTTATGTAGATAATGGTTACCATAGTGGTTGTAGCAGAACATCTGATCATAATTAGACGAACCCTGCAAATAATCATGTTCTGTAAATTTAGCAGACATCACTAGGTCAGACATCATATCATTAATACTTTCAAAGTCCCAATCATCAGCAAATGTGCTTGGTTTAACAAAGTCACTCAATGAGATCTTGAATTGGTGTGGATACTTCAGGATTTCAACCGGACCATAGATTTCATAATCAGTTTTGTCCCATGCTACACCGTCTGGTATAGGATTGGCTGTGAAGTTCACTGAAGAAAGTTCTCTTTTCTCGACGTGTGAAGATGTGTGTGGTTTAAGGACCAAGTTGATTTTCTGGCTTGCTGTGTCCATTGTTGCATATTTTCCCTCAATGAAATGTCCCAAGCATAGTACCATGATGAGCCACAGTATGAGGATAAATGCACCTAAGGCCACCCAAAATGTAATCCATGGAGAAATCAGATAGGTTTCTTTCAGTTGTTGAAAAAGTTCCTTAGCTTTATCTTTAAAAGTTTTTGTTGATGGCTGTTTCTTAGATTCACTCAGTTCTTCAGATGAATCATCGAAGTTGATGAAGTAGCCGGATGCTGTTCTGTCAATTGTTCCAATTGCTTCTGGATTACTTTTTGTTCTAGAAGTTTCCTTTGTTTCATCTGCATAGTCATATGTTACTTCATTGTAGGTTGGTGTGTCTCGACTAAATGATTTTATTTGGGTTTTTAGAGGTTTAAGTTCCATTGCTTTATTGCATAGTCCTTGTTGATGTTCTGTAGGCATTTCGAATGTGATTAGCCTCTTAGTTTGAACCTCTGGATTTGTAGCAAACATTGGTGTTCTACTACTTCTTGGGAGTCCACTTGGCCTACTGTTTGTTATCGGCCACATGATTGTGGTTTTACCAGGTCGATAGATACAACTCTGTTCTCCTTTTTACCAGCAAGGGGCGGTAGTACTACTGATCTTGTCCCGTTGACAGACAAGACAGGAACTGCTTTTCTGTAAGAAGGCCCAAATTCCTTCTTTACCGCGATCTTCTCTCTGACTAGATCCCCGACTTTTGGAATCCAGACAGGCCTTGCTGGGACAGGTGGTTTCTCTTCAGTGGTTGTTGGCTGCTGTTTCAACTTTATGTTGCTCAGGTCTTTCCTTGTTTCATTTAAGTCCTGTAAAATAGCCAAACGATCTTTGATATCAAAGCATTTATCTTTAACCACTGAAGTCTGACTATCAAGATCTTGGATCATCATTCTAGTCCCGAACAATAGTTCGTACGGACTGAATCCTTTCAGAGAATTTCTTGGCAGGTTATTTAGACTACGTTGGACACTTATTAAATGTTTGACCCACCCAGCTCCCGAACCTAATACCTTTTCCATTATAGATAGCTTTATGCCTTGGTTTTTTCTTTACACCATCCCGTATCCCTCAGGAAGGAAGTGAGAAGAGTCCCGCTATGCAATGCTCATTTGGTCATGCTTCCCCATAAGCTTGAGGGCTAAAGGGAAAATATTAGTCAAAACGTAGCATGCTCCTAGCGTATATGCCATTATAGACTCGCAAATCTTTTATAACAGTCCAGACGTCAGCCGAGCGCTGGGGTCTACATTATAAGTGAAAATTAGTCTTTTTATGTTAATATGACGCTTTTTTTTATTATGATGGGTACTTTCTTATTGTTGTTGTTTATCTGGAGCGAAATGCCATGGCAATAGTCCTCCTCGCTCGCCACTGCGATCTCTGTTACAGCCTGGGCAGTTTTTTGCAAAAATGTGATGATGCAGACTCATGCCTGGCCACCAGTACACTGATTGGAATTCTTCTAGGGAATCTTTTAGCTTGAGGTGTCTAAGACCCTCACCCATATGTGCGTCTGCGATTAACAAGCTTCTCCTGTCCATGTTTGGAATTACTCTGTCCCCCACTCCAGGGATTCGAGCAAAAGGAACGGAGTTTGCATCGATTATGTATGTATAGTTGAGTGGGTAATTGATCGGTAGCGCTGAGCAGTCGCCTTTTGATGACGTTCTCACCGCCAGCACTGTTTCACCGTCAATGTATTTTACTGTACGCTTTTTTGTAGCTACGGAAGCCGATTTAGTTGCAACCGCTGTGGCTGTCTCAGCCAATGAATTCCCTGCAACGTGAACGCCATCACGCCGATGACTCACTGAATGTATCACGTGAGTTTTTGGTAGTTCTTTCTTTAAAAGAACTACTTGTTCCCATAGCGCTTTCTGCTTTATTGTGGCACCTGTGTCATCTTTGTAACCATTCTGAATCCATTTCTGCAAATCGTTATTGTATGATTTGACGCAGTAATGCGAATCGCACACTATAAGTGTCGGGAATTCGCGATCGGCATTATCTAGCGCCATTTTTAACGCTATAATTTCAGTTTGTTGTTCTGAATTATTCTCCACTGAGTGTGTTTTTGTCAATAGAGGTCTTAGTTTACCTCCGCGCCACACTTCTTTTGTAACTTCACATGTGGCGTTGTATGCTTGCTCTCCCCAAACCGAGGGTTGAGCATGTCCGTCTGTATAGATTTCACAGGCGTATTGTCGTAAGGGCAGAATGTCGATTGGCAGAGGATATTCTCTTTCATATTCTAGATATTTTATTTCCTTCAATTCCGGATCAAAATAGTATTTTACTTTGTTTGTAGCAATAGAATTTACCCATTGTATCCACTCTGGATTCAATGCCGTTGTCGATAAATTACATGGGGTTGTTAATGCCTCAAAAGCTGATTCTGCTGTTCTGACTGTAATACGTCTACCGTCAGCTTGGTCTTTTTCTCTTGCTACAGCCGTTTGAACCGCATGAACAATGTTTTCTTTAACGCTGAACGTTTTTTCAGCTTCTGTGTACAAGTGTGATTTGTATGCAATTGGTACCTTTTCTCCCTCATTAGAGGTCAGGTATGTGAATCCGCATCTTCCTGGGATGACTCGAATCACAAGGTTGCGTGTGTTATCACATGTTTGTAATTTTGTTTTAACTAACATGTCTGTTTGTAAAGATCTCAAAATTTCTGTGTGTTTTTGAGTCCAGTTGATTCTTTTAAAATCTGGTTTTATTAGATCATAGAGAGGTTTAACTCTCTCTGCATAATTTATAATGTATGTTCTTCCGAAATTTAGGAAGCCTAGAATTGATTGCAAGTTTTTTAATGTTTTAGGTGCTTGGATTACAGCACATTTCTCTAGGAAATTGTCAGCCAGGCTTTTGCCTTCACTTGATAGTTCATATCCTAAAAACAGAACTGTTAGATAGGCAATTCTTGACTTTTTAAAGTTGAATTTGTAACCCTCTGCTGCGAACCCAAGTATTATGGTGTTCACTTGCTTCAAGTGAGTATCCAAGTCATCATCTGTTAGATAGATGTCGTCGACATAAGATAATGCCTCGTCATCATATGTTTTTAGTAATTCTGTTACTCTCGCTGAGAATAATCCTGGGCTGTTCTTGAACCCCTGGGGCAAACGACAGAAAATTTTTTGCGTGCCATTTATTGAGAACGCCGTCAAATATCTGCTCTCTGGTGCTATATTTTGACAAAAGAATCCATTAGAGATGTCTAATGTTGTTTTGTATTTTTTTTTGCGCACTATGTTATTCATTAGTGCAGCACTATGCGAATTTTGTACTGCAAAGGTTTTGCAACATGAGTTAAGATGTCTGTAATCCAAAACAAGACGATATGAATTGTCTGGCTTGGAGACAGGAAACAAAGGTTTGTTCATTTGTGAGGTGCAAGTTTCAATCACCCCCTGGTATTCAAGTTGATCTAGGATCTCTTTTACCTGTTTTTTAGCTTCTTGCTTAATTGGGTACTGCCTCTGTGCAGTAGGTTGTGATTTTAACTGGATTTTGTGAGGAGGAGAGTCCTCATCCCATCCCACATGATTTTTATATAAGGCAGGGGCTTGAGCTACTGCCCACTTTCTTGCAAGTGTATATTTTTTATGAATTGGAATATGATTTGAGAAGGCAGGCATAATTATTTCTTCGCCATGTGGGCACTCCCTGACAAACTCGGGTGGCCAGTCTCTTTCAGCTAGAAGGATGTCATAGCCCTTGGAGAGATTATCCCAAAATAGACCCCTTATTTTTCTAGTCTTATCCCCTTCTATACGCAATGTTATTTCATATATTTTATGAGGTTTGCTAACTCTGGTATCTGCAGTTTCCACTTGAATATATTCATTCGTGTCCACTGTCTCCAGATGATTCATAAGGACTTTGCGAGCTATGCTCACTTCTGCTGCGCTGTCTAGCATTGTCTGAGCCCATTCTCCGTTTTTCAGCTGTGTCCTCAGTATTCTCGGCATGATTTATTACTTTAATACTGGCTACCTTCTTCTTTGGAAATTGTAATTTTTTATTTTGATGAGCAGGTTCCTTGTCTTTGGACTTGACGTGCTCTTCCCTGTGTTCTGATCGTCCTCTTCTTTCCGATTTCTGCGAGGAAGTCTGAAAAGATTGAGAGGGACGTGTATCAATATCTTGATATCTATCAGGTTTTTTTTATATTATCCCTATTTCTAAGGTTGTATTTTTTCACAGAGGCCTCCCTTTGGGGAGACTTGCGTCCTTGGTCCGGAGATCTTTCTCTCCGCCGAGGAGACCTTCCTCTGTACTGGAATCTTTTTTCTTTAGGAGTGGATTGTTTATTTCCATCCCAGCTCTTTTTTTGAGTGTTTAGATTATTTTTAATAAATACCTTTTCAGGACTTTCAATTAGTTGGGGTTTCACTGGTATTCCACCCAAACTATCTCTTCCTAGTTCTTCATAGGATTTTTCTATAATTCTGGCAATTTCAGATAGTTGGTCTGCTATATTTGTCTCTTTTAACCTCTGGCGGATCGCCACATTTGCTGCTTCTCCCTTTATGTTGGCTAATAATATTGCCGAGACCTGCTTGAAGTCTTTCAGTAATTTCATACCGAGAGTTAAAGCGGGTTCTGGACCGTATTCGTCTTGAATTTGTTTTAGCACATCTGGTATTACTGACATGGATGTTACACCATGTGTTTTTGTGTAAATGGAAGCAAAGACTGTTCCCCAAGTGTCACAGTCCTCCACATGTGGTGCGATTCCCATTGGAAGACAGATAGTCAGAATCCTATGTTTCTCAACAGGGGTGGTATCTGGAAACACCGCCTCTATTTGAGTGATTTTTTGTGCTAGCCAGAAAGGAATTTGTTCCCGTTTTGCGGGTACTTTACCTAGACAGGACTGTATGTTCTGTGGTGTAATTTTATTTGTGTTCCCCTGATGAGGGGCCAGCTGTGGAATTTTAATTGCTGGTTGGACTGTTGAAGTCCGCATTACATATTGGACTAATTGTCTATGTATTTTTATTAATTGTTTTAGCTGTGCTAAAAGGTCTGCTGCAGGCATTTCTTCAATGTCTGGATGTGGTGTGTATCCGGCTAGGACCGGCCACGTCGCTCCTGGTCTACCTAGTGGACCGAGCCTGGTGATGTGATTATTATGTTTTAGGGTGCAATTAAACAAGAGCAGGTGCTCTTGGAATTTGAGTGGTATTTCCACCTCCTCGAAAGGAGTGTACTCATTAGGAGGTTCCTCTATTTTGTAATAGTGGAAGTCCTTTGTTACAGCGTTTGCTGCTGGAAAGTTTATCCATGAATAGAATACCTCTGTCTGCCGATATTCGTGTGCCTCAATTACGAATATGACTGTACCACCTCTCGATGTCAGTCCATTTTCTATAAGTTTTAAAGTTATAGATTTCCTTATGTTGACCGGGATGAGTATTATATCCGGGTCATTTTCCAGCAGAGTATTATCAGCTGCTATGAGCTCAGCTGCTATTCTAGCTGTCTCCCTTTCTACTTCACTGTTCGACATGTTACTGTTAGAAAGGTTATTTTGTTTGTTTGCAGATCAGGTTTCCACGGAAACAAAGATTAGATGCACAATATTTTGGAACAGTGTATCCTTCAACGTTGAATAAACCAAGAACCATACATAGGAGTCTCCTCCTGCGAGGTTTGGCGGATATTAACCTTTCACCCACTCCAGACGTCTTTGGAGCATTATGGAAAAAAAGGGGCTCTGTGTGAAAAAGCACGACTGAGTTACTCTAATGTCTTGCGTTAGTTTTATCGCCTATCCAAACCGTTGGGCGCCATGTAGTGTAGTTCCTATTATCCCAATAGGCTCTGCGCATTGGAATAATATCTTCAATAGTATAGACCTAGGGCAGAGGTTAACTAGGTCTTCTACCGACGATATTAGACTTAAAGTTTTGTGTTTGCCAGGTAGCTCAGAGTTCACTCGAAACTTTCTCGAATAGGCAAGGAGGATCTGAACCTCCCTGGATAGACAAGAAGGGATTTAGTTTCTGACAACCATAGAACATGACAACTTTGCTCTCCCCTAATCAAGAGTGTATCTCTAGAGTCGTGTGAAAACAAAAGACAACTTATTTTACTCAGTCAGTTCAGTGCATTCTTAGTTTCACCAGATTGTAGAGAAAAGGAAGAGACGGGCGTGTTCAATAAAAGATGTTATTTATTGATCAGTCTCTTTTCTCGTACAAGAGAAATGGATCGCTATTATTGCAATACTTATAGTTAAGTAAAGTGCATACAGTAAAGACAGAATTATAAAATAATACTGTAAAAGCATTGATATGGTTTCTGAGCCATATGATACTTCAAAATGGATAAAATAGATACATACATATATACATTTGACGAATCGTACTCAACTGGTGCTTCTAACCACGCCTACCCCAGTGTACCTGACCTAAGCCTAATACGTGGGCGGGAGTAGATAAGTAGCAGTTTAAGTTAAGTTTGTTTTGCCAAGGGACTGACTCAAGAATTCTCTGCAAGGGGTTATTCAGTTCTGTACCTGGGGTCTAGAAGGTTGGAGGGCTGGTATCTCTTATCCCAGGTCTTGATATTCCAGCTGCCTGCGAGGGCTGCTTGGAAGCGCCGGAGCTGGATTTCTCGGCAGGAGAAAAGCAGCGTCTCTCTCTCAGCGCGTCAGGAAGGAGGGGCAGCGTCTGTGGGCTTCGCTCTCAGCTGGGCTCCTCGGCAAGTCTCGCTGCTCCAATCTCGTCACCACCGCGTGTGTTTGCTTAAGGCAATGTCGGTAATATTTATACCTGAAAGGTGCCAAGATTGACGTAAGGATGGACATAAATACGTCAATAAGGATGTCATACGAACGGGTTCGTTCGCACATTCTTTACTGAAGTTCTCGATGAAATCAAAACAATGGCTGCGGGGATTTTCCCAGGTCGCTGTAGGTTTGATTTGTTTTGAGAACTCCGTATGCCTATCAGGGGGCTGGAGGAATATCGCTTGCCTAATTAGATGGCATGCGTTATGACTTAATCAGATAACGCGCTTCTGTGCCGTGGTGTGGCTTAATCAGATAACAGGCTTTTGCGCCGTTAGATGGCTGCTAGTTAATTATTAACCAAACCAGGGTCAGGAATAGGGGGATCGATACAGTACCCATAGAAATACATCACAGTCGGACAAGCCTGTAATTCCTTTATGACATAGCAACGATTTGTAACAATTTGTGTTACACACTGTTGGTAAGTCATAGTAGCTAGATTTAGAATCTAGTGTTCACACAAGTGAAAGTCATACGTAACAATTGCATTGTTGATACTTCTTGGAGTCAAATTTTGTGTCATAGCCGTTAATAACAAGAGTTTGCCCAATTACAATGGAACTATATTAAGATGTTACTAATTGAAAGCTGAAATGTCTTTCAAAACTCCAGAAGGTCCATGTTTGTGAAGCCCCTGAAGGGGTCAGTGATGAGATACCATGATCCACGAATAGCTGACTTTATAAGTGGATGGGTAGGAAGGCCAACTTGATGAGAATAGTTGGAATACGCTAAAATTCTTGGTGTCAGTGTTACTCAGTGGTCCAAAGTTTAAGTGTGTATATGGCTGAACTTTCTTCTCCCCTTCAAGGAACTCCTGGGCAGGATTGAAGCTGTTTGGAATGGCAGCATGGTGGGTACAGGCATACGATAGTCTTCTCTGAAGTAATTTGTCTTTACATCAAGTAAGAACTTTCCATTTCATCATGACTTAGTGTTCATTTACTCTATATAGTTTGTCAACACAATGAATAAGATGGTTTGCCATTTACAAGGAAAGAATGTTAAGTTTATGTATTTATTTATTTTGAAAGTTTTATACAGCGCGAACATGACCACCAAGGGTATCAGAGCGCTTTACAGATTATGCATCAGAAAGGTTATCAGCAAACAAAACAGAATAAGCAAGGCAACAGAATCAAAGTCTAATTGACAAACATTATCCTGAGGGAAAAAACAGAAACAACAGAATCGACAGCGCAACAAGGTCACAATCTAGAATTGTCCAAGAAACTCGTGAACCAGGAGGCTGGGCCAGAATCAACGGGTATGGACCAAGAACCAAATGAAGGAGCCATGCCAAGGAAGAAATTTCTTCATCAAGAGTCCTTTGACTTCTTTTTTGAAGAAGAGAGTGCAGAGGCTCACCCTGACTTCCGGTGGAAGGGAGTTCTAAATCCTCGGAGCCATCCCTGAGAAGGTTCGGTTATATGTCTTTTTTTTCTTGAATTTTTGTGGTTTTAGCAAAAGGGTGCTAGCACTTCTGGAGGCTCTAGAACCGCAGGAGAGCTCCAGTTTCCGAGTGAGGTACAGCGGGTTCTTGAAGTGGATGGCCTTGTGAGCCATGCATGCAATTTTTAACTGTATTCGACCTTCGTATGAAAGCCAATTAAGGTCCCGCAAGTCCGGAGAGATGTGGTGGTATTTTTTTGTGCCAGTTAAGAACCTAGCAGCCGAGTTTAGGGAAGCCCTAAGAGGAGGCGTCCTTACTCTAGGCAGGCCGCAAAGTTTTGCGCTCCCATAGTCCAGCTTTGAGATCACTAATGCTTGTACTGCCACCTTCAAGTCATGAGCAGGGAGAAAGGGTTTGAGTTTCCTGAGTAGGCTGAGTTGGAAGTTCGCTCCTTTGGTGAGGGCACTGATGTGCTTCTGCATGTTCAGACTTTTGTCCAGAATGATACCCAGAGAAGATGCCGAGTCCACAAGGTGCGGTCTACAATTAAGAGCAGTCAGCTGATTCAGCCATTGCTCCATGACAGGAGATTGGTAGTGGGGTGAGATCAGGAATAATTCTGTTTTAAGAGCATTTAACTTCAGGTGATTACTTGTCAACCATCTTTGTGTTTCCAGAAGGACTGAATTGAGAGACTGGATGTCTTTGGGGGACGCGATCTTTCATGTATAGTTGGGTATCATCCGCGTACATATGATAATGAATGCTGGATGATTTTAGAATTTCTTATAAGTTGAATACAATTCACATGAGACCCAAACATAGCAATGAAACACACATCACTAGTCTACAGGAGACCAAAAGCAGTACATGTGCATCTGTCAGATACAGCGTTGTTATTTCTTTTCTTGGTAATCTGTCGGCAGTGATGCAGTAGTATATAAAAAGGCAAGATGCCAGGTGTATTAGTGGAATGTAATCCACCTTAAAGTTAAAACGTCAGTGTCATTATTTGCTTGCCCGGGCACCTTAGACAGAACACCGGTCCTCATGCTTACTCTTTTGTTCTGAATAAAATAAATGTGGGTCAGGTGTGCAAAGATACTGGTCACACAAAGTAGTTGCACTTCGTGACACACATTTTTGTGACCAGTTTCTAATTTTTTGAATTAATGTATGTATTAATAGGTTGTTTCACAAAATACGAATCCGAGGGGGGTTGGAGGATGATTGTTCTAATTAATATTGATTAGATAGATCTCAAATGTTGACTCCGTGTGATTGCCTAACTTCACGTGGATGGTGTTCTGCAAGGGACAAAAGACCACCATCCTCGTGAAAGTGTTCCAAAATTGATTCTTGTTTTTTAAAGCAGCACACGTTTCTTGATGGAACAAAAAGATTTTCCATTTTGAGAACAGGCAATACTCCCCTACACCACAGTCTATTCCCACTAAAGCTGCTCCTATGATTCACAAAGGGTGAATGTGTCCAAAATGGATCCATTCCTCGATCCTTTGCGAATCAGTTACCACCCAACTTACGGGGCAGAAGCTGGTCAATGTTTGCAACTGGAATTATAGTTGCAAACCATTGATACATGAGGTATCTACTCAAATTTGGAAGGACTGCCCAAAACACACCACTTCCAAATTGAGAATCGGTAACCATTTCTAGACACATTTTATGAGTTGGCTGTAGTATATTAGAAAAAGCTTTTTACCAGTTGCATTACGTTTGATTTAGCTAACTGGATGGTTTCTGACTGGTAAAAAGCTTTGTATGGCTGGGCCTATGATGGTATTAATAACACACACGGCAAGAATGTGTGTTTTCTGATCCAGGCTTTGGCAAATCGTTTTAGGGAGGTTCCAGGAAAAGTAAGAAACACTGAGATGTTGGGGCAATAATTAGTAAGGAAAACAGAGAGATAAAAAAACCTGACTTATCTTGCCAGAAGCAGAAGTCAAAAGAGGAAGAAGTTAGGGGCCTTGTAGTAATGTGGATGCAGTGACACCACACAGCTCCTCTGATGTGTTGACTGCTGATGGAAGAAGCTATGCAAGAGATACAGTCATATCATTCTGCCTCTTTTCCTAACTATAACAGCCTTTGGGTGAGCAAAACATTAAACCGAACCTTCCAGCAAGTGTAAATGCATGAACTATATTTGTACACCCAATACACAAATTTGTTGTAATGTTAAAAACACAGAAGGGATTAAACCATAATACTTTACCCACTGAACTCCTGACCCTAACTCGGTGCATGGACTGATGGTTAGACCATGTCTCGAGAATAAGCCTGGAAACTTATTGTACAAAGGTTTCGGAAGCAGGCACTGTGTGTTCCTACTTCATAAGAAAAAATGGCCATAACAGAGCACTTGTATTTCTCACTACTGCCAGAGGTGCTTCCAGGATGAGAAACAAAGTATTTTGTGAGAACAGAGTTGGCAGTGGGGGGTCAAAGCATGCCTAAAAGAGAGAATTATGAGAAATCAAGACTACCTCTTTGTTTTATCATTTCTGTTGGTACTTTGGACCTAGTATGATGTTATTCAGAGATGACTTCTTGCAACCAAATATGCGAGAAATTAAAATTACACCTGCGTAATTTGGAGAATTTTATGTTACCCTTGTTACGTGAAATTGTGAAGATTAGAGTATAAAGCCACTTCACATAATTATGCACCATTCGCTGTAAAAATTACTGCTCTATTATTTACTGATAACCTTCATTGCTCCGGGTCCGGTTGTACCCGTCCCATTCATTACAAAGTGGAGATAAACATCTCCCGACAGAAAAAAAGAACAAAGGAATGCTGGGACCCTAACCCCAGCCCCCCCCACTGGGAGTACACAAGCAGTACTTAACCAGCATTCCGCCTGAACTACCAAGCCCCCAACAGGAAGACCAGCCATCCAGGAGGGAGGGCAGGGCGTAAGAATGGGACGAGAACAATTGGACATGGAGTAATGAAGATTACCGGTAAGTAATAGAGCATTACCCCCAGGTCTCTTATGTCCTCGTCCCATTCATTACAAAGTGGAGAATACCAAAGCAAGAAACCCAGCCTTCCAAAACCAAAAAACACACCCCAGAAACCACACCAAGCAGCAGCATACAAAGGGAAGCATAAGGGGAAACAGAGGACGCCCAAAACAAAGGACAGTGAGGAGGACAAACAAGAAGAAGTCCCCCAACCGGCCAGAAAACTAGAACAGGTGAGCAGGGACACAACCAAGGAACGGAAACCAGAACCAAGGAAAACACAATGCCACAGTGACAGCAAGGAGATAGCTAAACAGAGAAACGGAAAACAGAGCACCGAGGCCGACTAAAGGGAAAAAAACAACCAGACAAGCAGAGGGGAGCAGGCCAAAATGGAATCTGAAAAAGAGGCTCCCTAAAAAGACCGCAAAGGCTAATCCCCAAAAGGGCAACAGCCACCAAAGCAACCAATACCCAGGAACGCAGCGGGCCAGAGAATACGAAGCCCCTAACAGGACACGACCAAGGGCGCCCACTGGACAAAGGTCGACAAGCCCAGCACCACCAGGCAGGCACACAGTCCAGCCATCAGCAAGACATAGAGCAAGCCCCACCAAGAAAGAAGGGAAGCCCCGACAGACAAAGCGACAAACAAGCCACCCCAAAAACACGAGGGAAAGAAAGGAAGGCCCCAGAACCCCGATGCAACGGGCAAAAAGGCCAATCAGAGGACAAACTTCAACAGCACTGGACAGCCACACCGGAGAAGGGAAACAGGAAAGAGGCCAGGGCCAGGAAACAGGGCAAAGGCACGAACCCAAAGGATCACCCAAGGGCAGGGCCACCCAGACCAAACCAGGAAGAGGAGAAGCAGCGGCCAGGCACCAGCCCCCCCCCAAGGACCCAGCCCACAGAGAGCCCAGAGGACAAAGCCCCCGAAACCCCACTGAGGAGGACCAGGCCCCAAAAAGAAAGGCCAGAACCAACCACCAGAGCCACCACACCAAGCACCCAGCCTGGGAGGAGGAGAAGGCACGGTGAGAACCGAGGAACAGGCCAAGAGCCAGCAAGGCAAAGGCACACACAATAAAGCCAGGGAAACAGGAACACCGAGCACCCAACAGAAAACCAGCCTCAGAAAGAATGAAAGACCAACCAGGAGGACTAGACAGCCAGACTCCAACCCCAACCAAACTGAAAAAGGGCAGGGGAAGAGCCAGAGACCAGAACCCAGAAGGCAAAACGCTGCACACGGACCAAGGCCCGAACCGAACCAGGGTCCGACATGAAATACCAGAGCAGCTGGCGCAGGTGGGCCAACCCCCAAGTCTGCAAAGACCAGGGCAAACAGAAAAGGTAGAACAAACCAGCCATAAACACCCCCCAAAGAGACCAGGCAGACAGTCGACCAAACAACAGACAGGCCAACAACGACCGAGACCTACAAGCAAGAAACTGCATTGACCCAGAAGGGGTGGGAGAGGGCCAGCAGCCACAACCCCGAAATCCATAACCCCGAGGGGAGGGAAACAAAACCCCCAAAACTAGCAAAGCCAGAGAGGCAACAGAAGCCACGGGCGGAAGCCAACCAGACCGCCCAAGCCCACAAACTCCATGGCCAAATCACCCACCAAGGGAGGGCAGGAGCAGGGGAAAAACCCACAGGGGAGAACCAAGACAACAGAGCGCCAAGTAGATGGGAAGCCAGGGCCAAAGCCAAGCAACCCACCTGACCAGAAGGACCCAGCGGCCCAACCCCCAATCAGGGAAGGCCCAAGACGGCGAAGGCCCCAGCAGAGCAGACGAAAAAGCAAAGGCCAGGGAGGGCCAGAGAAGCACAAGGCCCCCACCAACCTCACCAACCCACAGCAGCAAGCTCCAGGAAACCAGCAGCAAGGCAGGCATGCACCACAGGGGGCAAGACAAACACCCCGTGACTGCCCCCCGACAGACACCGCCAATGAGAGCGGGACCAAAAGGGGAGGGGGGCACGCAGGGAAGACAGGAGCGGCTGACCAGGCAGAAGACCAGTGCAGCTCGAAAAGGGGACCCAGGCCACAAGGGCAGGACCACCCCACCTCCGCAAGGACCAGGAAATGACCACAGAGCCACCCACAGGCGGAGACCACACAGCCAGAGACCACAAGACCGGACCAAAAGCCCAAACCCAACAGAGCAGAGGAGAGCAGGGAGACAACACGGCATGGACCCAAGCCCGGGAGACTCTCAACCAGAAAACAACCAGGCCCGACCCCGACGAACAGCAGAGGGCAACAACCAGCAGCAGAATCCAGGTGCACCTGACCATCCAGGCCAGCACAAGCTGGCCACTAACCAGCCCCGACCCACCAAAAAGGGCAGAGACCAGGGCCCGGCAGGCAAACCCAGCCGGAGTCAGGGAAGGCCCGACGAAAAAGACACCGAGAGGCTGTAACGCAAGAGGAACAAGCACCACAGCCTGTTGCAACCCCAGGCAGATATGCAAACAGGGAAGGCCCAGACCCAACCGAGCACAACACCCAGAAACCAGGCAAGAACCGGGGAAAGACAAGGCCGCAAAGATGTAGCCCAAAACCAGACAAAGAGGGGCCAGAGACCCCAAGAACAGAGCAACGCCCAGCGGACTTGAGCCCCAGAGACAGCCAACTTGAAAACAAAAGCTACAGGCAAGAGCAGGGCCCAACAGGGGGCAAAGGCACGACCCCAAAGTGTCTGCAAACCCAGGTAGGCACCCAGCCAGGGAACCACAGGCAAGAACAAACAGAAGCACAGGAGAGACCAAAGCAGGGAAGACCAACGCACCATACCACAATGAAGGGAGCGCCTTATTCAGTAATCAGTATTTGCAAATGCAAATTTGTTCGCCTATTGATTCAATCAAAAAGACAGATTTCCTTGAATCCACAGATCCACAATTTATTGCACGTCACTTTAGGATAGTGTTTCCACAACGATTATGACAGTTCATCAATATTGATTGACAAGCTTGTAGCAGTTCATCAACAGAAGTTCCTAATAAGTTAAGCCAACGCATTTCGACCAATGTAGGACATCATCAGGCCTGAAAAGGAAAACAAAACACTGTTCATATTTGCCATACCACATAATTAAAATCATCTTGATTGACAACACAATTTCCTAAGTATTAAATTCTTCACATTATCATCAACATCCCCAATATGTCATTGTCATCGTCATTAACAATGTCCCTCTATAAGGAAGGTTGCCTATATAACAATCTCAGCAAAAGTCGATCATAAAAAGCAAATTGCAAACAATTCTTAAAAACAACTAAATAAAGGGAGAAAAACATATTCATCCTATATGTAGAACACTCAAAGAGGAAACGCGGCACAGGAGTGGCAAGGGAAGCAAACAAGCTAGGAACCCGGACACAAAGAAGGATGAGTCAGTGACTCAGCCAGGGACAAACCAGGCTCAACCCCACTCAAACACCGAAACATAAGTGAGCAGGACCGAACAGGGCGGTATGTCCCCAGGCCTGGATACCAAAGAACACAAACAGCGCCACTGAACTACAATGCCATAGGCGCAAACAGGAGCAAAACCATCCCAACCGCAACGCAGCACACACACGGGGGCCAGATGAAATGAACAAGCCCCCCCCAGCCAGCACAAGGCGCACCACAAGCAACCACACCCAGGCAGGAGGAGGAACCAGCCCGGGTGCAGCAAAGCATGCGCACCTCCACTGAGCTACATACCTGCCACTGTGGCCCCAGACAATGCAGCAGCGAGGACATGTAGCAAGGAACCGCCGTGCACCGCAGGGAACAATGAAGCAGCAGCAGAAATAGAAACAGCTATGCGGGACTCACCCGAGGGGGCCGGGAGACAGGAACAAGGCCCCCCCTTCTCCGGCAGTCAGCCCAAGCTGCCCGACCAAAACCACGCCAGGACAGGAGAAAGCAGGAAGGGGAACCAGGCAACAAAGCACGTCATCCACCCGGCTAGGACACAGGAAGACGCGCCTAGCAACCCGGAAGGAACCGGGAGGCTGGTGTACCAGCTGCAAAGGGCTGGCCGGCAAGCAAGAACCGGCCAGGAAATCCAAGCCTCCCAGCAAGGGTGGCACACCACCAGACACCCCAACCGCACAGCCAGGCAGCCGGACGGGGAATCCCAAAGAAGAAAGCCACTGAAGCCCAGCAGGAGCAGCACCAGCACCTCGTCCCAATTCTGTCGACAGACAGAAAAAGAGAACAGGGGGAATGCTGGGTAAGTACTGCTTATGTACTCCCAGTTTGAGGGACTGGGGTTAGGGTCCCAGCATTCCTTTGTTTTTTTTTTCTGTCGGGAGATGATTATCTTCACTTTGTAATGAATGGGACGAGAACAACGGGACCTGGGGGTAATGCAAACATGCAATTTGCATTAAACATCTTCCGTGAGCACATGGGAACAATAGCAGCTATTGTTCACAGTTCTTTTTTTTATATGAACCCTCGCATCAAAAATTTACGCTAAGATACATTTTGCTCTAAATGAAATTGTAAAATGGCAGATTTATGTAATTACACAAGATTTTGAGTAATTTTGCCCTAATTTCGCTTAATTACATGAAAGCAAATTACATGAATTTCTCACACCCCTACTTAAAACCCCACCTTTGCCCAGCTCCATCCTCCCCGCTTCCACAGCCGTGTGCCTCTGTAACCCACTCCCAGGCTGGTCCAATGAATGTGTTCTTCTTAGGCTATTACCTACTATTACAAACATTTATTTTATTTATAAAGTTTTACAAGCACTGTTGTCCAATTATAGCTTTAATCTGGTGCCAAGGGCTCTACCAGTCATTAATGCCTCGGCCTGAGTGCGGCTCGGCCTATTACAACTGTAATTGCCAGAAGATAAAAAGCTGTAGTAGAATAAGAACATTGCCCCCCTCCCCCCCCACCTCCCCATTAAAATCAGCTTCTGGGGTGTGTCAATTCTTTTATGCGCTGGGATTTCGCTCCTTGTCAAAATATATGGTTTACCTATTTATTATGTTTTTTTTCATTTGTATGTACTTTTATGGCCCTGGTGGTCGAAATAAAGGTATTTGAACTAAAAAGCTGTAGTTGAATTAGAACATTGCATTCACTGGGGAAGAATATTTTGAGTCCCAAATTGAGGAAAATCTTGGCATTTTGGACAAAAGAACTGTTCCAGCAATTATTGGCCTCTCCCACTTAATTTTCTTTACTGAAGCTCGCAGCGTTCCATTATCCTAAATATTGTTAGACCTAGAGATTCTGGATTGATTTTTTCCTGAAAACTGTTACTTATACACTGAGTGTCAGTGTCTGTGATTCAGTTTCCAGAGCCAACAGAGTAGGGGAGTATGAACAGACCCTACTTTGGGAGAGTCTACTGGGGTGCCCATAGACAGACTCCATACACTTGAGACACCATCTCTTACAAGCCAACTTGTCCAAGATTATAATACTAAGGTCCTATCAGTAATCGTCTTGTATCCTTATTACCGGCTATTTCTAATAAATGAGTTATTTTGTTTGCACAAAGGATAAAGAAATATAGAACCTATATTGTAAAAATAAACACATCATTATTTTCACACGTAATTATTTGTACACATATTTTAATTATTTTAATATACGTTATTATCACGGTGTCTTCATGATTTAGATCATATTGCTGGTATTGAGTGGTACACTAGAGCAGTGCAGAAACTAAAACACTCTCCGAAAGGTCTCCTTATCAGAGAATTGTCAGATTTGCTGTGCATTCAAAGACAGAGGTCAAATGTCAAGCTCTCTCTTCAGAGGGAGCTTGGTGTTTACTTTTCTTTCCCTGACTTCAAGATGAGAGCATTTATGTGACAATCCTGCTGAGTATCCTTGTAACAAGAGAGGGTGCAGGATTTTTTGTTTCTAGCACCAAAAAATGAACTGTGCTGATGTTTCAAATATATCAGAATTAGTAAAAATGAAGCACATTTTTTTTGTCATTCTGACGTATGGTGGAAACAAATATTTGAATATGATCAAAACATATAAATACACTAGGGGCTGACATTTGCACACATTGTTTGTGTGTATCATATTTTGCTGCGCTCCCTGGGACAGCACTTGGTAATAGTCCCCCGAGTGAAGCATCTTCGGGCCGGGGGACGATCCTTCCGCAGCTTAGCAGCCAAGCTATGGAACTCTCTGCCCTTCCAGATCTGTAGCCTGGACCGCCTGTTGGACTTCAGGAAAGCTATTAAAACCTTTCTCTTCCCTCCTGCCTAGTTCTTCCCTGTCCCTTTGTTTGTTCCTTGTGCTTACCTGTTCAGTCTCTTAGCCTCCTTGGTTTTTTCTGCTGCTGGCAGTGCCGGGACGCCTCTTCGCTGAGGCAGCTGTGCTCTATATAAACTCAGGTAACATAACATAACATAACATGTAATGGTCATTTCTGTCATGGTCATGGCGTTTTGGCCGATCGGCTTTTCCTCTTCACACATACAGAGGACCGCAACTCTCACTTCCGGGCGGAAGTCGAGTTGCGGCCTAGTCTCGC
This sequence comes from Lissotriton helveticus, assembly GCF_964261635.1. NCBI lineage: Eukaryota > Metazoa > Chordata > Amphibia > Caudata > Salamandridae > Lissotriton > Lissotriton helveticus. Next base: position 832,576,747 of record NC_136073.1, on the reverse strand, counting down.
ACATAGTCCAGCCTATACTGCTTAGCGCTTCCGGGGGAATCTGCTTAACTACTTCGGTTCCTGCCGGCTCTGCGCTTCGAATTCTTCTTCGGTGACCTGATTGAAGCTGTCTACTGCGTCCTCGACATCGTCCCGTCTAGCAGGTACTCTGAGGTCGCGCAGCTGCCTTGGTCAGCATTTCGTGGGTGCCCTGCTATCGCCGCGCTGGAGCGCTTGTCTTGTTGTTTGCCGTAAAGCGGAAGCGCTTTCCTTGCCTGTCTCGCATCGCGCTGAAGCACTTTTCCTTGATAGACACGCCGCGCTGGAGGGAACCTTTGGGAGGTCCTGACATTGCGTAGACACGCCGCGCTGGAGCGCTATACCCTTTGGGGGGTTGACATTGATAGACAAGCCGCGCTGGAGCGCTATCACCCTTGAGGGGTCCTAACATTGTGTAGACACGCCGCGCTGGAGCGCTATACCCATTGGGGGGTTAACATTGCTTCCAGTTGTTTTTCCCACACCGCGCAGGAGCGCTTTTCCTTGTTTTGCCCATACCGCGCAGGAGCACTTTTCTTTGTTTTGCCCACACCACGCAGGAGCGCTTTCCTTTGTTTTCACCACACCGCGCTGGAGCGCATTTCTTGAGGTTTCATTACATCGCGCTGAAGCGCTGTACCTTGTTTATGTCTATGCTGCGCAGGAGCGCTTACATTTGTGTTGCTGACTCCGGTGGAGCACCATTTCCTTTTCATTGCTAAAGATAACTTTCTGTGTCTTGGTGCTTCTGCTGCCAGGTAGCTATTCATCTGTATGTGTGTTGAGGTGTACGTAGGATTGGGTGGTGTGGGTCTCATCCTAACTGGGTCTTCCTTTGTTTCCCTGCCAGCTGGAGTCCTCAGTCCTACCCCAGTCAAGAGACGTTCCCTCCTGATACCAAGGGCTCCTTCCCATCATCTTTAGGTTCCTTCCCTGGTCCCATCTCATCCCAGCTGGGTGCATCTTTTCTCCATGGGGTAAGGTGGGTACAGGGGCGATAGCTCTTGTCGTCTCTGCGGGATTACTTCGCAAGCAAAGGTAAGCCTTGTGGGGTACCTGACAATTTAATTTCAAAGAGTGTTGCCTGTAATGGCAGTGTGCTACCACACCATGCATACTCCACATTACGCCACTTCACTCGACTTGATGCCCTGCCACTCTATGCCACGCCACTCCATTCTTTCTACGACACTCGACTCAACTGTATGACATGCCACTCCACTCCACGCCCCTCCACACCACTTACCCCACTCCACTCGACACCAATCCAATCTACATCACTCCCCTCCAATCTATCCCACTTAACTCCACTCCAATGTACCCAAATCCACCCCACCCCACCCCACTACACTTTGCTTCAATCTACTGCAATCTACTCCACTCCAATCTGCCCCACTCCACTCAATCTACCCTACGCCACTCCAATCTACCCCACCCCAATTTACCCACCCACCCACTTCCATCCCACCCAATCTACCCACCCCACTCCACCCCAATCTACTCCATCCACTCCAATCTACCCCACTTCAAACTCCCCCACTCTAACCCAACCTACCCCATTCCACTCCAGTCTACCCCAATCTACTCCACTACAATCCAATCTAACCTACTACACTACAATTTACCCCACTCTAATCTACCCCACCCTACCCCAACGTATACCACTAAAATCTACCCCACTTCACTCTGCCCTAATCTACCCCACTCCACTCACTCTAACCCAGTCAACCCCAGCCCACTCCAATCTACCCCACTCTACACCAATCTACTGCACTCCACTCAAATCTACGCCACTCTCCTCCAGTCTACCCCAATCTACCCACTCCACTCCAGTCCAATCGACCCCACTTGAATCTACCCTAATCCACCCCACTCCAATCTACCCCAATCCAATCCAATCACTCCACTCCAATCTACCTCACTCCACTTCAATCCAATTTACCCCAGTCCAATTTACCCGCCTCCATTCTAATATACCCCACTCCACTCCAAACACCACTGCAATCTATCCAACTCCTCTTCACTCTAATCTATCCTAATATAACCCATTCCATGCGACCCCAATCTACCCCACTCTACTCCACTCTAGCCCACTCAACCCAAACCTACTGCACTTCACCCCAATCTGCCCCAATTCCATCTGATCCGCTCCCCCACTCCAATGTACCCCAATCTACTCTAGTCCAATCTACCCCACTCCAATCTACCCCACCCCAATCTACCCCATCCCATTCCAATCTACCCCACTTCCTCAATCTACCACACTCCACTCCATTCTATTCCACCCTATTATGATCCACCCAATCTACCCCACTGCACTCCAGTCTAACACACTCCACTAGAGTATACCCCAATCCACCTTACTCCACTCTCCCCAATCTACCCCACTCCACTCCAATATACTCCAATATATCCCACCCCACTCTACCCTGATCTGCCCGACTCCTATCTACCCCAATCTACTCCACTCCAATCTACCCCACTCTACCGAAATCTACCCCACTCCCCCAATCTACCCCAATTCAATCTACCCCACTCCAATCTACCACGCTAATCTACCCAACTCCCCCACTCCAATCTCCTCCAATCCACCCCACTCTAACCCAATCCACTGTAACCCAATCTACCCCACTCCACTCTACTCTAATCTAGCCCAATCCACGCTACCCCTTTCCACTCTGCCTCTTATCCAATCTACCGCACCCACACTCAACACCACTAACCTTTAGCCATGCTGGACAGCAGCCACACTGGTGTGCATAATGGCTAAAACACATTGCCAAAGCCAGTAGCTCTTGCATAGGCGCGACATATTGGCGTTGTCAATGCTTGTTTTATTATTGCTTTGCAGGAGTTCATTTACCCCAATGAAAAGCTCTTTCTGCCTCGGATTTTTTTCTGTGCATTCTGGGACTTGTAGTCCTGATTTAATAACGGGCTAAAGTACAGGAGTAGCAATTAGAATCCAAGCTAATAGATTCTATACTCGATGAGTGATTAGGTTTCTTATGTATGTACACACTAGCAGGCGGAGAAACACACAAAATTAGGAAGCACTTGCAGGCAGCGGGAGAGAAATGGAGAAAGCCTAGGCAGGCTGGTTCCAAGAACAATAGAGCGCACTCACCTTTGTTGTACAGTCTAGCCAGACCTGTGCAGCTCTATGGTTATAAGGAACCTGCGATGCATCCAAGACAGAAGCATGCACTGCCTGAGGCCTCCTCTTCTTCCAGTCTCTCACTGGTTCCCAGTGGAATCAACGGCGGACTGATGGAGGGTCAAAGGGCATGCGTGCAGCTGAACTTCAGTCAGAAAGCATTGTGTCATGAAGTGCTGTAAAAACAAACCGGACTGAAATGGAGTTAGGTTTGTTAACACAAATGCCCTCCTCAAGACCACTCTGCACTTCCCAGAACCAGCCTGCCCATGACCTCTTGACCCGAGCCCAGGCCCGGAAGGATGTATAGAGAGACCCGTGCTGCGGAAAACAGAGAACATTTTATGACCTAAGTGCTTGTCCACGTGCTCCCTGCACATCAGCCCATCAGGGGCCAGGCACGTGCAAGCTTCGGAAACTAATGCAAGTTTCGGGAAATTAAAATGAATCCTGGAGCAGCCTCATGATTCCTTCACCTCCCTCCAAATCCACCGCTGGACCGCCATCTCATGGTCTGGCCAACTTTACCATCCTGATCAGTGGGCTGAAATGGGAGGGAGGTTTTTGTCACACCTAGGCCCTAATTACGATCGTCCCTGAATGGGGAGGGGGGGAGCTATTTATTAAATTTTATTTAATGCAGTTTTATATAGCGCAAACTTAACCCGAAGGTGTCAGAACGCTTGACAAAAAGGGTATATATATCTCACTTAGTAAAGTTATATACCTGGGTTTCGTTATTTACCAGGAATGAAAAAAATATTGCTCGTATCACAAGTTTCCCCCTTACATTGTGAAATTACATGTGGTTTTTGGTACTTTACATACCACAGTCTGCAAGTACAAGTATGTATTTACCAGACACTTTCTTCTAGGGAATTTAGCCAACTTTGACCTGTTGAAATGTCCCTTGGAAATATTGTGTGTGTGTGTGGTAATGCCTGTATATCTAAGATTTCAGGTATATGCGATAACAGTACTTCCGGATGTGGAACGCACTCCCTATTGACCTCAGATGCAACCCCTCCTTCTCATGCTTCAACAAGCATTTACAATGCAATGGTCTCGGCATTCTTAAAGTTAGAGCTATTGGCATTGCTCATGACATTATTTTTATTTATGTTTTTAAAACATAAATAAATGGCATTGTCATCATAATCACTCGCAAATGCGAGACCTATTGCATTTGCACCCACACAGAGCCACACACACACAGCCACCCACACACACACACAAAGCCACCCACACACACATACAGAGCCACCCACACAGTCATTCACATAGAGCCCCCCACACATACATACAGAGCCACCCACACAGTCATTCACATAGAGCCACCCACACACACACACAGAGCCACCCACGCACACACAGAGCCACCCACCCACACACGGAGCCACCCACCCACACACAGAGGCACCCACCCACACACAGAGCCACCCACACACACACAGAGCCACCCACACACACACAGAGCCACCCACACACACAGAGCCACCCACACACACACAGAGCCACCCACACACACACAGAGCCCAACACACACACACACAGAGCCACACACACACACACAAAGCCACTCTTACACACACACAGAGCCACACACACACACACACACAGAGCCACACACACACACACACAGAGCCACACACACACAGAGCCACACACACACACACACACACACAGAGCCACACACAGGGAACAGAGGCCAGAAAAAACGCTCACAACGAGGGAACAGAGGGCAGGAGAGCAAGCACAACAAACGAGGGGGCAGGAGAGCAAGCACAACCAACGAGGGGGCAAGAGAGCAAGCACAAACAACGAGGGGGCTGGAGAGCAAGCACAAACAACGAGGGGGCAGGAGAGCAAACACAAAGAACGAGGGGGCAGAAGAGCAAGCACAAAGAACGAGGGGGCAGGAGAGCAAGCACAACAAACGAGGGCGCAGGAGAGCAAGCACAACCAACGAGGGGGCAGGAGAGCAAGCACAACCAACGAGGGGGCAGGAGAGCAAGCACAACCAACCACGGGGCAGGAGAGCAAGCACAACTGACGAGGGGGCAGGAGAGCAAGCACAACCGACGAGGGGGCAGGAGAGCAAGCACAAACAACGAGGGGGCAGGAGAGCAAGCACAAACAACGAGGGGGCAGGAGAGCAAGTGTTCTAACCCTCTCTCTTCAGTGGTTCCCCTTCAACTGCACTGGCTCTCCCCTCCATTTGCAATGATCCGCGCCAACTTGTCTGCGTTGGTGCCCTCAAACTTCGCTTCGAGGCGAGAGCATTGAGAGCACTTAAGGGGACAGAGAGCTGGGGGTTTGTTGACATCTGTAACCTCCTTTCAGCCATTCTTATGTTTTCAGGCAGCATAGAAGTTCTACGCAGGCTGGGACTTGTAGTTTCACGTTTTGGTGGCTGCGAGTACAAGCATGCTTAATGCTAGTAACTAGAAAAGCACAGGGCTGTCTGGCCGTCAGTGACGGCGGAACACAGAGAGATGACAGTAGCCCATTAGCCCTCGGGCTATAAATTGATCTCCACAGCTTTTCAGCTGAACGAGAAATGTAAGACCGTCACCAAGAGGAAGGCGCTGGCTGCAGCTCCTTTCATGCGAGGAGACAGAATCCAGTAACGAGTTTACTATTACGTTAAACAACAGGCACCATATCCCTCTATCCGAGAGGAGGGTGGACTCGGTTATGACATTTTAAGCGAGGTCTTTTTTCCAAACCTGATCTTATGTTTTTTGTTTGCTGCCTCAATGCATCTCCCTCACCGAAACCTATGGCAGACCTCCCAGACTGTGCCATGCCAGGCCTAAATTATCCAGGCGACTTTGTATTGGGATACTTGTAATTTACATCTAGAATATGACGAACAGACTGCAATTTCCATAAATTAACTGATTAAATATCAAACTGTGGCCGGTTTTTCCTGTAACTGTGTTGGAGGAGAGGGCCTGGCGCGTGGCCTACTGCGCAAGCTTCTTACGCGCCCTTTCCTCCCAAAGCAGCCCCTGGAGTGGTCAGCTCAGCTGGGTGCCCACGCGGGGGTGGGGGGCGGGGGGGTTGGGGGAAAGGACCATGCCTGATTTGTTTTTCCCCCGGAAGGCTCATTTCTCCTTCGGTTTTCATTCCTGGCAGGGATCGGCCTCTGGCTGCGATAATGCTAAAGCGTGGTTTTGTGCCAACCTTATATAACGATGCTCCCGTTATGCATTACAGTAGAGCACCCTCTGGGGGGTGGAGGGATGGGGGGAGGGGGGTCCGGCCTCACTCGCATGTTAAGCACCAGATAATCAGAAAGGTAATATTTGTCTTTGGTGTGCGTCCCCCATGAGCGGGAATGGTCTTTTCCCCAGTCAAAGATCTATGGAGTATTAAATGGTAGCATAGCATCCCATGAATGGGTTAGTAGCCGAAATCAGAACAAATCTGTCAACGGTGCCGCAACTAAATTCCATATACCTATGAACGTATATGAACGCACGTAAGTTAATAATGTCAAATTGAAAGATGCTCCAGGTTCCTGTGTACTGGGATAAGAAATGACCTTCATAAAGAAGCGCCTAGAAGTTATTTAGTTCACACTGATGGCTATACGAGAAGCCTCGCACACAATCCAAGGCAGCAAGTAGTCCTGGTTCAGAGATACCTTGGTGCAACAAAGAGAGACAGCCAGGTGAATTCATAAAATAAAGCGCCAATTCCCTGATTCCCAGGGCGCGGCGAGATCGGGACGGAGGAGGGCTGTGGGCAGAGGGAAGGGGGGAGGCGAGAGCGGGACACAAGCACAACGAGGGGGCTGGAAAGCAAGCACAACGAGGGGGCAGATGCACAACGAGGGAACAGAGGCAAGAAGAGGAAAGAAAAGCGAGCACTCACCGGAGGACTCGGCAGCTTCTCTACTTCTTCCGGCGACGGTCCAGCAGAAATGGCTTCCGAAAAGCCCCGACATTTTCGGATTCGGGGGCGTGGTTTTCATTCTCTCCTCTTCCCATTGGCTGGAAGGTAAAATTCCAGCCAATGGGAAGAGGAGAGAAAGAAAACAGAAAGAAGCAAAAAAACGCGCCCCCGAATCCGGTCTTCAACGGAGTGATGCCCCTCTCCTCCAATGGCTGGCCTCCGTATAGGAAGCCAGCCAATGGAGAAGAGGGGCGGGTTCAAGCCCCCATACTGAAAGACAAAATTTCTCGCCAGCGAGACTGCGCAAGCGCAGCTTACGCAGGCCGAGACCTAAAAAGGACCTGAAATTCCTTCTCCTTAAACAATACTTTACCGACCAAGTCAACCAACATAGGCACCAATAACCTAATGGATTCCCCCCTCCCTTGGACCTCCAAGAATGGTGTTTCAACCACCTGCGTCTTTCTCCCCTCACTGTACACATAATTATTATGTCTTTGCTGATATCTTTATGCATCCTCATGTCCTGTGATGTTATGCAATTTTCTTTTACTTTGTGTATGTAAAGCGCTCTGATACCCAAGGGTCTAGCTAGCGCTATATAAAACTTTATAAATAAATGAATAAAAATAAATAAATTTAAAGCCTCACTTAGAAACGGGTGTCTAGTAAGTATGGATATGGCGCCTTGCAGTATTTCGCGGGTGTGTTAAATATCTCATATACCAAGCTGACACTTGGGTTATTAGAAACGTATGTGCTTCCTGCATCTATTTCCTCCAGCATCTGAAATTTTTTCTCAAGTTTTCCTCCAATAAACTTTGGCAGGTCGGTCACACCGAAATTTACCCGAAGAAAATTAATTGTGTGGCAGTATTTAAGGACGGTGAACAACACTTACAACACAACTTTTACATCGCAGAGCCTTTACAACGCAACCATTACAACGCAAACTATTACAACGCATTGCTCTGGGGGGCGCTCTAGGATAGGGAATAGGTTAATTTACTATCCAATAACCTTCCCTAGTGTCCACGGGGACTGGAGTTGGAATAGTAAATTAAACTATTCACTATCCAGCACCCCAAAGCACTATGCGTTGTAATGTACTGCGTTGTAATACTTACGTTGTAAAGGCATGCGATGTAAATGCATGCGTTGTAATGTCATACATCCTTTAAGGACATCCAGTCCACCTTATTACAAGTGCATTTTAAGCTATGATACTTATAATAAGGCGGAAGGTATATCCGTCAAGTTGTGATGGAGTAATCCGTCCGTCAAACTCTTAATCAGGCCCTTAATGTTGATCTCTGTGCAAATTCTTGTTTGCACAGTGATTGGAATTTAGCTGTTCTTTTGTAATCTAAGTTTTGGAGCGTGAACAGACTCCTTCCACAAGTCCAGACCTGAGACTAAAATATGAATCCACAGAGGTGGAGAAAAAGATCCCAAAATGCTGTTGTTGACTTCAAACCTAGGTGACATGCTGGTCTTCCATGAGAGTGAGCACTAGGCTATTGATGTAGCAGTTGAAAGAAAATTCATTACCGTACCTCTGTGGTTTGAGGATATGCCAATGTGTACTCTTTTTTATGGCGAAGACACATACATCCAGTTCCGACAGCACGATTAGAGCGGAACTGATCCAAGGAACGCTTGCCAGTGCAAGCCGCTGTCTGAGAAAAATTGAATGACACCATCCTACTAAAAGCAATGCTGGCAGGGAAAAATCTTTTTGGTAAGAGGAGGTATCGGTCTCGTCCCATAACCTGTTCACTTGAATGTTTTGTTCTATTTATATAGTGCCAGCCACCACGGTATTGGCATTGCTGCGCTTTCTGTATCTGGGCGCACTTTTACTTCGATTATTTGAAGGCATTTTCTCATCCTATGATAGTGCATGTTGTTTTATTGGTGTTTAGTTGTGCTTGATTAGTAGAGATTTATGTATTTATTTATTTGTATTTATAAATGTTATATAATGCAAAACATACCTTCGTGGTGTTGGGGATCTTTACATACTGGAGCGTGTTTAATTTTGATAGAAATGTAGGTACAACATTGAATAGGAATGTTTGAGAAGGGAATATATACATTCTAAATTTATCAATTTCTTAAGGAGTTTTTCATGTGTCAAACTCAGGATATCGATTGGTAAGGGGCAGTGTAGGGGGTTGAAGTTTGTTAACCCCTCCTTAAAAAGAAAGTAGCTCGAATGGAGAACCAGGGGTTCACTCAGTGGAGAGTAAGACTTGTGAAAGGGACAGTGAATTTGGAAAAAATGAGGTTTTCGGCCCCCATTTAATGGAGTCGTGGGCTGGCTTCGCTCACAGCTTGGGTGGGAGAGAGTTAGAAAACTTCACAGTGCTTCCAATGAAGGATTCAGCAAGTGTATGCTGTCTCTTGAAGAGAATAATCTCTAAGTGCAGGGAATCCATGCTCCTTAAGGTGGCTGGTAAGAGGTTTTGTAATAGGTGTTTATGGGTTGCTGTGTGAGGACCTTTGTGGGTGATACAGCCTACTTGAAGGTACTTATTGTCTCATTAGGCAGCCATTGAAGATTGAGAAGTACAGAAGTGATGTGCTCCAAGTGTTTGGTGCCTGAGACTAGCCTTTGATGCGCCTGAGACTAGCCTTTGATGCACCATGAAGGGTGCTTTTAAAGAAGGTAAGTGTGTCTTAGGAATCACAAAAACTAGGACCACCCCATAGCCCAGACTGGACAGAACCAGGTGTTAAAGTCAGATTATGTGATATAGGGTTTAATACACTGTAGAAGTCTTAGCTGATGATGCACACTTTTTGCCTGAGTTTCTGCTCCAGGGTAACGTCAAGGGATTTAGTGCAATCAACGCGCGAAGGTTTGCAGTCTAAGATATTGAGCGAGTTGATCCACGATTGAGCAGAAATGTCGGAATGTGCAGATGAGCTAAGGTTACATTTTGTTCTGAATTTCAGCTTGAGGCAATGACTCGTAATCCAGGAATGGGTGTCTTCTAGGATAATTGGTTGAGGATGTGATATCATATGCTGAGTATTCTATGAGGTGTACCCAGGTGTCATCGACTTAAAGAAGATAAGTGACGTTCTGAGACAAAGAATAGAGTCACGGTATGATACTGTGGGTTATTTTTTTTTGTTTGCTTGTGAATTGTTAGAGTTCCTTCAATTTTATGTTTCAGAGTGGTTGTATGAGTTATTGTGAATGTAAAGTGAATTTGCTTGTGCAAGATCTCTGTAGTTATACGTATGTGGGTGGGTGTACCAACGAACCATTTTATTTTTTTCTCTCCAGTAGTGGTTAAATACCCATTCCTCTTCTGGTCGCATGGTGTTCACTATTATGCATCACAATCCATATAAGTTTCCGGTGGTGAGATATTGTTTGCCTCATGGTGTGTTGAGTTGATAATAGTTTAAAGTATGGCATTTTAGGCTCTATTGTGGAGTAATGCAGTGGTTCGGCTATTTGCTGCTAACTAAATGAGCTGTGTCCATGTGATGTAAATTTCCTCTTTGAGAATCATTACAGGGGGGGGGGGCTGAAGGTTCAGACACACCTGCAGCAAGTACTCTGATGTGAAATCTCGAATGCAGTCCAAAACTCCATGAACTTACTAAATAGGAGTGAGCTGTTAAACTTTCCTCCAAACAAGAACAATTTGCAGAAGATGTGTGACTCCATCACAAGTGAAAGCTTTGAGAACAAGCAGAATGCATGAAGGGGGGGGCTAATGAGCAAGCGATTTATCCAGTGAACATGCATATTACCAAATAAGATAATTCTTTGTCTTTTTAATGAATCTCTATTGAAACAAGAAAGTCAGGCAAATCATGAAATGATGTTAGGTACCAGAAATTAACAAAAGTTTCTAAAATGGGTGAGAGATAGTAACTAGGGGCCCGATTCACAGAACTAACTTAAGACAAAATCCTAAACTTACTACTTTTGGTATTCACAGAAGTCAGGATTTTGTCTTAAGTTTGTCTTAAGACAGACTTAAGACAGGCTTAAGTTAGGATTTTGTTTTAAGTCTGTCTTAAGACAAACTTAAGACAAAATCCTAACTTCTGTGAATACCAAAAGTAGTAAGTTTAGGATTTTGTCTTAAGTTAGTTCTGTGAATCAGGCCCTAGGTTTCTCTTAAAATCCCATTGGTCAGGTTAGCCAAGTCACAGGTGTTCCCGAGCAGCCCTCATTACTTGCCGGTATCAACATAGGGGTTAGACAGGCAACCACACGCTGCCACCAATAGTGCCCTTGTATTACATTCCACCTCATATTTTCAACCTTATGCTTTTATTAGGCACCTAACAGGAAAGTCCTGACCATGCAGGAGATTTGTTCATCTATATCAACGATGCAGCTTTTAAGAGGGCCATGAAATTGTGAAGTCTATAGTCTCAATCCTTTCCCATAGCCCAAACCATTCCATACAACTGGAAAAAGCACGATCTCTCTCAGGCTCTAATTTAGTACTATTAATCTTCACTTTTGACATTATAATCTACTAGCAGCCTGTCCCGACGTTGTCCTGGTATGAATTGCTGCCGGACAGTAGTATATTGTTTTGTAGGATTTCGTTTTGATAGCATTTCTTATCAGGCCTGTGAAACGCTCCGATTCACAGTGCACTGCTGATGCACTTAAGAGTGCGCGTTCAGTAGTGTGTGAACTTGAGTTTCCCTACTTTATTTTTCCTTGCAATATTATATAGCGCAAACTCGACAACATGGCATGAGCACAATTTACATTACAGAAGAACACATTCATTTGTGGTAGGCACGGGGAGACAAAGCGATTTGCCTGGAATCACAGGATGTTGAGCTGATGCCGAGATTCGAACGTAGCTCCCCAGCTCTAAAGTTCGCAATTCTAGAACTTGTGGCCGGATGTGTGTCTAAAAGTGTATGTCGGTGCTGGCCATCAATGAGAGAGACCTGTGCATTTTTCAAATGGGTGGTGAAAAAATATGAGTATGTTGCTGGAGATATGGGCCGCCGGGCCACCAATGTACTTACCGGGGAGGGTAAACAGACACCCATTATTCCGCAACTTTCTTTCCGCATACCATCACTCCGCATACTTTCATTACGAAAGTACAATGACTCCGCAATGCCATTATAACGCATGGCATTACATTTTATATGCTTTTACCACGCATACATTTACAACGAAATTCGTTGTAAATGCATGAATGGTAAAAGCATGTTTTTTTTAATGTTTCGATAAGGTAAGTATGGGTATAGGGGTATATGTTTTGGGGTACTGAGGTATATGTTTTGGGGTGTTTGGGTATTTTAAGGGTTCAGATATAGTTTTGGGTTATGGGGTACAGGGGTAGTTTTAGGGTTTAGGGATAGGTATGGGTTTTGGGGTACAGGGGTATTTTTAGGGTTCAGGGCTAGGTTTGGGTTGTGGGTATAGGGGTATTTTTGGGGTTATGGGGTAGGTTTGGGGTTTGGGGTACCGGGGTATTTTAAGGGTTCAGGGCTAGGTTTGGGGTACAGGGGTATTTTTAGGGTTCATGGATAGGTTTGAGTTTTGGAGTACAGTGGTATTTTAGGGTTCAGGGGTAGGTTTGGGTTTTGGGCTACAGGGTTATTTTTAGGGTTCAGGGCTAGGTTTGGGTTTTGGGGTACAGTGGTATTTTTAGGCTACAGGGCTAGGTTTTGGTTTTGGGGTACAGGGGTATTTTTAGGGTTCAGGGGTAGGTTTGGGTTTTGAGGTACAGGGGTATTTATAGGGTTCAGTGCTAGGTTTGGGTTTTGGGGTACAGGGGTATTTTTAGGGTTTAGGGATAGGTTTGGGTTTTGGGGTACAGGGTATATTTATAGGGTTAAGATGGGTCAATGTTTAAGGGTGTTGGGGTATTTTAAGGAGTAAGGGTGGGTTATGATTATGGGGTGCAGGGATATTTAAAGGGAGCAGGGTGGTATTAGGACACGATATGAGACATGGCATGAAGGGCGGAACGTACCACACGCCCCCAGCATTTGTCACGCCCCCAGCACACGCCCACAGCACAACGCAGACACGCCGACAAGGGACTACTTTGCTGGCACGGTTCATTTACCTTTTAAAAGTATATGGTGGGCGTCTGCATAGCCTATGTCCTTCTGCTGCAACTGCCCTTTACAACGCTGTATTGGGTGTTGTGATTGGTGCTGTGGTTCCTGAGATTACCCGCCTCAAAGGTTTGGGCTCTCTCTTTATTATATTAGTATAGATTCCAGAATCTACATGTTTGATAGTGAGTCTAAATGGGATCTCTGGGAAATTCAGACAATTACTCAGGCTGTAGTCAAATGTGATCAATATCTATTGATGCAAAAGCATATGATCAAATTCCATTTCTACTTGTTTGATAGTGAGTCTAAAAGGGATCTCTGTGAAATTCAGACAATTACACTGGCTCTAATCGCCTGCGATCAGCTTCCATTTCTACTTGTTTGATAGTGAGTCTAAAAGGAATCTCTGGGAAATTCAGACAATTACTCAGGCTGTAGTAGAATGTGATCAGTTTCTATTAATGCAATTGTCTGTGTTCAATTTCCATTTTGTACTTGTTTGACAGTGAGTCTAAAAGGGATTTCTGGGAAATTTAGACAATTACACAGGCTGTAATCGCCTGTGATCAAATTCCATTTTGTACTTGTTTGACGGTGAGTCGTAAAGGGATTTCTGGAAACTTTAGACAATTACACAGGCTGTGATCAGATTTCATTTCTACATGTTTAATATTGAGTCTAAAAGGGATCTATGGGAAATTCAGACAGTTACATAGGCTGTAATTGAATGTGATAAATTTCCATCGAAGCAATCGCTTGTTTCTACAGTTCCCTTTGAAATAGAGATGCGGGACCATTGTGCCTCTTACCGCTCTCATCGGTATCGTCAATGGCCGAGCACTCTCTGGCAAAGGAACTCAAGGCAGCACTGCCTCATTTAGGGATCAATTGCAAACTTTGTGCTTCTAGCAAGATGCAGCCGCCTTCTTTAGCATCTTCTGCAAAACCAATCCGGCATGTTGAATGCTTCCCACTTGTTTCGTGTAGTATGGTTTGGGCCAATGATGAAACTGGTAATGCTGGGATACCCTAGCCAAGATATACAAGGTGTACGTTGTTATCTGGTCATCTCGAGGTAGGTGCTAGTATATCTCAAGGCAGGTACTAGTTTGTCCTCAAGATTGAAGACCCCTTTGGATTGCAATCCATAAGCGAGACAAGAAATGCATGACACCGGTTCAGATTCTGATAGATACATCTCTTTTTAATGGCGAAAGTAATTATTGGTACATATTAAAAATATATTTGCTAAGATTGCATAGGTTCTCTTTTACGTCTTGGTTAAGTAATAATAAAATAAGAAATCTAAGAAATGATTGTTTTTTAATTAGGGTTGGGCAAAATGGTTATAATTTTCTATAGCATACTTATGAGAAATAGCAAAATTTGATAAGGTTAAGCAAAATGAAATTCTGGCATTTAGTGCTATATTTTAGCCTGAAATGTGCCCTCATGTCCATTTTGGAAGTCGGGAACATATTTTGTGCCCCCACCCCCCCAAAAAAGCACAAAAAAACAAGTGCTTCGAACAACAGCCTCTCGTCTTGCATCCATTTTCCTTGCTCTCGTTCTACCGCAAAAGGATTTAGAATAGAAGTTATGTGTCATGGCATTATGGAAACATTTTTGGAATTCCACTTAACAAGCATCATGTGAAATGCCGTAAATTATGCGAGATTACAACAGTGAAAAGAAAATTTATCTTAAACATGTTACATTTCACAGTGCGGTTTCTACTGATCACTCTCATGCATAAAAGGGGATTTGAGTCACAAAGAGGATTGCAGGTAGCTGGAGACTAACCTGATGCACAGTTTGATCTCCTTCCTGGTAATCCTTAGACTCTACTGTCCCTACTTGAGTGCTCATGTGAGGGCCTCTAATAGTAATCCAACTTTCATTAGGCAGGTTTCAAGGTGCTGTTCGTACAATTTGACGTAGTTTGGCACCTCCACCAAGTGGCGTCCTAAGGCTGCTACATTACCCCGCGATATGGCGCTGCCAACCCTGGTTTCGCAGTCATCGGAGTTGTTATGGGGTTGAACTACTGAATATCGAGCCTAAGAATATCCAGATACAAGAATATCATGGCCAGAATATTGAGGGACAAAATATTTTAAGGTAAGTGCATAGAAAAGAAGTATTGATTTACCCCTCATAGCTCCAAATCTACGTGCCTGGAAGATACATATATTGTCACGGTACATATATGTGGAGTTAGGCATAGAAAATGTATACTTACCTATTTTATGATCTTTTAGTTGCAATATTTTGTCCTCGAAATTATATGCTTCGATATTCAGAGTGCACATCTTGCCTGGGGTATTCCGCCAGGTGCAACCTATTGTATTTTCAGCGGCGGCTGGCACAGGTACGTGCGGTGGGCGGACGCGGCAGGGGGAAAGTCGACAGACGACGGAATAGGTATTATTCATTTATTTAATTATACCGATTCTGTTGTCTGTAACTTCCCCCCCCCCCCTCCCTCCCACCGCCTCACCGCGCTTACCTGTGCCGGCTGCCTCGGTGTAGTTTTCATTTGGTTCAAGCGTGCCAATTCTGAATTTTATTTTTTGTAATTTTCAAATTTTTATGTTTGTTTCTGCTTTTCTCATGTGCGTTTCATCTGTGTCTAAGTTTCATGTGTTTTTAGTCTACATTTCAAAACACTGCTGCTATAATGCATCTTCTGGCCATGGTCCAGCAGCAGGACTCTATGTTCCGAGAACTGTATATCTTACAGCTCATGCACATTATATGTCTGTGTACATAAAGTTCTGCAGATCTATAAATCAGACCTGGTGCCTCTGTGACCTGGTGCCTTTAGAGGCTTATGATGGGACACTGTACATATGTGGGTTTGGTTTCAGTGTTCTCTTCTTTGTTCTTCTTAAGAGCCCATTATAAGTGGTTTAGTCTCATTTAGGCTGTCTGCTACAGAACACTTAGTTGGCTCCCTCTTCTCTTTAAGGTTGAGAGGGCACAGGTACAGAAGATCCCATTGTGTACCATAAAGTGACAGATTATTTGAGTTTGTAGTTGTGTAGTTTCTACACCCAATCGTGGACTTTTGATCCATTGACATTGAAAGATATTTACCCCACTTACTTAGGAGAGGCGAAAGAAAGAGAGACAGATGTGTGAGAAGAAAGAAAGCCAGACAGGTAAGAAAGAAACAAAGAAAGAAAGATGACAAAAGAAGGTAAGAAAGTAAGATTACATCATCACTGAGTCCTGGAAACAAGTTGCACAGCTGGATTTCAAGCACATGTCTGTCAAACAAACATTTTGTTTCCTGTTGCAAAACGAAGCTCATCTGTAAGCCTGAATCTGAGTTTCCAGCTGCCACAGCCTTGGTTTGTTGTTTCACTGAATTCTCAGGAGTTCCCTGCTCTCAGGAAGCTTACGGTTCACATTTCCTCGGTTCAAGGTCCCATGTTAGGTCAAAGATGAGAAGGCTTAGTCCATTCCCAGCTATTCATTGACCCAGAGTGAGAATGTTTCCCACCCAAGGTCTGTTGGCCTGAATCTGTCTGCATTGTGGCATGGACACTTTGATGTTGGGTGTTAGCCATCTGGATGACCTCCCGCCCCCAACCCAAGCCGGACACACATATGTACTAAGCCAATAGGTCACATGTAAGGGAAAAACCTGCTAACCACCATGAAAAACCTTACGCTGCACTGTGCACTGTTGCTTTGTGTAGGTGATAAACAGTAGAATGTTTGGCAATAAAAACATTGTTTTTCACAGAATTATGCTTAAGTGCTCTTTTGTAACATTTCAGCCCTCCTGCTCTGGCACCATCTGCTATAGCCGTTAATAGTCTGCCTGTGTTCTTTTTTTAATAATTTTTTCCTAAAACACAACCCGTACCCTTTCTTGCGAAATGGGTTGTTGTTGCTCAGTGTATGGGATGGTTGGGCAAAGCAGACTTCCTAATCTGTAAAAAAAGAGCTCTCCATTAGTCACAACATCCCTTTAATGTATGTATGTGATAGGTGTCTACAGGTGAAAATATTGGTGAGTGAACACCTTCTTGGAATTGGAGTAAATAAGCGAAGGGAGAAAGCTTAGTTTCTTTTTAGGGATTCACACCCTATCCACCAGGAACCAACCAAGAAAATGTTTGAGGGAAAACTGTGCCAAATGGTGCATATCAAAGTATAACTTTAACATGGTGGGTAAAAATCTGGAAGATCTGAATGGCCACTCTGAAATAGTCCGTTTTTTGTAGTGGGCGGTGATGTTTCAATGGGGTGTTGGGACTCACACTCCTCAAGAAAACATTGAAAAAAATTATGACCAAAAGGAGGATTTATAAACATAATTTCTCCAACATCGGATAATGAGTTATAGATATTACAGACAGTTAAGAAAATTTGGTTTTAGAAGGTCACCTCGGCTATCATTTTACAGAATGTTTTTCTTGTTACTGCACATGATTTATGAATTCAAATAGTTTCAAGAAGATTGTCATTCATGCTATCAATAAGCCACCAAAGTCAACAATTGCTCTAATAATAGCTTTAAATATATTACAGAAATTCAATAATTTTGCTCACGTCATTAGCTTGGTAGTTTCTGAAATATCCACATTTCATCATTTAAAACCAAATTTAAATTTTAGATAAGTAAACTCAATTTTCCAAAAATGATTATTTTGCCCACTTCGGCGGCCCTTCATGTTGAGGCCTCATGAGATGTAAGGAGAAGGGAGCTGCAGGGCTCTAGAAGGGTATTCCATCTAAATAGCAAATCAAAAATGTCATCTGACCATAATATTTTGGTCAAACTACAGTGATTACACAAATATCATGGAGAAAAATATTGGGAGTAAGTTTGCTATAATATAGAGCATAGAAATGTTCTATATGATAATATTTTTTATAGTGTATAACTATAGTGTATAACTATGTTGTATGGTATTATGGTCTTATTTCATTACTTATGTTATTCTGAAATTGATAATCTATTGGTTTTAAAAACTAACATATATATATATATATATATATCTTTTGGATTTAGAGGTTTATTGTTTGGATCGTGTTTTTTCAATTATATATTAATTAATGTTAATAACTTTTTTAAATTGTTTACATGTCTGGTAAACGTCTACATTTTAATTTTGGGCTGCAGCAGTTATTAGAGGATTGAGTGGCATTTTTTTTTTTAAACTATGGAAATGATATGTAATTGATGAATGTATTATCATACAGATTATTTAATTGGAAATTAACTTTTTTATGTTTAATTAATGTTAAATGACAAATCTATTAAATGTAATTTTTCGTTTATTTGACATATTGTTTAGATGTGTAGTGTTATTTTTAACGTTTATATTAATTATTGTTATTGTTTAATATATTGAATTTAAAGAACTAGAATGTTTACCTAGCTCACAGATTGTAGCTGCCCTCAGAGAAATGCTGCTGGAGATGACAGCTCTAGAATCATTCATTTTCCTGTATAGAAGCCTAGATATGTACATGAAATGTTTTTTTATCTTGGCTGCTACAAGGTCCTGAACAAAACATGTCTTGTGTAGCTTGTATCAGTTTTAACTATGTTTTTAAAAAGTAGCCTTGATATTTTGTATGATTTACCGAGTTACTCGTTTTAAAGTATGTTTTAATTAATTCCCTTTGAATGTAGAAAATAAATGTATACTTTTAAATGTATTTTAACATATCCTTTTCTTTCATTTACAATAAAAATAATTTTGAATCCATTGGGCCCTCACACAAGGCCTTTCAACATCGGATACAATGAAGTGGGAAAAAGTAAACAGAAAATTCCATATCGAAACAATAGCTCATTTTAAGTTTCTCACTACCCATCGTCAGTCGGCAAACAGCTCCCCATGCCACTAAACCTTTTCTGATGCACCTTTAAATGAAAGACTAAAGACTTCTATATCCGCAAAACTCTTACTATTTTATAATGGTACCAGGTGACAGAGTTTGTACTTTGAGGAAACAAATGTGGAAAGGGGATGCTGGACAATGGTTGGGTTGCATTAATGATTATTGCCCCTTTAACAATATACAATGCAGTAAGTGACTAAAAATGGATTCTTCCCCCTCAAATATTTTAACCAGATGGTTTCATATCTGCATTTACAACTCAAGGCTCATTTTCTTCAGCCTAGTGTACAGGAAATGATTTAAAGTGAACGTCTGCTATTGAGCAAAATGATGCCCAATGGTCATGAATGTAGATTGTAAGCACAATAGTTGTTCATTAGAAATCTTTGGTTTAGCTACTGTTGCAGCTTTTGAAAGTACATCTCACTCTATTTGCAAGACTTATTACTTACATGGATGAGAAAGATATTTGAGATTATATTGAAATTGCCTCATCATTTTAGCATTCGAGAGATTAACCATAATTACTATGACAAAATGAAACCAATCATTTTGTTCATTTACTGTAGTCTCCTCTGTAGGAAAATATTTTATATCTACAGCCCCCTATTCCAGCAGCCGGTTCTGGGTTCTCTCTGACTACCTGGTGAGGGTGAGAATAAACCCTCCTGAGATTACATTTTTGTTATCTAGGGCTTCGGTGCAATATATATACAACACATCGAGTGAATTAGAAGAAAAACTATAATACCCAGAACGTTCTATGAAAAATCACAACCCCCCTGATCTGCAGTCTCTTGACCAATCACAATCTTCCACTCAAACACCAATGACACATTTAGGACCACCGCGTCTAGTAGCCAGATCTGAATCAAGATTTGCACATCTTATTGCTGCTTCCGATTTGAAAATAAATAGAGCAAAAGTTTTAAATAATCTTTCAAATAGATTATTCCATCATAACTCACTATTAAGGATGGTAAACACATTATATCAGAACACATCAATTATAACATATTGGTAATCCTTAAAATAACAACCGGCCCAATGGATAGTGTCGCCACAAGATCAGCATTGCTAGGGGGGTCAGGCAGGGTGTGTGCTTGCCCCCTTCCTTTTCACCCTTCAAGAGGGTGTTAGTTGAGAAATGGTAAGACAAGCCCCAGATAGGGCAGTGTTTTGTTTTTAGCCCTTTTCTATGCCGACGATGCACTCCAAATGGTCCGCATGTGAAGCAGTCTTCCATCTCTCCTGGGCAACTTTGTGGAATGCATGGGTGGCATAGACCTTAGAGTGAACTAGAGCAAGACATTTATTATGACTTGTGGCCCTCATCTGTCCACCTCCTGGATTTTTTAGAGTGAAGGACAACCAGGAGGTGATGCAGATCAACACATTTTCATTTCAGGGGAGCCAGATTGATTCGGTTGGTACCTGGAAACAGCAAATACCTTTTTAGGAACAATCAGTTCGTAAAGGCAGCAACCACAACTTTTCACCAAAGTTGTGGAAGAAACCCGTCAGGGAAATGTGTATAATTTTCCGGGCGAATTGCATTTCAGTGGCTACATACGAGGCCGGCATCTTGGGACATGTTAATGTTTCACAGCTAAATGTTTCAGAAAATACTTTCTTAAAGAAGCCTTTGTCGCTCCCTCCAGCTGCTCAACCTGCGTGTGCCACAAAGAAATTGGGCATGCCTTTTTTAGAAGATCTTATTAGACTCCACCCATCTCTTTGGTATAGGGTTTGGATGAAAAATGAGAGTCCATCTGAATAGACAGATACTCTGTGACTGCCTAGCACTCAACTCTGTGCATTGTATGCCCTGGATCATATAAAGGTCTTTGCGACAAGCTAGGAACACCGGACTCATTTGATGACCTGTTGATGTTAACCCAGCTCAGAAAGTCAGAACTTAAAGTAAATTTTATAAATAAATAAATAAATATGTGCTTGCATCTTTTTAAACATGGTAGATATAATTAAATCAGTAGTGATCATAGTGGTATTTATATACCAATCTGTTAACAGAAGATGGTCTACAATCTTACCAGGACCGATTCATAACAACATCGTAGGTTTGCTCTCATGAGATGTAGATTAAATATGCCCCATATGTTAGTGGAATTTCCTCATCAGAATTATTGGTCCCGAGAGCTTGTTAACTACCCATGCACTCTATGTTTTTTTGCCAGGTCTTTAATGTCCCTAGATCAATCTATATTATACCAATGCAGACCTACTCTTACTTACTTGCAACAGTTACTATCGCCTGAGGTCTGCTCTGCTCTTTCCACTTACATCTTTCACTTTAGAAGTATCTGAAACCATCTTGGAGCCTGGCAATTTTATATTAGAGTGGAATTGAGAAAGCGGGTTATGAAGTGATTAACATTTTAACCTGATGTTTATCTTTTTAATCTTGTTTAGAATTGAATCTGCTCAATCATATTTTTAGTATCTGATTGTATATAATGCATTAATTTTGTAAAACACAAGTGTAATAAAATGCATGTTCCTTTTGTACTTTTATGGTTTTTAAAACATAAAGGTGAATAAAGTTTAAAAGAAAGAAGGAACACTTGCAAATATAAATTGGGTGGCATATTCTGTATCATTAGTAGAACTGAAAATAGTTTTCAGACTTTTTCTATTCATGACTTTAGTCAAAACAATTTGGACTCTATGACAGGACCATTAACTCAGAATATGCAAGTTCAAAGCTGATCTACAACCATATAAAAATGATCACTTAAAAGTTTAAAAATAATTCCTTAAACATGACCTCTGAACACCAGTCTATTATCCAACAAGTCAAGTCGTGTACCTACTTTAAAGTCTTTGAATGCCATAATGCCTCTCTCTCAATGTACTCTAAAGGTAGAAACATCTACGAGTCGGGGGTACACGCAGGTGGACGCCGTCCAACCTGCCAAGAAGTTGGGTCCCGCTGAAAAAGTATGCTGAATTCGTCCCGGCGTATTTTCCAAACACCTGGACACTTTTAGCAGCGCCTGCACGTCTTTATCCACTTTTGATCCACAACAACGTGCAGGTGGGGAGGGTGTTTTCTTAGTTCAGACTTCTGCTCGGCCCATAACAAAGGCCGAATCTGAGGAGTCATCAGGCCTCCTTCTGTTCAAGTCTCCTGGCTGGGAGCAGTCAGGAGCCTCACACCTAGAAGCAAATGCAGCAGAGGGGAAACAAAGGCTCACACCTTGTTAGCACTTCACACATACTTGAGAGGCAGCTTTCCACTTTGTTCAGGCTCTGTTTAGGAGATATGCATGTGCTGTAAGAATGTCAGATGTGTTGGTCTTTCCCAATATTTACAGAAAAAAAATAGCATTTATATAGTGCTTACTACCACTGAGGAGGTGTTGTAATAATTTAAATATTACTAGTTTTTTCTTGTAAAGCACTATGGGTGGAAGATGTTTACGCTGACAATGGGGCTTTGGGAGGGGCGGCCGACCAACGGGAGGCATGCCTCCCCCTGGGATTTTTGGCGCCCAGAGGGGGAGGGGGGCCCGGGGCACAGATCCAGATTTTTGGGCTGGTTAGGCTGGGTCCGGGTAGTTGGGCTGTTTTTGGGCTTCCCCTTGGGCTGGTTGGACTTGGGGCTATTTAACCGGACATTTTGTGTCACTGCCCACCATTTTGGTGGCAGTGACACGGCAGCCGGTGGAGGGTCGTTTGGGCACGAGTTTTTTTCCCGCCCTCCCTCCCCCTTTTTGGTGGGCAGTAGAGGGTGGGGGTTCTTGGGGTAGGGATGTTTTTGTTCGGAGGGGTTTTCTTGTGAGCTGGTGCATCAGGGGTTTGAATGGTTGTGGGGGTTTCTCGTGTCACTGGAACAGGTGCGGGTGTGCAGAGCCAGAGGTGACGTTTCTCCTAGTTTAAAAGGGGGGACATGGCAGGAGGTCTGGGCTGTCTGGCAGGGGATGGTGAATACTGATGTCATGTTAGAGTTGGGTAGGCAGGGAGACATGTTGCAGGGGGGATGTTGTGTTGTTGTTGCTATGTTGGGAAACCACTTAGGGGTGGGGGTGGGGGGCTGTCAGACAGGGCTGTACTTAGTGAGATTTAGTTTTGTTGGCACAGGCCAAGGATTGTTATGTTAGGGTGTAAAGCGGCCTTTGTCACACCATTTTTTGTGTCTGTGGTCGGTTACCCCCCCCCCCCCCCCCCCCGGTGGGCCCCAAAAGGCATCATTGCTTTATGTTTAGCTTAAAAATTTTTGAATCATCTGCCTATATCAGGAGGGTTTCCCTATATCCTCGAAATGTGCTCCAATGTACTCATGCTAGACTTGTTAAACATATATGCAAGGGTTTAAGCTCTGATGTCACGCGCCGTGTTGTCACGCGCCGTGATGTTATGTGCCGTATTGTCACTTGCATACTGATTAACAAGGTTAGTCCCCCCCACTACATTTTTAGGACTTGTGCCCTGGAAGTAACTGTTTCATAAGCTTATAAACAGTTGACTACAGAGATTAGGTTCTGCTGGAAAAGATGGATAGGATATATGTATGAAAGCAGTTTGAGCTTGCTTAGAAAGTACAAAGGTGAAAAACCTACCTCGCACGTCTCACGCGCGAACGTGAGGTCTAGCCAAGAAGCACAGTCCATTTTTCTCAGTGTTCAGCATGAAGCCCTACCCGGGCATTCCCTCAACGTACACATGGCAAAATTATTGCAAAAATATGAAGTTGGAGACATTCTCAAAATTCTAGATATAGTACCCCAGATTCATAATATGCTAATTTTAGATGGATTTACTCTATTGTAACAATCAAAGAACTTTATCTCATACCCATTTTTTGAATTTCAAATCTGTACCTAGAGTTTCGAACTTCTGAGAAGTTTTCCAAGCCTACCAAGTTGATTAAATGTCCGTCGAATATTTGAATAATATAAGCAAAGGTTATGCACTAAACAGAAAGAACCCTCCAGTCACAATTTCTGGAAAAAATGCTTTATGATATAACTTTATTAGGAAAATTAAATGAGGGCTGTGTGAGTGAGCACGGAACTGAGAGGGGTGAGGTAAAGCTGCTGATGGGAGACAGTGGAGGTGTTTATAATAATGTAAAACTTCATAATAAAATAGAAATGATACAGACATCAGAGAAGAAAGCACTGTTTTCTATCAAAGAATAAGAGAATCCTTCAAATTCTTGGAATTGTGGTTTTACTGAGCGCACAGCTATTAATTCATTTTTTGAGGCGTTACAAACAGGTCTGGGCTTTATTAGAAAAAACACTAGGCCGGGGCTGAATTTCATTTACGCGGGAGGACATTTAGTGAATGTAAGCAGCTGTTCGCGCTGCTGTTTATGTTCTATTGCATTTAGCTCCATTTTCTTAGCGCAAAATGCATCCTCGCATCCACTTTGGACACAATGGGGCCTTTTGGCGCTACGAAAATAGCATTAAATGCAGAATTACTATTCTCGCATAATTGCCTGTAATCTTGCAGAATTTTGGGGTAATTCTGCTTGATTGCGCTACACGGAATTCCGCGATTTACGCCCACCCCTAAAAAACAAAACGGCGGACACAGTGAAAAAAGCACTATATGCCGCTTTCCATTCTTACGCCACCCTCTGGTAAAGGGTGAATTTAATGTAAGGAATAATAAAAGAAGGTGTTGCAGCTTGAGTCTCTCTTTACTAAAAATAATTTTTTTAAACCCAGAAAGGGTACAATTGGTTAAAAAAATAGATGAGGTAAGGAATAAAAGGGTAAGATATCGGAATGAGGAGGAGAATGGAGGATACATTTGTTGGTACATTAATTAAAAATAATAATGAATAAAAAAGGAAATGATATGAATTAAAGTCATAGTTCCTCAAAATACTATAGAAGTTAATGAAATTATCTTTTAAGAGATCGGGCTCCGAAAACAAACACTCTAACATTAACTAGCCCATATAGATAGCAAATAATTAACAAGTCCACCCCCAAAAACATTGAATCCTTGCTTTCAGTCCACATTCAATTAAGGAAAACTTTTTTGCTGTTGGTTTTGCTTCTGTGACGGAAGCAGGGACAAAGAGATCCAGAAGGGATTAGCGTAACTGCTTCAACCAAGAGGGGAAAAAAACAAAAAGCAGAAGTCAAAATGGCGGGTGTCCGTACAGATTGTCAGTGGGCGGGTCTTACAGTGTTTGGTCCTGGACCTCCTCGCCTTTGGCCTAAGAGAGTACATAAACGCCTCCCATCCCATCCCCAACTACCAGAAGTGGCGGCTTGGTTCGTGGGTAGGCCCTCTCCACTAGGACCGCCTTTCTCAATGGCCGTGGAGTGCGTTAGCGCACCCTTAAAGAGAGGTTGATACTCCCAACATTTTGTGACCGTGGGCTCGTGTCCAACAAAGCAGCCAAACACTGTGACTTTGTGGCAAAAAAAGACACGCGTTCAGGTGCGCGCATGCGCTCACCTCCCCAGTGCCCTCCGTGTTTGAAAGTTACATTTAAAATGTCTGCAATTACTTTTTAAAGGGAAAACACATAAATGTTGTCAGTTGCAGCGGGCACTATTCAAAGAAAAAATTCAAACGGATTCCCATAGTGACATGAGGATGTACTGGGCTAGGATCACTCATAGCAAAGACACAGAAACCTCTACAGCCAGGATGATGAGGCAATGCCATTCTCAGAACTGACTTTCCAGCACAGTTTAGCTTTGTATTATTGGAAATATTGGAAACTGACACAAGGCAAACACAAAGGTGATGTAGTTTGGCCTTGGGGCTGTAAAGCTGCAAAGTTATTTTCTTGTGAACCTCTTTGCAAAGGTCACAGAGTTACATATGATTAGGTGGTCGAGTGAAAATCTGAACATTTGCAATACTTTTAATATTGCATGTTCTTCATTAACACCATTTTGTTTATGAGTATAATCAGGGCTTTATGTGGGATGAAAAAACTGGGAAATCTCTCAAAGGGGTGTGGCCAATGTAATTAAGGGCGTGGCTTAAAAATCTGTGCTTAGCATAGTGTGCCACCCGACTTGTATTTTGTTGTTTCTGTCATTGGATCTAGATATTTGATACAACAAGTAAAATCATACCTACAAGTCAGGACTATTGGCTTTGTCAATGGTTGTTAGTTGCATAAGATAAATAAGCAGCAACTATCGCTTGTATATAATATTGGAAAAGCTTCCACTTAAAGCCCTGGTGACACAACAACGTTGCTGCTCCTGAGTTTCAAAAAGAGAAGGGAAATCCAGAGAGAAAATGACTCTTTAAAGGATTTCCCTTCCCCAACAACATTCACCTGGCATGACGTCATGCCGTAACTTCTCCACTAGTGAGAAGTGAGCAGTGTGAACAGCACACATTGATGTGCCTGCTGTCACTGCAGTCCGGAAAAAACGGACCGTCTGTGCCAGGACACGAAACAGAGCCCGACAGAGACCCGTTTCGAGGCTCCCTTAAAAAAACTGCTGGTGCTCAGCACCGGTGAGACCCGGCCCACTTAAAGCCCTGAGTATTATAAACCCGTTAGGAAAAGTGACTGTAAGGTTGTAAGGTTGGGTAAAGAAACGCTGATCTCTAAGTTGCTATCTACATATTTTAAGAAATACATGAGAGAGATAGTGAAAATAAAACAGATTTTGTAATATGAGGTATATTTTATTGCATTTTTGAGTTAATGTGCACATGTGATTTCTGAAAGAATGGTTTCCATTGGGCGTTTATACCAGAGTTTCGGTAAAGCACATGGTCTTTCTAGGAGTAACAATGTGCAGTTGTGTGACATCATATGGGAGAGTATCAGAAAAATAGGGAATGAATTCCAACCAAACTGAGGCAAAAACTTTAACGCTCACTTGCAATCAAAACATTAGAGCAACCTCCAGGAATTACGAAGGAACGTGAAACACCTGCTGGGTAATGTTTTCGCACAGTTTCTGAAAACATCTGCACCTCTGCCATTAGAATGAGTTTTTTGGTTTCCTGTAAATTACATTAAAGTAATTTCCATAAGACTGGTAATTAGAACAATAAATGGGCAATTTCCTTGAGTGTCAAGATTAGCAGATTGGTCTTAAATGGGCAATTAGACGCCCACTTTGGCCAAGGAAAACTCTTCAGTTTTCTTTCAAGCAATTATGACAGGAAAGGAGGTGAACCAGCTGCTAGCACGAAGAACCAGGTCACTAAATTAGCCCTCAAGCCTTTATCCTATGAGAGTTTTGTAAAATAAACCTTTAAAGGGCCAGTAGGGTTGATTGTTAGATAGTGCATGGACACCTAGATGGTAGAGGAGTAAGTTACCTTGGGTTCAAGATGACAAGCTGGGCTTATAGGCAGCTAAACTTGCAAAAAGGCTTGAAGAGGTAAACAACTCCTGAAGGCATATGCCAGCGTATGATGGGAAACTGGGAAAGGGTTCATTGAGGGCGCCTTTGGATTTATGTTGGGCCAAAATGGCAGTAGGGACATATGGAACCCCATTTTGGTGCTATTCAAATTTGAAATTTGTAAGGTGACCAGAATGCTTTGTTTAGGAAATTCTTGTTCGTCCAAAATAAACCACAGTGTACATATTAACCCGTTGGCTGCTGCCGTCGGTCAACGGTCGTCGCGAGCACTACCTTGGTAGTGCTGAGCACGTCCGTTGGCCGACGCGGCCCCACCCGTTCCATCGAATGTTCAGCACTGGCGCAGAACGTTCGAAGCAGCCAATGGGTTAAGGATGGAGGTGGGTAATATGTTTCAGGTAGCTGCGATTAATCGAGTCCGCTTTTGCGTTTGGGTGAATAAAGTTGCAATGTCTACATTTATATATGGTGTAAATTTAGACCCTGTCAGTTGTTCCATTCATAGAGAGGGGAATATTAAGGGGAATGGAAAACCTCTGAGAGTTTTAACGGAAATAGGACCCACACAGGCTTACGGACCATAACAGGACACAGACCCATCAGTCCTTACACGAACAACAACATATCTCAATGTGGCACCTCATTTCCTAGAGTTTCAGGGCTTTTAGAGACACATATTCCAAGCTTGGCTGGCTCAATGGATGCGAGTTGTTATATGGTTCTACATTTCCTGAGGGCACAGTAGCCTGTAAGACAATTCACTGGCCCTTCTGTATCAGCTAATATGATGAACGTTTAGCACTGGCTGAAACAATGAGCCATCTCACCTGACAAGACCAGTGATTAATTTGGGCCGATGGTTTCCGGTTGCTCAATGCCAGCATTTAATCAACACTGGCGCTTTTCATGAGCACCAGTTAAGGGCACATTCATTTACGGGGAGATGAAGTAATTTACCTAGAATCACATGATGTTGAGCCAACGCCGAGACTCGAACCTGGTTCCCCAGTGCCGAACTCTGCAGTTCTGGCCGTTACACCACATCCTCTCTCAACTTTCATGGTTAGTAGTTGGCTCTGTTTTAAATGGATTGTGAGGAAATGTATGTCTGATTTAAAAAAAATATGATGATTGACTATCTGGAATAAGTATCCTTTTTAAATGTATGTGCTTTTATGGTTATATCCAACCGAAATAAAGTTTTTTGGAATGGAATGGTTAGTAGTTGGCTCTGTTTTAGGCGACGCTAACAGGAGAAATAGGCTGGTGCAGGCTGCCCCCTGACCAAAAGCCTTATTTTACTAGTTAACCATAAGACAAGATAGAGTGGTAGTAGTGTTGAAAATCCCGGGTACACTATTCGAAGATCCTCCTGGTAGATTATTTTCTCTTTCGGACACACTTTGGGCACAAAAGAAGCACTTCAAGATGGGCCGCACATGTGGTCTACATGCTTATTTCGCGTGCTCCCAAACCGTATACTAGTCTTGATGGTTTACTACTTGCAATGCGGTACTCCTTTTAACATGGCTGACAAACTTTACAATGGCCAGGCTATTTATTTTTATTTTTATTTATAAAGTTTTATATAGCGCAAACATGATCCCGAAGGATATCAGAGCGCTTTACAATTTAAGGGCTTAGAACTCTTAATTTAAAATACCTCTCCCAGACACAAAGACAAAAATCTAAAACTATGTTTTATATCAAATAAAATAGATAGCATCTTGCATACCTAATGAGGCAGGAAAGTCCTCCTGATATATTAAAGTAAGAATCATTAGAAGAGTTAAATTCTTGAAGTGTCTGCACTGGCGATACGTTTTTAGCTTCTTGAGGTCCAGGATCGACCCATATTCTCATGTAGCCTTTTTCACCACAAAGATTATGGAATTACGGGGCATATTACCAACAACTAGCGATAATTATCGCTATGCTGGCTTAGCGGCAATATTTTTATCGCCGAGCTGCGGCGATTTTTATCGCTTAGGAACCTTGTTATTATCAAGGTTTATCTCCTAAGCGATAAAAATCGGCCGAAATGCATGAATATCGCTGAAGAGTCAGCGATATTCATGCATTACCGAGCTAATGCTCTTAGCCATGTTATCCACTTACCATTGGATAACATGGCTAAGAACTGCTCAGGGGCAGGTGTTAGATTTTGGAGATATTCGCGCTTAGCGCGAATATCTCCAAAAGTTGGTAATAGGAGATAGCGATGTTAGCGACTGTTTCCAGTCGCTAACATCTTGGCACGCCCACTTTGCATTTCATTAGTGATAAATTTCACTGACATGCAAAGCGGGGCCCAAGATGGTCGCTATCTCCTACTAGCTGTCGCTAACTGGTGTTAGCGACAGCTAGGTAATAGGGAGATAATTTTATCTCTGCTTTCTTGGCTTTTAAAGCCAAAAAAGAGGAGATAAACCCCCTTGATAATATGCCCCTACATCCCTTCTCACATTCTTCTGGTGGTATGGAGGATCACGTCCTTCTTCTGTAACAAGTCCTGGATTGCCTTTGACATGAATAATTCCGGTGGCCAACTAATAGTCATGAGCTATTTTTTTTAACCTGCATCAGGGGAAGACTAAATGAGCCCTCCATTTGTAAACCCATGCCGTGTCATGATTGACACCATGATTGTATGTGGTCTGCAGGAGTAGTTCTTTTGTACATGAAAGGGTGTAGGGCACCCCTTCGGTTTTAGTTATAGTCACAGCAACTTCTCCCCCTTTCCCTGTGTCCCTTTTATGCTTCTCCTTTCTTTCTTTCTGTAGAAACATTTCTATAGCCACCATGGGTGTCAATTCATTGAAATGCCAGGGGTAGTGGAAGTGACATTACACGCCCTTTGACCTCCACTTTCACTCACACACATACTTGTACATGCACACAAATTCACTCTCTCACACATAAAACACTCTCACCCGCAAGCACACACAACATACATTTAAAAGCATTTTTTTTAACTTACTTCAGATGCAATGGAAGGGCATGTTCCAGCTTATTGTACTCAATTTTTATTACACTATTAGTGAATAATATATTTTATTTATTTGTGCAATAAAAAATTGGCAGAAAATAAAGAGTGGAGCCTCAGCTGCCCCAGTGTTACTAGAACGGAATTTGCCACCTCTGAGGCCAGGGGTCACAAAGGCAGTGCTAGGGGTGGCAAAGGGCAAGCCAGGGGTCGCAACTGCGACCCCTGGTGACCCCTAACTGACGTCTGTGATAGCCAAAGGCGTGTGTCTGGATGTAAATCACACCTACTTGAATGCAGCAGGAAGAAGCTCATATGCTCATAGATCCAGCCACCTTGCAACCCTGACCATGGGGGTCTGCACTGTCCATAGTTGCAATATTCTCCAGTTATGTTTTTTCCTTAATCTTCTCCAAACTCCCAATCAAGTGTCACAGAAAATTCTCCAACTCCTACTTGCATATAAAACCTACCCCGACTGGTCTTTGTTCAGTGTAATAAAGTGCCCTAAGTAATGGGAAGTTTATATCTCTCAGCCAGAGTAATTGTTTTAAAATTGAAAAGAAAATGTCTTTTATTGACATTACAAATTAAACCATTGCTCTTCACTACCCCCTGTAAGGCACAGTCTGCACGGTTACTGTGGTTTTTTTCTGAACATAGAATGCCAAGGAGAGCCACTTTGTAAAGTTACATCTGTAACACTCAGACTTTAGGTTTGAAAAGTGTTTGCCTTACCCAGGAGGACTAAGGTAAGACAATTTTTTAAGTACATAGAGTTGGTCATCCAAATCCCTGTGCATACCTTGCAGTGGTGGCATGCCATACTGTCTTTGGAAAATCATTTTTATGAGGATGTGGAATAGTGGACATTTGCACAGGTGTAAAACAGAACACACTTGGCCCCATCTAGTTCCTAGGAGCTATTTAACATCTATTTGTATTTGACATTGGAAACTAGCAATACGGGGAAGTCAAGGAAGCCTAGGACTGTGACACATTTACATTTTAATTGTAATTTATTGGCTCCCTCCTTACTGGCATGATCAGAACACCAGCAGAGGAGATCTTCCCCATTGTTAAGGTCCAATATTTCATACCTACGCTGCTCATGGATCGAAAATGCTGACTTGATTATACTCAGATGCACATGTTCTTACTCTGCAACACTAAAGCGATGCCACTACATCGATTCATGGCAGCATTCCATTCTTGAAACTCACACGCTATTTAAATGAATATATTTGTATCTTGGGTAAGCCTGGGCCGTGAACTCAGTTTGCGGAGTTTGCAGAGTTTTCTGCGCTCCACAGAGCATGCAGAGTTCAGAAAAACTCAACGGAGTGTTTTTTTACCTCGTTCGCGCTCCCCAACGTCAAGTTGGCAAGCGTGAATGAGGAAAATCACCTACTGGTGAGATATTCCCTCGCTTGCGCTCCCCAACGGCAAGTTGGCGAGTGCGAGCGAGTCTCGTCCACCTTCCGGCGAGATTTCTCAACACGGGTGGTCGGATTTATCAACGCTGGCGGTCACGGGTGGTCGTGACTGCTCGCGTTGAGAAACTTTCTGTTCGCGTTGCCGCTCAATTAGAAAATCTACTCAAGTGGCAGAAAAGATGCAGCCCCCTCTTGCGCCGGCGCATTGTGCCATTCGCGTGGATTTTAGAGAGCAGGATACATACTGGGCGCTGAAAATCAATGCGAACAGGTACGACCAAGCGCACTCCGCCACTTGCGGAACTCCGCGTAGCACGGCAGAGTTTTCTGGTCACTTCGTGGAGTTCTACGCGAACTCCGCTCAGACTTAATCTTGAGCCATTATCACAATGGAATGTTCATTCTTGCTACCTTTTAATAAGTCATGAAATTATAAGTCAGCAGTGGACTTAAAATTGTAGTAGCTCTGATTTCAAGAATGGTGAAAAACGTTAGACCAGCGACTCTCCTCCAATTACAGTCTATGGATTTCTCCACTTCCTAGATGGGTGGGAAGTGCTATAGTTAAGGGCTCCTTCTTGGGGACAATGGGTCTCTTGGCTTAAAAGCCTCAGCTGGGAGTTCACTATTAGCAGGGCAAGTAAATGTGATTACAGGAGCAGCCAGGTAGTTGTGAAGGGCGAGGTAGAAGTTGAACGTGTTGGCCTTTGGACCTTTCAAAATTAAACCACATAAGTAAACGTCCTTTGGCGCAGGTCTTCACATGCTTTAAAAACTATGATGCCATCACATCAGATGGGTACCTACCTGGCTGAACCCAACTTCCATTATAAGTCCTACCCAAGCCTAAAAACCATTCTGTGATGGCGGAGGACCTCACCGGATTTGTGGAACCCAAGCTCACAGCCTCCCGGGGGATAAACTTGCTGGAGTATATCCATGCATGCACTGGAATGATAGCATCAGTCATCTGTACATTATTAAAACATGCTATAGCTCAGAGATAGCAGAGTCACTGCTCCATACAAGCCTGAGCCAAGGGCTTGCCATCTACTTCAGGAGTATCAAGGTAGGCCCAATTGACCTTCATCAAGGGTCTTTGACCTTGTGCTGAGCCTCATCCAGTGCAGGGCCTGTCCTTTGGTCATAGTGGCACGAACCAACTCCTCCGGGCAGCGGCTAACATCAGTGGCACCTGAAGGCCCAACGAAGACCCTACCTCTCCGGGATAGCAAACCACTAGGAAGTGTGTGAGTACGGTTTGCTTAAATCTCAGCCTAGCGTTTGCCTGGGACTACAAAGTTTTTTTTCTCTTTTCGCTGCACACAGATCTTGGAAGCCATTACCGCTTGCTATTTTTGGTAGCTGGCTGTTTGTGCCAGTGATCATTACTTCTCTATGCCTTGAGATTTCAATATCATTATCTAACAGTCAGTCATCCGTCATGTCACACCCTAAAGCGCCATTGAGGGGTGTGTGCTGTCGCCTTCTCTACATCTATGAATTTACTGACATGGCGCCACAGAATGTATTCTAATTGAAAGTCCATGCCAAATAATACAGTATCCCTGACAGAGGCTATCTGAAGATCCTGGAAGGGGACGGACCACGACAGGGGTATCACAAAACAACCTGCCTAATGAAAATTAATTAAGAGGCTCATAGTTGGTGACCATGTGTGATTGGCTGTGAATGCAGGGATTGAGGCAAGCGGCGGCAGACCTCTGCCCCTGCATTTGCAATCCCACGCAGATTATTTTTTAAAGCAATCATGTCTATTAAAGAAACTGATGCTGCTTTTAGAAACATCAGAAGACCAGTCAGTTGTCTCTAGGACAACTGTAGGATCCCTCTAAGGCTGCTGTGGCACTATTCCTAGTGGGAAGTTGGCTTATCGGGCAGGTTCCACTTAGCCAATCACACAGCACCCCCTTTGAAGTGTTGGTATCTGATCAATGGCTTGAATTGCAGTAATAAACCACTGACATGCTCCAAATTTAAGATGGGGGAGCAATCCTTTCAAGCCCCTCCTATTTGCGATTTCGACATGATCATAAAAGACCTTTTATGTGCCCCTTTTCAATTCATTCAAAGGTTTCAGTAAATAGTAAAAAGGTACTTTTTGGTTGCAAATCTTTGGATGTTGCAAATCACAGGCCATGATACCACAAAATGCCTTTGTGCATCAAAGTTTACGTCTTGGCAAAATATCTGTACAAGGCTTTATGCAGTACACACTTCACCTCACTGAAGTTAGACGAGGACTACTATTTAACAGGATACATGTCTTTCAATACTAGTTTTTCATGTTTTATTTTAGTGAATTATGGGACTTGTAATCATGAATTAGTTCAGTTTAAACAATTGCACAAATTCAATTCAAAAACATGGATTTAGAAAATTAAAGATTAGGACTTGGGTTACTCTTATCGTAACCCTAAATCAGAGATCTTCCAATTGGGGGGTAATTGGGGGTTGCCCCCCCCCCCCCCCCCTGAAGGGGCCTTAAGTGATCTCAGGGGGGAGCAGTCTCTGGCCAAGAGAAGCATCATGCTTTGTTTTAAGTGTTGAAAACATGAGCGACAGTAAGCCACTTTGTAATGGGCCATCACTAACAACTTTTGCCATTTATATCCTGACTGAGAGTATGTGTAATAACAGAGCAAACAGATGTTTAAATAGGTTTAGACATATTTACACATTGCCAATTAAGCAGAATAATTGTGCAAAAATATAGGGGGGGGGGGGCGAAGATTTTTTTTTTACCAGGGGATGCAGCATTAAGAGGTTTGAAGACCCTTGCCCTAAATTAACTTGTATCCTGATAGCTGCTTACACACTTTGCTAGAAAGTTCAAGCCAGATTATCCACAACCCTTGTCGAGGAGTCTGGAAAGTGGATGAGGAAGGCAGTGAAAAGAATATTTTGTAAGTACCAACAGAAACAACATTCAGTTGATTTTGTGTATGCAAATGAAATTATTTTTTCAATCCTAAAATGTTTTGTTCGGTAGTACTTTCCTATTGTACTTAAAAGTACACCACGTGTACTAACTTTCTGGACAAAACCTCTGCTGGACAACCTCTATAACCCACTGGAGTATTTAAATCTTACAAACATATGGCCAATGTTATGACCCTAATGTTCTAACAATTCCACATGTGCCATTACATTTGGTCTGAGATATTCTCATTTCTCTTGGCAGAATTTTTAGCCTTCACCGAGATAGTAGACAGCTGCAAACTTTACCATTGACTTAGTTTGTGAAGTTAGCAAAATATGACAATTTTACATTGTAGGAGACATTATTAATAAAAATCCCATTGCTTTGTTTGTAACTTTATATAGTGTATGAAAAAAATAAAAACCCCTGACTTTGCATGTGAAAAGCAGTGCACTTCCCACATTTAGGTAGCCCATGCCTTACCTTTAAAAAAAGACCACAATACAGTTTGCACCAGGCCATACTCTTTTACCACTCTGGGCAGGGTCTTTAAAGAAAATCTCCTGATTTAGGACTAACTTACACCTGTAAATATGAGTAACTTGTGTTTCTGCAGCTACCATTAAATTCCTGAAAGTTACCAAACTGTCTTACATCAGTGAATTAAGAGGAACGTGTATATGTGTCACTTAAGCACTCATAAGTAGACCTGGGTGGTGAACTCTCCTTTGTGGATGTAATTTGCTGAATTTTCTGACTCCACGCTCCACAGTGCACGCGGATTTCCGAAAAACTCTGCTCAGTAATGTGTAGCAGAGTTTTTTCTTTGCTCGCACTCGCCAATGTTAAGTTGGGGAATAAGGAAAAGCCAATGCTAGGCCAACTCCTAGCGAGATTTCTCAAGGCGGGCGATCGCGGATGGTCACGACCGCTCGTGTTGAGATACCATCCGTTTACGTTGAGGAATCTGCCGCTCAAGTAGAACATCTACTCACATGGTAGAAAGAAGCAGCTCCCTCTTGAGCTGTGCATGATGCCGTTCGTGCTGATGTTCCAGTGCGGGACAAGCTCCCGGCACTAAAAATCCTCGGGAATGTTGTGACCTAAAACACACCACGTGCTTGCAGAACTCCGAATAGCACGGCAGAGTTTTTGGGTCACTTGGCTCTACAAACTCTGCCCGGGGTGTGTCAGAAAAGCAGTCAGGGGATCTTATGCCAATTGTCAATGCACAAATTTTGGTGTAACTTTTTTGATATTCAGAAACATTTTGAGTGCATTTGCCAGACTTATCTACACACTAAAGTTTCAACAGGAAGTTTCAGACGTAACTGCTGCAGGGAGTACGGAAAAAGAGCACCAACCACCTTAATGTTCACAGGAAAATGACATGTTAGGGAAAATATTTCAAAGTTTGAAGAATTTGTTTTTTTAAATTCCTGACCAGAAATTGGCGTCAAGCTGAAAACAGGCGTTGATGTCTTTAGCGAATTTCATACATTTAGGGCAGTTGCTTAAGACAGTAAAATAAGTCTGTTATCCAAGGGAAGGTAATTGAATATGTGCAACAGGCGTAATTTAGGCGTAAAGAGAGTTACAGATTATTTCTCTTTTTCTTTAAATCTGGCCTTTTGTGTTGTTTAGGTGGAAGAAAATTAAGAATACTCATGGAACAATTCACAAAGGGACTTACGACTTGTAAAGTTACGAGTGCTGAGACTCCGCACTCTGGGCGCAATCTCCTCACTGCGCACTACAACGCGGAGAAATTCCATCAGGAGTGTGGAGGTTCTGCACTAGTAACTTTACAAGTCGTAAGTCCCTTTGTGAATTATTCCATCAGGAGTGTGGAGGTTCTGCACTAGTAACTTTACGAGTCGTAAGTCCTTTTGTGAATTGGGCCTTCAGCTTCAAATCACTGACTGTGTGATCTTGCACAGTTTCATTTATACTTTTCACTGTGTGGTTATATCTTGCAAAGAAACAACAGCCTTACACTGTCCCAGTCCAGTTTAATTGTTTTGCTATTTAAATAGAAGTGAATGGGCTTGGCTGCAATTACCCAGTCATGGACCTTGGGCCCGCGCCAGTCCCTCTATCAAGCGATGTTTAAAAGAGTGCTGCATTGCCAGCCAGCGAGACAAAAGGCCTCGCTTTGAACTGCTGTCCAAAACTTTTCAGTACATGGGCATGCCCAAAAATTTTGTAGCGTTGGAGACAGAGACAGAGTGCCTTTGGAAAGCAAACACAAGATCAGTGAGATACTTTCTACATACCTGACTTGTGGCACAGTGGTCTGGGAAGGCACCTCTACTTAGGGCCGTTTAAAGTTTGGTGGGCAGGATACTCTCACAAACATGGCGGATGTCCCATATGCTGTATTACATGGGCATTATGGTCAAAGGATGAGAGGGGAGAGGATGTGGCTTAACGGCTAGAGTGACCAACTTTGAAGCTGGGGTACCATGTTCGAGTCTGGCAGGAGGCTCAAACATCCAGTGATCCTGGGCAAATCACTGAAACTCTACGTGCCTAAAAAAAAAAGTGAATGTGTCCGTCTGTAATGCAACTGGTGCTCATGTAAAGCACTCTGATACCTTTGGGTCGAGTTTGTGCTATATAAAAACAGTGCTGGATTAAACCCTGTGGAGGCCCCAAGGCAGTTGAATTTCGAGGCCCCCTCGCAAATTATCTTCTGATACATTTTTTATTTTACCAACCAACAATTCTAATAAACCAATTTTATTACACAAAAGTAAACATTAACAATTATGAATGTTATTAAACAAAAATGAATTGGAAACAATTTCAGAAAGCTTGATTGTAAAAAAATGTAATGATCAAATCAATATTATTTCGAACCGTTGTTGAGGGGCCCCTAAAAGGAGTGGGGCCCACAGGCCGATGCCTACTTTGCCTATTTGGTAATCCGGAACTGTATAAAGCTGCAAAATAAGTAAAGGCACGCATAATATGTCAGTCAGGACATCCGCCACGTTTGCTATGGAGTGCCCATCCCCCATATTCTAAATAAAGCCCTAGTTCACTGTGGCACAGTGGGTCAATGTTGCAGGATCTTGTGGTTGAGCTGTGCATTCTTGGGTCCAGAGTGTGCAGATATGCACCAATGTACTACAATAGTGCAAGGATTTCACACTCAAACGGATACATTTTTAGAAATGAAATCCCACGTTTAGAAGTTGCTGTCAATTCAGAGAATTTGTAAAATACCTTGCAATTGTATTATTGGGCATTTTATTCACCCTGGCCTACTTAAGCTGCTAAGAAGAGGCCAAAATTACAGGTAGTAGTCTCAACACAGGTTTTTTGTAACACCTTTACAGAAAATTCTTAAAATACACGAATAGTGTCTTGTGTTAAAAGTCTTATTTTAGTCGACATTTTAACTGTATTTACAGGAGAGAATTAAATCTTTTTGCACTACTTAGTCAATATAATATTGAAATTGCACTCTTACAAAGTGCATTTAATTTGACCACTGATGGCTGAATTTTACTGTGTTTGTTGTCCATTGGTTATATACAAGAGATCTTTTCCGCGTCCTCACGAGTTGCCATCTTCACAAGCATAATAACATTGGTAACATTAGCATGAGAGGGTGGCTTGGAGACCAGGGCAGTCTTTTGTCACTTTCCATTGTTGCTGTCAGTGACGTTTGTTCAGTTTCTGCTCCACTATCCACACTCAAGTGTTGTGACTAGTTTCAAGGGTCTCGTTTGCAGGCACAACATGTTGTTTCTGTTTTATCCTGGCCACCACAGTTCCACTCTCGGGTTGTTAATGGATGTTTATTTTGGAGGCTGAATGAAAGACATTTTCCTTACTTGCTAACAATAATTTTCCCTTTCACGAGCCGTCTCAGGCAAACTAAACTGTGTCTGTGTTGTTCTTGTGGGACAGATGTGCCTGACTCCTGCTCGCCAGCTGTTCTCTCTTAAGGGGAAAAAAGAAACTCTCAAGTCCTCTGTGACTGCAGAGAAAGTAGAATACAGATGCCAGTTTCATAGACAAAGCAGCTGCTGGTGCCAGTCCATAAACATTTTCTGTACACCTAAGCTGCAACTAATTGAGCATCAACAGGAATTGTAGGGTGAATTTCAGAGACAGATTCACTCAACCAATATTTGTAGAACACAACTCATTAATTACAATATATCAGCTTGGTGCTGGAGGAAAAATAATATTAATACATTCAGGATTCTTTTAGGCTCTGTCTTGAATTTGGGGTGATACCTACATCTAATGATTGTGAGTACCATTCTTCCATAGATTCGCAGGTCATCTACCTATTCAACCTCACCGTGACCTCTTCTCACCACTCACATACCCCTGCAT
Source organism: Lissotriton helveticus (assembly GCF_964261635.1). NCBI lineage: Eukaryota > Metazoa > Chordata > Amphibia > Caudata > Salamandridae > Lissotriton > Lissotriton helveticus. The sequence goes on along the minus strand of NC_136073.1, from coordinate 832,537,665 downwards.
TTATTGATGGGTTGCATTTATTAACACCATCTTCAACCACTCTCCCAGCCTTTCATGCACTAAATCACTCAACAACCAACCAACACACCCAGCATTCAGCAATTCACCCGTTCACTCAATGACCAATTAAAACAAACACAAACTAACCCATCCGCAAACTCTCACACCCATTGACCCACACCTCACCATATTCAACCAATTATCGGATGACTCCCTTCAACCCCCACACACCCACCCATCAACTCACTTACCAAACTAAAATACCCTAAAACCAACCCATCAATAAACACATGATTGGCTTGTGGCTTTCAGAGATGAATACAGTATGTCGCGGGTACACAGTTGAGGCAGTGATCTTTAAAACTAGACGCATGTTGAAAAACGTGGTCTTCCAACTTGACACAGCACTCTAGGTTTTGCCTTCAGAACTGAACACAATTCCGAGAGGTGATTACCAGAGTGGAGACAACAATTCACTTTTGGCCTCAAGATTTGAACAAAGCCTGATGAAGGGTTGTGTTTAGAGCCCGTCAGAGCTAGGGTCGGACTGAGAAAAAGATAGACTCGGGCACTGAAATAAAAGTGCCCCCCATTAGTGAATCAGAGACCTAAAAAGTGCCTCCATTAGCGAACCAGATAGCTAAAGAAAAGTTGTCCCCCTACACGGAGGAACGACCAGCAAGTTACACCGCCGGCGAGAGAAGGCAACGCCAGCGCACCTCGCAACCATCGCCCTCCCGGACAAGGAGCTGCTGAGCTGCTAATTCATCGCCATTCTGGGAAAAGGAGCTGCGCACTAGGCGCAAGCCAAACCTCCAGTCCCCTGCTCCCATGGAGAAACCCAACGCCGCTTGAAAGTCAAAACAAACGGAGAGCCATCGACCCACAAGCCGCCGTTCTCCCGCTCCCTCGCCCCCTCAATACACGGTGAGTGGTAACGAGGCAAAGGGCCCAGACCCGACAACAGGGATCGCTCTATTGTTGGGAGGCGACGTCTAAAGGAGCGTCGAGCCCCGGGGCATGACCCCAAAATGGCGATTGCTCAGGGCAGTTAAACTGGAAACTGTCACGATTTCAAGCCAAAACAGGATCCGCCTCTGCAAACCCCACAATCAGTCAACTATAACAGTCATCTGAAGCTCTCCTAAAGCGAAGCCAGACAGCGTTGCCTTATCCAGAAACACCATTGGATCATCATAGCAGCCTGATCCCAAAATGGCGGCCACAATGGGACATCGACATCGACAACCTAATTGTCCATAACCCGGTTTGTGCCCAAGAAATCGAATGAACCCCAGCAGTCACCTGGCCAGTGAATCTAAGAGAGTCCAACAATAATTAAAACCCGAAGGATAACCTCCACACTTCAGCACAAGCTGGACACCGCCGCCCTCCGAGGAACCCTCATCTACCGACCCCCTGGACCCCGCGGACCCTTCGCCAACTCCATCACGGACATTATCTCCCCGCAGGCCATCGCATCCACCAACTACACCCTGCTGGGAGACCTAAACTTCCACCTCGACAATCAACTGGACATGCCTCCTGGACAACCTCCACATGCCTCCTGGACAACCTCCACAACATTGGACTCCGCCAGATCGTGACCGAGCCCACGCACTCAGCAGGACACACCCTCAACCCCCTCTTCACTACAGGAAACTCCATCACCTTCAGCCACACCACCGAACTCCCATGGACCGACCATCGTTGCGTCCACTTCACCTTCAGAACACCCACCATCCACAGACACCAGCACCTGCTTCCACAAAGAAACTGGACCAAAATCACCGACAACCAGCTCACCTCCTCACTCAACAACTCCACCCCAACCATCGCTGAAAACGACGACCCCAACACCGCAGCCCGAACCCTGCATAGATGGATCTCGGACAGTACCAACACCATAGCCCCCCTCAAGAAAAACAACAATACCCGTGCCAAGAAAGCCAGATGGTTTACCACCGAACTTCGAGAATCCAGGCGCACATGCCGCCGCCTCGAAAAGGCCTGGAGAAACACCAAATCCACAGAAGCCCACAACAACTTCAGAGCCGCCACCAACGCCCACCATCAACTCATCAGAGAAACGAGGAAAAAAGCGATTGAAGACAGAATCCCCACCCATGCACACAACAGTAAGGAACTCTTCAGCATCATCAAGGAGTTCGCCCAACCCACCAGCAAGTCTACCGACATCCCTCCCTCACAAGACCTCTGCGACAAACTCAGCACCTTTTTCCACCACAAAATCAAGAGCATCTACGACAACTTCGACGAAGACAACCAACACACTGAACCCTCACCAACCACCCCCGACACCCGGAAACCAGCGATTGATGACTGGACAGCCCTCACCACGGAAGACACACTGAAGACAATGAAGTCAATCCACTCAGGGGCCCCCACAGACCCCTGCCCCCACCACATCTTCAACAGAGCTGCCGACACCATCGCACCCATGCTCCGCCACACCATCAACCGCTCCCTGGCGACTGCCTCGTTCCCCGACGACTCGAAACACGCCGAGGTGAACCCCCTCCTAAAGAAACCCTCAGCGGACCCCACTGACCTCAAAAACTACAGACCCATCTCCCTGCTCCCATTCCCAGCGAAAGTCATCGAAAAAGCCATCAACAGCCAACTCGCCACATTCATTGATGAAAACAATATCCTCGACTCCTCCCAATCCGGCTTCAGAAAAAACCACAGTACGGAAACCGCCCTCCTCGCCGCAACAGACGACATCCACACCCTACTGGACAAAGGAGAAACAGTAGCCCTCATCCTCCTCGACCTATCAGCGGCGTTCGACACAGTCTCCCACCGCACCCTAATACGCAGACTCTATGACGCAGAAATCCAGGACAAGGCCCTCGACTGGATCTGCTCCTTCCTCTCCGGCAGGACGCAGCGGGTCAAACTCCCCCCTTTCCTCTCTGACCCCACACCTACCACCTGCGGAGTCCCCCAGGGCTCCTCCCTCAGCCCGACGCTCTTCAACGTCTACATGGCTCCACTTGCCCCCATCGTCAGAACCTACAGACTCAACATCGTGTCATAAACAGACGACACCCAGCTCATCCTCTCCCTATCCAACAAGCCCAACACCGCCAGACGCAACTTTCGAGAAGGCATGGAAGCCATCGCCAAATGGATGAAAAACAGCTGCCTACAACTAAACACCAACAAAACAGAAGTACTCACATGGGCCCAAACCCCGACGCCTGGAGCGAGACCTGGTGGCCCACCGCCCTCGGAAACCCGCCAACCCCCACAGACCACGCACGCAACCTGGGAATCATCCTGGACTCCGAGCTCAAAATGGACCGCCAGATCAACTCTGTCTCATCTTCCTGCTTCCACACCCTCCGCCTCCTTCGTAAGACCTTCAAATGGATCCCCCTCGAACACCGAAAGACAGTCACTCACGCCCTGGTCACCAGCAGACTCGACTACGGCAACGCACTCTATGCCGGAATAAACAAAAACCTCATCCGCAAGCTACAGAACATCCAGAACGCCGCCGCAAGACTGGTCCTCAACCTGCCAAAACACTGCCACATCTCCCAGCACCTGCACACACTCCACTGGCTCCCCGTCGAGGCAAGAATCACCTTTAAGATGCTCACCCACGCACACAAGGCCCTCCACGGCACCGGACCAGCATACCTGAACAGCCGACTCAAATTCCACGCACCCCAAAGGACCCTACGATCAGCCCAGCTCTCCTACGCCGTGGTCCCCCACACCAGAAAGACCAGATCGGGAGGCCGCTCCTTCTCCTTCCTCGCTGCCAAAGCATGGAACGCCCTTCCGCTCCACCTCAGACAGACAACATCGCTCCCCATCTTCGCAAGAAACCTCAAAACCTGGCTCTTCGACAGACCCCCTCCTTGATGGAATGGAACCTGCACCCCCCCCCCCCCCCCCACCTCTAGCGCCTTGAGACCCGTACGGGTGAGTAGTCGCGCTTTCACAAACCCCTGATTGAGTGATTGATTGACAGTCCTAAAGCCTGACCTCAAAATGGCGCCCAGTCGGGACAAATCACCCCGGAGCTCCTGCCGTGCAACAAAACAAACAAACCAAATTGCCGGGCAGTAATAGTTGATAGACACGAGTACGCACCTAGTATAATAAATTGCTAGGCTGGCAAACCATCTGTGTTTAAAGCACTTGTATTTTTATAAAGAAAGATTATGAAAAGATGTCATGGCAGCAGAAAGAATTCACATCACATTTACAAAGGTTCACAAATACATTGAAAAAACCATGAAGAATACATTAAATCAAAACATACACATATAACAATTGTGAGAACATTAAATCAAGACAACTGTAAAATGCCTCAAAAAAAAATTCCTTTGTAGAGGCACCAATCCTGAATGAAATAAAACAAGTGGACAACTAAGATGACAAACTAGCCTACTTGTTATGACCACCACTAGATACATATAAAGCAATTCAACATATAATGCACAACATAGGGAGACACAAAACTATGCAGCAATGTAGAGTTGTGTATAAGTTATACTCCTATTGTGCCCTAACAAATCAGTATCTGGGTGGAGCAGGACGCCGACGCGTTTCGAACCCGTTCAGTAATTCCGAGGGTTCTCCTCAGGACAAGGATTGGGGAGGTCGTTGTCGCTGTAAATTGAGTTAGAAACATGGTATCAATGAGATGCTAACTACTACCTCGCTTCGACTCAAACACTGTTAATAAATAGATAAATACCTTATTCTGGGAGTATCAATGTACTACCTGTGAAAAAGGTAATAGAAACCCTAGTTAGTCCCTGTTGCGTAGGATATACTCTGAGCCACTATGTAACAGTAAAAATAAGGGTGATCCCGCTTAGAGGCACATACCTTGATGTTTAAAGTGCAAACGCACGAATGAGGGATGCTGGTGTAACTAAGGTCGGGAGGGGCGCCTAGAGAAAATGGAATAAATGGACGAAGTATTATAAAATTTATATCTTAACCCAAAACTGTTCGTAATGTGGATTACTCGTGACATGGAAGCCAACTGAGTCCTACCTTTGTGTGCAGATAGTTCATTCACGGCACGAACACATGCGGCGGCCGCCGCGGGTTCGGCAACTGGAAATCAAAAGGGGATGCGGGCGTTAGCAAGATTCTTAAAACGCACTCGCACCAGCTATCAGGTTGTGCTCAGAAATGTTTGAAGCAAACTCACATTTTAGGATGAGTCAATCGGCGATGTGTTTCGGGCTCCAGACGGCAAAGGACTGACAACGCGAGTGCAGAAAGGGGCGTGTCCAAGTGTATTTGATGCGCAAAGCGTGAGAACGGCCTGATGGAACATGTAGTCCGGTTGTACTACTGCCCGCTGGGTACAGTGGGAAGGCGCACTCAATGGGAGTAGTGTATTTTACAAGACAGGGTCGAATGCAGTATTAAGGAATTGAAAAATCAACGATTTAAAAAACAAAAAAATCATAAAAGCAGGCGCATATTAACTTGAATGTTACGGGGGGCTCAGAGACTGAGGGGACACCTCAAGGGAAGCCCCTATAGAGGGTTTAGCAATTTAGCAGACATACTGAGTAGTTATTCTAGCACATGGCTTGGAATCACTACGTGATTGAACAGACACATGAGCAGCAAGCAGCGCAGACAAGCAATCGCTGTAGACAGGCTGTTCAGAGATTACTGAGTTCATTAAGGTCATTGAGTCCTACCATGGCAGTGTTGAACCTCAGAATGAGGTAGGCCTCTTTTTGGGCAAGGCGTACGTCTGGGTCTCCACCTGCTCCTGGAGTGTTCTTAATGTTTGCCAAGATCGTCCATGTCAGATCATTGGATGAATGTCCTTTTCGCAAAAAGTGGGATACCAAGGGTGCTGTCAAAACCTTGTTGTTTATCCTTGATCGATGCTGGATGATGCGTTGGCGCGCTTCCTGGGTTGTTTTGCCAATGTAGACTCCTCGCTGATTCAACACTGTTTACAACATTCACATTGAGTGGCACAGCAAAGCAGCAAAACGTAGCGGACAAGCTTCTCAGACTCCAAAAAAAGCATATTAGAACAGAGCTTCACGGTCAGTTTCTACTCGCAAATTTAAGAGCTGGCACAATACCGTGGGGGTTACAGATAAAGAACGTACCAGTCCTCTTTACTGACGATCCTGTGTACAAGAAAGGGTTCAGCTGCATCAGTACAAAGTGTAGCAGAGACCTTATGGTCCATACCATTGAGACAGCCCACAGAATCTGCAAGAAGGAGATTGAGGAGATCGAGGAGCAACTTCAGAATATTAAGGACAATAACACAGAGTCGGAGGCTAAACTACTCCTTGAAAAGATTGAGAAGGAGATCACAACTTTCAAAGATAATACAATAAATTTCAAAACAACAAAGTTCGAGAAGGATAAAAAAGCATTTAATCTGGAAGTTGTGTACCCATATTTAAAAGAAGACTTCTACACTCGCTCCGAGTCCACTAGATTTCTCAATTCATACCAAGGGAGATCCAAAAAAAGATTCCTTACATTTTCCGAAACTTCATCTGCTGATTCGTCTGCGGAATCTGACCCGGGGGAAGGATCATCCAATAGAGGTCAACATAAGAGGCCTTTTTTAGGACAGGGCCAGCAACAGCAGCGGACCAAAATCAAGCAACCGCAATGGGAAATGTCAACACGCAAGCGGAACTACAAGTCTTGAAAGACTCCTCCATTATTAATATCTCCAATAAAATCTTGACTAAGGCAGAGGAAGAACTTTTACAGCTGGGTCTGTCTTTCGTACCAGGCACACATCTTGATTTCACCAAAGTCAAAATGGAGGTGATCGAATTCTTTAGAAAAATACGTCTTAGATGGTTCTTTAAAGACTCTACTTATGAACCACAAATAGAGGTATCAGGCCTAAGAAATAAATCTCTCTTCTGCCCTCCAAATAACAACATGGCGAAGAATATCATCACCTTCGAGCAGACTGTCCTATCCTCTTTGAATGATCTTGAAAAGAAAAGAAGATATATACCATCTAATCTTTCCAAAGATCAGAGACAAGCTATAACCACCCTGAAGAACCAGCAAGAAGCTGTGATTAGACCGGCGGACAAGGGCGGAGCGGTCGTCCTTTGGTCCAAGGACCTTTACAAAGCTGAAGGAAGGAAACACGTGTACAACACCAACTGGTACCGCCTTATAACACAAGATCCCACGGCTGAGATCACCCATGAAATCTCACAGATTGTCAAAGACGCAAGAGACAACGGGATCATTGGTCCTAAAGAAGCAGAATTCCTTGTAAAACGCTTCCCACGCACTCCACACCTGTATTTCCTCCCAAAGGTGCACAAAGACTCCAGTGTACCACCAGGCCGCCCGATTGTTTCGGGTTGTGACTCTGTGCTAGAGCCAATCTCAAAGTTTGTAGACGTCTTCCTGAAGGAGTTCACCACCAAAGTCCCTTCCTTCCTCCGAGATACCATGGACTTCCTAACCAAGGTTGAAGGAGTAGAATTTGATCCCAAGAGCCAAATCTTGGTAACAATGGATGTATCTTCCCTATACACCCAGATTCCACAGCAGGATGGAGTGGATGTGATAGAACTGTACCTTGACTCCAGACCACGGCCACACCGAGTGCCTACTGAACTTATTGTCAAACTGGCATCGCTTGCCCTTAAAAAAAACTTCTTCGTATTCGAGGATGAAATGTTCTTACAGGTAAAGGGATCGGCGATGGGGTGTCCTTTTGCCCCGGAAATGGCCATATTATATATGGCCCAATATGAGGAGAGATTTGTTTTCAATAACAATCCGTATCGAGCCCATATAGGGCAGTGGCTCAGGTACATAGATGATGTGTGGTGTATCTGGAATGGCACATCTGATTCCCTTGAGGAGTTCCATCAGTGGCTGAATAATCGGAGCCCAGACATAAAGTTTAGTCTGGCTTACGACTGCGGATCCATGCCCTTTCTTGACGTGGAGATCAAATCCACACCGGAAGGCCTGCAATCTACACTATACCAGAAGAAAACGGATAGGAATAATGCGCTCCACTATGCGAGCTTCCACCCGAAAAGCCTGAAGAACAATCTGCCGTATGGCCAATATCTACGGGTGAGAAGAAACTGTTCGAGAACGGAAGACTTCACTATCCATGGAGAAAATCTGACCAATAAGTTAAAGGCACGCGGCTATCCGGCAAAATTGCTGAAACAGTCCATGAAGAGGGCACGATGGACACCGCGTGAACACCTTTTACAAAAACGTGAGAAACCCAATGTCGAGAGAATGGTCTGTGTCTCCACGTTTGGGCCCCACACTAACCCGGTCCAGAAAATAATCAGAAACAACTGGCATCTTGTCGAAGAAATCCTACCAGACATTGGTAAACCCCTTTTCGCACTGAAAAAAAACAGAAGCATCGGACAACAGATCTCGTCCACAAGGGGTGTCCCGAAAAAAGACAACCAGGGAACCCTCTTCAACATGGGCCCGGTAATGGGCCACCGCAAATGTGGGACCTGCTCAGTATGCAGCCTAACATCAGAAGGGACCTTGTTCACGGATGGCAAAAAACATTGGCGTCATAATAACTTTACAAACTGTAAGACCAAGTATGTAGTTTACGCCATTACTTGCCCGTGCAGAAAGGTCTACATTGGCAAAACAACCCAGGAAGCGCGCCAACGCATCATCCAGCATCGATCAAGGATAAACAACAAGGTTTTGACAGCACCCTTGGTATCCCACTTTTTGCGAAAAGGACATTCATCCAATGATCTGACATGGACGATCTTGGCAAACATTAAGAACACTCCAGGAGCAGGTGGAGACCCAGACGTACGCCTTGCCCAAAAAGAGGCCTACCTCATTCTGAGGTTCAACACTGCCATGGTAGGACTCAATGACCTTAATGAACTCAGTAATCTCTGAACAGCCTGTCTACAGCGATTGCTTGTCTGCGCTGCTTGCTGCTCATGTGTCTGTTCAATCACGTAGTGATTCCAAGCCATGTGCTAGAATAACTACTCAGTATGTCTGCTAAATTGCTAAACCCTCTATAGGGGCTTCCCTTGAGGTGTCCCCTCAGTCTCTGAGCCCCCCGTAACATTCAAGTTAATATGCGCCTGCTTTTATGATTTTTTTGTTTTTTAAATCGTTGATTTTTCAATTCCTTAATACTGCATTCGACCCTGTCTTGTAAAATACACTACTCCCATTGAGTGCGCCTTCCCACTGTACCCAGCGGGCAGTAGTACAACCGGACTACATGTTCCATCAGGCCGTTCTCACGCTTTGCGCATCAAATACACTTGGACACGCCCCTTTCTGCACTCGCGTTGTCAGTCCTTTGCCGTCTGGAGCCCGAAACACATCGCCGATTGACTCATCCTAAAATGTGAGTTTGCTTCAAACATTTCTGAGCACAACCTGATAGCTGGTGCGAGTGCGTTTTAAGAATCTTGCTAACGCCCGCATCCCCTTTTGATTTCCAGTTGCCGAACCCGCGGCGGCCGCCGCATGTGTTCGTGCCGTGAATGAACTATCTGCACACAAAGGTAGGACTCAGTTGGCTTCCATGTCACGAGTAATCCACATTACGAACAGTTTTGGGTTAAGATATAAATTTTATAATACTTCGTCCATTTATTCCATTTTCTCTAGGCGCCCCTCCCGACCTTAGTTACACCAGCATCCCTCATTCGTGCGTTTGCACTTTAAACATCAAGGTATGTGCCTCTAAGCGGGATCACCCTTATTTTTACTGTTACATAGTGGCTCAGAGTATATCCTACGCAACAGGGACTAACTAGGGTTTCTATTACCTTTTTCACAGGTAGTACATTGATACTCCCAGAATAAGGTATTTATCTATTTATTAACAGTGTTTGAGTCGAAGCGAGGTAGTAGTTAGCATCTCATTGATACCATGTTTCTAACTCAATTTACAGCGACAACGACCTCCCCAATCCTTGTCCTGAGGAGAACCCTCGGAATTACTGAACGGGTTCGAAACGCGTCGGCGTCCTGCTCCACCCAGATACTGATTTGTTAGGGCACAATAGGAGTATAACTTATACACAACTCTACATTGCTGCATAGTTTTGTGTCTCCCTATGTTGTGCATTATATGTTGAATTGCTTTATATGTATCTAGTGGTGGTCATAACAAGTAGGCTAGTTTGTCATCTTAGTTGTCCACTTGTTTTATTTCATTCAGGATTGGTGCCTCTACAAAGGAATTTTTTTTGAGGCATTTTACAGTTGTCTTGATTTAATGTTCTCACAATTGTTATATGTGTATGTTTTGATTTAATGTATTCTTCATGGTTTTTTCAATGTATTTGTGAACCTTTGTAAATGTGATGTGAATTCTTTCTGCTGCCATGACATCTTTTCATAATCTTTCTTTATAAAAATACAAGTGCTTTAAACACAGATGGTTTGCCAGCCTAGCAATTTATTATACTAGGTGCGTACTCGTGTCTATCAACTATTACTGCCCGGCAATTTGGTTTGTTTATTCTATAAGAGTGGTCCGGCCGGTCAGAGACAGGACCCAGCCTTTCCTCTTCTTCCCGTGCAACAAAACAAGACATAATAAACCATGCCAAATAAGCATTAACTTAAAAACTGACTGCAGGGTAAAATCAGCACTTTGCAAGGGAAAACACTAACTGCCTTAGCTCCTCAATCCAAGAATGACAATTCAGCCAGTAATATTGTATTGAACGCTCAAATCTACCCTCCGACAAAGTTGGCTCCTCAGCTCCATATCTTCTAGCCCCCCAACGGACCACATTGCACCCACAGAACAGAATAAAGGGACCACAGACCAGCCGGACTCTCCCCCAAACCAACTCAGCACATGGCTTAAACTCTTTCTCCATCTTATACCCCCCTAACCTCTCACCCAAAGTGAAAAGAAATTTTAAACAAAGGCTGCTAAGACAACACCAAGAATGCCTAATTGCGGACTTATACCACTGCGCCACAAAAGGATTACAGAAAATGGACCTCATTTTCCACACCCAGAACCCTAGGGGGTGGAACTCCATCCTCAGATCCCACCTCCACATATATAAAAATACCACCACCCTGTAAGCTGCAAACTAACGCTACTAATACCCAACCACCGCACCAGCTGAGAAAACTCCTTTGTGACCATATTCAGCAATGGCACGATCCGGATCCAAGCCAACAATGACAACCTAGAGGCCTTCGACTCTCTGTTCCCCATGCTACGCCTTGCCCTTACCCATCCTGCCCAGCCCTACGCGAAAGACTCCCTAACCTCAAGCCACACACACGGTGAAAACCTTCCAACCCACTCACCCAATCTACCGCCCCCCAGTTCCACTATCTACCTCAACGCCTCCCTGAGCCCGCATTATACTTCCCGCTCAGGCACACCCATCTCTAGACCCACTCTTGACAATACACCCCAACCCCCCTCCAGTACACCCCTCTCCCCTTACCCCCATCCAGTAACCAAAGAAACCGACCCGCTGCTAGCTACCCCGAACTCCATGCCCACTCCAAACCCAGCAATCCCACCGATACCTGTGATTACCCCCATAAACCACAATAAGACCACAGACATAGGGAAGAACACCCTCACAGAGTCGCCACCACCACCAATCACAACAAATCACCCTCTATCCACCAATGGTCGGTCAAGGGACACAGCGAGTCCTAAACCCCCCACCCCTCCCTCCTTGAGCATAACCCAAAGATTGGCTCGACTAGAACTCCAACTAGGAATAGCTACCCAAAATATAAACAGAATCTTATACAAACAAAACATCCCCTCCACTCAGGGCCTACCCCTATCACTCCCTGGCTCCCTGAACAAACATAGACATCACCAGAGAAATACACGACTGAGGTGGAAGACAACCCCCCACAGTAACTATCCACATAGACCCAAGAGAACGATCACTGCAATGTCCATGCAAGAGGCGAGGGATCTTGCCGAATCCTATAAAGCAGCGCCAACCACCACCCCAAGTTCTAAGATCCCAGTAATCACCGGTTTTGAGAGAAAAATCATAACCACAAAAATAATGAGAACTCCAGCGCACCTCACTAACATTCCTAGGGCCCCCCCAATTGTAGAACCAAACAACAAGGTGATCAACTGCATGCTCATTAACTGCAAATCTGCAAACAAACATGCACCGGAAGTGGCAGAAATTATCCTAACACATGACCTAGATATCCGGTTCATCACTGAAACTTGGTTGAATGAAACCTCCCCACCTATCTTCGATATGCTCGTACCCCCGGGATTCTCTATCCTCAACAAGGACAGGAACAACCAAAGAGGTGGAAGGACGGCAATCATACATAAAAAGAACATATCTATAACAGACACCGACTCCCTCAAATATAAACTGGATTACCTTTCAGCCAACATCAAAATGTCTGACAACAAAATGCTTCACTGTCACCTCATCTACCGACCACCAGGAAACAATACCACATTCGGTGAACAGCTGGCTGACCTGATCTCGCACTGCTCACTCTCCAACGAGAACAACCTAATGCTAGGAGACTTAAACCTCCACTGGAATGAGACCAACAACCCTCAAATACAAACCTTAAACGATCTCCTTCTCAACAACAACTTGATCCAACACTGCACTGAACAAACCCACGACAAAGGCTCAATCCTAGATGCCATCATAGCCCATGAAGATGCAATCACCATCGTTCCCACCCTCCCTGTCGACTGGTCAGACCATCATCTCATCCTCTTCCACATCAATCAAAAAACATATCGAATCCCTAGCGGAAATGATCACTTCCATTGGACAAGAAACCTGAGACGGATCCCCGTGGAAGAACTAGAAGAAAGACTGAGCACACTCTTCCCCCCCAATGAAGGCGAAAGATCCACAGTAGAACTTACCTCTAAATACAATGAGGCCCTGACTGACATGTTGGACAAAATAGCACCCTTGAAACAAAAAAAGAGCAAGACCCTGCCATCAAGTTCATGGTTCAACACTGGGCTAAATGTGGAAAGAAGAAAACTAAAAGCAACTGAAAGACTCTGGCACAACAACCCCTCAACAACACACCTCGAACTACTCAAAAAGAAACGTAAGTTGTATAATAAGAACATCGCGCTTGAAAAATCCTCCTTCTTTTGCGACTCACTGAACAATGCGAAAAAACATCCCAAAGAACTCTTCAACATTATCAGACAACAAACATCCAAACCATCACCTGCTGCAATTCCGGCCTCCAAAGAACTATGCAACAAATTTGCTAATTTCTTCAGCGAACAAATTCTAAAGATTGAGCTCTCACTAATGGACCATTCATCTCCAGCCAAGGCAGGCCCGCTACTCAGCAAAGATGAGGCAAACCCACCTAGCCAACCAACCAACAACTGGCTAACCTTCACTCCCACTACTGAGACAGAAATTATTGATCTAACCACCGGATCCAAACCCTCATCGCACCTTGAAGACCCTCTCCCCGCTCAATTGGCAAAACAACTCAAATACTCCTTAGCTCCCATCTGGACTGGGATTATTAACAGCTCCCTGGAAACAGGAATCATACCTGACTACCTCAAAATAGGCCAGGTAACGCCACTAATAAAAAAGGTGGGTGCTGACCCGAACGATCTCAACAACTACAGGCCTGTCTCCAATCTTCCTTTCCTAGCAAAACTACTAGAAAAATTTGTTCTCCGTCAACTCACCCACCACATGGACATCAACAACCTCCTCCACCCACACCAATCAGGCTTCAGAAAAGGCTGCAGCACAGAGACTGCCATCTTAAATGTCATAGATGATATGCACAAATCACTGGACAAGAACCGCTGCTGTTTACTCATATTCCTTCCCCTCTCGGCGGCCTTTGACACGGTCGACCACAAACTACTCATCAACACTCTCCAAGACAGGGTAGGAGCAAAAGGGGTGGTTTAACAGTGGCTCACCTCCTTCCTACAAAACTGCGCTCAAAGAATTAAAATATGAAACTCCACTTCCGACCTACACCCCATAATCAGAGATGTCCCCCAAGGCTCAGTTCTATCACCCGCATTTTTTCAACATCTACATGGAGCCACTCACCATCATCCTCAAAAAAGCCAACATTCCCTTCCACCTCTATGCCGACGACACCCAGATCTACCTAGAAACCTCCTCCCTAGCAGACATGCAAAGACTAAACATCACCCTAAGACAAGTACAAAAGTGGCTATCCCTTAACCATCTGAAACTAAATCAAAACAAAACGGAAATTCTTCTCTTAGCCAGCAAGGATAAGAACCCGCAAATCACGGAAAAGATAAAGTCTATTGATGCTCTCAACTGTAGTCTCATCCCAGCAAACTCAGTGAAGTCATTAGGTATCACTCTGGACCCCAACTTGGACATGATAAAACACATCAGAAACACCGCAAAAGGTGCCTTCCTCAACCTAAAACTACTAAGCAAAATCAAACCCTTCATCCCACTAAACGGGCCTTAAACAAGCCACACAGTCCCTTATCTTATCCAGATTAGACTACGGGATCGCCACCCTCACAGGCACGGCGAAACTTCACCTGGCTCCTCTCAGAACAACACTAAATGCAGCAGCCAGAATGGTGTCAGGAGTGAAGAAATACGATCACATCACTCCCACGCTAACTGAACTTAAGTGACTCCAAGTAGAATTGCGAGCCAATTTCAGAACCGCCTGCCTCACACACAAAGCTCTGCACACTGGCAAACCCACCTATCTAGCTGCCAAACTCAAAAAAGCGGGACAGACAAGATACCTCAGAAGCACCAACTCTCTACTACTCATCCCTCCGAAAACCTGCAAACAAAAGACCCTATCTAGGTCCTTCACCGGAAATGCACCCAAAATCTGGAATGCCATCCCCATACATATTAGGACAAACTCTTCCTACAAAGCCTTCAAGAGCCAGCTCAAAGCGCTCTTCCTTAATCGAATCCTCACAAAGTAACAACGGATCTGCTCTAATTCACGACCACAAGACAGAAGACCCAGCAACTACGTTAAAGTCACTCCCAACATCTCTTCCCCCCCACTCTGAACAATACTCCCCCCTTACCTGAACTTCAAACTCTCAACTCTGAATTGATTACTACCAGACGTGCACGGATTAATGAACCTCCTTGGACACTATTTGCCTGGACACTCTTGGTGTCTGTTTGAACTGTTTGAACAAAGGTTGTAAAGCGCTCTGATACCTTCGGGTCTAGCTAGCGCTATAGAAAACTCCAAATAATAAAGACACGCTGTATGGGTATTTTGCAAGGTATGGGAAACTGGATGCTTTTGTGTTTGCTACAAGCAGTGATTGTGGTAATATCAGGAAAATCAACAGTAAAAACTGTCCCACCTGGCCATAAAACAGGCCCTGAAACTGCTAAAAAAAATGGCTCAAAAAGTGATCTGCCAGACCAGTCCATTGGGCACTTCCTGATTGCCCAATAGGCTAATCCGACCCTTGTTGGAGCCTTTTATCTATGGACTGTGGAATTCAATAAAATAATTTGGATAAGATTTAGCTGGTTTGTTAGTTTTAAAGACAACATACACAATTTCCTCTGATGTTGGAGCTATGTAGTCTTACAAGTAACATGTATCAGCCCAATAAAAGTTCCATCTATGTGAAACCACATTGTTTTTTTTAGCTTTTGTTTCTTAAGGAAAAGCCCACATAATCCTAATACTTGACTATTCGTTGGAGAGGAGATTCACTGTTTATTTTCGGTGGTTGATTTGAGAAAAAGTGCTCATTTTGTTTAATAGAAGTGAAGGACGTTATCATTTTGCAGGTGAAATCCTCAACCAAAAAAATATTGGTTAATGAATTTTCCAACACAAAATATTTTTGAGAAGAATCTCTGCACCAAATAATTTTTAGGGAAATCTTTTCTCCATACCGTAGGGGTTTGGTAGAGTATCAGCCCTAAAATCCCACTTTTATTGTTTTCAGACCTTTTTTTTAAATTCGCTTGGAAAGAGTAGACAAATCTTGTGAGGTTCACCGGCACCCAATGTTAAATAACAAAAAGATTGGGGCAGATTTACAAGCCCCTTGCGCCACTTTTACGTCATTTTCAACATGGGAAAAATTATACAAAAGTGGCGCAAGGGGCTTGTAAATCTGCCCCATATTATTTTAGAAAACAAAAAGAAAGGAGCATCTTACATAAAGTAAATGGTTTCAAGGAAGCCCAAAGGAGGCAGGAGATATAGAACCGATTGTTTTGAAGAAAGGTGGATCTGACATGCCCTGCTCCACAATATTCCTCCATGCCAAGAACACATCGTCCCGGTCAGGGGTACAGGCGGTCTGGGAAGCCTCAGGAATATATTGCTTCGCCTGCTAGTCACCTAATGTGTCAGGAATTGTGCAAAGCGCCCCATAAAAGTAAAGTCAAGCCCTGCCAGAATTGTTCATCTATTTCTAGCAGTTTCTGCCTGTGCAGCATAAACTGAAATCACAAGGGGTGGTATTAGGTACATTGCATTGTCATTTGCAACAACCAACAAATGCAAAACAATGTATCCAGTGATTAGGCAGTGCGAAATTTAATTTTGGTCATTTGGTGCAAAATGATGATAACAATTCTCCTTCGTGCTGATTCAAACGATGTAAAGTGCCACTGATTTGTAGCAGAGTTTACCTTTATACAAGGGTCCCTTTGGTATCTGCTGGCCTTCCATTATGGGTTTTTGCACGTGACCGAAGAAGCGAAAAGGCCTTTTTCAGAGCCATCAAAGTGAGTTTTAACTGTTACTATCAGGAGTAAAAACCTTGCTTATAAGCTTGTTTTTTTGGTTTCATGTCGTCCTGAGATTCGAACAAATATAGGAGCATTGTACGTGAGCATTACTGTTACGCAATTCTATCATGTGCTATATCATTATATGCTATGCCGTGTTAGACTATGTGGTGGTATTTCATGTAGTGTGTGTGTGTGCTATGTAACATTATGTGCCACTAAGTTATACTTGTTCTGTTGTTTCTTGCTGTGCTACACAGTGGTGTAACAAAGGCCCCCGCAGCCCCTGCAGTGCGGGGGGGGGGCCCGGAGCTACAGGTGCCCCCCCCCCCCCAACCCAGTACCCTGGCCTGAGAGCTCTTGAGTAAGTCCGGAAGGGCACCCCTCCAAGGACTTTGCAAGGGGGCCCCCTCAAGTTTTGTTACGCCACTGGTGCTACGCCACACTACACTGCATGGCGTCATGTTACGCCTTCCATGTAATAGGCCTCTTTCGCATTGAAGAGCATTCGGAGTGACACATAATGAAAGTGACAGCGATAACCTTGGGAAAAAAAGTCCCAGGCAGGGGCATAACATAGGCCCGTGCACCCCTACGGCACAGAGACACACCCAAACCTTCATGGGCCCCATTCAACCCAAGGCCAATGAATATCAGTAATACAGGAGACTCAGAGGCAGGGCCAGACTGGGAAGGATGTACGTCGTTACAACGCATGCTTTTACAATGCATGCCTTTACGACTCAAGTTTTACAACGCAAGTCGTTACAACGACTTGCGTTGGGTGCGCTGGTTAGTGAATAGTTTAATTTACTATTCCAACTCCAGTCCCCGTGGATAGTAGGGAATGTGTTGGATAGTAAATTAAAACTATTCCCTATCCTAGAGCGCCCCCCCAGCGCAAGTCGTTGTAAAAGTTGCGTTGTAATGGTTGCGTCGTAAAAGTACTTCGTTGTAAAAGTTGCGTTGTAAACGCTGTTCCCCGACTGGGAACAGAAACCAGCCCTGGCAATTTAGCTGGACCGGCCCGGGGGTGGGGGCGGGGGCAAGGGTGCTAGTGTTGTTAAGCACTGCTACCGCTTTTGTAACTGGAGGCTGATATTGCACACTGCTGCAAAACCGGCCCCCTATAACAAAAATTGCCCCTCACCGCCCCAAACCTGGCGCTACCCTTCCGGCCCACCGGGAAAATGCCTGGTGCCAGCTACAGGCAGTCTAGCCCTGCTCAGGGGCCCCTCATCACATTCTGCTGTGGGCACCCATCGTTTCACGTTACGCCGCTGCTAAGAGGTAGGAAGCAGATGGAAATAACAGAGAAGGTCTGACTGTGACCACTGGCACCAGAGACATGGGACAGCATCAAATAAAGTTTATGAAACAATTTGAACGCCTTGGTGAGTGTATACAATATAGATAACCATTGGGGTTTGGAAACGCCATTGTTTACGTGCACAGCCATGCGTAGAAACTAATTCACTGCAGGGCGAGTGGTCAGTATAAGACCAGCTCTCCTATTGGAGGAAATCCACATTTCACAGTGCTTGTGTTATTTCATAGAAATATGAAAACTCTTTTATAGGTATAACATCATTCTCCTGAAATATGAGGCTTTTTTTAATGTCTTTTATTGAAGTTTCAACATGATACAATATCAGTATATAAAGGCAGGCCAGTGAAACACAATATGCCTTCGATGGAATAAATCTGAGTATATTGTTACAGCCACTATAGCCACAATATCATGACATGGTTTGTGTCAGAGTGGGCAAAACACATTAGCAATGAAAGAGAACTAGTGTAAACTGTGGAGTCTGCCTGGGGCGGTTATGAGGTGCGGTGCGTATTGTGTCCGGGCGGGGGGCAACAATGCTAGGGGATGTTTGGCATGGGCGCGGGCTCTGGGCACCAGGAGGTACAGGTATACAGAGTGTGCGGCAGGGGGAACCCATATGGATAGTGAGGGGGGACCAGGGTACAAGTCCTAAAAAAAGAAGTGGGGGGATGCTGACATCACAACAGGAAGTGATGTCACGTAAGGTGGATTGCACTCAGTTGCAGTTTATAGTTATCGAGCTCCCAGTAAACAAGTGGGAGGAAGCCGTCCACCCGCATGGTACCCCGACACGAGCCCTGGGGGGGGGGACGTACAGAAAAATGTGAAATGGTGGCCTACTGTGAGCCCGATGTTGTTCGCGGAGGGTAGAGGGTATTGCGTTAGTATCTGATCATATCAGTGCGTTGGGGGGAAAGTGGATCCACAGCAGGTGCATGAGCGTAGCCACTAGTCCGATCGACACGCTCAGAGCGGACGTGTTTAATTTTGTGCCTCCACATGTAAGAGGAAAGTGTCCCAGTACTCCCCACCCGTGCTTGAGTCTCCTCGCATGC
The DNA here is from genome assembly GCF_964261635.1 of Lissotriton helveticus. NCBI lineage: Eukaryota > Metazoa > Chordata > Amphibia > Caudata > Salamandridae > Lissotriton > Lissotriton helveticus. Next base: position 832,518,508 of record NC_136073.1, on the reverse strand, counting down.
GGGGTACCCAGAGGATATTGGTTTCCGCTTGTGTCCATTTCAGCACCGTGGCCATCAGTGCTGTAGGTCAGGGAGGATGCCCTCCATGCCATCACTGTCAACCTCTTGAAGAGAACGAAGGCCAAATTGATAAATCTGATGAGGTATTTATAGCCCTTTACTCAGGGCATGCAACCCCAGTAAACAGGATTTGGGTATTGGTTCAGGTAAATACTCCGCAAGATCCACCACTGTGGCAGTGACAGCTTGTCAGACCGGGTGTAATATTGGGCAATCCCATACCATGTGATAGAATCCGGCATCCGGTAGGTGACACCGAGGACAATCCGGGGTCAGGGTGGGATACATGTGTTTAATACGCTGAGTGGGGATGTAGGCATGGTGAACGTAGTTAAATTGTGTGAATTGGAATCTGGGGTTACCAGAAACATCTTTCACTGATTGGAGTGCTCGGGACCAAGATTTATTTGAGATGGGTTGGGGTAGCAACGCCTCCCACCTGACTCACGCCCCCACCGCGTGTGCCGATGGGGTTGAGTTAAGGGGTGTGTATAGAATGGTAATCGCATGAAGCGTGTGATGGGCACACGCAACGTGGTAGACAACGGAGGTTCATCGTCGCCAGCATTCCAAGTGGTGCGCAGCGCCAGTTGTATGATGTGGTGTGTCAAAACGTGTCCCGCATCTATGCAGTACATGGCCATGATGTCCTGAAAGTTCCCCCAGCTGATCTACACCCGCTCCTCTCCGAGGGGCAGCACTGTGTCACTGTGCTGTTCATGAGAGGCAGGTTCCAGATCCCTATTGCCGGGGAGGATGGTAGATGAGGCCCCTTACCGTGTAAGGATCTGCACCAGCATGTGCAGGCCACAGTCATCTGGTGAGGTTCCTGGCAAGGGCGGATAGTTGTCTCATATAACCACATATATATATAGGTACGTTGTGTACCTCACAAACCAACACCAGTTCAAGGTATGTGGGAGTATGTAGCCAGGCCATCGGCCACTGTAGTTGCGCTGCCACGTAATACAACTCAAAGTTGGGCGCACCGAGACCACCTTTGACACCGGAAGCTGCAGGGTGATGAGCACGACTCAGCGGCGTCCCTTACTCCATATTAACTCAAACAGCAATCCAAGCAGCTCGCGGAAAAAGTTCCTAGGGAGCACTATGGGGAATGCAACGAAGAAGTAAAGGAGCCGGGGGAGCACCAACATCTTGGATATTGCCACTCGTCCTAATGGGGACAGGGGCAACCATCTCCAAAAAAGGGTGGAGTCCACTACCCTATCGAGATTGCCCTCCTTGTTGTCTTTCTCTGAGTGGTAAATCTGGACTCCCAGGTACTTGAAGGTGTCATAGCACCATTTAAGACAAGTTCCCAAGGGGGTGGTCTTATGCACGGCGGGTTGTGATGCCAAGAGGAACATGCAGGATTTAGGCCAGTTCACGTGCAACCCCGATACTTCACCGAAATCATCTAAAATGAGCTTTAATACCACTGTATGTCATATACATGCAAGTGTAATATTGAATTTATTACTCACAATGAGTGACAGGTGGCCCTACAACTCGCAAGAGTTGAAGCCTCAAATGGGTCATGATGTCTCCTCACTCAATCAATAATGGAATGAAATAGCATATTTTATTCTGTGTACCTGTATATGCAGTTTATTTCATGGCATGTTTTCAAGAGTATTTGTTTGAAAATACAGCATTTTGGGATGGATGAACCGAAGTTCTGCATATTTTTTTGAGAATATGTCCTGTTGTAAATGTATGCCCTGGGAGCCACTGGTGTTTTACAGCCTCTCACCTCTTTCGCATATTATTGTTGTAATGTTGAAACCTCACCATGTACAAACACAAGCGATTCATGTAAACTATGTTTTTTTAGTAAAGTTAATAAAAAGGTTTCGGCGGTAAAAAAAATAAATACAGTATTTAACCAAAACGAGGATGTCTGAGCCAAATTTCTGCATTAAGGTAAAGTCATATTGAAGGTATATTGTTATTTATTTATTTATTTATAAAGTTTTATATAGCGCGAACTTGATCCCGAAGGATATCAGAGCGCTTTACAATTTGAGGCAAAGGTAACAAATCAGAACATTAGTCTAACATTGGGAATCTAATGGGCATTGAATCAACTAGAACAAACATAACAGCTCAATATAACCTGAGTGCCGAGTAGGAATGGGCTATGCCGTGAGATGGAGCATAGAGAGATAAGGGGAGTATGTACAATAATCATATTCAGGAATATTATGTAGAAGTGTTTCCCTGTGTTAAATGATTATAATATGTGTTCTATGAGCTAATAATCCGTACATTTCTCACATCAATGTTGATATATTGTTGTAATAACTTGGAATATTACCTTTTAACTGTAGTAACAAATCTAAGAATGTGAGTCATTAGTTCAGTTTTTCTAAATAACGTGTCATTCGGCACTTCTATGGCATAAGTATGTGAAGGTTTTATATTAACCTGTGCAAAAAGGTATTCCACAGAACAACTGCCGCAATTACATGAAAAAGTGATTCCACATGGATGGATAGTACAATTCATGCAATCTTTATTTCAATTAATTTCATATGACATCAAACAGAGAACACCGACACGTTCTCTTGTTCCACTAGAGTGCAAGAGATTTTCAAAGCAATTAATATAATAATAGTTGATTTGTATAATTGCCAGCCACATATTAGGTTCATATTACATGTCAGTCAGGGGGTAAGTCACCTATAGTTCAAAAGGACATATACGTATACAGATTGTAGAACAACAATTGCTTATTCGCTGTGGATACATATAATGAACCTATTAGATGTTTGAAAATATACTCTAGGCTCATAAATTTGCCATACATAGGGGCTCATTAGGATGACGGGCGGACTTTGTCCGCCCGCCATCCTGCTGGAATTCGGGACCGCCCGCCATTAGGGCGGGTGTCCCGTGGTTGGTATTAGGATGTGCCCGCCACAGTGGCGGGCACATTCTGCATTTATAGCATTGTGGCTGGGCGGTGCTCTCAGCACCGCCCGCCACAATGCTATAAATGCATTTCAGCATTTGCATATACAAAGCGGCAGGCACTGCGTGGTGCCTGCCGCTATGTATATGCAAATGAAGGGGGTACCACAGGTACCCCCCATGTGCACCCCCCACATCACCTTCACTCTGAAGACCGCATGCCTTTCCGTGGCGGCATCGCCGCCGCGGAAAGGCATTTCAAAATGCCCATCATAATATGGCTGGCGGTGTCTTTTAGACACCGCCACCATATTATTCCTTTCCCCCCCGGCCGCAAGGCGACCGGGGCGGAAAAGCGGCGGACGGTCTTTCCGTTCCGCCGTGGTCCCCCCGCCATCCTAATATGGCGGGGGGAAATTCAGGTGAGGATGGCGGGCGGATTGCCCCCGCCAGGCTGGCGGTGGCTACTGCCAGCCTGGCGGGGGCAATCCGCCCGACATCGTAATGGGCCCCCTTGTGACCAAACCAATGTTGAAATCTCAAACGTTGTTATTTGAACTGCCATTGAAAAGCTCCTGATACATGGTGCTGTCAACCAAAATAGTACTGCAGATAACTTACAACCATTATATTTTTTTAGGGTTGCATTATATTGTATTACAGCTTTTATGTAGCGCTTACTACCCCCAGGTTGGGCGCTAGATGAGTCTGCATTTGATTGCACTTAACAACATTGACGTTATGAAATTCCCTATTTACAAAGGAAAGGATTTGGCTGCATGCAACTTAGAAAAAATATATATATATATTTTTCCACAAAGTGATCCCTTCGTTCCGAGAGCGCTCCACAGCGGGCGCTCTGCATAGGGGCCGGATCCTAGCCCAATTTCGTTTTTAAAACAAAGGATGCGGCACTCTTGAGTAGTTGTTGCTTAGTTGGAGTGAACGCTTACCAATAAACTAAGCAACAACTACTCAAGAGTGCCGCATCCTTTATTTAAAAACAAATATATATATATCGTATGATAACAGGATATAGTAGGCAACATAAAGAGTTATACAAAATTGTAAACAAACACTGGCCTCTAGTTACCCGAGACCCCATCATTGGAGCCACCCTCCCTAAGAAAATCTCTCTGACCTTCAGTAAGGCACCCTCCCTCAGAGATAAAATTGTTGACACTAGTCCTGAACCATTTAACAAAACATCATGGTGGCAACAAAACAAAGGATTCTACCGCTGTAAAACTTGTAAGGCGTGTGTCCATGGAGTAAATACCAAAATATACATGGACGGTTTCACTGAAATCCCTCACCCTATAACACGGGTCTTAACCTGTAAAACCGAATTTGCGGTTTATATACTCCAATGCCCTTGCCCACTTAGATACGTGGGCAGCACGAAACTTGCGGTACATAAGCGCATTTTACAACACCTACGTGCGATTACCAATGGTGATAATACTTATCCAGTTGCCCGGCATTTTAGAGAAATGCATCAGAGCAATAACAGCTTACTCAAATACTGGGTAATTGACTCCATCCTAGCCAGTAGAAGGGGTGGAGATAGGGAAACTAAACTGAGGAGACTTGAAACTAAATATATCCTTTTACTCAACACCAAGAGTCCGGGGGGGGCTTAATGTTACGGAGGATCTGTATACGTGTTTACCCTAGTTTATCCTAGATATAAACAGCATGAAATAGGATTTGGAATATCAGGATAATTTTAGCCCAGCTGGGAACCATTCAATGTAGCGTAGAATGTTCATATCATTCTAAATGTTCAAGTTTTGGATTAGTTGAATCTGACATTGACCTGTACTTACTGCCTATTGAGTAATAGGCTGATTTCACTTAGATGGGTATGGTTGAGTATGGTAGACTAATTGGGTCCTTGGTCCCTGGTAGTCATTCATACTCATCCTTTTAATGCACTTTATTCACGGTGTTTATTATTAAAATGCAGGAAATTATATTAGAGATAAAACAATATCAGTATCAACCTGAGGTTGAACAAAGGTTTAATTCGTTCATCAAAAAATACGCTAGGGACTGTTGATTTTAATATTTCTATTTATACTTGAAATGCATTTGAAGTTAAGTAGATATATGATTCAAATTAATAGTGATATAGTATTGCATGATAGGGCCCTGGATTTGAAAGGGCAACCTGTCATATGATTACGGATATATTTCTTGCACTTTCAAGCAGTATTTTGCACGTTTCAGATCTTTGCACATTTGCTATGTTTTGCACATACTAGATCAGTATGCATTTGCACTTTATTTTGAAATATGTAATCAATGCTGTAATGTATATACAATTGGGTATTTTACCATGATTTGATATCTTCAGTCCAAATAGATCTATTGCGAACTTTTGATGAACTTTATGCACTTTTTTGATATTAACCTCTGTATACACCTAAAGGAAAATATAATTTATATTTATTTCGTTTCTGGTATTTTACCACGATTTTGTTGAAACTGTTTAAATGTGTTTTCCAATTATTTACACGTTGGGAAACTGATCAAGTATCTCTTCTATGTTTATTGTAACACACTGCCCTCCCATGTGACGACCTTTATCCAATCACTGGCATTATAAAATGGTGTTTCATGCAAATGAACATTGTCATGTGAACAAGGCTCTTGCGAGCCGAAACGTCATGAGGCTTTTTTCTGCACCTTAATTAAAAATTGGAGCACTACAGATGGTCCGTATCCGTTGACTTTTTTCCTGGCTGGAGTTGGTCCAGAGCGCGAGGAAGGCGACGGTGTGTTCGATATATATATATATATATATATATATATATATATATATATATATATATATATATATATATATATATATGTTTTAATATATATATACTACTCAAGAGTGCTGCATCCTTTGTTTAATAAAATATATATATATATATATTAGCTTTTTATGAGTTCAGCCATCACCCTGAAAGGAATGGAAATAGTGTAGAAATCACATTAAACCACCAATAATAAACCCAGAAATAAAAACAAAGTAAAAAATCAAACTCAACTAAAACTAATATCTAAATTGCATAACAAAGCTGTAAAGAAACCCTTAGTGGACTAATGACTTCCTCAGAAACTCTTGCAAGAAATAAGAAGTTCTAGGAGGAATACAACAAATAGTAACCTGAAACTCCACAGCAGTAGAGTATGATAAAAAAAACAGATAGGTTAGAAAATACAGACTTCAAAATTAAGGGATATCCAATCTCCAAATTTCATGGCTCCCTGTCAATCTGGAAAGAATGGCAACCTGTGTTGTTTTTTAAAGCTGTTTTTTCTGGATGAATCAAGGTAAATGCCTTGCCGGCAATCAATCATACCGTGAATTGTATTCAGAAGTGCAGCTTTAAAGCAGTAGAATTTAAAGAAATTAGAATTATGTGTTTTAATTTTCGAGCTCCAGCCATCCAAAATGCTACAAAATGAAAAATAGACTTTAGTGAGCGAGAGAAGAAAAAGTACAGCCAATGAGGAGAGCATTTCCGCATCAAGACTAGAGATGACTTCTTGTACGCACTCCAGAACACTATGGACTCCGTGCCTGCATCTTACTTTCGGGAAACGGAGGCACTTCAGTGGCAGCTTCTCTGGGATGGTAAACATCACATAGCGTTCTCTAAGCTCACCCTCCCCTGGTATGACGGGGGATAGGACTGCCAGACCTAAGGAAATAGTACTGGGCCTCCCAACTAGCAGGGGTGAACCATGCTATATACGGGCTCCCTGGGGATCCCGGGTATGCTATGGACCGTTGGCAGGCACCGGGCTGAGATTTTGAGGGCGCTCTATGCCAGGCCTCGCCGGTTTCCCCTTGCGGGGCCAACAGTGCATGCCGTCCAGGTATGGCACGCAGCCAATAGGTATCTGAAGTGGGAGGGGAGGCTCACGCTTGCAACCCCGCTATGGAGCTCGGAGAAACTGGGGAGTCTAAGGAAGTCCAAGGGGCTTGACAAGTGGGACCTAATTGGGATTGCACAGATCGAAGATGTTTGAGGGATAGGCACGGTACATATATTCAGCTCACTCAAGCAATAGTTTCACCTTCAAGACCGTGAATACTTCTGTTACCTCCAGATCAGACATGCCCTGCTTGCGAACATCCCCAAGGACACAACACCTCCTGTCGCCTCCCCCTTGAAGATCGGGTACTAGACGGCCACCTCCCTGAGAAGACCATTTCCCTAATATACAAGAAGCTTATTAACCATACAGGGGACCCACTGCTATCTCTTAGAGGGCAATGGGTTGAGGATGGGATTGAATTGGATGATGAAGATTGGCGGGAGACGGTCTCTTCCCTACGGGTGGTTGTGATACAGATGAGGCTTAGGCTAGTACAATTAAAGGTTCTCCATAGGTCGTACATTACGGGGCCCCGACTGGTCCATATGGGTCGCTCGGAGGACGGGGAGTGTAGGAGGGGATGTGGGGAGCTTGGCACATTTATGCACATACTTTTGCATTGTGTACGATTACAGGAGTATTGGGGTAAGATCCACGACACACTGCGAGATGTCTTAGGAATGGTGGTGCAGCCAGAGTGCATACTGAACATTGGGGAACCCACAGACCTGAATGCCTATAGGAAGCAATGGGTCATTTTAGCGTGTATGATTGCCGGTATAGAGTCAAAATATCGAGTTTTTAATATCGACTAGACACAATATCGAGTAAAAAATATAGAATGGACATAATATCGACTAGACATAATATAGACAACAAAAATATCGAATTTAAGGTAAGTTAATATTATTTTTTATTTTTTGTGTAATATAATTCTGTAGCGGGTTGTGGGTTTATAGGGGAATAGGGTGGGAAGTAATTTAATTATAATTAATTAAATATGTTAATTCATTTATTGATATTTATTTAAAATTAATTGTTAATTATTAATTGGTAATTAATTAAAATATAATTGGTAAATAATTATAATTGATTAATTGATACATATTTTAATTTTAGTAATTTATTTTCTGTAGCGGGTTGTGGGTTTATAGGGGAATAGGGTGGGAAGTAATTTAATTATAATTAATTAAATATGTAAATTTATTTTTTGATAATTATTTAGAATTAATTGTTAATTAATTAATAATTGGTAATTAATTAAAATATAATTGGTAATTCATTATAATTGATTAATTGATAAATATGTTCATTTTATTAAATTATTTTCTGTTGCGGGTTGTGGGTTTATAGGGGAATAGGGTGGGAAGTAATTTAATTATAATTAATTAAATATGTTAATTTATTTATTGTTAATTATTTTGAATTACTTGTTAATTAAATAATAATTGTTAATTAATTTAAATATAATTGGTAAATAATTTAAATTGATTGATTGATAAATATGTTAATTTCATTAATTTATTTTCTGGAGCGGGTTGTGGGTTTATAGGGGAATAGAGTGGAAAGTAATTTAATTATAATTAATTAAATATGTCATTTAATTTATTGGTATTTATTTAGAATTAATTGTTAATTAATTATTAATAGGTAATTAATTAAAATATAATTGGTAATTAAAATTAATTGATTAATTTTTAAATTGTAAATTAATTTATTGTTAATAGGTAATTAATTAGTATTAGTAGGTAATTTTTATAATTAAATAATTTTAATTTGTATTTATAAATAAATATTTAATATCTTTTATACAATTGTAAAATATTTTAATTAATTTGTAATTGGTATTACTATTTATGTTATTTATATTTATATATGTAGTATTTACTTTCCCTACTATTGCACTCAGTGGAGTTGGAATAGTAATTTTTACCCCTACACTATCCAACACTTTCCCTACTGTTGCCCTCTCTGGAGTGGGAATAGTAATTTTTACCCCTGCGCTATCCAACGCTTTCCCTACTGTTGCACTCTCTGGAGTGGGAATAGTAATTTTTACCGCTACGCTATCCAACGCTTTCCCTACTGTTGCACTCTCTGGAGTGGGAATAGTAATTTTTACCCCTACGCTATCCAATGCTTTCCCTACTGTTGCACTCGCTGGAGTGGGAATAGTAATTTTTACCCCTATGCTATCCAACTCTTTCCCTACTGTTGCACTCTCTGGAGTGGGAATAGTAACTTTAACCCCTACACTATCCAACGCTTTCCCTACTGTTGCACACTTTGGAGTGGGAATAGTAATTTTTACCCCTACGCTATCCAACTCTTTCCCTACTGTTGCACTCTCTGGAGTTGGAATAGTAATGTTAACCCCTACGCTATCCAACGCTTTCCCTACTGTTGCACTCTCTGGAGTGGGAATAGTAATTTTTACCCCTACGCTATCCTACGCTTTCCCTACTGTTGCACTCTCTGGAGCGGGAATAGTAATTTTCACGCCTACGCTATCCAACGTTTTCCCTACTGTTGCACTCTTTGGAGTGGGAATAGTAATTTTTACCCCAACGCTATCCAACGCTTTCCATACTGTTGCACTCTCTGGATTGGGAATAGTAATTTTTACCCCTACGCTATCCAACGCGTTCCCTACTGTTGCACTCTCTGGAGTGGGAATAGTAATTTTTACCCCTACGCTATCCAACGCGTTCCCTACTGTTGCACTCTCTGGAGTGGGAATAGTAATTTTTACCCCTACGCTATCCAACGCTTTCCCTACTGTTGCACTCACTGGAGTAGGAATAGTAATTTTTACCCCTACGCTATCCAACGCTTTCCCTACTGTTGCACTCTCTGGAGTGGGAATAGTAATTTTTACCCCTACGCTATCCAACGCTTTCCCTACTGTTGCACTCTCTGGAGTGGGAATAGTAATTTCTACCCTTACGCTATCCAACAATTTCTCTTCTGTTGCACTCACTGGAGTCGTTACAGTAAATTTCAACCTCTTGCTATCCTACGGTAAAAATATTGTATATGTTTTGTTAATAATATGTATATATATATACATTATATTGCACATGGGGTACTGGGAGGAGCAGGTCCTCATGAAGGAACACACCGCCACCATTAACACCAAGGTGAAACTCTGGTTAAGGTACATTGATGATCTGTTCCTAGTTTGGGATGGTACTGAGATTGAAGTAAGTGAGTTCATAAAAGAACTGAATGTCAATAATCTCAATATTCAATTCACCAGTAGCCTCAGCACTCAGTCCATCCTGGATGTGGAAATCTTTGTCCGGGACGGTAGCCTTCACACCAAGCTGTATCGCAAGCCAACAGCGGGTAACACACTGCTGCACGCTGGTAGTCATCATCCAGCACACCTAATACGGAGTATCCCCTATGGGGAGATGCTCCGCATCAGGAGAATTTGCAGCAGTGAAGAGGAATGCCGATTGGCACAATCCCACTGTAGGACTCGTTTCCTTCAAAGGGGTTACAAATCTGAAACTCTAGATAGTGCTACACAGAGAGCCAACAAAATGGACAGGTCAGCACTCCTGGGCTCAGGAGTGGAACGACAGCAGCCTCCTGCCAATAGACCTTGTGAGGAGACCAGGTTGATTATTGGATACAGTAAGCAGCACAAATGTATCCACAAAATTATCAAGGATAACTGGTCCTTAATATCCAGTGATCCTGTCATTGGCCCTGCCATGCCCAAATATCCTAGCATTACCTATCGTAAAGCACGGTCGATGCACGACAGCCTGGTTTCGAGCAGCCCAGAGGTGATCACAGGTTCCTGGTTAGATGATAGCAAAGGATTCCTGAAGTGTTCTACCTGTAAAGCCTGCAAACATGGCATCAGCAAAATCGAGGATAGTACACCACTTTCCCCATTTCCAATCAAAATCAAGCAAAAACTAAACTGCAAATCTGAATTTGAAGTTTATGTTTTAGAATGCCCTTGTGGGCTTAGATATGTGGGCAGTACAAGGCCACAAGTCCACAAGCGAATTCTACAGCATCTGCGTGCTATTACCAATGCAGATACGACATATCCAGTAGCCAGGCATTTTGAGAAAACTCACGGGAAAGATGCTTCATTGCTGAAGTACTATGTGATAGATTGTGTTCCTCCCCAGAGGAGGGGAGGTGATAGAGAGTCTTTGCTGCGTAAGCTAGAGACTCGATACATCATATCACTCGATACTAAGTCGCCGCAAGGGCTCAACATTGGGGAGAACTGCCACACCTATCTATAATATTCTGTTTACTGTGTTGTATGCACATTGCACTTTCTTCTCAGTACTGTGATTGCCCTGTAAACTATGAATTTAGACTAGAGAAATGATATTCCAACATGCTTCCTGGACCCTTCTTGACCTATTTTTTGTAAATGATCCTTTATAGATTAATGATTTAACAAAATTGCACTTCTTTTTGGTAGCACTTTATTGCCATTTGACATGTTTTGCACTAATTATGCTTATTTGCACATATCAGTATGTACTATTTACCTCAGTGCTAGTGTATAGCTCACATGGGCTTAATACCTTCTGAATTTATTGAATCCATGACAACAGGGATTTGCAGATAATTTCTCGCATTTTTTCATAGTTGCTTGTTTAAATTTGCATATGGAACTGTGTTTTTGGAATTTTAAAGGCAACATAATTATTTATAATTATTTATTAGGCTCTTAACTTTTATATTCATTTTAGACGTTTTTTTAGCCGTTGCCATGAATTCTTATAACTACACTTGATCTCTGAGGTCTTACAAGTTGTGTTTGTAATATGTATTTTACCGTAATTTTAACACAATTTATTGTCTTGTACATTTTATGTGCATATACTGGCATTTAAGCTGCAACGTAATGTTGTGACACTTCGGAAACAACAGTATTTCTTCGTTTTCCATGACATGTGATGGCACTCTTGCACTTTAAAAGGGTGGTCAGCCCCCTTGACGTTGTCATGTGATCAAGGCTATCTCTAGCCGAAACGCGTCATGGCGGACTGGTGCTGGGCTAAAATTTAAATAAAGAAAAACTTGCACCTTCCTGGGTCTCGCTGGTTCCTGTTTGTTCGTGTGGCTGTATACGCTGCACTTGCCGGCTTTGGGAACTCAACATACCTCATATATATATATATATGTATTAAAAATAAAAAAACTTTTTTAAAGTTATATTAATTATTTTTTAATGTTACGTTTATTTAAGTATTTTAAATAAGTTAAAAATAATTTTATTTATTATTATATTACTTTTAAATTACTTTTAAGACATTTAAAACATTTGATATTTTGACAGTCTATATTTTTTACACTCGATATTTTGGAGTCGATATTTTTGTACTTACCTGTTTGAAGATAGGAAGTCGATATTTTGGCAGTCGATATTTTTACCTCGATATTGTGTCATCTCGATATTGTGACTGTCGATATTCTGTCAGTGATCCATGATTGCCAAACGTAATATCGCACCGTTGTGAGGTGCCAGCCAGCCGCCCGAGTTGAGAAGTGGGTTGAAGACTTGGATTGGTGCATGTTTAGGGAGAGATCAGTATACACGGCAAGGGGGTGCCCAGGGAAGTGGGGGAAGGTTTGGGGGCATGGAATCACTACCGAGGAGATTTATGTGTACCCTCGGCGTGTTCAGAAGAGGTGGAGGCGCATGTGTCCTCTTGATCCATTACCCATTGTACACAGTACTCCTTTTATTTGAACGTATGGAGATGTATTTATGAAACTGCTGTCACCTGATGTTTTTCTTTGTCGTTAGTTAATAAAAAAGGATTTTAAAAAAAAGACTAGAGATGACAATTGTTTTGACAGTAGAATGAACAACTGTAGATGACAAAAAAGATATATAATGACTCAACAGAATAAACCTAAGTGACGTTTGTAATATGAATGTGAAAAGAAAGTGAAGATTTGACATGGGATCCAAGAACACCAGAGATTCAAAGCAGATAAAAGCCAAGCTAGAACGAGCATTGGATATAAAACAAAACCAAGAATAAAAGTCATTCATGCACAACAGAAAGCAACATTATTGGAATACAACAGAAATGAGATGTCCTCATCTCCAAGCATGTCTTCCAGCCATTCCATATAGGCATTAAAAAGAGATGGTTGCAGGATAGAACCCTGGCGGACTCCACAAAACAAAGACCCATGACTAAGAGGATCCGACCAGAACAAACTCAGTAAAAACAGTGAAAAAAACAGGATAAAACTCACTTCAGAGCCCTTCTCCCCAAGCATACTTGTAGAGTAATGAGAGGGTCATGTAAGGGGAAGGCCTTCATAGACACTTCCACAGGAGCAGCCACTTATCTATAGACAAACATGGGTCTTCCCACAACAATGGTCACCAACCGTGGCCAGCATTGCGCAGATCCTAAAAAAAGAAGTGGGGGGGACTAACTTGGCCAGTATGTAAGTGTTATCATGGTGCTAAGACATCAGAGTGTGTGAAATCACTGCTCAGGACATCACAAGTGGCATCACAGGATGTGACATCAGAAGTGGCATCAGAACTCATGACCTCACTGGAAGTGACATCACAAGAAGTCGCATCAAATCTTAAGACCTCACATATATGTTTAGCAGGTCTATCATTAGTACATTTGCACACATTACGTGGTTTAAATTTTTTTTCATTGCATCCGGGTTGCGCCAAAAAAGTGACACAACCCTGACGCAAAATCTGGGCCTCAATTTGTACATTTGTTTAAAAAAACTCAGCCACAAAGAAATTGGAAACAAGGAGAAACATGGCAGTAAATCTGTTATGCTTAATAGGTTGAAAAGTCTGTATTTTAATATATCCTATGGGGGTAAGGCACCTGCTGTACTGATCTTTGTGTGACTATTACATCTATAGGAATAATAATGGTGAGATAACTCTTAAGGTTAGCACATTTGCTGGAGAGATCTGTGTTTTGTTTAGTCCCAGTTTTGAATCAAAGTAGCATAGAGGGCTAATGTATCTCATGCAAAGCACATCATGTAACATGCAGATGACAGGTTTTTTTTGGTTTAACACAGAGATCCTTTTGTTACTTGCAGTTTAAAAATTGTAATACTTTCAATATAACATAGTGAGCTATGAAGGACATGTCACTCCTACACCTTGCAAACCTCACTGTCTTATGCAACACATCCTGTACATTGATTTACATACTTATATGATGTATTGTCCATGTATAATGTGTATGTGTGATGCAAAGTGCCCGACACCCTACAATGGGATCAGTAGTGCTATAAAAGAAATAAAACAATATAGCGGTATTTAGTTTTTGTGTAAATACTGGGACAGACCAACACATCTGATATTCTCACAGTGCATGCATACCTCATACACAGGAACTGAAAGTCAAAAGTGTGCCTGTCTTAAATACTTATGAAGTAATAAGAAATTGTGTGACTTTATTTGGCTCCAATCTATTTGCATCTAGACATGAGGCTCCTGATAGCTCCAACCCAAGGATTCCACAACAAAACAAGCATTTGTAATGCAATAGGTCTCGCATTTACGCAAGTTTGAGCTATTGGCATTGTAAATGACAATGCCTTTTATGTTTTGGTTTTTAAAACATAAATAAAAGGCATTGTCATTTACAATGCTAATAGCTAAAACTCTTGCAAAAGCAAGACCTATTGCATTGGCATTACAAAAAAAAAAAAAAGTACTGTTATGGCTGTATTTTAGACAATACTGGTTGCTTAGCTTCATTGCATTCAGTTTTGTATTTACCATATTTTGCAGTATCCGAAGAAGGTTACCTAACCGTTAAACCCAGAGATGTTAAATAACCCATAGAAGGGAGTGTTTTACAGTTGAGAAATGTGTTCAAATGTAATGTTGGTAGTGCCAATGAGGTACTCGAAGAGCAGGTATTTAACTACATATTCAAAATTTACACAGCCACCTCTCTGAATGGGTTTCATCAACACAGAGCGCCATCGGCCAAGCAGTGCTTACTACGGAGCGACTATAGCACAGAACAAAATGTATTTATTTATCCTGGTGTGGGTCTCTTCAGTGTGGGAACCCCTTTGCCCAAAGGTGGAGAGGAACTTGCAATACTTAAAATAGTTTCTGAAATAAAAATAGTTTTGACTTTTTTTCTCAACAAGTCCCTCGATGGTCTCTCATTACGTCTCTTCATGCAGCAGTGCGCTTTCTGCAGAGTTTCACTGCAAGAACAGATGCTTTTTATAAAATCGCCCTTCAAAAGAAAAGCACCAAATAAAGAAGGAATCCAAAAAGAGCACTTCTGCTCGCTAAATAAATTCATATCGTAAAATCGTGCACTGCGCCATGTGTGCAAGACATCAACTGCGTGCCAGCCCTGGGGCATCTTCGGGCAGACCAGCGGGATCCAATGTGTTTATCCCACCAGCTCAAACGATGCAGCATTCCCAAAATGCACCAAAACCTGCAGCTAAGGGAAGCGGTCGAACTGTTGATAATGATCCCCCCTCCCCCTTAAACTAGGCTTAACATTCATTTAAAGGAGGCATATATGAGAGGAACCGCATGAAGGTTAAAAGGAGGCACGCAATTCATGATTTAAAAATAATAAAAGACATACACATCACAATCAATGCCTGCATGGACCACCTTGCACGGTTAACACGGTCTCGACTGTCTGTGTGTGTAACTTGGTACTAAAATATAAAAAACCTAAAACAAATAACACACAAAAACAACGCTGGTTTGCCTTTATACAGCTGAGGTAAGGAACGGTGGCAGCACCAGCCATTGCCAAGGTGGGGGTGATGGGGGGGGGGGGTGTTGTAGGGTGATTACTTTACTTAAAGCGACAGGTTCACTGTACCTCATTCACCCATTGTTCTTTACCCCCACACGGGTGGAAACCCGGCACAACTTCCACACACAAATTTCTTCCTGGGACAAGCTCACATGCCGCCCGGCTCCCTCTGAGCAACCTCTCCCAGCACTCGCACCGAAACAGCATGCTTTACCTGCCGACCCGAGCTGTGTGGCTGCAACACCTTCAGCATAGATACCTTCACGTGGGAAAGAGGCGCGTTTTGCAAGCAGTCAGTAAGGACACTGCACAACAATTTCAAGAGCTCATATCCAGATTCAGTGCCCCTGATCTAACCCGAATGGCAAACGGCTGATCGAAAAGCAATGCTGCAGAACATATTTCCAACTCTTTTTCCCTCAATCCAAGAACACAAAACAAGTTACTGAGGAGAGAAAGCAGGGATGAAAAAGTACCTGCAGGAGTGAGACATGGGGCAGGGCGTGTCTGGTGGGGAAATAAAGAGGCCTGAGGTGGAATCAAGGCTACCAGCCTACGGCCACGGCATGTGGGCTGAAATATTTTTTTTAAACAAAAAAAACTCTTGGTCCCGGCACAACTTATTTTACAAATAAAGCAGTTTAAATGTCAGTGCAGCCTCTATTGCAGACCGCTACCCCTTCCTGCGTGCATGACTCCGTAAACCCCCTCTCGCCGTGTTGTTGTGACCCCATATCTTCGCTGCGCACGTCCACCTCCCAGCACAGAGGCTGGATGTAAACACACCTGCGGCCGGTGACACCCAAGCCCAGCCCCGCCCCGCAAATGAAAACTCTTACTTGCCGCGGCTCCCTCCTCGGCGCTGCCCCTGTCACTGGCTCCATATTTCATCCTGGCGGGACACTGGGGGGCTCGGAGCGGTGATGCACGGAGAGGCCAGCGGCGCCCCGCGCCCACAGGCTCTGAGAGCAGATTGAGACATATCGGCCCCCGATAAAACAAGTAGTGCCGAGGAATCGTGGTAAGCGCAGGGGGGGTGTTGTGTGTGTGTGTGTGTGCGCGCGCGTGCTTGTGCCTGTGTGCGTGCAGGGGGGGGCTGGGTGTGTGCGCGCGCGCGCCGTTAGTGCATGTGAGCCAGCGGAAGCAGCGACTGTGTGTGCGCTCTGAGAAGCGCGTCCACAGACCCAAATCGGCGCCTGCACTTGCCTGTCTCCCTTGGGAGTTAACACGGCGACTATAAGTCTCGTTGGCGGCAGCGCTTCGCGCTGCAACGCCAACGAGACCTAAAAAGGCCTGACTGCCCCTTAAACTCGACCTTTATTTTAGACACTGATAGAATTTTAAATAACAAAGCCCCCTTCCCTGCATGTTGCTGCTGGTAATGAAAGCAGAGCAGACCATATGCAGATGCTGCTGAATGTGTCCCAAAATTACTCCTGAACGAGTTCAGCATATTTTAGTTGAGCTGAACTTCTTGGCAGGGTAGACAGTATCCACCCTGTGAAAAAAGTGGGAAGACGCTGTCTGCCCCCGTGTACCTCCAACTTGTGCCTTAGTGGCCACGTTTTTTGCAGTAATGCCACCCTGTAGATATAGTTGTACTGCAGTGTTTTTTTCTGTGTTTTATTACCTCCCATTAAGAGTAGAGCAAGTTGGAATGGGGGAAACCATGGTAAAACAGGAGGCCATTTTCCACCTATAATGGAAGCAAAATTTGGAATCTGGTTTTACTGGCTGTGAATTGTGTATCGAAAGGCCATTTGGTTGGTGTGAAATTATATGACACCTGATTGCTCCGAGTAAACATTATCTTCTGAACGAGTGAGATTCGAACCCAGGTCTCTGGTATCCCTGAATCTGCTTACAGCCAGGGTCTGCCGCCATTTTGGTGCCCCGCAGCTTCTTGACTCACTTTGCTGCTAAACTGCCTTCACCCAGCCCTTGAACTTGTTTCTTGTTCCAGGCAGGGATCAGACGATGTTTCCTCCGCTGACATTTCATAAACCTTCCCAGTGGCGTAGCAAGGTCAGGTGGTACCTGGTGCGGAAAATTTCTTGTCATCCCCCGCCCACATTGAAATTATTAAAATAAGGGGAAAAAAAGTTTGTTACACATACTTTTGCCATTTTGTCACCCCCCTCAGTGCCATTTTGTCACCCCTCTCAGGGATGACCCCAAGGGCGGCCCGCACCCACCGCACACCCCTTCCTACGCCACTGAACCTGCCGGAGCTCGTCCTCTCAGGCAGAAGTCATTGTCTTTTCACTTAACCCGTCTCCGGCAATGTCTCCCCCCAGGTCACGGTGAAGGTGAGGATCTCAACCGGCCAGACAGGATACGACATCAACGGATGCTAATTACCCGCGGCCTCCAGCTCGGTGATTGGTTGCGGGGTGGAACGTACGCAGCGGCAGACTAATTCAACCTTGAAGGGGCATTGCAAGCGAGCTCTACCGCGCCCAGGCTGCACACCACCTCTCTGTCATTCGCATTTTTATAGGCATTTTTTTCGTATTTTCATTGATGGTGAGCTCTGAATTCTCAAGAGGCGCGGAGGGAGCTGGTCCATCTCACCGGGTGGAAAAGGGTGGAAGTTTTCGGTGCATGCCCATAGGCACCTCATTACCCTGTAAGCTTCCGCTCTGGAAAGCCGACCAGCTTCCATTGCTGTGGCCATTTTAAACACGTCACTGGAGAGCAGACACCTATGCACCTGTGCCTTGTCCTAAACTATGCCATCAATGTAGTGCTTTAAATGGGACGGTACTGTCGGTACGGAGTACCTGCACTTTTTTATTTTGAGAGGGAGAGTGCCAGCACTTCTCAAGAGAAATACTACTTTTAATTGGAGAGTACAAGCACTTCTTAGAAACAAGCAGGTACTCTGGTACGGAGTACCTGCACTTTTATTTTTCCATTTCAAACACTCCATCAATGTATAACCAAGTTTGTACACAGCCTTTCTCAGCCACGGCCTACATGATTCCATCTATACCCAGGAGCTAACACTGCTGTTCTTATGCATCTCAGCTTTGGCCTATATTATTCCATCTGTTTATACTTAAGAGTTTTCATAGCCAGGCCACGTGCTATGATATTCCTTTTTTAGAAAGAGGAGTTCATGTAGCATTTTTAAACATGCCCCGCCTTAAGTTTGTAAATGAGAGTTTATGCACTTCTTCGTGTGCACGTCATGCGAGCCTAACAAATATTCAATCTATTTAGCCAGGATTTCACATAGCTCTTGTCACCTCCACCATCCATGACACACTTATTCACAAAGCATGGTTGTCACCCCCCTGCTTTGCATCCCCTGCCAGGGCCGGGTAGAGGGCAGTGCGGCCGGTGCGGCCGGCCTTGCGTGTCCATCTTTCAGGCAGCAATAAAAAAATGTCAAGATAACTCTTGTGGTTAATGTTCCTGCTAGAGAGAGATCAGAGTTTTATCTAGTCACAGCTTTGACTCTCCATAAAGTAGCGCAGATGGTTAAGATGCCTGCTGCAAAGAACCGGTCTCTATTTTATGTGTATAGCTGAGTGGTTTAGTAAACCCAGCCTTTACCAGCACTTTAAAACAAATTAAATGCATTAGAGAAGGAGCAATGAAGAGATGAGGGGCATTTTTGCCAGGTGGTAGTGAGGGAATCTGAGGAGGAGGTCATATGGGGAGGGGGCGCCAAAAAAGACTGCCGCACCAGGTACCACCAGCGCTAAAGCAAGCCCTGTACCCCCCAGCCTGCCCCACTTCACTGTTGTCTTTATGGAGCCCAATGAACTTCTTCCCAGCATAACATTGCACCGAAAATGAGCCCTGACAAATTTTGGGTGCAGAACACAATCTCAGTTGTAAGCTGTGTTCTGCATCTCCCTTCCTGCACCGTACGAAATGGTGCAAGAAGGGAGATTTACAGAGAAGCAGTGAGACTGTGCTTGAAGACGTAAGATTTACTCCCAGAGAATGAGTCTTTGTGGCAAAACCAGAGGGAGAGACAGACTGTCCAGCAAGGTATAAGACTTGCATCGGATGAGCGAGGCGGTGCACCTGGGAGAGTGAATCGCTTGAAATCAGTGGGATTGTACCCGAAGCAGTGAGAGTTTGGGTGTTTGTCTGTACGCCAAAAATTGAGACTCACACTCATTGAGTGAGTCTGCATTTCATGGCGTGAGGATCACATCCTAAAAGTGAGGTTTTAGTCAGACCCTTCTGATGTCTCTCTCTCCCACTGTTGCCACCCCCTCCAGTTGCTCTCCTCTGGTGTGTATTGGCCCCTCTGTTCTCTTGCTTTTTGGTTCTGCCCGTGAGCTCCTGTCTGGATAATGGAGATTCTGAATCTGGAAGACTTCTACTTCCGGGGATACTGTTTGGAGCACCAGGAGTGTCACGCAGTCGCAGACAAAGCTTAATATAACAGCTTAGAGGGGGGTGTGCGCACGCAGCCTCACACTCCAGCACTCAGATTCTCCCGATGCATCATAATAAACACCCCCTGTTTGAAAAGCGCCATTGAGCTGACGAGCTTATGGAGATGCACACGTGCACCTGTGAGAGGTACTGAGACACGAAAAGATTGTGGCAGCCTGCTCAGCAACCCCAAATAAAATTCATTTTTATCTGTACTCATGACGGATGATATCCAGAAACACGTGTCTACAGATTTACAGCACTAACCTGCACCAACTTTGGTGGAATACTCCAGTGAAATTTGTAGTAAGCATGTACCATGAACTGCATTGACCAGAATGCTAAGGGGCGAACTGTGCTGGGAGGTGAAGCAGTGTGCTCCCACCCCTTCCTGTTTATTATAACAGCTATCCGGTCCGCTTGTACAACAAGGCTTTCGACGTCATATTCCCAATGTCTGGTGCGGTCTGTGCGAATTGGGCTGGTAACGTTTGTAAACAACATTCCAACCTGTCCAACATCCTTTAACATCAGGGTGCACTGCAGAAGCTGATCAGCTGGTAATGCTGGGGTTTGGTGACAGGACCACTTCCTACCCCTCCATTTCTATGCCGTCCGTAGACCTTAACACCGCTTCTTCTTCACACGGATAGTCAGATCATGAATATGTTTCCTAATGTACTCTATTTTTGGCTTTTATTTAAAGACAGCTGTTATCAGTTTGTTGTCGAAGGCCCAGTATGGACAATACTCATTGCGGGCTTTGGGTCTACCCATTGCTTACCATTGGGGCCTTTCATTTGCTTGCTTCTTTTTCATTGGTTTTCCATTTTCTTGTGTTTGTCCTTCCCCTGATGCATAGTTTCTTTACTATACTTTTGCAGGCCACTTGTGTTCTTTTGCGTCTCACATTCAGGGAACTACTTTTTTATTTTTTATTTCAGTTCTCTGTACAAGTGGTTGTGTGCTTTTTGCTGTCTTCCTTGCTCTCCGATTCTCCAATCAAAAACCTTTGTGCATTCCATTTTGCTGTCACCCTTTCCACCCCCAGCTCGGTTATTGCTCCCCCTCACATCGCTCTCTGGTTTTCTTTTATACTTTTTCTTCAAAATCGTCCCCTAACTCCTTTATTGATGTGCACTCCAGCTTTAGCTTCTTCCCCAACGTTCGTAAGTTACCCCACCCCCAAAGTTGAATTCTTTAAGCAAATTATGTTCTTTTTTTGGGAGGCCCGCAGCTCCAATTTTTTACAAGGCTGTGCCCTTTTCTTTTAACAAACTACAGAGCATATTTTTCAAATTTACTGCAGCAAGAGTTGCGCCTATCATCTTCAAACGGTACATTAAAAGTGCATGTAATGTCTGTACACATACGTTATCACACTGCAGCAGCTTGCTTTTGTTTCTGCCGGTGCTGGCCTGCATCAGCAAACACATTTTTTTCTCGTTTATGATGATACAGAACTGTATTAGCAAAAACTGTTGTCAGAGACAAAATGTTTGATTGTGCTGTTGAAAGACTGGACTTACTGACTTTGCCAATGTTGGTTTTCCTACTGCTTTTACACATATTTGTATTATCGGACATTACAACTTCTCGGTAGGTGCTGTGACTTCATGTAGATTCATGGTGTTTGAATTTTCCTGGCTTGACAATCTGCACTCATGCATTAGTTACACTCTATTGGTTCTGCTAAGCCATCTTGCACCAGCTTTTCTTCATCTCAATGCCCACCATGCTATCAGTGCTTCCCTCAACAAGGATTAACTATCTGCATGTACTAATGAGGCTTTTTAAGTCTCGTATATTAATTTTGCAATTCACTATTTGCAGAAATCTGACATTTTTACCAAGCGATTTGTGTTTTTATGTAGCTGAGCTAGAATCAGTTAAATCTATCACAACAAACATGGAGGGGACAGTAGTGGAGAATTCTCAAACACATTTCGCGAGCCGGAAAGCACTTGCCAAATCGCAAAATGGGTTTAGTAAATTCAAAATGTAGTGGCTGCAAACTCTGTGTTTTAGTGACTTGTAGGGGTGCCGACCCCCTAAAAGACATCGTACATCTGGCCTTAAGATCTTCTCATACCGTAACCATTAGGAGGTGCTGCAACTGAGATTTTGCAGTCCACTATTGAGAATTCCTCAATGTCTAATCCATTTGGAAAGCCTTCAGGGCTGGAGTAAAAGGGAATTTAAAAAAATGGATAAGTATAGTTCCAGGAGTTATGAATATTACCAGTAACTAATAGGGCAATTTTCTGAGCTTTTGAAAAATATGAATAAGCTGACACATTTCACACAATATTTTTACAGGTTTGGAAATGAACCTTTTAACAAATGCTTTATTGTGAATACTTTTATGTACGATCGTCGTTCTCCTATGGTGACAATAGAAACAACAGTGGATTACTTTATTTTATCTAAAGGATTTTGTCCTAGTAAAGAAAGTAACATTAAAAAGATCCATCGTAATAATATCTAATTCCGTAAGATAGTTGTATGTAGTGTGGATGTTCACATATGTCGGCGAACTGAATAGATTGTCCAGGTCAACCATGATTCTAAACCTATCAGTTGAGACCTATGATGTCATTTAAGGTTTAGCTTTGTTTCTCTTTGGAGCCACATGAGCACAGCTTTGCCACCACTACTATAATCTAACCAATCAATCTATTTGTTTTGTAAGCATGTCATTGGCTGATTTTAGTAGCTCTTTGTTTATGTCTCCTATTATTCATTGGTTGTTGGCATGAGTGTGCTTTATTGTTTTTTATGTACATTGTCATAGAAAAGACACAATAGATCATCATTAGTGTTAAAGGGTGTGTTTTGCAATATGCTGTGTGGTGGGCAGTGGCCAACGAGCATGCAGTCTCTTTCGCTACTGATCCCCTTTTGGCAAAATGGCTAATGAGTTCTATTGCAATGGGTGAAAATGACACCTATCATCAGCATCTAGAGGTAATTACATTTACATCATATGCGGAATATACATTGTCAAAATCAATTTTAGGCCCAAAACAAGCCATACACAAAAGGAAAGAAGCATTGGCAGGTTTGCCTTTTGAATTGTGACTGAAATGCTAAAAAAAAGAAGATAAAAGACAAATAATTGTTATATATGTTCAGTGCATTTATGATAAAAAAATATTTTAGTGTGTGAAGATTCAGTGTACTTTTGAGATGGAAAATAGTCACTTGTATATTCCAATGCATGCAAGCTATTTCAAGTGGAATGAAACTCCAAATATTCAATAGCAAGAGGCGAGAGAGAAATACTGGGTGGAGCCTAAGTTAACTTTTCTATTTTTTAAAACATTGGAAACAGTAATTATACAGAGAGCTTCCCTGTCATGCCAGACCTAAAAATAGAACAAAAAGTTAGATACAAAAACCTATGTTGACATCACCACTCCAGTGTGGTTTCCTGATTACTACACAAAATCTTTGCTAATGGTTGAATATTTTGCAGTTTCAGAGAATAAATTCCTATGTGTTTTTGAGGTCTGGGTAAATCAGCGTGAGAAACACTAACGGAGATCAAAGCTTAAGTGATAAGTACAATTAATATGTCTAAGACTCATCCTGGGACATCTTACAACCACTTTATCATAGATGATGAAAAAAGCAAAACAATGATGTTGCTATCCAGTTGTCCTGCGGCTGTTTGCGTTGGCTTGTTGCCAGCGCGCGCTGCACTGCGGGTGTGTGGTTGCTCGAGTACTTCTGTTTCGTCCTCTTATTAGATTAAATTTGGCAGGTCTGACTCTTTGCCAAGTACTTGGCACAAACCAGTCATGCTAGGGATTTGACAGAGAGCTGTTCTACTCGTTTTCTCTTGAGATTTTGAGTTCTACTTCAATTCGCAGACTAAACATGGGTCTTGACTTGCCATCAGTTAAAGAAGCTGTCAATTGAACTTTCAGCCACTTATGTGCCTGTCTGAATCCACTGTTAACCAATGATACAATGCATCTAATGGAAGCAAGCCTACCTGTTGTTTTGCTACTCTTCAGTAGATATTGGTTGCTTGTGCCTGTTGTTATTCTGTGTTCATAGACATTGTTTAACCCGTTGCATGCTTCTGTCGTCCAACGACCGTCATGCGCACTACCTCCGTTGTGCTGTGCACGTCCGTTGGCCGATGCAGCCCCGCCCACTCATCAAAGTTGCCGCACCGCGGCGGAATTGCCACAGCGGTAAAAGGGTTAATATAAAATGTGCAGAGGCCTCTTACCAGAGATGAAGATGACCACATGAAGAGCCTCACATGATGTCATTTTGGAGCCTGTGATGTCACACCTGCTATGTTTTGATGATAGTAAATTGAAACAGCTGGCTGCACCCTGATCAATTGCAGTGATATGTAATTAATGATATGATATTGTAATGGATTGGATCTTTAACCAGTGCCGATCTACTATGGTAACACAGTGCAGGGCAGGAGAACACTGAAGCAATGCAGAATGTGGAAGCACTAAATGGAGTGTGGCAGGACACAAAAGTAACATGGAACATGGAAAAGTAACATGGAACATATAAGCAACATTGGGGATTAGGAGGTGGGCTCAACACGTAGGTCGGGGCAAAGCAACACAGAGGGCGTGGATGGGGCAGGCAACAATGAGGAGATAGAAAGAGAGTGCGAGGGGGGGAAGCAATATCGAGAGCGGGGGTAGCAATGTGGAGAAGCACACAGCCGAGCAGAACCAGGAGGGGGATGGGTAGTACATGGGCAACGGAGAGCAAGTCGAAGCGCAGTATGAAAGAAGTACACTAGGGAGACAGCTAAAAAACACATGCAGTCTCATTGGAAGCTTAACACTAAAAAGTAGTTCTTAAAACGCGAGCAGTGGCAGCAGGGTTTTCACCCAATCAAAAGAGATGGTAACGAGGTAATGGTCAATGGGAGGGACAAACTCAGGAATTACAAGCTAGGACTTCAGTAAGAAGCAGGCGAATTGAGGAAAATCGAATTTTGCCCTGTCATGTGTCCCTACGTGTTCCCCATCGTATGTTATATGTGCATGATCGATATGCATATTTACCCCCTTGACCGAATAAAGACACATTTATAGTTGTGTCCAACGTCAGTATGTCAGTTATCCAGTCCTCCTGAAAGCAACAAGTATTAGGCCTATGTTGCCAACGTCTTTACATAGTGCACGTTAAATCATCGAGTTGCACCCGTTTCTAGGCCTCACAGGGCCCGGACACCAGATTCAAGTCTCAAGTCTCCTGAACCGCTCCGAGGAGCGATGCAGCCCATCCCGCATCCCTGACCCTTCACTTACTTCCTGCCAAGCAGCGCGGTGCCCGGCCTGGCCTGCCTGCCTGTCTGCCAAGAATATGTTATGCCTACAGTTATCAGTTCAGCTCCCCGGCTTCACATTCCTAGCTAACGAACCGCATAAACATCTTCATCTTTAGTCTAGTCTTTCTGTCTCCATGCAAGTGAATTACTGAATTAATATTCATAGAAGATTCATAGCACACGCAATACATAAAGAAATATATGCAAGCACTAGCCTTAGTGACAAGTAGCTTTTGCTCTGATGACTTTTAGATTCAAGCAACATGTACTCCAAACACGAGATATCAGATATACTATAGATACAGGTCGTTCTGACATCCCAGACTTTAGTCTCCTCTTCTAGTGCTAGAAGTCAGAGCCCCCAGCTCTCCCCAGTTACACGTCATGGCCCGTTTGCGCGCACCAGTAGGTTAAAGGTTCCAGCTGCCCAGGTAGCCCCCTCCATGTATCCACCCATTTATGACACTTCTGTGACGTTTACATCACATGTCTCCGTGCACGCCCTGTGCACGCCTTCTTTTTACACCCATATGTTCTTATCTTCCGTTTGTCACTTGTTACGCCTACTGTATTCAATGCAATTGTACTGTTTTACTATATATACTGTATGATGTTAATATGACATTAGGCTTTTCCCTTTTGTCCTGTGTCTGTCCCTTCCTGAACCTTTGCAGGTGATGGAACCCGATGGTCCATTGGCTCGAGCCATCTAATTAAAGCCCGTATGACTCAGATACCACGGATTCTGCCTCTTATTTATTGAGCTATCCTTTTTAGTTAATGCATAGAAAAATAGTACCGGTAATTATTTATTTATTTACCACATAATGGCGCCCGAACAGGGACGAGCCCCTTCCCCACGCGCCGGCGATGTAACGCAGGCCCCCTGACCCTTCTACAGCCGTGACGGACCCCTACTGTGCACGTGCAGATATTTCTGCTTCGAGTCTCCCTCAGGCCCACGGAGGAGACGGAGACTGCGGTCCGGCATCCAGACGAGGCGGTGAGTAAGGCGGATCGTCCCGACCAGAGCCCAAGCCGAGAGAGCAAGGTCCGAGGTATCCGGAGGCCCACCTGTTTCCGAAGCCCGAAGCCCGAGGCGCATGCGTAGTGCGTAGCAGTAACCAGACGTCGTAGCAGTCCAGTTCGAGGCCTTCAGTTTTGCTTCCCGGTGAGTACCGTTGCTGGGAACGTATCTAGACGGGTTCATTAATTTGTGCCCGGTCCGACGGGTTTGGGTACACAGATCCGGTCCGACGTGTTCACCTAGGTGGATACGGTATGACGTGTCTCTTTAGGAGACCGGTATGTTCTGTACTGTTTTAGCAGTGCATCCAGTAATTCTAGTAAGTCTGTTCTCGAGAAGTTCAAGTATTGTGTTTTCAATGTATCAGGTAGTATTCTGTTCGAACTGTTATTAATGTGTTCTTGATGTCGTGGTATGAATGATTGTTTTGCTATTCATTATTGTGTTCATTGTGTATTGTGTTCAAGTTCAAGTACGGTTCAAATATGCCTCTGTTTTCGAGGTTACGTCAGATAAAAACCAGAAAAGGGTTACTCGAAGAATCAGTTCCTGTCCCTCCTAGGGACAGTCCTGGACATTTCATGTATCATAAACATGGCTTAGATGCCATACTGTATCTAGATTTATGGGTGGACTACACCAAAGATCTCGAAGAGAAATATAGATGGCCTGTTTCAGGAACATGGGATGCCGAGTGCATCATGAGAGTAGAAGAAGCATTATGGAAAAAGAAAGCTAGACAATCCCAGAAAGATGCCATAGAATTGTGGCGTAAAGAATCACATAAAAGAACAGAGAAGGAATTCAGAAAGGCAGAATTAAGTAGAGAATCTTCAGAAAAAGCCCAAGAAAGGGAATTACTAGAAGAAGGTGAACGAGTTAGAGCAGAACAATCAGACTGACAAAGAAATGCCCTTATTAAAGGTATGTATCCCCTTCTCGCCGAGGGTCTGCCGAAGGCGACCCCGGAAACACTCTGTAATTTACCGCCACCCTTGATTCCGACTAAGCTACGTCATAAACCGACTGCAGCTGAAATTTTTCTTTCTTCCTATTTAGACAACACTGTCCCAGAATATGCTAATACGAATCCTATTCCGCCAGTTCAAGTTCAACCTCAGGACCCTGTTAATAATGTAATTACTGTACCTCCAGCCGTGGGTCCCGGGAATCCTGTCCATGTGCCAGTACCCCAGGACCAACCCACATTACGTACACCTACTTTGCCAGTCACGTTACCAGCAGCCGCACATTCAGTATTAACTGATGATTCTAGTTCAGGAGGAGCAGGGGGAGGTATTCCTATCACCCCGCCTCAAACAAAACGCCTGACGCTGAGAGACGCAGCATTACAGCGTACGCCAAAAGTGGCTACGTACGAAGCACTCAAACGGTTCCTTAATGATTGTAGATATGACCCAGTACCAGGTGAAGATCACATGATATTGCATTCCGTACGTTTACGACGAGTTGCAAACTTCTTGATTACCATATCAGATATGAAAGAACATTTAGACAGAATATATCATTTCATCCGAACAGGGGAGAAACCAGAAAGTATTCACGAAGCTATGGCACACAGGAAAGTCGAGATTCAAGACATGATTTTGCAATTTCTAATAAATTGTTTAATAAGAGAACAGGATCGTCCTGATAAAAATCCAGAAGAGATGAAAGTCCTGATAAGATGGAGTGACAATATAGCAGACGGAAAACACAAGACACAGAATCGTATAGAAACCATGTACAGAAAGATTCGTAAAGAAATTATAGGCATACACGAGAGGGAGAAAGCAAGGATAATAGCAGAGAAAGAGAATGACTCTTCAGTTGAAGATGTAGACAACGAGAATCCCACCAGAATAGCGTATGTAGGTAGGACGAGACCTTCTGATAGACATACACGCCTAGACTACAAGAAAGCTTTTCCTCCTCCCGTACCGGAACAGTGTTCTCTTGAACAATTATTCCAGGCTACCGATAAAGTTCTGAAACTACGAATAGGTTACAGTGAGCTTAGTACCATGCATGAACAAGAACTAGCCTGATCAGCAGTTCGATGGACTAGTGATTCTACCACGTATTCAGACGAAGTAGTGGCTCAAATGTTTCTGAAGCTTCCCCCAGGCGAGCAGCGACTGGTGGGTATGTACATGATCCAGCACCTCATTACACTGTATGAGAGTCAGCATTCTGATCCAGGTCCTTTATATAAGGTATTGAACGAGTTACTCCTAAACAGATGGAAAGGTCTAGGTACCGATCTGATTAACGTCATCTTAGAACAACGCCACAAATACAGAACGTTCCTGACTCCGCATTTTGTTCCTGTTTCACCCCCATTCTACATAGACAGACAGAATCCGTTGCGAGAAGTGCATCCAGTTAAGGGAACGGGGGGTGACCTCGAACGAGTATTTGTTTACACCCCTATAACGAAAATAGAACTACTAGAAATGAAAAAGTTAGTGCCCTGTCACGATAAAGATCCAGCAGGGTTCCACCGTGAATTAAAAGACATGCTCCGTATGGGAGAATACACGTATCCCGATATCATCAAAATGTTAAAGGTCCTGTTGCCTGCGGGCATATATGAAAAACTCAAAGAAAAAGAATGGGAGGTGGGAGAGAAAAAGATTGACTGGACCGCGTTAGAGAACGAAGATAATGCACGAGTTCCAGGTACTGGTCTTGGGGAAAAAGCCAAAGAGTTGCCCGAACTGTTAATACAAGTCTTGCCAAGATTACTAGCCACGAAAAAGGAAGATTGGGATGCCATCTCAGCCTGTAAACAGAAACAAGACGAAGACACTAGTGATTTCTATTCCAGATTTGAGAAATGTTTCATTATTAATAGCGGTCTGAAAACAAGTAGTGAATCGTATCCACATCTTTTTGTTACCAAACTAGTTGAGGATTCTTTACCGCAAGTTAAAAATCGAGTATTGAAAGTCGAGAGTACATGGCAAGCTAATACCCCGTCCCAAATGCTACAGATGTTACAGTATCACCAGAACCGAATCAGGGAAGAGCAAGAACACGAAAGGAGACGTATGAAAGATACGAAAATGAAAGTACTAGTTGCACAGTCTGTTCCAGCAGATAGTCAGAAGAGGGGTACGAATCAGACTAGTCATTCTGCAGCTCCCGTTAAAGGGACATGCAATTACTGTAAACAGCCAGGTCATTATATAAACGAATGTGCAGTTCTGAAACACAACATAGCTACAGGTAAGACGAAAGAGAGACCGCGTCCTCCTAGACAGGAACATGTTCCGCAGAATTCGCAACCACCGCAGAACGCACAACAGACAGTTACAGTACCGCAGCCTATAGCTGCCACACAACACGTTACACAACAGATGTACCAGTACGCACAGAATATCAGCAGTATTCATGAAACAGCCTAGAGAGGGAGGTTGGCTTGCCTCTCATCGAGGTTCCTGTAGATCAAGAGGGTCCCTATGTACACAGTCAAGTATTAGGGAAAGACAGAAAGTTTCTGATTGATACAGGGGCAAGTAGGACTACCATCAGTCATGACGAGGTTCCAGGGGCTCCACTCTCAGGCTCAAGAAATGTTTCCCTTGGATTTTCAGGAAAGCCTATTGTTAATGAAATATCGAAGCCAGTTTCCTTAGAAGTTGGTCCATTGTCCCGAACTACAGACTTGTTACTTACGAAATCCTGTCCTGAAAATTTACTTGGTATTGAAACATTGAAAGAATTAGGAGCTGTAATTTGCTGTTCTCCGGAAGGAGTGAGATTGTTTTTACGTGATTTTAAAGGTCATTATGTGTTACGTGATTTTGATCCAAGATTACTGAATGTACCACAGCATTTATGGGCGCAAGGTCCAACTGATGTAGGTTGTATGCACATTACACCATATCGTGTCACTCTGAAACAAGGTGTTGTATTACCACGAATCCGACAGTACAAATTGCCACCTGAGGCTGTAGCAGCCTTATCGAAAATCATTGACGAACTCATTGCTCAAGGAGTAGTTGTAGAAACTGACTCCAATGTATGTAATTCTCCTATCATTCCGATTCTTAAACGTACTGACCCAAATGCACCTCCAGTTTATCGATTAGTGATTGACCTCCGAGAACTTAATAAATGTATCATACCCCAGTACCCAGTGGTTCCAGATATCTCTTCCCTATTGACTGCCATTGATTCTGAAGCTACGTTCTTTACTGTTATTGATCTCAAGAACGCATTCTTTAATGTCCCCATTCATCCAGACAGCCAGTTTCTTTTCGGATTCTGTTTAAATGGAAGAAGCTATAAATTCACACGTGCTCCTCAAGGTTTCACAGAAAGTCCTAGTATTTACAGTCAAGCACTTAAAAGACAACTAGACAGTATTCACATGCCAACTGACACTGCCCTGCTCCAGTATGTCGATGATCTATTAATCACAGCCCGTACCGAACGTGACTGCGAACGTGCGTCACTGACAGTCTTGTATTTTCTGGCAGACATGGGGCACAAGGTGTCCCCTTCGAAACTGCAATTCTGTGTCCAGCAAGTGGTATACCTTGGACACTTGCTGTCCAAGAGGGGTAGACAGTTGACACCTGACCGTATCCAGTTAATAGCACATCTTCCACAGCCCAAGACACAGAAGGAGGTACGAGCTTTTATCGGCCTCACTTCTTACTGCAGACAATGGATTCCTCAGTATGCATATCTAGCCAAACCACTGATACAGTTGACAACACAGGAGGCAGCCACATCGACTGTCCTCCCTTGGACCCAGGAACATACACTTGTTTTCAATGAGTTAAAGAAAGCTTTATGTAATGCACCTGTGTTAGCGACACCAAACTACAGTAAGTCTTTTACACTTTTTGTTACTGAACGTGATGGTACAGCATTATCTGTTCTCACGCAAGATCAAGCAGGACAACACAAGCCTTGTGCTTATTTTTCTAGCACATTAGATCCAGTAGCCCAGGCTCTGCCTGCGTGCCTCAAGTCAGTTGCAGCCACAGCTCTAGCTATCAGACAAAGTGATTCCATAGTGTTAGGACACTCCCTGACAGTACAAGTTCCACACTCCGTGGAAGTTCTTTTAAACCGAACACAGACTCAGCACTTGACAATTGCACGTTTAACAGGATATGAACTGACACTGTTTCAGCCACACATAGAAATCAGACGCTGCAACATATTAAATCCTGCTACACTGTTACCCTCGATTACATCAGACCCTGTCACACATGACTGTGTGGAAGTTATTACCACCATGACAAAGCCAAGACAAGACAAGACTTGACGGACATTGCATTACCTGATCCAGACCTGACACTTTACGTGGATGGTTCATGTATGAGAACAAATACAGGAGAGTTAGTAGCCGCGTATGCAGTGACTACTGAAACTGAAGTTATAGAAACACATCGTATTGACACCCTGTCTGCACAAGCAGCAGAGCTCATTGCTCTGACCCAAGCCTGCATACTAGCCAAGAACCTGAAAGTGAACATATATACAGATTCACGTTATGCATTCGGAGTCGTACACGACTTTGGAGTCCTCTGGCAAGAAAGAGGTTTCATGACCTCTCATGGAGCCAAGATTCAGCATGGCCCCCTCATCCAAGCTCTGCTAGAAGCAATACATTTACCGACAGCTATTGCCATTATGAAGTGCAAAGCACATACGAAAGTCACTGACACCATTTCCCAAGGTAACGATCTAGCAGATCGAACAGCCAAGCTTACAGCTCAGACTCCAGACATTCCAGTTAACATGACAAAGACAGATGTTCCAGTCCAGACGACTTGTATGACAGTTAAGGACCCTACACGAGATGTACTAGACATACAGACATATGCTACCCCAGAAGAAATCAAGAAATGGTCTGAACAAGGAGTGGTCCAGACAGATCAGGGATGGTTGACGAAGGGAAAAGCCACATGGTTTCTCCCCGACTCTATGGTTCAAGTCATTATTAATACAGCACATAGTCCAGCACATTTAGGAGAAAAAGCCATGTTAGACAGTATCCAAAACCTCTGGTTTAACAAGCATTTACGAGCAGCAGCTAAGCAGAAAGTACGTACCTGCATGATCTGTTGTCAGTTCAATCCAGGAAAAGGTGTTCCGGTGGAACAAGGTGGATTCCATCCTCCTGACCACCCTTTTGAAGTCCTCCAGATGGATTATATTCAGATGGATCGATGTTGAGGTTTCAAGTATGTCCTCGTAGTTGTATGCGCTTTGTCCAGATGGACAGAAGCATATCCAGTCCCTGATTACACTGCCGCGACCACTGCCAGGCAGTTGGTTCATGAGTACTTCCCACGCTATGGTTTGCCCAGGGTCGTGTATTCAGACAACGGACAGCCATTCTCATCCGAACTCATGAAACAAGTATCTCTTCTGTTAGGGTACCAGTGGAAGTTCCACTGCGTACGACACCCCGAGGCAGCTGGCCTCGTAGAGAGACACAATCAGACTCTGAAAATCCGTATTGCAAAGGTCTGTGCCGAGAAAGGTGTAGATTGGATGGTAGCCCTGCCGGTTGCCCTCTTTTATATGAGAATGGTCGCTCACTCCCGATCTGGTCTGTCACCGTTTGAGGTTGTATTTGGCCGTCCCCCAAACATGTGGGGTACACCTATGCCACGTAAAATTACCGATGTTGACAGTAATATGCTGACAGATTACCTAGCTTCCTTGATGTCTGCACTACTCTCTTGTCGTTCACAGGTCGCGGCTGCCTTTCCAGACAACACCCAGGTGAAACCGCACAAGGTCATTCCAGGCGACCTCGTCCTCGTTAGGAATTTTGATCGTTCAAGCCCTCTGGAGCCCCGCTGGAAGGAGCCGAAACTTGTTCTGATGACCACAAGGACCGCCGTGAAACTGGAAGGCCGGAAGGGCTGGCTACACTCCAGCCACATCAAGCGTTTTCATGGACTCCGTCCAAAGACTTTTTTCAAGGACTGCCCCGATACTGACTCTAAACTCCCCCTGTTAGAGAAAACTCCGCAGCAGGAGTATAAACTCAAATTAAGGTCTAGCAAGTCAGACAGTTTAATTGTTTAAGTCCCTCTCGGGTGAAGCGGTTAGACAGGTTCCTGACATGTATGAGATAGACCCCCATAGTGAGAGAGTTAGACGAAACTCCAAGAAAATACGTTATTGTAAGAATCTGCGCAGCAGATGTGTTGTTACATTATTGCCTATGTTATTTCTGAGTCTTACGATCACATGTATAAGTTATGTTTTACATGTATTTTTTCCTCCTCTTGGTTCGCATGTACATCTTTCCTCTAATGATACAGTAGAGCACACTTTTAGTGAACTACCTCCTCACGAGTTATCCTACCGACTTGCAATGCGCAACAATACTTTTATACGTATGTTACACTATTCACACCAGACTAGCAATGCCACTAATTGTTGGGTGTGTGGTCGACTCCCTCCTTTCCAGACACCGAAGGGAGTTCTGCCACTCTTTCCCTATCCGTTTTCACACAATGGTTCGTGTGGAGCATGGTTTACGATAACATCATCCTCAGACGATAAGTCCCTTTTGAATAGAACATGTTTCCCAGACAAGGAAGGTCTTTCCCATAGGACAGGGTTGGATCTAGAAAATGAAGTATATGATCTAGGTAATTTTTCCTCCAATTTCATGGTTTTGAATGTTCAGTCCGAGACTACTCCAGACTTACCTGCTATAACAGTTCTACCAGTGAAAGGTGAATTATGTGTCAGAAAGAATGGTTCAGTACATCTAGGACACAGTGATTGTAATACTGTGGTCGAGTATAGTGACAGTGGGAAATCTACTTTCAAAGCCTCACGGCATTCATACTTTGTATGTGGTCAGACCGCATATGTACGTCTGCCCCTAGATTGGGATGGAACATGTTATATTGCCTTCCTACTGCCACCAGTTTTCCTAGCCCCATCCGATTATCACAGAAATACACATCTAGTACACGTCAGACATAGAAGGGAGATCGAGTCCCCAATTGTCGATCAGACTGAAACTGCATTAGAACAGTATACAGATTTCAATAAAGGTTTCTTTTTCTTCATAGGTCCTGTCCAGAATAGTAAGCTAATACGTAGGTTAACCAGAACCCTTGAAGCAGTAGTGAATGAGACTACTTCTGCCCTAGGTAACTTAACAGAAGAGCAATCTGCTATGAGATTTGTCGTTCTTCAGAACCGCCTTGTTCTTGACGTCATACTGGCCGATAGGGGCGGAGCTTGTAGAGTCATCGGATCTAGTTGTTGCGTTTTCATTCCTAATAACGCACCGTCTGTATATTCAGCAATAACAAGACTTCATAAAATAGCTCATCAGTTACACCAGAATCCAGGCACCTGGACATGGTCCGGTTGGTTCTGGAGTGTAATATCTGCCTGGGGATGGAAAGTATTGTCATTCCTAGGAGTAGTAGTAATGATCATATTCAGTTGTTGTCTCTGTTTACAATGTGGCCCTGCGATTTGCGGCTTGTGCGCTACCTCTTGTATTCCAAGTCCAAAGTCCCATTCCCAGAAGATAAGAGACGAGCAAATGATGCTGTATGAACAGATAGATGGTATCATGAATATTGATGTCTCCTGAAGGAAACGTAGGGAACAAGGAGGGAATGAGGAAAATCGAATTTTGCCCTGTCATGTGTCCCTACGTGTTCCCCATCGTATGTTATATGTGCATGATCGATATGCATATTTACCCCCTTGACCGAATAAAGACACATTTATAGTTGTGTCCAACGTCAGTATGTCAGTTATCCAGTCCTCCTGAAAGCAACAAGTATTAGGCCTATGTTGCCAACGTCTTTACATAGTGCACGTTAAATCATCGAGTTGCACCCGTTTCTAGGCCTCACAGGGCCCGGACACCAGATTCAAGTCTCAAGTCCCCTGAACTGCTCCGAGGAGCGATGCAGCCCCTCCCGCATCCCTGACCCTTCACTTACTTCCTGCCAAGCAGCGCGGTGCCCGGCCTGGCCTGCCTGCCTGTCTGCCAAGAATATGTTATGCCTACAGTTATCAGTTCAGCTCCCCGGCTTCACATTCCTAGCTAACGAACCGCATAAACATCTTCATCTATAGTCTAGTCTTTCTGTCTCCATGCAAGTGAATTACTGAATTAATATCCATAGAAGATTCATAGCACACGCAATACATAAAGAAATATATGCAAGCACTAGCCTTAGTGACAAGTAGCTTTTGCTCTGATGACTTTTAGATTCAAGCAACATGTACTCCAAACACGAGATATCAGATATACTATAGATACAGGTCGTTCTGACATCCCAGACTTTAGTCTCCTCTTCTAGTGCTAGAAGTCAGAGCCCCCAGCTCTCCCCAGTTACACGTCATGGCCCGTTTGCGCGCACCAGTAGGTTAAAGGTTCCAGCTGCCCAGGTAGCCCCCTCCATGTATCCACCCATTTATGACACTTCTGTGACGTTTACATCACATGTCTCCGTGCACCCCCTGTGCACGCCTTCTTTTTACACCCATATGTTCTTATCTTCCGTTTGTCACTTGTTACGCCTACTGTATTCAATGCAATTGTACTGTTTTACTATATATACTGTATGATGTTAATATGACATTAGGCTTTTCCCTTTTGTCCTGTGTCTGTCCCTTCCTGAACCTTTGCAGGTGATGGAACCCGATGGTCCATTGGCTCGAGCCATCTAATTAAAGCCCGTATGACTCAGATACCATGGATTCTGCCTCTTATTTATTGAGCTATCCTTTTTAGTTAATGCATAGAAAAATAGTACCGGTAATTATTTATTTATTTACCACAGAATGAGAGCAACAGGAAAGCCAACTAATGGTAAGCGATTGGCGAAACCTGTATGTTCTTTATGAGCCACAAAATGGTTTACAACAGACAGCAAAGTTTTGTATGCTTGGCCTGAAAATCAGCTACATGGATATTATGGTATGCAATGTTATATCATGGGTTTTTCATCTCGCCTTGTGTTTGCGAATTCCTGGTCCACCTGGCTATGTTGAGTGTCTTGTTATGCAACGCTGTAGTCTACTGGTAGTAGTTTTTCTTTGCTGAGGATGTCTCTTGCCATTCTCCACCTACCGCCTCAGAGGTGCTCGTGTTTCTGTTACACACTCCATGCTTGGGTCTCCGCATCCCAATATGTCATTGCCCCTCTTTCCTATTGACAGGCCGAGTTTCCAAGTTTATTAAAACACTTTTTGCAATCAGCCTTTCTGTTCAAAAGCAATGGATTTTGTCAGAAATGGTGAAAGGCAATTCAGATGTTTTATCCCTTGCGTTCTTTGTCCTTGTTTGTATCCAAGTTTGAATTTTAGGATGCTTAAAATTTGAGATATGTGTAGAACCATAAATACTAAATTATGTTTCCCTTTACTTTCCACCTAGATGGTGTGAGCTCAGTCAGTGGGTCTCATGTTTCTGTTAAACCTTGAGTACAGCTTGTGTGTGTTTAGTATGCTTTGATTTGGTGTATTTGGTAA
Organism: Lissotriton helveticus; assembly: GCF_964261635.1. Lineage (NCBI taxonomy): Eukaryota > Metazoa > Chordata > Amphibia > Caudata > Salamandridae > Lissotriton > Lissotriton helveticus. The sequence continues at coordinate 832,481,610 of NC_136073.1, read as the reverse complement.
AGTCTGCAACACTATACTAAGCGCTTCCAAAAGTTCATCTTGTGAAATGTGGGCTATATTATAAATCAGTTTAAAAACCAGAAAACGCTACCTCTACATTCCGGTAATCCAAGAAGAGAGTCTGCCATTTGATCTTTTTTAATGTAACAATTTTACGTAAAGTGCTTTAGGAATAATTGTTTTATACACTTTTCGAATTTCACAGAAATTTTAGAGATAGCCTAAGTGAAATAATAAAAGCCCTTGGGCCACCTTTTGGCTTTACAAAAGTTGCTATCACATGCAGGGCTGGACTGGAAACAAAGTGAGCCCTGAAAAAAAATGTTCAAACGAGGACCACAATGTAGGAGGCAATAAGTAGAAAGTGGCCATCGGGCCATAACTGTGTCATGGTAGCCCACCCTGCTCTGAAAGCTGCCCACGTGCATGCATCCCACCGGGAAAATGTCCAAGTGGGAGATCAGCCAATCCAGTGCTGCTGACACGACCATTGACTGGACTGACTAGATAGGATATGACATCACTGAGGATTTGGATCGAGAGAAAATGACGTAGTGAATTAAAAAAACTATAATATGATTTTAGAAAAGAATAAATAAAATGTAAAGTGTAAACAAATAAATGGCAGTCATGGGTGTCACCCTTGTAACCATCTGATGAAAATTGATAGTCTCTTTATCTCACTTTTGCAGGTTTTTTACATCCCATTCTTTCTCTATCTGTTATTGTTGTGCTATCTTTGTTCTTTCTTTCTCCATTTGTTCCCATTCTTTTGCTCAGTATCAAAGTCTGATGGTGAAAAAAATAAGTCCTGCTCCCCAAAACGAGTGCTGCGCCCACTACCTACATAAATGAAGAACTCCAGTAAAACTTTTATTTTGAAATTGGGGCTGGCTATTAAAAAAAAGATTTTCCCAAAGTTAATTTCCCTGTTAAGTTATGTTCTTCTGCTTTTGCATCTATTTTAGATAGGAAAACACCATCACTACCTTTTAAATTAAATCTTTAAAAAAACGAAATCGTCTCTTTCTTTTCACACAACATCTTTTTAATCTTAAACTTTGTTTCATTGTTAAAATCTAGATTTTGCTGCCTAAAACACTGATGGAAAAGAAAGCACGCTTCACAAACACGTATTATAATGATTTCTCAATTATATTCAAGATATTTTATTAGCAACCCGACAGATTTCCCAAGAGTAATACGTATAAGCCTGGGTATTATACTACAAAATGAGCTGTCAGGGCTTTAAGAAAGCACCTTTAGCCTACAAAGGGCGTACATTTCTAAGGAACAATAGTGGTGCCGATGTTTGGATTCGGTCTCGTCATAAACTACATTTCTGACAAGTAATCTGTGGTGGTAAAAAGGCATTTGTAGACTGAAGTGAACTCAGGATTTTCTCAACACAAAAGGCCTGTAATGTGATGCCTCCATGATATTTACCTCTTAGCACATGTAGGGCTGCTAATGGGTACCCTCATGGCTACCTTATTTGACACAGATGCAGGGTGTTTTTTTAAGGTGGCTCACATATCCCGCGCCATTGGTACCTGCTGGAAGGCTTCATTGACCCTAGAAATTCCTTCTAGAATTGCAGATGTGACTGACTCCTCTAGTCCAACGTGTGTGTTTCATACGTTGCGTTCCAGCATTCCTTGACTGGTCGCCAATGTGCGGTAGAGCCATACCTGCCCATGCCGTTAGCCCTCACTTTCAGTTGAAGAGTGGCGGGAGGGCCATGACCTCACAGTTTGGGAGCGCACGCTCTGCATCAAAAGCACAATGGCGTCTAGGGCGCGCTTCACTGGGAGGCTTGGCTTGGCCCAACCTATATGACATCAGGATACCTTGTGTTTTCTGAAGCCTTTCCTGTCGAACAGGGTCAACCCACCAGTATAGCAGCTTTGATTCACCTAAAATCGATCTGGAGGATTTTGCGGTTGTATTTTTAATTGGCATACTAACATGGCATTTTTTTTCTAGATTCTTATATGGCTTTAGTTAACATTATCAAGGAAGAAGCAAAAAAATTGAATGGGTAAAAAAATTGAATTGTGTTTTTTAAGAAGTTTAGATACTTCTAACAGTAAGCATCTTTGGGAGTGGCATAATAAAATGTTAACCCCCCCCCCCCGGTGCGTTTTTTTTCTTTCTCTTTCCCCATGTGTTCTCCACCCAGTACCATGTAAATATGCTCTTTATTTTCAATAAAATTACAGAAATAAAAAAAAAAAACGGATGTGAATATTTAGTTGAAGAGAAAGGCGAAATGTACTTCTGTTTTTGGGGTTTTCAGTTCTGCTGCCACGATTATGTGTGTGGTGTTGGATTCCAATAAGTGAGGAAAATCCAATTACTGTGGTAATAACCACAGCTCCCACAGTTTTTGTGTGGAAAATGTCAGAAGGTTAAACCTGCCTCAAGTTTCCTTATGAAAATGTGTGGTAAATCCCAACAGATGCAGACTTTGTTGCAATAGGTACTAAATTTCATGTTATTTCCTATTTTTCAAATGAAAACTCAGAACAGAATGTATTTACAGCACCTAGTACATAGCTCATCCAGCTGCCTCTTTATTTACTGTGCCCATAAATATCTCACATAAATACAGCCCACTTATATAATTCGGGCCTTGCAACAAAAATGGAAGGTATGTGAACCAATCGGATTTGTAAGAGATTTAGGGCCAGATGTACAAAAATGAGGAAGTGCAATTTCCAATTAACGATTCTTATCAAATCGCAATTAGGAAATTGAAATTCCTAATGCTATGAAGACTTAGTCTAAAAATAGCAATTCCTGGTAGGGTTGCAAATCGACGTATCTCATGAATATTAATGAGGTAGGTCACAATTTGTGACACACTAAGAATCGTTGATGTCACAATGATGGTGGCTGCTGGGGACAGTGAACACCATGTATTTGATTGCTTCTCAATAAGGCAATTTTTTTAATGAAGCCCGTTTTCCTTAAAGGAAAATGGGATGTGTTTAAAAAAAAAAAAGTAAACTTTTAAGTCTCATTTTTTTAAGAGTAGGCAGTGGTGCATGGGGCCACTGCCTGCTCTTAAAATGTATTTATTTTACATTCGCAAAGGGACAGGGGGTCCCTTGGGGACCCATTCCCATATGCGGATGGGTTACCACCTCCTTGGAGGAGGTGGTCAAATGTTAATGTTTTGCAACTGGAATTTAGTCGCATATATGAATACATAGCACTGCAAATCAGTATTTGTAAGGGACACCCTGAACATACCCCTTCCACAAATCGATTTGCAAACACAAATTGCGATTCGGTAACAAGCTACTGAATCGCAATTTGACTTTTGTGCATTTCAAAGTGCTTTTTTGCTGTCATAAATGGCCCGAGTCAGCGAATCAGGCTTGTTTGCGACCCCCCAAAAAGCTTGGTACATATGGTCCTTAATTTACGCACATGAGGCCCATTCACAAATTCATTTTAGCTCCTACATTCCATTTAGGTTTGCAAATCGCCATTTGCTATTCACCAAAGAAGAAATTATGCTTTAAAATCAATGTAATCAGACTCAATTGGTATGGTGCTATAATATGTTGGAGTAAACTTCATCCCAGAGATATGAAGTGGGTGTTTCAGGGCAGGGCAACCTTATAAAGTAGGGGAATATAAACCAACTTTTTCAAAGTCTATCCCAGACCTGAATATGACTATAATGTACTCCTGTGTACAACAGGAGTAAATTGGGTTGGGAATAGGCAGCAAACACCCGCAAAATGGTTGCGGGTGCAGGAGAAAGAAGCAGTATTCTATAGTCAAAAAAAATTCCATTGAAAAATAAAAATATGGCGTGAAAAAGGCAAAAATGTACATTTAGTTTGCAATCATCTTGTAAATGTACAGGATGCCTATATGGGTTTCTTGGAAAGCTGAGGCCAGCACCGTTTCCCAAGAGCACTTCCTGAATTACAAAAGTAGTCATAATCCACAGGAGTACATTTAGAACTTATTTCAAAGGCGTGGAGGCAAGAAATATGGGAGTATTCGAGGGAAAAATACATCATTTCAGCCTGTTTATGGACATGTCTTAGGTTCTGCATCTGGAACTGATGCAGTTGTTAGCAAACTGACTCTGATTTAAGCATTTCATTTAACGGATTGTAGTTTTTCGAGAAAATAAAATCTGCACGAATAACACACACTCATTTTCAATGTTTTCTTTATGTTTTTTCTCAATCTTTTTCTCAATCAGGTTCGAAAATCAAGATTGTCAACACATACCCAAATTCTTCCCAAATTTGCAATGTGAGTACCTTTCAATTGAGTAATAGTTACAGCTATTCTTAAAACGATTAAATAGTCTGGGATACAGAATGTTCTAAAATTTGATCATTCATATGTCTTACTCTATCAAGTTTCTTTTTAACGTTCTACAATTATTTATAATCAGGAATCTATAAGCATTTAACGAGTTGCCTCTTACATTACCACACCCCAGATGCAGAAAACTTGTACTTGCTTTTAATATTACATATTAAAAGAGAGAGATTTGGGGTGAATAGTAGACAAGAAATTCATGTCCCATCTAAATAAAACAGATAAATATAATCTGCAATGCAAGATTTGTTCTTGCTCTACCAACTGCAGTCTAACTTCTCAGACCAGAAAATCAGAGAAAGGCACAGAGGGAAACTGGTGCTTCATTTAAAATGGGCCCCACTTTACAAGTTGACTGTTATTGTCAGTACATGGTAAACTATGACTCAGGAGTTGACATCTGGATCAGCATTACTTTAGTCTGTAATGTCTAGTTGTATTGTCTTGTAAAAAACTAAAATATGCTGAAATTCAGTGTTCAGAATTGGTGGTATTATCGCGAGATACTTTATTGGTTGGCGCTGTTGGTTTATTTTATTTATTTATTTATTTTCAGGGTTTTGTATAGCGCGAACATGATCCTTACAGATATCAGAGCGCTTTACATACATATGAAAGGAGGACAAAAGAAAGACAGGCTTAACAAGGGGGTTTGTGCAAAGATGCCAACCATGCATGATAGTAGAGTGTGATTGTGATATTGTGGTCGAATCAGGCACTGAAATACAAGGTGGAGAAACATAGGCAAGTAGTATTTGCATATTTTAAGTTCAAGTGAATTTAGCCATGAGGATCGATTTGACGTCTTTTTTGAAGTATGCAGTGGATGAGATGAGTCTAGTTTCTGGAGGGAGGGCATTCCAGATCCTGGGGGCCATCCCTGAGAAGGAGCGCTTGTACGTTTTTTTCTTGTTGAATCTTTGTGGTTTCAGAAGGAGAGTTTCTGTGCTTCTTGTGGCTCTTGAGCCTCCTGAGATTGTCAATTTCTGAGCAATGTAACTGGGCGAGCTATGATGTAAGGTCTTGTGAGTCAAATTCCTTGAAGCTGAATGGCGATAAAACTGAGGTGCTGATCTTTGGTAAGGACCAGGAGATCTGGTCCAGTGAGTGGTGGCCCCCTTCGTTGGGAGCCTGTCCTATACCATCGCACTCTGCCAGGAATCTTGGTGTTATTTTTGACACCTCGCTGACTATGAACCTCCAGGTAAATAGAACTGTGGCTACCTGCTGGGGAGTTATCAGGATTCTTAGGAGAATCGTCCACTACCTCTCCCCTCAGGCACGGAAGCAGACTGTAGTCGCGTTGGTGTCTTCCCGGCTGGATTACTGCAACGCTCTGAGATTTGTGTTGGACGTCCCCAATTCCTTTTCTGCCACTTTAGCCAGGAAGAATCTCCATTGGCTTCCGATCCAGCACAGAATTCTGTTTAAAATTCTATGTCTGGTTTTTGGAGCACTATTGGCAGGACCTTCGGATGCTTTAGGCTCCCTGCTAACTTGCTATACCCCCAGCAGGAGCCTTCGTTCTTCCAACATGAAGCTTTTGTGTATCAGTCTCTGGGTGACCCACCATCTCCCAAGAAGGAGTTTGGTTGGAGGAAGATCTGAACTTCAGGACGCACGCCAGGAAGACCGCGGGGGTGTGTATTGGTCTGTTGCGGTCAGCTCGCAAGGTGCTACCACTGCTCCCTAATCCATCTAGGAAGCTCTTGATTCGTGGTTTAATCTTGTCGAGGCTTGACTACGGGAATGCGCTGTTTCTCGGTGCTCCCGAAGTGACTTTTAAAACCCTTCAACAGGTGCAGAATGCAGCCGCTAGAGTGCTGATGGAGGTTCCTAGAAGACACTCAGCTGCCCCGGCCCTGAAAACGCTTCACTGGCTCCCCGTTAAAGAGCGGGTGAAATTCAAAGCGTTATGCACGGCTCATAAAATCTTGCATGGTAGGGGCCCCTCTATCCTGTCCATTATGGCACGCTCCTACAAGTCCACACGCCCTCTGCGTTCGGACCAAAGACATCTTCTGCAGTCAGCCAGAGTAAAAAGAGCTCACTCTGGGGCCGGCGTTTTTCAGTGCAAGTGGCGGCACTGTGGAACTCCTTGCCCTTTAAGATTCGTTCAGAGCCCAATATTCTGCACTTTAGGAAACTCCTGAAGACTCATTTGTTTCCGGTGTAGTGACTGAGTCTGAGCTTTCCCTTCTCGTTCTTTACAGCGCCGGGATGCCCCTGGGTAACTGAGCGCGTTATAAATTTTATATAATAATAATAATAATAATAGTATCCCGCGCATCAAGAAAGTCAGATGGGGAGGTAAGGCCTTTGCCACCGTGGCCCCCCGTTTGTGGAATGCTCTCCCCGCTGACATTAAGGCGCAACCCTCGTTGTCCCTTTTTAGAAAAGCACTAAAAACGTGGTGTTTCATCAAGGCCTATCAGTAAGCGGCCGCTGTGGATATTATAGTCATTTGGAATAGGCGCCTTGACGCCCTATGGGCTAAGTAGCGCGATATAAGTCGGGTTTCATTCATTCATTCATAATGCATGCGGTTTTCAGGTGTATTCTGGCTTCGAGCGGTAGCCAGTTAAGAGATTTTAAGTCAGGAGATATGTGTGAGCGTTTTTTTGATCCAGTTATGAGCCTTGCTGCAGCATTGATAGAGGCTCTTAGTGGTGCGGTTGTTGATAGTGGGAGACCGCAGAGGGAGGCACTTCCATAGTCAATCCGAGGGATAACTAGCGCTTGGACTGCAGTTCTAAAGTCGTCAGCTGGGAGGAAGGGTTTCAGCTTTCTCAAGGTATTGATTTGGAAATTAGCTCCCTTGGTTGCATTGCTGATATGTCGTTGCATATTGAGATTGGAGTCAAGGGTGATACCTAAGGATTTTGCTGAGTCTACTATGATAGGTTGGACGTTGAATGCAGTGAGGTGTTTCAACCAATCCTGGACGATGGGGATTTTGGAGGGGGGTGCTATTAGGAGGAATTCTGTTTTCAGAGCATTAAGTTTGAGATGGTTCTCTGCCAACCATCTCTGTTTGTCCTTAAGTGTTGAGTTGAGAAGTTTGAGGTCATCAGGGGATTGTAGTTTGAGGTAGAGTTGGGTATCATCCGCATACATGTGGAATTGCACAATAGAGGCATGAAGCAGTGCGGTGAGAGGCTCCATGACTAGGTTGAACCAGCACTCATTTTTGAAGGACTGGGATTTATTTTTCATCATCACGCTTTGAACTAGAACTTGAGGAAGAAAGTGGGAAATGGGGGAACAAAGAGTAAGGAAAAGTAAAAGAGTTAAACACAGAGAAAGCAGAACCTGCAAGAGCGAGGTACACAACAGGTGGTAGATAGATACACGAGTTAGGACAAGGAATTGGTATTCCGCAGTCCCACCATCTGCATCGGAAGGTGGGCTTCTAAGAAACCAATGGGCGGTGTACTTATTTTGTAGACTTGGGTTTTGAGAGTGCAGCTTTCAAACAGCCTGTCACTTACAATAGATATTGGGGTAGCTTTGGCTCCGCCCCTTTCAACCATTGGCTTTCTTCAACCTGTTTTAGCCATTGGCTTTGGAATTCGGCGATGACATCTTGGTTCAGCGCAGTCGAGTAATCATCACTTTCCTAATGCTGTTGGCTGCTTATGTTATGCCTCTTCCTCCATTTGAGTGCTTGCATTTATCTGCACGAGGCAAAGTGTAGTCTATTCTGTTTGTTCCTGCTGGCCTGTGCCAGGTTGTCCCACTCTACTCCTCTTCTGTCACTCCCAACCCTCCCTCCTGAAGCCCACTGCCTGCCACCCTCAAGTACTTCCTCCTCGCTCCTGGCTCTTTTCTGGGTCTACTGCTTATTCTCCCCATTTTTCACCATCGCATATCACCCGCCTCCACTCCCATCCCCCATTTGCACCCAGGTGCGGCCCGTGCAGGTAAGATCGGTGGGGCCGGGTTGGGGGGATTCGACAGAGGACAACGGGGGAAAATTAAATAAATTATTAATTTTCCCTCGCCGTCAAACTACTTCCCTCCTCCCAACCGGGCAACCCCCCACACCGCCGTTACCTGCACAGACCGCTTCTGTTTGCACCTCTTCTCGTCGCCCTTCAGCCTCTTATATCCCCCACTCATCATCCCTCCTTTTCCTGTGTGCTTGTTGTTCCCCGCCACTCTCACTCTTTCGTATCTCCCCTTTCTCCTTCCTGTACTGTGCACCCCTTGTTCCCCCACCTGCATTTCCCTCCTAGGTATTGCCAGGATTGGATTTTTTTTTCTCATAGAAATCAAAAGTAGTCTACTCTGAAGGCTGCCATGCCTGCAACACGGTCCTCCTTTTGTTTCTATTTCATAAGAAGGTTGGAGGGCAAAGGGGCCTTCATTATAGTCCTTATTTTATATGTAATTGAAACTAAAAAAGGACTATAATAAAAGCTGCCTTCACATCCAACTATTTAAGACTGAAGCATAAAGTGAGATGTGCATTGAGGGCAAGGGAGCCTTCACTGCACAGCTCATTTCATTCCATTTCTGGCTTTACGCGCGTACGCTGCATGCTCTAGCATTTTGAATCCAGACATATTGGCTTGGTCAATGCTTGTTTTTTTTGGTGTTTTTAAATAAACCACTGAGCATGGGTTGAGTGATGGATAAGTGGTTATTACACCTGAAGTGCTTGACTGTTTGAAGAGGGCTAATGCTCATGAATTACCTGTAAATGCAGGCACTGAAGATTGATTTGCCTTAAACTCTGCACAAACACAATGAGCACAGTTCAGCCTGCATGCACACAGGAGAGCCACCCTCAAAACAGCCACTCACCACAGAGCCACTGCTCCAGCTCACACAGGATAGCCACTGCTCCACAAAACTACTCACCAAAGACCCTCCTTCCAATTGGACTGTTATAATCCCCCCCCCTCCCCGCTAGGAAATATTGATACCGTGAGTTGTGACATTTACTGATATAGGTAATTAAGTGTCAATCTGAGTTCTTCACCTCAATATACAGAATGAGGAAATAATTGTGTGTGTTTTGTCATGTTACACGGTTTCACCTGGTGAAAATGGAGCAGGGACAGACCCAGTGGTGAAGTAATTCCCATTTATGTGAGAATCAGGACATCTGAATGAGACCCACATTCTATAAACAAGCTGGGCTCAATTTACAAAGGGCTGGTAACAGGAATCGATCACCCACAAATTTGTTGAACGTGTTGGAAAGGGTTTTCCCAACAGGGAAATATTTGTTTCTGCCAGAGAAAAAAAATATGCATTCGTATCTGCGGGTCTGTCGATTGCGTACATTTCTGCACAGCACCCATGGGCAGGGCCACTGGAGTTATAACATTTTGCAGCTGCAGTATTTTTCACATATTTATGGGGTTGCCACATTTTCCACATAATTCATCATCTGCAGATTTTAGCAAACAAAATGTTGTTTCTAGTTCAAACGGTTCAATGGTTATTAGGAACACAGCGAAATGTGTTGCTGCGCACAGCATGGCCCTGTGGTAAGGTTGAGTGGTCACCTTTCTGTTATTATTTCTATATTTTAATATATGAACCTATGCCCAGACAGTGTTAACAAGTGTTAAAAGGAGAAAATAATAAAGTAATACTATCACAAAATGTGCTGCATTACGCCGCATAATTTGGCTTTTATTTCCACATAATTTTGCCCCCCCCTGCTGCATAGTTCCTATGTCCCTGCCCATGTCAAAGTCACATGACCTCTTAAGTAGTATGCCTGTACACTTGCAACTTATGCACCTTTTCAGGAGTAACTTTCAGAATATTTGTGAATTGGCAAAATCGTAAATAGTAAGTTGAGGCAGAGTCGTAAATATCCGCATGCAGTTTTTTGGTTTATTTGAAAAACATTTTATTAAATAAAACATTGGTTATCATGACAGCGTTTACATAAGCAGGTTACATTCGAACAGGAAGAGTTAGTTGAGTAAGCGATTCGCAATATAGACACATAATCAATCATGACCAATTAGGCAGTGCATCAATTCTCAAGACAGTAGACACATTGTATGGATCCCGTCTAGGTAGACACGTTACCGAGAATAGTGCATGGCTACCCCCCACCGTCCTCATCCTCCGAACTATCGAGATCTTCTTCTGGCAACATTTCACATAAGTCCCCTCTAAAGGTATTCCAAGGAGCCCATATTTTGTTCCACTTACGTGGGCTACCCCTGGTTTCATAGACTGTGCGCTCCGTTACCATGATCAGGTCCATATTCCTACACCACAACGCTAATGTAGAGGGGTCTGCCACGCCCCACCTCTGCGCTATGTCTCTCTTTGCAACCATGAGGCCAAGTGTAATCCGCACGCAGTTTTACTACCTTTTTGCTACTCGGCCCCAGTCATTCTTACCTTTCTTATTTTCAAGGAGAGGCAACACCCTCGTCGTCACCCCTCTATGCTGCCCTTACTTTGTGCATTATGTACTGACTGATGCACAGGCACCACTGAGAGCCTAGCAGAAACGACATTCTTATTGTTTAGCAGCTGTGGCATAACTATTGGTGGTGCAGCAGGTGCAGTGGCACCATGCCCTAAAGCTAGAGGAACCAATTGAATATTTTCCCCCATGTTTTTCTGTCTTGCTCTGGGTCAAAGTCTGATGAGGAAAGATAAGTGCAGGTCCCTAAAAAATGAGTGCCTGTGGGCCCTGCCTGCAACCACCAGCTGAAATTAAGCACTAGCCAACACATTAAAGGGAATTCAATACGCGTTCATATACCTGTCTGAAAGTAACCACGTGCCAAAAAAGAGCATTGCTGGCTCAGGGCCACGAGGAAGTGATATGGTCTAATCAACTTTAAACCAGAAGAACAGAGATCTAATCCTGGTCTCCTATTCACCAAATTGTGTGACTCTAGGCAGATTACACTTTACCACTGTTCCTTACTTTTCAAAACTATGAGTGCTTAAAAACCTGCTAATCATATTATTAGTGTGTCAAACAGAACATTTTACTTATGTGAGGATAAATTCTTTAATACTGGTTGTCTAGGGAAATATCTTGAGTTGAACTCCAAGCAAGGGCTGCATTCAGGGGAGGTGTTTGGGGTGTTACACCCCCTATTAAATGTTTTTTCTGCTAAATAGTTGGGTACAGGAGCTTTTAGTCGGGTATGATCCATTTTGAAAGTCTTCAACAATGTTGGTTATTTTACAAAATATTGTGTTTTCTCTCACTTAGTACTCCTACCAATCCACATTGGCCTCCCTTTCCATCGCCCCGTTAGCCCCTTCTTCTCATGCGCCCTGCTTGTCGTATATTAAATTTTAAGATTATATGCCAGCGCTATTGTTAGAAAATCTGAAACTTCCCCTCCCCCACTAATCTTAATGACTAAGCTACTCCCCTGGCTGAATTATTTCACCAATAATTCAGAGTGAGTAGGAAGGGAGTGCACATCTGGATACTACTCACAAGCACATTAGTGTAACAAGTTCAGCACTTGCACCTCTGGTATTACATGACATTTAACCCGTTTACTGCTTCGAACGTTCGGCGCCAGTGCGGAACGTTCGAAGAAACGGGTGCGGCCGCGTCGGCCGTTGCACGTGCGCAGCACCAGGGAGGTGGCTCGCGCGACGTCCAACGGCCGATGGCAGCAGCGATAGGGTTAATACCAAATTGGATATTGTGAACTTTGAACGCAGCGGAGGCCAAGGAAATTATTTTGTTGTTGACATTTTGGCCCTTTTTACAAGCCCTGGCTCTGCTCTAAACTCGATTCCAAGTAAGGCGGCGAGTGCCCCTTAGCTATGGCATACATGCTGTTTGGTCATGGCAAGTTGTGTAACCCAACTGTACTCCCACAGGTTTTTGCAGGTAAGATCTGCTAGTAACTTGTTAGCAAAGAACACAAGATTTCCTATTTGTAAATTCTGGAGCACAGACTGCAAATGTGCAATTACAGAACCGACCAACCCATCTGAACTGAAATATGAGTTTGCACATGATAGAATTAGTGCTTTTGTAATAAAACAGGGATTTTGTAGCACTACATCTTAAAATATTTTTGCCTTTGTGTTCTAAATTGTTAGCCACATGACCTGTGAGACAGTGCTTAAAATAATACACTTATAAAACAGTAATAATTAAAAAACGTAAATGAATTATGGGAAAGTACAGGAAAATTGTAAACTTTCCCAAAACATCAATATTGGGGGGTGGGTGGGATATTTCAGAAGTAGTGTTGTGATGAACACCAATGAAGTGCTTACAAAATGTTCACCTGCCTCCATTTTGTCTATCACTGTACTGCCTGAATGTGGCTATCCGCGGTCCCCGCAGGGGGCCATTCCAAATGGCCAGCCCTTTAGTGGCATTTGGGCACAAATGCCACCCTACTGGCTAAGGGATGGACTCGGGAAGGAGTCCTTCGCCTTGGCGCACTAGGTACGTCACTTCCGGCGCACAGAGGTCGGGGGAGGGTACTTATACCTCCCCCCACCTCTCTGGCGTCCTCTTTGCACCAGACACGCCGTCTCCCACCCTACCGCTTACCCGGCCTGGGGTTGGCAGGCAATGTACGTAGAACGTTGTAATGTTTTCTTTTTTCTGTTGCAGGCGGAGTTACAGGGCGATCTGGAAGCAGACGGGTACAGTAAGGGTACCTCTGCGGCAGACAGGTACAGTAAGGGTACCTTTGCGCGGCACAGTAGGGGTGCCACAGCCAAAGACCATGAGCCTCAGGGCAGGTTCCTGGAAAACTGCTATGGCGCCCCGTTAGTCCTTCGGGCGGTTGGGGGCCTGACCAACCGGGCGTTTGCCCTGCTACTCTCTGCCCCGAAAAGGGCGTGAGTAATAAGAGACCAACGTGTCACGTGATACGGAAGAGGCTCACTAAAGGTGTAGCCCTGTCTGGGTGTCCCACAGTGCTGGCTCACCAGGCGGGCGGGGGCAGCATAGGTATGTACAGATGCCTGCCCTTGGATCGCCAGTAAGATAACCCACCATATTGCATACTTTTGTATGGAATAAACCTGCAGCAATATTTTCCCAGAACAAATGTTGTCTTGTGTATTTATTTATTCTTGCATGCTCAGACTGTGGGTTGGGGACGTTGCCGATAATGGCACTAATCCTTTTATTCGCAGAGAGTTGTTCCTCGCATAAATAAGTAACTATGCCAAATATTAGGAGACAGTTCCAGTTCTGGGAAGCTGCATTAGCCAATCCCCAGACGTGGCTCCGGCTGGTGCCGCGTGTTCCCTCTTTGCTATCAGTAGTGACTTGCGTTAAGGCTCCGGAGATATCCGCATTAATGCTTCAGGGATGACGGCTCGTGCGAGCGGCCGACCTCCCGCCCTAGGATCGTAAATGTCGAAAAAGCCGCTTGAAATGTTCCATGTCCTGGATTGAATCTCGCGTTTGCAATTTCCTGTGAGATAAAGCACAATGTGAAACAGACGAGCGCTAGGCGGTGGTAAATGGAAGTTTGGGGCTATCGGGGGTGACGCACAGGGACAGAGCTTAATTTGTTAAAACAAAAAGTGCAGGGCCCAATATTTGTCCATTAAGCCCACTAGAGGTAGCTTGTCTCACGTGACACAAAATGGCGTCCCTCACCCCTTCCGCAGAATGTAATGAGGGGTCCCTGAGTATCTCATCGTACCTCACAGATACTCAATGGCTATGGTCTGATTGGGTGCCCCCTGAGGGAGCTAGGGGACCCCAGAAAGGGTGAGCCCCCTGCTGCGCTGCAGGGGCTTGTGTTACACCCCTGGCTTGTCTTGATTCCTCATGTCTCTTTCTTAGCCACACTACACTTCCTGTCTCGTTATCTCACTCATACATGTTCTTTTCCATTCCCTCTTACCCCCATTGTCACTCTTTTCCTCCTATCTTTTACTTCCCGCTTCTTTCTCTCTTTTCTGCCTTTCCCTGTCTCTATTGTTGCTCTGAGTAAACGTCTGGTGATGCAAAATATGTCCCTATCCCTAAAAGTGTGTGCCCACCACCTGCAAGCACTGGCACAAATTAAGCACACCTCAGGGCAAGGCCTGACAGTGTCCTGTGACAATATCACAGTTTATGGCTGGAATTGTTCACTCTAATAGCCACAACACTCAAAAAGTCTTAAAAAACTCTCACCCAAACGGTTCACCTAGGCGGTAATTCTGGGGTGACTCTACTCTCCCCATAAAGATTTGGGGTGTGCAAAGTTTTCAATGTTTTTTTTGTTAAGTTTGGTGGAAATCTTTGCATCTTATGGAAGGCAGATTTTTTTTTTATTTGCCACGTGCTAAAAATGTGATTTTTGAAACAATTTATGATATAGATATCCTTATTTAATATTTAAAAGGTTTCTGCTCTGTGCCGGAAATCAAGGGGATCCAGCCATTTCCTTGATCCCACAGGTTTTTGGAGGTGAATTTACCCTGGCCAAGTGAAATGTGCTGACTGTGCCATGTACAATGTGCAGACACCAGAAAAATTCTGTGACATCTGCAGTTTGCGTGCTTTGTGTTCAGAGCAGCAACCTTCAGGACATGATGGAGCGGGTAAGCAAGGCTTCTTGTCTGCTTCAGTTGAATCCAACACAAATGCCTCACTTAAAGGGCCACCCTTTGTTCGGTTCTCTTCCTGGCTGTGAGCTACCTGGAGTAATAGCACCTTGATGATTAACACCCCCAAGGAAACAGAGCTTGTCACTTCTCAAGTGCTTAAGAGATAAACTAAGATTTGGAGGCAGTTTTTTGGCTTTGCAAGCTCAATCTGTTAGAGACAAGTATGATCTGGAAGAAGTGCGTAATTATACTTACTAAAAAAAGAAACCACTTTTAGGAACTTATGGATCTGAAAAGATTTACAGAAAACTATAAGGTTATAAACCTATGCCTTGCAGTTTTTAGGCAGTTCCTTGAAACCAGTTCTTACTGAGCTATATTGCAAGGATTGTAATTTGTGACCAGGAGGTAACACAAGGATCTCTGTAATAAAACTAAAAGTAGTTACTCACGGTACCTCCGACATTAAATAGAAATTGTAACCTCCATATCGCACGGTGTGCACCCCATACTATTTTGTGTTGAGTCAAACATGCCACTCAACTGCACACCAATCACTCTAGCCAGAGCATCAACTATTGGATGGATCCTACCTTTAAGATACCGCGGAAATTGCTGCTAAACAAAAATCTCTCCAGCCGGAGTCTTGACCCAATACAATATCTTAAAATGGAATATGTTTGTGACCAATTAGCTGGCCCATAACAGATTTCTACCTCATTTGCCCTTGTTTCAGGTAGTTTTAATACATTTGATGTATAAAGTGAACGTCAGGCTAGCACTTCATGAGTCCGACCACCCCTTTGGAAGATGCCTCAAAGGTAGCACATATGCTTGACCTGGACTGGCATGGTAAAGCCGCAAAAGAGGTGTATCAGAGTCGGGGATGCCCACGGACGTGGGAAAAAGTTTGGGGTCTAGGGTGGCATATAGGGGCCATTGAATGCATACCCTAGGGAGTTTGCGGATGTGCTTTTACAGAGACTTTTTGGGATTAATGAACAATGTAAAGATGAACACATTGAATGGAAAGATGCCTTGGTTACTTATTTGATGTTACCGGACATTGTAAGTGTGGTATTCTTATTTCTGTGCCTTCTGCTGTAAACTCCAATTACGAATCTGTCCAAGTATGCTGAGCAAATATTAAATACATTTTTTTTTTAAAGTAGCACATGTGCCAAAATTGTGTAAAAGGCAGTTTTAATGAGATATGGCATAGATGTCACACTATATTGCACTCTGGGGTGATGGTCATAAATAAACTATATTAATCTGCATTGTTTTGTTAGTGTTACTACTCTAACCCAAATCATCCCTACCCTCAACTCTACAAACTAACCTTGATCTCTTGCCCACCCCCTCCTCCGCCTCTCACCTCGGAGTCCTCATCACTTCTTACTTTGGCCTCATGGTACCTTCATCGTCTAACTGGCCTGTAGCAATCCTAATCCACTGTATAACCAGTACTTCCTAAAATATGGCTAACTATTTACTTAGGGCCTGATTCCGACCTTGGCGCTGTGGTGTCGGGTTCGCCATGCTGCTGTACCGCCAAAGCCGTGGTCAAAACGCCTGCCAGATTAGGAGTTTCCACCTGTCTGGCGGGCTTTTTTTAATGTCACCACGGCGGTGCCCTGAAAATGGACACTGCAACGGGAACGCCAAAAACAGTTCCTGCATGGCATGGACAAAAAAGTCCATACCCTGTAGGAACTGTTGTGCATCCACACGTGAGGAGACATCGGGGGCCCTATAGGGCCCCTTTTGTTTCCTCTCTGCCATGGTGTTCATGGAGGAGGAACCTCTAGGATACCGCAGGCAGAGAGGTAACTCGTGATATAATTGGGATCACAGCGGTAGCGCCAGGCATAGTGCTGCCTTCTGACTGCCGCAACACTGCGAGGGAACGGAGATTTCCTTGTGGCTGCAGCGAGCTGTTTTGGCCTGACTGCCCGAATCTTAATAGGGCGGTCGTTAGACCGCCAACCCTGCGTCCCCACGAGTCTGGTGATCCGTGGACCGCCAGACTCGTAACCGGGCTGTAAGTCTCTCAAACTGAAACTGGGCAACCCTCATCACTCATAAGAACCTTTGTTCAGGCATCTAAAGTTAAAAAGTAACAATTCAAAAAATTCTACAACTCTACGGTGGTGAGTTTATGGTTGGCATGGCCCACCAGCAATAGTTAGACCATGTGTTCTAGAATTAGTCGCTTATTGTGCCATCCATCCCACTAAAGGAATGACCTGATAACTCACCTTCTTATTCCTTCTGTTATGAAATGGGGTGGGATGGTTGATGTTCGGTGAGTGGACAAAAGTGGAAGAGCGAATCAGAGACAATCAAAATTTCGCCCAGACCTACTTCCCCGTTACCAGCCATCTTATGCGGGGCTGATGGTCCTCCACCACCTCGCCGCTCAATGAGATACCTGTTTGTGTACTAGTTAGTTTATAATAGCATCTGGTTTTGTCCTTTAGGGCTACTTACACATTTATGCTGCAGTATGCAGCTCTTGTGGAATTCTTTGTAAGTGCTATGATTAAACCAATCAGACTGCTGTTCCTGGAAAGTTTAGCGCACCGTCATCTCTTGTTAGTTTTAGTTTATGGCTGTTTGTGCCCATTTCCAATCTTCAATTATTAAGCTTTGTTGGAAATTAAGACTATTCTAATTAACCGTAACAACTTTTCATCTAAGCTAAATAAATATCTCTTGCTATGACTTCCTACAACAGCACCGGCTTTAGGGAGATATTGTCTGGGTTATTATGGTGATTGACTCTTTTGTTGTGCTTATTAAAGTGCATATTAAAGACGATACTACATTAATTTATCATAATCGTAAAGGTGCAGAGTGCAATTGGGTAAGTATGCACATATGAATTAAAAATCACATATTTGATCCAATCTTTGTCCATGATATTAGAACACTATTTCCAATTTGGACCAAATTTCCATTACGCCGGGCGAAATTTCTGTTACTCAGGCGTTTTCCAGCACAATTTCAGTAATTTCGCATTACACTTTAAATGCGAAATCCCAGAAACAACACTATTATGGCACGTTGCATAATTATTTGCTATTTATTTAGTAAGAGCATACGAGAGCGATGCACCGGAAACAGCAACAAGCGGAGCGGCTGCTTGAATTTTTTGAACTATTTTTCCAAGCGAAATGAATCTTGGGATCCACAACAAATACGAGGCCAATTTTTGGGTAAAAATATATAACGCCACATGATGGTTTTGCATTTCTTCTAATGCACAACTTCACATATTTTTCACAAAATTTCTTGAAATTATGCAAATGGTAATTATACATATTTCGCACATCCTTAATTTCGGTATGCTCTGCCACTGCTTTGAATCAAGAAAACACACACCAAAGCCAACCATTGGCTCATTTGAACCTGGGTACTCACAAAAAATAAGAGCATTTGTTATTTGTCCACTGACTACTGACTCAGGCCAGTATGCGTGATTGATTGGTAATGTCTCAGCTATAGACCAAGGGCCATATGTATCATTCCAAATTGTGATCGCAATTTGGCTCAGTGGTATGTATGAAAGCAAACCTGCCTAGCAAAATAAGGAATCACAAAATTTGTGATTCCTTATTTTGCGATTGCATTTAAGGAATCGCAAATTGCTATTCCTTAAATGCAATGTAAGAAGCACAGAAAAAGTGCAATTTGGCCTTAAGGAATTGCAAATTACCACCAACTTCAAGTTGGAGGTAATTTGCGATTTCTTTGAAAAATGCACTTTTCTGCATTTTTCAAAGTGCCATGTGGCCCACATACATGCCCTTAGAGCATGTATGTGTGCTACGTGTGCACACATGCACATTTCAGGGGTGCAACAGGGTGTCCTTTTGACACCCTGGCACCCTTGAAATTGCATTCTCAATTTGAGATTCTCTAATTGAGAATCGCAAATTGAGAATGTATGCCCATTCATTCCTATGCGCTTCTAGGCCCATAGGAATGAATGGGGAGGTATTCCTTAATTGCGAATTGCAATTTGCAATTCGTAACTAATTAATTACCCTAAATTATTTGCAAATCCTACATACATAGCATTTTGCAATTCTCAAAAAGCGATTCTCTAAAAATCGCTATTTGAGAATCGCAAAACCTAAGTTTCATACATATGGCCCCAAGTATCCAAATAAGTACTGAACATTTGTATGTGAATGAATTCTTGGCAACTACTAGTTCAATTTTTCTACCTGTGTCTTAGACAGATTGGGAGATAGACCTTGCACACAAATGTTCAAGTGGAACTTGCACAGATGACTTAGGATAATTTTATTGCCGCTGTGTGCACAATTTGCGCAAGTGAGTTATCGCTCCTCTGGCCTAGTCAATGTTCATATGCTCACCACTTCCCTCCATAGGACAGAAAATGCGTCAGTGTACTCTCTGAGCTCCTGCCGTGCTTAGGGGGAAATTAATATCTCATCATTGGAGTTAAGATATAGTTCAAGCTGCACGTTTACTGATGTGGCCACCATTGGGGAACCATTGCCAACTTTGGTGTAGTATTCTGGGGGGAACATTTTTCGAAAAAATTCAAAAAATTAGCAGAATCTCTTTTTTTTTGGTTTGTTTGTGGAATGGATTCAAGTAAAAAAGAGCCAAAATCTGCTTTGTAAGCTTTTTAGAAGAAATAACATATGTTATTTTTGCTCAACACTGGATAATACCCTTGTTCAAGCTACTCAGTTTAGGGCGGTACAGGTTGCCTATTATTCTGAATCGCTTCCCAACGGTGAACCGCAAGGGTCTTATCCATTCTCTTGAAAGAGGACACTGGACACTGGAAATTACTGAAAAAGTGTTGTTCAACAATCATCTGACTGCCGTCAACCAATCAAAAGGGGTTTCTGTGGTCAGACCCTTTTGGTTGGCTGTGAGAACCCATTCCCAATTGACCTGTCCCTCCTTTTCATGACAAGGTGGATGTACATGTGACATTCACAACACAAGATGCACTGCAAAAAACACTGACAATGTGGTTGCAATGGAAGTATAACAATGCAGGTACTCACAACCTTTGAGTACCTGCAAAAGAAAGTCTGTTATGCTCTCAATAAAAGTATTTCACTCCTGTTGAAAAGTGCTTGTACTTTCTCTGTTTAAAATGAGAAAAGTGCAGGTACTCTGTACCCATTAGCGACTGTCCAATTAAAGTTCTAGATGAGCCAGTAATCCTGCAGCAGTTTCTGGATCATTGTGGATTGCCACCAGAACTTTAGTTCGAGCTAAAGGAAGAAATGGATTCTAGAAAAGACCGATTTGCCTTGATCTCTGCTTCTGCATGCCAAGAACTGAAAAAAGTAATCAGGCACCTCGAGCAGAAGAACCATGACGGTCTTGAATGTTGACCATGTTTGAAAAAATAACATAGAACAATGTCAGAGACTCAGGAAAATTGACTTTGTATCTTATCACCAAGGAGTGGCCTGGTGCGGGAAGAGGTATCCACCGGTATTTGGTGATTAAATGGGATGCCCTTTGGTCTGTATGGCATTGAAAAAACTTGTGAATCGTATTAGTAGCACACTGTAATTATTGTTTTAAAACATAAGGATTGGTTAGTAATACAGCGATGTGATTGGGTGGTCAATTGCGGGGAGTGCTCTGATTTGCTGCCATTGCAGAGCAACATGACCCAGGAAGGCAATAGCAGCTGCCTTTAAAGAATAAGGCTCCTCCATCCCCAAGAAGGCTTATCTAGAGCCTCGGGACCATGATGATCAATCACTCTAACCTGCGAATAGGGAACCCAACACCAGTACATTTTAGACTTACACAAGGAGCTCTGACGCTCCTGGCACTATTGTACTGTGCTAGGATTGTCCCTTTTCCATGTCTACCCGGGGAGGATGAGTTGCCAGGCTCGGGCTATTGAGATCGGAAGTAGGCAGAGTGCTGATGAGTTGCCTTTGTAAAGTTATACATATGTGGTGTTAAAAGCATTACTTTAATTGTGCTTGTTAAGGGTTATAGTGTATTTGAAAAGGGGGGGCCCTCGGCCCCCCGCACGCATGGCGGCGCGGCGACCGTTTCCCCCCTTTCCCCTTTGGTGTCTCTCGGTGGTGGGGGCGGGCCCTTGTGGGCGCGACCCACCACCGATTGGCCGGCGGCCTCCCTGACCCGGATACCAGGTAGAAGGTCCGGGTCAGGGGGGGCGGGCTACAGGAGGGGCGGGCCGGGGGGCGTTGCCCCCCCGCCTGGCCCCTTGGGAATAAAGAGGTGGGGAGCGCCCAGGAGACCCCCTTGTACCTGGACGCTCCCTCACAGCACGGTGTGCCCCGCGCTCGGGGCTTCTTTGTTTTCCCACCCACCATCCCTTGGAACAAAAAGTCTTGTGGCATTTATTATGTCTGGTTTCATTGTAATTTTGCGAGGGTACTGTCCACATGTCTTACATGGTAGTAGAACTGGATCTGTTTGGTATATTTTGATGATGCGTTTTTTGGTTTAGGAATTTTTTCCCTTTTAGCAAACTGTGTGTGAAGTACTTTTGCTTTGATGCCAAGTGTCTTTAGGCCTTTTTTCCCTTTGTAGATGTACGGTGATGCTGTTATTTATTAGCCAGTGTAGCTGTCCTTTAGAATTTTTTTCCATAGGTCGTCGTATTTATTAGGTATGGGGCATGCGGTAAGGTCATTATCGGTGAGCACATATTTGAGGTCTGAGGGGGCGGGCATCATCCTATGGAGGTTCCCGCCCAGGGGGAGGGGCCTGCGGGCCACTCCTAGAACTCCAGGGGCAAGGTAATTGATGCTGCAAAGGAGCGCGGGTAGGAGTAGTTCACGCTTTCCTTAGGCTGGTAGCCACCCCGCGCGCGTATACTCATGACGTCACCGGATGGCGCAGAGTAAGGGCCCTCCTTTAGTGGGTAAATGGAGTTCAGGGCGTAGACCGGGCAATTCCCGGGGTACCACTGCGCATGCGCACGTCTCTAGGAGAGGCGCAGCTTGTAGGACCTGACACCGGTAGTGACCTTGCCATATGGCCAGAAATGTACAAAAATCAAGATGAGGATGTTAGACTCGGTTAGGAAACAACATGTATTAGAGTTTTGTTAAGGTCAGCCTCTCAAACTTGTTGACAAAATTTGTATCTAATGTCCTGCTGATTTTTGTATAATTGTTGACCATGCAATTAAAACCTTTTTTTTAATTTCATATCTTAATAAATACGGCCGGGCGACTAGCGCCCGCCTTCCAAAAAGTAAAGAAGTCTCGTGTCCACGTTTCTGGGTGTTGGGTGCCGGTTTGGGGGGGGGCGGCAGCTAGTCGCTGACCATGTGACTAAGGCCCTGAAACATCCTCAGGGAGGCAGGTAGATGCTAGAGGTGGGCGGCGGGGGCAAACTCCACTACGCAACAGAATCGGAGTTTTTTGCCGAACTCCACGCTCCCAGTTGCAAAATTCCGCAAACTCCTCCCACGGAGCGGAGTTAACCGCCCACCCCTACTTATAATGAGAGGCGGGGATGTTCCAGAATGTTTGATACTCATGGCATCAGGTCAGTTTCATCTGAAGGGTTTAAAATGTAGATCTTCAAACTGGACTGAGGTTTAAGATAGCACTTTAAGGAGCTTCTCAGGAGAAATTGTGAGAGAAGACAAGATGGCTGTCTAGATTACATTTAAAGAGAGGCACCATATTGCCGTTACAAACAAAATAGTCCTATCCTGCCTTGGGGATATGGGGTTCAGTGCACTTGAGTCAGCAACATTGTTACACTGCCCTTGGTTTGAATATAAAACGGGGTCAAGCACTTTCTGTCTTAAATGTTTGCTAGTACATACCTGCTTCAGATGATCCATTAAGCACTTTCCATTTTTAACCTGTTAACTGATTGTTAAGACTGAGATTAAAGTCTTGTGGGAACAAATTGATAGCGCATGCTTTCATCCGGCTGAGGTTGGTTTAACTGGGAGAGGGGTTGCCCTAACGGCTAAGGCGCTCGACCTCGGACCTGGGGAACTTGGTTCGAGTCTCGGTAACAACCCTTTGATTGTGGGCAAATCACTTAATCTCCCCATGCCTAAAAAATGAAAGTGTGTCCTCATGTAACGTAACTGGTGCTATGTAAAGCGCTCTGATAACTGGTTCGGTTCTAGTTCGCGCTATATAAAACTCTACAAAAAAAAAAAAACTGCTGGGGAGGACTATTTCCAGGAAACTGTCTTTTGGAGTCCTGTGGTATAAAGAATTGATATAGAAGAGGTTTTTGTATTTCGTTCGCGAGGGGCATTTGTGTATTCCCTGAGACATGTTTTTAATGAAACATATTGCGTTTCATCAGCTCATATTTTCGCTTTACGTTCTCGCCTACAGAGAGCTTTCTGTAGTTGAAGACAAATTGAGTATCCTATATACTTCATGATTGGCTGGCATACTTATCTATCTTGGTCATAATTTACTGTTCTTTATTCAATGGCTTTCCTTCTTGTCCCAGTCCTTGAGTATTCCTGCCTTACCACTGGTTAAATTGAATGGCTAGTATCATTGCAATGCTCACATCAGTGCACAATTTTCTAATTTGGGTTTTAGCACTCCATGGGTACCCATGGCTTTTCTCTTCGTCCACCAACCTATCCTCTCGCTTCCCTGCCACTTCAATGTCCATACACTCTCTTCCTACTTCCCATCACCCCCTGTGCCACTCATCCTTGCTATCCAGTCTCTCACCTTCCTGACACCTGCTTTTTTTTTAATTTTTAGTTTTTGCGAGGAGTTGTCATATTGACACTGTTATAGAGTCATTCACTTCAGTCTATTGGCGTAGCAATAGGACCATCAGCCATCTTGGAATGGTAAATTAATAATAAATGAATAAAGTATTAAATAAAATACCAAGACAGCCACCCGTGCAATAACACACTTATACACAAATGGGCCACCATCTTAGAATGCTTTTTCTTTATCAGAAAATCTATTTTCAGATGACCAGATGTATAAATGAGTGCGCATTTGTGAACAGGTATTTTGAAAATGTTTTTCTCATAAAGTATAAGAGGAATTAGTCCAAGGTGGGCACCCATGTGTGTGCATGCATAGTGATGCATGTCAAAGTAAAAACACATTGGAAAAACCAATCGCTCTGCGCCTAGATTATGACGGGTGACACAGATTGGCTTTGCCAATGCTTATTTCTGTTTATATTAATTGAGTGGTACACTCAGGGCCAGTGAAGCCAATTGGTGTGTCGGAAATAGGGGGGTTCTCGACGCTCCTTAGAAGATCGATTGTCCTCGTCCCTATGTCTACTAGGAGACAACGCGGAAAAATGTCTCTTAAAAGGCGCCAAAAAACCCTTGCGGTCGCCCTTGTTCCCTTTACACAAGGGAAAGAAATGCGGAAAATGCCCAGCCTAAAAATCCTTAATTCCGGGCTACAATGGGTAAAAATCACCCCAAACATCTAGTTTATGGAAAAAAATGACCATCACTTTACACCATTTCTGTACTGAGGAGTCGAATTTGCTTTAGAGCATGGATGTCACCCCATGCTCTTAGATTAGCATCTTCCTCCCCCAGAGGCCAATGCAAAGCGTGCAGGCCACATATGGCCTCACAACATTTCCCTTGCATTAGCTGTGCCTGTGGCGTTTTTAATTTCAGGCATTTTTATGGCCTCGTTTTTATTGCTGGTTATCTCATAGGCGATTGCTCTTCATCTGGCTTCGCTTAATTCCCTTTCGTTTTTTTGTGAACTTTCTTACATTGGCATCCGGGATGAATGTTTTATGGTGGCGTGCCTTGAAGTCCCCTACTTGAGGAAGATTAGTTTGCACTCAAAATATGTGAAATAAAAAAAAAATAACTGCCTTCAGTAAGCCTGCACCCCTGTCCGCCGCTGTGAATGTCTAATCTGGTTCCAGATCCCACCCTCTCGCAGGAACCCAGTTTGGTTTAGGTTTTAATAGATTTAGATTGCAACCTTCAGCTAAATTTAGCTAAATTCTCCACAGATGACTAAATCGCCCTGGTTGGCCTCTCAGATCTTCTCAATAACTTCCAAGCTGGTGTTTTAAGTATCTCCACCCATCTCCCCTAAAAAGTACTATGTCTATCAAAAAAGAAATAATAGTTTCACATGCTAAAAATGCACCTATGGCTTTGTTAATGGCAGAGACGAGCTAAGTAATAATGGAATGGAATGTTACATAGAGAAGCTGATTCAAGCATTCTATCGCCTGGCATGTCATAACTCAATAGCGTAACAGGTCCCTTCTCTTCAGTGCACTCTCGGCTGTCTTCAAAGCTAGCTACATAACACAATTCTTTAATATAAACATTTTTGCAAAATCACTGCAACTATCAACTTGTCGACAGCCACCAACTCATGGAGACATCACAAAAAAATCAACAATGGCTAGACCATGCCTACCATGCATCTGCCAATCTTTTTGACTCTAACCATATTAACTTACGTCATTTCTATTCTACTACACTAACAACTCTCGAAGGAAAATGTAAATGTTTTAATGAGATTGTTTGTTTTATCACAAAATGCATATGTGGCGTACTGTGGGAGCCCAACACTTTGCGGGCACCCCATCCCCCGTTGCTGGCTAACCCTGTGAGCACCCAACCCCACCTCCCACCTCCCACTCCCCACTCCCCTCCCCCCTGGTTGCGGGCCACTGCCATGGGATTGGCATAGTAAGGCATGGTAATACAATTCTTTTTTTTTAAAACAAACTTGAAATTCCCTGA
This sequence comes from Lissotriton helveticus, assembly GCF_964261635.1. Taxonomy (NCBI): domain Eukaryota; kingdom Metazoa; phylum Chordata; class Amphibia; order Caudata; family Salamandridae; genus Lissotriton; species Lissotriton helveticus. The sequence goes on along the minus strand of NC_136073.1, from coordinate 832,455,974 downwards.
AAAAAACAAAGGTGCACATTCAGTATGCACTGCTTATGACCTCAAAGATTACATCACTCATGACATTTTCTATGGCATAATTAATAGCATCACTAATGACATCTGAAATGACATCATTGATGACTACACCTTGCACGGCTGGGGGCACGAGTTAGAGCTTCTTCAGTTAACTATAACTGGTGAATTTCATCTTATTTTTTAGTTTAAACGTTGTGTATAATCTCACCTAACTATATAGTCACTTTAAATTCATTTTTTTCCAGTGAATTTCTACATTTTTTTATATGTAATGTAAGATATTATTACCATACCTAACTATAACATCACAGTAACCTCTGTGGTTAAACAAAATATATATATGTATGCATAAGTGTGTGTGTGTGTGTGCAGATTAGCTCATTTATGTGTATGGCAGCACATATGTGCACTGGTGATACAGTGAGGTATGCTAGAAATGGCAATGTTGTTCGAGAACTCCGAACAATTCTCTGCAGTGAGAGCTGTGGTCTAAGAGTCTATTCCACTGTGTGGCCATTACATGCCAATGGCCAGCTGGATGTATTTTCATTTAAAAACAGTCTCAGGAATTGTTGAAAGTTTTGGCCAGTTCATCAATGCATTACATCAAAAACAGAGACGAAAACTGGGTTTGACATTGGGAAAATATCATTCTGCGGTTTCCATCTTGTAATGTATTTCTGGTGAAAAAACCCACAATTATTCTGAATTTAGAGTGATTTTGAGATGCAGGTTGTATCTCACTTATGCAGATTAAGAGACAAGTTAGTAAGAGGATGTACTTTAAATACCCTACCCATGTCTTGCATCTATCTTCCAGATAGCTGGACTAAACACCTTAGTGGTGGGTCCCCAAAGATAACCTATTTCAATTGAATTAATGGGGAAATTGCTCAAATCTTTCAAAAATGTAAATAAAAGCTGAAATTGCCACTCGGTTGGGCATTTACAAACAATACAAACTCCCCAATCTCTAGAAGTGAGATGGACGCGGATCAATTGTCTCATATTGAAGAAACGGCAAAAACACTTTATAGATCTGCAACTCATTTGAAAGACGCTGGATAAGTGTATGTGTAGACCAGCAAGTGGCAGAGCACAGTGCACATTAAAATAAATTACTTCTGGGCTGCATTAGCAGATCTGGAGTGTTTTTCATGTGACCACCCTATATCCAACATGACAGTCAACACTAAATTGCTTTTCTCTTTCTCCTATAAACTGATGTGGAAATGTTGAAGGGCATTTGTGAATTGAGAGGCTGCTATGTTATGAGACAGCTGAGCTATGTGAAAATCCTTAGCCAAAGACCAAGTAGACAATCTAGTGAGCTGACTTTTGAAGAGGTACTCATCTAGCCTTTGTCACTAGAACAAGAAATGAACATACAGTTGGTTCCTGACTCACATTTTCTCCTAATCAAATGTGTCAGTAGCTCAATGTTCAAATCTTAGAATTTCAGCGAAAGCGGACAGTCTGACGATGTATCTCTTTAATAGACAAAATAATCTGATATTTGCCTATTAGCCCTCATTCCATATAAAAGCAAACAGCTTGTTAGACTTTCCGGGTCACAACTAATTAGCATCTCCCCATATACTTTATCATATAATTGCATAGTACATCACTTCCGAATGTTATAATATTTGCAATAAAATGCATTTTTCCTTGAACATAATTATCCTAAACAATTTTCAAAATGAAGCACAGTTTGTCTTTCTTGACCTAATAAAAGTAATTGGTGTTGTGACAAAGATGATTATCAACAATAGTCATTATCCTGCTGTACATATTGAGCTTAGATTTTTGGACGGTAAAAACTATAAAATTGAGTGGAGTCATCTTGCTTTCAAGGACTAGATGTGAATGTTTTATTAAACTCGAAAAATGAACACAAACAAAACTCCTAGTTGTTCAATTCTCACTTTATTTTTTAATTTTATATCTTATATCTCAATTCTGTCACTTCATCAGGTAGTGTGCAGCCCTAACACATTTTATAATTTCACAAAGAACAACTACGTGTCATGGTTCTAAAATGCGGTCTGGGTGCGGTGGGTTTACAATATCATGTTTGAATGAATGGGACTTACTTTCTGATAAATATTGTTATTAATTTTACAATAAAGCTTTTCGACCTCGTATTTTGTTTTTGGATATTTTGAGTCATCCTGTCTGGATGTCTGTTTACACAAATAAACCTATTGTGCTCTTTTTTTTATTGTCATACTGAACACCACTTAGTTTCCCACGTAATAAAATTCCAGCCTCTTGGCAATTGAAATATAAATAATTGCATTTCAGCTATTAGTTCCACGAGTTAAAGATTGTTTTGCCTTTGATTAAAGAAGTATTATGTGTTCTTTTGTGGAACATGGAGGACTTGCAAATCTGTATTCTTCCTTTCTCTCAAATTTTGCTGTGTTCGTCATCTTTTAATAACCTGCTATTGTGTTGTCCCTTCAGTAATGTTACATGGCACATGTAAATTTAGGAGGTATCTTTTAATTTATGATACCAGTATGTTCCTGAATAAAATCTGTAATTGAAGTCTGGTTCATAACCTTCTTTTATGCAGTTCCTGTCTTACTATTAGAAATTCCCGTAAAAATGTAAGGAAACAGAAAGGTTCTTAATTAGGTCTTACATTATTTTCACGCAAGAACTATACATATTTCACATCAGATCAAAATGTGCAATGTTTATAAATATGGAAGTAATTTACCTTCACTAGTTATATCACAATATATGCTAGAGTAGTATCTTCACCTTTCAAAAATGAAGTACTAGAAAAAAGAAAATGCTAAGGAGAAAAAATTGGAATTTTCATAAAGTGTTTGTCTAATGATTGGTCATGCTATGCCAGACTCATGACAGATAACCAGTGAATATGTAAGTGATTGTCTTTTAGATTAAATAAAAAATAACTGAAACTGATCTGGCCATCATGGACTGAGGTTAGGCCCTCCTAGTCTAATGCAAAGGAACATTATTTTGATCTTGCAAGTTCAAAATAATGGGAACCAACTTTAAAGGATACAATTTATTCTGACTTTAGACACTGAAAAATCGGGCATCAAACGAAAAAACATTCCTGATGGATACCCCACCACAATCAACTACAAACATATTCACACCCTAGTCGAACATATGTAGAAATGGATGCGTAACGGCCAAAGATGACTATGGACATTGAAAGTAATTGCGTATAGTGTCAGAGAGTGTCCGGTCTGCAGGTCCACTGAAGCAGGCTGAACTCACCTCACGACAAAGGAACCATGAGACAGAAACATGTAAAGCAAATTGGATTAATTGTGCAAATGGAGAAGACATTCACAATAGACCATGAACAACAAACTATACATTTTTTACCAGCTATGGGGAAAACGATGTCAGGCAGTGCTTAATTTGAGCCGGGGATTTCCGGTGCTCGGCACTGATACCTTATTACCAGCACCAGGCTTATGAGAGTCTGCCACATGGTGGCACTGTCTGTCTAATTAATGTATGAGCACAACAGCAGCTGTTTATTAGTTCAATTTACATTTACAATGACTAATACCTACCTCTCAAGCCATTCTTATAGCTTTGGGGGCCTGGGATAGTCTGAATTGTCACACTTGTAAGAGTGTGATGGTTAGTAGTTGTGTTTGTACTGTCATTGGCAGTGCTGGCAGGGGCAATGTGTGGTGCAAGCTGCAGTGGCCTCCCGACAAGAGCCCAGCGCTTATTCTTTTAAAATAAGCACTGGAGTCAGGTGACATACGAACCTCTTCACATATTAATTGTAAATGGCCTCCTACAGAATCTACTCGGAAATGTATTGAAAACGCAGAGATCTTTTGGTTTAATGTTTGTCGAGCACTGCGGAAGAAAAGAAGGGGCAGAGAATGGTGTGTTTTACCCAGCAAGGGACTAGGAAGTTGGACATGTTTAAAAATATAGAAATTAAACTGAAGATTCAGACCTCTGGGCTGATTGAAATGTCCTGCAGAGGCAGAAGGACAACTTCTTTGGTAAGAGGTTCAATGCCCAGAGTGAAGGTGAGACAGGAGATGGGGCAGGCTGCTTGGTGTGAACTCAAGCCACAGAAAGTAAATGTTGCTCTGATGTGAGAGATGGCTTCATGTTTTCAAGTCAGGTCCAAATCCAACAGCATTGACAGTTTACCATACGCAGTATGCACTGGAAAATATAATCCAACCAACGCCTGTCAATCACCGGCAAACGGATAGCAAAGTCCTAACCCACCTGAGTCTCTGCATCCCAAGAGGTCTTCCAGTGTGGGGTGTGAAATTGTTTGAATGAGATTATTCTCTTTTTAATTATAATAGTTCTGTGCTACATAATAAACCCTACCTTTGCTTACCTCTGGCTCGAGGTAGCCAAGTTCCTCAAGTTTGTAAGTTTTGACTTTTAGTTTCTTGTGTGAACAGACTTTATAGACAATGTGTAAGCACTTAGGCACTTTATAGTTACATTGTATAATTGCAGATAATGTTTACAGTTTTTATTGTATATCCTTGGGAACTACTTGATCATTATATGTTACTTTTACTATGATTAACGAACAACAGCGACAAAAGATTTGCATATCTGGTATCAATGTTCCAGTATGGCATTTAACCATTGACATTTTTCGTGTGTGTAGAGTTGTGTAGCAATTAGCGAATTAGGTAAACGAAAATGGACCTAGTTAATTAAAATATCACATTTTTAAAATGACTAAGGAACTGTTTTTTTACATATGATATTAATGTTTTAATTGCAATGATTTTTGTTAATCAAGCAATAAAGAATTACATATATTGACTTGAGATGCAAGCACCTCCTACCATGTAAGAATGAGGAAGGGCTTTTAACCTTGGATACGGTTGGTTCCACAGTTACATATAGCCACCAGCCTCCTCTTTGAGGAGAGAATGTAGCCTTACAGCTAGAGTAGTCGACCTCAAAGCTAGGGAACCGAGCTGGAGTCTCGGCAACGACGCTCAACATCCTGTGATTCTGGGCAAATAACTTAATCTCCCCGCGCCTAACAAAAATGAATGTGTTCATCTGTAACAAAACTGGTGCTCATGTAAATCGCTCTCATACCCGATGTCTTGGGTCTAGTTCGCGCTATATAAAACTCTAGAAAATAACAAAAGGCACTCTTGCCTCCACACAGACTCAGCCTAGTCCACACCAAAGCCCTCCAATTGAATCTCCTGCCTATAAAACTCACTCCAAAGGGGCTCCAAGGTCTCCCTTCACTTCTTAGAAATTGATTTTGACAGCCTCTTAGCGCACCCTGTGATGGCACAAATATAGTGCAAAGCACAGTTCAATGGCCAACTAAGAGCTTGGCAAAACATTGACGACTTGGAGTAAGGGATGGGCTTGAAAGACTATTGTATAAATTATTATTTGGCATCATAAACTCTTCCCTAGCTTTTTGTCAGTGCCTCCACCATACCTCTAATTGCATGTCAACTTAAAGTTCTAAAAACCAAGGAAGTGTATTTTTTAATACTTGGGGATGCATTTTTTAGAGCTGTGGTTCTTAACCTGTAGTCCGGGACCCTTGGGATTCCAATGACACCTACTCAGTGTGCCTGCGACTGCATAGAAAGTTTAATAATATTCACAGATTACTAAAGTGTAAACAAATAAAGAAGCAAAATTGAAATTTTGAAATGTTCCGTTAATGTGAAGGAATTTGAATTTGGAGGGTAAAAATTAAGTGGATCCTCCGATTGATTGGTGGGAGCAGTGCAAGCTGGGTGGCCTAAACTGAATTTAGAAAACTCTTACCTTCCGACTGAAATTGGAATTTTGATTTTTCAGACCGGTTTGTGAAGTAAATTAAATATTTAATCATCTGTGTATTTGTTTGATCAATGGCTGTGCCTGTATTTTTCTGTATTGTTTTGCTTTTCAAACAATCCAAATTAATTAATTAATTTATTTATTTATAAAGTCTTGTATAGCGCGAACGTGACCCACGAGGGTATCACAGCGCTTTACAATAGAAGAATAAACCGTACTCTAACCACGCCATCGATAGTGGAACGCCGGATTAGCGGCCTTGCGGAATAGGAGGTCCAGGGACTTTCAGACTTACCAAGTTGTTTCTGCTACGAATTAAACCTACACAAGATCTATCTCGCTGAGTGTGGACTACATATAACTAGAATTAACGTTTGAATCACAAAGACTGATCCTGTTCCGCGTGTGCGTGTTAATACGGCGATCTTTATTTGGTCAATCTTTGTACAAAGTACACTGGCAGCTTATCCTCCTTCTTATCCTGTTTCCTGTACACACCGCTACGGCTATTTTCGCACATCAAGGATGAAATGAGTGATGATCCAAGTTACAAGTGACTACACAAGATACCCTTACCGGGTTGGAATTATCACCGGTTAAGTGGAATTGCAACACACGCCAACATTAGCATTAAGCCCTGAAGAGTCAGAGCAATCTGTACTCTGACGAAACACGTGTCGGCTGGCGTGATTGTGCTTGAGCAATAAAAAGAAAAATTGCTCATACAAGAAGAAGTGGAAACTAATTTTATGTTTAGATTTAATGAATGAATGTTCACAATACTATACAGTATAAATAATATTGTGTGTGCATAGGAGTTCGTGTTTCATAAACCGTGGAAGAGGTAGTCAATACAAACAAAATGTCAAATTGTCATAATAGAGCAATAGCATCTGCAGAACAAATTACATTAGACATTGTGCTATCAGCCGCACAGATCTATATCCCACGAAAAACATTAATCAGCAAACAATTGTGGACTTTTATTTTTATAAAAATTACTTCTGTATCTCTGGCTTCCATTGATGACTCAGTGGGGGGATCCCTGGATTCAAATGATAATTTAGTGGGGGGTCCACGGACTCCATCGATTATTAAATGGGGGTTCACAAAAGTCAAAAGGTTAAGAAACACTGTTTTAGGGGACTCACTGGAGTTATGTGTGAGCTGACTGTGTGACTAATATTAATTTGAAGTAATTTCAGCCTGTGGCATAGATGCTCAGACTACTTCAGAGGTGGCTGGTTCAGGCTAGTGAGCAATTAGGGTCAGGTGAGATTTAAATTACGCCAGCATGCTTCACTTAATTTCTGGAATTTCACATTAAACTTGTTATGCCAAATTCCCCAAATTATATTATTTCTGGTAATTACGCCAGTTTCATGAACATTTCATACAATTTTCAGAAAGCAAATTACGCAAATTCCGTAGGCCCATGTTTTATATTCTGGGCCTTATTGTTGAAGGTTTCACAGGACCAACACTATGTGCAAAGCTTAATTTGTACCGGTGGTAGCAGGTGGGGGCTGTGACACTGGCACTTACTTTTTCGTGCTTGGGGATGTTTTTCATGAGCAGATTTTGATCAAGAGCGATAAAAGGAGAAAAGATAGATGTGAGGAAAGAAAGATGGGAAAACAGTGGCAAAGTGAGAAATAAAGGATTAAAAAGAACATGCAAGAGTCAGTTGAAGATAGAAAAAGTGCGCGTGGTAGAGAAGTGTGGCTCACTGGTTAGAGGAGGCAGACCTGGAAGCAGAGGTCAGCCTGGGACCAGGGTTCAATTCCCGGCTCGGTGGGGTCTTCAGTCCTAAAATGTCCATGGACTCGACAATTCTCGCTCCGGTGCCTACTCGATTCACGGGTTCACACTCTGCGACTCTGGGCAATAGCTTGCTTAATCTCCACAACGGCCCCTCGCGGCGGGATGCCTGGCTTTCACCTTGCGGATACCCTGCCGGGGTTATCTCACAGGGGAATACCAGGACGGGTTCCCTAAGCAAGCGCTTAGAAACCGCTTGGTGATTTGCGCTATATAAATTCCTGTACATAGAAGAAAGAAATATGAGGTGGAATCAAGTAAAAGCAGCCTTTGTACTGTAATTTTAGCATTAAAAACTTTAGGCCCCTGGAGTTTTTTTTTTTTACAAATGAATTAGTGGCTGCAAGACTTTTATTACATGTTCTAATTACTCACATCAGCCATATCCTATGAGCGTCGTCAAAATACCTACCGATAGGTTATACAAAAAATAATATCTCCGAAAGATAATTTAAATGCAAAAGTACTGATATGCAACTTTCTGAGCTCTTTCACTAGTCTACCAGAATATTAATATGGACACAAATACTGGCATCATTTCGGCGGTTGATGGTATCAAAAATGTCAGGAATTTGCGACTCTAAAGGGAAGCATAAATGGCTACGCCTAACGCTTGGTACTTCCAAAATGTATTTTTATGATCAAAATATTTCAGCAGATCCTTCCAGGTCATTTTGTGATTTATTAAGCTTTTTTTAGTTCCCTAATCGGTTCATAAAAACAGCAAAACAACTTTAGAGTCTGGGAAAAGAAGAAGCAGTACAACAGAACTAAAAATCCCAGCTAGAGCCTAAGACGATTCACTCATATTATCTATCTATCTATCTATCTATCTATCTATCTATCTATCTATCTATCTAGATAGATAGATAGATAGATAGATAGATAGATAGATATATTTTGCTATCAAGCTAGGGAGCAACCAAAAATGGATGCATTTAGGTTTGAAGGTATAATGGTGAAGGGTTAAAGGGTGAAGGGTTAACGGTTGAATGGCGAAGAGTTTATGGGCAAGGGTTTAATAGTGAAGAGTTTAAGGCTGCATGGTGAAGATTTTGGGGGGAGGGGCAAGGGTTTCGGGTTTTGGCGGTGAAGGGTTGAAGCTTGAAGGGTGAAGTATTTAAGCATAAAGTAGTTCGGTTTGAAGGTATAAGGATGGAGAGTTTAAGGGTAAAGGATTTCGGAGTAAATAGTGATGGATTGAATGGCAAATGGGATTAAGGGTGAAGGGCAATGGGTTTCGAGGTGAGGAGAGAAAGGTTTCCGGTTGAACGGGAAGGGTTTATTGGTGAATTGTGAAGAGTATATGGTGAATTGTTTCGGAGTGAAGGTCGACGTGCCTAGGAGTGAAGGATTTAGGAGTGAATTGTTTAATGGCAACTAATTTAAGGATTAACAGGGAAAGGTTTAGGGTAAATGGTTTACTAGTAAAGCATGCTTGGGGGTATGGTATAAGTATCCTCATTACAAATTAAATATGGGAATTAGCAATAATTTGCAAAAGTTTAATAAAAAAAATCTTATAAATGTACATATTTGCTTATGCACTGAACCAGATTGTCCCTCTGGGCACCAGCACACGTGCAATAACCCCATGCACTTTTTTCCCCAGAGGTGTCACGTCAGAGCCCTGTAGAACAACGCCTGCTACATATGGCTAATCACCATGCATTGTGGTGTTTGGCCATGTATTAAAAACCATGAGCTGTCACTCACACTGGCTTGTACGAGTGTGCCAGGTCTGTGTTTGGTAACTACTCCTTGGTATGCGATGATTCCCATCCTTGGGCATCTGGTAGTAATTGTCCCTGGCATAGGTTACTCTCCCAGGCATTTAGTGATCATTCTATACTTTATAATGGCTGTGGCATAAGACACTACTCTTTTCCAGATTAAGGCATTCTTTGACATTTTCTGAGCAGTGTAGGCATTTAGTTGGTCCTCACATTATGCCGCCTTTATTGATAAATTGTAGGCATTTTTGCCATCATGGTCGGCTTGGCATAAAATGCCTTAGTGGCATCCTGGGCATTATATTGGGTCTGGCATAAGATGGACTGCTGTCATATTATGAGCATTCTACGCATTATGGTGTCCATGACCCGAGGTGGCCCTGCTCAAATTTTTGGGGCCAGTGTAGACATTATGGTGGCTCAGTGTAATGTTGTCCTCCTTAGCCGATGCTGGACACCTATTGCTTCTGATTGGTCATGAATCATCTCTCTAATTTTCACTGTTTACATTTCTTCAACATTTTTCTACAAATCAAAATCTTGAAGAATATGTTGCCCTTGATAAACCCTGGGTTCCAAGTGCTTGGTTAAGTGCCTTTCTTCAGTTACAGAAACTCAATTAGCATTTATGACCCAGTGAAAATTCAACACCAGCTACAGCTTGTACAAAACAGAGCTGTATAACTAACAACAACACGGTATAGCCAAGATAAGATCTTACCAATAGCCACAGACGTTTCAAGGTAATGTTCATATATAGATATAAAATCCCAGAGATTTTGGCAACCAGGTTTAAGCAGCATGGCCAGGACGAGCTATAAGCTCCACTCTTCGACTTCTGATACCACAATTGTGATAATCTGTATGCAAAATTGTGTAATTCCTTTTTCACAAAACTCCATAAAAATATATATTTTTAAAATCACGAGTTAAATCTTTTAGACTGAATGATGATTTGTGGGTTTTCCAGGTAATTTTTTCATGGGTGGCAATGTTTTGGGTAATAAACTCTCACAAGATTATGACATGAGACAGGATCAAGCTCAAAATGTCTGGCTAAGATATTTTCTGTCCCAATGAGGGCAATCTTGTGTAAAAAAAATAACAGGGCATTTTGTATTCAAAAGTTGAAGAAATTTCACATAAAGCAAAATTCTGAAATGATGTGAATTTAATTGACAACATTAAAATTTGAAGAAGGACTAATTGTGATATTTCCCTATTCCATAGCAGTGTGTTTGGAATTTTTTCACTTTTTTATTACCGAGTTATCACGCAGAGCACGTCAAGTCAAATAGTTTATTGTATTTGATTACTTAAAATCGTTACAATGTACATTTTTAAAAGAACATTTTAAACTTAATCTTACGTTAAATTCTTCTTTTCAGGGCCATGGTTACCAAGATTTTAAAATCTGAAACAACATTATGATAGATCTAAAATGTAATCTAACAGTTTAAAATGATCTGTGCGGGGTCTCGTAAAAAGCTTTCAGAATTGCGCAGTGTCTGTAAAAATCCTGGATTAATTTCAGCTAGATCCTGTTCGAGATGTAATGTCCAATTTATCTTTGTCATATATGCAACCCACCTGCCGTCCTTGATCGTGCTTTATTTGTGGCCTCTAGATCGGCTTGCATTAAAAAGTTCCTTACCTTTGCTAGGTATTTGACACCCCGGCAAGCCAAGATAATTGAGGATCCTTCCAGCCAACATATCACTGCTTGCCTGCAAGTGCGAATATTCAATTCGTTAAAAATTGGTTTTAAAAGCCCCCTCCTTATGTCCTTGACTGCTCGGCCAGCACACAGCAGGTGTATTAGTGTTTTATTACCGAAGCCGCATAGTCGACACTGTGTGGTTTGATGGTTGCTTTGCCAGGACGGTTGTAAATCCGCATGAATATGGTATGTCTTGGTCCATCAGGCTTTTGATTTCTTTCCAGTAGATGTTGTTCATCCTTGCTCAGATGCACGGAATTTGTGGCATAGTTTCAGGAAGCCGCTCATGCTCCGGAATTTCTGATTCTGAAGGCCGAACTCCAGTCAGACCTGAGCTAGAGCGGCGGACTTTGATAAATTAAAAACAGCTTTGTAAACTCTTGTCTGAAGATCATTTAGCAGTTCCGCCTCTTTACCGCACCAAATTACTAGGGCGTATGACAATGTCGGTACGGTTTGTGCTGCCATTACTTTTAGAAGATGTACATAGCTCGGGCAGCCCATTTTTTTATTCAGGAGTTTGTACGCAAAGATTAACAATTGTGCTTTTGCCTTTAAGTCCACTTTATGTTCCTTGTGTGTTGAGCCTCGGCCTAGTTTTAAACCATGGTATTTGTAGGCCACTTGTTCTTCTATTGGAGCCCCTTTTATGTGCCATTTAAACTTGTTTTTTTTTGGGTCAGCAAGACGTTCAACTTTGTTTTTTCCTTTATTTACTTCCAAGCTGTCTCTGTCTAGATAGGTTACTAAGTTGTTAATCGCTATTTGTAGCCCGATTGAGCTTTGGCTCAGTACCACGATATCATCTGCGTACTGTAGGAAGGGTATTGGCTCCTTGACTAGATGCGGCGGATGGCAGTTGTCTGATTGCATGTGTTCACTGATATCTGCCATAAATAGATTGAATAGGCTCGGGGCAAGGACTCAGCCATGCAGAGCACGTATTTGTTGATTTTAACATTGATTGCTCACAATCTGTTCAATGAAAGAAACAGCAACAAGTGCCATCAATCTGATTTTAAAATGTACTATTGCACTGATATTAATGCTACACAAAGTGCCAAAAAAATGTATTGCCTTCCTGGGTAATTTAGTCATTATGCATAAATTGGTACTATATGTCAATGTCAATGTCAAAGGTTCTTATATAGCGCCTTTTCACCGCAAGGTCTCAAGGCGCTTGCTTTGGGAACCCGTCCTGGCTTTTCCCTGTGAGATAACCCCTCCTGGGCATCCCCAAGGTGAAAGCCAGGCATCCCGCCGCAGGGGGGCCGTAGTGGAGATTAAGCAAGCTATTGCCCAGAGTTGCAGAGTGTGAACCCGTGATTCGAATGGGCACCGAAGCGAGAATTATCGAGTCCGTGGACATTTTGGGCTCAATACCCTGCCGCGTCGGGAATTGAACCCTGGTCCCGGGTCTGACCTCTGCTTCAGGGTCTACCTCCTCTAACCAGTGAGCCACACTTCTCCACTTATGGCATCTTTTATGCAGCTCAAGAAAGTTAACTATATCATTTCTGAACGGTTCCTAAGTCTGTGAAGTAGCGAGCACCGCAAATTACCACAACTCCTTAAAAGCGAAGTTTAGGAGCAAAATTCCGAACAAAAAGCTACATCTTATTTCACCTATGTAAAGTTCACATATTATTCTGGCTGAAATAATCAAAAGTTAATTTACCACACAGATTTGTCAGTAATCCCTCAATCCTCACTTTAAACTGGGATACAAAATATGGATCTAGCCTCATGGGCATTCTAAATCACACTAGCCTTATTTTGGCCGCTTCCTCGACTGAGCATCTGGTGGAACACTCAGATGCAGGGTGCTGACAGGCCCTTCCTTCTGCAAAAGTGGATTTACTTTAACAAAATTTAAGAGAATACACCCTGGGAAACCATAATAAATGTGATAATTTGCTGAAACACAGGATAAGGAGTGCAAGAAAAAGGAAAAACAAGCGAAGGCATGAAAATAAAAAAATATTATCACAGCTGATCGTTAAAAGTATATTTGGCTTTATGGGCTTGAGTAAGTGCGGCGCCTCAGTCTCTTGGGCAAAGAGACCTCCCAGTAAAGCTTAGAGCAGGAAGGTTATTAAAGAGTACAAAAACTATCTCCAGGAGAGCCCTATTCATTCCACCTCTTCAGGATAACTCCTGAATTTGATAATGAGTTCCAATTAGAATAAATGTGTGCACTTGTATCTTTGTAAATGAATTGAGCCCTCCGTGACCTATATTGGATAATCCTATGCTGCAGATTTTATCTTCTATATACTGGTAATTTTATCAATTCTGCAAAACCAAATCCAATTCAATAGAATTTGGCTCGGTGGGTGTTTTCTTGTATTCTAAAAGGTCTTTGACAATGTTGGCATTGAAATAAGTTGTTAAACTGTTATCCTTTACTATTTTATTTTGCTTTCTTTACAACGTCTACCTTCAGTGTATCTGAAACCTAAGTGTCAATATTAATTTGACAAATTCAATTTTATTTTTGTTTCTTTACATTAATTTCTAGTCATTCCTCAGGTGGGGGAATTTCAACTGACGATGACCAGGGACAATTAAATGAATAATTAATTTGCCCAGGTAATCGTCCGTCGAACACCCTCCTCACCAGGCTCCACCGCCCCAGCACTCTTACCTGTACGGGCCATGGCTGGTCACTTGTGCCCTATTAGGGTTAGCCACAGTAAAAAGAGTCAATCAAATATTTTTTGTTGAATTACCCCACAAAATTACCGGTAAGACTGTTGAACCACAAGTTGTCAGAATGACCAAAATATGAACAAAATATTTACACTGAAATAAAATTTAGTAAATTAGTGTGTTTGTTTTTGGATATATGCCTATCCTACTTATAATTTAACTGTAATGAGAAGAACATTAATGGTGTCATTTGGGGGGCATAATTCTTATTATTACTGGAGTTCAGCCTTGCAGTTCTTGCAGGCAAGAGAAAACAAGCATTTGCAATGCAATCGGTCTCACCTTTGGGACCTTATATGTATCTAGCTATGCAGCACATTAGCCTGGGTACTGAAACATCTACTGTTCTTTAACATGGTGTAAAAGTAAGCACCTAACTGGCAATCTTTTAATAACGGAACCCTGTATAAATAAGGACTTAAATTAGAAACTTCCCTCATTAGGTCGAGCTAGAGTACACAAGCGAAGCTTGTGTCTAGCTCGAGAACTATAGTCAGCCGTCTCCTGGGAATCTGAGACAGGGATCGGGCACGAGCGCGACTTCACCTCGTGGGCGCGCACGCCCAGCCCAGCGCCGTGCCCGTCCCCTGCCTCAGATTCCCCGCAAACACACACACACGCAGGCACGCACACAGACACACACACACACACGCAGGCAGGCATACACACACACAGGCAGGCAGACACGCACACACACACACACACACACACACATACACCCCTCCCCCATCACCAGCACCACTCACGGGCTCAAACGCACACACACGCGCGCACACACAGATGCACACAGACACACATATCCCTCCCTCCACTCACTGTGCTCTTTTATCGCGTCGCCTCGCTGCGCTCCTTTTCTTCGGCGCATCTCCACACGCGGGGCACTTCTGTGGATTTTCACGCTACCGCGGGGTTCTCCCTCCATGATGGGAGCCCCGCATGAACGAGCAACACCGGCCTCTTCCGGCCATGTCACAGGACCCGTCCATGTCACGGGCAAGGATGCCTGACTTCCTTTTTTTCTCGAGTCCAGTTCAGCTGCATCCCGGTCATGGTTTCAGCAGGACCTGTCGGACAGCTTTGCCACCAAGAGTGGGCAACAGCTGTACTTAAGTATCCCGATCTGCTGGGGGCACAGTTTACATCCAGCGGTTACTTCAATGTGGTGGAAGAAAAAAAAACATCCGCGGATACGGCAGGCTGAGGAAAATGCAGGTCACATCCGGGGATACTTCCAAGCGCTAGAAATGAAGCTAACAACTGTATCTTCATGTAATGGGGACTTCTGGGTTACTTCGAAATGTCGGCGATTGAGTTGAGTTCACATCCACAGCTGTTCTCCCGTCCCCGATCTGCCTCAGGAACTATAAGCGGCTCAATGCTTTCGGTCGATACAACATTCTCGGTGCGCTTTCACCGGCCGTATTTTGCAAAGCAGCGCAGAGGCAACGGCGCAGCCGAAACTAACACTGCAAGTGCAGGCATTGATAGCCGTCGGACAGGGGTACGCATGCGCATCTCAGGGCGGAACGAGGCGAGCCAAGCGCTGCGGGATGACTTTTGGTGACTGTAGTCTCCGTCAGTGGAATCACTTTCTCTCTCCCACTCCAAACTTTCTCGCCCTCTACTTCGCTCTTTGTCTCTTCCCCTCCTTACCTTTCCTATCGTTCTCTCGCTGTCTATGACGCATTGTCTCTCACTCTAGCATTCCCTGCCTCACATTCCCTCGTCTTCCCTCCCCAATTTCATGCGTTCTCTCTTTCCATCACTCTCTGATTGTCTCTGCCTCTCTAAACCTGTTCCTCAACCTATCTCCCTTTCGATCTCTCTCCACCCATCTCATTAACCCTCTCTCTCTCTCTTGCCAATGGTCTCCCTCTCTTCTTCAGTTCAGACCCTCGCGCTCTCTCTCTCTCTCTCTCTCTCGCTATCATTTACTCTCTCCTTCGCCCGGCTCTGCAGACTGTTCCATAGTTCTCTGAGCTCTTTTGTGTGAACCATTTCTCTGGATGTTTGTTGCTCTCACAACGGCTTCCTCCCTCGGCTTGCATGACGCCCCACTCACTCTTTTTCTCACAAGTCTTTTAGCTGGAGTGGTCATAATAGAAAAGAGTCCTTCTGGGGTGATGAAAGTGGGAATGTGGCATACAAGCAACCCAGCAAGGCTTGATGACCAAGAGACCTATGAGGCAGGATGGGCAGTCGAAGCTAGATAGAGCTTTTTCCCTCTCTGTGATCATGAAGCTGTTGCAGAACATGGCCATGCGTTGTATGTGCAATAAGAAAATTATGGTTTCTCTTACAATGTGTTATGCTCAATGTGAGATAGTGATGGCTGATTCTGTCATACAACCTGATATCTGGAAACACTTTAGAGGCTCCCGCACACTCTGTTGGAGCTTTTTTGCAGACATTTTAAAATTATAATTGCATTCAAATAAAGCCTTTACATAGCCATACAGGAAAAATAACACACAACTAACAAAACAATGTATTTGATTTAAAAAAAACATTACAAAAGACACTAATCGCATCACACTACACACATAATTAATATCATTACAATTGTTTTTATGGGGATGTAAACTTACATATACCACCAACATACACACAAGCAAAACATACTACACACATACATCCCACCAACAGACATCATATCACAACTCACCACTACATTACACACCATGCCACTGCCCTTAGGTCACTACACTAAGCACACACAACAACCACACAACCACACACACACCTACACACACACACAACCACAACCACACGCACAACCACACGCACAACCACATGCCCAACCACACACACACAACCACACAAACACACACAACCACACACACAACCACACACACAAAACCATAACCACACACAACCACACACACAATCACACACACAAAACCACAACCACACACACAAACACAACCACACACACAAACACAACCACACACACACACAACCACGCACACACACACAACCACGCACACACAACCACACACACACACACAACCACACACACACACAACCACACACACACACAACCACACACATACACAACCACACACATACACAACCACACACACACACAACCACAAGCACCCACACACACACAACCACACACACAACCACACCGTCAGTGCACACTTTCACCAGGCACAGACACCATCAGTCGTCATTTCACGCTTTCACCGGGCACAAACACCACCAGCCGTCAGTGCCTGCTTCCACCAGGCACACACCACCAGCCATCAGTGCACACTTTCACCAGGCACACACACACCACCAGCCGTCAGTGCATGCTTTCACCAGGCACACACACACACCACCAGCCGTCAGTGCCCGCTTTCACCAGGCACACACCACCAGCCATCAGTGCACGCTTCCACCAGGCACACACACCACCAGCCAGCAGTGCATTCTTAGAGAAGGCACACACACACCTACACACACAACCACACACACAACCACACACAACCACACACACAACCACACACACAACCACAACAACACACACAAAACCACAACCACACACACACAACCACACACACAAAACCACACACACACACAACCACACACAACCACACATACACACACACACAACCACACACACAAACCCACACACAACCACACACACAAACCCACACACAACCACACACACAAACCCACACACAACCACACACACAACCACACACACAACCACACACACACACAGCCACACACAACACACCCACACACACCCACACACACACAACCACACAACCACACACACACAACCACACACACAACCACACACACAACCACACACACAACCACACACACAAAACCACACACACAACCACACACAACACAGACACACACACCACAAGCACCCACACACACACACACACACTACCACACACACACAACCACACACACACAACCACACACACACAACCACACACACACAACCACACACACACAACCACACACACACAACCACACACACACAACCACACACACACAACCACACACACACACAACCACAACCACACACAACCACAAGCACCCACACACAACCACAAGCACCCACACACACACAACCACACACACAACCACACACACTCACAAACACAAAACCACAACCACACACACACAACCACACCGTCAGTGCACACTTTCACCAGACACAGACACCATCAGTCGTCAGTTCACGCTTTCACCGGGCACAAACACCACCAGCCGTCAGTGCCTGCTTCCACCAGGCACACACCAAAAGCCATCAGTGCACACTTTCACCAGGCACACACACACCACCAGCCGTCAGTGCACGCTTTCACCAGACACACACACACCACCAGCCGTCAGTGCACGCTTTCACCAGGCACACACACACCACCAGCCATCAGTGCCCGCTTTCACCAGGCACACAGACACCACCAGCCGTCAGTGCACGCTTTCACCAGGCACACACCACCATTCGTCAGTGCGCGCTTTCAACAGGCACACACACCACCAGCCGCCAGTGCATGCTTCCACCAGGCACACACACCACCAGCCAGCAGTGCATTCTTACACAAGGCACACCCACCACCAGCCATCAGTGCAAACATCAATTGTTAACGCATCCACAATTACCTATTGTAGCAATCGCAGTATGGCGCACTTTACTTTTAAACATATTTATCTAAAGCGCAGCATGCCACCATTGCTACGAAAATAAATATACATTTTTTTTGCCTACAATTAATAGACTTTTGTTGCAATTGGCGTTGCAATATTTAGCAATGCCAATAGCTCAAACTTAATTAATGCGAGACCTACTGCATTGCAAATGCTTGTTTTTGTTTGCTTTTTGCCTTAAAATAAGACCTAGTCTATTCAGGTTTGTTTCTGATACACCAAATACTGATAATAATAACATTTTCAGATATTCTATCCATCTTCTCAAAAATAATGAGTTCTATCTGTTAAAAACATACCGCTCTCTTGCTTGAGTTTAAAATGTACATATTATTTTTATTCTAGAAAAGACTTATTAAACACACTTGTCTGTATGCTTCCTGCAGTGGAGGAACTGTTTATGACACTGCTCAAGGCCTATGCCTGAGGAAGGAAGCAGGTACAACTCTAGCCAAAGAGATGGCGATGAGTGCCACAGAAACTACACAAAGCTGCAAATTATCCACTCTGGATCACTACTCAGCATTGACTCTTCAGGACACAAATATGTGTGTTTATGTACTATTTTACTGGTCTAGGTCTCTCCAGCCCAGATGAAGGCCCCTTGTTTGGACATCAGTGTTGAAACAGCATTATTGTCATTTCTTAAAAATGCCATAGCTCACCCTAAATAGCAGTTTCTCTCTTAATACTACAGTACATTTTTTCCAAATAGAACCAAGCCTCTTCGAATTCTAGTGACCTCAGCGTATCCCTCCAGGTGACCTCCCAGATTGCCACAGTCTCACTTCCCAGTAAGAAAAGTCTCACACCCAGTGAATGCTGAGTCACACTCTCCCACAAACTTCACAGTGACAGATTAATGTAAGAACAGATGTATGAGCACCCTTGCTCTGCGGCCAAAAAAAACATATTCTTTCAGTGATCTTATATGCAATAACTGTTGTAGTTTTTTTGCCAATCCACAAGGCCCACGCCATAAATTTCAATTTCATTCATTTTAAAGAATCATAGTTCTTTCTGGGTCTCCATGCTTCTTCCCTGCTGTGCTTCTTTAGAGTTTTGGCCACTATCGAATATTCAGTGTGGATGGGAGCCACAGGTGAAGCCACAAAATTCAAATTGCAGTGCTTAATTTGTGGCTGTGGTTGTGGATTGGGGAGGCACCAGCAGTCACTTCTGGTGCCCTGGCATCGTATCATGAAGACCTGCCCTGGCTCAATGCACAGCCGAGCACTTTTATTTTTTTTGTATTTGGGGTGTTTAAGTTAATAAACAGAATTTCTCAGAAAGAATACATGAAATGCAGAAATAAAAGTCAGAGACACTGAATAGGGATTGCATCTCTCTGATCCAGACTTGTGCTATCTAAAGTTCATATATTAACTAGGAGTAATTCTGATTAAGACACTGCAAACCCCAAAAAGCAGGCACGTGCCCATGCTCTGATTCAGCACACCTGTTCATGTTGCAGCCTCAGAACTTGTTTTCATCATCGTTTAGAGCAAGAAAGAAAATAGGCATGGAAAATAACCAGAAATAGTGAGATACAAGAAGTGTGGGGTGGTAGAAGAAAGAGGCATGAGCAGTGGCGGCTCGCGGAGGGAATGCTGCGGGGTGGTGGGGCGGGGAAGGGGCAGGGTGGGGGAGTTAGTGGACTTGGAAATACGACGGATAGGAGTAAGGTAAGTAATTAAATAAATAAATCTATTAACCTCGTGCTCGCAGCATCGCCGAGTTGGCGATGCAGCGAGCGCAAGGTAAATAGTTTTATTTATTTAATTACTTACCGTACTCCTGTCCGTCATATGCCTGAGTCCACTACAGGGCCGGACTGAGACCAGCAACCAGCCCTGGCAGGTTGCTTCTCCACCAGCCCTGGTAACTGGAGGGGAGGGAGTTGTTACCCGCAAAGCACTGCTACCGCTTTTCTTACAGAGGGCCGATATTGCAGCGCTGCTACAAAACCGGCACTCCGTAAGAAAAGCGGCCCCCTGCGGCCACAAAACCGGCCCCCACCCCTCTAGCCCACCGGGGAAATGCCCGGTGCCCGTAAATGCCAGTCCGGCCCTGGTCCACTACCCCCCCCTCTGTCCCTCTCCCACCGCACCACCCTGCAGCACTCCCTCGGCGAGCCGCCACTGGGTATGGGGTGGATTTAAGATTGGCCTGTTTTGATGTTCAGCAGTCCGAGTTTTCAGCATCATCGGCGATGGACTTCTAAGACAAACTATGTACTCCTGCACCTACTATTATTACACTTAATAAAACCAATCTCTCTCACCTCCAGAACAGGACCGGTGAGCTATCTCAACCCTGTCAGAACGCCAGCGGTTGCCACGCGTCATCTGAGCACACCCACTTCAAAGGAAAGTAAGAAAAGACTGAGGTGTTGATGGCTGGATCAGAGAGATGGATGAAGGCGCGGAATGAGATACCAGAGGTTCACTTGATTAATGAGTTTCAGCTGCTACTTTTCTTCAAACCATGAATGCATCAACTACACCTCAATGCAGGTGCGTGAAAGGCTGTCATTAAAACAGGATTGTACCACTGTGCAATGTTTAATGGGCTGCACCGGTTCTTATTTTCCTAGCCCCGGGCTTAAATTCGTCAACTGACGCCCTCAGCTGAACAACAACTTAAAAGCCTTGACTGAGAACAGAACATGGTTACTCTAATGTTTAAAATCTCTGGAATGATTCCACCAAACTTTGTTATGAGTTCTTGTAGCTTATTCCTGTAGTACTCCTGGTTTACTACAGGATTCTAAAGTAACTCCTGGCTTACTCCTAGAATTCAGTAGTAACAGCCATCTCCAGTTACCCAGTTTCTTGCACAAGTAACTTATCCAGTCTTGTATTTTTTTCCAATGCATGTTGGGATTAGTAGTCATGTTTGCCTATAAAACTAAGAATACAAGTACCAAAAATCAAAGAACATCCCTGGATTAAATTAGCTACTTATGCATGGAAATGGGAAACATGAGAGATCTGGACTAAGTCAGGAGTACTACAAGAGTATGTCACACCGATTAATAGAAAAATTCTTCTTACTAAAGCCCTATATTTTGCACATTTCACCTCCAACCTGTGATACCCAGCCTCAAGTGTTTTTCTTCAGTATATCAGGTTGGATTTGATTATCCAGTCCCAGGGCCCCATTAGGATGGTGGGCGGATCGCCCCCGCCAGGCCGGCGGTAGCCACTGCCGGCCTGGATGGGGCGATCCGCCCACCATCCGTGCCGGAATGACCACTCCCATATTATCATGGAGGGGGGTCCGCGGCGGATGGAAAGACCGTCCGCCGCCTTTCCGGCCTGGTCGCCTTGCGACCGGGCGGAAAAGGTTTCTATATGGTGGCGGTGTCTATCAGACACCGCCAGCCATATTAGCATGGGTATTTTTCAATGCCTTTCCGTGGGGGCCCTGGGAGCCCGTTGCGGGCCCCCAGGGACTCCGGGTGGGGGGTGCACATGTGGGGTACCTATGGTACCCCCCTGCATTTCAAATAACAACGTGGCAGGCACGGCATGGTATATGTATTCTTAGCATTGCGGCGGGCGGTGGCGGGCGGTACATTCAGCACCGCCCGCCGCAATGTTAAAAATACAGGATGCGCCCGCCACTGTGGCGGGCGCCTCCTAATTTCCCCCACGTGACCCCCGCCCTTATGGCGGGCGGTCCCTTTCCACGATGGGATGGCGGGCGGGCAAAGTCCGCCCGCCATCCTAATGGGAGCCCTGGTCTCTTAGCATTTTGTTGGCATCCTGAACTTTAATAAGAAAATACAAATAACATGTGCTAGATTACAATTTATCATCAAAGTGCACAAGCTATAAATATGTTTCTATAGAATTATGGCATTTATGCATATTTAATGTATATTATGCACATTCATTGTATAATCCATATTAAGCATATTGAATTTTTACTGTCTGCATTATATATTTCGAATCTTGGGATCTGAACAGCTGACAAAAGATGTTTTGATCAAATTGTTCTTAATCTTTTGTAGATAAATACATTCCTCCAGGTGCCACACCTTGATAAACCATTTCACATTCTGCCGCTGGCCTGATTGAGACCCAGGGGTGTCTGACGTTAGCCCTAAAGACTGGATTCATGTCAGGGTTTCAAGAAATCAACATTAGATAAATTATTAAATTCAATTATATTGTTGGGTATTATCCTGAAAATATGGCACAGGTTCAGCTCTCAAGGACCTATGTTGGGCACCTCATTTAAAGAATTTTGTATGCAAAGCCTTTAGTCTATACCAAACTGGAAAACCCAACTGAGGCCCAAATGTGGAACACCTCGCAAAATATGACAAAATGTGAGGTCCGGAATAATGATACTGGCATCCAGAAAGATATGCTGTGGACTTGTGAAAAACCGTCCCCCAGGCTACACAGCTAACCGCAGAAAGCGTGGGGTGTTCTGGGTGAAAATGTAATGATACACAATGCCTAATTTAAAAACATGAAATCATCCTATGTTTCTGTTAGGAGCCCACCAGCTGCACAGACAAATGTTGGGGTTGCTAAATACAAAGGCTGCCTTGTCTTGATTCCAACTCATGTTTCATTCATGCACCGCCCTATGTTTCCTTTCTGTTTATCTCACTCTTGCAGGTTCTTTTCCATTTCTTCTTGCTCTTTTTGTCACTCTTTTACAATCTTCCTCCTTCCACTGTTTTCTACATTTCTCCCTCTTCTTCTACGTGCAGGACTGTAGTCAAAAAATAAGTCCCAGTTCTAAAAATGATTTCTGATGCCCACTACCTGCAACCACCAGAACGAATAAAGCAGTGACTATATAGGAAAGAATGCAGCATTTGAACACGAAAGGGGGGGGGGGGAGTCATGCCAGTCTTACTGATTATAGAGAAGATATACATTTGCATCACATTAATATAAATGGAATACATTTAAATAATCAGTGGATACCATGAACATCTGTTCCTGCTTCTCCTTCTTGGATCACAGCTGGACACCCATGGCATATCACATAAAGTGGGTGAGTGTGATAGCAATCTTTTTGGGATGATGGGTGTCTTAAGTGGTTGACGTTCTAATTTAACGCAGTCGAAAATGGTAATTGGTTGCTTTTAATAGGAGTTTTTAATGTGTGCGTGGCTTTTGGCTTGAAATATAGGTGCATTTACTGACATAAAAAGTAAACAACTTAACACAACACAATGACATACTCAAGGCAACATAACACCACAATTAAAACATAACATGGCACATCCCAATAAAGTAGTCAAAATAGAACACAACACAAAAATTGCTGTACAGCAAAACAAAATAAAATTTTAATAACGCAGCATGAAAACACAGCAAGATAAAAAACATCAGAACAAATCACAGGCACAACAAAATGCCGCACAGCAAATGTGCCCAAATGTTCTTGTCACACACTATACCTCCGGAATCCTGTTTTCATAATATGGTGATAAAGGTGTTCAAAGCTAGCACTACATTAATGGCATCAGTCAAAAATGTTTTGTGATGCAGCCCACACTAGTTTGTTAAATAACCAGTTGTGTTATCTCAACAGTCTAAGACGTAACACATTTTGATATACACTCAAGCAGCTACAACACTCCGTTTCCTAAACAGTTATCATTTAAACCCCAGCAGATGCGACCCGATAGCAGAACCCGATACCTCACCACAGGATTTTGTACAAATATTTTTTTTAAAGTAAACCAAAATCTGAGAAAGTCGTGAGGCCTTTTAGCGACTCAACTGCCAAAGGGAAACCCACGCCAGCTCCACTCACTCCAGAAGGTTTGGGTTTTTCATTTTTAACTGCACATTCAGTATGGAAAATGAAAGGAGGTGAATTAAATCAGATTAAGGATAGTGTAATGTTCCCCTGAAATTTAAGAGAGCACCGGAATACTAAAAACATATGCATTGACGTGAGCAGAGGAATGCACCCCAAAGCTCTGTGGTATGGTGTGTGCTGTCATATAGAAGATGGGGAATGGAAATCTGAGGTTTAATCCTAAATCTACAGTTTAGCTGCAGCTTCACAAACAATCTAGTTTTTATTACTATTTTTGTTGCTGATGTTTATGTTTATTATTATTGTTGTTGATATTTGTTGTTATTGCTATTATAGCTGGTGTTTATTATTATTATTATTGTAGTTGTTGTTTCTATTATTATTATTACTACTACTGTTAATTGATATTATTATTCTTTTTTTTGTTCTTACTGTCACATATTTTATTATTGTTGTTGTTATTGCTGGTATTTCTGCCTATTGTTATTGTTTGTTGTCATTGATTTTATTACGTTTATGTTTATTATTATTTTTATTAGTGTTTATTATGTTACTATTGTACATTTTACTATTGATGTTATTTTGGATGTTATTACTGTTGTTTAGTGTTTTTTTTTCTTTTTTCTTTGTCCTCATAACCACCATATAGACAAAGTACCAAAGGAATTAACGGGAAATAGATGTCTCAGTTTATCTGAAAAACTGGAAGGGATACAAATCTTATAGGGGCCACCACTCCCTCAGCTTTCCACCGTATTCCAAAGAGTCACTGAGTCCTTAATTCGCCAATCTATGGCGAATCTTGGGGTAATTTTAACAGCCAGGTGGGGGCCGGCATGAACCGGATAACGGCTGTTCCATTGGTACAAATTATAAAAGTACCTTAGGAAATCAATCATTGGACTCGGGGGAAAAAAAAACAAAAAAAAACCCGAGTGAATCACTGAAGCCATGAAAATAAATGCCAAAAGGCCCTTTTTCTGTAATTGCCAGCTCTAGCCAGATCAGTGACTGAGGTCTGCAGTACTGAGATTTGCCAATCTCTAAAGGAGGGAGGTAGAGGGTCTTTCCATTTCCTGCAGATCTCTCTTCTTGCGAGCAGGATGGAATAAAAAATTAAACACCTGAGTGGATATTGTACACCTTCTAAGACTCCAAATATTATTAAAGACAAATCCATTATGACAGGTCTTCCTAAATATTCTGTAAGGGAATTGCTGATATCCTGCCAGAATGTAGTTAATTCCGGACATTCAAAAAACATATGTGTATCCGAGGCAGCAATCAAACCACATTTAGTACAAGACACTGACTGGCCTGCTGTGAATTTAGAAAGTCTTAAAGGGGAATAATACGCCCTATGCAGGGTAAAAATTTGATTTCTGCGAAGCCAGGACGGCTTGACAATACTCCACAAAAGCTCGAAGGAGGACTTCCAAAGATTTTGTAAGTCCAAATCCGTCATAACAGCACCCCATAATGAGTCTGGCAAAACAAAGTCTCCATCTGACTCCTCCAGAATAAAATTATACCATTTAGATATTTCTTTCTTTGCTGGGCCTCTATTTAGTAAGTCAGTAATAAATGGGCTGTGTCCTCCAAGATTAAACTTATTCTTATTGGCAGGAGATGCTTTATAAGCTACCGTCCAACTGTGAATCTGTATATATTTAAAGCGGGAGAGATTAGGGCCAACCTTGGCTTGCATATGTTCCCACGAAAATAGATCTCCCTCATAAAAGAGGTCACCCCATACTTCCACGCCTGCTAAGGTGTCATCAAGCCAGGCAGGATTTTCTGGCAAGTCCCACAGTGGAGTTTTCTCACAAAAATAATTTACTTTTATGCAATTCATAATTTCAGCCCAGGTTCTAGCAAAACCTTGTAGAGTCTTCAGTTTAATTTTTTTTTTAAACTTAGGATTTCCAAACTTAAAAAGAAAACTAGAATGGTTAATTTTTTCCCCCTCCAACATAGCTGCATACATCAGACCCACCCCCGAGGCCACGGGACCCTTCAATAGCATTCGTGAGTGGGATAATTGAAAGACCCAAGCGTACAATTTTAGAACCGGGGCTGTCAAACCACCCTTATCACGTCGCCGTCTTAGTTTTTTCCAGGCGATCCGTGGAAGATGATTGTTCCAGATAAAAGATGAGATATTTGATTGAAATTTGGCTAGGATTTTTGGATCGAAATATAAAGGAATGGTATTAAATAAAAACGAAATTTTTGGAAGAATAGACATTTTGATAAGATTGACCCTACCTATTAATGACAAAGGGAGGTGTGACCAAGATTGGAGAAGCTTGCGGCAATCTTTAAATACTGTGGACAAATTAACTTGGACTAATTTATTAATATCTTTTACTATTGTCAAACCTAGATATCGCATTGAATCGCCCAGTAGGAGTTCTGTTGGAGGGTTCACATCATTCCAAACAAGCATTTCAGTTTTGGTTGTGTTAATTTAATAACCAGACACTTGTCCAAAAGCATGAGCCAGTTTCACGATAGCCGGAAGAGCCGTAGCGGCTTCTGATGTTAGGATAAGCACGTCGTCGGCATATAATGCCACCTTCCTCTTCCAGCCTTGATAATAGAAAGGTTTGATGGAAGGCTCCTCCCTTAGATATTGTGCAAAAGGCTCAATGTAAAAGTCGAAAAGCAAGGGGGAGAGCGGACACCCCTGTCGGGTTCCCCTAGTGATAGAAAAAGGGCTCGACAGATCACCGTTAACGAGAAGAGATGCAGAGGGATTACTGTACAACAGGCTGATTGCCCTACGGAAACTCTCCCCGACGCCAAACTTGGCCAAGGCCTCCGACAGGTACACCCAATTAACCCTGTCGAAAGCCTTGGTTGCGTCTAGCGTGAGGGCCGCCAATGGAAGATTATTGGATGTTGCGATATCTATAGCTCCGATTAAATCATAAGTCAATTCATATAATTGTCTGCCCTTCAGGAACCCCTTTTGATCCGAATGAAGGACAGAAGGTGCAATATCGGCCAGTCTTGAAGATAGAACTGTGGTAAAGATTTGGTAGTCCACATTCAGAATGGAAATTGGCCTATACGACCCACACTCTTCCTTAGGCTTACCCGGTTTTGAAATGAGGGTAATAGAGGCGTTATCCCAAGATGATGGAGGGGACATTCCTTCTAAAAGTATTTGGTTAAACAGGTTAGTGAGGAAAGGAGTAATCTCTGAGTCCAAGATCTTGTATAACTCAGCTGGCAGGCCATCGGGTCCCGACGCCGTCCCCTTCTTAGATCTCTTAATAGCAGATATCACCTCACTCTCTGTAATGGGTCTATCCAAATATTGGGATTGTTCAGGAGAAAAAGAGGGCAGAGTAATTTTATTCAACCAACTTTTAGCAGATTCAGCCAATATTACTTTGTCCTCTTGATATATTTCCTGAAAGAATTCCCTAAATGCCTTCCTAATTTCATCATCTGAAGAGAGCTTGATGTTTCCTACTTTAATAGATGCAATGTTGTTCCGGACCTGATCTACTTTGGTCTTCCAAGCCAGTAATTTACCAGCGCCTTCACCATATTCGAAGTGAGCCAGCTTACTGGCCTCCCATCTCTGTTGGACCCTCAGATTTAGAATCGAAGCCAAACTTCCCTTCAGAGCCAGCAGTTGATTATGAAGAGGATCTAAAATAGACCTCGAGGCTATACTGTTAAGGTCAATCTCATGTTGAACACGAGCCATATCTGATTCTAAAGAGGAAATCAATTCGTTATAGCTCTTCCTCCGAAAGGCAACTTTAGAAACAATCAGCCCTCTCAACGTTGCATTAAACGAGTCCCAAATAGTTCTATTAGAGGCAGTACCATTATTAGACAAAAAGAAGTTGTGAGTCTCTGACTTTAGATACAAGATATCCTCCTCATTAGTGAGGAAAGAGCGATCAAAGGACCACGTAGTCGGGGTTTTTTACTACAAAAACCTAACACCAATTTAACCGCAGAATGGTCTGAGAGATGCGAAGGAGTATATTCTACTGTTTTGACAGAATCAACCAATCTTTGAGTAATCAGAATATAGTCAATCCTTGACTTATGGTGATATTTGAAATTTCTATAGGAAACCCCCAGTTGATTGCCCGACCTTTGTCGCCAGACATCCACAAACCCGTGCTGTCTCATAGCATCTAGTAAAAAAGATCTAGTTTTAGACAAAACCAAGGATCGATTATTCGGGGACTTGTCCAAGATGGGGTCCAACACAATGTTAAAGTCGCCGGCTAAAATTATAGGTCCAGAAATGGAGAGTAACTGCAAGAAAATTGATTCCAATGAAGAGGGGTCATCCTGATTCGGACCATAATAGCCGACTATTGTAACTAAAAAGCCAGCCATTAGAACCGAAGCTATGGCCCATCTGCCTGAAGAGTCTACAGCCTGTGAGATTAACTTAGCTTTAACTCCCCTTTTAAAGATAATCGCGACACCTCTTGTATGAGTAGTTTGGGTGGTGGAGACCGAGAAATCAATCCATCTATTCTTCTTAATAAGTGCCGAGAGTTCAGAATGTGTGAGGTGAGTTTCCTGCAACACCATGACCTGCGCATCCGAGTCCTTCACATATTGCAGAATCTTACTGGCTCGGGGCTTGGTGCGGAGGCCATTGACGTTCCAGGAAAGGAAACCTACATTACGCATCTCCTAACCAATAAAACATAATGATTAATAGTATACCAGAAAAGATATTTATAGTAATGTTAAATACTTGCGTACAGCAATTATGTGTGAAATATGAATTACCATTCCAAAAGCTTCCATTTAGGTTATTGAGGACTTTTTTACTTTTTTGCCACCCGTTCGCACTAACCCCCTCAGGGTGAGAGCCCCTCCCCCCGTGAAGAACCCTTGCATTATCTAACCGGAACAATGTCCAGTAGATAGTGCCCCACCGGTTGACCACCTGCAAGAAAGTCTAACCGCTAACTATTCAAGTGACTAATAACGAGTGAATAAAAGATTTGAAACAAGAGAAAAATTAATTGAATCTATGAGGATTTTAACTAGTATCGTGCACAAATAATGCGTATTTATATAGATATATCTGCCGTATGATTTTCATATTGAGAACATGAAAGATTAAATAGCAGGACCTATATTAGGCAATTAGGATTTTGAAGAGAGGGCGTCTAATATTAAACCTAGCGAGCCCCTTTGCCCAGATCCATTAATAGCTCATCAGCTGCTTGCACAGACCTAATGTTATACATTTTATTGTTGTGCATTACTTTAAGGGCTGCCGGGAACATAAGCTGGGCTGTTGCGCCTAATTTTCTAAAGGCATCCAAGCGCCTCCCAAATTCCCATTGCTTTTCAAGAGTTATTCGGGAGAGGTCCGATCTTATCAAAAAAGTAAAGCCTTTTCCAGACAAAGACTTTTGTTTTAAAGCCATATTTAGGATGCGTTCTTTTAGGACATAAGTGTGAAAATTGACTAAAATTTTGCGCGGTTTAGATCTCTGTGGATTCAGTTTAAAGGTATCTCTATGTACCCTCTGAATATCAAGTGACAGTTCTGCAGGAGTGTTTTCTAGAGACAGTGCTTCTTTCAGTAGAGAGACGATATACTGTTTAATATCTGACCCTTCAGATCCTTCCGGAACATTCAAAATACGGATGATCCCCCTTCTCGCGTTGTTCTCAAGGGACTCCATCCTCTCACTAAGGGCCAGATCTTCCTTTATAAGTTTCTTAATATCCTCCTTCGCCTGATCCAAATGGACTGAATGAATGCCAACCGTCTCTTCTAACACTCCAGTTCTTATAGTGAGACCTTCGATTTTATTGTCAAGTGTTTCACAATCATTTTTGAACTCTAGTTGATTAGCGGATGACTCGGCGAATCCCTTCCTTATCTCCAAAGTAAGAGCTGAAAAAATTTCCAGAGCAGAGGCTGCCGTCATCGGGGCTTGAAAGGAAGAGGAAGGGGCGGATGATGAGTTAGTGTCAAGTTGGACAGGGTTAACAGAGTCATCTTCATCCGGACCCCCCTATGCACCTTCCAACCCAGTAGAGTCTAATTTTTCAGCCTCTTCAGAATAAACTGTAATGGGGTCTTGAGGTAAACTCAACTCCTGCATAGATGAAGACTGGAGCTGAGATTGTCCTGGCCGGAGGAGCTGCGTGGACAGCGCCAGCTGTCGCTCTGATTCTGGGTCTAGTGATCCCTGTGGGCTTGCTGCTGAAGCCGTAGTTTGAGCCATTTCTATTACTTGACCAGGGCACTTTTCAGCTTGGTCTGTCACCTCAGATAATGCCGTATCCGCTAATATGGCAGATTGGCAAGAAGATGAGGGATTGCTCTCAGAGGTAGATGCCATATCTTGATCGTCTAAGCCTTCAGGAAGATGTAAAATCTGTGGAATGGCTTTAAAATAAGAGCGAAGTGAAGGGGTAATTTTTGAACCTGCTGGATGTAATATTTTAGAGTCCTTGGACTTCCCCTTAGTTTTACTCTTCACAATTGGGGTTTTAGACTTAAATTCAGTGTTCAAAAAAGAGGATGATTTCGTTTTGGATGATGTGTTGACACCTTTCACACCTTCTATTCCCCCTTCTGGAACACCACCTTATTTAGCCCTATTTTCTTTTTACGTCCACGACCTCGACCTCGTTTAGGCTCACCTTTGGGAGTATTTAGTAAGCTGCCTGTAAACTGTTGTTTAGTGTTATTATTTTAGTTGGTGTTTCTGTTTTCATTTTTATTACTAATATTCTTATTATTTATTGCTGTTAATATTTCTTTTATTGTTGTTACTGTTACAAAAGTTATTACTGGTGTTGATAATATTTTGCTGTTGTTTATGCCTAATACTATGGTTGTTGTTTGTTGTCATTCATTTTATTACTGTTGTTTCTTTTTGTTAACATTGTTGATACCGTTTCTTTTGTTACTATTGTTGTTGTTATTTGTAATATTACTGTTGTTGTTTTTGTTATTCTTACTGTTGCTTATGTTATTATTTTTGTGGTTATTTGTTTATCTATGTATACATCTTTCTAAATAATTCTATTTGTATGCGTTTGCATGCACTTCTACTTGTATCATGGAAGGTAATTACAGGGAGCTAGGGGTGCTCCATCTGGTTTGCCTTGTGGTATCCCTGGCATCTGTGCTTCGTAAAAGAATATGTGCCTGGGCCGAAAGTTTTGTGAGGCACCCACTGCTGGAAGATCAAGAAATATACTATTTAGAAGCTCCTGACAAGACAGTACATTATTTAATCAAGACCAACAAAACTATGATTTTAACCAGGTTTCTTCTATGGGCATCTGCAAAATTCCTGCTTAAAAAAAACTTATTGCAGGAATTATTTCTCCCCTCACACTTTTGGAGTGATTTTGCACCTTCTCATTTTTTATACTTCACTAAACTGAAGTTGGTAAAAGGACCAGATACTAGTGTCATTTACGGTCACTAAAGAACCAAAGAAGATTCGTGTTTCTTGTTTACTTAGAATGAATCAGAGTTCTCATGACTTGGGCAGTCTGGAGGAACTTAGCAAACAAAGGAACGCAAGAGAAAATACCAACCCCACAAGTTTGCACCACTAGAAATACCTAAAGACAACAATTTGTATGTGTTTGAAACTAGGGGTGGGCGGAATTTGTGTAATCACGTTACGCAAATCTCCGCAAAATGGTAAAAAATCTCCGCGAACACGCAGAAATTCCGCGAACACGCGGAATTGCTTGTTCGCGATGCTTTTTTACTGTTCGCAATCGCTGTTTGCGTGCTCGGGAGAAATGTCTCCTGAACACGCATTTTGAGAAAGCAAACAAGCAAAAAATTTCGCGAAGTCACGGAACGCAGAATTGGTCAATTTCGCGTTCTCCGCGGAACGTGAAATTACCCAAATTCCGCGAACGGAGCGGAATTTACCGCCCAGGCCTAGTTGAAACCATAACAAGCACCAGGAATATATAAATAATTCCACAAAGTGGATGGTTGGTTAAAATAATGTATTTCAGACAATTTTTTTTTCATTCTCCATTTCCCAGTTTTTTTTTAAACTATCTAATAAGAAGGAATAACAGACATGTAGTTTAATAAAACTTTATTAAATCATTTTATAAGTGCTCAATAATGCTAAACATTGTATTGTGTGTATTTTTGAAATATAGATTTGATTAAAATAATTGCAAATTTTTAGAGAAATATGATAGATCTGCTTTAAATATAGGGTGCTGGGTGGGTAGAAAGGTGGGTTGGCCACAGGTGTGCCGCAGGCTGCATGCTTTATGTATTACGTTAAGAAAATGCTAGATATTCACTGAAAAAAACAGGTTAAAGTGATGTTATAGTTAGGTGAAAATGTAACTTTTTAAACTCTAAAAACTAGAAATTTACCAGTTATAGTTATCTCAAATAACTATAACTCACACCCTCGCCATGCACTGCAAATTACCCAACATATTACTTCACTCATGACATCTTCTATGAGATCATTGATAATATCACTGCAACATTTGCAGTGAAATTATTGATGAGAAAACTGTGCATGGCGGGGTTTTGTAACAGTTACCTGAGAGCACGAGTCATAATTACTTGAAACAACGATACCTGCAAATGGCGAATTTCTGTAGTTTTAGAGTTTAAAATGTTACATTTCCACCTAACTATAATGTTACTTTAACCTTTGTTTTTTTTCAGTAAATATATATATATATATATAATATATATATACACACACACACACACATAGGTCTTTTCTTCTACTCCTGCACTTTGTAATAAACTTAAGGAGTAGGCATTGATTCGGAGATGTGCCGCTTGTTTCCTTCCCACACCAAATTTAGGCTGTATAGTTGAGACGATGATATGTGTATTCAAGAACTCATAAGCAGAAATTTGGAGAAAAAAGGTCTAGTTACTAAAATATATTTAAGGCTGGTATTTGAGTGATAAATCATGTGGCATCATGAAAACATTTTACAAATGATATTACCTTGGTGCCAGAGGCATTGTAGCTATTGCTGTTATGTATTGCCAATGTGGAGGCGTTCCATATTATCAAAGCTATTTATACATTACTGCTTGCAACCATGCCTGATGGACAGAGGTGATCGCCGGTAGTAATCATGAATATGGCGGCCACTACTGTAATCTTTTCTGATGTGGTCACTATTGCAAAACTAATAATATTAGTAGAAGCGTTTCATTGAACATAAGTAGCTCTTATTTCAGAAAAGTATGGAGACCCCTGATCTGGAGTAGTTAAACTGCTGTAAAACACAAGACTTGTTATTTGGAACGACAACTGTTTATGAAAAGGTGCGCTGTAGCTGCTTGATTGTATATCAAAATATGTTACGTCTTAGACCGTTGAGATAATATGACTGGTTATTTAACAAACTAGTGTGGGCCGGACCACAAAACATGTTTGACTGACGCTATTAGGGTAGTGCTTGCACTGAACACCTTTACACCCAAAAAGAGGATTTTGGAGGTGTAATGTGTGACAAGACATTAGCACACATTTCCTGTATGGCATTTTGTTGTGCCTGTGATCTGTTATGTTGTTTTTGTCTTGCTATGTTTCATGCTGCATTACTGCAATTTTATTTTGTTTGGCTGTACAGCAATTTTTGTGTTGCATTCTGTTTTGACTGTTTTATTGTGATGTGCAATGTAATGTTTTAATTGCGGTGTTATGTTGCCTTGAGTATGTCATTGAGTAATGTTTACTTATTTACTTTTTATATGTCAACAAATGCTCCATTTGTCCCAATTTTTTCAAAATAGTTATGGGTGAAAAGGTACTTATGATTTTCTACTTCTTGGAGCAATGGAATCCATAGGATGTGGATTTCATTTTGTGAACTTGAATCAACGTAGCAAGGTCAGACATGCCACAATTGCATTAACATTTCCAGTGGTGGCCTGCTCTGAATCTAAAATGTGCCCAAAAAGAGAATTGAAAGACGGGTGCAGTCGATGATACTCGCGGGATGTTGAAAGCTCAAATGTTCTTATTTGCATCACATCAAATCATTTGCTGTCAACATGTGGTTTAAGACCTTTTCCATCTGGTCTTTCCACATGCTGTGTGCTTTCTCATCCTCTTTTCTAACTTGGCATGAAAATCCTGTAATGGCAAGAATACACAGTTATGAAATTGACCTCCAAAATGCAAAATGGAAACTTTAATGGGCAGTTCTCGGTGCCGAGGAATATTCTTTCATAGTCCTAAAACTCTGGGAAAAAATGTCTTGAGTATTATGCCCAGATCCGTGTCAGGACCAATGACGTTTTGCAGTTTTGCTACAGCAGTAAAACATCCTCCATTGGTAGTATCCAAATTTGCCACATACCCATTCATCTAAGCCTTTCACAGGAATGGTTTGTCATGATTCAACAGTCGTCCTGAAATGCACTCTGGGAGACGTAGTTGAATGTACTTGCATTTCAACTGTTTTAGCAGTCTGGTACTTTCTTAGACAGTACTGGAAATCGCTTACACTTGTTTCAAAGTTGTTGCCACCGAAGAATGGTCCTTCGATTTGGTGGTGAAATAACACTCCTTTCTACGGTATAGTGAGCAAATTTAAAGAAAAGAAAATGTACGTTCACACCCTGAAGGAGGTCTTGTGCAATAAGTAAAATTATTATTGTTACTACTATTTGTGTGATCAGTGTTGTTCCACTTTCTGTTTGTTGTGTCGAGAGCTTTAAACCACTCTTTCTGCTCTTCTGAAATTCGTAAGTTCATATTACATTTAGCTAGTACTCATGTGTTTGACGTCAGAAAACTAAAAGACTGAGGGGCATATTACCAAGGGCCTTATCGCAGCTTTAGCGGGAATTTTCCCCGCTAAAGCGGTGATAATTTTATCGCCCTATTACCTAGCTGTCGCTAACACCAGTTAGCGACAGCTAATAGGCGATAGCAGGCATTTAGGGGCCCACTTTGCATGTCAGCGATAATTATCGCTAATGACATGCAAAGTAGGCGCGCCACAATGTTAGCGACTGGAAACAGTCGCTAATATCGCTATCCCCTATTACCAACTTTTGGAAATAATCGCGCTAAGCGCGAATATCTCCAAAAGCTAACGCCTGCCCAGAGCAGTTCTTAGCCATGTTATCCAATGGTAGGTGGATAAAATGGCTTAGAGCATTTTCTCGGTAATGCATGAATATCGCTGACTTTTCAGCGATATTCATGCATTTCGGCCGATTTTTATCGCTTAGGAGATAAACCTTGATAATATCAAGGCTCCTAAGCGATAAAAAAAGGCGAAGCTCGGCAATATAATTTTGCCCGCTAACCAAGCTTAGCGATAATTATCGCTATAGCTTGGTAATATGCCCCTGAGTTTCCAACACCAGGGACCGTATTTTGCATTTTTATTGTTTGTGCCGGGAACACCAATTAAAAGGTGTGCCCGGGGTAAACTATAAAAATGCGCCCTATTACAGTGAATGCGCTGCCCCGAGGGCATCCGCATACCCGCGCTGCCCCCATGCCTGCGCATTAATGTGGAAAACACGGAGCGACTGCATGCAGCCGCTCTGTGTTTTCACAATGCGAGCTGCACCCGCCTGCACTTATACAGGGGAATAGAGAAGCCCTTGCAGGCGGGTGCAGTCAGTGACTGCACCTGCCTGTAAGGGGATGTCTGGCTATGGACCCCCTTAACCCCCTCCAGAGGGCTGCCATCAGTGGGCGCACTCACAGTGCTCTACCTTTTAGATGGTGCACTGTGAGTGCG
This sequence comes from Lissotriton helveticus, assembly GCF_964261635.1. Classification (NCBI taxonomy): domain Eukaryota; kingdom Metazoa; phylum Chordata; class Amphibia; order Caudata; family Salamandridae; genus Lissotriton; species Lissotriton helveticus. Next base: position 832,419,950 of record NC_136073.1, on the reverse strand, counting down.
CCCCCAAGGGCTTCTCTGCCTCTGCACCAGTTCCTGTAATATGGAGCGGACACAGAGGCAAAGGAATTCCCTCTTTTACATAGGGTACGCCCTGGGTCGGACTGGCAGTAGCGGGCACCGGGCATTCCCCCGGTGGCCCGCCAGGGTGGGTACCGGTTTTGGGCCCCTGAGGGCTGTTTTTGTTACCGGGAGTTGGCAATATCGACCCCCTGTAACAAAATCGCCCGAAAGAAACCAGCCCTTGCAAAAAGCTTGGCTGCACTCTCCCTTCCTCCAGGGGGGCCGGCCGAGCAGTTTGCCAGGACCTGTTTCAGTTCCCAGTCCGGCCCTGGGCACGCCCTTATGCAAATGAGGGAAAGCCATATTAAGGTAGCGCTGGCGCTTTAAGTGCACCCGCGCTATTGGTGTTACTGAAGGGGACCCACAAGCATCTGCATCCCCTTTTGTAATACCAAAGTGCCCTGGTGGCGCAAACAGGGCACAAACGCCCATTGCGCACCCAGGGGACTTACTGTATTAAAGCCCAAGGATTCTAATTTGTGCCTTTCAGATCACTACAGTTGTCAGCAGCGGGCAGGAATTGATGTATTCTTGGTGGTAATTATTAACACCACCACCATCATTCCTACTGACTTCTCGGTAACTTGATCTTGTGACTAACATTTAATTTACTTAGGTAGGCTGGCTGAGGTTTTGACTCATGCTCTTCAGGGTCAGTCAGTTTTAGAAGGAGAACTCCCTTCCATCCTGGGAAGAGGTTAATTGCCTTTTCCTCCAGTTACACCTCATACATAATCCAGACGTGAGCACTACGAACCAACTCTTAGCCTGAACTAATCTCAAAGCGCCTTCTGGGAGCATCATTTCCTCTCTGATACTGGGCGTGCATAAAAACCTCACTGGGTCCATGCCAGAGAATTTTGGAACAATAAAATTCTAAATAAACTATTTTAGCTCCCTCAGTATCTGTGCAGTCCTAAAACCGATGTCAAAGGTCAGGGCCCCTCTTGTGAATTGTTGATGTTTACACTTACAGTTATTTCTGAACACGATTGCAGGGTCCCAGGGGAGCCCAATCACTCTTCAGCCTTGGCTAGCAGTATTGCTGTTGGCTACAAAGTATACCTTAGGGCTTTGTGAGATAACATCTCAAAACAAGTCCTTCAGCCTTCATCTGCATGTAAACATATCTGCTTAATTAGCCATGATAATGTGAACATATATTTTTTATTTTTGGAATACAGTTAAAATTAACTGCATTCTATTGATGACAGGTACTTTCTCGTTTGTGCTGGCATTTGTTTTACGGATGCTTACATACATAGCATCAATGAATAAAAAAAGTGCAAATGAATGAGTGCTAAAATATATAAACATATCAAGCTCAAATTGTAACTCGCTTTGACGGATACCTTCCATGATATGGAATTAAATGGGCTATTAGGAAGATATAGTAGTTATTCACGCACACATATATTACTACAGTGCAAATTTAATGGTATTACCAAACTCCACACTAAAGAAGGATCTGTCAGAGGATTAGTGGATCTTGTTCAACCCAACCCCAAAAAGGACTGTATTTTCCGCTTGCAGCTGCCGAATGGGGCGCTCTGGTGCCCCCTTATGGTGGAGCCTTAATTACAGATATGGAAAGTGGTAAATTTTTGTGACTCACATCTTAGCAAATTGTTTTCAGAAATTCTGTAAACTTTTTTGATGCGAATGAGGAAAGTTAGGGCCACCCTTTTGTAGTAGCGGCTAACATTCTCAGCGGTGCAAGAGGCTGCTGTGGTAAAACGGACAGACTGGTACCACTTGGCTGTTGCCCCTTCTCCATTCCACTCCCTCTCACCCGACTGTCCCAGCTAGAAACTTGAAATTTTCCTCTTGAGTGTTTATCATTGCTTAAATATCTGCTCCGGCATGCCAACAGAGTGCAAAATAATTCTTGATGTGGGAAAATGCAATGGAGAGTTTGCATGGTGCCCAGGGAAGGCACATTCTGTCACTTCATATCCCACAACCCAACAAACAAGCTTGAGTCCCCGCCTCTCACTAGACTCATCCTTTTGTCCAGTTCCCATACAGACTTACTAAATTCAGGGGGGTGCAAAGTCTACATTCTGAGCACAATGTCTTGTAAAAAAGGTGGAAGATTTTCGTTCCAAGATTGCGTGAACAAAATAGTTTCCAAAGGGTTTATTTTTTAGCGACAAAGTTCACTTTTTGAAGGGTTTTTTACCTACTCTTTATTTGACATTTTTGCCAACTTGATGATCACCTTTGGAATGGAAGAACAACTCACCCAAATGGTAATGCTTTGTATTGTTCTCTCCTTTATTTGACCTGTGCTTAACTTGCCTTTGCACTTGGAGTCAATGCGTATCTCCAAAACGTAAAATACTTTTTCGGTCATGTGCCAATGTAGTTGTGATCTTGACCCAAAGGTTGATAGGTCTATGGGCTCATAGATACCCTCAGGAAATACTGTATTTTTAATTGTCTAAAAATGAACCATAACAAACCAAGTTTATTGCAAAGTATGGAGCAACGAATAAACAAACACTTACCTAGCATTTAGGTAACAATGTATATGAAGCTGTTAAAAATCATCTTATTGGGAAACTTGAATTATTAAATGTAATTGAACCTTCTTGACATTACTAAATGATGAGCGCTGGCCGCTTCAAGGAGCTAAAACAATAGCATCATGATGTCCAAATAGTACTTACATTAGCTGTATTATTATCCTAATATGATTTTAATGTACCTGCCACATAATTAAACATTTCAAAATTATTGAAATATAAATATAGCAGGTCCTTAACAGGACTGATCATGCCTCCTTGTTAAAGTTATTTAAGAATTATTCTCGTTAAGATTATTTAAGCATTATTGCCCAGTTCTCAGAGTCTTAATCGTTTTAAAGTACTTTACATTATTTGTAATACACAAACAAATGCCAAAGGCTTGGGTTCTAGGCACACCAAAAAATAAAACATAACATTAATTAACACTACCACATCAATCCGTAATAAAATACAGAGTAAAATTCTATAATAGCCAGAAATTAGGATTAGAAAACAGAAGTAAAAAACGATGGCAGACAATGTTATGTCCGCAATGTAGATAAAGTCGCCTCAGAGCAACATGCTGCAGTGGGTTGGAGGGGTTCAGTGGGAACTCTTCATATTGACTTTGTGGTAGTGGTAGTTCTAGTCTTTTTGCTGCTCGTACGAGTAATTTAATTGGTTTTAGAATGCTCAATCTGCCAGTACTTTAGCTTCAAATAGCTCCAAATGTTCAATCTGTCAGTACTTTAGCGCCAAAATCCTTCTTCAACAAATACATGGACTTTGTTGAAATGTGTGCAACTTCCTTCCCACTTACTTTTAATCCCTTAAAATTTCGAATAGTAAATCTATAATTACCTAAATATACTTTCTTCAGGATATTCTCATAGTCGGTATTCTCGCTCAATATTATGGCAGAACAATATTTGTCCATTGATACTGTAATATACGACAAATTTTACAAGCTTTTCCTAGAATCTGTAGAAATAATATGAGGAGCGTTGATACATCAAAAGTCAATATTAACCTATGGATTTCAATTAGTAGGTTTCTATAAATTCATAGTGCAAGAGTTAAAAGAGATAATATTATTTGTTACCTTTGTGTGCACCTGTTGTCAATATACTTACAGAGAACATGCAATTGCTCGTCTGGTTTCCCACCCAGTTCTAGGAATGCTGATTTATGGAGAGTGAGGATTAGCACGCTAATACCATTTGTACCACTTATACCAATTACACTGTGTATAATACCACTGATGTCTACATATAGGTCATTATCTTTCTTTCTACTTACTGTTAAAAAAAGTTTGTGAAAAGAAAGACAGGTTTTTCTGGTAAATCTTTTATGGAGGTTCAGGGAAATGCACCTTGTTCCATGAGCCCTGGTAATACCGATGTATTCTTAATTTGGAGTTTGTGCCAGAATTAGGATTATAAAATAGGATAAATTACTACTAGGAGGTGTTTCCATCCACACATTTTACCGGATCAACCCCAGCCATCTGTGGGGAAGAAGCCAATATTCAGACCTTTGTGCTATCCCTTACTCTGAACTGTGGAACTCAGGAAGGGGCGGTAAAGCTTCAACAGGGAAAGACTAAACCCGGAAGATTTGATATTTCTCCAGACCTTGTTACCTCCTGGGAAAACAGTGGTTGTATCCTACTGGCCCAAAATGAACAATGCCGACCTTCACCAATATCTTATCTGCTACATCGGGTTGTGAGACAGAACCACGCATGCGATTACCACACATGCCAGTTCCACGCAGCCTTAATCACGCAATTCTTAACCACGCATATGCCTTTACCACACATGCCTTTACAACGAAATATGCGTTGTTAAGGCATGTGTGGGAAAGACATGTGCATGGTTAAGACTTATCAGGAAAGTGTAACCCCCAACCCGTACCCCCCACCCTGAGCCTAAAACCTACCCCCTTCCCTACTGAAAACGAACGCCCTCCTGTCGAGACTAAAAACGTTGCTGCCCCCCAAGCACTAAAAGTACCCCGATCCTTGGCCCCCTGAGCCTCAAAACAGCATCCAAGCCCACGCCGTGAGACCTAAAACTACCCCCTTCCTGAAAACCAAACCCTCCCCCGAGCCCTAAACACTACCCCAACCCTTCCCTTGAGCCCTAAAAATTACCCTGACCCCCCCAGACCTAAAAATACCACATCCCTCCTGAAAACCAACCCTCTCCTCCAGAGCCTTAAAACGACTCCAACCTGTCTGCTGAGCCCAAAAAATACCCGATCCCCAAGCCCTAAAGACTACCCGACCCTTCCCCTTAGCCCTAAAAATTACCCGACCCTTCCCCTGAGCCCTAAAAATTACCCCGACCCCCCTGAGCTCTAAAAATTACCCTGACTCTCCCAAGCCCTAAAAACTAACCGGACCCACTGAGCCCTAAAAACTGCCACAACCCTTAAAAACCCAGCCCCAATTACCTCACCGCGTTCCTCCTGATCCTTCCTCTTCCTTCTTCTTCTTCAGCGAACCCATTCCAGCAGCTAGACTGCGCACGGCCTTAACCACGCTTATCGTGGTTAAGGCATATGCGTGGTTAAGGCAAGTGTAGTTGCGCTTGAATTGTTGGGATACGCTTGGCTGAGCACACGTTGTACCGACTGTTTCCGGCTACATCGACATACCACTACAAGTAAATTTTTACTATTCTTAACTACACTCATGCTTACCTTGGAATGTAAGTTACTTGGAGTTAAGAACAGCAATTGATTATTTAGCTTACAATGTAGGTTATGTTAGATCAGTTCCCTGTGATTTATCGCATGCTATATATAGTGACCCCCACTGAAACAGCGGCCATAAGAATGACAGAGTTTATGTCTATATATCTTGAGCTCAGACCCTGAGATTCTGAGGACCTAACGCTTCTCTGCCACAACTGTACTATAAACAGGTGTCAGGGGAGCAAAAGTGTTCGAATATGCCCCCATCCTTCGCTTCTCAAAAAAGACACCTTTGCCCAGTTCATCACTGGTGAGTAACAGTGTAGGGTGCTGTGAGCAGTACCTTCTTTCCAATCAATAGGTTTGGGACATCTGGTGTACAGTGAAGGGGAGAGTGATTAGATAGCTAATACAAGGACACACATATACATTTCTTTCAGAATTTTTAATGCTGTGAAAACAAATATTTTTTAACACAAACATAACTCAAGTTGAGTATCCCTGTAAATGTATTATCTGCCCATTAAGGCCATTTAACACTGTGTAAGACCTTTGTAACCCCTTATTCCTTGCCACACTCCCAAAGCATTTAGCTGAAAGCTAATAGCAGAAGTGATGGAAGAAAGCAGACTGCTTTTGGCATATACATAACTTTAAATAATTTCTTCTGGAACATGAAACACAATCCCTGTTTAAAACATCTTTCCATCCAGGGACAATATAAACAGTCTTAAATTTGATGGGATACTTACTTCTAGATGTATATATGAAAGTTCAACCATGTTCCAAAGTTATATTGCGGCATACTTTGCAGAACTTTGCTTTGTGTGCGAACAAATTTATGATTTCGATGCCATCTTCCATTCCACTTTTACTGGAAATTGATCTCAAACAGGATGATTCCATTTCAACCCGCGAGAGCCCATTTAAACAAATGTTTCCTGCTATTATGAAGGCCAGTACTATTTAATTACCAATTTAGACTGTAATGAATATCGAATAATAAACACTCAATGACTTTCTTAAATGAAATATTACAAATTGTTCTTTGGTTTCAGCAATTGTTCTATATCATTAAGTCTGGCTTGACAGCGCATCCGTCTGCTTGACCTATTGTTACCAATTCTCCAACATATTCACAAACTGAGGATTGTCTCCTCACTGAATAAGAATTTCCTCGCAAATCCTGTGATTGGCTATTTGGTGCATTCTCCCCTCTCACAGTAGGGTGGGTGTGGCCGGGGGAGTGCGGGACAATAAAATAGGGAAAACTTACCCATTTGCCTCTTTCACATCCACATTTTTCCTCTGCTTCTCTGGGAGTCCTGGAATCAGGAAGAACCCAGGCTTCCCACAGCCAATCACAATGCTGCAATGCAGTGTTGTGATGGATCGGAGCAATGTGGATCGGCACTCAGATGGGGACAGGAGGCAGGGCTGGACTGCTAACCAAAACTGGCCCGGCAAAGTGTTCGGCCGGCCCCCGGGGGGAGGTTGGGGGTGCGACCGAGCTCTTTGCCAGGGCCGGTTTTCGGCTGATTTTGTTACAGGGCCGATTTTGCAGCTATGCTGCATAAACGGCCCTCTAACAAAAACAGCCCCAGGGAACCAAAACCGGCCCCCAGCCTTGCGACGCACCGGGGGGTTGCCCGGTGCCCGCAGCAGCCAGTCCGGCCCTGACAGGGGGCCTTTGCATGCTCCCCACTAGGCTGTGTAATGCAGCCTGGTAGGGAACATAAAAAGTGCACATGACTGTTTGGCCGGGCCACTCCTCCCCCTGTGCCTTCAGCCCCGCCCGCCTTAACCCAACCCCAAAACTGAGAAAAATAAAACGATAAAAACGATGTTATTATCGTTTTAATTTTCCTGCTCAAAGAACAGTGGATCGACACTCCTCCAGCTTAGCGGAGAGCCCGCCCATGTCCTCTTGGGTGCCTGCAATGAGGGACTATGTTATATCTCAGAAATGTAATAAATCATCCAAACAAATTATGTTATTTTGTACGTGTTTAAAGAGAGCAAATATATTTTGTTTTGTTCTTTAAGTGTACCAGGATTTTTATTAAATATTTTGGTCAGGGTCATACTTCAAGTCATAGCTATTAGATTTTACAATGCTTGTTTTTTTTAAAAAAAAGCTCTTTTGATGGTTGTTGACTAGGTAGAGTACAGAGAAACAGTGAAATCGATATTTTTCTTTTAAAAAAGACAGCTGGATTTAGAATGTGATTGTGCTACAAACATGGTAATTGAAACACTCATTGCTGACATATGAGGTTCTTGGTACGAATCATGACAAGGCCAACTTAGCCTTCCATCTTTCTGAGGTCGGAATGTTGATCATTAAATGGAATAATAGAAACACCTGTTATCAACAGCGTGTTAAGATGGCAAAAACTGGAGACATGCATTATAAATTATTAAGGGGAGTCGGGTTAAATCAGAAAGAGTAGTAGCAGGGTTGAGCGTGAACATGTTGGGCAATGTTTGTAGGCAATATAGGGCTTGATGCATGCTAATAAAGCCTGGTAGTGGCCGGCATGGCTCATGGGTGGAGGTGTGGGCGCGGGTTGCGCAGCATCAAAATTCTTTTTTTTAACTACCTTTCCGCCGTGTCCCGCGTCTTCACTGCTCTTGCTCTCCTGCTTTCCTGCCTCCGACAGAAACAGAAAGCAGGCAGCCAGCCTCTCTCCCCAAAGCCAATCACAACGCTGAAAGCACCGTTGTGATTGGCCAGGACTGTGCCCAGCCAGGAGCTAATGGGGTGGCCATGTGCACATGACTGGTTTGGGCGGGCCGAGAGGGCCAAACAGTCTTTGTGCACTCAGGAATGGACAAACCACTCCTCCCCTGCCCTGCTCAAAGAGCAGAGCCAGGGCCGGACTGGGAACCAAAACCGGCGATAGAAAAGTGCTCGCCCCATCCCCCGGGGGTTAGGGGTGCCGCCGAGCTCTTTGCCAGGGCCGGTTGTCAGTCGATTTTGTTACAGGGCCGATTTTGCAGCTATGCTGCAAAAAACCCCCTGTAACAAAATCGGCCCCCAGACACCCAAAAATGTCCCCCACCCGTGTGGCGCACCGGGGGATTGCCCGGTGCCCGCTACGGCCAGTCTGGCCCTGAGCAGAGCAGCCGCTCCTCCGCCCGCAATGTGGATTGCAAACATAAAATGGTAATAACTAAAAGTTATTACCATTTTATGCTTTGGCTTTCTTGCACTACGAGGAAGCAGTGGGGCGAAGTCCCTCTGCCCTAGTGGAGGAACCACCCCTGAAAAGACCATATTTGTGCTTTGGATGGAACTGAATGAATAAATTACTCTGCATAATAGTGCTGGACCTAGAGTTTATTACAAACAAAGTGGTCCCAGATACTAGAATGAATAAAACATAACTAAGACATTTTTAGAAAATGTAAACAGCATTGTTTTTATTCACAACGTGTAACATAAAAATTATTCATAAATTGCATCCATAAATAATCACATTTAATGCCCCTAAGGAAAAGGACAAGGGAAGGTAGTGATGGGTAGTGAGGGTATTGAGATGAATACAAGATTGGTCACTATGACCTCAATGCAACAGAAATAATAATTGGTTAGCACACTTGAAAAATCACGGTTCCTAAATTCATTCAAATAATATCATGCCTAAAAAGATCACAAATGATACATCAGAAAAAAGGCTGAAAGTGCAGAGAAGTGTCGAGGTTTCGACCCAGAACTGTGCAGGTGTAGAGTAAAACCTTGCTAGAGGGTCTTCATCAGGACAAGGGCACGGAAGGGGGCAATGAATCTTATTGTGGGGAAGTGTAATCAGAGATAAAGAGTAGTCCGACACGTAAATCAGGATCCTGAAAATCTTGGTAGGAATGTCAGACCAAGGGGGTTCTTATATAATTGGTCTCTCCACTACAGCACTCAATCTTGTTCTGACACTGTAACGAACACTGTGCTCTAATGCGGGGGTCTGGATAAATAATTGATCGTGGTTGATGGTATCCGGCTTCTTAAAAAGGTTCACCGCCTATATCACGGATACCTCGTGTGTACAATCGCGTAAGTCACAGCCGTTGGTAAAGGATCTTCAAAAGATAAACGTGCGTTCTGACAAGGGTTCTGTTACTCCACATCAGTCGTACCTAGAGTTTAGGCTTTAAAACATGTAATTTCCTGTTCCATTGTGTGCATCCTAACAGAATATTTAGAAGTGCTAAATTGTCACATATTTTTCTTGCTCGTGTCGTTTCAGCTATGTAATGACTTTGCATCTGTCTACTGGGTGTACAGGTGGCTGAAAGTGGCTTAGACAGAGGGACACTGTGCAGTTTCCTGTTGGTGGAGTTCAAACATTACAAGTGTTTTTTGCTTCTTCCCTTCCTAATACTTCCAATAGAAACATCTTATTTTCACTCCTGTCTTTCAAATCCTGGTTCTACTCATACAAGACCACCTTCTATGAAAGGTTCTCAATCTAATAATTTAGAGATGTATTCTAAGCAATGTTTGGCTTATAGTTTGTATTGAGGATAGTTCTTAATCGTATTGTTTGCAGAAGAGCTAAGGAAATCTACTGGATGTCACCCCTAAATTATTGAGGATCTCACAACTGCGAACCATGTGGCTTTTGCGTTTCATCTATGAAGTTTTGCAAAGTTTCTCAACTTTTTTTGTAAAGGTTTTAGATTTTGATAACATTACAAAAATGTGCTTGCACAGGAATGTGCATGTAAAATCTTTTTTAAAAAGAGAATTCGCCAATAAACTTCTGTTAACTATAACTGGTAAATTTCTGTGGTTTTTAGTTTCACATATTATGTTTTCATTGACATTTTCACCTAAATACAATGTCTCTCTAACCTTTGGTACATTCAGTGAATACACATACATATATATATATATATATATATATATATATATATATATATATATATATATATATATATATATATATATATATTTTTTTTTTTTTTTTAATAATAATAACTAACATCATGCATATTGAGAAATAATTTTGTGTAAACAATCCAATGGCTGATTAAATAATTTTTGCTGTGTTTAACAAATATGTTTAATATATACATAAATAATAGTTACGTTATATGTTTTTAATGAGCACTATGCACTTTCACGTCAGTCGCCATTCTTTAGCCTGCGACTCTAATGTAATTTACACACTATAAGATGGCCGCCGAACTTTTGTATAATAGATGTCCTTCTTTCATGTTTATGAAATGCATGACTGGCCAATGGCTTTAAATGGCGACACTAACTATGCACTAACGTTACACTGACGAAGCCTGCTAAGGCGAAACGCGTCTGTAAGGGGTGAGGGGGGTTTGGTGTTAATAAATTTACAAACCGGATACCAGCGTGCCAGCCAATCTTTTTTCTGAAACCTACATTAGGATACAGAAACGTGCAACAATATCGAAGCGTCTCACCAACGCTGGCGTTTTGGCACCCGGAGAGAAGTGGAGCAACGGTGGTGAACGAAACCGTGCTACAAACTAATATGACCGTTTGCCCCGAGGCGAATTAAGCAAGACGATCGCAAGAACATCGGAAAAAGGTGTAGCGGCTTAGAAATTCGACTACACACGGAAGCGTGAACGGACGGGTCTGCCAAACGGGGACTGGAAACGCGTCAGCAGCATCAGCGGCGGCTGACGGGAACCAAGAACTGGCGGCAAACCCGGTGAGTGAACGCCGATTTGAATTTACCAAGATACGCTTAGCCTCATCTCCGAAGGTTCCGAAAGTGGAACACCAAACCCCGAACCATAGTGACTACGTCACCACCCCTTTTGTTTAGTTTAACAAACACAGTAAAAGAACAGTGCAATACGAAAATGTCTAATGTGGAGGGTATCACAGGAGAAAGGAAGTCAGCTGCCAACTTCATGTTCAGAAGTTCAGCAATAAGATCAACGCAACCTAACAAATCCACAACTCAAAACGCCTCCGCAAGTGTCTTGAAAACGCTATTTTCGAAATTAGAGAAAGCACAAGAACGAGAGATACGAAAATGGTGGGAGGCCACCTCATTAGAAAGGTACATTGAGTGTGGCAGGATACCAAGAGGGTTACGTATTTATACGGTACCTTCATACGAAAATCCGGATCCAGCGCTACTTAAAGACTGGGCAGAGTACACTGCAGAGTCGGCAAAAGGAATGGTGCGAATGCTGATTAAATATGCATGGAGCGACAGAGAAAAATGTCTGAAGGAAATAGCAGGCATGGAAGAACAAATAGCAAAAGAAAAAGACTCTAAAGAAAAGGAAGAACTAAGAGATACCATGAACAAAAGGATTAAAGACTATGAACTAACTATTCGAAAAAGAAAACAATCAAAATTCCTCAGAGATGAGCAAGACTACCTCACAGGGAGAATTTTAACGTTCGCCAGAAAATTCGATGCCACCAGAAAACGTATGGCCCAGACGAACGCAACATCTGTAAATGAGGATACCGAGGAATCTGAAGTCTCAGAAGGAGAACAAACGGAGGGCATCAAAGAGAAAACAAAGGCAACTGAGGATCCTTTTTTCGACGAGTTCGAGGTGATCAAGGAAACTCGTCTCCGCCCCCAACAGAGAAATCACCCACCGGCACCCCAACAAAACCAAAGAGGAGGACGCGGAGGGGCAAGAGGAGCAAGAGGTGGGGGACAACAAGCAATGGCTTCCCCGAGAGTGACCAGGAGCGGATTGAACCGCAAAAGACAATAGATAAACAAGACAATAACATCATCAACCTTTCTAAGAGAATATTAACAGATGATGAAGTTTCCATTCTCAAGAAAGGTTTAAGTTTCTGCCCAGCAAGTGACTTCGATCCTGTGAAAGTACGGATTTATTTATTTAAGTACATCAGGAAACTCAAGTTCAAAAAGATCTTCCTCCAAACTCCAAAAAATGACATCATTGAACCGAACTTTGAAGTTTCAATTACAAATCAAAATGATGCTCAAACATGCGAAGAACTGGCAGACATACTCCTGACACCCACTCAAGAACTATTAGCAAATACCACAACTGCTAAGCCGTCATCACAGAGTAACTTCACTCAAAAACGTGACCCCAGCACTATGAAAAATAAGTCCAAAAAGTTGCCTATTACAAACTATGATGCCATTGATCTCTTTAATGAAGCAGTACTTGAAGATCTGGACAAAATCTCATCTGGAACAAAAAGTAAAATAAACCAAAAAACATCAAATATATCAAAAAGAGAGTGGCAGGCAATCAGGTCGCTCAAAGAAGACACAACAATCGAAATCAAACCTTCGGATAAAGGAGGAAACGTTGTGATCTTTGATCGTGAGCATTACCTTGCAGAGGCACATAGACAATTGAAAGATAAGGAATGCTATACTCCTATACAGAGAACAGAGTATAACAAAAGCATTTTGACTTTCCATGGCATGTTAGACAACTGGCAGAAAGAAGGTATGTTAACCATGGACGAGTACCTCTTTCTAAAATGTGAAGCACCGATAGTACCAACATTTTACCACCTGCCAAAGGTGCACAAACATGCCAAAAGACCTCCAGGATGCCCAATAGTGTCCTCCATTGGAAGCCTTCTCGAGAATACTTCCAGATTTGTGGACTCGTACTTGGCACCCTTCGTTAAAGACCTTTCATCCTATCTGAAGGACACGCAAGATTTCCTAAGCGTCATGGACAATATAACATGGGACTCCGGAATGTTGTTAATCACACTAGATGTGGTTAACTTATATACCTGCATCAACCATGAGCAGGGTCTCATTGCCATCAAATGGTTTTTAGATCATAAACCCGAACATTTCGGCAGTCACAGTACCATGATATTGTCTATGATCAGATTTTGTTTGTTTAACAACAATTTTTTATTTGATGGGACTATGTACAACCAGAAAAGGGGTACTTCCATGGGCTCGTGCTTCTCCCCCAGCTACGCGAATTTATTCGTGGGCTGGTGGGAGAAGCATGAGGCATGGAGGGACTCCAATCAGGAATGGACTGAAAAAATCCTTATGTGGACCAGGTACATAGACGACCTGTTTATAATTTGGCACGGTGACCGTCAGTCGGCAGAAGAGTATATTTCAATCTTAAATACCAACACTCTCAACTTAAGATTTACAAGTACTATCAGTACCAACAGCATCAATTATCTGGACCTAGAAGTATTTGTACATAACAACATCTTGCAAACCCGCTTGTACAGAAAACCTACCGCGGGGAATGCGGTCTTGCATGCCAGCTCATACCATCCTAAAAGTCTTGTAAAAAATGTACCTTACGGCGAGTTTTTACGCCTAAAGAGAAATTGCTCTTTAGAACAGGACTACAGGCATGCGATAATTGATGCACAGGAAAGATTTGAGAGCAGGGGGTACAATAGTAACATTCTCAAACAAGCCAGGGTTAAAGCCTCTGGGGTTAATAGGAGGGATCTCCTTACTCCCAAATTGAAAATAGAGGCACCTGATGAGGTATGAATGATAACTGAATTCAACACCAAATCAGGTGAAATAGTAAACATCTTCCAGAAACACTGGCACATACTCACTGCTGATAAAGTCCTTAAAAAGAATCTGCCAAAAAGACCGTTAATCACTCATAAAAGATGTCCATCTTTGGCAGACCACCTGGTCCATAGCCATTTTAAAACATCGGTCCAACCCATCAAAATATCAAAAGCAGTTGGCTTTTTTCCTTGTCTTAAGTGTAAGGCATGCAGATTTAGTGGCAAACTGTTGAAATACCCCAATCGCACAGGCGGAAAAAAAAACAATATAAAAATAAAACAGTTGCTCAACTGTAATTCGGAGTATACTGTGTACTGCCTCACCTGTCCTTGCAAGCTGCGATACATCGGCAGCACTATAAAACCAGCAAAACTAAGAATCCTCGAACATATGCGGGCGATTACAAATAAAGATAAATCGTATCCTGTCGCCCGCCACTTTGCCGAACACCATCAGAGCAAGTGGGAAAAACTTAGTTTTTATTGCATTGATCAGGCACCCAAATTAGAACGGGGAGGTGACAGGGAGAAGTCCCTACGCATCTTGGAGTCAAAGCATATCATCAGTTTAAAAACCATGACTCCGTGGGGGCTTAATAATAATGAGGAACTGTGGGTTCATTTATAGGTCCTGCGCAATCACCAATAGGGGGTAATAATAGGATGAATATGCTTTACAACTGAAACAACATGCCCTAAATATTTTTTTCAATGATCTGCTAGTCCTTAACAGAATAATTTGCACTGTTTGCAAAATCGCCCATTCAGGGCTGAATAACTAACATCATGCATATTGAGAAATAATTTTGTGTAAACAATCCAATGGCTGATTAAATAATTTTTGCTGTGTTTAACAAATATGTTTAATATATACATAAATAATAGTTACGTTATATGTTTTTAATGAGCACTATGCACTTTCACGTCAGTCGCCATTCTTTAGCCTGCGACTCTAATGTAATTTACACACTATAAGATGGCCGCCGAACTTTTGTATAATAGATGTCCTTCTTTCATGTTTATGAAATGCATGACTGGCCAATGGCTTTAAATGGCGACACTAACTATGCACTAACGTTACACTGACGAAGCCTGCTAAGGCGAAACGCGTCTGTAAGGGGTGAGGGGGGTTTGGTGTTAATAAATTTACAAACCGGATACCAGCGTGCCAGCCAATCTTTTTTCTGAAACCTACATTAGGATACAGAAACGTGCAACAATATCGAAGCGTCTCACCAACGCTGGCGTTTTGGCACCCGGAGAGAAGTGGAGCAACGGTGGTGAACGAAACCGTGCTACAAACTAATATGACCGTTTGCCCCGAGGCGGATTAAGCAAGACGATCGCAAGAACATCGGAAAAAGGTGTAGCGGCTTAGAAATTCGACTACACACGGAAGCGTGAACGGACGGGTCTGCCAAACGGGGACTGGAAACGCGTCAGCAGCATCAGCGGCGGCTGACGGGAACCAAGAACTGGCGGCAAACCCGGTGAGTGAACGCCGATTTGAATTTACCAAGATACGCTTAGCCTCATCTCCGAAGGTTCCGAAAGTGGAACACCAAACCCCGAACCATAGTGACTACGTCACCACCCCTTTTGTTTAGTTTAACAAACACAGTAAAAGAACAGTGCAATACGAAAATTTCTAATGTGGAGGGTATCACAGGAGAAAGGGAGTCGGCTGCCAACTTCATGTTCAGAAGTTCAGCAATAAGATCAACGCAACCTAACAAATCCACAACTCAAAACGCCTCCGCAAGTGTCTTGAAAACGCTATTTTCGAAATTAGAGAAAGCACAAGAACGAGAGATACGAAAATGGTGGGAGGCCACCTCATTAGAAAGGTACATTGAGTGTGGCAGGATACCAAGAGGGTTACGTATTTATACGGTACCTTCATACGAAAATCCGGATCCAGCGCTACTTAAAGACTGGGCAGAGTACACTGCAGAGTCGGCAAAAGGAATGGTGCGAATGCTGATTAAATATGCATGGAGCGACAGAGAAAAATGTCTGAAGGAAATAGCAGGCATGGAAGAACAAATAGCAAAAGAAAAAGACTCTAAAGAAAAGGAAGAACTAAGAGATAACATGAACAAAAGGATTAAAGACTATGAACTAACTATTCGAAAAAGAAAACAATCAAAATTCCTCAGAGATGAGCAAGACTACCTCACAGGGAGAATTTTAACGTTCGCCAGAAAATTCGATGCCACCAGAAAACGTATGGCCCAGACGAACGCAACATCTGTAAATGAGGATACCGAGGAATCTGAAGTCTCAGAAGGAGAACAAACGGAGGGCATCAAAGAGAAAACAAAGGCAACTGAGGATCCTTTTTTCGACGAGTTCGAGGTGATCAAGGAAACTCGTCTCCGCCCCCAACAGAGAAATCACCCACCGGCACCCCAACAAAACCAAAGAGGAGGACGCGGAGGGGCAAGAGGAGCAAGAGGTGGGGGACAACAAGCAATGGCTTCCCCGAGAGTGACCAGGAGCGGATTGAACCGCAAAAGACAATAGATAAACAAGACAATAACATCATCAACCTTTCTAAGAGAATATTAACAGATGATGAAGTTTCCATTCTCAAGAAAGGTTTAAGTTTCTGCCCAGCAAGTGACTTCGATCCTGTGAAAGTACGGATTTATTTATTTAAGTACATCAGGAAACTCAAGTTCAAAAAGATCTTCCTCCAAACTCCAAAAAATGACATAATTGAACAGAACTTTGAAGTTTCAATTACAAATCAAAATGATGCTCAAACATGCGAAGAACTGGCAGACATACTCCTGACACCCACTCAAGAACTATTAGCAAATACCACAACTGCTAAGCCGTCATCACAGAGTAACATCACTCAAAAACGTGACCCCAGCACTATGAAAAATAAGTCCAAAAAGTTGCCTATTACAAACTATGATGCCATTGATCTCTTTAATGAAGCAGTACTTGAAGATCTGGACAAAATCTCATCTGGAACAAAAAGTAAAATAAACCAAAAAACATCAAATATATCAAAAAGAGAGTGGCAGGCAATCAGGTCGCTCAAAGAAGACACAACAATCGAAATCAAACCTTCGGATAAAGGAGGAAACGTTGTGATCTTTGATCGTGAGCATTACCTTGCAGAGGCACATAGACAATTGAAAGATAAGGAATGCTATACTCCTATACAGAGAACAGAGTATAACAAAAGCATTTTGACTTTCCATGGCATGTTAGACAACTGGCAGAAAGAAGGTATGTTAACCATGGACGAGTACCTCTTTCTAAAATGTGAAGCGCCGATAGTACCAACATTTTACCACCTGCCAAAGGTGCACAAACATGCCAAAAGACCTCCAGGACGCCCAATAGTGTCCTCCATTGGAAGCCTTCTCGAGAATACTTCCAGATTTGTGGACTCGTACTTGGCACCCTTCGTTAAAGACCTTTCATCCTATCTGAAGGACACGCAAGATTTCCTAAGCGTCATGGACAATATAACATGGGACTCCGGAATGTTGTTAATCACACTAGATGTGGTTAACTTATATACCTGCATCAACCATGAGCAGGGTCTCATTGCCATCAAATGGTTTTTAGATCATAAACCCGAACATTTCGGCAGTCACAGTACCATGATATTGTCTATGATCAGATTTTGTTTGTTTAACAACAATTTTTTATTTGATGGGACTATGTACAACCAGAAAAGGGGTACTTCCATGGGCTCGTGCTTCTCCCCCAGCTACGCGAATTTATTCGTGGGCTGGTGGGAGAAGCATGAGGCATGGAGGGACTCCAATCAGGAATGGACTGAAAAAATCCTTATGTGGACCAGGTACATAGACGACCTGTTTATAATTTGGCACGGTGACCGTCAGTCGGCAGAAGAGTATATTTCAATCTTAAATACCAACACTCTCAACTTAAGATTTACAAGTACTATCAGTACCAACAGCATCAATTATCTGGACCTAGAAGTATTTGTACATAACAACATCTTGCAAACCCGCTTGTACAGAAAACCTACCGCGGGGAATGCGGTCTTGCATGCCAGCTCATACCATCCTAAAAGTCTTGTAAAAAATGTACCTTACGGCGAGTTTTTACGCCTAAAGAGAAATTGCTCTTTAGAACAGGACTACAGGCATGCGATAATTGATGCACAGGAAAGATTTGAGAGCAGGGGGTACAATAGTAACATTCTCAAACAAGCCAGGGTTAAAGCGTCTGGGGTTAATAGGAGGGATCTCCTTACTCCCAAATTGAAAATAGAGGCACCTGATGAGGTACGAATGATAACTGAATTCAACACCAAATCAGGTGAAATAGTAAACATCTTCCAGAAACACTGGCACATACTCACTGCTGATAAAGTCCTTAAAAAGAATCTGCCAAAAAGACCGTTAATCACTCATAAAAGATGTCCATCTTTGGCAGACCACCTGGTCCATAGCCATTTTAAAACATCGGTCCAACCCATCAAAATATCAAAAGCAGTTGGCTTTTTTCCTTGTCTTAAATGTAAGGCATGCAGATTTAGTGGCAAAATGTTGGAATACCCCAATCGCACAGGCGAAAAAAAACCAATATAAAAATAAAACAGTTGCTCAACTGTAATTCGGAGTATACTGTGTACTGCCTCACCTGTCCTTGCAAGCTGCGATACATCGGCAGCACTATAAAACCAGCAAAACTAAGAATCCTCGAACATATGCGGGCGATTACAAATAAAGATAAATCGTATCCTGTCGCCCGCCACTTTGCCGAACACCATCAGAGCAAGTGGGAAAAACTTAGTTTTTACTGCATTGATCAGGCACCCAAATTAGAACTGGGAGGTGACAGGGAGAAGTCCCTACGCATCTTGGAGTCAAAGCATATCATCAGTTTAAAAACCATGACTCCGTGGGGGCTTAATAATAATGAGGAACTGTGGGTTCATTTATAGGTCCTGCGCAATCACCAATAGGGGGTAATATTAGGATGAATATGCTTTACAACTGAAACAACATGCCCTAAATATTTTTTTCAATGATCTGCTAGTCCTTAACAGAATAATTTGCACTGTTTGCAAAATCGCCCATTCAGGGCTGAATAACTAACATCATGCATATTGAGAAATAATTTTGTGTAAACAATCCAATGGCTGATTAAATAATTTTTGCTGTGTTTAACAAATATGTTTAATATATACATAAATAATAGTTACGTTATATGTTTTTAATGAGCACTATGCACTTTCACGTCAGTCGCCATTCTTTAGCCTGCGACTCTAATGTAATTTACACACTATAAGATGGCCGCCGAATTTTTGTATAATAGATGTCCTTCTTTCATGTTTATGAAATGCATGACTGGCCAATGGCTTTAAATGGCGACACTAACTATGCACTAACGTTACACTGACGAAGCCTGCTAAGGCGAAACGCGTCTGTAAGGGGTGAGGGGGGTTTGGTGTTAATAAATTTACAAACCAGATACCAGCGTGCCAGCCAATCTTTTTTCTGAAACCTACATTAGGATACAAAAACGTGCAACAATATATATATATATATATATATATATATATATATATATATATATATATATATATATATATATATATATATATTTTTTTTTTGCTTTTCCCCCAGCTACGCGAATTTGTTCGTTGGCTGGTGGGAGAAGCACGAGGCCTGGAAAGATACCAATAACAAATGGACGAAAGGATTTTAATGTGGACCAGATATATAGAGGATCTATTCATTATTTGGCATGGTGATCGTCTGTCTGCGGAGAATTATATTGCTACCCTCAACACGAACAATCTCAACCTAAGATTCACTAGCACTATCAGTGCAAGCAGTATTAACTATTTAGATCTTGAAATATTTGTGCATAATAACACCCTACAAACCCGCCTATATAGAAAGCCTACGGCAGGTAATGCAATACTGCATGCTGGCTCTTACCACCCTAAGAGCCTGGTGAAGAATGTGCCTTATGGCGAATTTCTTCGCCTAAAGAGGAACTGTTCCTTAGAACAAGATTATGCGCAGGCCAGCAAGGATGCGGAACAGAGGTTTGAGAGAAGAGGGTACAATAAGAATATCTTACAACAGGCCAGTGTGAAAGCCTCAGGTATCAACAGGAGGGACCTCCTGACACCAAAGTTGAAAATAGAGGTGCCTGATGAGGTGAGAATGATCACGGAATTTAACACCAAATCAGGGGAAATTGTAAACATCTTTAAAAAGCACTGGCATATACTCACCGCAGACAAAGTATTGAAAAATCACCTGCCACAGAGACCATTGATTACATATAAAAGGTGTCCATCTATGGCAGATCATCTGGTCCGCAGTCATTTTTAGGACAATGGTCCAGCCCACCAAACTATCTAAAATAACTGGCTTTTTTCCATGTCTAAAATGCAAGGCTTGTAGATTTAGTAGTAAAATGTCAGAGTATCCTAATCGTACTGGGGATAAGAAACCCAATATAAAAATCAAACAGTTACTCAGAATACACAATTTATTGTCTAACCTGCCCCTGCAAGCTGCGATATACTGGCAGCACGATAAAACCTGCTAAACTAAGAATCTTAGAACACATGCGGGCAATCACCAACAAGGACAAGACATATCCTGTTGCCCGCTGTTGGACAGGCCCCACGAAGGGCTCGCTCCCTCCCCGCATGACAGGGCCCAGACACCGGCTCTCCGGGGGCTACCCGCAGAAGCAACCCGCAACCCGTCCCCTCCGGGACGCCTGCTCCCGGATGTCTCTGTGTCACGGGCCCGGGCCCCCGTCAGCCCCATTGCCCGGCCCAGCCGCCATCTTGGACACTGCACCACGCGGCCGCGTGGCCTCAGCTCGACCCCAACCCTGGACCTGGCCAGGCCCCGCCATCCCGGCACCACCATCCACCCAGGAGGTGAACGGACCACTTGGCAGGCTAATGGGAGAAAGAAGTGTCGATGGCTCTCCCCCCGCCAGGTGCCGATCGCCCCCAGCCTCCCCGGGAGCTGGCTCCACCCCCCTGCTGGGTGTCTGGACTCCCTCATCCCGGACCTCCCGACCTCCCAGTGCGAGGGTCCGGACATCAAAGGGCGCCAGACCTATAACTGAGGCAGCCCCAGAGCAGGAGGGCAGTGGTATCCTGGAGTCGAGAGACACCGAGAAGAACTCATCCTTGACGGACTGCTGGCGCTGCCGCAGCCCTGCCTTGTGAACTATCGCCCTGCCTGCTGGCGCTGCCGCGGCCTTCTGCAACCTTCATCCTCGTGGGACCTGCTGGCGCTGCCGCAGCCCTGCCTTGTGAACTATCGCCCTGCCTGCTGGCGCTGCCGCGGCCTTCTGCAACCTTCATCCTCGTGGGACCTGCTGGCGCTGCCGCGGCCCGTTGTAACCGTCATCCTCGTTGGGACCTGCTGGCGCTGCCGCGGCCCGTTGCCATCTACGACCTCTTCGGGACCTGCTGGCGCTGCCGCGGTCCGACCCGTCCAAACACCGAGCTCGAGGATTGTGAGCTACCGCCGTTTCACCTCAGTACCAGTCGGTACCAAGACTGTCCCGCTACCCCCTTTCCCTACTAGAGACTAGAATTGAGAGGATCATCGTGTCCTGACCTCCTTGTATCGTACTACCTTACTTCCAGAACTGCCTATAAAAGGTGTTAATCTGATCTTCGTGTGGTGTCCATCTGTGGGGGGGGGGTTACTTGTCTGTACGATCGCTGGAGACGGCCCTCACCGGAGGCCTCTCCCCTTGTGCTCGGCCGACCCTCCAGGTCCCCGTCTAACACCCGCCATTTTGCCGAACACCATCAAAGTGACTGGGAGAAACTTAGTTTCTATTGCATAGAGCAGGCCCCCAAATTGGAGCGGGGAGGAGACAGAGAAAAGGCCCTACGCATTCTGGAGTCAAAGTGTATCATCAGTCTTAAAACCATGACTCCTTGGGGACTTAATAATAATGAAGAATTATGGGTTCACCTGTGAGATACATGCAATCTGACATATAGTACATTTGGGTTATATTCATCTAATATCCCCTAGAGACAACAACATTACTCTAAACTACATGTCCCTGTCTGATAATCTGTACTGCTGACAGAATTGCCCATTCAGGGCTAAATAACTAAGTACAATAGCAGTTTTGTATTTAATTGGTTAAAACCTATAAGAGATACCAAAAATAGAAAATTCAGATTAACTTACAAAATAACAGGGGGGCGTGGTTACGGCGCCGACCGGGATGGCTGCGTGAGCGAGTTGCTCCGCGCCGCGTCCCGTCTTTCATCCT
This sequence comes from Lissotriton helveticus, assembly GCF_964261635.1. Classification (NCBI taxonomy): domain Eukaryota; kingdom Metazoa; phylum Chordata; class Amphibia; order Caudata; family Salamandridae; genus Lissotriton; species Lissotriton helveticus. The sequence continues at coordinate 832,397,882 of NC_136073.1, read as the reverse complement.
GCCGAACGTTGCCCCGGATCGCCTGGTGACCGGAAATGAGGACCGGAGGGGCCGCTGCCCTACTGGGGAAGGTCTGAGCCCGAGCAGAACCCTGGCTGCTGGGCGCGGGTGGCCGTAGTGCCCAGCTCTCTCCGACGAGCGAACAAAGGCAAGATGGCGGCGCGACCGGCATGATCGCTCCGAAGGCAGAGCGGTGAGGAGCACAAGAGCAGCGGCGGGCGCCTGCGGCGTCCCCGAGCAGCAGTGGTTGGTGCAGTGACCCGTCGGAGCGGGCCCCAGACTGTGGAGACGCTCGGTGGGGCTGTTGGTAGAAAGGTCCCCCCCCTCCCCCCACCCGGACCCTCGATCGCAGCGGGAGCGGCGCCTGGGAGGGCGCTGGGCCGGCAGAGGCACTGTTGAGCTGTGGGGCCGCTCACCAGCCAGCCGACCCGCGGTGGAGACCGACAGCGCACAGAGGCGAGCAGCGGACGGCTGGGGCGCTGTGAGAGTGTCCGCCCGGGGCGCCCGCGCGTCCCGGTTCCAGGGGGGCACGGCGGCGGACCTGGACTTTGCTGGGGGTCCTGCCCGGTGGAGAGCGCAGAATCGCAGACCGGACGACGAGGTGCTGGGTTGCACGTGGTGTGGTGCAGTGACCTGTGTTGCAGGGGGCAGTGTGCTAGGTGTGCCCTGGGACCCACTCCATTGACTGGCGGCCTTTCGGCGGACTCTGCTCCTCCTGGCCGTAGCGAGCTTGGCAGACGCTCTATGGGAAGCTGAGGCGGCTTGGGAGGTACCTCTGGTTCGGATACTGTCGACTGGCCGGGTGTGGGGGCAGTTGGTGCCACGCACTTCCCCTTGCCTGGGGCTTGGTAGACCGCTCTGGCTGGGGCTAAGCGTTCCTGGTGCGCTTAGCCATTCTCCGCGGGGGCGGCCTGAGAGGCTAAATCCCTACACGCAAGATGGCCGCGAAGGGAGATGGCGCCGCCGAATCGCTTGAGAGGGGAAGCCGGGGATCAGCGGATGCGAGTGGCGGCTCCCCAACGGAGGCCTCCACACAGGAACAGAGGCTGAACCTCCGCCTTGATATTATCCTGGCCGCGATCACTGCTACGAGGGATGAGTTGCGCCAGGACATTGCGCAGGTGGCGTCTGGCCTCGGCCTGCTGAGGGCAGACCACTCCAAATTATCTGATCGTGTGAAATCCAATGAACTACTGCTTCAGGAGCTGAAACCGGCGGTGGTCACGGCGGAACATAAACTCGATGACGTTGTTCGTCGACTAACGACTCTGGAGCGCCGCACGGAGGACGCGGAAGGCCGCAACCGCCGGAATAACGTGCGGGTGGTGGGACTACCAGAGAAAATTGAGAAGAACGATGCGATATCCTACTTGGAGGACTGGTTCCGCACAGTGGTGGCGCCGGAGGGCCTCTCCCCCTTCTTCTCCCTGGAAAGAGCGCATAGGGTGCCCGCGAGGCCTCCTCTGGAGGGCCGACCGCCTCGGCCGATGGTGGCCAGACTGCTGCACTATAAAGACCGAGATCTGCTGATCCAAAGGGCGAGAGATCGTGGGCCCTTCCAGGTGGACAACAGTAAGGTGACGATCTTCCCGGACTATACGCAGGAGGTACAGAGGAATAGGGCCTCCTTCTTGCCGGTGAAAAAAGAACTGAGAGAGGAGGGGGTTCAATACTCCTTGCTTTTCCCGGCTAAGCTGCGGGTCATCGTTGATGAGAAGTCGCACTTTTTTCAAACACCTGACGAAGCGTGGTCATGGCTGGAACTATATCGTGCAGGAACGGATCGGGCTCATAGGCCCGCCAGGGAACGAGAACAGCCGCTCAGGGTCAGGAAGTCGCAGCGCATTCGCTCCAGGAATAGGCGCCAACGGGCCGAGCGCGAGGCGCAGATACTTGCAGATCGAAAGAGTGCGCTGGAGGCCACGGCGACCATCACGGGATCACAACGAGATGATGCCTCCAGGGGTTCGGCTTCGGGGGACGACGATGAGGATGAGAAGACCGGCGAGGAAGATTTGGAGGGGGGGGGAGCGCAGGGGCCGGAGGTTACCCCGCAGACATCGGATGGTATCTTTAATGGATGAAGCTCGTGGTTGCTGAACTTTTATCGGGTATGGACGCTCATGCCTTCTTTTGGACTGCCAGGTATGGGGCTGCATTAGCAGCGTGGGACTGTGGGCGCGGGGTGGTTGCTCTGTCGTCCTGGCTCGGGGCTCCACAGCCCTCACCAGACCCTTAAGGTCTTTTGTGGTGTCGACCACAGATTAGTGTGATGTGTTGGGTGTTTGAGGTTTGGAACGGGGCTGAAGCTGGGTTACTAGGCCCTGTCCTGGGGAGGGGAGGAGTGGGAGTTGTGGGGGGTGTTTTAAAAGGGTTGTTCAATTGCTGCAATGCGGGTCACAGTTTTTGGCGAGCGCCACTGTTGGGATTGATGCTCTATGGGGACGTTACCTGATTTGAAATGTGTCACATGGAATGTCCGGGGTATTCGAACTATGGTCAAGCGCCATAAGGTGCATGCCTACTTGGTGAGGCGGGGAGTGCAGATAGCGATGCTTCAAGAGACCCACCTGACGCAGCTGGAGTGTGGGGCGTTGCAGAGGAGGTGGCGGGGTCAGGTGTTCGGCACGACTTATTCGGCGTTCGCCAGAGGGGTGTTAATATGGATCAGGGCGGGCACGCCGTTCCAGGTCACGACTCAGAAGATTGATCCGGAGGGTCGTTATGTGGTAGTGGAGGGGAGGCTGTGTGGTAGGGAGGTGGTGCTGTGTAACATCTATGCCCCCAATGTTGATCAAGCCCATTTCTTTGAGGGATTGTCGCGCTCACTAGCATATTATTTGGCGGGCCCGGTATTGCTGGCGGGGGATTTTAATTCTATTTCGGATGTGCTGTTGGACAGGTCGCACCCACCATTAGCTGACTCACCAGTGCGCAGGCTTGCTACCCATAGGAGGGACTGGCAGGAGAGGTGGGGCTTGGTGGATGTCTGGCGGGCGCAACACCCTGAATCTAGAGATTACTCGTATCACTCTGCCCTGCATGATCTGCATGTTCGACTGGATTCAGTACTCTGTTGCGAGTCTCTAGCGCCGATGGTAACTCATTCTGAGTATCTGGCTAGAACCATCTCGGACCATAACCCTCTGCTGATTTCTGTACAATGGCAGCTGGCGAGGTCGGCGGTCCCTTCATGGAGACTTCGCCCGGAGACGCTGGAGGATCCGGTGTTCTGTGACACGGTCCGACAGGGTATAGACGAATACTTCACGGTTAATGCTGGGTCGACAGAGACTAGAGCGAATGAATGGGACGCGATGAAAGTGGTGGTGAGGGGGATATGTATGGGTCGGTTTCTGACTGTGAGAGGTACAGTGTTGAATGACCTCGCGAAGGCAGAGGCAGTGCTGAGAGGGGTGGAGCAGCGGCGGCCCGAGCGGCCGGAGCTGCAGGATAGCCTGTTGCGTGCTAGGGAGGTGGTGGCGACGGAGACTGAGAGACTGAGGTGTTATGATTATAAGCTGTATGCGGTGAAAGTGCATGACGAGCGGGATAAAGTGGGCACGCTCCTTGCGAAGTTGGCTGATCCGAACCCTAGAGGTTGTCCGGTTATGAGTGTGCGCCAGGAGGATGGGGAGGTGGTCTATTCGCAATCGGTGGTCCTGGGGCGCTTTCGGTCCTACTACGCGAACCTATACACCAGCCACCTCGAAATGAGTGCCGCGGATATAGGCGCTTACTTGGCTCGGATCCCTCTACCGGTGCTAGAGGAGGAGGACGCGCGGGATCTGGGGGGCCCAGTAACTCTAGCGGAAATCAGAGGAGCGATTAGTCATATGGCGCGGAACAAAACCCCTGGGGTGGATGGGTTGCCGATCGAGTTCTACGCCAGATTTAAGGAAGTGTTGGCCCCCAGACTGCAGGTTGTGTATGCGGAGGCGAAACAATTAGGGAGGTTGCCTGACTCTATGACGGAGGCGCTGGTTGTACCCCTGCTGAAGCCGGGCAGGGATGCGTTGGATGTTTCTTCCTTTCGTCCGTTGTCTATGCTGACTGTAGACTATAAGATCTTGAGCCGCATCCTGGCCACCCGGCTCCTCCCACTGATGACCTCTCTGGTGCATAGGGATCAGGCGGGATTCATCCCCTCGAGGAGCACTTCGATGAATATCCGCCGGCTGATTGGGGTTATTGATAGTGCTGCCCTGGCAGATCCAGGCCCGGTAGTGCTGACGGTTGATATTGAGAAGGCGTTTGAGAGTTTGGAATGGGATTTTTTGGATGGTGTGCTGTTGAAGTTCGGAGTTGGGGAGGGGTTCCGGAGTTGGACGAAAGTGCTTTATTCGTCGGCTAAGGCGAGGGTGCGGTTAGGGACATTGGTGTCCTCGGTTTATCCGGTCTGCAGGGGCACGAGGCAGGGTTGCTCGCTGTCTCCGTTGCTCTTTGCTTTAGCAATGGAGCCGCTGGCGGCGCAGGCGAGGCAGGGAATCGTTTTTGAGGGGATTGCGCTGGGGCCCGACTCGCATTATATCTCGCTGTATGCCGACGACTTGCTCTTGTATTTGGCAGACTCTGGGAGGGCTCTTGAGGGTGCAGTGGATGTGCTGGACAGGTTCGGGAGGCTCTCAGGTCTCAAGGTGAACTGGACTAAGACTTGTGTGTTTCCGCTACGGAAGACCACGCTCTGCCCCCAGCTCACGAGGCCGGTAGTGTGGGAGCCCTCTTGTTTTGTTTATTTGGGAGTGCGTATATACCATGACACGGCAGACCTCCTTGAGGGGAATGTGGGGCGCTGCGTTAGGGCGCTACGAGGCAGTATGGACTTTTGGGCCTCTCTCCCGCTCTCTGTACTGGGCCGTGTGGCGCTGCTGAAAATGGTGGCACTCCCGAGGCTCCTTTATTATTTTAGGACACTGCCGGTGTGGATTCCGCAGGGTGTCTTTCGGGAGTTGAGGTCAATGGTGACCGGCTTTCTATGGGGCCGCGGCTGCAGGCGAGTGGCATTGACCACCCTGATGCGACCCAAGTGCGAGGGAGGTGTGGCGGTCCCTGATTATGAGCTATACTATTTGGCAGCGCAGCTCCAGATCCTGACGCAGAATGTGGCCAGAGAGTTCAGGGGACCTGAGGAGGGCCGGGAGGTAGGCATTCGGAGGTATGTCTTGTCATCTATTGTGATGCAACAGAACCTGGCCAGTAGGGACCTCACGATGGAGGAATGGACGCTCAGATTATGTTGGAACAGGTACCTGAAGAGGGTTGGGAAACGCCGACCGTATGCGCCTGAGATTCCGTTAGGAATGCTTACTGCCTTACCGCATGGGGGTGATTGGTCCCAATTGTTAGAGTGGGAGGACCTGGGATTGCAGATGGTGGGTGATCTTTATGTGGACGGGGCGCTGGCCCCGTTCCAGACCTTGCAGGAACAATTCGGACTGCCGAGTGGTACCTTCCTGTTGCATGCGGCGGTTATTACGGCCCTGCAGCGGCATTGGGGGGGCGGATTGACGGAGCCGGAAGTGGCGACGGTGTGCCAATATATAGTGATGGCCGCGGGCACCGTTAAGGCGGTGACCTGCCTCCACAATAGGATGTTGAATGACGGCCTCGCCCCGCTGGCTGAACTGAAATCGCGTTGGGAGACCAGTGTTGGCAGACAAATCCCGGACTCGGTATGGGGTCAGGTGCTCCACAGGACCTGGAAGGGGACGAGGAATGCGAGATTCCAACAGGTGCATTATTTTGTGCTCCATAGGGCATATTTGACCCCGGAGAGGTTGCGGCGACATTTCCAGGTGCTTGATGCCATGTGCCCGCGATGTCTAGAACCTGCGGTGGATTTTGACCATATGCTGTGGGGTTGCCCGAAACTGGGGGACTACTGGTCTGAGATTGGGGACCTCTTGAATACAGTCACAGAGCGGGAGGTAAACTTTGACATGGCCGCATGCCTCCTTCTCTGGTTTCCGCATACTAAAAAGACCAAAGTTACGAGCAAATTCATTGGGTTGGGACTGATATTAGCACAGCGTGAGATCACGTGGCATTGGAAGTCTAAGGAGGGGCCGTCTGCACGGAGGTGGAGGAATGAATTGGTGAGGTGGTCGAGCTGTGAGAGTGTGTTACGAATGCGCCAGGCGATTAGGGCTGGCAACGAGAAATGCTTGGAATTGGCGCGGTCCTGGGAGCTGGTGGTGCAGGCGTTGAGAGACTATCTCACCGAAAGCGAGGACACTGCTTAGTTATACCCTAGGGTTCCGTGTGGCTGCTTGCTTCTCGAAGCTTTCTGATAGTTGTCACCCGGGAGCAGTAAGGAGATGTTGGATCCCGCATTAGCAGCAGTTGGGGGGGGAGGGCATTGGGAGGGTGTTGTATGGAGGAGTGGTTTGCCAACTAGCTGCAGCCTCCTAGAATGGACTGGCCCGGGATAGTACTTAAGGGGCTTTAGTGACATGACATCAGTGGGGCCTGGGCTCTGATGGAGAATGAGGGTTGGTTGTTGTGGGATAAAAGCGGAAACGGAATGTTATAATTGACCTGTGTCCCGAATGGGGCGTACACCGTGGTGCCTCCAGTGTATTGATTTCTTGCGGTGCCGCCCGGCCTCCGGGATGTGGGCCGATCGGCTGTGTACTGTATGATTATTGCACTGTATGATGGGGACTGGTGGTGTACGGGTTGGCTTGTTGGATGTTTTTCTTCCTGTTCTGCAATAAAAATATATTAAAAAAAAAAAACTTACAAAATAACAGAATTGTACGCATTTATGAAATTCACTGTGTTTACATATTGTTTAATGAAAGTTTGGTCTACAATGTTTTTAATTAGCACTATGCACTTTATTCAATGTCACCACTGATAACCACGTATACTTTAATGCAATTTGCATATTACAAGATGGCTCCCATCTTTTTGAATGTCAGCAGCCGTCTTCTATGTCTATGATTATGCTTGACTGGCTAATGGTTTAAAATGGCGACTTGTATTTGGCACAAACGTAACACTGACGAAGCCTGTAAAGGCGAAACGCGTCTGTTTGGGGTGAGGGGGGTCTGGTGTAAATAAATTTTGAAACCGGATACCAGTGTGCCAGCCGTATTCTTTCCGAACCAACGGATGAAAGGAGGAACGTGTAGTAATATATATATATATATATATATATATATATATATATATATATATATATATATATATATATATGAAACAAAGGCCGTGAATGCCGAAACACGTTTGTCAGCATGATGGTTTGGGAAGAATAAAGAATTTGAAAATGAACTTCGGAGTGCGCTGCATACTTTGCTAACGCGGAGTGTTGCTAGGAGGATATATATATATATATGTTCAAGGAACATAGATGTGTAGATAGTGTAATTAGTATAATCTACATATACCTTTGCCATTTTGGCATTGTGGTAGTCAATATACTGCCCTTATCAGATGTTATTACTCATTTCAGACATCTAGTATTTCACATCTTCTGCCAGTAAGCACTGAAAGTGAGCACTGAATGTCCTAATTTAAGACAGGTCTCTGCTACAGTTTTCAGCTTACTCATGTCCTAATTGTGTTTACCACCATAGACACTGGTGAGTGATTGCTTTTCACTGGAACTGCAAAGTCTTATGCTCTATTTGTCTGGAAATGTAGCAGAATGTGTTTTCACAACTAGAGCAAACAACAGAACATACAATTATAATGCACACAAATCAATAATAATGTAATTAAAACATAAAGGAGTACAACAAAACAGTCAAAAAGGGACTACACTAGTCAAAGTACAACAAGCCAATATTATGCTCCAATGATGCAGAGAAATAACACAAAAAAAGAAACAACGCAGCAGCACCGCAAAATGTGACACAACAGATATATACAACTATTCTTGCTACACAGTTACATCTATTGAGACTTTATAATTTGGTGCTAAAAGGTGTTTGCACTAAGCATTGCCTTACTTACCACCAAGGACATGAAATAGTGCTAGTCAAAAATGTTTTGTGATCTGCCCCATGCCTCTTGCATCTTTCATTTATGTTTCTAATAGTTGGTGTGTTCTAGAGGTGAAGAGGTCATGTGACACGGTTGGGCGGGAATGGGATGTTCTAGGAACTGGGCTAGGTAAGGCTTGTTTACGTTTACGTATGAACGCCAAACATGGCGTCTGTGGTGAAGCTCACCCCATTTTAATTGTTCACTTTTAATTATTGGTATTAAGAGACTTCAATGAAACTTATATCTTACCTCAGCCTCACCTCGCCGTGACGATCGAGGAAAATGATCAGGTATTCTCTTGACTTGAACATCTGTGCTTTTCTGATGGATTACTTTTATAAAGTGCCCTCATTAAATAAAGACAACCATATAAGCACTTAATAATAAAGACCCGATCGACCTAGGAGGCAAAGAAAACTTGTCACAGAGATAAGCAATCGTTTCTTTACAAGTCACGCGGGGCACTTTAAGTAAAACATCTTTGGTGTTTTCTAAGTCAAGGCAAATTTTTTAAAACTAGATATATATAGGAGGTTGGAAACCAAGAATTTACACACAGGGGCCCTTGGGCCCCTTGCTTAGACCATTAGTACTTAGGAGATCACCAGCACAGATGTGCCTGTCACATGTGTGCTACAGAGTTATTACCCCCACACTCTATTTATTTCATGCGATTTAGCGCAAATTTTACCCGAAGGTGTCAGAGCGCTTTACAAAAGAACCAGTTGCGTTACATAAGGACTTTGGATGACACGAGTTATATAAGAGATACAAACAGGAAAAATTTGCAAATGTACAAGTTGTAAAGTCACACAACGAAGAGATACACACAGAAAAAAAATTGCAAATGTACAAGTTGTAAAGTCACTCAAGGAAGAGATACAAACGGATAAACTCTAAACTCATAGGAATGGTAGTAATTCCTGGCTCAATGGAGACACCCAAACAGCAGTGACCGTATATGTGCCAAACAGGAGGAACCGAGTTATATTACCCGGGGGTGTCCACAGAAATTCTCTAAGATTTGGAGTAAATGATGGGACCACTAGGGTCTGTCTTCCACAGTGGGAACCATGCCATGAACTGTGATCTTAAATGTGATGGGTGTGGGTTGGAGCGGGTGGGGAACGGGATCGAGATTGTTACACTGCTGTCAAAAACCAATAAAATTTGTTTATAAAAAAAGAAAGCAGTAACGGTATTCCCCATCTAAGTACCAGGCTACAACAAGATTCAATGATTTACTGCACATTCGATGATTCCAGAATTCAAGGATCTACACACAGGATTCGAGTATCCCAGTTTTTAAAAATATATAATTGCATGATTCAAGAATCCTGCAGAATATAAAAGCCACACCCAGGAGGTGTCCCATCTCTTGGCTTTCCTTTCTCTTGATGAGAGGAAGTCTCTGATTATGCTCTGGTCGTCTTCTGTGCTCCTTTGCAATTCCTCAGTGGCTCACCTGTGTTCCTGACTTTCTAGTCGAGATAACCTTTAATCCAGATATTGAGAACTTCTTTTCAGACGTTTTCTGTGTGTGGCATGTCTTAAATTCCATCTTTAGCGTCACCTCTAAGACTTTCCTTGCATCTGTGATTCGACCTCACTGACCACTGTCTTCAGAGGTATAAAGTTAGTAATAGCTAGGGAGTGTAAGATACTACAGCGCAGATTTACAAGCCCCTTGCGACATTTTTACGACCCTGTTGCATCGAGGCAGCAGCGCCGTAAACAATGCGCCACAATGCGACAGATTTACAACGTGATGCATCTAGTGAGATGCGTCACGTTGTAAAGCCCTGTGCTACATTATACCTTCATCAGGTATAATGTATGCAGGGTGGGCGTTTCGTCGCAAGGAAGCCCCGTAAAAGTGACGCAGTGAAATCTACAAGATTTCACTGAGTCACTTTTACGTCCCCGCAGCGTCAAAACCTTACGCCTGCTTGTAGCAGGCGTAAGGAGTGATGCAGCACTATGGGTAAGGGCCGCCCCTGAGCAGTGCTGGAGTTGCATCGTGCTTGCAACACAACTCCAGCACTGGTCACCTTTACGCTGACAGATGCGTCATGCATTTGTCTCTCCTTGTGCCAGGGTGCGCTGCACTGTAAATGTGGCTCATCCACGGTGGCGCAAGGGGTTCCTAACATCACGCAAATTAACTGGCGCATCCCTGCTGATCTGGAGGGATGCGAAAGTTATTGTAAATCTGCCCCTTCGTGTTTGGATTACGGGACTCCTGTGGAGCTCATTTACTGTCTCTTTACTCATGCCTGTCACACCCTAATCGTTGTGCCGTAACAACTGCCTCTCCGTCTGCAGTGTTCAATGCATTTTTCTATGTGAAGTTGTGGAGCATTAACAACTGCTAAAGGAGATCAGAACAAGACCGGTCTCGTAACGGTCCTTTTGGCTCTAGCCACATAAAGCAGCTGTTCCATTGAGGTGTTTATCATCATGCATCGGTTACTAGAGTAAAGCTTGTGTTTCATTTACTGTAGAATGTTACCTTTCATGCAAAAACAACATACATTAAAAACTGTGTGTATTTCAAGTTGCTACAAGAGCAGAAAGTAACAGTTCTGCGTTCTATTCAGTTTGAAAAAGCCATCACTCGTGAGTGACTAGGAACATCCATTTGACAAAACTATCTTTGTGATCATGAACTGACAGGGCCCGATTAAGAAAAGTAATCTGAGACAAAATCCTAACTTTGCAACTTTCGGTATTCACAGAAGCCATTTAGGAGTACTAAAGTTAGGATTTTGTCTCAGTTAAACTTACGTTTGTCTTAAACTTAAGACAAACTTAAGTTTAACTGAGACAAAATACTAACTTTAGTACTCCTAAAGGAGAATTGGGCCCAAAATGCCTCTTGTGTGTCTTTAGGACCAAGAGCAAACGTGGGCGTGTTCAGCACTGTTGATGGAGCTATTGTAGAGTCAAGGGGTCAAACCTATGAAGCTATTGGGTGTTAAAGTCTGTGATGTCACTTCCGCTTCCCCTGGCATTTTGCTGATTGGACATCCATGCCTGAAACCCGATGTTTGTTTCATTCAAACACTGAGTACCTTGAGTACATTGGTTTGCCAAAGAACATAAGAAACAAGAGGATTGGCTAAGATAAAATGTGGCATTGCTCATGCACTGGGCTACCACCTGGTCTTTAAAGCTTAAAATGTGTTCACTGAGTTAGAAGGCAACTCCTTTTGCTGTACCTGTTTGCTCTTTTCTGACTTTCTGTAGTGACAACACCAATCTGGATTTCAAGCCAACACTCGACATACATGATTCCCTTCTTGCCAGCACAGATACAACTGACCAGAGTGGAATGCAAGCAAGCCCAAGGCTCTAACATGACATCAACAAAGGATGCCTTAAAGGCATAACACATCTTCCCCTTTTACAATAGAACAAATGACGACAGCCCTCCCCATTATAAGACAAAAACTAAGGAAAGGGAAGCTTACCACAAAGCTCTAAACACAAAAGAAAAAGAAACTTACTCAAAGCTCAAACATTACACTCTAATCTGTAATCCTAAATCCTTATGTATCACAACTGGTTCTTATGTAAAGCGCTCTGACACCTTCGGGTAATGTTCGCGCTATATAAAATCGCATTAAATAAATAAATAAATTAAATAGACCTGAATCGTACGTGGTTCCCCTCTTGCCAGCACAGATACAACTAACCAGAGTGGAACTAATGCAAGCACATGATATCAACAAAGGATACCTTAAAGACATAACATTCTCCTTACTGCCTGAAGCTCGGCCCCCTGGTCACCACTTTACCGTGTCCAGTCCCGCCTTGGCCAAGCTCTGTAGTCTGTGTATACACGCCATTGGCACGGTTCCTCTCGTCTACACTTTGGACATGATGTCCTTGTACTCTCCAGAGAATCACCCAGCCTAGCCTTCGGCTGAGTCAAGTTTTTTGGCACCTAGCACAGCTCGAGGCCACACGTTGACGTTCCACTCAAGCTGCCTTTGGAAGTTACTAATGTAAATATTTTCAGGGTATCATAGTCGGCATTTCAAACCCTGCGCTCCACCCACAGTATTTTAGAGTCCATTTATTCTCATTTTATAAACACTGGTGTGGAACAAAGTACTGTGCTATATTTATCACTGACCAAGGTTGCCTACAAGCTGGTGTCTGCAGACAACAAAGTATTTGAAAGACAAAAGCACAGACGATTTTTAGACAGTTTTTTAAAGGTTTGGCTCATAGCTTTTTCAATTCAATTACTTTATTCGGATAACATATCCATAAAAGAACAGTTCACACTGCAGCACGAAAAATTACACAAGTTCATATTAATCATAAAACCATATATAAAATTAGTACAATAAAATATCATTCAGAGAGTGCACATCGTGTGCCGGGTACTAACAGCAGTTTTCAGGAAAGCGTCCACATGAAATACCAATTCATCATCTTTCAAATTAACACAGCGACTTTGCGGGTGTTTCGGCGGGACGAAGGTTTTGTGGATGGGCGCCGGCTGTTTTAACACGAACGGCCTACTGGAACACAGTGCCCACATCCTCTTCCCAGGGACCTACAGGACCTCTTGTCCTTTGGAATTCCGTAAAATATTACAGAACATGAAATGAGTTATACACATATTAAGGTTGTGAGACCAACCCTCTCTAATATTTAGGAATCCTGCAAATCCTTGTCCTCATTAATCAAAATTGCACAGTTCAACCCTGACTGTTCCAAGCTGGATGAAAATATATATACCAGCTTGCACATTGGGATACTGAGTCTGGGAAGACGCTTTCCGGACCTTTTTTCTGTACATTCGCTCTAAAAGTGACGAACCACGTTTACAAAAGCCCTGAAGAAGTCCCAGCTTGGGACGAAACGCGTCGGCTGTACGTTGTACTGAAAATTGAAAATAAAGATTACTAGAAGATTATCAACATCTCTTTGAAAAAATTCTTTCTTGTGTTAATATCATTTGCACTTATTTCTTGTTTCTTGTGGTGCACCTTTGCGGTTGTTTCACATCTTTCAAATTAAGTATAACCCTATAAGCGGATTCAAAATTACCATGTAAATGTTTTTTTAAAAAGGTGTTAAAAACCATTTGGTGTACTGTATATAGAACTTGCAAACGAATAATAAATGTAGTGTAATTTGCCCAGTCTGGCCATCACACGGACATGGTATAGAATCGAGATTAGCATAAAAGCCAAGGGAGAAACATAATAAAAAATATCCTTAGACAGAAAAGGAGTCCCAACGGCTCATAGATTTAGTAAGATAACTAACTGACCAACTGATAATTAATGTTCTTAAAAGACAAAAAAATGGCTACAGTTGGTTTCCTGGACTCCCTATCAAGTCTATCCTTGCTATAATGCATATAAAGTGCCAACCGAAGATCTTTTTTACTTACGGTATCTGTCTCATGTGGGCTCTCGAAGATGTGTTCATAACCAACTCTGCTTAAACTCGATCTCACCTCAGCCAGCCATGGGATGTCCATTCCCTTTTCACACTTGAGGCAATCTCTTATAATGTCTCTTGTGAGAGACGCCAATGGGTTTTTCTAAATGGCTATCTAAAATAAAGTAGGCACGCCTTATTATAGTCTTCAATATAGTATAGATTTAATTCACTGTGACAAATATATTGAGACGTAGAGATAGGAGCTCCCAGGAGTTTCTGACAAAACCTATTCTCCTCATACTAGATGCTTCAACTCTTTGAGAAGCCCCATACCTCAGCACCATTGGTTGCCGTAGGTATACACTAAGATATATATTTTTTTTTAAATAGCTAGGATAGCCCTGATCTCCTGGTTTGGGGGAGACTAAGTCCCAAATTGATGGCTTCGGAAAGTTTATTCCTACAGTATACCATATGATCAGACCATGAACCGTTAGCAGTAAAAACCAGCCCCAAGTAGAGAAAAGTGCTAATGCGTTGTAAACTTTGGTAACCCACAGAGATGATGCTTAGGGAGTGCTTCCTTGGCCCACAAGCCATTATAAAAAAAAATGTAATTGGTGCATTGGTCTAAAGAGGCAATAAAATAAACAAGACCTTGCACTAAAAGATGCAAGCCATTAGGTGTGTGACCCATTAATACTGCATCGTCAGTGTATAATAGGGCTGGGAGTATATGACCGTTAACTCTAGGGACATCATTAGTGAGTGCTGTTGGGGATGTGTGTAAGTTGTTAATATATAAGATAAAAAGTCACGAGGCCAAAACACATCCCTGCCTGACCCCTCTACGAACTCTGATGTCATTAGAGACCTCCACACCAGTGTTGATCCTGACCCGAGCATTCAAATCCCTATGCAGATACGCTAAAAAGTTTACTAAAACCTCATCCAGCCCGTATTCCAATAAAATGGCCGATAGTCATGACCGATTACCGTAATCAAAGGCTGAGATCAAGTCCATGAAGGCCAAATATTTGGTGACCGCTGCGCAATAGTATATTTCCCGATTATTAGGTTATGGTTTAGGCATTATGCAATAGTTCCTATCTTACTCCTAAAATCAAGTTGACAGGGTTGTAGGATAGAGTTCTCTTCAGTCCAGATTTTAATCTTATTGTATAGACCTCTCACTAATATTTTCAGGGTGGTATCAATCAGGGAAATAGTTCTGTAATAACATGGTTGTGAGCGGTCACCCTTTTTAAAAATAGGAACGAATAATACTGGTTGACCAGGTGTTTGGTAACGGGGCATTGGTTAGATTATTAAAAACATTTAGCAAAAGCTGGGCTTTTGCTAAATGTCTATGTCTATCTGTTCTATGCTTGATGAGGTCAATAGGTAGCCCATTGGGGCCTGGAGCTTTATTACCTAGGCTCTAGTGTATAGCTTCCTCAACTTTCGAAAGGGATACTGATATCCCTGTAGTGGCTGGGAAATCAAACAAATCTTTGTCATGTGTGGGGGCTGTATATATTATAGATAAGTGAGCTTCCCAAGCCCCGAAGATTATATTACAGCTGATCAGAGTTAATGTTTGTCCCATGGCTCTCATATCGCAGCGGCCCAGAAGATTTTTCCATTCTTTGAACTAGCGGCACTAGCAAGGCATCCGCAAAGTTTACTAAATGGGCTAATTACCTCGGGATTAGGTTCCTGCACTATCAAGCAGGAGTCGATCAGTCTCAGATTTTCTCTGACTACCCTAAGGAACAAATCAGTGCTATTAACCCCTTGCCACGCCAATCTCAGTTTATCTGTTGAAGATACCAAATTCCTAGCACCACATTCTGTTTTATATACATGGGCCTAGGGGATAGTCTCTAAACCGCTTTGATCAGGTTATGGTCGCCGTGGTGTGTAGGAACAACCTCAGTCTTCAATAAAAAGTCCTCTAGACCGGGGGAGATAAATCGACCCCATCATTAGGAGGAAGAGGCTTGGCGCTATATTAACCTTGGGAAGGAGGCCCCCCCTTAATTGGGTGCATGTTTTACAGGAGGATACAACTAAGAGTTCAACAGGTGGACACTTGGCGGTATAAGATGGGCTGTCTATAAGTAAAACATTAGACAAAGGAGTAGATACCCGCACAGTGTCGACATTAAAATGGATTGTCTCTCCCCGATGACTGAGTCTATTCATTACAGTGTCCAAATAGTCCAAAAGCTTCCGTAAAGATGCAAGTTTCATGTCTATAATATCACTTATCCGAGAGCATACAGTGTTGGTAAAAGCTTCCCCAAGATCTAATACGAAGGGTGTGGCTTCAGTCTGAGTACAAATAGAGTGGCTAGTGTGGAAAATTAGTGCGTTTTGGTGAACATTATCTGCGCCATCTTGCCTCTTCCCCTGATGCCACACTTTGTCGTACGCGCCCGCCATTTTAAGATGTCCCGATCAGAACAAACCCTTTTGCATGCCGCTGGCCCCTGACATAGCCCTTTGCCTTCACTAAGCCTGCCCGCTGACCACCCCCTGCTTGCACCTGCCTTGAGTCATAAACCCCTCTTCGGCGCTGCTCTGCCCCCGGCCCTCATCCTGTTCCCAGCGCGACACCTCCCTGCTTTCCTTTCATGATCTCCGGCCCTTAGATGCAAACCCCCTTTTTTCCCCGTGAGCCCGTTTTGTCCTCCCCGTTCCCAAGCCGACACCCAGCTCTGCCGATACCATCCTTGCCCCTCCCCGTACAATAGAAAGCTTCCCCCATCAAAGAATCCCCGGGTTGATCAAAGCCCCCCCCACCCCATGAGATCCGATCAGACTCCCCACATTCCGTGAATCGGCGGATTATCCAGCTGCGCGATGCTCATCACCTGTTGTGACTAGGGTGGGGACTTCAACTGTAAATGTGTGTGGGAACGGGCCCCAAAGGGGGATTCCGGGTATGTCTTTCCGTATATCAAAGCTTTGTCACATGTATGTAAACTGTAATAAAAACCATAAACACTGTATATAAGGGGCCAGGCCTCAAACGTAAGTTAGAGCACCTCAGAACGATACCTTCTGTCCGTTTCGTTGTGTTCTCCTCCGGAGAGAATAAAAAAACCTTGTTTCCTGCTTTCCAGTCTCCAGCGCCTGCCTCTTCATTGATTTAAATAACTAGAGGGTCACAGAGGCAATACCGCCGGGCAAATATCGATTGTCCCCGACCCGATTGAAACTGTTTTTACAATTGGCGTCCCAAGCGTGGGGCCCATCAGCGACTCGTGGATCCAGTGGGAGAGGTCCCGACGACAGAGTGAACGACTGCAACGATCGGGAGAGCTCTTGCCCAATAGACCCTCGTCTGGCAGCCGATCATCCGAACTTCACTAGTTCCGAACAGACCTCTCTCGAGTGATCTACGGTCCTGACTGGGAACCATCAGGAGTGCCGTGAGAAATACGAGAAAAAGAGGACGATCGGGCGCTGGATTCGGAAGACAAGAAACTGTCCACATGGTCCGGGTAAGGTCGTGTTGCCACGACAAGTTGCGAAAGAATTTGTTTTGATTGCTTGATTGTTCAAAATACTAGTATTGCCTTGTTTATTTTTATTTAGAGATTCACTGTCTGCAAACGGAGAAGCAACAGGCTCTCTCTCCCTTTGCAAGCAGTGGAGGATAAGTAGGGTAGCAGCCGTGCTTGTTCTTTTTTCTCCCCCACTCAATAATTGCTTGAAACTGAACTGTTGTTCACAAACTATTGTTTCCTGGAGATTCTCTGTCTGCAAGCAGGGAAGAGACCATCCTTTTTGCAGATAGTGAAAAGGGTAGGTAACGCAGATCTTTGCGGTCCTACTCATTCTCCCCATTGTTATTTTGTTGGTCTATTGGTTTTTTTGGATCCATGAGGTATTCACTGCCTGCAAACAACGTAGAATAGAAATATTCTGTCTAGTCTTTGCACCTAGTGATAAGATAGGCAGTGCTGACTTTTTAGTCCCTCGTTACGAGCCGTCATGTCTGTCTTCTCCCCATTGATAAATAGCCTGTTTAGCCCGGACCGGGTGTTAGAGGTGGACCATATGGCTCCACTAGAAGGCACCCCTAATAAGGACATGTTCATAAACTATGGGTTAGTCACCATAGCTTATAATAAATTATGGCACAGGTATACCGAAGATAGCCAAGACAAACAGTGGCCACTGGCAGGATCCTTTGACCTTGATAAAATAGAAACGTTAGAAATAGCCCTTCGAAATAATAAAACAACGCCAATTATGCTCGACAGTCTCGGTATGTGGCGCAGAGAGGCTACGAGACGACAGAGAAAAGACGAGGATAAACCAAGTAGGGAAATATACCGACAGGACAACCCCAGGACACCGCTACCCACAACTTACAGGTTGAGGGCCTAGCCTTCCGTTGGCTGCAGTCCTTCCTGGCTGAGAGAACACAGAGTGTCCATTTGGCTGATTTTGCAGCAGCCACCCGCAAGGTAGAGTGCGGGGTCCCCCAAGGCTCATCACTCTCCCCTCTTTTGTTTAACCTTTATATTTTCCCTCTCATTTTTATGTTACAGCAACTGGAGGTCACCGTATTTAATTATGCGGATGATCTCCAGTTAATCTTCAATCTATCCCATTCATCTGCATCCGCTTTGAATGTTCAAACCACCATGACCCTTATCCAAGATTGGATGAACTGCAGCCACCTCAAACTCAATCCGGACAAGACTGAACTGGTCTTGACCGGAGGTGGCTGCAGTCCCTGGTCTCCCTCCTTTTGGCCCCCTTCCCTTGGTGTCCCTCCACTCCCGGTTCCTAAAGTGAAGACCCTGGGTATCTTTCTTAACTCCCAGCTCTCGGTTCTCCCTCAAGTTAACTCTGTGGTCTCCTCATCCTTCTTCTCCCTTAGAGTGATTAGGAAGGTCTCCCGCTTCTTTTCCCCCCCTGCCTTAAAAATCATCATGATGGCCATGGTGTTATCTCGGATAGACTATGGCAACATAGTCTATAACGGAGCCCCTGCATATATGATCCACCGTCTGCAACTGGTGCAGAACCAGGCGGCCCGTCTGATCCATGGCCTTCCCAGATATCATCGGGTCACTCCACTACTCAAGACCCTGCATTGGCTCCCGATAAGAGAGCGCGCCCTGTTTAAGCTCGGCTGTCTTACTTATCAAGCCAGAGCGGGCACTGCTCCTAAATTCATCTGCTCTCTTATCAAACCTTACTGCCCAGGCAGAGAACTCCGCTCGGCTCACTTGGCCCTTCTTACCATCCCTCGCTTTAAAAAGCAGAGGTCGGGCGGAGTGAGATTCGCTGTCCTGGCCCCAACGTTTTGGAACTCCCTCCCAATCGCTCTACGCACCTCCCTTTCGTATTCCCTGTTCCGTAAAAATCTTAAAACTTTCCTGTTCACCCAAGCCTTCCCCTAAATCCGTTGCCGCTGCCATCCACTGATCTTTCACTAGCGCCATGAAACCGTTGGGTAAGCGTGCGCTGTAGAAATGTTTTTAAATTCAAATTCAAATCCCCCGACACTATACAAAGGACGACCAGACTTAGGGTCAGACCAATGCGCTTTTTGTAGGTATGTCGGACACTGGAAAGCCCAATGCCCGACTCTACTGAGCGTGAGTAAAGGCAAAGGGCCGACAAGAACGACAGACCGACAGTACGAGAAAAGGCGCGAGACAGAGAAGAACCCGACTTACATAGACGGACCAGACAGAACTACCACGTTTGATTATGCCCGATGGCACAGATTTCGCCAGGAAAATCTCAGCGGCATGATCAAGTTCTCCTAGGTCGGCCAATGTCAAGACGGGAACCCAGCCTCGTTTAAAATTCACAGGCGGAAAGAGATAATCATGACCAATAACTGTTTTTATATTTGTCTTGGGTCTTTGTATGTCGTACTTGTACTGTCCCCCGTCTGAGTTCGTGTGTATGTAATGTACAAATCTGCGTCACCCCTCTACACGTGTTTCCGTGTTACTCGACCCCTGTTAGCAGAAACTTAGCATAAAAGCAACCTGGAAAGAAAGAAACGATAAAACAAAATCCGTAGAACATTAATAAACTTGAACTTTTAATTTAACACAACAAACAAGGAATAATAACGATAAACTGTAGAAAATGGAAGTCAAACAGAACATTCGCCCCCCCCATTCTGGAACCTTCCAAAGTAGGGCAGGGTTACGGCTACGCCCAACCAACGGCAACCCATATAAGGCGAGCCCCGCCGCCAACTCTTGGTCAGGAAATCTTAACGTATGGGGGAGCCGGAGGAGAGGCAGGAGCCCGCAGCCTGGGCATTTGCAGGTAGTCCCGCCACATGTCTCCTTGGCCGGCCGCAACGGGCCTGGAAAGACTAAGGTAGTCCCGCCACATGTCAAGAGGAGAGCGAGGCGCCTCTTCCTTTTCTCTTCCGTCACAGCCGCAGCAGTCCTGGACGGCGGGATGTCCTGCACGTACCTCCACAACAATTTGTCCAAGTTGGGCTGGGAGGGAGAGGCGACGCGGACGAGCCTCCCCCACCTCCACCGGTAGGAGGTTTCCCAGCCCCCAGCCCGGCGCCGAACACCCCCAGTCAGGCGATGGTGCCCATACTTCCACAGCACCGGACACACCATGGTGGCACCCCAGTACTTGCGCAGCACCGAACACACAATGGTGGCACCCCAGTATTTGCGCAGCACCGAACGTACAATGGTGGCACTTGGGGAACACCGGATGTGGAGAGGCCTTCATGCGGGGCGATGAAAAGGAGCGGCATGGAGTGCACTGGGAGAAGGAGACGATGTGAACGAGTCTCCCTCGCCCCCCAGGTGGGGGCATCACAGCTGCACCCCAGCTGAACGTCCCGCTCTCACAAAACAGGGACCTCTTCCTTTCACTCCGAAGGGTCTCTTTCATTCTGGCAAACTCGACGAGAGTGGCCCCTGTAGGGCCTCAAAATGGCGTCTGGATCCGCTGGAAGGCGGGCCCCGGCCACTAGAGTAACTTTGGCCAGCCATACAACTCGAACATTTGTCCCATGGAGCACGAGCCCCCATCTCCGACAGCATCTCCGCAGCCTTGAAGATCATACAAAGGTCCCCGGCGGAGCCTTCGGCCTTTGCAGGTTTCCGGTAAGGGACGGCTGCTTCGATCGCCAACGAAACAAACATGACATTGCCACACCTTCTGTTAGCGTGAATTCTAGAACTGCCGAAAAGGACTCTGGTCCAAACTGCCAGTGATGGAAACATTTCCCCCTGATGCTGCTTCCGGACTGTGCCGGCCCCGCCCAAAATGGCGCTGGTATCAATCGGAACTTACGAACACCTCGTGGTGTTCCTTCGCACTAATATAAACTTGATGTTCTGAGATTTTTGTGATCCTTTGTACACTTGGCTAGAAAAGACAAGGAGAGCTCACTCGACGAACAGTATGAAAAGATCCCCGTTACAAATGTTGATTACGAATATACAATGTATTATATTTTTATAACTAATGTAAACCTCATTTACGATGCATACGTACGGTATGCATATAGGAAATCTGATTACAACTGTTATGATTATGTTTCTAAATTATGAAAATATATGCCCCCAAACCCCCAGCCAATTAATAGACGTTTTAGTCCCTTACAAATGAATGAGTAAAACTTTCCGATGCTTTTACTGTTGCAAACGACACCCCCCCCACTGTACGCACTTTAGCCATTGCCACGACCGACCAAATACGACCACACCCTCCTAATCCATATGCTGAAATGAATTTGCAAAATAAAGTCTTTGAAACTATGAACGGGTATTGCATGCTTTATTTTAAAACAATATGGGATGGGTAGGAAAGTTCTTTTTCTGTGCACCCTACTCTGCTCTCTCTTTAAGGTTAAAGGAAGATGGTTGCCCAGCCCTGGAGGACGGATCGGATCGACAACACGACACTCCGTCTTGAAAGTACGCGACTGACTCATGAACTCTCGCGTAGAGGAAGACCGTGACTTCCAAGGATGGGTAAAACGAATGGTGTAAATGAGGGAATGTAAAAGGAGGGTGAAATGAAATAATGTAAATATTGTAAAGTACAACGTTCCAAAGTAGCAGGGACCCAAGAACCGAAGAACTTTAGAACGCCACGGCGTTGAAAGAGGTTTAAGGATCCCGATAGTGAGATATATCCTTTGACTAGATACCTCGCACTAGGCACCTCTGGTTTCCTTTTTATGTTTCCCCGCACACGCCCTACATGAACACACTACCCCCCCCTCGACTCCGAAAACCATATCCCCGGGGACCCTCCCCCAAGGAGGAAAGACGAGTAAGAGGTAAGTAAAGGACTTATGAATCCATGTATTTGAATGCGCGCGAATGCTGTCTCCCCCACCCCCCTTTTTTCCTCCCTCTGCAGGTTACATCAGAGATTACAGCCAAGGTATGGCGAAGATCTGAGACCTAGCCATGTCTAAATACACGAAACGGACTAGCGCCGCAGGGTGGTGTCTAAGCACGCCTGCAAAACTACTCACGTATCGAACAAACCCGAAAAATTAGCACAACCTGATAAAAAGTGATCACCCTTAAACCAGACCGGACGAATGAACCCACGTTATGTATGATGCGAAACTGTGAGGGAATGTGTGTGTGTGTGACTGAAGCGTTGACCCAACTGGTCAAAGGACCGAGAATGCGAGAAAGTGCGACAAAATGGTACCTCCTTTTTCTTCTTTCCTTTTCTCAAAGCACGTCCCCTCTACCCTGCCTAATGCTCAAACTGCATGATTACAAGATTCTACCGTGGACTCGTGAATACCCTTTACTGTGTAATGCACTAAATAGCCTTTCTTGAATGCACTGCCGCCCTCTCCGTTGCACGTGCACTATTTAGCCTGCCGTTGCACTCTCTCTCTCTCTCTCTCTCTCTCTCTCTCTCTCTCTCTCTCTCTCTCTCTCTATTTTTGCACTACCACTCTCCCGAGTGGTTAGCCCCGAAATTGGCAGATTGCCACCCCTAGCACACCACCTAATTGGCTTCAAATACCGTCAGTATTTGCACAAACATTTGTCTTTAATACAATCACCCTGAGGCCGCGTCATTACCTCTCCTTTTCCGCTAGAAGTCAATGAACCCAGGTTGGGCCGTAAGGGAAAGGACAGGTAAGACGACAGAGGTTCCCTAATCTGGCCCGAAATAAGGGAACTACATGTCAACGGCTCCTATAGTATAACACAAGGACCTCAGAATACGCGACCCTCCCCTCCCCGAATCGTCGCAATACCCAAACCAGAAAAACGATCACCCCCGCTACCTCCCCTGTCTATGTCCCTGGTTGTCTCCCATAAAACCCCTGTCCTTCCTAGTTAAGTAACCGGGCTGTAAAAGGTTACGTAGGACCCAGAATGATGTTTTACAAGGTTAACAGACTAGACCAAGGTAAAGAAATCATCAAAATGAACCCCGCAGTAGTTGAAAAACAGGATGCACCGATAGAAAGGAAATGTTTAGCCATGTTCGTCTCTCAGCAAAATACCTGTGTAGTACCATGTTGACGACTCACTGTACCCTTTTGTAAATGTGAAACTCTAGAGAACGGCATATCTTTGCCAGATTTGTCTCCCGAAGGTGGGTTACCATCAGATGAACTGTCATGCCTGTAATAAATGATTATGAAGGAAAGTCATAGTAAATCCAGCAGGTCCGCCACCGGTCATTCATATGCCAGTTGTGAACGTTAAAAATAACGGACATTTTCATTCTTTGCTTGGAGCTGGGAGAGAAATAGACTTTTTTGATTATTTTCATCCGCAAATTTTTTCTAAAAGACTGTCTTTTCAAACTTGTTTAAGGGTACTGCCGTTGGAGGAGAGAAGGACCGGATGTGGGAGCACGAGGCCTGACTGCAGACTAAGGGACACCTGCGACATTAGCCAAGGCGAGACCACGACTGAAAAGAGCTGCAGGACGAGGCACTGTTTTCGACGGCATGAAAAGAAAGGGTCGACCTGATGCCCCTGCTCGACGTCCAGTGCCTGTCGACAAGTCCCCGCTCTCTGAATTCCGTCACACGCCCGCCTATTTGAAGTCTCTCGTTCCCCTGGTTTGTTCCTAATTTGGCCTTGCTCCATCCCCCTTTTTTTTTCCTCTGACCTACCCTATGGACTGTTTTGAACGCTCTTCTTCCATCGGAACTTTCTGACAATCACCTCAAAAGACACAGGGCGAAAGGGACCTTTCCGACCAGAAACGCGAGGAAAGGGTCGTGCCCTGCAACGCAGAACTTAGAACAGAGCCGGACTTGTAGCTCCACCGCCGGTGCTCAACAGCGCCAACGAAAGACCACAAAGAACAATGAGAACTCGTAAACTTCGAACATTTGACATCCTCAATCACCGTTTTTTTGCCTCATTTCTCTCCCAGCCGCCATTGTATTGAGCCTGCTCCAAACCGAATCTGAAATATGTATTAACCTGCCAGTTCACGTTATGATATGTACTTGCTGCTCGCCGTTTTTTTGTATTTCATTCCTATGACTTTCCTGCTGAACAAATTTATCAAAGTTTATCAAATAGGTGCACCTCCTAAAAACTAGAAACCTCAAAATGTATTGTTTACAACTCTTTTTCTAGGGTTCCTACCGGTCTTCTTTCTCATGCCCACCACAATAGACCCGAGTAGAAAATGAACCAGCAAGATGTCTTGAATATGTTAAAGGGAGAACTGTGGAAAATTAGTGCGTTTTGGTGAACATTATCTGCGCCATCTTGCCTCTTCCCCTGATGCCACACTTTGTCGTACGCGCCCGCCATTTTAAGATGTCCCGATCAGAACAAACCCTTTTGCATGCCGCTGGCCCCTGACATAGCCCTTTGCCTTCACTAAGCCTGCCCGCTGACCACCCCCTGCTTGCACCTGCCTTGAGTCATAAACCCCTCTTCGGCGCTGCTCTGCCCCCGGCCCTCATCCTGTTCCCAGCGCGACACCTCCCTGCTTTCCTTTCATGATCTCCGGCCCTTAGATGCAAACCCCCTTTTTTCCCCGTGAGCCCGTTTTGTCCTCCCCGTTCCCAAGCCGACACCCAGCTCTGCCGATACCATCCTTGCCCCTCCCCGTACAATAGAAAGCTTCCCCCATCAAAGAATCCCCGGGTTGATCAAAGCCCCCCCCACCCCATGAGATCCGATCAGACTCCCCACATTCCGTGAATCGGCGGATTATCCAGCTGCGCGATGCTCATCACCTGTTGTGACTAGGGTGGGGACTTCAACTGTAAATGTGTGTGGGAACGGGCCCCAAAGGGGGATTCCGGGTATGTCTTTCCGTATATCAAAGCTTTGTCACATGTATGTAAACTGTAATAAAAACCATAAACACTGTATATAAGGGGCCAGGCCTCAAACGTAAGTTAGAGCACCTCAGAACGATACCTTCTGTCCGTTTCGTTGTGTTCTCCTCCGGAGAGAATAAAAAAACCTTGTTTCCTGCTTTCCAGTCTCCAGCGCCTGCCTCTTCATTGATTTAAATAACTAGAGGGTCACAGAGGCAATACCGCCGGGCAAATATCGATTGTCCCCGACCCGATTGAAACTGTTTTTACAATAGTCTTTCCACTCTGTGATGGTCTTGAAGGCCTGGCGCTAGATGATGATTGTATCCACGAGGACAGACCACCCGGGATGTATTGGTGTGTGGGGGCCGTTTCCTTTTAGCACTGGCGTAACGAAAAGTGAGGGGCCTCCCTGCACGGTACTTAGGGGGGTCTCCTCCGGGCTCAATCAGGAGCTCTCCCGGCCAAAGTTCAGTGCCAACGGGGCCCCTTGGAGCTAGGGGCCCCCCCGCACCGCGTGGGCTGCGGGGGCCTGTGTTACGTCCCTGCCTTTTAGTACAAGCAGGCTTCCCTGCCATCCTTTTGCGTTTGGTGGCCAAGGCTGGTGCGGTTATCGGAGAACCCTTAATTTGCTGTGTCTCGGGTGGGACAGTCCTTGGAGCACTGGGGGGAACTCCCACTAGGAATAGACCGCTTGAGCTGGTAGAAGACGCCCCATCCGCGTCTAAAATCCAGGAGACAAGCAGTTCGGCTAAACATTTAGAGGTTACTACTCAGGGTGTCAGTCTTATAGCTGAGGATGCCGATCCTGTTGATGGGCGCCCCAATGATCATCCCAAGGAAATCACTTTAACCACTATCTATAATATTTTGATGAGCCATCGCGCTGAAAGCAAAGCAGAGAACCAGCGTACACAGGCTACTTGTTCAAAAGTTAAGAACGCAGTTCGGCGAGCCATTAAGTTATGTACGGAAACTGCTGATAGAGTCACGGAGGCAGAGGTAAGAATTTCTGCTTTGGAAGACGAGACATTTGCGCAAAAACAGGAACTTGATAACATTAAGGCTCATAAAGACGATATTTCTTACAAGCTATCCGGCTTGGAGAACCAGGCTCGTAGAAACAATTTGCGCTTCTTAGGAGTACCCGAGAAAAAAGAGGGGGGTGATGCCAGAGGGTTCATTATCGGGTTATTGAATGATGCTTTTCCAGAACTGACAACTTGGGATTGGTCCAAAGAAGTGCAACGAGCACACAGATTTCCTTTTGTAATAAGAAAGCAGCGTCAAGGACAAGAAGAATATCCTAGGGCAATCCTGGTCTCCTTTAACAATTTTTTGGCCAGGGAAGCTATCTTTTCATTAGCCAAACCTGATAAAAAGGCTGAAGGTATGAATTGTGAATTTTTTGTGAGACCAGACTATTGTCAAGCTACTGTGACTCAACGGTGGCAGTTACGTCAACTTATCCCAGATTTTCAGAAGAAAGGTGCCACCGTATTGCTGCTTCTTTTTTTCAGACGTCAAAGCTAAAGAATATTTGGACTCTTTATGATAATATATGATATAATATAGTAATGTATTACTTTTCTTTTTCTGATCGAATAAGCTGCATTCAATGTATGTTTTTCTATGTATGCTCGCTTAGACGCTTTACTCGAAAAATTAGGTCTCCTTTCTCCTAGGGGGTGTCTCAAGGGTGGAGACATGGCACGCCATTTTTTTCAGGAACTGGATGTTCCTGTGCCTCATATACTGGGGAGGGTGGGGTTCATGGTGGGAGGAGGGTGGGGGGCAGGGTTGGTGGTGGGGGTGTAAGGCAGTGGTAGTTGCTAGTGGTCAGGTTCTCTGGCACAAATTTGTTTCAACTCTGAGATCTTTTTTATCTCTATCCTTCTGGGTATTCAGGAAAGAAGAAATAATGATTACATTTTTTAGATCCACAATTATGTTATAAATGGATAGGAAGATCAAAGTATGTACTTTAAATATTAATGGCCTTAATGACCCCAAAAAAGTAGGAGTTCTACGTAGATTGATTCAGTTGCTAAGTCTTGATATTTTGTATTTACAAGAGACACATATCCCTTGGGATAAGCGAACGCTTTTGAGAAATCTGGGGCTTGAATTACTAGTAACTTCTAAACAAACGGGGGTTAAAAGAGGTATCGCGATTTGTATGAAAAAAGGAGTTGGTAAATGCGTTAGAACTTTAGCGGACAAATGGGGGAGATGGGGTCTGGCAGAACTAGTTGTGGAAGGCCATAAGTTTACTGTTTGTTGTTTATATGGTCCTAATTTGGATGAAGGCGAAATATTTAATACCGTTAGCTCGGAATTGTCAACCTGGCCTCAACCCATAATTTTGTGCGGGGATTTGAATGTCCATGTCGAATCAAATTGTAATATTAGATCTAATTTAAAATATACTGGTCGTAAGACTAGAACTTATAGAGCTTTAAGAGAACTAGCTCTAGAGAACGGATTATTTGATGTGTGGAATAGGTTGCAATCTAATGACTCTGGATATACTTTTTTTTCAATCCCCCATCAGAATTTTGTTCGCGTAGACTATTTTTTTATTTCATCATCATTTATGGAGAATGTGGAGATAGAGCTATTACCACAACTGGTTTCTGATCATAATCCTGTTATACTGGAACTAAGGCTCCCTTTTAAAAGTCCTAAATTGAACTCACAATGGTCCTTTCAAAGAACTCTGTTGCTTGATGAAGAGTACCTTCAATATATGGCCAAAATTATTAAGGACTTTTTCCTCTACAACAATGAGACAGCCTCAGTCCAAGTTGTGTGGGATACTTTTAAATCTGTTGTTAGAGGCGAAACTATTAGTTACTCCAATTTTAAACGAAAGAAAACACAAGCTGAATTTAAGAATAAATTAGTTCAAATTCGGGATGCCGAATTAAATCTAGTCTTAGCACTCAGAAATGGTCAGGGTGCGGATGAGGCTCAGCATCTTTTAACTGTTAAAAGGTCTGTCCTATATTCTTATATAACAGATCAGGTGGCGGTTAAATACAAACAGCACAGGGCTGAGTGTTATGAATATAGTGAGCAAACGGGGAAGATTTTAGCTCGGCGGCTCAGACAGAAAGCTATGCAAAATGAAATAGTCGGAGTTGTAGATTTAGAGGGAGCACTACAAGAGACCAGGGTAGGGATACTGCAAGCGTTCAACTCTTTTTATAAGGCTTTATATAACAAAGATAATAATGAAACTAATACTGCCAGTGCCCCAATGGAATATTTGAATAATATTGATAACACACCACTTTCTGAAGATCATAGAGATTCTTTTACAGCTCCTATCACATGGCAGGAGATTGAAATGGCAATTCTTAGTCTTGCTCCTGGGAAAGCAATGGGGTCAGATCAAATCCCTCTTGAATTTTATCGTACCTTTAGAAATATTCTCAAACCTGAGCTAATTAAAGTCTATCATCAAGCTTTTCAAGGGAATCCACCCGCTTCATGGTCTATGGCTATTATTGTAGTATTTAACAAGAAAGGAAAAGATCCAAAAGAGCTAAGCTCATATCGCCCAATATCTCTCATCACATCAGACAGCAAAGTCTTTTCCAAAATTCTGGCTAACAGATTGAACGATATAATGCCCAACTTAGTGTGTAAGAATCAGCATGGTTTTATTAAGAAGAGAGATACCACAGATCATGTTAGATGCATTATTGCTTTGTTAGACTGGGCACAGGCCACGGAATCCCTGGTCGGGGTCATCCTGTTGGACGCTGAAAAAGCCTTCGACAGGGTTGACTGGGGGTTCCTGTGGTCTGTCCTGGTTTGGAAGGGCTTTCCATCTGAACTTATTACAGCTATTCAGGCGTTGTATTGTAACCCTACGGCAATAATTCGTATTGGCATGGAGATGTCCGACCCTTTTTCGATCAGCAGGGGAACAAGACAAGGCTGTCTTTGTTCTCCACTACTCTTCGCGCTATACATAGAACCATACCTGATTAAACTTATGCGAGACACAAGGATTCCTTCGGTTAAATTGTATCAGTTTGAGCACAACGTCCTTGCCTATGCAGACGATGTCGCCATTGTGACTACTGATGTTGTCTTAGCGCTACCGAAAATTGTAGAACTGGCCCATGAGTTTGGTAGGCTCTCAGGATACAAGCTCAATATCTCAAAAACCCAAATACTACATTCCTCTACTGGTCGACCAGGTGGTGTCGTTCTGGCTTCGACAGCTGCATATCTTGGTGTTACAATCTCTGCGAAGGTAGAGGACATAGTCCGGCTTAATATGGATCCTTTGTTAGTTTCTACTAATAGGACATTAGAGAGACTGAATAATTTGCGTCTATCCCTTGTTGGCCGTACAAACGTTGTGAAAATGCTGATACTTCCAAAGTTTCTTTATTTTTTTCGCACCATACCACTTCTTTTTTCCTCATCAGTTTTTAGTAAAATAGATCGAACTATATCTAGGTTTTTATGGGGTTATCGCCGTACCAGGAGATCCATCAAGTGGTGTGTTCTTCCGAGAGTACGTGGTGGTTTAAGCATCCCTAGTTTCCGACTTTACTATTGGGTTATCACTCTCAAATTGATGGGAATCTTATTATTCCAAGATTACAGTTTAGACGAATCTTTAATACCATCTATATATGAAATGTTGTTGGGAACTGAAGTGCGTCAATGTCTGGTAAAATTTTCAGAACCCAGTTATTATAAAAAAAACAAGTTCAAGATTATGATATCTGTATTTCAGCTATGGAAACAAATTAATAAGAAATTTTATTTCCTATCTAAGTTGAATTACTATACGCCACTATTTGGGAACCCTTTACTACCCGGGATTTTTTCTGATCCTGTCATGCACCGTTGGCACGGTCTACAGATTTGTTCACTTGGGCAGCTATATCAAGATGGATCTTTTGTTTCGTTTGCTGAGTTACAGATGCAATTTGACCTCACTAGAGGCGATTTTTTTAAATTTCTGCAGATTCGCAGTTTTTTAGAATCTAATAATTTACTACACACTGATTTAATGCACATGTCTGACGTTTTGGAGAGTTGTAGGAAGAAAAATAAAATCGGTGTAATTTATCAATTAATGTTAAACAGAATGCCAGATAACTTAGATTTCTATGTGGAGAAATGGCAAAGAAGTTTGGGAATTGAGGGAATTGATATTTCTAGGGCTCTAGAGGTGGGTAATAGGGTTCTAGTTAATGGTTCCCTTAAAAGCCAGCATTTTATGTCTGTCTTTGATCTGTATTATACACCATCAAAAACTAGCAAAATGGAAAGCTCTAAAGGGGACTGGATGCAGCCGTTGCGGGCTTTTTGCCGCTGATTTAAACCACATGCTCTTTAGTTGCCCGAAACTTTTGCAATTTGTGTTTAACCCCTTCGACGCTCATGACGAGCCCAGCTCGTCATGGAGTTTCCATTGATTTCAATGGAAATTGCATGTAATCCCTTCCAGTGCCTTAGCATCCAAGTGGTTAAAGTTCAAGAATTTTTGAATATTGTGTTGAATGTCAATATTATCTTATCACCTGCATTAATAATATTTGGAATTCAAACGGAACTTACCGAGCTATCGGCAGCTGAAGAAGGTTTTCTATTTATTGCAATGGCAGTATTACGATCTTGCATAACCTCCCGCTGGCTTGACACGGATTCGCCAACGTTTTGTCATTGGCAATCTAAACTATTAAATATTTATAGGCTGGAGAATGCCGTTTACAAATTTAAGGGTCGGAAAAGGAAGATCTTTGGCCAAAAATTATGGTCACCGATCGCAACTTGGATATGAGTATTCTGGTTAGTTTTTCTTTTTCTTTTTCTTTCTTTAGGGTGTTTCTTCTTTCTGTAGTCTTATTGTTATGAATAATTGTGCCTTCTTTTGTTATATGTACTGTACGCTATATATGCTGTATAATATATGCAATTTACCACTGCCCAAAAAACTCAATAAAAACATTATTTAAAAAAAAGGAATAGACACATTATTAGAGCCAACCACCGATGCAAGAGGTCACAAGGTGTGATAGTAGGTGCGGCATCAACGTGTAGCCCTCCAGATGCAGAGCCAGTCTGTATTACCTCACTTCCCAAAGACAGTCTATGCTCTGTTAACTCGATCTCATTAGACACGATGTTAACCACCTTCTCCAACAGCTGTCAAGAGTAACAGAGGGTCACGCGGGTGGTGGGCCAGTATGTCTCCCCATAGTAGCTTACTTAGCCAAACTATTACCAATTCAGTTTTTAGGGACAAACACTCACCTCGGACCTCAAAGCCAGCACCTCTGTGTTACTGGAAAGAGACTAGACCCGGCCCAGCCCAGGCTCTGTCGCGCAAGGAGCAGGCGTGCTGAGGAGGAATGGCTGCTAGGCAGGCTGGAGCTTGTGGTCCTGGTCTCCCCTCCGCAAGACAGCTCCTGCACAGCGGGGGCCCAGCCGACAGAAGTATGCACCTCCAGTCGTAAGGAGCGTGCGTGCTGAGGCCGCGACAGCCGCTAGGCAGGCTGGGGTTTGTGGTCTCCCCTCTGCAAGAACGGGCTTTATCTCATTCTCTGGTTTTGCCTTGTGTCATCTCTAGCTGGTTTGCTTTCTCCCAAATATCTGAAATATCACTTTGCAGTACCCTAAAACTCAGCACCCTGGTAGCTTGACTACCCCTAGACTTCTCCCGCACAGTTCATTTTATTTTCTCCCACAGCTAGTTCTCTTATTTGATATTATCTTTGTTGATTTTAGTTCTCTGCCATGCCATTGTTTCCTTCCCCTTTTAGCACCATTTCTTTCTTTCTTTCTTTCTTTCTTTCTTTCTTTCTTTCCTTTCTTCTTTCTCTTAGACGAGTCTCAGTTCCTTTCTACCCTTTGGCTCAGAGTTTTTTTTTTCCTAAATGTGATTTAATTATCCCTAAGGCTAGGGGTTTTTCTGACCCTTGGCTTAGTGTCTTTCCGTCCCTTGACTTCCCCTTGGCTCAGTGTCTTTTCAGCAATAGTTCGGTTTCTTTCTCGCCTGTGACCGGTGTTTTCTCCAGTCTCTTGTCTTACTTTTTAAAAACATTGGTAAATTCATTTTCTTTCCTCGTTTTGTGTTCTTTTCTCCAGTTTTCTGTTCACCTGTACTCAGAAACAGAGCAGGAATATATATTTAATAAAACATCTGTATAACGACTTGTGGTTGCACACCGCCTACCAGCAAAGGGTCCAGATTAGCAGCTCCTAGCTGCTCTACAGCGCCCCCTGCTGACCTTATTTGGTGACTCTCGACCTATGAAATTTTCAATACACACTTATCCTGACACCATTGCATGACAGTGGCCAAGGACTCTTTACTAAAGTAATTGTGAAAAATATACATGTCTGCTCAGTGAAGGAAACGCAAACATTTTATCCTTAAATTGCTGGTCAAGGTGAGGCAGCTGATGGCGGTGGACCACGGGGGTGGAGTCATGACAGCAGTGAACGTATACATTTTTTTTTTAACTCTGCTGTCAATACATTGGCAGCAAGGACACATGTGAAAGTAAATCTGTTCTAATTGACTTAATTGGTCACAAAGAGTCTGTTTTTTTAAGTATCTGATAGAGTTAAGGCTCCTACTGTGGAGATCTTTGTGTGCCCAACAATTTTCAGGAGACAATAATAAGGGTAAGATAACTCTGGTGGTTAATGCACTTTTTGGAGACAGCTTTGTTTTCTTTAGTCACAATTTTGACTCTTAGGGTAGTGTTGAGGGTAATGTGTCTGCTACAAAGCACATCATGTAACAAGCAGACCAGACATTTGTACTTTTAAGAGATATATAAGTGGATTCTGGCTTTTGACTGAGGTCCTTTGGTGACTTGCAAACCTTCTAATATAGCACAGTGAGCTATAAAAAAGAATGAAGGAATTGCATGCAAGCTGTAAGGCGTGTGTATCAAACCTTATTTTTTTCTCAATCTGCCATTATTCTAAGGCTGCAAAAAAGGGCACCTTGGAGTATTAATAAACTCCTGTTGGCACAGAAAACTCTAATGACTGCGATACGTTTCTGAGCCTAACTTTGTGTATCACCCTACAATGCCCACCTAGCATATAATGTCCATTGGTATGAATGATATGTGACTCCTACATTGGAACCGTGATTGTCTTATGTAAAATTTCCTGTAGATTGATTTTAACCCTTGTATGATTTATTGGCTCTGCATAAATATGTGTGTGTGGGAGAAACACAGTGCACTCTGAAACCCTACGTAGGAATGAATAGTGCTATAAAAGAATAAAATAAAAAATAAATTAGTACGTGCTCTTTTATTGTTATTTATTATATTACTCATACAGCCAGATGCAACTGAAAATCTTACAGTGCGTACACATCTCTTACGTACAGGGGTTCAAAAATGTCAAAAACCTGCCTAAAACGGAGATTCTCTTAAGCACCTGTGAAGTGAAAAAAGCTGAGTGACTTTCTTTCCCTCTGTTGCATTGGCATGTAAATGCTATGCTCCAGGTAGCTATGAGCCAGGACAAGACTCCAACACAACGAGGGTTGATGCTTCTTGAAATCAGGCCTTTGGTTTGGGCCTTGTTGGAAGTGAAAAAAAGAACCCCCTCTCGTTCCCTGAAGATGTCTGCCCAAAACAGAAAGCAAACAATGTGAGGGCAAGCTCAACGTGTCCCAGTGTTGCAAAATATAACGGGACACAGTGGCGTAACACGGGCCCCCGCGGTGCAGGGAGCCCCCCAGAACAATACTCTGCCCTGAGAGCTCCTGATTAAATCCAGAACGGGCCCCCTGCTTGGTACATGGCCTGCTTTGTTAGGCCACTGCCGGGACAAAGCAGAATATTTCAGTGCGGCCACCGATCTGATCAAATAACAGATTGCTGGACGGATACCCTCATTTTCTGCACTGGGTATATTCTAAGAACTCTGCCTGGTTCCGTTAACTCCACACTATACTCAATATTTTAAAGTCTTTTTGAGAGTTCAGTGGTCAGGCACAACTTATTACAAATTCTTTAAAATATACATAGAGTTGGCTTTGGTTCCTTCATCAGCATTGACCCCCTCTTACCGCATGCCATTGGCTATATGGTGTATCTTTCCACTTGTGAGAAGTGCAGCCTCTGAAATACTGTAGGGTCTATTTTACAGTGAAAAAGCACACCGAATCATCATACTGTTTGTCTCATTCAGTTCTTTATCTTCCATGGTCATTATGTGGAGGAAGCAATCCTTTTTGCTACTTTTTGCCTGTGCTGTTAAAGCCAATATGTCTGGCTTTAATGTGCTATGCCACATTTGTGCATCCAAAGGATTCAAACAGCCTTTAGAAATAGGTATATTTGCATATGAGACCACGTTGATGCCAGATCTGTTGGCCTTACCAATGCTTGTTCTTGCAAACTCTGCCACCTTACTCGTTGTGTTTGGAACTTTTTGCCTTATTGTGACATCACCTCCATCTCTGTTATATCGGGTAAGGGATAATGATCAATAACAACACACTTATTAAGTTTCCTGAGATCTACGCACAACCTTGCCTCACCACCGTGCCCTAACTTTTCAGAGTTTAACAGGTGTGAAGTGAGGTTAAAGTCTGCATCAATTCAGCATATATTCTTCCAATCCAAACTCTAAAACTCAGGATGTTGTAGTTTCTCTGTGAAATTGTTTACATGTTTTAACTGTCGAAATTTGTGCTGTAAAACTGCCAGGTCAGGTGAAATTTGCACAGAGGTTGTAAGCATGACGGGAGTGTAAACACCTGCTTATGCAACTGATTACAGTCCGCCCACCATCATAACGGTGATGGGACCGCCCGCCACATGTGCAGCGGTCCCACCAGTGCAATTAGGATGCGCCCACCATACTGGCTGGCGCATCCTGGCCTTTTAACATTGTGGACGGTGCTGCTGGCTGCAGCACCATCCGCAATGTCAAAAGGGTATGCACGGCATTTCCCTGCACCGCATGGCTGGCACCACGCGGTGCCGGCCACCTGGTACATGGAACTGGTACCCCCCAAGTGCATCCCCCACACACAGATGGGGCCCTCACCGGGCCCCAAACCAGTCTCCACCTGTCTTTTTTTTTGGCGGGATATCCACGGCAAAAAGACAGACGGAAGGGCATATCATAATCACTACGGCGGTGCCTGCACGGCACCGCTGCCATGTTGCCCTGGTTCCGGGTTCTGTAAGGCGGGCAGAGGAGGACCGCCTTGCAGGACCATGGCGGATGGACTTTCCGCCGCGGAGCCATTGTGATTCCCACCGCCATCCTAATTTGGCAGTGGGAATTTACAGTATGATGGCGGAAGGACCGCCACCGCCGGGCCGGCGGTGGCGGTCCTTCCGCCATCATAATGTGCCCCTTAGTCACTGGGTGGAACGTGGTTGGAAGAACAGATATTGTAAGCTCTAGAGATGGTGTGATGATACCTGATCCGTATGGATACAAATGACAGTTAACTGTTAAGCATCTTCTTAACAAGGAGGGAAAGACAGGGTGGGTGGGATGTGCGTGCATTATATGGTATAAAGATGATTTTGTTGATATAAATTGTGGTGTATGCATACTCCTGATTTGTTATGTATTAAAAAAAGAAAAGAAAAAGAAAAAAAGAGAGATGGTGTAGTGAAAGGGGAGGGTATATGGTACATGGACAGCTTAGGAGCGCATGCAAGCTCTTGTTTTTAACGGGGGTAAACTGTATTTAAAATGTCATATTTTAATACAAATTCTTAAATTCTTTTTTAAGGTAAACAAGTGTGGAGGAAAAGTATTGTAAGAACTACCATCCCCTACTTGAGATGTAGCCTCTAGGTGGGGCTGGGAAGAGACTTTGGGAAATAATTATTCACAGAAGAGCTCCAGCATACATTAAACTTTTGGTTTGTGGTCAAGAAGGAAGCATACGGTGGAATCAAGTCTAGGCAGATGGGTATTAAATATCACTGGCCTTTGTCAACACCAGGACTACTGTCTCCTAAAAACAAATTTGAAATCTTGCACTTATTTTTTTTACACACTTAATTTTTCTTGTTTTTGTTTTTACATTCCAGCTCTGAGTAATTCCCATATGTCCAATGTGGAGCAAATACTTTACCGATCTGAAGTTAGAATTGAAGCATTGCGGTCCACGGAGCGCTGACATGTCGCTTTGGTTTATTTTCCTTTATTCTGCAGTTTAAAGTAGTCTGCATGGCCTTTCCATACGGGAAAATCAATTGGACTGGAAGAAGTCCAGCGGCCTATTAGGTAATGTACTGTGGGATGTGCTGAATTCTGAGTCCATTAAAAGATTATCAATATCTGCAAAGAGGCTTTTAATGTCATTAGGACTTTGGTGTTAATTTTCCGCCTGTGGTATGGACAAAAGGCCTTACAAATCAGTTCGCTTTTATTGACGATATCTGTCCGCTGTTGGCCATCCACGTCGTTCATTGGTTAAGGCAGAATTCTTCCTGGATAAGGGTTTTGTCAGCAGAAATTGGAAAGGGAGCTTATTCAGCTTAGCTATCAACTCACCTTGCTGCCCATCCTCACAGTAAAAAGATACATTTAAAAAAATTATGTTTGAGATACACGATTAACCGCAGCCACAGGTCATTACCCATGTGGCATTGCAGTCCTTCATTTTCTAGCCCACTATGCACCTCTAGACACAGATTAGCCATTTGTAAACCAGTTTTAGCCATGCTTCAGGCCAAGTCCATCTCTAGACAGTCACATAATCAACCCCATTCACCAACCATCCTCTTTCTCAACTTCTTGCCTCACGGGCCCATTTCAGAACCAACATCACTGAATATTTACTTTGTTATTTGTTTATGCTTGTTTTATTATTTTTCTTCAATCCTGTTCCATATAAGTTGAAGCGTGTCTTCTCTGGTTCCATGTACAGTGCACTGCTACCTCAGAGTTGAGTGTGGTATATCATACTCAAGACCGTTTCGGCCTATATGAGACTCATTATTTAAGCCTACCTCTTGGCATCTTTAGTTTTTCTACCTTTTGCTTTGCAGAACTACAGATCATATATAGAGAAACTGACCAACATAAAGGATAATGGTGGGAATAGATGTTGAATGCACCCATTTGACAATTTTTTTTAGCATTGGTAAATTCTTCAACACCACAGACACATTTACCCAGTGTTCAATTATGCAAACAATTGAGTAAATTTCTTGTGAATATTTTTTTCTTACCATATTTGTTCAGATCGATAGAAAAGAAACATTTTACACCCAAGCAACAAAAAAACACATTCATTACACCGGTTGCATAATGAAGAGGGGAAAAATCAATATTTTAAAAGTGCCACAGGAAAAGTGGTGAAAGATTGTCTCTGTTGGAGAGTACTCTAATGGAATGTCCATTCTTGTTACAGCACAGCCCATTGTACACTCATTTTTTTTAAATACATTTTTAAAACCTGCATATTTCTGCTTTTGATATATCTACTTTTCTCTATCTCTCTGCGTGCCACGCTTTTTTTCTCACTCAGTAGCTCGGTGGGCATTGCTTCGTCGGTACCTTAAGATTGGCGCTAGGTAATTCATGTAAGAAGAGCTTCTAGAATCCAATTAATTATATTGTCAGACTCCTGAAAAACAATAAATAAATAACAACTGTTCCTTTAATATATAGTTTTACTTAGTTTATTTTTAAGTATTTAAAAACAATTTATTATTAAAAACAAAAAAATAAGATTTTACTTATTAATTCAATCAATGTTGGTCAAAGCTGTAATATTCATGTTTAACTAATTTACTAAATTTGAGAAAATAAATTGCTTACAAAATGAGACCTTTGTTCAGTTGAAAGTAAATGATGTAAATCGTGTTTTTCAATTGAGCATGGGAATGATACCTTCATGCCTTTCACGCCAGTTAAGTGTACTCTAGAAGCAGATATTCGATTGACTTATTGAGTCTTGAGATTACGTTGCACCGACAATGGTTCAGCAATAAACTCTACCACCTCTCCATCAATCCAAGGCAGTATCAGGAACTGATGGAGAAGGAATAACATATGTGTTCTCCTCTGCTCTGGCACCAATACCAATTAGCAAGTGTTCCCCTCTCATTGGCTGTACCATGAAAAAACGCATTTGCAAAAAAAATAAAAATTTAGTGTGTCATCTTTTCTTAGGCCTTGCTATGCATCTCAAGATTTACTAAGTTATGTGAAAGCGGACGCTGTTGATATGTTCCAGGAAATATCTCTGGAACATCATTATCAATTTCCAATGAGGCTGTTATGACACTGTCTCGAATAAGGGCCGCGCTTTGTTTTTTTACGACAAGTACAAGAATGCAAGAAATTATTTTTCGGACATTTTTTCACTGCTGCAAAATTCCGCCAGTAAAAAAGATTCTCATAAAATGGCGAATCCGTCCGGAAATTCAATTTCTCCACAGTCAGATTTTAAGAAATTCAAGTTTTGGGGGATACATTTGCCCACTACATCTCAGAAACCCACCTGGTAACTCAAGTCAGGTGGCAAGATTTTGTCTCCACCTCATTTCACTCAACACCCTGGAGCACAAGACTCTCTGGACCGCAGTGACCAGCAAAATGGACTGTTTTCTCATGAGGAACGCACATGGACCATTTAAAAAACTGTGTTGTTCGTGCATGTGGAAGAAAAGCCTTCCAGCAGCCAAGAAGGATGGACCCCTGCCTCCCAGGCATGCGGCAAGGCCTTCTTAATAAGAATCCTGGTGGTTAATAAGGCGCGCGCTCTGCACCGGCGGAAGCGCCTCGGTGACCCGGAAGAGCATGCCTTGCAGCAGCAGAAGGCCTCCTCGACCCCTGGCGGTGAGGACTCTTGGCCCTGTGCCGGGGCCCTGCGGGTGTGAGCTTTGACAGATGAGCTCAGGGCGAGAAGAGGGACAGGCCAGGCGGGGAGAAGGCACCCCGAAGACAGGATGATAAAGGGCCGAAGCCGACACTTTGGTTAAAACAGGAACACAGCCAGCCCTTGGAATCTGTTTCAAGTTACTTGAAGGTGAACTATAAAACAGAAAGTGTTACAAACCCGCCTCTCCACCAGTCTCTCGATTTTTTATGTCCTCCATAAATCAGCATCTCTCGTTACTGTATATAAAATCAAAGCAAATGTTCAAGAAAAATCCCTAGGCAATCGATCTATCTAATGTGTGGAAACATTATTATCACATACTAAGAGAAAACGCAGTGTCCAACAGATATCATTAGAAAAATCTTTTTAATCGTACAAACTGACTTAAAATTCGAAATTTGGTCTGTTTTTCTTTTTTGGATGAACATATTCAGTAATGACACATCACATTAAAAACTACAAACTTAACAAATTGAATATTTATACAATACATCGAACAACAGGCAACACCATCTACCCTATAGATATGGTCCATAAATCTAATCCTGTTTAGTATTATCAATGGGTTAGATGAAAACAGATTTGTCAAGACAGTGGTCAGCTAAAAAATGCAAATGGGAAAAACATGGCCACAGGAGCAAGAGAGATATGCAAAGTGCCAATGTACCATAAAAGGCGTATGTACACAGCGCACGTCACCACTGAGCAATCTGGGGGCACTATTGACTTTTGGGTTACAGAGTAGCGTGCTACTCACCGAAAAAACGCTTCAACGCCTCGTCAGTGATAGTGAGTGCTATATAAATGCAATTACAATTACAGATAACCGATTTTTTTTGTTACCCAACTCAAGGATGCTTGATTTATCGACCTGGAAGGATAAACGGCAGAGTGTATCTCCCAGGATTTGAACCTGTTACCATGTAGTTATGTTATGTTATGTTATGTTATGTTAAATTAGCTCTTCTATAGCGCACGGCTACTCGGAGGAGTGTCCCGGCGCTTTGGCGAAGAGTGAAACAAGGAGAGGTACAGCATAACAGTGCTCCAGAGAAGACACCGATTACAGAGTGAAAAGCCAAGTCTTTAGCTCCTTTCTAAAGGCTAACAGATTGGTCATCAGTCTTAAGGATCGAGGGAGATCGTTCCAGCACCGAGGCGCAAGGTACCGAAAGGAGCGACCTCCGATTCGAGAGCGCCTGATGGAAGGAACCACAGCTTTGGCCTCGAAGGCAGACCTGAGAGCTCTTCTGGGGACATAGAAGGCTATCCGCTTACGGAGATAGTTAGGACCAATTCGGTGGAGCGCCTTAAAAGCCAGAGTCAAGGTCTTAAACGTGACTCTCTTGGCAATCGGAAGCCAATGGAGTTGCTCCAAAAGCTCCGAGGCTCGCGCCCTCCGGGGAAGTCCAAAAATGGCTCTGGCCGCCGAGTTCTGCACAACCTGCAGACGGGCCATCAGATATTTAGGAAGGCCCAAATAGAGAGCGTTCACGTAATCGAGGCGTGATCCTATCAGGGCCTGCACCGTAATTCTTTTGTGGTGGAAGGACAGCAAAGGGAGAAATTTCCATAGCATCTTGAGGATGCCGAAACATCTCCCCGTTAGCCCGATGATCTGAGGTCTCAGGGAAAGGTCGACATCGCACAAGAAGCCAAGATTCCTCGCCTTTACTGCAACCGTGCTAGGAGGAGACATATCACACGGCCACCATGACTTCCAGGCCGGGTCGGGAGAACAGCCGAAGAAGAGCAACTCAGACTTGTCAGAGTTGCACTTCAGACTGTGTCCCTGAAACCACTCAAAGACGGCTTCAAGGCATTCCCGAATCCGCCCGCCGTCGAAATCTTCCCCCGTGCCACACGAAAACAAAAGCTGGGTATCATCTGCGTAGGAGATGATCTGGGCACCAAAAGACTCCGCCACCGCCGCAAGAGGGGCCATATAGATATTGAAAAGGGTGGGGCTCAGGATGGACCCCTGAGGAATCCCCACCTCGAGCGGCGGCATTTCGGCGGAGCACGGAGGTGCCCAGACCACTTGCCGGCGGTTGGTCAGAAACGACTTAAACCAATTCAACACCGTCCCACGAAAGCCTATCTCCCAGAGTCTTAAAAGGAGACCGGCGTGGGGCACGGTGTCGAAAGCCGCCGACAAGTCCAGCATGACCAAGATGGCTTTTCCCCCTCCATCCAGTATCTCACGGATGGCATCAGTGATCTCGAGAAGAGCCGTCTCCGTGCTAAAATTAGCACGGAAGCCCGACTGAGAATCGTGCAGAATGTCATTACTCTCTATGAAGGTGGAAATAGAGAGATGCACGTGCTTCTCGATCACTTTAGCCAGCGAGGGGAGGAGGGAGATTGGTCTATAGTTCGCATGTGCCAGGGGGTCTAAAGATGGTTTCTTCAGCAGCGGGAGGATAAGGGCGTGCTTCCAAGCATTAGGTACCTCTCCGGAAGACAGGGAGGCATTAAGCATCGGATTGAGCAGACTGTTAACTGCCGGTGCAATTTTCCCCAAGCACTTAGCAGGGCAGGGGTCAAGCGGCGAGCCCGATTTAAGCCGAGAGAGCAGATTCAAAGAGGAAGCATGGGAGATAGAAGGAAAGTTCCAGAGCAAAGGACCCGCCCCCTCTGCAGCTGAAGGCCTAGGTGCTGGGGGGTCGACCAAAGGAGAAGGTGCCGGAAAAGAACCCTGGATGAGTTTGATTTTATTGGTAAAAAATTCACCAAGTTGGCTGATCCAGGCTGCACTATGAGCATGAGTAGGTGTGCCGGATGCAGGTGACACAAATTCCCGCACAACTTTAAAAATTTCCTTGCTCATGCATTCGGCGGCGTCAATTCTGCGCTCTAAGTACACCTTTTTTGCCTCAAAGATGTGCTTATGATAAACACAGATAAGCTCCTTATATTTGCTCCTATCTTCGTGATCATATCTCCGTCGCCAAGCCCTTTCAGCCCTCTTACAGTCTTGACGCATTGTGGCCAAGAGTGGAGTAAACCAAGGGGCCGATATCTGTCGACCCGCAGCCTTACTCGGCTTGCCTGGGGCAAACTCCTCCAGTCTCAAGGACAGCCATTTCTGAAACAGTTCCAGGTCCTGCTCCAGGAAACCTGTGAGCTGACAGGGATAACGACCGAGAGCATCGGCTAACATGTCCGCCATGACTCGATG
Organism: Lissotriton helveticus; assembly: GCF_964261635.1. NCBI lineage: Eukaryota > Metazoa > Chordata > Amphibia > Caudata > Salamandridae > Lissotriton > Lissotriton helveticus. Next base: position 832,356,119 of record NC_136073.1, on the reverse strand, counting down.
GAAAGGTCGGGACAGTCTTGTTGCGCCACTCACCCCTCTGGAGCCAGATGTGACTGCAGCTAAGATGCAGAATTTGATCAGATAATGGTCAGTCCACAGGACTGGCATAGGAGAAAATGCCTCTATAATCCTAGTGGAAAAAATCTGGTCCAACACATGGCCTTTAACATGAGTAGGACTAGTCACATAAGGGATCATCCCAAATGGACACACAATGTCGGAAAGCTTGATGGTATCAGCGTCTAAAGGCTTATCCATGTGTAGATTAAAGTCTCCCAGAAGGATACAGTGCTCAGATCTGAGGCACGGCACAGAAAGAGCAGCCTGCAGGTCATCGAAAAAGGTGCCCAGCGGGCCAGGAGCCCTGTAGATAATGATCCCTGAACAGGTTTGGCGGGGAGACAATTTAAGGGTGAAACCAAGGGCCTCACAACCAGCAATGGTCTCCACCGCAAAAGTCAGGCAGGGGATGCCGTTATCCACTATAATTGCTACTCCACCACCCCTGCCGTTATTTCTATCTCTCCTAAAGATGGTATAATTTGGAGGGATAGCAGCGGCAACATCGGGGGCGGAGCTATCACTCAGCCATGTCTCAGTGAGAAACAGACACAAGATTTTAGAGTCTGTTAGCAAATTCCAGATGTCTGTGGAATGCTTGCTGAGTGATCTGGTGTTGAGCAGATAACAGGGGTACTTGGGGGAATGACATCCGGCAGCACCATCTTCCTTAGGGAGTAAATTCCATCCACAGCCCGAACAGCCCCTCCTAAGCGACCGACCGCCCGGGAAGACATAGTGGCAAGCAGGCGCAGAATGCCTGAGCGCAGATAACTCACTAGCTGAATAGTATAACATAACTGTAAGTGTCAGAGACAGTGCTGACACACAATATATAAAAACACCAAACAAGATAAAAAGCCTACCACCCCGCCTCGCCGCCCTCCGAGACGCTGACGAGCGCAGACGGGCAGGACTCTGGCACGACTCAGGCACAGAGAAGGCACGCCCGCTGCGCGCCATAAGGCGAGCTTTAAATAGGCAGCTCCCCCAGTCCACGAGCGTGAGGACGCTCAAAGATGGCGCTCAGAGATACACTCTAATCATGAGCAATAGTGCTCTGGCTAGCACGTTTTGCCCCAACCTGTTACTGGATAAAGCATATCCTTATAGAAGACCCCTCACTCACCAACCTGGTTGGTGACATGCTTCATCATCGGGGTCCCACCCCATAGGCCGAGTGCCTACAGGGTGTGCTACGACACCTGATTACAGTGGAGCTGGTTTCGTTTTTATGTGTACAAGACTATCAAAGTTGTGTATTAAAAAGGGCCAACACTACTCACTTCAAGATTTATTCTTGAGCGCTTGAACCCTTATTAAAACTAAAGTGTGGCACCTTTGCCTAATTAGGAAGGCTTCGGTGTCAGAAGTCGTGTTAAAATATATAAAAATAGCAAAAGTGTGCTATGTGAATGTGAATATACAAAATTAATATTTAAAAAGGTCTACATGTTTCAACCCAAACATGGATTTCAAGGGTTTTCGTCAGGACCGTAGGTGATTTGAACTGGGTGGTCCGCCCGCGCTAAGGAGCGTCCTGCCCTAGTTCAATTAAGAGATCTTAAATAGGGATCTCGTGAAAAAAAGTGCGTTTGTTCAATTTTTTGAAAAAACCTGCAAAAACAGGGAAACAAAGAACAGGAGGGGTCACACACAGGGGTAGACAAAATAGATTGTACCACATATAACATAGACATTCAGGGTTATTCGGACAATCATAATATCCACGTGTGGAATCATACCAGTATGTCACTTGAGTGGTTGTTAACATATCTATTGCGTGTGTGGCAACAGAATTGTAGTGAAAAAATGGCCGGAAAGTGCCTTTTGATTAAAGGGCAGGCGCCAAATGAGGGGTGTCGATATGATTTGGCGTCTGGGATACGTGGAAAAAAGGGGTCGGTAAATGGGAGAGTGACCTGTTAGCGTGCTGCGCTGTGAACGGCTGTCGAGACAACTGTGACTCGTCGTGAAAAGCCGTCTCAATGATATTATAGTAGCTGGTTGTTTGGTGCTTACGCTTAAAAGCGAGACTCTCGCTTCATGGGCACCAGCGTAACCAAGTAGACAGGATTCCGTCTCCTGTAAGTGAAAAACAAGTTTCCAATGTCAGCGCTATTGATAAAGCGCATTGACAATCGAGTTGTCCCAAGACAGAGTAGTAAATACTACAAGCGATCGTTTCCGCTTAGCGGTCCCTCAAAGTGTACTTACTTGTCGCTTCTGCTCATCAGACCGATAAACCTACTTGGTTCTTGCTCGGCGTGCCCCGTGGAGTGTCTCCGGTGCCTGTTTGCCGGTAATGTGAACACTTCCTTGTTGGGCGTGGCCGGGTCACGTCTGGTGAGCACGTGGTAAGATGTTGGCCAATCAGAATTTTTAGTGAACATTGTTGTAGGACTGGCCTAGGTAAAGCAATGTGTACATTGCTATGGTAACAGTGCAGTGATCACGAGCGGACAGCGCTCGAGTCTACTGAGCCATGGTTCAGGTATATTTGTTAACATTTTCCTAAGCAAATATATGGGAGACAAAGGCAATATTTACAAATGGTTGTTATACAGAGAATACTTTCAGAATACGAGAAAAATCGCCCTTTCTACGGGGACTTTGGTAAAACAGGATGGTTATGTGAGAACTCCGTCTGGTGAGGTCTAGACTGATATATTCCCTTATGTCAGCACATTGTTCCACGGAATATTGTCGTTTAAACCGGTTTTGTGCGTGGAAAGTCGATAGACCCACCTTTGTTCCTTCTCATATAGGCGTTTGTCTAGGTTTGCGCCTGGTTGTACTTGTTCAATTATTGTCCATTTTATGTCATCTGCAGTGTGACCCTGCGACAAAAAATGTTCCGTAAGTTTTGTATTTGTCTTCTTGCACCTAATGGTGCTTCTGTGCTCTCCTATGCGGAGTTTTATTTTTCTACTGGTCATTCCTACATAATGTAATTCGCATGGGCATGTCAGTCTGTAGATGACATTCTCGCTGTTGCTATTAGTCTGTCCTCTAATTGTCCATACCTTGTTTGGTTCCAACAGTAGTGTTTTTGTATTTGTTGTAAAAGGACAGACACTGCAACTTCCGCATTTGTAGTGACCAGTTACCTTGGGTAGACCCCATAGGTTAGTTTGTGTTTCTTTCTTCGGTTGTACTACAAGAGGTCTGGTGTTTACTACGGCATCCTTTATGCTTCGCGCTCTCCTGAAGGAGAATAACGGCTTGTTCCATCTCAGGTTTCCTGTATTCAGAATATTCCAGTGTTTTTTTACTATTCTTGACACATCATTGGATATAGTGTTATATGTTGTCACACATGTTAAAGGGATCTCTTCCGGGATCCTTTCCTTTGGTTCCAAAAGCGCTGCGCGAGGCTGATTTCGGGCTCGCTTCTGGCTCTTCTGGAGGATTCTGTTTGGGTAACCACGGTTTTGGAGTTTCTGAGAAAGATCTTTGGTTTGACTCTTATAGTCATCCAGTTCGCTACAGTTCCTACGGATCCTCAGGTATTGCCCGTATGGTAGGTTTTCACGTAGGGGTCTGGGGTGGAAGCTTTCGAAACGAAGGAGATTATTTTTGGCAGTAGGTTTGTAATGGGTAATAGTAGTCAGTTTCCCATCTTTTTTTGTGATTTTTACATCTAGGAAGACCAAAGTGTCACTGTTTTTTTCATATGTAAACTTTAGGTGATTGTCTCGAGTGTTTATCCAATTGAAAAAGGAGGTTAGTGATTCCTCTGAGCCTTTCCAAATGGTTAGCACATCGTCGATGTACCGGCGCCATATTAGCAGATTGGAGCTATAGGGGTTTGTGTCGCTAAGAATGTATTTTTCTTCAAAGTCAAAAACATACAGACCCGCTATGCTCGGAGCAAAAGAACTGCCCATGGATGTCCCACCCGTCTGTAGGAATATTTGGCCCTCGAACTCAAAATAATTCCTTTTCAGTGCTAGCCTAGCACACTCGAGAATGAATTTTTTGGGGGTTCGCGATGTCCATGTTTCTTTCTCTAGAGCTCTTTCTAGTACTTCCAGCGTAGCATCTTGAGGGATGCTGGTGTACAAGCTCTCGATGTCAAAACTCACCAGGATGGTGTCATTATCCACAGTGAGTTGATCGAGAATTTGTAAGAGACTCTTTGTATCCTGTAAGTATGTGCTGGTTCTCTGTACCATGGCTTTGAAAAAAACATCGCAAAATTGTGATAGTGGTTCGAGAACTGATCCCAAACCAGAGACAATTGGTCTACCTGGCGGTGGTGTTCGGTTTTTGTGTATTTTAGGGAGGGTATAGAAATAGGGGATTTTCCCTTCGCTGTTGCAGAGGAAATTTGCCTCCTGTTTAGATATATATCCCTCTGTTTCTCCATATTCCACTAGCGATGTTATCTCGCTTTTCAAATCCTCAGTCGGATCCACTGGTAGTCTCCGATAGCTATTGTCATCTGCTAGAAGTCGAAGACATTCGGTTTGGTAAGCTGTGCGATCTTGCACAACAATTCCTCCACCCTTATCTGCAGGTTTTATCACAATTGTGTCACAGTTCCGCAGGGTGTCGAGGGCAACCCTTTCCTGATTAGTCAGGTTCATGAATTGTTTCTTGAAGCCTTCCTAATTAGGCAAAGGTGCCACACTTTAGTTTTAATAAGGGTTCAAGCGCTCAAGAATAAATCTTGAAGTGAGTAGTGTTGGCCCTTTTTAATACACAACTTTGATAGTCTTGTACACATAAAAACGAAACCAGCTCCACTGTAATCAGGTGTCGTAGCACACCCTGTAGGCACTCGGCCTATGGGGTGGGACCCCGATGATGAAGCATGTCACCAACCAGGTTGGTGAGTGAGGGGTCTTCTATAAGGATATGCTTTATCCAGTAACAGGTTGGGGCAAAACGTGCTAGCCAGAGCACTATTGCTCATGATTAGAGAGTTACTTCTCTCTCTACCCACGAGGGGTTACTCCTCTATTGTTTTTTCAGATTAATTGGGGGACCAGGAGTTCCCGCCTCACATAGTGCCTAGCATTATTAATTTCCCTCCCTCTCTCCATTGTTGTGAAGAGCTCAGAGATACACACCACTCCAAGATGGCGCTCCCCGCCCTCTGCCTCCCCGGAACCGGACCCGCTCAACAGCGGTGGGTTTCCAAACAATTAGAGTGCGGGTGAGTGGCCAGTGACCCTGAGATTAAAACCAGGGGGAAGAGAAAATAAAATTAAAGTAAATAAAAAACGGGAAGTTAAAATCCAAAGTAGCGCTGAGAGAGCGCGCGTGGGCTGCAGCAAAGCGCTGCTGCAATCCTGACCTCAGGTCCAATTCGCCAGGCTGACACTAAGGCGGCTCCGCCTTAAATAGGCAGCTCCCCCAGTCCACGAGCGTGAGGACGCTCAAAGATGGCGCTCAGAGATACACACCACTCCAAGATGGCGCTCCCCGCCCTCTGCCTCCCCGGAACCGGACCCGCTCAACAGCGGTGGGTTTCCAAACAATTAGAGTGCGGGTGAGTGGCCAGTGACCCTGAGATTAAAACCAGGGGGAAGAGAAAATAAAATTAAAGTAAATAAAAAACGGGAAGTTAAAATCCAAAGTAGCGCTGAGAGAGCGCGCGTGGGCTGCAGCAAAGCGCTGCTGCAATCCTGACCTCAGGTCCAATTCGCCAGGCTGACACTAAGGCGGCTCCGCCTTAAATAGGCAGCTCCCCCAGTCCACGAGCGTGAGGACGCTCAAAGATGGCGCTCAGAGATACACACCACTCCAAGATGGCGCTCCCCGCCCTCTGCCTCCCCGGAACCGGACCCGCTCAACAGCGGTGGGTTTCCAAACAATTAGAGTGCGGGTGAGTGGCCAGTGACCCTGAAATTAAAACCAGGGGAAGAGAAAATAAAATTAAAGTAAAGTAGTGAATCACAGCATCGATGCATTAGTCACTGAACCATTAGACAGAGATTCTGTATATTTCTGGTGCATAGCTGCATGCCTAAAAAACACATTTTCTTAAAATAGGCGATAAATATCATCTTAAAATTTGTTAAAACCAACTATTCCATAAGCATAAACACAACATGGGAGGCTCATGGTAGCATATAGTGACCATCTAATTCTGGTCATTTCAGACACTGACACCAGTCACGGCCTTTTCAAATCATTGTTTTAAGGCAGAGGTCTTCAAACTGTGGGGGTTGCCCCCTTGGGGGCCCATGTCTGTGTTGCCAGGGGGAAGCAAATGTCTTTGTAATTATTTGTAAATGAAGATGGCCTGGAAGAGTGACTTTCTCTTTTTAAGTGTTTCCGGGCTCTATTCATCTACATCAAGCAGTTAAAGTGCACAGAAATGTATGCCAACTGTAGTTCTTGGCGCCTTGGTGGCGCGGTCAAAGACATGGCTAAGTGGCTAAAAAGAACAAAATGTTCTATAAATATTTGTATTCACCTTTAGCCATCTGATGTAAAATGATGCACATACCGTAAATGAAAAATAAATGCAAATTAAACTAATCGTTAGGAACACATTCTTTCATGTTCTTTCAAATTAATTCGGCAAAAAAAGCCAAAATATGTAGCTTACTGTGGCTCTTCTTGGAATAGTATTACTTCATTGTTTTGTCAGTTTTACACATGCTAACACTGTCTGGGCTAAGGTTTCTCCTCATTAGTACCAGTTTAGCACTCAAATACACCAATAAGCAACAGAAAGGTGACCAGTCAAACTTTGCACTGGCTCTTCCACTGCATGGCAACATGTATTGTTGCATTTTGAGTAACTTTTTATCCGTTTGAGCTAGAAACACGTTTTAAAAATTAAAATCTGCAGACTATACAGACTATACAGCAGATGGTGAATTATGTGGCAAATCCATAATTACGGGGAGATTTCTGCAGCTGCAAAATTGCTTATTTTCCAGTGGTCCTGAGTATAAGGTAGGCTGCCCAAAAGTATTTAGTGTTTGGAATTAAAAAAAAGTGCTTTCCAAGAATACCTTTTAGTAATAAATAGTACATTGTACATAGTGCAAACATTTTTATAAGCCCTATTAAAGGGCGCTTTGCGAATATTAACACAGCTAAATCCCCCTCAAAAAGAATACATCTTTGTCACATGAAGCTTTAAGTGACTATATAAATTAAAGCCTGCATCAATTCCAAGCAGCCATAACATTTGATGATTAACCAGTTGCACACATTTACCTTTCTTTCAGATAGCAAGTACCCTGGTGAGAAGGCACGTTTCTTCTTTAGGTCTCTGCCCATGGATAATGTCCAAGAGATTGCCCAGAGGAGAGAGTGCTATGTGGGGGGCTATTTATTTCATTTCCAAATGGACAGACACAGCTTCCTCAGGGAGATCCCCTGAGGAAGGTGGATGTTTTTTTTAATGGCCATCACAGCCATCAGTGCATCAGGTGCAGTGACACTGGGGCAATGCTATGAGGGACCACTGCATTTAAATTATGGCTGTGTTACTAGCAAAAAGATGGCTGGGAACCCTACTTTGCTTTTCGCATTATGGCCCAGGCAACCTTGCTGCACAGGGAAGACGTCCAAAGCAACAGGGGGCGAGTGTGCACGCCCCCCCTATTTTAATTTTACATGGAGGAAGACAGCCGGCATTGGGACTCAGCCTAGGAATGATGGCCAGTGGAATGGGTAGAGTTGTAGGTATCATTTCTTCAGCATGCGCAGTTTCACAGGGGCCCAGAGGTGAGGTGTGAGGAGCCTTCTAAACCCCAATTAGTATGGCTTTAATATCCTTCCTTGCTTACGTTAGGACCCATGGCACCACTGCTGTGCCAGTGTCGATTTGGGCCTAGGACCAATGGCTTAATAGAGAGGAAAAATTGAAGCAGGGGAGACAGCTTAGCTTAGGCCTCAGAGAGATGGAAGAGTGGAGAATGGGGCAAGATGGAGGCAAGTGTCTTCAACAAGGGGAGAGGAGACAGCCCTCTTCTCCAGACAGGTTCTCTAATGGCCGAAGCAGGTGCAATTGCACCAGGGCCAAGAGTTTGCGAGGCCCACCACATAACAATTATGACTGCCTTAACTTATAAAAGAGGCCTGGAGACCAATTTTCCTTGCCAGCCTTAAGGAAGCTTGTCTCCTTTCTGGTGAAGAATTGGCTTGGTAGTTTGGTCTGCCCTGTTCCCATGATGCACTGGGCCAGGGACAGACTAATTTGCATATAGCCAGGTTCTGAGCTGGGATGGGGCAGTGAGCTAAATAACGGTGATGGATCAAGCCCTGATCTTTGGACTGGGTAAGAGTGGTCTGCTTAATTCAGACACTCTGTTCATCACCACCCCCCTTTCTGAATCGTTTTTGGCCACTATAGGTGTGGCAGGGTATACTCAGACATGAGTCCCTTGCTCACTGCTCCATCAGGATTCAAGCAAGCCGGGCCGACGACGGCTGAAATGCCAGAAACCGGTCCCCGGAAGCTTGTCTCCTTTCTGGTGAAGAATTGGCTTGGTAGTTTGGTCTGCCCTGTTCCCATGATGCACTGGGCCAGGGTCAGACTAATTTGCATATAGCCAGGTTCTGAGCTGGGATGGGGCAGTGAGCTAAATAACGGTGATGGATCAAGCCCTGATCTTTGGACTGGGTAAGAGTGGTCTGCTTAATTCAGACACTCTGTTCATCACCACCCCCCCTTTCTGAATCGTTTTTGGCCACTATAGGTGTGGCAGGGTATACTCAGACATGAGTCCCTTGCTCACTGCTCCATCAGGATTCAAGCAAGCCGGGCCGACGACGGCTGAAATACCAGAAACCGGTCCCCGGAAGCTTGTCTCCTTTCTGGTGAAGAATTGGCTTGGTAGTTTGGTCTGCCCTGTTCCCATGATGCACTGGGCCAGGGACAGACTAATTTGCATATAGCCAGGTTCTGAGCTGGGATGGGGCAGTGAGCTAAATAACGGTGATGGATCAAGCCCTGATCTTTGGACTGGGTAAGAGTGGTCTGCTTAATTCAGACACTCTGTTCATCACCACCCCCCTTTCTGAATCGTTTTTAGCCACTATAGGTGTGGCAGGGTATACTCAGACATGAGTCCCTTGCTCACTGCTCCATCAGGATTCAAGCAAGCCGGGCCGACGGCGGCTGAAATGCCAGAAACCGGTCCCCGGAAGCTTGTCTCCTTTCTGGTGAAGAATTGGCTTGGTAGTTTGGTCTGCCCTGTTCCCATGATGCACTGGGCCAGGGACAGACTAATTTGCATATAGCCAGGTTCTGAGCTGGGATGGGGCAGTGAGCTAAATAACGGTGATGGATCAAGCCCTGATCTTTGGACTGGGTAAGAGTGGTCTGCTTAATTCAGACACTCTGTTCATCACCACCCCCCTTTCTGAATCGTTTTTGGCCAATATAGGTGTGGCAGGGTATACTCAGACATGAGTCCCTTGCTCACTGCTCCATCAGGATTCAAGCAAGCCGGGCCGACGACGGCTGAAATGCCAGAAACCGGTCCCCGGAAGCTTGTCTCCTTTCTGGTGAAGAATTGGCTTGGTAGTTTGGTCTGCCCTGTTCCCATGATGCACTGGGCCAGGGACAGACTAATTTGCATATAGCCAGGTTCTGAGCTGGGATGGGGCAGTGAGCTAAATAACGGTGATGGATCAAGCCCTGATCTTTGGACTGGGTAAGAGTGGTCTGCTTAATTCAGACACTCTGTTCATCACCACCCCCCTTTCTGAATAGCCTTAAGGACGAGGGCACCCTTTGAAGAACCGGATCAATCAGGACCGGCGGCGTCAGGGACACGCCCGATGTCTTCGGATTCCCCTGTCCAGCAAACAGAGACACGGAATGCTTCTAGGTGGCGTCAGAGATCAAATTTATTGGCTGCAGCCAGTAACAGAAGTCCTAGAAGTCATCACGTTATGAGTTCTCAGGAGACTGCTCAACTTTACAAAGCAAGTCATCCCTTTTTATGCAAAACATTGTGCTTCAGGCAAACATTCCTAGTTTACAGTTCAACCAATCACATGTTTCCACAGCAATAAGTATTGCATAACGACAAACCCATTTTACAGTTGTCCGGCCCATGATCAATCACTGAACAAACCCAACATTTTCTTTAGACAAGCCGGACAAAACCCATCATAAAAGGACCACAACCCATATCATAAATAGACCATAAAAGTAGGAACAGAAAACAGATAGAAGTAAGATAAGGCTTGTTTGTGTGCAATAGAATTTTTACGACGTCCTGTGCTCTGATCCTTAATCTAGATCAGCTAAAGGGCAGGAACTGGTTCAACAAGGTCAGCTTCAGGCAACAGGGTCAGTTCACTCAGGTCAAACAGAAGTCTGCAGCTAAGGTATACGTGTACTTAAAAAGACCAGTTCATCCACAGTCATCGGCCTATGGGCAACCACAAAATGGCTGCCACACACAAAAATGGAACCCAAGGGTTCAAAACGAAATCCCTAAATACTTAGTGAATCCATCGGTCTAACATGACGAAAACATTCATACTTGCCAAACTAACTAGTTACGGTTCGCTAATATCGAATTCGTAACAAAACCATGCCATTTATAAAACGGGTTCAGAATTCACGGAATCACAGACCCTCCTTTTGCCCTTACATAGGTAATCACTCAGTCTACGTCTGAGTCGATGTCAATATTCATCAGATCATCTAGATGCTGCTGGAGCATCATCCTATTACTCAGGACTTCTCTCGAGACAGGTCTTCTCACGCACGCAGTAGCACAAAGGCCACATATGGCAGGGCCACACTGTACACAGAGACAACATGGGAAGAGAATCGCGAAAACCATCCCAATGATCATCAGAATCTTCCATCCCCAAGTGGATAACAATCCCCAAAACCATCCAGTCAACGACCAACCGTCATTATTCACATGTATAGACTCGGAGCTCTTATGTAACTTGGAAATGGCCTGGTATACTGTAGGAGCATTGTCTGGAATGAAAACGCAGCAACTTGATTGGATCACTTTACATACTCCACCTCGGTCCGCAAGTATGACATCTAAAACCATTCGATTCTGTAATGTCATAAGGCGATCCGCTTGAAGTTCAGCAGTCAAATTACTAAGGGCACCGGCAGTTTCATTTATGGTGGATTCGACCACTCTCGTAATTGCCGTAAGTTTCTACTGTTTGCCATAGGTCCCCAAAACGGTAGGAAACCCTTAAAGAAGTCTCCCACTTCTTGTCCAGCGGTATCTTCCTGATCGAAGACACCTCTAACAACTCTCGTCCTGTGGTAATCTACAGCAGCAGTGTACGTAGGGGGCAACAAATACGCCACATAACATGTGCCTGAAAAATTAGGGGGCAACCATGTATATGCTCTATCATAGCAGACAAAATACGTGTCCTTAGCTGCTAAAAACAGTGGGGAAGTTTGGGACGCAAAAACATACGTCTGAGTACAAACACTCTTCCCTAACTGAGCTCTCGGATTCTTGCCTTTCCCTTGCAGACAAAAATGACCACGATGGGGTACAATCCAAAACGGAGGTGACCTTTTTCGTCTCTGCTTCTCACCCCGACTAATACTATATCCGGTTGCATTCCAGCCAACATATGCTAATAACTCATCCTTGGGAATAGTCTTATACGTTTCGATATCTCTACTCATATCTGTAATTCCCTTCACCAAGGCTTTATTACTTGAGTTATCTCTCATGGAACGCAGGGGATAAACTTCGATGGCATAAACAAACATCGTCTGATATGCCCATACGGACCCATTGTAACTGAATGGCAGAACCAGATAAGGAATACCTCTATCCATAGTATGTGGCATAAGACCACACACCCAACAATTAGTGGTATTTACTACTAACTGGTGTTGATGCAGAAGTTGTACAAAAGAATTATTCACAAATTCCGACCTTCCTATTTGCTCGTGTTCAGGTAAAGTATGAAAAGAATGCAAATAAGTAGTAGTAGGAAAAGACATAGGTTGGGAGGTGGGTGCAGAAGTCAATTGAGAAGAAAAAACAAGATATCCCACTAAGAACATCGTTATGCTAAGTAGCATTAAAAGACATGTTATCAAAAAACATTTGCTACTCATTAATTTACACAGTTTCACTTTCAAATTATTTTTCTCGGCAGCTCTCTCGATCTCAAAAAACTCCATCCTCTAACAGATGCCGTTCACGGCGGGTGGTTCCTTTCGCTATAGAACGCTTCTGTCAGCCCAGGGAACTCCCTTAGACCAACCGGAACCGTCGACCTTGCGTCTTCGGCTGCACTCTCTAGTCTTTTCACCGTGACCCTACAGCTGAGTTCGGATGGCAGCTCGAAAAAGAAAAATAGGCCAAAGCAGTTTCTTGGATGAAAGAGTGCCGTTCTACAAAAACAAAAACAAAAATTATACTTTTATTTGTTCATTGTTCCTTGGTCGCAAATTATAACGGTCTTTTCCAGGCTTCGTTTCACTTTGGAATAATAGTTCAGGTTCATAGTATCCAATCTTAGATGTGGAGGTACAGCAGCCTGCAGAACTTCATCATCCTCACGTTCAGACCTTGTCCATGTCAAATGAGCATCACTAAATGGGATGAATCTAGGGATCTTCTCATAATCAAAATCAGCTTTACCATCCCTTACCCATTGATCATATAGCAAAGGCAAAGGAACTTTTTTACAATGGGTGGCATGCACCCAGTTCTTTTTGCCTGCTACTCTAACAGCGGTTCTAGTAACCAGCAAAATCAAATAGGGGCCGGTCCATCGAGGCTGCAAGTTCTTGGTACGCTGAAAGTTTTTCACAAGTACATTCTCTCCAGGTTCAAGTACGTGGCCTGGATCTGTAGTGGCTGTCGGCAGAGTGTCATAGACCTGTTGGTGGAGAACACGTAATTTAGCAGTCAAGTCATGTAAGTAATCCACCAACATAGGGTATTCAATACTGCTGTATTCTTTCGGACGAGGCACTCCCCAAACATTCGCTGGACGACCAAACACAACTTCATACGGACTAAGTCCCACTCTAGAATGTACAGTCGTCCTTGTTGACAAAAGAGCCAACGGCAAGGCATCTGGCCATGTAAGACCAGTGCTCGCTTGTACCTTAGCCAATTTCAACTTGAGCGTACCATTGTAACATTCAACAAGTCCAGCAGACTGGGGGTGATTCGCTGCGTGGAACTTTTGGTGAATTCCTAATCCAGAGCATACTTTCTTCATGATCTGACCCACAAATTCACTCCCATTGTCCGACCATACAATTCTCGGCAATCCATACCTAGGGAAATACTCTCTCAACAAAACTTTGGCTGTAGACAAGGCAGTATTGTCTTTTAGGGGGTAAGCCTCTATCCATCTAGAAAAGGCGCAAACAACCACAAGAACGTATTTTAGGTTGTTGCATCTCTCCATGTGAATATAATCTAACTGTATCACCTCAAACGGATACGTCGGAGGAGCAAAATGACCAGCTGGAGTTGGAATTCCTTTACCAGGATTATATTGCAGACAAATCATACAATGTTTCACCATGTTCTCTGCACATTTCGGGATTCCAGCATTCTGCCAAACTGGAGCCAACAACTTGCATATCCCTTTCGAACTTATATGAGCCAATCCATGAGCCATTGTAACCACAGGGAGCACATACGCATCTGGCAACAACCATCGCTGGTGTTCCGACAACTCAATCCAACAACCTGTAGAATCCAACATACCCGTACTCTCTCTCCAAACATTCATTTCCTTTTCTGTAGCTTCAGCCTGAATCATCTTCACACTTTCTATCGTGTCTTCACACATTCCACCAGCCATAACCCAATTAGCTGGGCCTGCAACATACATACGACTCATCACATCCATCGCTGTTTCCTTTGCAACTTCATCCGCAAACGCATTCCCTCGACCAACATCGTCCACAACTCTCTTATGCGCACTACATTTCACAATTGCAATCTGCTTTGGGAGAGTGAGAGATTCCAGAAGTTCATTCACTAACTGCCCACGCTGAATCTTAGTTCCATGGAAAGTAAGGAACCCATGCTCTCTCCACAAACGCCCAAAACTGTGCGCAACACCAAACGCATATACATTCACTCGCTTTCCTTCCGACAACACACACGCTCTAGTCAATGCAATCAACTTTGCTGCTTGCGCAGAATTCTGAGGTATGCGTGCTGTCTCAACAACTGTATTTAAAGTTGTGATAGCATACGCTGCAGTCGTTTCACCATTCGGAAGCTTAAAACACGAACCATCAACCCACAGCGTACCATCAACATTATCAAAAGGAGTGTCCCTAAGGTCTACTCTAGCCTTTGTTTCTTCCTCTGTACGAAGAAAACAATCATGCTGTTCTTGAGCATCCGTCTCTGTAGAGATCGGCAACAACGTAGCTGGATTTAACACGTTACATCTCCTAATATGAACATGGCTAGCCAACAGTGTCAACTCGTAACCTGAAAGACGTGCACTAGTGAGGTGCTGGGTCTTAGTCCTGTTTAATAAGGTATCCACTGCATGCGGAACCATCACAATCAACGTATTATCCAATACCAGACCAGCAGACTGTCGGATAGAAACGGCAGCTGCGGCTGTAGCTCTCAAACAACTCGGCAATGCTTTAGCAACTGCGTCTAACGTTGCAGAAAAATACGCGCATGGACGCTGCTTGTCCCCAAAAGATTGTGTCAACACTGACAACGCACATCCTTCTCTCTCGTGCACATACAACGTAAAGGGCTTACTATAGTCTGGAGTACCCAACACAGGAGCCGAACACAATGCATCACGTAATTCAGAAAAACTTTTCTGGCATTCATCAGACCAGGGAAGAGGATACGGAGTATCTTTCGTAGTCAATGCTAACAAAGGTTTCGCCAACAGTGAAAAGTTGGGGATCCATTGCCTACAATACGATGTAATACCCAAAAAAGCACGAACTTCTCTCTGTGTGGATGGCACACTCATTTGCGCAATCGCTTGAATTCTTTCTGGGGTCAATCGCCTTCCCTCCTTCGACAAGAGATGACCTAAGTAGGTTACTTCTTGGCGGCAATATTGCAACTTTGAAGGTGACACTTTATGGTGAAGGTCAGACAAATACCGCAACAACGAAAGAGTAGCCTCTTTACAAATCTTTTCATCATCAGCAGCAATCAACAAATCATCACCATACTGAATAAGAGTAGCGCCAGCAGGCAACACAAAACCATCAAGCTGAGTTTTCAACGCCTGACTATAGATTGAAGGACTCTCACAATAACCTTGGGGAGCTCTCTTAAACCGGAAGCTTCGTCCTCCTAAAGAGAAGCCAAAAATATCCCTACTCTCCTCAGCGATCGGAATGCTAAAGAAAGCATTCTTCAAGTCAATGACAGAAAACCAGACTGCCGAAGCAGGAATCAATGTCAACAATGCAGTAATATCAGGTACCACAAGTCAAGTCAAGTCAAAATTTGTATAGCGCACTACTCACCCAGAGGGTCTCAAGGCGCTTGGGGGGGGGGGGGGGTCACTACTCAAATAGCCAAGTTTTGAGTTGTTTTCTGAAGGAGAGGTGGTTCTGTGTAAGGCGGAGGTGGGTGGGGAGAGAATTCCAGGTTTTGGCTGCTAAGTAGGAGAATGATCTTCCTCCCATGGTGGCTCTTCGGATGCGTGGAATTGTGGCGAGGGCTTGATTGGACGATCGTAGTTGGCGGGTGGGGGTGTAAAAGGTCAGGCGCGTGTTGAGGTATCTGGGTCCTAGGTCGTTTGGGCTTTGTGTGCGTGGGTGAGGAGACGGAGCGTTATTCTCTTGTTGACGGGGAGCCAGTGAAGGTCTCTCAGGTGACCGGATATGTGATTGTGGCGGGGTATGTCTAGGATGAGTCGGGCGGAGGCGTTCTGAATACGTTGGAGTTTTTCTGTACTTTGGCTGTGGTTCCGGCGTAGAGGGTGTTTCCGTAGTCCAGTCGGCTTGTGACAAGTGCTTGGGTGACCGTCTTTCTTGTTTCGATGGGGATCCATCGGAAGATCTTTCGGAGCAAGCGTAAGATGTTAAAGAATGATGATGAGATGGCGTTGACTTGTCTGGTCATCGAGAGGGAGGAGTCTAGAATGAATCCCAGGTTGCGGGCATGGTCTGTTGGTTTGGGTGCGCTGCCCAGGGCCGGTGGCCACCATGAGTCGTCCCATGCAGAGGGGGATGATCCTAGGATTAGGACTTCCGTCTTTTCTGAATTCAGTTTTAAGCGGCTGTTCTTCATCCACTCGGCCACGTCTTTCATCCCTTCGTGTAGGTTGGTTTTGGCGGTGTTTGGGTCTTTGGTGAGGGAGAGGATCAGCTGGGTGTCGTCGGCGTAGGAGATGATGTTGAGGTTGTGCTGGCGTGCGATGGATGCGAGGGGGCTCATGTAGACGTTGCAGAGGGTGGGGCTGAGAGATGATCCTTGTGGTACGCCGCAGATGACTTCAGTGGCCTCTGATCTGAAAGGGGGAGGCGGACTCTCTGGGTTCTTCCGGCGAGGAACGAGTTGATCCAATCCAATGCTTTTCCTTGTATCCCAATGTTACTGAGGCGTTGTACAAGGGTGCTGTGACAGACCGTATCAAACGCTGCGGAGAGGTCCAGGAGGATGAGGGCAGCTGTTTCCCCGTTGTCGAGTAGTGTTCGGATGTTGTCTGTGGCTGCGATGAGGGCGGTTTCGGTGCTGTGTTTGGCTCGGAAGCCGGACTGTGAGGGGTCGAGGAAACTGTTAGACTCGAGGAAGGCGGCAAGCTGACTGTTGACAGTCTTCTCTATGACTTTGGCAGGGAATGGGAGGAGCGAGATGGGGCGGTAATTCATAAGTTCTGTGGGGTCTGCTGTAGGTTTCTTCAAGAGGGCACTGAGTTCGGCATGTTTCCAGCTTTCCGGGAAGGTAGCGGTGTTAAGGGAGCAGTTGATGATATCCTGGAGATGGGGTGCGGTAATGGAGTCGGCCTTGTTGAAGATGTGGTGGGGGCATGGGTCGGTTGGTGATCCGGAGTGAATGGAGTTCATCAGGCGGATGGTGTCTTCGGTGCTGATCGGGTTCCAGGCGCAAAGGGTGGTGGTGGGGGGCTTCAGTTCGGTGGTAAGGGGGGTAGACTGGTCGTCAAAGCTGTTATGTATGTCAGCGATTTTGCTGTGGAAGAACGAGGCTAGAGAGTTGCAGAGGTCTTGAGAGGGAGTGATGTCGTTGGTGCCGGCGCTGAGATTCGTAAGCTCTTTGACGATGCTGAAGAGTTTCTTGCTGTTGTGGGCGTTGTTGTCGAGTCGATCCTTGAAAGCTGATTTCTTGGTGGATCGGATCAACTGGTGGTGATTGCGAGTGGCATCTTTGAGAGCGGTCATGTTGTCTGTGGTTGGGTTTTTTCGCCAGGCTTTCTCGAGGGTGCGGCAGTTCTTTTTGGAGTTCTTGAGGTTGTCATTGAACCAGGAGGCTTTTTTGCTTCCTGGCTTGCTGTGATGGTTTTTCAAGGGTGCTAATTCGTCAGCGCAGTGGGTGATCCATTGTGCGAGATTGATGGCTGCTTGATTTGGGTCCGATGATTTGGCGGGAGGGTTTTGGTTTAGCGATGTGGTGAGCTGGTCGGTGGTAATTTTGTTCCAGTTTCTGCGGGGAACTTGTTGTGGGTGGTGGTGGGTCGTGGTCTTTCTGAAGTTGAAGTGGACGCAGCTGTGGTCCGTCCAGTGGAGCGTGATTGAAAGAAACGTGCTTGCTGGAGGAGAAGATTGGGTCGAGCGTGTGTCTGGCGTAGTGGGTGGGGGTGTTTACCAGTTGTTTGAGTCCGAGGTTGGCGAGGTTGTCCAGAAGGGTGGTGGTGTTGCTATCGTTGTTCTTTTCCAGGTGGAAGTTGAGGTCTCCTAGGAGAATGTAGTCCTCGGAGGGGAGGGCGTGTGGGCTGATAAAGTCAGTGATGTCTTCGCTGAATTGTGTGCGGGTTCCTGGTGGTCTGTAGATGAGGGTGCCTCTAAGTGTGGTCTTGGGGTCGGTGTGTATCTGGAAGTGAAGGTGTTCGGCGGCTGTGAAGGTGTCGTCGGAGCTTGTCGTGATGCGGGTGGTGTTCTTGTGGACGATGGCGATGCCTCCTCCTGTTTTGTTGATGCGGTCCTTTCGGATGATCTTGAAACCGTCCGGGATGGCTATGGCGATGTCGGGCGCTGATGAGGCGTTCATCCAGGTTTCTGTAAGAAAGGCGACGTCCGGTGTTGTGGTGTTGTGGTGTCTAGTAGGTTCCATAGTTCAATGGCGTTTGTGTGGACCGAGCGGGTGTTGAGCAGGATGCACTTCAGGTGGTTATTGTCGGAGCTCTGATTGGCGATTGTGGATGTAGTGTGGGTCTTGATGCAGCAGAACTTGCAGGATTGGCAGGTGAAGGGTCCATGGGTGCGTCATTGGGCGGATTGGTGGCAGTCGGGGAGATGGCCGGTGTTGAGTGCAGAGAGGGTTGCGGCCTCGTACGTTAGGCGGGTGGAGTGGGTTTTGCAGGGGTCTGGCCCTGGGCGCGGTCCAGGCGCGGACGGGCGTAGACGGGCTTACCTTTGGCGCGCCTTCAGCGCGCATGCGGCGCGTCCGCTGCGTGTATGTCGCTCTGACATAAGTGGAGAGTGGAGGGGGACGGAGGGAGGGAGGAGCAGCTGGGAGGCGGGAGCGGGGTGGCGAGTGGGGAAGGGATCGATTTGGAGATGTGTAGGGGACGGGGTGGGGCCGCGGGGGAGCAGCGGCAGGGACGGGCCGAGAGGCACAACAAAATGGCACCAGAATAATAATGCAGCCGAGATTGGGGCACAGTCAGGAGGTCACCAGCACTAACACCAAATCAATGCAAAGCTAGGCACAGATGCAGGGGTGTGACAACAAACGGACAAAATCATGATTAAGATGCAGGGGTACGATATTAGACAGATGAAATCAGCGCCAATACCAAAATGATGCAAAACAATGCTAATCTGGGCACAGATGCAGGGTTACGATACCAAGCAGATGGAAGCAGATGGAATTACGAGTCCAGGCAGTCCAAGCAGATGGAGTCTAGGTACAGGATGGCAAAAGCGATTCAGGCACAGTCAGGAGCGGGAGGAGCGACCGGTTCTGACCAGGCCAGGTCAGGTCGGCCACGGGAAACTGTGGCACGACGATCTTATTGACCTCTCGAAGGTCGATCACAAACCGATACACAGGTGGCTTAGAAGCATCAGTACGCTTAAGAACAGGCAAAACAGGACTGTTACACACATTTCCTCTCGTTTCTTCAACTACACCCTTCTCAACCAAACCATAGACAATCGCCAAAAGAGCTCTCTCACCATCGCTCAATATTTTATACTGGGGAATACGAGGTAGCTTAGCATTCGTTTTAAGGGTAACAACATACGGTGGAATCTGCAAAAGACCAACATCTTTTGGACCCGTAGCCCAAAGCGTATCAGGAAGCGAACGCAATTCCAGTGGCAAACAATCTTTAGACAAATACATTGAAAAAATCACTTTCTTACCAAGAGTAAGCTGTACTCCCGAAGGAGAACAATGCAATGTCGCATACAATCTTTTCAGCAAGTCCAATCCCAACAGATTCTCATTACAACTAGTCGTTAGAATAAGTGGAGCTTCCAATTCACAAGGGCCAATGGAAAGTGACAAAGGACTAGAAACTGGGTTACGAACTGGGGCGCCCGAAAATCCTACGGAAACATTAGTTAAGCCAGACAAAGGTGCGCCAAGGAGTTTAGAATGCATAATAGAACTCTTTGTCGCACCAGTATACAAAAGAAAAGGCTCTACTACACCTGATGTAATCACTTCAACATAAGGTCCACTCTGATCTACTGGAACTGACACTACTCCCTCTCTTTGCCCATGGCTGTCCTAGCTATCATTATAGCCAACACTCTCACCTTCGACACAGTAATCCTCAACATAATACTGGGCAGACTGTCCACTCGGAGCATTCTGTCTGTCAAAATAATTCGCAGAATTCTGTAGGAAAGAGGAACGCTCATTCTGGGGGATCACACCAAGACCTCTTCCTCTAGGCGCTTGCTGAAAACCACCACGACCTCTCTGACCAGGTGCACCATTCGCACGCTGTAACAGAGCCGGGCAACTATTCTTGAAATGACCTTCTTCCCTACAATAAGCACACTGATTAGGGCCAGGAAAGAATCGCTGAACATATGGCTCAGGTTTCTGTAACAATCTCTGAAATTGCGGAGGTTGCTGAAACTGAGGCTGATTCTGACGAGGCGGATAAGCTTGCTGCAAAAGAACTTTGTCTTTAAATCTTTCGTTTTCTTCTCCGCTTTATCCTTCTCATCTTTATCCCTATTCTCGTAATATTGGGCAGTAGCCAATATCTGGGCCGACGAAGAAACGGCCCATGAACTCTCAGAATCCTTCAACTTATTGGAAAGTTCGGGAAGCAAGTTAAAGACAAATTTATCCACAAAAAACCTTTGACCACCTTCCGTACTCATATCCTGACCACTGTGATCAATAAACGTCTCTTCAAACCTAGTGAAGAAGTTAGACACACTCTCGTCTTTCTTCTGCTTACATGCTGCTAACTTATCCCAATTCACTTTTAACGCAGGCATCATCGTTTTCATCAAAGTAATAATTCTACCTGGCAATTCTGAAACTAAAGGTTCAGGTTTAGCACCTCCCTCTTGTCTACCATCTGCAGCAATAATATTCGCCCAAGTATCTCCTAATTCTGCTGCATGATTCTCATGACGAATCTTCGCCCACAAAGGTTGCGGAACTACATTACCCATCAACATATCTATGTCAGCTAGATTCATGATACATGCTTCTAATGTCTGAGACAACTCCTTATAGTAACCAGCAGGATTCTTACGAGGGTCAGGCAAAGTCTGCTTAAGAGCCAAGACCTCTGCTCTCTTCCAAGGAACATGTACCCATATTCGCTGAAAATGCGCCGGAGCGGCAACAATACCCTGATTTGCATTAGCCTGAACTGCTTCCTTCCATATAGGAGGAACTTCTCTCATTGGATACTGTCTCGCTTTTCTCCTAACAGAGGAATCAGGTTCGTACAATGTCTGAGGCGGAAGTCTAGACCTAAAAGCCAGTATCGTCTCTACAGCGTCTGTAATATCAGATTCCACTATCATCCCTTTAGCAAAATCCGACTGAACATCAAGTAGTTCCTGCGGGATTAAACCCAAATCATTATCTTCCCATTCCTGACGCAGAAACATACACATCACATTAAAAACATACCTTTGCTTAGGCGGTTCCCACTGAAAGAAAACATCCATAACTGCTGGCAAATCATACCTTGAAGCATTTATAATCCATCTACGAGCCAACAAATCCAACACAGTCCGTTCCTCGGAACTAGGAAGCTGACTATGACTCTGCTTACGTTCCGTAACAGGGGTCATAGTCAGTGACCCAAACAATTGAGACAACAGAGTAGAAACAGTCTCTGTCATTCTTTTTCGAACAGAAGGAGAAGAAGCAGACATAAGAACAGGAGAATAAGTGTTTTGAGGCAGAGAAGGTGTAGGAACAAGAACAGTAGGGGTCTCAGATGCAGAAGCGGAAGGAGTTTGAGGCAAAGTTGGTAGCAAAGCTGGCGACTCTAGAGCGGGTTGCACAGGAGGAGGCAAAACCATCTGTGGAGCACCGGGTGCTGAACAACAGCAGGAGGTTGAACAACAAAGGGTGGAACAACCGGTGGTAATGGAGGCGCAGTAGCACCCTGTACATAAGGAGGTGGCAATCTCAACAAATGAGAAATCAAATGATCTTTCTCAAGATCTTCAATCGCTTTTGGAGGAGGAGACGGCAAGGCCGGATAACATTTATCTATGGCCATGCAACGCTGCCTATCTGACACCTCAATTGCTTTATCTTCTTCGTTTTCCTTAAACTGCCTAGCAGCTTTCATTATTGACACATTCCTATCTTTCCTATCTCGTTTAGCTTGTTTGATTTCTCTCTGTTTGGCTTCTTTACGCCAAAGGCGGAAAGAGTCAAACATTGCCGGCCGGGCTTTCTTCCTAAACAATTTTGTTTCTAGGTTATCTAAAATCTCAGTATCAAAACTACCATGTTGGGGCCATCGTAAAACACCATCCTTTTTAGTGTAGCGGATCCATACTTCAATATAAGTAGTAGGACCCACTCCGTGTTTTGAATAGAGCTCATAAGTCGGAGTTCCAACCGGAGGTATCGGACACGAGTCCTCTAGTCGGGAATCCTTGTTGCAACCACAACTAAACCATTTTCTAAGTTTGCTAAGACCAGGCATCTTATAGCTCACTAATCTAGCTTCCAACTTCAAGGGGTTATCGACTATCGATACTCTCGCAAATATACGAGCTCCTCGGCTTCGATTGCTGCAGCAGCCGAATCAACCAAGAACCAAAAACCAAGAACCAAACCAAGAACCAAGAACCAAAAACCAAGAACCAAACAAATTCGTGGGAGCGACCCACTTATACTTAGCCAAAATATCTGTCACGCCACCAGAAGACCGTCTATCGTCTCGCTCTACAAATCATCTATCGAGGGTCCAAGACAGGGCGTCAGTCAGGGCAGCAGTCCTTCGTAGCCGTTGGAAAGCGGGTAGCCTCGCAGCAAACACCTTCGGTCCACGTCGACATACAGGGGTCGATGAAGTGGCGGCCTTCCCCCAGAATTTCTTCACAAAGCTCCTCACGATCCTCGGGCTTGGACCGGTACCACTGAAGTCGCCCCACGTTGGGCGCCAACTGAAGAACCGGGTCAATCAGAACCGGCGGCGTCAGGGACACGCCCGATGTCTTCGGATTCCCCTGTCCTGGCAAACAGAGACACGGAATGCTTCTAGGTGGCGTCAGAGATCAAATTTATTGGCTGCAGCCAGTAACAGAAGTCCTAGAAGTCATCACGGTATGAGTTCTCAGGAGACTGCTCAACTTTACAAAGCAAGTCCCCTTTTTATGCAAAACTTTGTGCTTCAGGCAAACATTCCTAGTTTACAGTTCAACCAATCACATGTTTCCACAGCAATAAGTATTGCATAACGACAAACCCATTTTACAGTTGTCCGGCCCATGATCAATCACTGAACAAACCCAACATTCTTCTTTAGACAAGCCGGACAAAACCCATAATAAAAGGACCACAACCCATATCATAAATAGACCATAAAAGTAGGAACAGAAAACAGATAGAAGTAAGATAAGGCATGTTTGTGTGCAATAGAATTTTTACGACGTCCTGTGCTCTGATCCTTAATCTAGATCAGCTTAAGGGCAGGAACTGGTTCAACAAGGTCAGCTTCAGGCAACAAGGTCAGCTTCAGGCAACAGGGTCAGTTCACTCAGGTCAAACAGAAGTCAGCACGAACTGCAGCTAAGGTATACGTGTACTTAAAAAGACCAGTTCATCCACAGTCATCGGCCTATGTGAGGGCAACCACAAAATGGCTGCCACACACAAAAATGGAACCCAAGGGTTCAAAACGAAATCCCTAAATACGTAGTGAATCCATCAGTCTAACATGACGAAAACACTCATACTTGCCGAACTAACTAGATACGGTTCGCTAATATCGAATTCGTAACAAAACCATGCCATTTATAAAACGGGTTCAGAATTCACGGAACCACACCTTGCTGCCTTCAGCTCTAGTAGTTGGCAACATGTGGGCGATCATTTTATTCTGAAAGAGACAGAGAATCTGTTTCAAGATTGGAGTGATGGCCAGGCATGGTGGGGAAGGGGTGAAAGAGGCAGAGGACACGGTCTGCTACTCAGTGCAACAGGTGCCGTTGTATTGGGTGAGGGGGGCTCACAGCAAAAACGTTTGAAGATCTCTGATTTAGGGTGTGTTAGTGTAACCAGTTCAATGGAAGGGCAGCAAAACTACAACTGCCCGAGGGCGATAGCATCAGTAGTAGTAGAGAAGTGCAACAGGCGTAAGAGTGTCCCACAGGCCAGACAAACCTAAATGGTTGCTGTTGAAATACGAGAATCTGGAAGAATCTATTTTTTTCTGCAGCAAAGAAATTGAAAACCGTAAGATAACCTTTAATGAAAGCTGAGGTTGGTCAAGATAGAGCAAGTCGAACCAAGAAAATTCATACATACAGGAACGGAAGGCATTAGCCCTCTCTTGGAAGGGATAACCCATGTATAATTTGAGTTGGTGGTTGTGGCTGGGGCCCATCAGCACAAATTTTTGGGACCAGCACTTATTTTCCTCAAAGGATTTTGATCCAATGCAAGAGAGAGGAAACCACAAAAGAGCAAAAGAAGGAGGAAAAAGTGAACGCACAGTGACAAAGGGAGAAAGCAGGGATGAAAAAGAACCTGAACGAGTCACATAAAGAGGCAGGAAGTGTCGTGGGATGGATTAAAGACGCATGAGGGTAATCAAGATTATGCAGCCCAGCTACTAGGCACCCTAACCTTTGAGACCACCATCCGCAAAAACGTTGGGCCCCAACACTTATTCTTTTACAAATTAAGCACTGGGCATTGTACAGGGTGCCATGAGGCCTAAATCATGTTAGTAACATGGATCCTCGGGTCAATGTTTGGATAGTAAAGAACAGTCACAATTGTAGTGCAGAGGGCTTGTCTCGTCTTTGTGCCCTGGTAACACTGCACATAATGTCGTACTGATAGCCTCCAACCTGCTTTGGCTGCACCGCTGACCAAAGAGGTCAAACAAATGTCCCTTCGTTCTTCCTCCTGATTTGGAAGACAGAATCACTGCCTCTCTTGGAGCAAATCTGGCCTGCTACCTTAGGAAACCCGCAAACCTCTGATCCCAGGAGCAATGTGTTTCTAATAATGAATGTGGCTGCAAGACCTAGGGGAGAGGGTGTATCCTTACGGCTAGAGCGGTCGACCTCGAAGCTGGGGAACCAGGTTCGAGTCTCGGCAACGATGCTCAACATCCTGTGATTCTGGGCAAATCACTTAATCTTATGTGCCTAACAAAAAAAAATAAAAAAATGAATATGTCCTTCTGTAATAAAACTGGGGCTCTTGTAAAGCGCTCTGATACCCGATGTTTCGGGTCTAGCTCGAGCTATATAAAACTCTATAAAAAAAAGACCCCATTGGTGTTGAGGAATGGAAGACCACAAGGCAACATGGGGATGAGCGGTAGGGCCGCGGATATCAGATGACCCCAGATTATATTTGGGGTGAGAAGTGTTGAATCTTAGACTCCTTAGCTCTCCTTTCCATGAAGAGGCCTCAATGCGCTAAAGAAGAGAGGAGGCCAGGTGCACTAGACGTGGAACTAGCCGCCATCAAAGGTGTACGCTGATCACCTACTGAGACAGGTTTTTCTAGACCCTGGGCCTTCACCCAGACAAGGGGGCATGCTACATCATCGGGCTCACTCCTCATCCCACTGGGGGTCAGCTTCTGTTTGGGGTGGGCTACCACTCTCTGTGGAGCTCTTGGAGAGAGCATGTTGAAACCCTGCCCAGCTCCCAAGATATTATTCACTAGAAGACTGAATTAACAGTAGACTTTTTCTGGTTCTGTGTAGAATACCCTTAAATTTAAAGTTCTCTTCACTCACGTTTAATCTTGGTATCCCATTACAACCATTAAAAAAGAGTATGGTGAGCTACAACCATTTGTGTCTGTGGTAGAGCACATGTCTCATGCCTTTAGGACCGTGGCATTTCATCAAGACTGGAGGTCTTTGTTACACCTATTTCGACTGCCATCTTTTGCGATGTCTGGTTGTGTGTAAATGAATTTCTACAGTGATTAGATCATAGTGGGGCTGTACTTTGTGCTTTAAATGGGAGTTAGTGACCGGTACTGAGTACTGGCACTTCTTTAATTTGATAGGGAGAGAACCTGCACTTATCAGCACTGCTGCAATACATTTAATGGGAGAGCACTGGCACTTCTCAGGAGCAAACGGGTACTGTAAATAGTG
This sequence comes from Lissotriton helveticus, assembly GCF_964261635.1. Classification (NCBI taxonomy): domain Eukaryota; kingdom Metazoa; phylum Chordata; class Amphibia; order Caudata; family Salamandridae; genus Lissotriton; species Lissotriton helveticus. The sequence goes on along the minus strand of NC_136073.1, from coordinate 832,330,181 downwards.
GGTACCTGTACTTTTATAATTCCATTTAAACACTCGCTGTATTCACCTATACCTACCTCGTGGTGACAAGCAGCTGTGCAGAGCAGCCTAAGTAAGTTCGGCCACCATCCGGGAAGACACCAATTCACTAGCCGAAGGCAAGCAGGAAATTGCCCCCTATGGGGCATCTTTCCACTTCCGATTAAGTGCGTGTGCGAGGGACAACTTTACAACTGTAGGTCTCTATGTCCCTCCCTGCTGGCTACCTCTTGCCCACTACCCAGTTTCACAAATATGTGTCTTCTCTTCCTTTTCTTAACCACCACCCCCTCACTTTCTACCTTCCTGCGCCTTCCTCCTTTCCCTGTTTGCTGCTTTCACGCCCCGCCTCCCACCCATTCTCACTCCTTCCTCCAACCCTTTCCCCTTTCTCCCTGTGCTCCTTGTTTCACCTGACGGCCATCACCTCTCGTTAGTCCCTCCCTCACCTTGTTGTTTCCTCTGTGTACTCCTTGTTCCTTCTCTCCCTGCGGGGTCTCCATAGATATGCCAGGCCGGGTACTTTTTTGCCATATTTTTTTAGGTCTCGCCTGTCGATGCGCATGCGCATCGAGCAAGCGAGACTATAGGGGCTCATCCAGACTTTATCTAACTTGCAAGGAATCGTGGCGATTCCTTGCAGTGCCCGTGACTTTTAAGCTCAATGCGCATGTGCATTGAGCTTAAAAGCGCGTGCACAGCCGCCCGCATTCCTCCGACACCTTTGAAGTGAAGCTTAGCTTCACTTCAAAGGCCCGGCTTGTTCACACCCACATGCCGCTCTGCCCCGCTCCGCCCCCTCCCCTGAGTCATCCTGCCTGCCCCTTCCCGCCGTGTCGCATTTCTCCTCCCCCCTCCCCTCTCTTCCCTCCGTCTTGTTCTTCTTGCTCACTTGTCACTCTTTGCCCCTTACTTCTATCCCTTCCTTTCTATTCCCTCTCTGAACCTCCTTCTATGCCCATCTCCTGTTCCTTTCTTTTCTCCAACATTTGCCACGTCTGCTTTCCTCGTCTCCCCACACGTTTGCCTCCCTTTACCTCTGTTTCCTTAGCTCCTCGTTTCTCCCGCCTACTCTCACATCTTTCTCTTTTCTTTCTACCCTCTCGCCCCCACTTCTCTTCGTGCTCATCTGTTCTCCACACATTTCTCTCACTTAATTCTTCCTGCCTCAACTCTCCGCCTCCCGCCCCCTCCCCCTAGTTTTTTATTTTTTAATTAATTTCCTGCTGAAAGCCTGACGAGCGGTACATTTCCCGTCCCTTGAGCCGTCAGACCTCGATGTGCCGCCAATCATCTACTTAGCATCTGCATCGTTAGAAGTCATCCTGGCCACTTGCAAGCACCCTGGCAGCCTGCTCTGGCGTGGGGGAGGGGCGCCTGCTCTCATAGGAAAGCTGGCAAACAACCCAAGTGTAACTAGCGATAGCAGGAGCCAATTAAGATCAAAGCTGATATATGCAGCAATAAGCCTTCATCCCTTTAATATTCAACATTCTTTTTCACTTTGACACAGATCAAGAGGTGTTAATGCATATTCTTTCAAATGAGTCGAGCAGTGCTTTAAAGTGACAAAACTGTTATTTGTTCTTTCACAATCAATTAGTATCATGGTTCAGCCTACTCTGAATTGCTCTACAGCTGGGGTGAAACATGCATCCTTGTCGCTGCAGTGCCACAGTCTATTCGAGGCTATGTTCTGCTGCAGAATAGCTCGAAGGGGCCTATAAACAATAGACCGAGCACACCCTTGGAGGAGCACGCGGGGGTGCAGACATTTTGTTCAGTTCATAAACGATCTGACAGATGCTTGCAGGTATGCAGTCATTTTTAGCAGGAGTAAAACAATTAAAAATGTGCTTCGGGGTTTGAGGCGCTCCCATTTGCATCTGACAAAATGCATTTCTCCAAGCAGACAAAATGTCCTAATGTTAACACGTTCCGAACTGTGAATTCATTATTGAACAAGCAGGCTCTGAGCAGCAGATGCGAATGTAACGCTAGCCAATTCGAAGTAACAACACATCTTGTGACGATGGTGTGTTCGTGTGGAAAAGCACCCACGAGAACTCGTTATCCCTGCTATATAAAGAGGTCAGTTAGCAGTGATTGACTCTTTTCCAGGGTACTGGGTACTCGGCTATGTCACTGTATTCTTTTCTGTTGCACCTCTGTTGCAGTGGTGGACTGGGAGGAAACAGCAGCCCAGGAAATGTGTTTTTATCAGACCTATTGCATACCCAGAGAATGTAGGGAACGAGTCTGCCATCTACAGGCACCCTCACAACCCTCTCACCCTCACTCACTCTCACAACCCTCTCACCCTCACTCACTCTCACCCCCTCACTCACCTCACTCACTCTCACCCCTCACTCACCCCCTCACCTTCACTCACCCCCTCACTCACCCCCTCACCCCCTCACTCACCCCCCTCACCCCCTCACCCCCTCACTCACCCCCTCACCCTCACTCACCCTCTCACCCACCCTCTCACCCACCCCCTCACACGCCCTCACCCCCTCACACCGCCACCCCCCACTCAGAATGCACACCCCCTCACCCTCACACGCCCTCACCCACTCACACCGCCACACTCCCTTAGAATGCACACCCCCTCACCCACCGCCTCACTCCCCCTCACCCCCCTCACCCTCTCCCTCACACCGCCACACCCCCTCAGAGCCCTCACTCTCACTCACCCTCACTCACTCACCCCTCACCCTCACTCACTCACCCTCACTCACCCTCACTCACCCTCACAACCCTCTCACCCTCACTCACTCTCACAACCCTCTCACCCTCACTCACTCTCACACCCTCACTCACCTGACTCACTCTCACCCCCTCACTCACCCCCTCACCCTCACTCACCCCCTCACTCACCCCCTCCCTCACCCCCTCACTCACCCCCTCACCCTCACCCACCCTCTCACCCACCCTCTCACCCTCACACACACCCACCCTCTCACCCTTACACACACCCTCACACGCCCTCACCCCCTCACACCGCCACACACCCTCAGAATGCACACCCCCTCACCCTCACACGCCCTCACCCCCTCACACCGCCACACACCCTCAGAATGCACACCCCCTCACCCTCACACACACCCTCCCTCCCCCTCACCCTCACACTCCTCACCCTCTCCCTCACACCGCCACACCCCCTCACACCCCCTCACTCTCACACCCCCTCGCTCTCACACCCCCTCACTCTCACTCCCCCTCACTCTCACTCCCCCTCACTCCCACTCCCCCTCACTCTCACTCCCCCTCACCCTCACTCCCCCTCACCCTCACCCCCCTCACCCACACACCCCTCACCCTCACACCCCCTCACCCTCACACACCCTCCCCCTCCCACCCCCTCACCCACACACCCCCTCACCCACACACCTCCTCACCCACACACCCCCTCACCCACACACCCCCTCACCCTCACACCCCCTCACCCACACACCCCCTCACTCACACCCCCTCACCCTCACACCCTCACACCCCCTCACCCTCACACCCCCACACCCCCTCAGACCCCCTCACCCTCACACCCCCTCACCCTCACACCCCCTCACACACCCTCACACACCCTCACACACCCTCACACACCCTCACACACCCTCACCCTCCCTCACCCCTGCACGCCTCTCACCCCTGCACGCCTCTCACCCCTGCACGCCTCTCACCCCTGCACGCCTCACACTGCTGCACGCCTCACACTGCTGCACGCCTCACACTGCTGCATGCCTCACACTGCTGCACGCCTCACACTGCTGCACCCCGCACACTGCTGCACGCCGCACAACACCACCATATCACTCTGGGACGGCGCCACATCACTCTGGGACGGCACATCCACCGCCACCACCACATCCACCGCCACATCCACCACATCCACCACCACTACATCCACCACCCCATCCACCACCACCACCCCATCCACCACCACCACCGCATCCACCACCACCACCACATCCACCATCAACACATCCACCGCATCCACCACCACATCCACCATCACCACCACATCCACCACCACATCCACCACCACATCCACCACCACCTCCACATCCACCATGACATCCACCGCCACATTCACCACCGCATCCACCACTGCATCCACCACCACATCCACCACCACCACATCCACCGCATCCACCACCACATCAACCACACCCACCACCACCACATCCACCACCATATCCACCACATCCACCACCACATCCACCGCATCCACCACCACCACATCCACCACATCCTCCACCTCCGCATCCACCACCACATCCACCACCACATCCACCACCACATCCACCACCAACACATCCACCACATCCACCACCACATCCCACCACATCCACCGCATCCACATCCACCACCACATCCACCACCACATCCACCACCACATCCACCACCACATCCACCACCACATCCACCACCACCACATCCACCGAATCCACCACCACATCCACCACCACATCCACCATCACCTCCACATTCAATCGCTGACACACACAGCACGTTCCCATCTAATTGTGTGTATACAGTACAACATATTATATCCTATGTCTTCATTAACAATATAGTGTATCTGTACTGAATATATATCCAGCATTTCAGACTGCATTTCAGAGCTTTTAAAAATGTTTATGGCTTTTTTTTTTTGAAATTCTTTAGCATTGGCTACAGGAAACAAAAATGCTAAAGATTTACAAAAAAAACCCATAAACAATTCTAAAAGCACTAACTCTAATGCTGCGAGACCTATTGCATTTTCAATGCTTGTCTTCCTTAGAAACAAAAGTCTTTCTACATTGAAGACACCGTTGTCTTAAAAGAAAACAAATTGCCCCTGTCATATGAAAGACTTGTAAACAAAAAGCCTTCACTTATAGGCCTTTATTTATTTATTTTTCACAGAAAACAAAGAAAGACCATAATAAAGCTCCCTTGCATCAGAATTGACATAAAAACAAGACTGAACAGAAATCAATGGAGCCCTCTATGTGGGTGGACTCCTGTTTTTTTGCATCTTTAAATTGCTAGTATTGCGTGAGTAACACCATGTTGCTTTACCACTGCTGACACTGATCGCTTTTGCAAAGCACCTGCCACCAGTGGTGGTGTAACGAAAAATTAAACCCCACCCCTGCAGAATGTAAAGAGGGGCCCTTGAGTCATGGGTGTCGACTCACCAAAATGCCAAGTGTAGCGGAAGTGACAACACATGTTTTGACCGCAATTATATCACAGGAAAATTTGTCATATGACTTTTGACACGCTGTCACCCTTACATGACAACTGTGCATGCGCGGGCGTCTGTGCATGCACAATTGTCATCAAGAAGTTGCGATGGAGTAAGAGGGCAGCCCAGGGACGCCGCAGCTCAGGTAAGGCGTTTTTATTTACTTTATATTGTTTTTTTAAGCTTGTATAACAATTGTTTATAGGGCGGGTGGGAGGCGGGGGCTGGTCAACTTCGCTCTGCCGCGGAGTGTGCAGAGTTTTGCCTACTCCGCCTACTTCGCGGGGCGCAGAGTAGGCAAAACTGTTAACACTCCGCGGGCGGAGCGGAGCTCTCCGCCCACGGTTATCTGTCACGTCTTTCTCCGTTTTTTTTAATTTTGTTCACCCTTCCTGTCTATCTTAACTGTGTCTTTCTCACTGATCCCCTTATATTACACATGTTCCCCTCTATCACTGATCTCCTTTCTCACCAATTCTGTCTCTTTTCCCACTCTATTTCACCTTTCTCCCTCCTCTCCTACTCCCTTATCTGTCCTTTTTCACTTGTCTATGTTGCAGGGTTATTGGTGTCTCTTTCATCCCTCTTTGTCTCTCTCATGCATACATCCTCCTGTGTTTGTCTCTTGATCCCTCACCCTTCTCTCTGTAGTGTCTTCTTCCTTTCATTATTTTACCCTCATTTCACCTCAAAGCCTTTTTCCTTAACCTCTCTTGTATTGTGTTCAGTGCATGGCCCGTTGTAGTTTTCCCTTTGCTAGCCTAACTGTGCATGTTACGCTTTGCGCACGTTCCTATATAAACACGCAGATTTTTGTGCCACTTTTACACAGAACATGCAGCTGTTTTTGCATTCTGTTCTTTCCTGGGATTTAGTCTGAACACAGCAGACAAGGTCAAACAACAATGTCCCTTGTTATTTTGTTCTGGTCAGGCAATAGCCCCTAGACACAACACATGAGTGCAGGTGTTGGTGGTGAGCATATGAACCTTGTCATATAGGTATGCACAGTGATGTAACATATATAGAGAGAGAGACTTTCTGAGAGGAGCTCACTGCTGTGTACCTGAGATGTAGAACGTCCACCTGTGTATCCTAAGGTACTGGGTCCGCTACTAATCCCAGCGACCGTTCTTGTATAATCATTCTGCTTCTGTAGCAGGGGAGGGAAGTTAGGCTAATCTGTCCTATATGACAGGGCTTTTCATACTATATGGTTTACTGACTATGCTGACTGTATTTTCGTTATGCATTTGTTTTCGAATTGTGGCAAGAATACTGCATTCTAGAGCACAATCTTTTAAATAAACATTTCAAACTTCCTTTGTGTCTCTGTTATATCTTATTGTGGACGAGTATGAGTGTGACAGCGAAAGGGGGTATCCTGTTACCGTGATCCCTGAGAGGATCAGGAGTGTTGTGTTCTAGGGTGTCAATTTACAGTCTCTCTGGGTATGGTTAGGAGGGCAAGTGAGACACTATAGCTAGTCAGACGCATGCTCATGGGCACTGAGGTGGTATTGTGACTAAGGCCCTACCCACAGTTCTGTTGTCCCAAGCATAGTTCTGTTCCTGAGCAGAATCCCTGCAACACTCTCTCTTTTTCTCTCTCCTTCTCTCCCCTGTATTTCTTTCTTTCTTACACTCTCCACAAGCTCTGGGGCATCTGGAGGCACGTAGACGATCCACACCACTTGGAGCAATAAATTATTATTTTCCCAGTTAGCTACTGTCCACTGAGGTGACAGTGCTGGGGGTCGCAATAGGTAAACTAGGGGTCACAGCTGCTACCCCTGGTGACCCCTAAATGCCCTCCATGCTTTGAGTTTCCCATATCTCATAGATATTCATTTGGCTTTTGCTAGAGAGGGGGCCAAGTGATGGGTTAGGGGGATCCTGAAGGGCTCCTCCCCCTCCTGCACCACAGTGGGGGGAGGGGGGGGAGTAGGCCTACATCATGCCTTGGCCTGTGAAATCTACGAAAAGGTGTTCTAGCAGAGGGAGGGAAGTGATCTAGGCATCTTCTCTCTACCTGCACCCCAGCTGTGGGGAGACCAGAAATGTAGACAAGCTATGCCAGGTAGAAAGGTTTCACAGCTCCTCCACATACACTGTCAGCGCCCTCTGATCCACTCACAGGCACGAATAGTATTTATTTTGGCCTTCACGTCAAGCATAATCCTGGCCACAGACCTTTTCTTCTTCTCACTGCTGCAATTTAGGTCTCAGAGAGGAAACCACATAATTGGTCATCATTAGTTTTATTCAGAAACGTCAGATTGAGTAATAAATTGCCCAGGCCCATTCCAAATGTTCTGCTGTAGCTCACCATAGAGGTGGCTGTTTAACATCAGCTTCATTTAGGGTTAGCAGTTACTGGCACTATGTTCCTGTCCGTGCTCTACTACAGGTTCTTTAGAAGCTATTGCCGTACTAAGGGAAAAAATGACTTCTGCCCTCAACGTTGAGCCACTGGCCTCCCAATAAACATACTATCTACCCCGGGATAGGAAATATCTGTCATGAGCATATTGGAATGGTGGGCACTTCATTGAAGAAAAGGGAATGTTTCTCCAGCAATAATGGCTCGTATAGGCCTTCTGCTTCAACTTTCTAATGTTGGTCTCTTTCCCCTTTTAAATGTAGAAGCTTCCACCCTTGGGCGATGGATCCTTCTAATAGCATGATTGCCCTTCTGCCTCAGGCTGTACCAGGTGTTATAGGGCTTTTCACCTGTTTTTGGCCAAGCCCTCGGGTTCAGGGCCTTTAGGATCCAATATAGCCCCGAGCATCAGGCTATATCGCTATAATAATTGCAGCTCTGCCTATATCTATAGAAAACAAGTCGAAATATTGTGGTTTTATATCCACTTGCTAAATGATTGTACCCACAATATTGACTATCAACATATCCTCAAGGTAAGTTTACGTCAAAAAATATAGTTTAATATTATTAACTCCATATCTACTTATCTTGACATTAAGCTGGCTGTGTATTATCAATCAATCAATCAATGTATTTGTAAAGCACGCTACATACCCGTGAGGGTCTCAAGGCGCTGAAGGAGGGGAGGCTGCTACTGATCGAAGAGCCAGGTCTTGAGAAGTCTTCTGAAGGTCGGCAGGTCCTGGGTCTGTCGTAGGCTCGTAGGGAGAGCATTCCAGGTCTTGGCGGAGAGGTAGGAGAAGGATCTGCTGCCGGCGGTGGTTTTCCGAATACGAGGAACTGTGGCGAGGGCGAGGTTGGCGGAGCGGAGGCTGCGGGTGGGGGTGTGGAAGCTGAGTCGGTCGTTGAGGTATGTGGGTCCGGTGTTGGTAGTATTTTGTGTGCGTGGATGAGGAGTTTGAAGGTGATCCTCTTGTTGACGGGGAGCCAGTGTAGGCCTCTCAGGTGGGGTGTGATGTGGCTGCATCGGGGGACGTTGAGGATCAGTCGTGCCAAGGTTCTGGATTCGTTGTAGTCGTTTCAGGAGCTTGGTTGTAGTTCCTGAGTAGAGGGAATTCCCGTAGTCGAGTCTGCTGGTGATGAGGGCATGGGTGAAGGTCTTTCTCGTGTCGAGAGGGATCCATTTGAAGATCTTACGGAGCATTCGGAGGGTGTCGAAGCAGGAAGTGGAGACTGCGTTGACTTGCCTGGTCATGGAGAGGGCGGAGTCGAGGATGAACCCCAGGTTGCATGCATGGTTGGTGGGTTCCGGGGCTGTGCCTAGCGATGTGGGCCTCCAGGAGTCATCCCAGGCTGATGGGGTGGGTCCGAGGATGAGGACCTCCGTCTTGTCTGAGTTCAGCTTCAGTCTGCTGTCCTTCATCCAGTCGGCGACGGCCTTCATTCCTCTGTGGAGGTTGGCTTTGGCGGTGTGGGGGTCTTCGGTGAGGGATATGATCAGCTGGGTGTCGTCGGCGTAGGAGATGATTTTGAGGGTATGTTGTCATGCGACATGGGCGAGCGGTGCCATGTAGATATTGAACAGCGTCGGGCTGAGGGAGTGTCCCTGTGAGACGCCACAGATGATCTCGGTGGTTTTTGAACGGAAGGGTGGGAGGCGGACGCTCTCAGTGTTTTGGCGGGGCAATGCTAAAACCATAATACAATGATATAACACCATTTAGATCTCTCTCTATTCTAACAATTTTAGTAAAATTTTTAGTTGGAATAACAGCACATTTAAGTTCATGTTTTAAAGGCAGAATAAGGTTGGAATGAAACAATTTCAAGTACCAGAGCTTACCGACTACATGAAATATGTCATAAGTCATTGAAAACATAAAGTATGTGCATATCATAAAAATCAAAATGATGCAGGACTGGGTGGAAACCAAAGAAGGATGATACGTTTTTTACCACTTCCCAAAATCTAGTATACTTCTAGTCCATCTTGTTGGAGTATCTCTGGTAGCTCTAAATTAGAGGTCTTTCACCCAGAGCTCTCCAGTCCTTTGCGAGTCACTTTATTTCTGTGTACCTAAATTTACATATGTTTAATTCCTTAATTATTATTAGAACATTGGAATGTTGGGAGCTCCATTGAAAACAATGGAGTGCTCCGGGCTTATAACGGCTGGTATAAGCCTGGAGCGCCAACATTCCACTGTTTCTTTGTTCACAGCTCTGGCCCTGAACAAAGGCTTCAGGGAGCCTGAGGGGATTGGAATCCCCTCACGCTCCCATAAGGCTTTGTTTTTTTTGTTAGAACATTCTGCCCTGTTGTGTCAGAATGTTCTAATCGCCTTATAGCCTTTCGTACCTGGGCTAAACCGGCTATTAAAGTCCCTCTCCCTTGTTAAAGGCCCGAGCCGAAGGACTTTAATAGCCGGTATAGCCCTCTACGGCGGGCTATAAGGCTATAATAAAGGCCTCTGTTGTTGCAAGCCACAGTGACCTCTGTTGTGATTTAAAATGAGTGTTAGGCTCTCCATACGTATTTATGTATATGCATATGTGTTTATATAATATTTGTGTGGTACAAACCTGGCCGTAAGGCAAAGATACCGTCACCAAGGGGTAGCCGGGTTATGAGAGTGGAAGTCGTCTTTTACTTCGTCGTGCTGTAGCGTAATCCAAGAATTGTGTCTTCAGCTCTTCCCTGAACTGGAGTGGGGTGGTGGCAGACCTGAGGTATATGGCCACGTTGTTCCAGATTCGATGTGGGTAAATGGGAAGGTCTTTTGACATATTTTATAGTTTTTTTTTTTGCCTCATTTTATAGTTTTTTTTCTACAAACAGGTTTTGCTATCTGTTGCCAAAAAGCATTATGGTATCCAATCTAAACATAGAAGGGGCTTTGTGTCCGCCCCTTGATCATGATTCAGTCGCTTTCTTGTCGGTCTCGGTTACTGTTTCTGATTCGATGGCTTTCCTCCATTGTCTGCTCTTCGTTCTCCTAAAGGAGCATTTTGATCTCAACCTGTTTCGACTAGATCAATTGTATCCTTCCACTACCATCACATCCTTGTACTGCGGTCCACTAAGCACTATTTTGTCTCCCTTTTTGTGTCTCTCCCTGCTCCTCTCCCTCCTTTGAGCCCTCCTTGCGCCCTATAAAAGGAGTGAGCCCTTCCCTGCAGTGCTGCTTGCTCCGCCCACCAGTGTCTAGGCCAGAATCCATCTTTTATAATAGATTTGTATCCATTCCAAGATGGCTGCTGCATGCACGAATGCTCCTGCGAATGCGCAGCAGCATTCTTAGTCTGTTTTTCTAAAACCAGAAGAAACATCATTCAACATCAAACATGGTCATTGCGAGGGGACAATCAACGAGATCAGGGTACAAGGTCGGGGGACCCCACAGGAGTCAGCATTGAGTGCACAGCTACTGACTATTGAGGGCAGACTCTACTAGGCCGGGTCCTTCTGGGATGGCGCTGTGGAGTATACTCGTATTGTACAGGGTTTGATATTAGAAAATGTCGGGCCGCCCTGTGTCATCTTCAGCTTTTAAATGACGAATTCACTTGCCTAATGGTTTATAAATACATTTCTTTCGCAGTTCGGATAAGAAACATTGTTGGAAAATGACTTTTTATCTTATTTATTTTTCCTATGGCGATTGTTGGTGAAACTCAATCATGAATTGCGTTGCTGATGCGTGTAATGCTTGTAGTTGTTTCCTTGTTTACGGCATTTACATTGGATGCTTGTACTGTATTTTTATTATGAAATGATGCACACTTTTATGGCTGGTTATAGCCGAATAAAGATTTTATGACTGACTGAACAGGGTTTGTGAGATGTCTGCTATCAATGTAAACTGCTGGAATGGTTGCAATGATTGTTTAATTTCCTAAAGAAATAAAATAAATAGAAAAAACAACATGGTCACTACGCTACGGGTGCGCACATATAACCCCCCAAGGTGGCCACTACAATTACATTTGAGATATGAAAGACGTATTTAATGTTTTATGATTTTGCTTTAAGGAAATAAACATTTGAATATGCTTGATGGGTACAGGGTGTAGCCAACCGGAGAAAAAAGCACTGGCAAAGTCAATGGGTGTCAATGGCGAGGCATAGTACCTTGGCCAAAGCTGGTTACTCTTTTTTTGTTCTTCATCTCCTGTCTGGGCCTCTGCCTCCAAAAAGGGTCACATTTAAAAAATGTTTTGATTAAAAGCAACTCGTCAGGTGCCTTTGTTAAGTCTGTGGTTTAAAGAAACACATTACAATCAAGCGGTGTTTAAAAGGTGAACGTTCCTGTGCAATTACTACCCTGTGTTTAAAGAAATGTAAAGATACAAAGGCTGTTATTACAGGAAGATGGGGCGGATGATTTATGCGTTTAGAAGCTGAAAGGCTCCACATTTCGACTGTCAGGTAGCGCCAAGTGCAGCATACACAGAGTAGGCGCGGCCTGGTGTTCGCTGCTTAGAGAACAGGCCGGGGAAGATGACAAGCCTGGGGTAGGGTGACCATAATTTTAAAGCCAAAAACCGGGACATTTCACAAAAATAGAAGAAGGACTACAATTTTACTTCTAGCGATGATAGCGCTCCTCAGCAGAGAATTACAGAACAGGCAGTAAGAACATACATACAATGAAATTTCTAAGTCCAGTAGCTTGCCTGTTAATTAAATTGCTTTCTTGAAACAACTGCTAACAATCCCTGCTTTGTAAAACATAAAAAACACCACCCACCGTTTTTAGTCAACCCTCTCTAAAAACCGGGACATGAGCTACATTTCTTGAAATTTGCTGGGACAGCTGGTGAAAAACAGGGACCGTCCTGTCAAAACAGGGACGCCTGGACACCCTAGCCTGGGGAGTTCACCGCCAGCCGAGGGGCCTCCGAGCACATGCCGCCTGCAGTGCCCTGAAGTGTCTGGACAGAAAGCAAAGGCAGGGACATACCGACTGCAAGAGGCAGCGATAACTGAGGTGAAGAGTGATGGACAGCAGGCTCGGCGCGGGAGCGTCGACCACGAGCAGACGCAAAGTCAGCCGAGGCCACTGGAACAAACCTGTGCGCGCGCCGTGCTGAGAAATAGACCCAATCAATTAACTTGAAATTGACTTCTGCAGACTCTCGTGTGATTAGAAAAGCGGGGATCGCAATGGCCTGGATGCCGTGGGGCTTGGGGACAGCAAAGAAAATGGCGTCGGGGTAGGAACAGACACACATTATTATTATTATTTTATTGGGACCCAATGGGCTTTCGCCCCGGTGCCACTGCACCTGCTGCACAAATGTTAGCTACGCCCCTGATTTCAGGGGATGATCAGCTAAAATGCACTAATGGGCACCATCTGAGAACCCAGTGCGAGTCAGCCTTCTCCACTGAGCATAAAATGGCGCCTCCCCTCTGAATGCAGAAACAGGATTGCGGCTATCAATAGTGCAACAGGTGCAGTAGCACCGGGGCCTAAGGTTGTGTGTGGGGAGGAGGGCTACTCACCCGAATTTAGTGACATTGTCCTTCTGTCAAAGTCGGGGACGGGTGCCCAATTAACCTTGTTTGCGTTAGGGCCCAGTCATGGTGGCCTTTGCTAGGTGACTCTGTGTATAAGTCTTGTGCACCGCTGAGGGGGAGTAGAGAGTATTGGAATCTCGAAAGAGTCTGTATAGCCGTGCATTGGGGTGCATCACTTTAATATAAAGGGAACTATTTACAAAAGCGTTTTGGAGCACTAAAGTGGAACTACTGTACTACTCTGTTACATACTATTACATGCCTTTGTGAATCGGCCCCAAAACATCAAATGTGAATTTTATTTATCTATTTTTTTGCAGTTTTATATAGTGCAAATTTGGCCAAAGGTTATTAGAGCACTTTACATGAGCAGATTTGTGTGTTTTTTCAGGCACAGGGAAATTCAGTGATCTGCCACGCTTTTTTTTACCATGCATGTTTTTATCACATATATGCCTTTATGTGCCTTTACAACGCATGCCTTTACCACGCATTTAAGGTAAGTTGGGAGGTGTGGGGGGTCTCCCCCCACAAATACATAGTTTTTTATATACATGCGTTGTAAAAGCATATGCGTTCTTAAAAAATGCAGGGTAAAAAATACGTTGTAAAGGCATGAAAATTATTTTCCTGCGGTGTTCCGTCATACAACCAATGTTCGGCCAATTTCAGGACTCAACCTTGGTTCCACAGTTCTAAAGTCAGCCGCTATAGCTGGAAGGCCACATCTCCTCCCTTAATATACAGGGAAAACTCAGATACACTTATTACAAATAGAAAGACCAGGGACCGCTTTGCTAATAGTGAGTAGATAATTTCAGGGCGAATTCACAAAGATATGAAAAAGTACCTAAAAGAGTACTCCTTTCGTGTTACCCCTCATCTATATCAATCAGCAACATTAGGCATTCTAGAATCTTCCATTTATGATGTCGATGTCAAAAGTGATATTTATACTGATGATATTAACGCCTGCATTTTAAGCAGCAAACTACATTTCAGGTTGTGGGGTACATTGGACAAATCAGACCTTGACCATTTGCTCAGTAGAAAAATATTGCAATAAAAAAGGATTTAATTGGCACTCAGGGTTTTTGGAGCCCTGGTGCCATTGAACCTGCTGCAACATTGCTTGCCCTCCCCCTGCTCCCTTCATTTAAATCATTGTATTGAACATATAATGCATGTTACATCGAGGTAGCTGTGAAAGGAGGGCCTTAAAGGCCTTTCTCGTGAATGCCACATTCGAGGAATGCCACACATGCCAGTCACGAGGCGGTGGAGACAAAGAGCCGGGAGAACAAAGCTGGTATCTTTCACGAGCACATGCCCTGTAAACCGAAATCTGTGCCAACCTTTCCTTATCGGAGCTGCTCCGTCCAACATAGCGCCGCCTGCTCCTCGCTCCCATGGCATTAGGACTCCTGCCAACCCCGGGCGCATTATCTTAATGGCGGCCTATAGCATTGGGGTGATAGTGAGAGCTGAGCGTGCCATGGCCCGCATCCGCGAAGCATCCTGCGTAGGCTCCCGGGCATCTTTCCATCACGTTATGAGTGTCAGCAGCTTCCCTCCTGCAACAACTGATATCCCAGCAACACACTCTCCTTTTGTTTCCAAAATAGGCCATGCTGTTGGAATTAAAATATATATATATTTTTGCCATGTTCCCCTATTTTTTGCTCTGGACATCTGATGTTTTGACCTTTGTAGTGCCTGTCGAAAAGACTAAGCCTCGTCTACTCCATGGGCCCGATTCAGAAGGGTAAACTGAGACGAAAGGCTAACTCTACGACTTTCTGTATTCACAAAGAGCATTTACGAGTAGTAAAGTTAGACTTTTGCCTCACTTTTGGTCTCAGTTAAACTTAAGACCAAAACATATGTTTAACTGAGACAAAGTGCGTAACATAGTCTGGTGCTCATGTAAAGCACTCTAATACCTACTGGTAAATGGTTGCGCTACATGAAACTACAACAAATAAATAAATAACTCCATCTCTTCCCCTACCACAAAGTCTACAGTCAAATGTTTCTTACAATTTCCTCCAAAATGACATGTTTACCTGTAAATTTGTCTTGAAGGGGGGGGGGGGGTGGCCTGTAGGGTGCTCTAGACGCAACACACTTCACAGACTGATTTGACTTGTGGGAGATCAGATGCAAGAGAGGTCTAGTAGAAGATAGGGGAGAGGATGTGGTCTGACGGCTAGATTGCTGACTTTAGAGCTGGGGAACCAAGGTTTGAGCCTTGGGGTAGGGTCCACATCCTGTGATTCTGGGAAAATCAAGTAATCTCCCCGTGCCTACCAAATAAATGAATGTGTCCTTGTGTATCGTAACCGGTGCTCATGTAAGGCGCTACAATACCTTTGGGTCGAGTTCGCGCTATATCAATTTGCACAAACTCTTTGAGGGAGTGTCAGGCACACGAAAGGGAATTCAGGCCAGAGAGTTCTGACCATTACTCTTCACATTTTCAAGACAGTCGCTGGAAAACATGGCGGGAAATATCTCAGCGCTTTCTTGCGCTTGAGGGTCCCAAGCTGTGAGAGAACGAGAGCGTGTGAACTGCTGGGAGAGGAGATAAATGTGCACGGCAAAGCGTCAACGGACAAAACTGGGCGCGGGAAGCACGGCGTTGGCTGGAGGATCGCCAGGAGGAATCTGTGATTCATTGCTGCTCCAAATTAAAATATTTATAAAGAGATAATTGAGGATTAGAGCATGCAGAGGGGTGAGGATAAGGGAAACGTCAATCCTTGGGTCTGTGCTACGAATGTAAAAGTTTGCTTGTTTTTATCGCCTGATGCTCCTGGTCCATGTTTTTCACAAAGAGCCAAGTTCTTAAGGTCCCCAACAAGTCTTAAAAGTTCTGGTGTTCACTGTAGATTCCCTTGCCGTCTAGCCCGCTTCTACACAGCTGCGGCACGTGCATGTAAGAGCAGTGGGATGGTGAGACCGGGTGGGGTGGGGATTTCGACAGACGACAATTAATTATTTATTTAAGTTTCCCAAGTCGTCGTCTGTCGAAATCCCCCCCCCCACCCAGCCCTGCCGCCCCACAACTCTTACCTGCACGGGCTGCGGCTGCTTCTAGAGCTAGGCAATATGAGGCAATTACCTAGGATGCTAGACAGACCTGGGAGTGTTTATGGGACCCTGGTCAAAAACATGATTGCAGCCCAATTGACACTACTTCTGCTTTTATCAGGTGCCATGAACACCTAACATGAAGCATAAAGAATTTCCAGAGTAGGAGACAAATAAGACAGCTTTGGCATCTGGCAGTATCTACTTATAAGGCTTTGTATGCTGCCTCATTAATAATAAAGATGGCCAGCTTGGGTCATCACTCATCACGCCTCCTCGAAGTCTACCTTTGGCTGCTGTGGTGAGAGCGGTGAAGTCTAAAAGAGTGGAAGCAATTAGCATGAAAAGTCCTGAGACACTGTGGGGAGTGGGTGATCTTGAAACATACTAGGATTTTTACCCAGGGTAAACCCACAAGGTATAGTAAGAGATTTTCTCAGTGGCAATTGGCCAAAAAGTTTTTTTTTTTTATTGAAAATAAATTTTACATATACAAAGCATACAGTTGTCCTGCTTGGCACTTCAGAATGTCCGCCTTAGAGGGAAGTTTTTGGTTTTCGGCAAGTTGGGCCAGTAACATTGATCCAGACTTGGTGGGAAGTGGAAGTTACATTGTGCCCCAGGGTGTCCCCTCAAAGACATGATGACATAGGTAAGAGCTAAAAAGGGTTAGAAATTGGAGTAGAAATTGTTTTTCCACAGGCAGTAACCACAAGCTTGTAGATGCTGGCAATTTCCACAGCAAAATACCACACAAGTGGTTATATTTAGGTGAAATTGGTGGGAAAACAATTTGCTCTCATTATTCTCCATTGCATATCACCGAGGTGATAATCGGGGTTAGTAATACACCGAGTACTTAAGTGTCCATGGCATTTACTGGTTATTGTTGTTATAGTTAAAGCGCTCAATTTCAAACAGGTAAGACCAACATTCTTCAAATGTTGGCACGATTTAACTGATACTTTGATAAATTGTGAGGATTTTGCACAAATGAATCTTTTGTGGTGAATTTTAAAGTAAATAGTGCATTTCTAATGAGATCACGCCTGGGCGGTTGGTCAAATGGTAAGAATAAAAAGCTATTTTGCATGGATAGTTTTGAGATTTTTCCCAAAAGATATTTTAGGAAATTTAGTAAGATTGTATGTATTTTTAAATACTTTAAGCAGCAGTATAAAAAATATAAATCCATGAAGGCCAGGAGACCTTTCAACAAAGGTTAAGGGAATTGTGATGTCTCAAAAGAAGGGCCGGATTGGCTCTTTATTCTATCAGGCATTTACCCCGAGGGTTGGAGCCAATTGGAATTTTGAAAACTCAGGCACACTGTTGACCCCTCTTACTTTCCCCACCTCCCATAGGTGAATTGCAGCAGGCACAGGGTGGCTTCTAGAGAGAAGGAGGGAGGGAGGGAGGTGGGGAGAAAGACATCAGAGATGAAGAGGAGAATGGATGGATTAAATGAGATAATGAGTAAAGTGAATAATGGAGTGGGACTGGTTTGAGCGCTATAGCCAGGTTGTCTTTTGGTTCGCCAGTCTGGCATTGGTCGAAAGTCCCTACACTGAACTCATGACACAATCGTTCCTCATTTTCACCTCCTGGTTGACACTATTTTCTAGTTTTGGAGATCATTGTCATGAGCATAGGAGTCAAGCAAGCATTAGTGGCTCGCACAGGTACTTCTGTGGGGTGGTAGGGTGGGGTATTAGAGTTTGACATTCGACGGGAAAGATGAAAGTTAATAAATAAATAAAACCACTTGCCTTGCGGTCGCTGGCACCGGCCCCGCCCTGCCCCTCCTCCCCCGCTGCACTGCCCAACAGCGTTACCTGTGCGAGCCGCCACTGCAAGTGAGGTGAAACTTTCAACCCCTAATTACTTCTCTTTGCCGAAAGTATTTTGCTAGCTGCTTTGCAAGCTAACAGTTTTCAAAATGTTGTGGGGGCGCTATTAGTAGGGGGGGCTCCATCTCCTGTGCGGCCTCGCTATCTGTGCTGCTGAAGGAGCAAACTACTTTGGGAAGGATGGACACCTGATTGCCACATTGCCCATGGTGCTGTATTGCCAAAGCTGGTGGTAAGAAAATGACATTCCCTCCATTAAATCAGGAACCCATGCATTAACACCCCAGCACTGGGCATTAACAGAAGCCTGCTCACAGCACAAGCATCAACAACTTATTTAAATATTTAGGTCTGGCTCGACAGCACAGTGGTTACCAGGCACTATAGGATAAACCCATGGTGGTGGACAGGAGTACACATTTTGATTGGGCAGAAGTTGTGTACTTTCACAGAAATTGTGCTTACTCTCCAAGAGTCATAATCATTTGTTTATCTGGTTTAAGTTGGGTGAGCCAGAACCCTTTATCAAGTATAGCTATCATGTTAGAGAAGAGCTTAACCTTTGGGTCAAACACATGCCAATGTAAACGGTTTGTGTCTCCTAGATAATTAGATAAATATGGGGTGTGTCTTCCTTTGGTAGCAGCACAGATGGGAGGAGGACACTCAGGAGAATTGTGTTGCTACTTTTGAAGTCCCTGAACGCTCCCTTCATTACCAACTTCCCAGATGCTTTAAAATAACCTTCCTTGCGAAAATTGTGTCTTTTCTTTTAAATTCCCATTTTTAAGATGTAGGGGTTGGAGAAACTTTATTTGAAACTTCTCGGCTTTCATAGTTAGTTTAATTTTTAATTTTAATCTATTATTTCATTTTTAAAATGAAATTCATTAATATGTTTATTTCACTTCAAATTGAATATTTGTATTTATTTTATTAAATATACTTGATTTTGTTGTTCAATATAAAGTCATTTTAAAGTACCCTTCCCTGAATCCTAAAAAAACCATTTCTGCCCTTTAATGCTACTCTTACCTAAACCCTACAAACTTGTTGCTATCCCATGTGCAAAAACTCTTCCCTGAACCCTAAAAAACATTACTACCCGTTAATACCATGGACGTCATTTGGAGGTAGTCAGACTACCTCCAAGAGATGCCCATGGTTAATACGACCCTTTACGAAACCCTACAATCTCCTTGCTACTCTGTAATGCTACTGTACCATGAACTCTAATAAATCCCATACCACCCCTTATTACTACTCTTCCTTAAAATTTAGAAATCCCCTACGGGAATGTTCCCTAAATGCTAAATACCCAGTACTACCCCATAATGCTATCCTTCCCTGAACTTCAAAAACATATCAGCCAATAATGCTACCCATTCCTGAACCCTAAAACCCCTTACTACTCCTTAACGTGAGCCATTAAAAACCTTACTACCTCTTAATGCTGTCCATTTTGTAATCCTTAAAAGCCCTTCCTATCCTTTGATGCTATCTTTGAGACGTATTTCTCCCTCCATGCTATCAGCGGGTGATGTATCATTCTGCCTTTCAGGATATGCTTAAATTTCGAAAGTACTTATTCTAAACATGAAAAATAAACTCAACTATGCTATTTGTCACATTCAGTTCATTTTCCCCTAGATGAATTCCACACAAGAAGCAATATTGTTTGCTACTTTTCCCCAGCATTGGCAAAGCCAGTAGGACAGGCTGTGATAAACAACATTTGTGCATTCAGTGCACGTGAACAGCATTTGTGAACTGTCCATGTTTACATTCGTTGGTACTTTAATGCAGAAGTTATGGCTCTGCCAATGCTTGTTGCTTACATGTGACAACTTTAATTAACCTGATTCCTGAGTCAGTAGTCATAAAAAATCATAAACAAGCACCCAAATGTTTTTGTCCGCGCATGGATATATATTTCCGACTTTCGGATATCCGCACAGCCTTGACAATGTTGTTCCTTGTGGAGAAACCCCTTCTGTCACACACCCACCTATCTGAGGTTGTTCAATATCCCTTCAAACTCTGGAAAGAGATTTACTTCTGCTCTTGAAAGGAGTAAATTCCCATCTTTTTATAAACTCAATCGGCATTCCTACCCTTTGATGCTAAGTCCTCGTTCACTCCCAACCCCTGTTCAGAGATCTACACAAATGAAAGTCTTTGTTTCATGCAAAAGCTAACATTTCTGAATCACCAAATCAACTTGAAACTTGCAGTTCAGGCTGTTTACTACACATGTAAGTCAGATACCTCCAGTCCATGCCTCAGTGGCCTATGGAGTCAGTTCTCTTGTTTGCATTCTGGGACTAGGAGTCTTGTTGTTATAATGGGACTATAAATGGATGCATACCCAAAAAAATGTGGCTACTCACTCATCGAAGTGGAAAACCTTGGCACTCTGACTTACACGTGTAAATGGCTTTGAAGTTCGGATCTAAATAGACGCCGGAAAGGAGTCCCTTATAACTATTTTAGAGTCTCTGAACACAGCACCGTGAGCATCCGTTCTTCTGCAGGGAGCACTTTCACCTCCTCGGTGAAGCTTAAAAGACTAACGTGCCAGGGCAGGCCTGCAAAGGCTCCGCCGCCTGCAACATTGCTTCCAATGGCAGATTCAGGTATGTGGGTGCCTCGAGCTAACAGAAAGAGAGGCACAGAGGAGCTTTGAAGCAAAAGAGGACACCAGCTGTGGAATAAACATCTGGAAATGCCCTTAAAACTATTTCCAATTCGCTAAAAGTGAGAGCAGTGCCTACACGTGGGCTGTACATGAAAAAGCACTACTGTTACCTGTATAGAGTCGGAAGGCGCATTTCTATAAAGGGCTGTGGTCCTGAATCTACATTAATATTTAGAATTATTTTGTTCGAATTATAAAAATCTTTAGTCAAAAAATTCAAAAGTTTTGTGTTAGGTTAGTTCAACTAATTCATATTGCGCCATATGTATGAACACATTTTGCCATAGACACAGAATGGTAAAACCCTTTGATACATCTGGCTCATTGTGTTGAGGTGCTGTTCCACGTCCGCTCCACCCGCACTCAGAATTCTCATTCATCCTGCTTTGCTTTGTGGCAACAACTGAATGGGGCAGCCACAGGTTACAGTTTTGTGCAATAAAAAATATGTCATATGAATTAGTTTTAAAGCCATGTGCTTTTGTCACAAAAGTTTTAATGACAGGGGCCCTAAATATCTGTATTCACTGGTGCAGCCCTACCATCCAAGGCACAACCTGAGATCCAGGGCCGCTAATTTAGTGCCAGTACACCTTGTTTTTAGAGCCTGGCTAGGGGCCCGCTCTTTCTGTTATCAAGCAGCTAAGATATTGAATTCTCTACCGGTCAAACTGAGGATGGAACCATCTGAGACAACTTTTCGTACCTGGCTCAAAACCTGGCTGTTAAGGTTACCTTAGGGTAGACTCTGGGTGAGCCGTTGTTCCCTTTAGTACACTGCTCCTGCTTGGGTTGGTCTGGTTCTAGCGCAGGGACACACCATATAAAGTAACTATAGTGCTTTAGAAGACAGATTCTTTCATTATTAATATGAGCAAATACGCTAAGAATGTATGACACTTTTTCAAATGTATTGAATGTGTATGCTCCAATCTCCAATGGCCTTTAAATGTGCTAGGGAAAGAGGCCTCATGTATGAGACTTGTATTCAACGGCGAGCCAGGAAAAGTTTGAGTCGCTTCATGAGTCTTCTTAACTTCTTAGAAATTGATTTGTAGTCATTTACTCTTAATCAAAAACATTCCATTAGGGCCACCGTCCAGCAATACAGAGGTATTTACTACTTTTCCTTCTGATGTTCTCATAACAATTGGTAGACGGAACAGATGATTAATGAGAATATTTACAGAATCAAAATAAGGAAGTGTGAGAAAGTGCCATCTTTCTTGCCTTGGTATACTCCCACTTTTTCTGACTGCTGATGTGCTTTGACTGAGTGTGCCCTGGGCCTGTGTTCCTTCCCTAAAAACTGTGTTGAAACAAAACCCAATTGGCATCTCTGGCCACCTATCAGCCCCTAGTAAATGGTACCCTAGGTACCCAGGGCATGGTGACCAGAGAAGACCCCTAAGGACTGCAGCACTTATTGTTCTACCCTTAGGGGCCCTGTACCTTGGTACCCACACACTGCCTTTGCAGGGTGAGTGCCTAAGTACAGAACTAAACAAAGAGTCGACATGGCACACATCCCTGTGTGCCCTGCCCACAAACCCACTGCCCTGGCATACATCAGTCAGCCCTCTAGCTGGGTGCCCTATGCCAGTGGTGTGGGCATAGGTGCATGAGCCCTGTGCCCCTACAGTACCCAGGGCCATTCCTGGGCACTGTAAGTGCAGTGATACCATTAAGGGTATATGGTGCTGGGAGGTTGTCATTATGAACTCCACAGCACCATAATGGCTACACTGAAGACTGACAAGTTTGGTACCAAACTTCTCAGCATATTAAACCCGCACTGATGCCAGTGTGGGATTTAATATAAAATGCATCAGAGGGCATCTTAGAGATGCCCCCTGAAAGCCTAACCTAAAATCCATGTCTGGGCTGAGTGGCTGCAGAGGCTGCCACACAGCAGACATGTTGCTGGACCCCTGGGTGGATAGGCCCCGCTCTCCTGGGCCTGCAACAATGTACATCCTGGGCGAGGTGCTAGGTCTCCTTCCCCAGGATGGGCAGGGGGAAGCTTCAAAGGCATGCCGCCTCTGTAAGCTTCTCCAGACCATTTGCCATACCCAGCAACCCGGCCCCCACCGGTCCTGACCCCCACTCTGGCGGGAAGACTGGCGGGAAAAACTGCGTCAGGACAGGGGGGTGCCCTCCTGACCAACCCCACCCCTCATGTGGGGGAGACAAGGTGAAGCACAACCCTGGGCTCCGGCCATCTTGAAGATGGGGAGCCTGCCCAATCACAGCTAGGCTCCTACCCCCCTCCCACAGGAGATGAGCAGGTTAGGGGGTGTACCCACCCCAGGACAGGGACCTATTGGTCCCTGTCCTCGCCCTACCTGTACCGCCCCTAAATTCAGTATTTAAGGGCTCCCTGAACCTTCCTTTCTCAGATCTCGATAAGAAGAGAAGAAAGAAGATCAAGAAGGAGAAGACCCGCCGTGCAGCTGCTAACAACAGGACGACAACAACTGACTTGGCCCCAGCCCTACCGGCCTGTCGATCCTGGAACCTGCTCCTGCCTAATCCCGGCAACTCCTGCGTACAGCAATCTTGGGACACCCAGAGGACCTGCCTGCCTTGACCCTCTTAAAGATTGGGACTCCCATCAGCAGAGGCTCTGCTGCAACAACCCACCTGGTGCCAGCCAGGAAGCTCCGGACCAGCCCACTCTGCACCAGTCGAGCCCGGCCGGTGTCTCCAAGTGAACCAAGACCACGAGATCGTCCCCCCGGTGACTGGAACCCGAAGTCCAGTGCCCAAAGACCCTCCTCGACGAACAAGACGACGCCTGCAGACTCAGAACCAGGGGCCACCCCAACCGTGACCAGCTGAGGGTAAGCTTTTCTGACACCCAAAAACACCCCTGCACCGGCGCCCTACAGTCGCCTGTGCCTCCCTTTGGGGAACCAACCTGTGCTCCAAGATCGCAACTTACCTCTCGAAGTGCTGGTCGCCCCTGGAGAGTCTCTGTCCCCGAGTCCGCAGCCTTTGTTCCTTTTTGACCTTTCCCATTGGATAACATTGAGCGCCCGACGGCTCAAAAACACCCACCACCCAGCCGCCCGAATGTCGCTGGCTGTGCAACCTTTGCCCTATCCTGTTTCCCCCTTTGCCCTGAGCAAGTGACCAGGAGCCCAGCTCCCACAGCCGTGTGGCCTGCTAGCCAACAGCCACCAACCGAAGGCCCCCTCTCCCTCATTGGATAACATTGGGCCTAACTACCTCTGCACCCGGCCGCCCCTGTGCCGCTGGGAGTGAACCAACTGTACTTACCTGACCCTGGGGGACCCCTGAGACTATGCCCAGAACCTTAACTTCACAAGCCAAGTACTCACCTGGAAACCGGTAACTCACTTACCTGCCATTGGATAACATTGACTGGTTTTGACTCGAACATTTTCTAAGTGTGAAGTTTTGGAAACTGAAAATATTCATATAAAATCACCCATATTCCGAATTTTGAAGTACTCACCTGTGATCAGGGGAGAAGCCAGTACTGTACCTTGTAGCCCAGTACTGAACCGCAAAAGTAATCCTTACCGGGTTTACTAGTAACCTGTATTTTCTCCATAGGAATCCATTGACTGCTTTTCTATGAAATTTCTTCTAAGTGCCTACTTTTGAAAACTTAAAATATTCTTTAAAAATCATAGGAAATACTGAAACGCAATTACCTACCTGTTTTAAGTTGAGACCCCAGTGCTGGCCCTAGGTGCCCAGTATTGGATTACAAAAGTAACAAGATCGTACTTTACCTGCAACCTGAATTTTCTCCCATTGAATAACATTTCCAGATTTTCATTGAAAAATTTCTAAGTGGGAACTTTTAAAACAGCTTTATATTCATGAAAATTCACTACAGTAACTATCACGCTTTTGCTAATCGGGTTTCAGCTTAGACCCCAGGACTGAATCTAGGATCTAGTCCTGGGACCACTAAAGTAATCTATATAGTAATCAACTGTACCTATCTGATGAATACCCATTGAGCACAATGCTATAGTGTGTTTTAGAATTGTGTTGCCTACTGCAACTCCTGCATCTACTGTGTTCACAAACTGTATTGCTCTTTGCAAAGTAATTACATGAGAATACTCATATTGAGAAAAGTATATTTTGATACCTGTTGGTTCTAAAAAATAAAACATCTATATCTGTGGATATAAAAACAGTTGGCCTGGAGTTCAGTCCTTGAGTGTGTGAAACATTTTGCTGACTGGGTGTGTACAACAAATGCTTTACACGGTCCCCTGGTACTGCCTTACTGCTCGACCAAGCTACCACTTTGGAGAGTAAGGTCAGTTCTGATGTTAACCTCTGTTATACCTCTGGGGTTTGTGGACTCTATACACACTATACTTATTCTAGTCCAGTATATATAGAGCCACTTTCTCACAGGAAGCCAATGCACTCCTGTCTTCTTCTAAGGAGAGGAATTGGATACCTCCGGCATTCCACCGAGGCTGTTTATCACAAGCATGAATTATATGTCCAGCATCACCACAAAATAAACAAGGTCCATCTATTCTCTGGCCCTCCTCTTCCATTTCAGAGAAAGGACCCCGTATTTCTCTTACTAGCGTAGGCGCTTCTTAAGACGACGGGTCCCCTGAAACATCTGATGGACCCAACGAAGAAATCCTAGAAAAAGTAGGATAACTTTCTCAAGTTTTCATGTGTTCCATTAGTCTCTCTTGTAATCCATGATCAGTCAAAGGCCCCAAATCAGTACATTTAAAAAGTGAATAAATGAATTCATACTTAATATCTGCTATAGCTCTAGGTCTAGAAAGAGTCCTTGGAGTTCTTTCAACCGAGGTAGTTTTGGATACTGATTGATTAATGAGGAGCGTCAATATATCTATTCCTCCTTTTTGAATATCAGAATGTTTCCTAGGCACAAGACTCTTCATAAGGAAATTCAAACAATATCTTAAATGCTAGTAAGAAGGGGTCATGAGGCTGTAAACAAGTATCACAATGTATTACTAAAGGAGCTACTCAAGCCAATGCAGATACAGTGAGGAAACCAACCAGGTCACATTATCTTAATGAACTGTGCAGGGTGAAAAACAAAATACACTAAAAGACAATCCCAAAATTCTCCTAATTTCAAATAGACAGTTGACTGAACTATTAGAATGTTTGTAATCCAAGACACCAAGGTCTGCTTTAGTGCCAAAGTCTCAAGGCGTGATGTTTAAACATTTGTGCCAGGTCCTTGGAGAATCCAAAGCACTATCAAACCCAAGAATTTATTGGCATCGAAATCTAGGAAGGGCTGGGCACTGAGAAAGTCTATTGAATTCCCCCTTCTTTAGTTTCTCTCCTAGAAACCACTGGGCTACTCCGTACTGAATAATATATGTGAAAAGTGACCGGTGTCACCCAAAGAGTGTCTTAGTTAGAAAGAGAAAACCACGAAAAGTAAAAACCCATCATTGACAATCCATGACTGGAGATAAAGAAAGACATAGAAAGCGGTTAGCAATGCTCCCAAACTCCCACTGACATCATTGGAAGAGAAAAGATTCAGCACAATATTAAGTAATAGAAACACTGTTTCTCTGGAGCCACCACTCTCATTTGGAACTCTCTTTCCACAGAAATCAGGACCAACCTTACACTCAGTCCTTCCTCCATCATCTATAGATTCAGACTATAGTATGTCTCAATTGCCTTTTCTAATGTTTATGGTTGATTCTGTTCTTTCCTCTATTCTCCACGTAACTGCAGCCCACGTGACTACTCAACCTCCCCGCTCCCTCACTCCGCCTGTCCCCACCCCTCTCTCACTCCCCGTCCGTCCCTCTGTTTGCTCTCTATCTGCTCCTTTTTCTGGTTCCTTTTCAATGTGCAATCTTTCCAAGTTGCCCCCATTTCCCCCATTCCTCTTTTCTTTCCTTTTTTCGCCCTTGATTGCTCTGTTTCTTATTCGATGTACAACTGACAAGTCGCTGTTAAAATATAATGCTCTCCTTTTCATCTGGGTGATTGTACTCAGTATAAAAGTGATAAATAAGTAAATAGAGTCCTTTAGAAGTTACAAATGTCAGAATTAAAATCGGGGACAAAATGCTAGCAAAAAGAGTGAAAGCAGGGATCAAATGAATTGTGACAAATCTTCCTCTGGAGATATCCTCCATTAAGTATAGTTAAACTAGGAACTGACATTGCAAGAAAAGACTCTACCACATGTTGGGTTAGTAACTTTGGATAACATTCTATGGACAGACCACCATCTTGGAAAGGGCTGTTTACAAGGTTTGTCCACAACGCTTTCTTGAATTCATGTCATTCAAATGCCAAATTAATAAAAGACCAAAGTTTTGAATATTTTATGCCGTGCTGAATTTTGTTGTCTCACCGCCCCCATTTTTGTTCCACATTCCATGTGCTCATTTAACACCCCTGCAAGTGCTCATGAGCATCAAAACGGGTGAACTATCAATGCCCAACCATGAGCTAATCATGGCATCCAACAGCACAATGACAGGTAACGCGTGGAGCTCTCCTTCCGACTCTGAATGCGTGAAGTTTCTGGTAAGCTCTTTGTATAACTTTGGGAACTGCTGTCACCATAGATCTCAGCACAGATCTATCCGAAACTACCAACTGGTGCAGGTCTAAACTCCAAAATAAGTTTATTGTTTTTCTAACCCTTTCGGTGTGTCGGGCGGCCCCCGGCCATCCGACATCGCGGTGGGCCTGTGCGGAGGACGGCCAGGGCCGCCCGAACCACGCCCACCCATTATTTCACCCGCGGCGGAATTTGCGCCGCAGTCAACCGGTTAAATATGGCCCTCATTGTGAATTCCATTTCCTAAATCTAGTTATTTACTACAATGACGTAGCAATAAGGGAATCAAAAGTGTTTTTTCGCTGTTGCTACTTCATAAAGGAATTCTATACTGCTGTGACGGGGCTCTATGAGAACCTGTTAGTGCTGTGTACTCTCTCTACTCTGATGGAAAGCAGAGAGCACAACTAACGGTTTGGAGGTGTGGAGGCACAGAGGGAGCTGAAGGTGGATGCAGGTGATCAAGTATTTCTTTACATGTGTGACAAGAAAGAGAAGCCAGGTTATGTCTAGCTCATCATTTACTCCTCTATTCTGACCTATTGGTGGAAAGTGGAGACAAATGGTTTTGGTAGCAGTACTGATTATAAAATCATGGATGGGTAAAAGGTGAATAATAGAGATAAATTTCACCTGAGTGACATAATATCTCCTTATAGCCCGCTGCTGAGGGCTATATCAGTTATTAAATTCCCTGAACCTGAGGTATAGGCCCGAGCCACAGGCGAGGGCCTATAACGAGGTGAAGGCTTTCAACAACAGGTATATCCTGAGGTAGGAGGACTATAAGGCTATTAGAACATTCCACCCACTATGGGTAGAGTGTTCTAAATTAAAAAGGGAGAAAGATAAAGAGGAACATTTGAATGTTGGAGCTCCAGGCTGACACCAGCCATTAAAACCCTGGAGCTATTCCATTGTCTTCAATAGAGTCCCCAACATTCCAATGTTCTAATATGTAAATAGACACAGAAAAGTGTGGGTGTGCACAAAATGTCATGGTAGTCCAATTCTGGAAAGCTTACTCCCTGTACACTATCAAGCCTCTAGGCATCATCTTATCTACAAGAAAATCATTGATGAAGTAAACTTTATATGAATCTAACACCAACTTGTGTGACTTCTAACACTTGTTTTAAACTCACAGATAGGGCAGTTTGCAGGTGTAAGCTAAACTCGCGCGTGCTTATAGTGTTTCAATCAGGCTCTAGCCTTGGTCATCCCTGACATGTCTACAAAAGGAGCAGTGTTGTCATTTGAGCTACAGTAAGTGTCCTAGAGCCCTAATTCTCTCACTAACCAGATCACCCTCTGCCACCTGTTCTTCTATTGCCTTTGTCCTCTAGGTTTTTCTCTTCCATCCCTCCCCCTCCATCACTCCCAGTGGACCAGCCAGCCCCTCCTGTCTCCCAGTAGCCCTCCGCTCCAGTCAGCGGTGATGAACCTTTATTGATTCTGCGGTGGCGCCAGCCCGTTTCCTCTGATCAGACATTGATGAAATGATGAAACTGACCTAATCTGATTCCAGCTGCCCCCAGACTGAGAGATGCGACCCCAGTAATCTCGT
This sequence comes from Lissotriton helveticus, assembly GCF_964261635.1. Classification (NCBI taxonomy): domain Eukaryota; kingdom Metazoa; phylum Chordata; class Amphibia; order Caudata; family Salamandridae; genus Lissotriton; species Lissotriton helveticus. Next base: position 832,301,220 of record NC_136073.1, on the reverse strand, counting down.
AGAATATCCCGCTGCCGAGATGTCGGGTGCGGTTGCTGCTGCCCTGACAGTGTGGATCATAGTTTATTTATTTATTTGAGAGTTTTATATATCGCTAGCTGGACCCGAAGGTATCAGAGCACTTTACAACAGTAAATGTTCACATCAACGATAACAAGTCTATACAGAGCATCTGAGACAGAGCGCCCCACAACAGAAAATGTTCTGTTACAATTACCAAATATTTTCATGATGCTAATTTATTTATTAATTACTGATTTACTTCTTTTATGTGGTAGTGTTGTTTCCCCAAGAGCATAAAAGCACTGGCCAAGACACATAAAAAATAATCACTATACAGAAACCAGGAAATACTCGGCATGAAAACATGTTGCAGAGACTGTAGAAATGTTGAAGGGCACTGCCTAGCCCTTCAATAATTTATTTATTCATTTAGTCTCCACAGCAAATGCAGATAATATGTTTTGTTATGGGGGACCAAATTCTGAGGCAAAAATTTGAAATTTATGCAGCATGCTGCAGCACATTTTGTCTGTTATTTCACTATTGTGTCGTCATTTGAATAGCCAATAATACAGTTTGGGTGCAAGTTTCGCCCATTCAGCAGGTGAAAAGTGAACAGTTAATATTTTCGAGGGCCTGCCTCTGCTCAGCAATGTTTGGAGGTGTTTTTTCAGTAACTCTTGATCCATTTGAGGTAGGAATATCATTTTGTTAGAATTTGCAAATTACACATCAGGCGGTGAAATATGTGGTCAGTGTGGCACATCTATTTATGTGGAAAACATAATTCAAGTACAGTCAAAAAGTCATATAATTCAAACAAAATATTCAGAGTTACAATATTTAAGATCTGTGTGGTGCAGGATTCCTGGTGGAAGGCCAACCAAACCAAAAGTAGCCGCGAGCCGAGAGGAGAGGCAAAGGCAAACAGTCTTAGGTTTTCGTGGAATACTTGTGATTAGTGAAAAGATGGAAATGTAGGGTAATAGATCACCACATCTTGGACTCCAGCAGTTTTTTTTCACCTTGGATGAAGAAATGAGGGGAGTGGGGGGACTTCAAAAGGGGGCATGGCCTAGGAAGCTTGTGACGTGGTCTCAATCAATCAATCGTTGTCTTTATTTGGTTATTTGAAAATAACCATAAACGAGCAGAAAAAAAAATAACCATAAACGAGCAGATAAAAAAAAATACGACATAAACTATACGATCAAATGCAAAGGCACAATCCTGCTCCTGACGCAGGGCCACCTCGAGGTGTGCAGGACAAGATGGCGCCGCCCACGCACGCTTCCTGGCGTGCTTCCCGCCTTTCTCTTATCGCTCGCCGAGGCCTCGTCATCATGCGTGCGGCCTGCTGATTACTTTTCGATTTCCATCGATCCTCAGTTATCTCTCTTTTTAATCCCGTCCTCGTCTCGCTGTCGGACGGGATAAACTGCGGCAGGCCTGCAGGGCCAGATAAAGGGGGCGCCCCTTTCAGACGTGCCACCTGCCCACCTGAGTAAATCCCCGTCCTTGAAATGGCTGTCAGCAACGTGCCAGGCCGCTGGAGAGGGGGTGCCCACGCAGCAGCTGGCAGAGGGGGCGTCGAAAGGTTACAATCACTTGATGCGTCATTAGTATACGAAGATTAAAAGGCGTTGAAGTCATTTATCAGGCACGTCATAGGTCATGCACGTGAAAATGAATATATTCGAGCACAACCGCACGATTATAAGTGAATGCTGATAAGGCGTTGTAACAATATGCAAGGTATTACAGATACTTGTCCTGGGGTTCCAATCCCTGCATGTCCACTCAGCCTTTCATCCTTCCGAGATCAATAAAATGGCTACAATAAGCAGTTATTATTCACAGTGCATTAAATGTAAAAGTGCACATACTCACTATTTAGAGTGGATGTTTGCTACTGAGAAGTGCTGATACTCTCCCATTAAATGTATTGGAGCAATGCTGAAAAGTGCAAGTGCTCTCCATTTAAAATGTTATAAAGTGCAGGTACTCAGTTCCAGGCAGTACCTGCCCATTTAAAGCACTGATTATTCAGCACCAAGATGCTGCATGGGCTCAACGCAGACTTTATAAATACATGTTACGCCATAAATAATTCTGTATCCTCCAAGCAGGGACTAAGAAAGAACAGCCACCCTGTCGTAAGTGGGAGGAATAGAAATTTGTGGGTTAGATTTAGCCGTTGATGTAAGCATGGCCTGAGTTGTACCAACTGTTGATTATTCTTGACAAATTTGAAGAAAGAAGGCCATTTGGCTTATGTTTTTGTGTGATATTCATGGACTAACGTTGGATTTTCTTTGTTTATAGGAAGCTTATGTGGCACGCTACGGTGGTCGGACACATGTCCAAATGTCATGGCTCGGAATACGACGCTTGCTGCGTCAATCCGAAACACCTGCAGTCGCTGCAACAGGTAGATTGATAACATCAACAGCTGGGAATTTCCATAGTCCAGTCTGAACACAACCACGCCAACGACATCAAACCGAAGATAGAGACAAGATCAGTCAACAACCCTTTCATGCTCAATGCTCCATTGGAAGTTCAACCATGGAGAACTTCTAAACTCACTTCTATAGCGGCTGTTTACGTTCAATATTGCGAGGCATTTGGAAAGTGACATCACTGCCGCGCACCGCCTTCACGGACCATAGACTCCTACTTTGATGATAAGATGTTCCTTCCTCTGTCTTGCAGCTTCACATTCCTCATCACTCCTCGTCAAGCATGTCCGCGCCATCCCTCAAGCTTGGTGCGGCTCTACACGTGCTGGGGTTCCGATAGGCCGAGCGCCACGTTCACGGCCACTCTGCAGCGTCTCAACACCCACTTAGAGGGAAGGCCCTATCAGTTGTTGAGGTCTGATCACCCTGAGGATTAGTATGTCTTCAACCTGCATATTTCAGTCGGTGTAGATTAATCGCTGAAGTACTTAGCGTTGTTCTTCTTCTGTAGACATTAAGCACTATCCGCCGTCGTATAGTACTTCTGAGCGTCATCTACACTTCTTGCACCAACCAGTTATTTCTTTTGAATCTATTCCTAGTTTTTTTTTTTTTTTTAAAAGAGTAAATTGATAGCCATAGGTATGGCTGAGATTTTTTACTCCAGCCAAACCTTGGTTGTAAATTTATTCATGTTTTTATAAGTCTAAATTGATAAAGTCACCCTTATCCAAGGTACGGCTACGATTTGTTACACCACTCAGTCATTTGTTGTAAATCTCTAAAAAAAAAAATTGTGAATTAATAAAGTTCTTCTTTTCCTAGGTATGTCTAAGATTTGGTAAGAACATCCCTCATTCCATCAGCGCACCCTGTTTCTTTCGCTCTCCGGATTTCGTCAGCCACAACTCAGGACGGCCAATGGTTGGATAACGCCAGATCCAACCTCACTCTTTAAACCACTTGTAAGATTGGTGACATTAAGAATGAGTAAGCCAAAATATCAAGCAGAAGAAACAAACTGAGTTAGTATTACACACATAGGGGAAGCAGCGACGTATTCATATCACTTGGCCAATAGGACACTGAAGCCCAGAATGCCGAGGAAAAAACTTGTAATTGCACACTGGTCAAGAGCAGAAGTAAAAGTAGTTTAAGGATCGAATGATAAGGCACCAGACTCGAAAGGATTGTACTTTTAGGGGAAAGGGAATTATCAATTTGCAAAATATATATATATATATATATATATATATATATATATATATATATATACACACAAAGCAAAAATAAATATATAAATAAATAAAAAAGTTTTCCTAATTCAAGAGTACTTTTGTGTCATACTCCCCTGTATGCGGAAATAGTTAAGCATTTACATACTCAAGGAAATTTACAACCACTTTAGGTATCCAGGATTACTGGAGCATTTTTTTTTTAAAGAATTCCAAAAAGGTAGGAATGTTCTCCAAAACTCTTAGCATCGGCACAGGAATGTCCCTTTTTCCCCGAGATTTCGTGAATAGGACGCAATATGTTGCGCCAATGGTGACCGGTAATTGGAATAACCTGGTAAAATCAGACTCCAATGCCGTGAGACGTGGGTGCTCTTTGTAGAAGGGCGGATCCTGGCCTTGCACTGCTGCTCGTTAACCTTAATTCCACTGTGCCTTATATTTTTGGAGCTTGGTCACCAGGACTAGTGCCACATCAAGGCCAGAGTAGGCAGCAGCCATTCAGTGCCAGTACAAGAGACCAAAAGCTGGTGCCAGATTACAACAGGTAGTTAAAAAATGATGTTCTTGCTAAGGGAGGTGGAGCACCCAAATGGTAAAATTTAATTTTACCTAAGGCCCGCTAATCCCTGCACTGGAGATGTTGGTGTCATGGATCAATTTCTCGATTTTAGTGCAACGAGGATGTAGCGCATATCCACCCATTCCAGTAATGCACCTATCCAGTGTAAACAGCCATGAGTGTGTTTAATATAGTGACATGGAGAAGCGCAGTCACGAGAAAAGGCCTTGAAATCAGGTGCTATGGGGTCAGATTTACAGAAGAGACACACCCAGGGTTTTTACACCCTGCTGCCGCCATGATAAGGTCAGGCAGGGAGAGTCAAGGTTATGAGGCTGGTTTGAATGAGAGGCCCAGGCTGACCGGGCCCTGTCGCCATAGTGATGGATGGGGAAGGCGCAGTCAGTGTGATGGGGACAAACACTGAGAACCCGAATGATGAACAAGGGAAAGGCAGCCCCTCGACGTATACGAGAGGACACCGGAGAAGACAAGTTCTCCTGGTTTGTGATAGGGAGAGACACGAAGAGGAAAGAGAGAGAGAGAGAGAGACAGGAAGAGGAGAGAGAGAGAGAGAGAGACAGGAAGAGGAGAGAGAGAGAGAGACAAGAAGAGGAGAGAGAGAGACAGGAAGAGGAGAGAGGTAGAGACAGGAGAGGAGACATGGAGAGACAGGAGAGGGGAGAGAGAGAGAGAGAGCGAGAGAGAGAGAGAGAGAGAGTCGAAGAGCAGAGAGAAAGAGAGACGAAGAGGCTTCAGAATCGGGATGCTGCTCGAGACATGGAAGAGGGGAGAGATAGAAAGAAAGAAAGAATGAATGAAAGGGAGAGAGAGAGAAAAAGAGAAAGAAAGAGATATAGAGATAGCTAGAGAGAGATAGCTAGAGAGAGAGACAGAGGGGCAAAGCTGTTTAACCAGGGCTCAGAGAGAGAGAAAGAGCAGGGAGCGAGAGGGGGGGCAGGGAGGGGGAGAGAGAGAGAGAGAGAGAGAGAGAAAGCAACAGTGAGAGAGAGAGAAAGCAAAAGTGAGAGAGAGAGAGAGAAAGCAACAGAGAGATGGAGAAAGCAACAGTGAGAGAGAGAAAGAAAGAAAGAAAGAAAGAAAGAGGGAGGGAGAGAGAGATAGATGGAGAGGCAAAGCTTCTCAACCAGTTCTCAGAGAAAGAGAAAGAGCAGAGATAGAGAGGGGGTCTGGGAGAGAGGGAGTGAGAGTGAGAGAGAGAGAGATAGCAAGAGTGAGAGAGAGAGAACGAGAGAGAGAAAGAAAGAAAAAGAGAGATAGAGAAAGAAAAAGAAAGGGAGAGAAAGAAGAAAAAAAATAGAAAAGAGAGAAAGAGTGAGAGAGAGTAAGAAAAAGAGAGAGAGAGGGAGAGAACGAGAGAGAGAAAGAGAGAGATTGAAAGATAAACAAAGAATGAAAGAGAGAGAGAAAGAGAGAGAGAAAGAAAGAGCGAGAGAAAGAAAGAGAGGCAGAGAGAGAGAAAGAAAGAGAGAGAGAGAGTAAAAGAGAGAGAGAGAGAGTAAAAGAGAGAGAGGCAAAGCCGCTCAATCAGGGTTCAGAGAGAAAGAGAGAGAGAGAGAAAGAGAGAAAAAGTAAGAGCGATTGAAAGAGAGAAGGAAAGAATGAAAGAGAAAGAGAAAGAAAGAGTGAGTGAGAAAGAAAGAGAGAGAGAAAGAAAGAGAGAGAGAAAAAGAGAGAGGCGAAGCTGCTCAATCAGGGTTCAGAGAGAGAGAGAAAGAAAGAGAGAGAGAAAAGGAAAGAAAGAGAGAGAAAGAATTAAAGAGAGAGAGAGAGAAAGAGAGAGAGAAAGAAAGAGATCGAGAGAAAAAGAGAGAGAGGCAAAGCCGCTCAATCAGGGTTCAGAGAGAGAGAGAGAGAGAAAAAGAAAGCGAGACAAAGAGAGATAGAGATGGAGTGAGAGAGAGAGAGAGAGGGAGAGAGGCAAAGTCGTTCAACCAGGGGTCAGAGAGAGAGCGAGAGAGTGAAAGAGAGAGAGAGAGAGAGAGAAAGAGAGCGAGCTAGAGGGTGCATCAGGCTATGACAGTGCCTTGGCCTGTCCTGTTTTTCGGGTGAGTGGCAGTGGCGGCTCCTCTGCTATGGCGGAGGAGCGTCATCCACTGCTTTCAAGCAGTGTGAGAAGAGGAAACATAACATGATAATAACTTTCAGTTATTATCATGTTATGTTTCCTTCGCGGGCGGGAGGTTGGGCGGGCCTGCTGTGCTCATGGAGCAGGGGAGGAGTGGTTTGCCCACTCAGGTGCACAATGACTGTTTGGTCGGCACTCTCGGGTCACCCAAAGCGGTCATGCGCACTTCCCTGTTCTCCATGCAAGCTGCATTACAGCCTGCATGGAGAACAGGCCCACCCCTACAGCCCCTGGCTGAGCACCATGTCACGGCGCTCAGACCAATCACAACGCTGCATTGCAGCACTGTGATTGGCTTAGGGGAGAGAGCCTGGCTGCCTCCTTCCTGTTCCTGGAAGCAGACACAGAAAAGCAGGAGAACAGAAGACGCAGCACCCGGCCTCGATGTAAGTTTATTTTTTTTTTTTAATTTTCAACCCCCCCCCCCCCCCCCCCTCCCCCCACACTGAGCAACACCCCTGCGGCCCCAGCACCAGCCCCCCCAACACGCGAGCCATGCCAGCCACCTCTGCTGAATGGAGGAGGGGCGTGTAAGGTGGGGCTGTGACCTGGCTGGGAGTGGTGTGAGGGGGGTCATTGTGTGATTCCTATGTTGTGCATCTTTTTATCACCCTTCCCTTTCCCTCCTTGCTCCCTCATTCTTCATACTAATGTCTGCCTGGTGTACAAAGGTTCCTGCTGGTTCTGCTTTCCATTTGCCTTCCTCTTCCTGTAGCAGTTTAGGCGTTAGGTCGGTGAATTATCTTCTCTCCCCTGTCCTTCACTTGTGTTCATTCCATTCCACAGTTCCTGTCTCTCCCTCTCTTTCATCTTGTGATATTCTCTGTCCCTCACACATTCCCTCTATTCCAGTGATACTCAAAGTTCGGCCCGGGGGCCGCTTGCGGCCCTCTTGACCTTTACATGCGGCCCCGCTGGTGAACACCAACATGAGCTGCTGTTTAGTTGCTGAGCACGAATATTCAGAAAAATATGTTAACTAAACAGGTACGAATTGATTAACCTGAAAATAAATGCTTTCCCATGTAGTTAACATTTTTTAGACCTCCTTACACAGTCCCTGACTCACCCATACCCCCTACCGCCACCCTGCTGACACCAGTGCGGCCCTCGGTCACACCACAGACCATACTTTGTGTCCCATGGGCAAATGTTTGCGAGTACCCATGCTTCCCTGCCTTGCACCACCTTTCTTCTTCTTTTTACATCTATTTGTAATAATAAATTCACACACAGTTATAGGGTAAATAAACCAGTGCAAAATGTAATATAATACATAGCACATATTTTTATATAGCGCTTCATGCCACACTTCCGCCATTTCTAAGTGGTGTAAACAACATATATTTCAGATGGCAGAGCCTACACTTACACAGGGCGCCAGCAATTAATGCCTATATAAAGATAAGCCGGTATTGTGATATACCTCGGTTTCAATAGGAATTTCAGTTGCTTCTAACTTTATGGTTTGTTTAGAACATTCCACCACCCAACATCTCAGGAATCTGCCTGGTCTTTCTTCTAATGGCCTGACTATGTGATTGGTCTCCTCCTGCCTGGACACCTCGTCAACCCTGGAATTCTCTCCTCCCACTCTACTCCAAATATTCAGAGCAAAGTGAAAACAGCAGAGATAGGAAGATTGAAGGTGGAAATTTGTCTGAGAAGCAAGTTGAGGGTTTACTGAAGGACTACAGATGGCAGGTCTTGAGAACAATTTAGGGCTGCATTTTCGAATTTCCAGTTGACCAGTTACAAATGGTTTTTATTCGATCAAGTTGCTGGTGTTGGGGTTTGGGGTAATACAGTCCAAATCCACAAAGTTGATTCCCTCTAGAGGTAGCACTGAGGGAAGAGCAAGCATTGTCAAAGGCAATAGGTCTGGTGTTGGCTGTCAGCCTTTTGGCTTTGTCAGTGTTCCTTCTGTTTGGTCATGGTTTTTGTAAAACGTTATTGTTGTATGAGCTGAAGAACCTCACAGATATATATATAAAAAAATTGTCTAAAAGCAAAAATATCTTTTTGGTTTTAAAAAGCACATATTTGCTTAGTGGTGCTGATACTAAAGGAGACAACTGTGAGCGAATGTGTTTCTTATGAAAGAGCAGAAGACTGTCACTCAGAGTCAAGTTAGCCAATGGGTTAGATGGTCTGACTCATGTCTCTATGCTGGTATACAACGTTTACAACGCAATTTTTACAACGCAATACCATTACAACGAAACTTTTACAACGCAAAATCATTTACAATGCAGTCATTACAACGCATGACACTACAACGCACACCACTACAACGCATACCATTACAACGCAGTCATTACAACGCATACCATTACAACGCATAAATTACCATCCAACACTTACCATACTGTTGCACCCCCCTGGAGTTAGAATAGTCATTTTAACCCCTACACTATCCAACACTTACCCTACTGTTGTACCCCCTGGAGTTAGAATAGTAATTTTAACCCCTACACTATCCAACACTTACCTTATATGCAAAGTACTGTAATGCGTTGTAATGGTATGCGTTGTAAATGTACTATGCGTTGTAAAGGTATTTAAGTATTCGTTGTAATGGTATGCGTTGTAATGGTGTGCGTTGTAATGGATGTTGCGTTGTAAAAAATGCGTTGTAATGGTATGCGTTGTAAAAGTGTGCGTTGTAACGTCATACATCCCTCTATGCTGTATATAGTAGTGGGTGGAGCAAAAATGTGACTGATACAACAACAGACCAATGGATGAAGAGAGATGAACTGAAAGCCCCTATAAGTAAATTTACTATACATATTATTTCTGAAGAATCAAAATGTCTCCGCTAACACCAGACCTAAAAAGAAGCACTGATGCGAAGTGTGTGAATAGCCCGCTGTCTTAAAAGATAGCACGCAGGAGCACTGATGGAAGTGTGAGTGGAGTTGTGTAAGCAACAATTGCAATTACTTACAGAGTCATAATGTTTGCAAATGTAACAAATATTTGTTAAGCCTTCCACACACTTCCAGTGCACTTCAATACACCAAGTTGACATAGAAAAGAGCAGAGCAAACACAAGGAGATGATGGACGGAGCGCTGAAACTTTTCAGACAGCCCCAGTCACAGAACTGGGTTGAATCCATCATCATTATTTAGCTCTCTTCGCCACCCCAGCTCAGACTCGGCTATATGCAAATCAGTCTTGACCCCGTGATTCATGGGAACAGTCCAGCCTGAACTATCACGCCAGGTCTTCCCTGGACCGGAAACAAGCATCCTGGGACCAGTTTCTGTGTAACACCTATCATGAGCCGGGCTAATTTGAATCCAGTGGCAAAGTGAGCAAGGGACCCACTTCTGGGCTTACCCTGCTAACTTAGGGCAAACAAAGCAAACACAAGGAGATGATATAGCTTTGTATGAGCCGGGGTGGTGGAGTGAGCTAAAGAACGATGTTGGATTTATCTCAGATCTGTGATTGGGGGCGAGTGTCTGAAAGGTTTCCGCGCTCCGTCCATCATCTCCATGTGTTTGCTTTGTTCGCCCTAAGTTGGTAGGGTATGCCTAGACTAGGGTCCATTGCTCACTTTGAAACTGGATTCAAGCTAGCCTGGCTGATGGGGGATGTTACCCCGAAGCCGGTCCCAGGATGCTTGCTTCCGGTCCAGGGAAGACACGGCTTTTTCTTCTTCGGCATTCCCACAATTAGCGCATACGAATTGAGGTGCACGGACCTGTGTTAAAGTGTAAAACAACATTGACGATGGGAAAAAAGGATATTTGTGTAAATTCACAAATGTTGTAATCCTACTAATGTGCAATTTCAACAACAAGTACCGTCAGTGGTTGTAGGACTCTGTGACACAGTGGTCAGGAAAGCAACAAAAATATATTGTGTTGAGATCCCCGCCTGCCGGGTGGGAATCCCTGTGCTGTGGTAACAAATGTTCTCCCTTAGCAGGAGCGGGTCATTCTACATTTGCCGCTCTTGGGAACACCATACTGCACATTGCAGACACAGGCTGTTAAAATCAATGATGTCATCCCGCTCTCAATAGGGTGAGAAAACCATCGCTGTGACCAATGGGCCATCAGGTCAGAGGTTAACATTTGCACAACTAATGGTGGCTCCAATGGTGAAAACATAGCTCTATCCTCAACTACTACCAGAATGGGGGAACTGCAAATTTTCTCTGTGGAGAAGCACTATCAGTATCCGGCGGCGCTCCACTCTACGACACTCTAAATGAGACCCTCCGTTTTCAATACTTATGCTTAATTCTGAAGAGGGACCCTGGCAAAACATTTTACTCAAGGGCAAATGTAGATTTAGCTAATCTTGAATCATTGGGCCACATTTTATTCTTTCCCTCAATTTTTGGTACTGGTGCCATTATCTTTAAGAATTTTGTTTCTGAAATAAAAAATAACCACATTGGAACCCAACACTAGGATTTTTATTCAAGGTGATACCAAATATGTTGAGACTTTTTGGGAAATGTTTTCTTCAGGAATATTATACACATGTTTTATGCATTTTAGGGGTAATTTGGGTGGAAACACTACTGGGGCATCTGCCAAAAACCCAGAGCCTGATCACAAAGGTAAACTTACACTTTGGTGTAAGTTTATGATTTTCCTTTGTGCATGATACAAAGTAATTTTACACATAGCATCTTTATAACTGCCTGTCTTTGTATGTGTGGAGTCACGAGTGCGGAGACTCCGTAGTCATATAGTTCTATTAAAATTCCTTTGTGAATTGCAAAAAAACATAAACTTACACAAGACCTGTGCAGAGGTGAGGAACCTCTGAGTTTCCATCCACGAAGACTCAGCCTATACCATCCCTAGAAACCATGGCTCCATGTAATTGAAGAGCTGCCATATTGGAACTGGGGCTTCCATCACAGGTTTTGTCTGCTAGGACCCTCCATAATAATAATAATAATAATAAGGGAAATATATAAAACGCCTGGTTACGCGCACCGGCGTGTCCCCGCGCTATAGTGAGTGGTGTGGCAGAGTCACCCCAACCGGCAGCGGACCCAGCCTACCGGGTGTACAGATATGTTTTAAGTTTCTTCCTGAATTTGGGCTCAGAGAGCTCCAGGCGCAGTTCCTTTGGCAGACCATTCCAGCTCTTGGCAACCAAGTACCTGAAGGACCTACCCCCATATGTGCTTTTTTCATTTTGGGGACCTTCAGTAGCCCTGAGCCAGAAGAGCGCAGGGCGCGCGGAGGCTCATACCGAGTAACCAGGTCCTGTAGTGGTGCAGGTGCCTTCCCGCACAAAATGCGGTGGCATGTGCAAAGAGCCTTAAAGTCAATCCTACTTTTTACTGGAAGCCAGTGGAGTGCTTGGAGGGCTGTCTTTGAAGGCGATCTCTTCGGAAGCCTCAAGACCAGACGAGCCGCTGCATTTTGCAGCACTTGAAGACGGCTGATGACCTAGCCCGTTGCAACCAGATAGAGCAGGTTGCCATAATCTAATCGTGATGTTACGAGGGCATGTACCAGCGTCTTCCGAGCTGCCGTGGGAAGTAGATCGAGAACTTTCCGAAGGCTTTTCAGGACACCAAAGCATACCCCCACCACTCGACCTATCTGAGGTCCGAATGTTAGGTCCGCATCCAGCCATACCCCAAGGTTTCTAGCTTCCTGGCAGGGTGTAGGAGTCTCCCCCAGGCAGGATGGCCACCATGCCGATGACCACACCGACGAGCCCCCCCTCCCCCACCACGAGCACCTCCGTCTTGCTGCCGTTCAACCTCAGGCAGTTGGAAGACATCCAGGTAGCCAACTCCTGCATGCAGGCTCTGAAGCTGTCCGCAGCAAGACTGGGCGCGCGTGAAAGGGAGATGACAAGCTGCGTGTCATCGGCATAAGACACTATGTGCAACCCATAGCTTTGAACAATGGCTGCCACCGGGGAGACATACAGATTGAATAAGGTTGGGCTCAGGAACGAGCCCTGCGGTACGCCCTGAGCCAAACTAATCTCCCTTGAGTAGCAGTCTCCCTGTCTGACCTGAAAGCCGCTACCTATCAAAAAGGACTGGATCCATTTTAGCGCAGCCCCTGAGATCCCACCATCATTCAGACACTGTAGCAAGGTGGTATGAGCTACAGTGTCGAATGATGCGCTAAGGTCCAGGAGGATCAGAGCCATGGTCTGGCCCTCGTCCACTCCCTGGCGGATGGTCTCAACCGCCATGAGTAGCGCCGACTCGGTAGAGTGGCGTGGCCGGAATCCAAACTGGGAATCGTGTAAGAGGCTGGCTCGATGGCTCGATGTAGAAAAAAGATTATTGTCACCATTGCACTGTGAGAAAACCCCCAGTGAGTCTGAGAACCGGATTTTATTTTCCTAAAAATAATCTCCTGCTTTGAGGAAATGTTTTTTGGTAACGCCCCACCTAAATCTGCCATGATATTATAATGGGGAAGCATTGAAAATCTTCAGCAAAAGTGTTCCCAGCATGTGCACAAACTATTTGTGGGGAAATATTCCTCGTTACTTCCCCGTTCAGTAAGGAACTCTAACTTTAACAGCACGCAGTGCTTAATTTGTGCCAGTGGTTTCCAGTGCTCGGCACCGGCACTTAATTGTCAGCACCGACTCTAGTGACAGCCCACCACATGGTGGTGCTGTCTGTCAAATTTTGAGATGAGCACAACAGCAGTGCTTACTAAGTCAATGTACAATAAACATGAATAACACATGACGCTCACACCATTATTATAGCTTTGGGTAGCCTGGAATAGTCTGATTGTCACACTTGTAGGAGTGTGATGGTTAGTAGTTGTGTTAGTCCTGTCATTGGCAGCGCTGGCAGGTGCAATGGGTGGTGCAGGCTGCAGTGGCCTCCCGAGAAGGGCCCTTGCACTTACTTTTTTACAAATTAAGAACTGAGCAGGAGACTTGAAATTGGGCTTACAATAGTGTACTTTTCAAGTTTTTTTCTGTCTACAGTCCTATCATATTTAATGGAACCACTGTAATGACATGATGACACTTTTTTTCATGCTGGTCTTGGAGACTATATGGATTTGTCTAACTGGAATGAAGACTTCATTTTGCACCCTGTGTTAGTATGAGTCATTAAAAGCCAGAGTGTTTACAAGAATGTTTCCCAAGGAAACTTCTAGACCATAAATATCTGGAAATGAACCTAATATTGACAGAACAACCTTCAGGATTAGTCATTGAGCCAAGAACACCTTGATTTTTGACCCACTGTGCCTTGTTGTGCTGTTTCCCAGAAACCCAATCCAAGGTCTACCTTAATATGATCTCCATTTCATGTTTGCATTTGCTAAATATATAAAGACCCAATTCCATTTTTGATTAAGTTATACTGTGTTCATTGGCAGCATCTTACAGAGAGGCCACCCTGCTCTGACTGATGACATTTAATCTTTGCATAGGTTAGCAGAGGGCAGCCTAGCAGGGCACTCATGAGCTGGGCATTTAATTAAAACGACTTTACTGGTGAACTTCAACATTAATATAAAAAGGTAGATCTTTACAATTTTCAGCAAAATCATTAGAATTTCAAAAGAATGTATGGACTTTCATCTTTAAACTGTAACCACGATTAAACTAACATGTTAACTATCAGAAATACTGCCATACCAATCAGGATGGACTGTCTGGTAATGAGAGACTTGTAGAAGCTGGCTCAAAGGGCAAGCGCGGATGGAGTTTTTTATCCAATATGGGCCAGTTTTTTGGACAATGTGGCTGATTTTCGAAATGATACGAGAAATAGAATTGTTCAACCAAATCACAACGGCATAGGCATTGATATTGTGCATGCACAAACACGCATGCGCACACAATATCCCACCTCCCCGCTCTGCCTTGCCTGAGGGAACTTAGTGATGCACCTTAAATTACACCTTTTGCCCTTAATTTACCAAAAAATGACAATTACGACAACGTTACTGGTCAAGTGTTCTTCATAATTTACTAGTTCCCACAAATTTACCTGAAACTAGTTACTACCGAAACAGTGTCTCACAAAAAGTTTTAAACTGTGGTGGAGTTTTAATGTGTAGTTGAATTTCAAGACTCACAGGGGAAACTTCAACAATATGCAGTTTCTTATATTTGCCTCCAGCACCATCAACAGCAAAATTGTATAAAGACATCAAATTCTAGTGTAGGGACTACACATTGCATGATATATCACCCAGAACCCTAAAGTATGATCCATTTTACAGTGTATCCTCTTTTTACTGCGAACCATCAGCTCGTGTGGCGGCCATCTTGAGTCTTTTGTCAGCGTGATATATTTCACTAACTTTTTGAATTGAAATAATTTTTGATAATTATACCATCCTGTTTTATTTTTTAACATTTTTATTTTTGCTCATCCTATTTGTATTTATTCATACTTTCTGGTCAGGGAAAAAAGGTGTGTATTTAAGTATTTATTTATTTCTGAAGGGTTTTTGTATCTAAAGCTCTTATTACAAGAGTCTGTGTGATTTTTCTGATCGCTGCACAAGAGCATTGCACAGGTATTGCGCAGAGATCGCGATTCAGCTGTATTTACCACATCTGGTGAATTTCAGCAGGTTAAACCTGTTGAAATTTACTATGGGACAAAATCCTTTTAATCCACTTATGTTGGTAAAGAAAGCATCAAAATCCGCATGTAAAACTCAGTTTGGGGTGGCCTTTAGATACAGACCCTTAAATATCGATCCCCTTTCTATTGCGTTTTATTGGGTCTGATAAATAACCCACTCCCACCTTTGCCAAGTAACTGAATACAACAAACAATACTCAAATATTTGTATCATAGTATTAGCAAAAGTGGAAATCTGCAGGTATATTAAGCTTATTACAACCCATATCCATTTTTTTTTAACTATAGTGTACTCAATATATGTCTATACTGCAGTATGCAAAGTTGCTATAATTTTAATATTTACAGTTTTTTTTTAAATAAACTCAGGCAGGGATTCAGGCTGTTTTCAGTTGGCCATTATGTGTATAAGTCAGTAAAAGCTAAAATCTGGAAGCCTTATTTTTTATGTGCCCCTTTTAATCGGAATCAGCTTAGGTGTCTAAGGGAACATGACGTTTTATGAGATTTGCAAAACCAAAGGTACTTCAAAGGAGTAGAGAAAAGACTTTACCAGTTTGGGCTGTGATCCCTTAGATGTATACCTTCGATTTAAATCCAGGCAAATCAGAATACTGTCAATTCGATATGTGCTTTAGCAAACAATACAAGCATCACAGTATATTATATTTCTATGTAAGTTCGCGTGCACAAATCGATGAATACTGTATAACTGCACTTTAATACCTCTGTACTCTACTGAACTTTTACATATGTGTTTTAATATATCACGATTTGTATGTTTTAAATATTGTAATGCGTTTGTTCTTTTATGGATATTTTTTTTTATCCGAATAAAGCTATGAGATGAATTATATTTCTATTTATTGTATGGCTATGTAGTAAATGTGCAGATGTCCACACTTGGGAAGTGGCGTCTCTAGCCGGCATGTTTGTCTTTAGGGGTGGAGAGAAGGAAGTGTACAAAACAGACTTATAAGTGAGATAAGATGGATAAAACAAATGGGGTGCATCTCTGATGAAAATGATAATGCTTTTTTCAGAAGGTCCTGGGTGCTGCTTGTGAAATATTGTTCTTATTTTTTCTTTGCTAGAGTCATCCATCTGAGCACCAGATGTATTATGACAAACACAGAGGTTTTACCCCATTACACTGGGGAACCAGGATGAGCAGGACTTCAGTGCAACATTTCCCCCCTATAAAAGGCTCCTTTTGATGTTCTACAGTAGTTACTTTTCGCCCACAACCTTCCCCCATTCCTCCAACACTGTAAATTTATGATCCAGCTGTACTTCTTCAGGGCAAGAGTTTTTACTGTATTGGGCTGTGAAATGGTTAGATGAGAAGTTGAAATGCTGCCAGGCAGGAGGTTTCAATCACTCCACTGTACAGTTGCAGAATATGGGCCTGTTAAAGTCTCGGGTGCATGGAGATGGTAAGCAGGTATGCAATCTGTTTCTAACAAGGAAGAAAATGTGTTTTCATCTTCTGAGAAGTAAAACAGCTTAGGTGGAATGATAAAACAGCAGGTTCAGAACCCACTAGAACTGCAACGCAAAGGCACTAGTGTTGACGTAGATCTAATATTGTTCGAAAGTTCTCGAAAGTTCTCGACTCAGGTGGCTGAAAGCTGCTAGGCTGTTCTTCGGTTAAGTGTGCTGTGTAAGTACTACATACACAGAAGAATTGTTTATTTTTTGGGTGTTATGGGAATCTAACTGAATGTCAATAAATTAAAAATAGCTATAAGATAGTTGATGATCTGGGCCTGTTTTCAAGATCATCAACAGTTTTTAGTTTTATACAGCTCAAACTCGACCTGAAGGTATCAGAGCGCTTTACATGAGCACCAGTTGCGTTACAGATGGACGCATTCATTTTGTTAGGCCCCGGGAGATTAAGTGATTTGCCCCGAATCACAGGATGTTGAGTGTCGCTGTGGAGACTCAAACCTGGTTCCCCAGCTTTGAGGCCGACCGCTCTAGCCATTATGCCACATCCTCTTCCTCCAGTTTAGCAGAGTACCTTAAATCATTAGGGCTGCTCATTTGTTGGTTTAGTGCATATTTGCGCTCACAGTGGTAGGCTTTCTAAGACCACCCTAGAGTTAAATGCCTGCACTATATTTATAGTATATAACACACTATAACTACAAGGGTTTAGTTGGGAGGAAAAGAATATTGCATCAAACAGTAAATCTGTCTTATAACCTTTGAGATATCAAATTATATCAAACACAATGGAGTCTGATTTACTTTGTGTATTGTCATTCATATAACGAGGTTTACAGAAAAAGAATTCAAGCAAGGCTGTCTTCGAAAGTGACATAAAGGTGAAGTGATCATGCAGTGGTTTCAAGTGAATTTGAACAAAACAAAAAACATGACATAAAAACAATTGAATCGTTATAGTACCAGTTCTGTTCTTTAAGCCTCTGTAAAACAATGGTTAGGTGTATAAGGACTACTTCTCGCGACATTCAGAGTAAATGCGAGACACAGCATATATATATATATATATATATATATATATATATATATATATATATATATATATATATATTTTTTTTTTTTTTCCCACAACAGCGTGGTTTGCCCGGCAAGTGCCTAACCACAGGTGGTGCAAGGAGGAGCACTGCAGCAGAGCAATCATTAATAATCATGTGCTCCTTTCCTCCAAAAGAGATATTCAGGCTTTTTTTTGGCACAATCAAGAGATGCGTTTCGGCACTTACTGCCTTTATCAATCTTACTCAGTTCTTGAAATCACATATTTCTATATAGATTTCAAAGTGAAGCTGCTGTCTTTATTAATGATGACTCAAACAATTTCACTATTATTTTTTAATACCTTACCTTCTTAAATTGTACTTTATGTAAATGTTGGAAGAACTTAATTTTTTTGTTTTTTAACGCTGTTTTATAGGAGTTTCTTATCATAATAAATTACTTGACTTGAGTATCAAAGCTAGTCATACTAGCTTTGCACAAGTGCAAAAGCAGAGCTGATATTTTGTGTTTCTATGGAAGGTTTTCTTGCAATAGGGTACAGTTGGAGAAGATATGTGGGATAATTATCAACCGTATATGTCAAATATTTTGTGACTAATTATTTTTTAACGGACCTAACGCACACCTCTCTGAATAAACTGGATGCCATTCAAGCACTGTGCCCTATTCAACCAGGATGGAGGTACCACTCTGCTTCCCATCATCCCAGACCCCCGTTGGCACCTCTGAGGAGCATCCCCCACGTGGCAACACAACTCGTCACAGGACTTCTGAAGGACCAACAAATCACTCCTATGATTCAGAACCTCCACTGGTACCCACTTTCCTGCCCAGCGGTAGAACCCTTAAGACCCTCTCCACCAAGATCAAAGGAGCGAAAAACAACACAAAACCCAACCTGACAGACCAGATGAAGCTCTACAACCCAGCGCAGTTCACGCAGCGGTGACAGCACCAGTTTGAAATAAAAGAAGTACAAGTAGACGAAGATCAGGAGACGTTCCTTCTCCACCTAAGCTCCCTCGATCTAGAAATCCACCACAATACAGATCCTACACCCTCCATCACCACCACAATTCCAGAAGGAACTGAAGCCCCACCTCTTGATGGAACACCTCAGTCTACT
The DNA here is from genome assembly GCF_964261635.1 of Lissotriton helveticus. Lineage (NCBI taxonomy): Eukaryota > Metazoa > Chordata > Amphibia > Caudata > Salamandridae > Lissotriton > Lissotriton helveticus. The sequence goes on along the minus strand of NC_136073.1, from coordinate 832,282,592 downwards.
AGTGTCTGCTGTTACAGCACTCTTTATGGAAACTCTATGAAGAATGACCCTGCTGCCTGTTAGGAAGTTGCACCCCTCTTAAACTGCACTCTGCTGTTTTAGCCTAGATTTGTGCTTTTATGACTGCACATACAAATTTGTATATATATATATATATATATATATATATATATATATATATATATATCGAAGAATCCTGTAGAACTGACCGCCACGTCTTGATTCACGCGATGCCAGAAAACAGGACACGGACCCAGTATTTGGTGCTTCAAAGTTTTATTCGCCCAAAAGTCAAAGACGCGTTTCGTAGCGCGAACGCCGCTTGTTCACTCGACAATTGATTTTGAATGAGGAAGCGTTTTAAAAGTGACAGTGCACAATTCTATGTGAGTTAATTCCTCTATGGACATGGAAGACATACTACTAAGCGCATTTTCACATTATCGCCTATACGCTGATTCCCAAATGTCAGGTAAAATTATTTTTCATATATATACTTATAATTATACATGTTAAAATATACATGCACCTATATATAAAATTTCACATAATTTGATACTTGTATATCTGTAAAATACTTTAAGATTCATTCTGTACCATTGTTATGTAACCTATTACGTTACTTAAGAATTCTTTGTAAAATACATACACGACTTTACCGATTGAGAAATTTCATGTTGAATAGCTCCTTCCATAGAGAACAATACTATTTTGTGCCTATTGTGTTGGTGATTTTAAAATCAAATCCAGTATATACCATTTGGACAATCCTCACAATCCTAATAAGTTTGCATGCACTACTATGTAACATCATTATCAATCACCACCGTTATTTTCTTTTAGCTCATTCCCATAAAATGTTAGGTATCATTCTCATTGTTACCAAATACTCACAATTTTCTACCTGTAGAGTTCAATCTACACACTACTGATGGGTTGGGTTTCATCACTCAGAGATTTAGAGATCCTGCCTTTTCATAACACTTAGATATGTATTAATCTAAAACTACGATGCATCTCATTTCATTTGATAACATCATATCTTATATGTACAAATCACAATGTCTAGATTATTTGTAAAATAGTTCTAAAACATTTAAAAAATATCTAAAACATCCTAAGACATTAAAAATATTCAAAAATATATCCATACATAAAATGCAAAAATGCTTGAAAAAATTGGACCTAGAATTCAACTATTTACATCATATCATCTTTCAAAAGGTTTTTGCTGTGTTATAGGCAGGGATTTATTTTCTCTCCCATAAGAACATTCATATATATATATATATATATATATATATATATATATATACATATATATATATATATATATATATATATATATATATATATATATATATATACTCATATACATTTATATATGTACAGTTTAAAACCACTGTTAATGTCCATGTATGGTTAGGAATTAAAATTATAAAATTACTCAAATGTGCACATTATGGGTAGGTGTGCAATCCGTAAGTCGTATAGCATAACAGATATGCAAACATATCAGGCACTTGGACTGCAATGTTCATTATCTCATGCTTGATGTGACAGATGCACTTACAAATGATGAAACTAATCTTCCAGGTGAAATTGTTATCAACCATTACATTTCTGGACCTGCATCAATATGTGCCCCAAGAAAGCCTGGAACCAGGTGAGAGCTGTCCCTGGACCAAGTACACCATTGCAGCCAAAGCACCCGCTTGCTGGAAGCTTCATCGCCTTCTCCCATCATAGCAAGATGACCTCTATCGATGACCGCTATTAAAGATACCCTCTATTGATGGCCTTTATTAAGGATGATCTCTATTGATGACCTCTGTTAAAGATTACCTCTATTGATGACCTCTATCAAAGATTAACTCTATTGATGGCGTCTATTAAAGATGATCTCTATCGATGAACTCTATTAAACATGACCTCTATTCGTGACCTCTATTAAAGATTATCTCTATTGATTACCTCTATTAAAGAAGATCATCTCTATTGATTGCCTCTATTAAAGATGACCTCTATTGAGGACCATTATTAAAGATGACCTCAATTGATGACCTCTATTAAAGATTACCTCCATTAAACAAAATCTCTATTGATGACCTCTATTAAAGATGACCTCAATTGATGACCGCTATTAAATATTTCCTCTATTAAACAGAATCTCTATTGATGACCTCTATTAAACAGAATCTCTATTGATGACCTCAATTGATGACCTCAATTGATGACCTCTATTAAAGATGACCTCTATTAAACAGAATCTCTATTGATGACCTCTATTAAAGGTGACCTCTATTGATGACTGTTACTAAAGATACCTCTAATAAAGATGATCACTATTGATGACCTCTATAAAAGATTACCTCTATTGATGACCTCTATTAAAGATGACCTCTATTGATGGCCTCTATTAAAGATGATCTCTAATGATGACCTCTATTAAAGATTACCTCTATTAATGACCTCTATTAAAGATGATCATCACTATTGATGACCTCTAGTAAAGATGATCACTATTGGTGACCTCTATTAAAAAGATTACCTCTATTGATAACTTCTATTGAAGATGACCTCTCTTGATACCTCTATTAAAGATGATAACTATTGATGACCTCTATTAAAGATTACCTCTATTGATGACCTCTATTAAAGATGATCACTATTGATGACCTCTATTAAAGATGATCACTATTGATGACCTCTATTAAAGATTACCTCTATTGATAACATCTATTGAAGATGACCTATTGATGACCTCTATTAAAGATGATCACTATTGATGACCTCTATTAAAGATTACCTCTATTGATGACCTCTATTAAAGATGATCACTATTGATGACCTCTATTAAAGATGATCACTATTGATGACCTCTATTAAAGATTACCTCTATTGATAACATCTATTGAAGATGACCTATCTTGATACCTCTATTAAAGATGATCACTATTGATGACCTCTATTAAAGATTACCTCTATTGATAACTTCTATTGAAGATGACCTCTCTTGATACCTTTATTAAAGATGATCACTATTGATGACCTCTATTAAAGATTACCTCTATTGATAACTTCTATTGAAGATGACCTCTCTTGATACCTCTATTAAAGATGATCACTATTGATGACCTCTATTAAAGATTATCACTATGGATGACCTCTATTAAAGAGGACCTCTATTGATAACTTCTATTGATGATGACCTCTCTTTATACCTCTATTAAAGATGATCACTATTGATTACCTCTATTAAAGATGATCACTATTGATTACCTCTATTAAAGATTACCTCTATTGATGACCTTTATTAAAGATTATCTCTATTGATGACCTCTATTGATGGCCTCTATTAAAGATGATCTCTATTGATGACCTCTATTAAAGAGGACCTCTATTGATGACCTCTATTAAAGATGATCACTATTGATGACCTCTATTAAAGAGGAGCTCTATTGATAACTTCTATTGAAGATGACCTATTGATGACCTCTATTAAAGAGGACCTCTATTGATGACCTCTAATAAAGATGGCCTCCATTAATGACCTCTATTAAAGAGAATCTCTATTGAGTACTGTGTGCACTGGCATATTGATGCGTATAGTAACAGGGCATAATCTAAATAGGAATCGCCTAAACAATAGGAGAGCCGTACCTCTATAAAATGAAATTCCCTGGAATATCTAGAGGTAAAGGGAGTTATTGTTGGTTACCCAAAAAGATACAAATTCACAACCGTAATTGTGGCTCAGCCCAGTACTCACTTAACTTAAGCTACCAGCTGTGAAGCATATTTCCACACAGAGTACACAATTTCTTAATGTACTATAATAATAATGTCAAATATGGATATAAATATTTATGCTAAAAAAAACATAAGAATACAATCCAATGCATAACACTTTATCATACAATGACACATAAATAGCTTATTCCAATTTAGGATTAGACCCCGTGTCAATATAACAAATCGACCAACTGTTTTCCACAACCCAAGAGGCTCTTAAAAAATATAAACATCTTCATACTATGCAAACCAAAAAGACTTCTGGCCCTGGGCTAGGTTACAGAATTGTTATGAGCAGTTGTTGACATTTGTTACTGTGCTCCTTGTGAAGGCTTTTCAAGATTCAAGACCTCTTACGATGTTTCATGTAATGCACACTGATAGGCAATATTGCTAAGAGCTGTGCTATACAAACATCTTAAATAAACAATTATGTATGTCTCTGATCTGTCGAAGTTAAGTGATATACAACACACTTTAACTTCAAACCACAAAAATGCCATTTACTGGAACTGACACCAGACCTAACAAATGCAAGTGTGCAGAAAGCCCCTGCGTGCGCTCAACCACAGATGGGGCGTCTCGGGAACCGCCAGGTATTTGCTTTCATTTCGATGCTCTAATGTGGCCACACCGAGCCCCGGGCTGCGGGCCGCCTGCATCGGGCTGTTGATATACAGATAGCGCCGATGACGGATCCGAGGATGAGGACTTCAGTCTTCTCCAGCACACACGTTCAGAAACGCTTCCCGTGTCAGACTGCGTCACAGCTCGCCTCCAGATCAAAGATGCTCAAACTCTAGGTCTTCAGATGACGAAAGATACGTAAAAAGCTTTTTCATAGTCGTGCTGACGCCTCACCCGCCTATAAGCCCACCCAGCTGTAGTTCACTTGCCCTTTACCTTCTCTTCATTGAATTGATTTAACTAAACTTCTCCTGATGTAAGCACTTCAGGTCTCCTGAAGCTGCACAGGAACACAACCTCAACTTTTAAAAGTTACGTTTTCTGGCCCTGGTATTTATAAAGATGACACAACTTAGCTACATTTTACGCGATCCGTGGGACAAGGGATTTTATTATGGCCACCAACAAGGAAAAGGAAAGCCCGCTTTAAAATGGCCGCCAAGGATACAATGAAGATTAATGTCAAAATGGCCACCAAGATTAAATGAAGATTAATTTCAAGATATCCACCAGTATTAAGTCAGGAAGGGTGTGCGCCTCCCACTTGGAGCTGGGCACCTTATGCCAAGTCAAAGTTTTCTTGGCTTGATTCTTAAAATTCCAACCCTACGCACAACAGAAGGCTGAAAAGATGGTTTATTTCTTTTTCACAGCTTTAAAATGTAATCAATTCATCCTCTAGTCATTTAGTCAGGAGGCTGTGGCAGTGACATGCCTTGTCACCTTCAAAGTGTACTGGTCAACCTATAAATACCTACTTCATAACTCCAAAGCAGGCTCAGACGTGTCCAGGGGAGACATTCGTCCTAGCAATCTTCCTACTTGTGCACAGACACAACTTTGAGATGCTCACGTTGTGGAAACGAGGCTTCTCAGAAAACCTGGGATAAATGGCAGCTTCACTTCTCTGAGGAATGTTACGTGGTTTTCCAGAAATTCAAACTTACGCAAAATAAGATAGTCCCTTTTTTCCTACTTCAGCAAAACAATCCAAAATGTAATCTAAAATTCTGGGATCATGAACCTGAGAATTTGGTGGTAAAATGGGACAGTCAGGAAAGCAAATATATATGTTTCATATTCTTGTAAGTGAAAATCTTCAATTTTCTGAAGGAAAAGACGCATTGGTATCACAAATCAACCCGTGGAATTTCCTTCACTATAGGGATAGTCTGGTAGTGAAATAGACACATGTAGATTTTGTTCACTGTAGGTATAGGATGGTGATGGAAATCCAATCTGTGGATTTTTCTCTAATATAGGGCGGTCTAGTGGGGGAAATTCCACCCATAGATTTTCCTCTAGATTTAGTACTTTGTTGAAAACTGTAAATCAGGCATTTGTAATAAAAGTAAATAGTAGACTATTGGTGTAATTCGAGATACATGTTAGAGAAGAGAACTATTGTTTGTTGGGTCACAAGAGCTGGCTTCTGTGGCCGACCAGGTGTCTGGGCTGCAAGATGCTCTTCTGATTAATTACACAGACATTCAAACTTCCTTTAAAGTTGTTGGTATGACGTGAGCTGAGAATACCTTGTTGGAACCCATGCCTGGAACTGGTACTTAATATTCTCTCAAATCTTAAAAAAAGATCAAAGATTATAGAGATGCCTACCGTCCATCTAGGACTGCCTCGTGGACAGTGCTTAATTTGCACAGGTGGTTGCATTCGTGGACACCGCCACTCATTTTTGGTGACTTGGACTTATCCTCATCATCAGAATTTGACTCAGAGCATGGGAGAAAAATGGAGAAGGAAGGATAAAGAGAAAAATGGGAGAAAAGAGACAATGGGAGAAAGCAGGGATGATAAAGAACCTGTAGGAGGTATTTAAAGAGACAGGAAGTGTAGGGTGGTGTACGAAAGAGGCGTAAAGATGGGATCAAAAGTAGGCAAGCTTTTTCATTCGCCAAACCAGCATTCAGCAAAGTTTGTGATGGATTCTTAAAAAAACTTTGAGCTTGCAGTTATTTATTTTTTTCAAATTAAAACATGTGCTTAAATACATTTTGTAGAGACCCTCCGGTAGGGGGGCGCTCTATAAATATACTTAGTGGTAGCGAAAGAAGTAACTATTACCATTTGGAAAGGTATTAGTTGGTGTCAATTTGACCTGGCAAGAGTTCCTCAAGATGTCTGGATGCTCCTAACTCTATTAACCCTAGATAGCATTTTTTCTTTGACTAAAAGGAAAATGTGTTTAAATAAAAAATGCTTGGCATGCCTTTGGGAAGCGGTGTAGGTACATGGCGTTTACGTCTCTCGGTTTATTTAACTTCAGCTCAAGTCAAGTACTCACTCCTGGGTGGCATGCTGGAAATCTGCTGACAGACGCCCACAACATCTGATGACCTCTGGGGTTGCACCATGACGCAGGCTGTACCTGGAGAGCAGGCGCCGCCAGGAACAATCAGCGCCCGGTGGGGTGGGGTGGTACTTCTGTCTGCACCTGGACAGATGGACGATGGGTGTGTCCATAGTCCGGAGTTGTCCCGAGAAAGACATGAAAGCAGAAGAGACAAAGCAAGTGAAACAATCGAGAGGAGTTTAGAGAGAAGGAGAAGGGGAGGGGTAATGGAAAGAAGACGGAGAAAGGAAAAAGAAAGAACAGATAAACACAACAAGCAAGCATTGGCAAAGTGCAGAGGTCTCTCCTTTCTGACTTTATTGGCTTTATCAGTGCTTGTTGTCGATGCTGAACAGGCTCGTTAGAAAGAAAAAAAACAAGGCTGGTGCGACTCTGAAAAGCAACAGTAAAAAAAAAAGCAATCATTGATAAAGGCAATACATCTTCGTTTAATGTGCTAACGAGCGATACAATATTTACCAGACCACCCAAGCTGTAAAGGTGAGCTGGCTTTTCCATTAAAAATAATAAGCAGGCTGGGACTTATAGTCCCATTCTTATAATGCAAAGAAGAAAACTACAAATCCCATAATCCTTAATGCTACTGACCACCAAATAACACAAGGACTGGCTGAAAATCTACGGGAATGCCATGAGAATGGTGGTTCAGGCTTTCTATACAAATGTGAATAACATTACGTTACATCTCTGCAGCAGGTGCTCAGATCGACTTAGCTACTATACAGAAAATACAAAGAACTAGGCAAAAGAATCAGTTTTGACAAAGAAACATTAGCAAAAGTAAGTCTCAATGAAGATGTGATCATCCGTCTAATGAACAATGTTTGAAAATGTAAAGTGGCATAACATCCATGGTAACAAAAATACAAACTGGGAAGTGAGTGCGCACTGTCAAACTGATATATTTACTATCAAGAAAGGATGCAATCAATAAAGTGCGACTGTAAGCAGCAGTGTTCGTTAGCAAGACTGTGATGGTACAGTGCTTAATTTGTGCCGCTGTTTTCCAGTGCTCGGCACCAGCCCTTATTTGTAAACACCAGTACCTACTAATGAGAATCCACCACATGGTGGCGCTGTGTGTGTAATTTATAAACAAAGTTTATTCGTGGAGCATTTAATTGTTTAATTTATCTTTAAAAAATGATAAGACTTGAACCTGAAGTTTAAAGAGGCATATGGGTTGCACCAACTGCAGATGCCACATGAGAAATACCTTGGGCCTTGGCACTTATGTTTTTTGCAAATTAAGCTCTAGATGGTAAACAAGGTTCAGTAGTCTAAATTATGTCAAAATGAGGACAACGGACACCTAAATGTTTGCATATATGCTAAGCTGGAAGAATGAGTGCTCGCTGTCAGCATGGGGTGGGAGGGATGCATCTGACGAGCTTGCGGTCACTCGGGAGGGGGGAAATAAATTAAAACAATGTAAATGCTGGTGGGGAGAAACAATGGATGGGGTGAGGGGAAGGAGGGAGCAACACAGAGCTCATGACAGGGGTGAGCATGGAACGCCAGAAGCCGCACACAAGGGAAAGAGCAAGTGGTGGGAGGAGAGAGCAACACGAAGCAAGTGCGCGGCGGGTATTTGAGAGGAGAGCAGCACGCAGGAGAGAGCAAGAAACACGCGCACTCCCAAGGAGTGCTTAAAGAAAAAGAAAAAAGTAGTTCACTAAATGTGAGAAGTGGATGGACACAAGTCAGCCAATCAGTGGGACGGTAACGCGGCTATGCTCCGGTGAAGGGACAAGCCCAAGAAGAGCCATCCAATCAGAAGCAAGCGAATCATAGTGACAATCAAGCCACACAATGCTCAGCAATGGGTGGGCTCTAAGCCTGCTGGAAGGTTTTGGTATGGTTCAAGAATGGGGCTTGGCAAACAAACTACTAAAAGCTGTCTGTGGGTGAGACCTAAAAATAGAAGATAAGTGGAGGGTGCAAAAAAAGCGATAAACCAAGCCAGGAAGTAAGAAGAGCAAAAACAGTGGAAGCATTTTCCGATTTCCTAGTCAGGAGGAATCAAACAAGCATTTAGCAAAGCCAATAAGTATGGCTTTAAAGTGCACAGGTCTGTAAACATAGGAATTCTCAAACGTGGTTTACACGCTTTGCATGCTCCAGTGCTGCTCATGTTAAAGTTGGCCATGTTAGCCTTTGTCAATGCTTCAAATAAAGTATCAAAAGAGGAATGCTTTCTCCTTAGAATGCATATAGGAGCTAAAAAATTGAATGTGAATAACAGCGTGATGACTGATTGCAATTTTCACTTCTAAAATAATCCCTTGTGTATTCCAACGTAAGCACTTCCTTCCATGTGGATGGATACACCAGTTAGCCCGTAGCATGAGATGGGATGGTAATACTCATTCTATTTGTATATTTTAGAGTCTTGGCATCAATACATATCCACAGATCTCCACCGACAAGCCAGACCTAAAATGACCATTTGTAGGACTTTTGAAGTACTTTTGCACTACCACTTGATGGCACCCTAAGTCTGCTGACTGTCTAACCTCCTAATAATGATTGAATTATTGTTCTATCTGTTGAAGCATCCCCTAAAGCAATACCCCGCAGCTTCCACGTGAACGCAGATGCATTTCACACATACTCACTTACATGTCTCATATGTGTAATCTCCCCACAGGCCAAGGCTTCCCAAAATAGCCTTGTAGTGTAGCTCCTATCTTCCCAATAGGCTCTGCGCATTGGAATAGTACCTACAGCAGTAAAGGCCTAGGCCAGACGTTAACTAGGTCTACTACTGTCGATGCTAGACTTAATTTTTGGGTTTGCCAGCTAAGCTCAGAGTTCGCTAGAAACTTTCTCGAATGTTCAAGGAAGGGATTAACTCCCCTGATTAGACAAGAAGGGATTTAGTTTCTGACAACCATAGAACATGACAACTTTGCTCTCCCCTAATCAAGAGTCAATCTCAAGAGTCGTGTGAGCACAAGGCAATTATTTTACTCAGTCAGTACGTGCATTCTTAGTCTCATCAGAATGTAGAGAAAAGGAAGAGACGGGCGTGTTCAATAAAAGATGTTATTTATTGATCAGTCTCTTTTCTCGTACAAGAGAAATGGATCGATATTATTGCAATACTTATAGTTAAGTAAAGTGCATACATTAGAAGCAATAGTATAAAATAATACTGTAAAAACATTGATATGGTTTCTGAGCCATATGATGTTTAAAATGATTAAAATATATTTACATACACATATACATTTGACTAAACGTACTCAACTGGTGTTTCTAAATACGCCTACCCCGTGTACCTGACCTAAGTCTAATGCGTGGGCGGGAATAGAAAGTTACAGTTTAAGTTAAGTTTGTTTTTGCCAAGTGAATAACTAAAGAATTCTCTGTGAGGGGTTATTCAGTTCTGTACCTGGAAGTTAGGATGAATGAGGAATGGTATCTCTTTCTCTGCTCTCGATATTCCAGGCTGCCTGCGAGGGCTGCCCGAAAGCGCCGGTGCTGGGTCTCTCGGCTTGAGATAGCAGCGCGTCTCTCAGCGCGTCAGGAAGGCGGGGCTGCTGCCAGCGGGGTCTGCTTCTGCTCTCGGCTTCGGCAAGTATGGCTGCTCCGTCTTGTCACCACGCGTGTGTTTGCATAGGGCAAGGTCGGCAATATTTATACCTTAAAGGTGCCGAGATTGACGTAAGGATGGACATAGGTACGTCAATAAAGATGTCATACGACTTGCTCGTTAGCACATTCTTTTGCAAAAGTTCTCTGTGAAATCAAAACAATGGCCGCACGGATTTTCCAGGTTGTCATAGGTTTGATTTGTTATGAGAACGTCGTATGCCTTATCAGGGGCTGGAGAAATGTCGCTTGTCTAATTAGATCTCAAGCGTTATGACCTAATCAGATAACACGTTCCTGTGCCGTAGTGTGACTGCGTCAGATAACGGTATCTGCATCATGGGGGTTTTCTTGCCTCATGGGCTGACTGTTAGTTAACTTGATAGTTAGTTTAACCAGAATAGGGTCAGGAATAGGGGGACTGATTCAGAACCTATAGAAATACACGACACCCACTCCACGCTAACTATGGTCATATCTACTAATCTATGCATAGTATAACATAGTACAACATACTATAGAGTATAGTGTATACCTTACCACCCCAAAATACATAAATGCATTTCGAAATTTTCAAATATACTGAAAAATTGCAGTCATATATATTGTATGCACTTAAGCTATGAATTAAACGCAAAAGTAAACACGCATTGTTATGCATTATTGCTTATTGGTATATGAGAAATACACATGAAATGGATCTTAATATGGCTATACAGAAAGGAAGTTCGAGACCATTTCATCACATAATAAAATATTTGTGAACCTACCAGCGGGCAGCTAAAGTCTATATAAAGTATCTAAAAATAGAAATCTTAGTTCTCTAGGAATAGTTTCTTACTTTAAGCAGAAGATCAGTGTCCCGGGAAAAAATATGTAGAAAAATATTTTAAGGGGCATGCTGAAAAAATTGCTGTCCGTGAACTGGATTGTAATTGTTCATGTGACTTTATTTTTAAAGTTGAAGGCCGAATTCAGGGAACGCCGTGTGCGAGTTTACTCAAAAGTCTCTATTTCTGTTCTGGAGAGAACATCATATCATTCAGGCTTTCGAAAAAACTGTCAACAGCTTCATGGGAAAGTTCCACTAAGTCGGAAATAGGGGTAACCATGCATTCGTGCGCATGATTTTCTCCATTGACATTCTGATTCGCATTGCTGACAGAAGGTCGTACCTGTTCGATGTTGCTTTCATCTTGAACTTCACTACTCTTCAATCGTAGTGGTGAAGATTCCAGGAATGCCGTCATCAGGATTGGCAGCCTTTGAGGGCAGCACAAAGTGTGAACCTTGGTAGGAACCAACAGTGTATCTGCATCCACCGGCGCATCCGATTGTAGCGTCAGACAGGTGTCTAACACGCATTCTTCTCCGCATAGCAGACACCTTAGTACAGGTAAAACACACCTTCGCCACATTGGTCGAAATGATAGAAACCAAGTCATGTTCAGGTCTCTAAGCCGGGAGAGTCCCAGGATTTTTGATATCCGGTCCCGGTATCCAATGGCTAGGATCGTATCTTCCATTGTCGCGAGAGTTTGATCTGTGACATGGGTTGCCATAACGAAAAATAAGGACTAGGAATAGGATTCCTGCAATTAGTCCCAGGATCAGGGGAAGTCCGCCAAAAATCGAATGGACGAAATCTGGAAAAATACCCAGTATGGCTTTGAATGGTGTTAATGCCATCGAAAATACTGTCTTAAATACCTTTGAGACCCCAGTGGTATCAGAAATATTTAAGATTTCGCTCAGGATTTCCGCGAAATGTACGGGGGAATTAGTTGATAATAATGTATGTATCTCTGCAGTCGTCCTTGCGACTTGTAGATCATACGTTTCTTTTGATGACGTGAGCCTTGTAGGCGTCTGAAGAAGCACTGTTTTCATTCTGCTTAAAGTGTCTATTCGAATAGAAGTAATTTTCAAACTGGGCCATGCCCTTGCCTCCCTGTCTGGAAAGGAGCTGGGGAATAAAGAACGTCCACAGCACTTGACCTTCGCTGTTGTAGTTACTAGATAAGGAGTCCCGGGCATAAGACTGCAACATCTGCGGTCTACAATAAGAATGTAACTCCCATTATAGAGTCTTTGAAAGAATGGTTCTATTTCAGTTGCAGGTGCGCCTTGCTGGTGACATGAAAGGTTGTATGAATTCCCTTCACAGGCTCCATGCAAACTAATTCCGTTACACAGAAGCGTGCCGCTTAGTGACATATCACAATTGTTGCCACTAAGAAACACTTTCTGTCCTTTATTACTGACACATGCATGTGAATAGGGCAGGTTCCAAGTTGTTTTAAGGTACCCCTTTCCCAATTTCTCGTACATGCCAGCCTGTATATATTTTTGGCAGTATTGAAACCTGAAGGTTGAGATTGGAATATTTATGATTCCGTGGATTATCCATTCACTGACAGGTCGTTCTGACATTGTCATTGGTAATCTTTCTAGTTTTTCAATGCTCAAGATTGTATAATCAGCACCCTTTTGCGCCATACCGATTTGTCTATCAGTAAGGTTAAAGATTTGGAATAGTGACGTTGTGTTGATTAAACGCCAAGGCACATAGCCTGAACGCAGATTTTGTAACGTCCAGCCAAGCTGTACAATGGAACGCAATTGTGACTGTCCATGTTGTAATAACAGTAAGTCTTGCGATAATATATCGATTGCTGAAGACACAATGCTGTCCAATGAAAAAATTCTGGAGGACAGAGTCATTAACCCATTGTCCACTACAGAAAGTGATTTTTCCAAATTGATACGGTCAATTTCCCGTATTCTTTCTGCTGTCTCAATTTGAGTAACCTTCCAGGCCTCATTGTATGCTGCATATACAGAGGCTGCTATGAAACGCTTTTGACGCTGTTTGCGTGGTCCCAGTATGAAATCACGCAAGTCAGCACCATCAGTAAGTAAAGTTAGGTGTTGCTTAATTTCAGGCAGTGTGGAAGTCTGTAGCCATTGAAGGCATAATTTGCCCACACTGTAGGTTGTTATTATCCCTGGGTGATGTCTTTGGGGATATCTAGGGTCTGGCCTGGTCATTTTGAAACCCTGTGTTTTATTCAGGAATCTATCTTGACAGTTATTTGTATCTGTGGGCCAGATCAACCACTGTTTCCAATCAGGATGTGTTCTGTTTTGGTTAAGTATATGGTTTACGTCTATCTCTTCATCTGTATCAGAGCTATTGCTAAACATTGTTGGCTTTGGAATAGACGGTTTAATTAAATCTTTGATTTTGGCTAAGCCAAGACAGGTGGTTTGTTGAACAGTGTCATTTAAAAATATCATTTGTTCTGGGATCATGCAGGCTCTAAACAAAGCTTCTAAACCCTGTACTTGCCATTCTTTTGTACCCCAAACACTTTTCAAATCAACATTTTTGTCCCAATAATCAAATCCAAAAGTATTCATTTTTTCAAAGAATGAATCTGAATATATCAATTTTGTGTTGGTTATCATGGTTTTCATCCCTGTCTTGTTTGACAATTTAAAATAAAATGTTTCAGCATTACTTGTGTTAAAACCTGAAAAATATGAATATTTGTCGTAAACGGTTCTAGAGCTTCCTTTTGGAGGCGTAGCACAATGTTCCCATTGATTATACTTTTAAAACATTTCTAGGTTGTGCAGATTTATGCAGAAAATGGTTACCATAATGGTTATAGCAATACATACTATCATAATTTGTAGAACCTTGCAAATAATCATGTTTTGTAAATTTAGCAGACATTACTAAGTCAGACATCATATTGTTAATACTTTCAAAGTCCCAATCATCAGCAAATGAGTTTGGTTTTGCAAAGTCACTCAAAGAGATCTTGATTTGGTGTGGATATTTCAGGATCTCGACCGGACCATAAATTTCATAGTCAGTGTTGTCCCAGGCTACCCCACCAGGTATAGGATTGGCTGTGAAGTTGGCTGAAGAAAGTTCTGGAGAAAGTTCTCTTTTCTCGACGTGTGAAGATGTGTGTGGTTTGAGGACCAAGTTGATGTTCTGACTTGCTGTGTCCATTTTAGCATATTTTCCCTCAATGAAGCGTCCCAAAGTAAATACCATGATGAGCCAAAGTATGAGGATAAATGCACCAAAACCCACCCAAAATTCAATCCATGGAGAAACCAGATATGTTTCTTTCAGTTGTTTCAAAAGTTCCTTAGCTTTGTCTTTAAAGGATTTTGATGATGGCTGTGTCTTTGGTTCACTGAAGCCTTCAGAGGAATCATCGAAGTTGATGAAGTAACCAGATGCAGTTCTGTCAATTGTTCCAATTGGTTCAGGATTTTTGTTTTTTGCATTGTCACTTGGTACTTCAGTATAGATTGATGTGTCTCTGCTAAATGTTTTTATTTGGGTTTTCAGAGGTCTGAGTCCTATTGCATTGTTGCATAGTCCTTCTTGTTCTTCTTTAGGCGTTTCGAATGTGATGAGCCTTTTTGTTAGGACCTCTGTGCTGGTAGCAAACCTTGGTGTTCTGCTACTTATTGGGAGTCCACTTGGCCTACTGTTTGTTATTGGCCACATGTTGTGGTTTTACCAGGTCGATGGATACAACTCGGTTCTCCTTTTTTCCAGCAAGTGGCGGTAGTACAACTGATCTTGTCCCGTTGACAGACAAGACAGGAACTGCTTTTCTGTAAGAAGGCCCAAATTCCTTCTTTACCGCGATCTTCTCCCTGACTAGATCCCCGACTTTTGGAATCCAGACAGGTCTTGCTGGGACAGGTGGTGATTCTTCAGTGGTCGTTGGCTGTTGTTTCAACTGTATGTTGCTCAGGTCTTTTCTTGTTTTGTTTAAGTCCTGCAAAATAGCCAAACGGTCTTTGACATCAAAGGTTTTTTCTATTACCACTGAAGTCTGACTATCAAGGTCAGAGATCAACATCCTAGTTCCGAATAATAATTCGTACGGACTGAATCCCTTCAGAGAATTTCTTGGCAAGTTATTTAGACTACGTTGGACACTTATTAGATGTTTGACCCACCCAGCTCCCGAACCTAATATCCTTTCTATTATAGATTGCTTTCTGCCTTGGTTTTTTCTTTACACCATCCCGTACCCTCAGGAAGGAAGTGAGAAGATTCCCGCTGGGCTGTGCTCATTTGGCCATGTTTCCCCCCCAGGCTGGATTGCCTGAGTGAAAACAATGGTCGAACGTAGCATGCTCTTAGCGTATATGCCATTTAGACTCGCAAATCTTGTATAACAGTCCGGACGTCAGCCGAGTGCTGGTGATCTACATTATAAGTGGAAACTAGCCTGTATATGTTAATCGCAAGCCATTCTTTTTGCTGATAATATTATCTGCCTTGATTCGACGAGGTATTAAACTGCTTCTCTCCCCACTGCGATCTCTGTTGCAGTTTGGGCAGTTTTTTACAAACATGGTGTAGTGCAGGCTCATGCCTGGCCACCAGTACCGTGATTGTAATTCTTCCAGAGAATCTTTTAATTTAAGGTGTCTGAGACCCTCGCCCATGTGTGCGTCTGCGATTAACAAGCTTCTCCTGTCCATGTTTGGAATCACTCTATCCCCCACTCCAGGGATTCGAGCAAAAGGGACGGAGTTTGCATCGATTATGTATGTATAATTGAGTGGATAGTTGATCGGTAACGCTGAGCAGTCGCCTTTTGATGACGTTTTCACCGCCAGCATTGTTTCACCGTCAATGTATTTTAATGTACGCTTTTTTCGATCTACGGGAGCCGATTTAGTGGCTGCCGCTGCGGCTGTTTCAGCCAATGAATTCCCCACAACGTGAACGCCATCACGTTGATGACTCAGTGAGTGTGTCACGTGAGTCTTTGGTAGTTCTTTTTGTAAAAGAGCTATTTGTTCCCAGAGCAGTCTCTGCTTTATTGGTGCATCTGTGTCATCTTTGTAACCGTTTTGAATCCATGTCTGCAAATCCTTGTTATATGCTTTGACGCAGTAATATTTATCTGACACTATAAGTGTCGGGAATTCGCGATCCGCATTATCTAGCGCCATTTTCAAAGCTATTATTTCAGTTTGTAGTTCTGAATTAGTTTCTACTGAGTGTGATTTTGTTAATAGAGGTCTTAGTTTACCTCCGCGCCACACTTCTTTTGTAATCTCACATGTGGGATTGTATGCATGTTCTCCCCAAACGGAGGGTTGAGCATGTCCGTCTGTATAGATTACACAGGCGTAATGTCGTAGAGGCAGAATGTCGATTGGCAGAGGATACGTCTTTTCATATTTTAGATTTTTTAATTCTTCTAGTTCTGGATCAAAGTAGTAGGATACTTTGTCCGTTGTGATTGAATTCACCCATTGTATCCATTCCGGATCCAATGTTGTTGATGGTAAATTACACGGTGTTGTTAATGCCTCAAAGGCTGATTCAGCTGTTCTGACTGTGATATGTCTACCGTCAGCTATGTCTTTTTCTCTAGCTATTGCGGTTTGAACTGCTTGAACAATTTTTCCTTTGTTGCTGAATCTCTGTTCAGCTTTTGTGTACAAGTGTGATTTGAATGCAATTGGTACCTTTTCTCCCTCATTAGAGGTTAGGTATGTGAATCCGCATCTCCCTGGGATGATTCGGATCACAAGATTGCGTGTGTTATCACGTGTTTCTAATTTTGTTTTAATTAGCATGTCTGTTTGTAAGGATCTCAAAATTTCTGTGTGTGTTTGAGTCCAATTGGATCTTTTAAAGTCTGGTTTAATTAGATCATAAAGGGGTTTGACCCTTTCTGCGTAATTTGCAATGTATGTTCTTCCGAAATTTAGGAAGCCTAGAATTGACTGTAGGTTTTTTAGTGTTTTAGGAGCTTGGATTACGGCACCTTTCTCTAGGAAATTGTCTGCCAGGCTTTTGCCTTCACTTGATAACTCATATCCTAAGAATAGGACCGTCAGATGGGCAATTCTGGACTTTTTGAAGTTGAATTTGTAACCCTCTGCAGCGAATCCAAGTATTATGGTGTTCACTCTTTTCAAGTGAGTCTCCAAGTCATCATCTGTTAAGTAAATGTCATCGACATAAGATAATGCTTCATCATCATATAGTTGTAGTAATTCTGTTACTCTCGCTGAGAATACCCCCGGGCTGTTCTTGTACCCCTGGGCTAACCGACAGAATTGTTTTTGAGTGCCATTTACTGAGAATGCAGTTAAAGATCTGCTCTCTGGTGCTATGTTTTGACAAAAGAATCCATTGGAGATGTCCAAGGTTGTTTTGTATTTTTTGCGCACTATGTTATTCATTAGTGCAGCACTGTGTGAGTTTTGCACTGCAAAGGTTTTGCAACATGTGTTAAGGTGTCGGTAATCCAAAACTAGACGGTACGAATTGTCTGGTTTGGAGACCGGAAACAAAGGATTGTTCATTTGTGAGGTGCAAGTTTCAATCACCCCCTGGTATTCTAGCTGATCTAGTATTTCATTTACTTGTTTTTTAGCTTCTTGCTTAATTGGGTACTGCCTTTGTGCAGTTGGTTGTGATTTTAACTGGATTTTGTGAGGAGGAGAATCCTCATCCCATCCTACATGATTTTTATATAAAGCAGGTGCTAAGGCCACTGCCCACTTTCTAGCAAGTGTGTATTTTTTATGAATCGGTATTTGATTCGAGAAGGCAGGCATAATTACTTCTTCGCCATGAGGGCACTCCCTGACAAACTCTGGTGGCCGTCTTTTTCAGCTAGAAGGATGTCATAGCCTTTGGAGAGGTTATCCCAAAATAGTCCCCTTATTTTCCTAGTCTTATCTCCCTCTGTACGTAATGTTATCTCGTATATCTTGTGGGGCTTGCTAACTCTGGTGTCTGCAGTTTCCACTTGAAGGTATTCATTCGTGTCCACTGTCTCCAGATGATTCATAAGGACTTTGCGAGCTATGCTCACCTCTGCTGCGCTGTCTAGCATTGTCTGAGCCCATTCTCCGTTTTTCAGTTGTGTCCTCAGTATTCTCGGCATTTTTAACTACCTTGATACTGGCTACCTTCTTTTTTGGAAATTGTAATTTCTTTTTTAGCTGAGCAGGTTCCTTGTCTTTGGACTTGGCGTGCTCTTCTGATCGTCCTCTTCTTTCCGATTTCTGCGAGGAAGTCTGAAAAGATTGAGAGGGACGTGTATCAATGTCTTGATATCTATCAGGTTTTTTTAATATTATCCCTATTTCTAAGGTTATATCTATTCCCAGAGGGGTCACTCTGCGGTGACCTCTGTCTTTGGTTTGGAGATTTCTCTCTTCGCCTAGGAGACCTTCCTCTGGACTGGAATTTCTTTTCTTTAGGATTGGATTGTTTGTTTCCATCCCAGTTCTTTTTTGGTGAATTATTATTATTAAAAAATATTTTTTCTGGACTTGTAGTCAGTTGCGGTTTTACTGGTATTCCACCTAGACTATCTCTGCCTAGTTCTTCATAGGATTTTTCTATGATTCTGGCAATTTCAGCTGGTTGGTCTGCTATATCTGTCTCTTTTAACCTCTGGCGGATCGCCACGTTTGCTGCTTCACCTTTTATGTTGGCTAGTAATATAGCCGAAACCTGTTTGAAGTCTTTTAGTAATTTCATACCAAGAGTTAAAGCAGGTTCTGGACCGTATACATCTTGAATTTGTTTTAGCACATCTGGTATCACCGAAATGGATGGGACACCGTGCGTTTTTGTGTAGATGGAAGCAAAGACTGTACCCCAAGTGTCACAGTCCTCAATGTGTGGTGCGATTCCCATTGGGAGACATATAGTCAGAATCCTGTGTTTTTCCAGCGGGGTGGTGTCAGGAAACACCGCCTCTATTTGGGTGATTTTCTGTGCCAACCAGAATGGTATTTGTTCCCGTTTAGCTGGAACTTTACCTAGGCAGGATTGGATGTTCTGTGGTGTAATTTTATTTGTGTTCCCCTGGTGAGGGGTCAGCTGTGGAAGTTTAATCGCTGGCTGAATTGTTGAAGTCCGCATTACATACTGAACTAATTGTCTATGAATTTTTAGTAGTTGTTTTAGCTGTATTAACAGCTCTGCTGCAGGCATTCTTTCGATGTCTGGATGTGGTGTGTATCCGGCTAAGACCGGCCACGTTGCTCCTGGTCTTCCTAAAGGACCGAGCCTTGTAATGTGATTGTTATGTTTTAGGGCGCCATCAAATAAGAGCAAATGCTCTTGGAATTTGAGTGGTACTTCCACCTCCTCGAAAGGAGTGTACGTTTCAGGAGGTTCCTCTACTTTGTAATAGTGGAAGTACTTTGTTACAGCATTTGCTGCTGGAAAATGTATCCATGAATAGTATACCTCTGTCTGCCGATATTCGTGTGCCTCAATTACGAATATGACTGTGCCACCTCTAGGTGTCAGTCCATTTTCTATAAGTTTTAAGGTTATAGATCTCCTTTTAATGACCGGAATGAGTATTATATCCGCGTCTGCTGCTTGCATGGTAGCATCAGCATCTGCGAGTTCAGTTGCTAATCTAACTGCCTCTCTTTCTTCATCACTTTCTGACATTTTACTGTC
Source organism: Lissotriton helveticus (assembly GCF_964261635.1). Classification (NCBI taxonomy): domain Eukaryota; kingdom Metazoa; phylum Chordata; class Amphibia; order Caudata; family Salamandridae; genus Lissotriton; species Lissotriton helveticus. The sequence goes on along the minus strand of NC_136073.1, from coordinate 832,262,640 downwards.
AGGATGGTATTATGTTTGTTTGCAGATCAGGTTTCTTTATGGAACAAAGATAAGATGCACAATATTTCGGAACTGTTTTATCCTTCAACGTTGACTTGACCAAGAACCATACATAGGAGTTCCCTCCTGCGAGGTTTTGGAGGATATAACCTTTCACCCACTCCAGACGTCTTTGGAGTATTCGGGAAAAGGGGTCTGAGTGAGAAAGCACGACTGAGTTACTCTAAATGTCTTACGTTAGTTTTATCGCCCTTTCCAAACACGTTGGGCGCCATGTAGTGTAGCTCCTATCTTCCCAATAGGCTCTGCGCATTGGAATAGTACCTACAGCAGTAAAGGCCTAGGCCAGACGTTAACTAGGTCTACTACTGTCGATGCTAGACTTAATTTTTGGGTTTGCCAGCTAAGCTCAGAGTTCGCTAGAAACTTTCTCGAATGTTCAAGGAAGGGATTAACTCCCCTGATTAGACAAGAAGGGATTTAGTTTCTGACAACCATAGAACATGACAACTTTGCTCTCCCCTAATCAAGAGTCAATCTCAAGAGTCGTGTGAGCACAAGGCAATTATTTTACTCAGTCAGTACGTGCATTCTTAGTCTCATCAGAATGTAGAGAAAAGGAAGAGACGGGCGTGTTCAATAAAAGATGTTATTTATTGATCAGTCTCTTTTCTCGTACAAGAGAAATGGATCGATATTATTGCAATACTTATAGTTAAGTAAAGTGCATACATTAGAAGCAATAGTATAAAATAATACTGTAAAAACATTGATATGGTTTCTGAGCCATATGATGTTTAAAATGATTAAAATATATTTACATACACATATACATTTGACTAAACGTACTCAACTGGTGTTTCTAAATACGCCTACCCCGTGTACCTGACCTAAGTCTAATGCGTGGGCGGGAATAGAAAGTTACAGTTTAAGTTAAGTTTGTTTTTGCCAAGTGAATAACTAAAGAATTCTCTGTGAGGGGTTATTCAGTTCTGTACCTGGAAGTTAGGATGAATGAGGAATGGTATCTCTTTCTCTGCTCTCGATATTCCAGGCTGCCTGCGAGGGCTGCCCGAAAGCGCCGGTGCTGGGTCTCTCGGCTTGAGATAGCAGCGCGTCTCTCAGCGCGTCAGGAAGGCGGGGCTGCTGCCAGCGGGGTCTGCTTCTGCTCTCGGCTTCGGCAAGTATGGCTGCTCCGTCTTGTCACCACGCGTGTGTTTGCATAGGGCAAGGTCGGCAATATTTATACCTTAAAGGTGCCGAGATTGACGTAAGGATGGACATAGGTACGTCAATAAAGATGTCATACGACTTGCTCGTTAGCACATTCTTTTGCAAAAGTTCTCTGTGAAATCAAAACAATGGCCGCACGGATTTTCCAGGTTGTCATAGGTTTGATTTGTTATGAGAACGTCGTATGCCTTATCAGGGGCTGGAGGAATGTCGCTTGTCTAATTAGATCTCAAGCGTTATGACCTAATCAGATAACACGTTCCTGTGCCGTAGTGTGACTGCGTCAGATAACGGTATCTGCATCATGGGGGTTTTCTTGCCTCATGGGCTGACTGTTAGTTAACTTGATAGTTAGTTTAACCAGAATAGGGTCAGGAATAGGGGGACTGATTCAGAACCTATAGAAATACACGACAGCCTTACAACAAATATTTCAGGACTGGGGTCAGAATAGTAAACCATCTTCTCTCTGAATATTTGAGGGTCTCTCTGTGATTCGCCTGCTAGTTTCAGTAGAAACATAAAAGTACCAATACTTCCACGAGTTATCACCTGGTAAATAATTACTCTGGCTAAACCCTGACACTTGAGTTTGGCCTGGCCTGAGAGGCATATATAGTTTCCCAACTTAGACAAGGGGCAATGACAAAGTACTATCTATTTTGCTAACCCTGCACTCCATTCCAAAAATGCTGAATTACAGCGACCTTTAAATTGGTTCAGCAGTCCATGACTGAAGTCTTGATCTTCTGAAATGACCGCTGAGTCTCAGGAATGTATGTGTGCCGACATACTTATCTAGGGTCTTGTATAATTGGCGAACAATACCCTGACGTTAATATTGATCACGATGGTCTATTTTACTGGTTGAAAGGTCCATCCAAGCTGCTGGGAGTGATGTAGTTTATAGATAAAGAAAACTGTATGGGGGTACTCACTCACACAACCAACCATCCTGGCCTCCAAGCCCTACAGTTGTACCATAGTCTGGGATACAGAGAGACAGACTGGAATGAGCCTATTTTGCGGTTGCTCAGTTTTCCAAATATTCATGGTTTTACCACACTTGCCACATATTTCCTCACCACTTGCATAATTTACAGATTGAGCAAAAATTGCTTCTAGTTAAATAGGATTAACGTTACCAAATAATGGGATAAATCTGATGATGTGCAGTGGTAGAACCTGGCCGAGGTTTGCATTTTATTTTTCAGGACTGGATTCCAGATACTAATGTGAGAAAACCAGTGCTTAATTTGAGCCGGTGGTTTCCGGTGCTGAGCACCGGCACTTAATCCTCAACACCAGCGTTTAGGACACATTCATTTATGGTAGTCACTGGGAGATTACGTGATTTTCCCAGAATCACAGGATGTTGAGTCAATGTCGAGACTCAAACCTAAGTCAGCAGCTCTGGCTCTTACGCCACATCCTCTACCCACTATCATGCTTAGTAGTTGGTTCTGTTTTTGGTGCCACGAACGGGAGAAATGGGCTGATGCAAGATGCCTCCTGATGACTGCCCCGGCACTTATTTTTCTACAAATTAACCACTGGAGAAAACATCTGACCAGGTAGTATTAAGTTTTGTTAAAATGTCAAAATAATGGAATGATACTGCCACGGAAAGTACTTATTATGCCAGATAATTTTTCTTTGTTGCAACATAATTACGTCAACACTACTGCATAATTTGGCTTGCTAATTCTAGCGACCCTGATTCTAACGGAATGCCCCTGATTATATATAATGGACATCACCTCTAGCCATTCTGTGCCGGGTCCCGGAGGCTTGCTAAATTACACTCTCACATCTACAGGGAGTAGGCTCAGGACCAGGGGACGCCAGTACATGGCCTGTCTACCTAATTTAAGAGACACTACTGATTCCATCCATCCTCCACCCAGTGCTTACTTTGTAAGCCAGGGCCCTTCTCAGGAGGCCACCACTGCTTCCACCACCCATTGCCACTGCCAGCGCAGCCAATGATAGTACCAGCACAAGTAATAACCATCACACTACTACAAGTGTGACAATTCAGACTATTCCAGGCCCACAAAGCCATAAGAATGGCTTAGGCGAGAGGTACTGGTTGTTGTTAATGTATACTGAATGAATAAACAACTGTCGTTCTGCTCATCTCTAAATTACACAAACAGCGCCACCATATGTCAGCTCTCATAAGTGCCGGTGTTGACAGTTAAGTGCCTGTGCCGAGCTACGTAAACCACCGGCTCAAATTAAGCACTGCCTCCTGTGGTAACTCTAATCTCGTCGGCCAACACATCTTGTCCAGTATCCTGGATATGCCTAAACGAGAGCTATCCGTCTGTGCAATGGGGGTTGTATCTCTGCAGAAGAATCCACAGGTGAAATTTCTACCCAATACAATGAGTGAATTCTCCCATGGATTTAGTACTTCCTCCAGAAATCAATGGATTTTCTAATACAAGTCCTAAGTGAGGTCCTCGGTCTCTGGTAGTTAGTGTATTTTGTCCTGTTCACCGATTACCTTCAAATAACCGTATGCCTTTGAATAGGTACATTGGTATCTTGGAATTACTTTTCTTTCTATTGCCATATTATTTTAGGGCATATACATTTTTACAGAATTCACATTATTGTTCAATAGAGGAAGCCCTGTGCTTGGCCTGGCACCAAAATTTGAGCGTCTTGGTAACTCCAAGGAGCCCTGCTCAGCCTTCGAATGAACTATCCAAGTCTTCATGAAACTCAGATCCAGGGTTCTGCGTTCACAACACTGCTGGAAAAGCACAATTGAAGGATTCTGCTTGATTCGCCCTTTAACTCAAAACTTAGTACTAGGGCCCAATGGCCAAGCCTCTGCCCTAAGGAGTCACGGGTTCGCGATAAGAGATCTCCAAAGGTATACACTGGATGGAATCTCTTAATAATGTACCTGGAGCACATGAACCATGCCCCCAGATGTCAACCCCTACAGGTCATCCTATGAGACCAAATAGGAGGTGGAATACGCCAGTCAGAGATACAGGGGTACTCCATAATGTAGGGTCGAGCGACCATATATTGTGTCGGCTGCGCTTTCGTTCGGTCACTGGTTCTTGAGTCCCAAAGGTATTGGGCAAAATTGTGTGCCACTGATTTTTAGGTCTCGTGACCTATCAATGCGCATGCGCATTGAGAGAAGCGAGACTATAGGGCTTTAAACAAAGCTTACCTAACTGCGGCGATTTGGTGCTGTGCCCGTGGCTTTTAGGTCAATGCGCAAGCGCATTGACCTAAAATGCGCGTGCACAGCATAAAATCGCCAGCCATCTGTTCCCCAGCTTGGATCTCCTGGCTGCTCCTCCCCTAATTATCCGCACATCAAAGGCTGCTCCTGCCCCCTGCTTCACACTTCAAACGAATGCTACCGAGAGCATTTCCCGGCCGGCCGCTTTTAATTTCATTTCGCAAGCAGTTCCCCCTCCTCCCTCTCCTCCCTCTCCTGACTTTCTCCTGCCTGCCACACCAATCCAAACTGAGGCGCTTCTGCTCCAGTCCCTGTATTACTCCCACTCATCTATGATTAGGAATAAAAGACTGTCGGTTAAAAACAGTTTCAAGATAAAAATGGTTTCCCATTACTTTTGCAGAATGTTCTGCATTTCCTTAACCGCCTCCAACTCTCCGACTTTCACATGCACATACCACTTTGCTGATACTGACCGAGACATGCGCTTTATAAGCAGGAAATAGAATTCTACAGGAAACAATACTACCGAAGACCATTCGAGGGTGTGAGCTCAATGCCACCGAAGAGTACGTACAATTATTATACTTATAGTTCAGTCAACTACCCTTGATGCACGGACAACCTTTGAAGAAAGTGAAAAGCATGTACCCTCACCCTCACCCTCACCCACCCTCAACTCACCCTCACTCCCTCAACCCCTCACCCTCACCCTCACTCACCCTCACTCACCCTCACTCACCCTCACTCACCCTCAACCCCTCACCCTCAACCCCCCACCCTCACTCACCCTCACCCACCCTCAACCCCTCACCCTCACTCACCCTCAACCCCTCACCCTCACTCACCCTCACCCTCACTCACCCTCACTCACCCTCAACCCCTCACCCTCACTCACCCTCACACTCACCCTCACTCACCCTCACCCTCACTCACCCTCACTCACCCTCACCCACCCTCACCCTCACCCTCTCTCACCCTCACTCACCCTACCCTCACTCACCTTCACCCTCACCCTCACTCACCTCACCCCTCACCCTCACTCACCCTCACCCTCACTCACCCTCACCCTCACTCACCTCAACCCCTCACCCTCACTCACCCTCAACCCCTCACCCTCACCCTCACTCACCCTCAACCCCTCACCCTCAATCCCTCACTCACCCTCACTCTCACTCACCCTCACTCACCCTCAACCCCTCACCCTCACCCACCCTCACCCTCACTCACCCTCACCCTCACTCACCCTCAACCCCTCACCCTCACTCACCCTCACCCTCACCTCACTCACCCTCAACCCTCACCCACCCTCAACCCCTCACCCTCAACCCCTCACCCTCACTCACCCTCAACCCCTCACCCTCACCCTCACTCACCCTCAACCCCTCACCCTCAACCCCTCACTCACCCTCACCCTCACTCACCCTCAACCCCTCACCCTCACCCACCCTCACCCTCACTCACCCTCACCCTCACTCACCCTCAACCCCTCACCCTCACTCACCCTCACTCACCCTCAACCCTCACCCTCACTCACCCTCAACCCCTCACCCTCACTCACCCTCAACCCCTCACCCTCACCCTCACCCTCACTCACCTCACCCTCACTCACCCTCACTCACCCCCCACCCTCACCCTCACCCACCCTAACTCACCCTCACTCACCCTCACCCTCACTCACCCTCACCCACCCTCACCCTCACTCACCCTCACCCTCACCCCTCACTCACCCTCACTCACCCTCAACCCCTCACCCTCACTCACCCTCAAGCCCTCACCCTCACCCTCACTCACCCTCAACCCCTCACTCACCCTCACTCACCCTCACCCTCACTCACCCTCAACCCTCACCCTCACTCACCCTCACCTCACTCACCCTCAACCCCTCACCCTCACTCACCCTCACCCTCAACCCCTCACCCTCACTCACCCTCAACCCCTCACCCTCACTCACCCCCTCACCCTCAACCCCTCACCCTCACTCACCCTCACCCTCACCCACCCTCAACCCCTCACCCTCTCACCCTCACCCTCACTCACCCTCACTCACCCTCAACCCCTCACCCACCTCACCCTCACTCACCCTCACCCTCACTCACCCTCACCCTCACTCACCCTCACCCTCACTCACCCTAACACCCTCACTCACCCTCAACCCCTCACCCTCACCCTCACCCACCCTCACCCTCACTCACCCTCAACCCCTCACCCTCACTCACCCTCAACCCTCTCACCTCACCCTCACTCACCCTCAACCCCTCACCCTCAACCCCTCACTCACCCTCACTCTCACTCACCCTCACTCACCCTCAACCCCTCACCCTCACCCTCACTCACCCTCACTCACCCTCAACCCCTCACCCTCACTCACCCTCACTCACTCCTCAACCCCTCACCCTCACTCACCCTCACCCTCACCCTCACTCACCCTCAACCCCTCACCCTCACTCACCCTCAACCCCTCACACTCAGCTCACCTCACCCTCACCCTCACTCCCCTCACTCACCCTCACTCACCCTCACCCTCACTCACCCTCACTCACCCTCACTCACCCTCACTCACCCTCACTCACCCTCACCCTCACTCACCCTCACTCACCCTCACCCTCACTCACCCTCACTCACCCTCACCCACCCTCACTCACCTCACCCTCACTCACCCTCACCCTCACTCACCCTCAACCCCTCACCCTCACTCACCCTCACTCACCCCACCCCTCACCCTCACCTCCCCCCTCACTCACCCTCACCCTCACCCACCCTCACCCACCCTCACCCTCACCCACCCTCAACCCCTCACCCTTACTCACCCTCAACCCCTCACCCTCAACCCCTCACCCTCAACCCCTCACTCTCACTCACCCTCACTCACCCTCAACCCCTCACCCTCACTCACCCTCACTCACCCTCAACCCCTCACCCTCACTCACCCACCCTCAACCCTCACCCTCACCCTCACTCACCCTCACCCTCACCCCTAACCCTCACCCTCACTCACCCTCACTCTCACTCACCCTCAACCCCTCATCCTCACTCACCCTCAACCCCTCACCCTCACCCTCACTCACCCTCACCCTCACTCACCCTCAACCCCTCACCCTCAACCCCTCACCCTCACCCTCACCCTCACTCACCCTCAACCCCTCACCCTCACTCACCCTCAACCCCTCACCCTCACTCACCCTCACCCTCACCCTCACCCTCACTCACCCTCAACCCCTCACCCTCACTCACCCTCACCCTCACTCACCCTCACCCACCCTCACCCTCACTCACCCTCACCCACCCTCACCCACCCTCACCCTCACTCACCCTCACCCTCACTCACCCTCAACCCCTCACCCTCACTCACCCTCACCCTCACCCTCACTCACCCTCACCCTCACTCACCCTCACCCTCACTCACCCTCACTCACCCTCAACCCCTCACCCTCACCCTCACTCACCCTCAACCCCTCACTCACCCTCACTCTCACTCACCCTCACTCACCCTCAACCCCTCACCCTCACCCTCACCCTCACTCACCCTCACCCTCACTCACCCTCAACCCCTCACCCTCACTCACCCTCACCCTCACCCTCACTCACCCTCAACCCCTCACCCTCACTCACCCTCACTCACCCTCACCCTCACTCACCCTCACCCTCACTCACCCTCACCCTCACCCTCACTCACCCTCACTCACCCTCACCCTCACTCACCCTCAACCCCTCACCCTCACCCTCACTCACCCTCACCCTCACCCTCACTCACCCTCACCCTCACTCACCCTCAACCCCTCACCCTCACTCACCCTCACCCTCACTCACCCTCACCCTCACTAACCCTCACTCACCCTCACCCTCACCCTCACTCACCCTCAACCCCTCACTCACCCTCAACCCCTCACCCTCACCCTCACTCACCCTCACCCTCACTCACCCTCACTCACCCTCAACCCCTCACCCTCACTCACCCTCACCCTCACCCCCACTCACCCTCAACCCCTCACCCTCACCCTCACTCACCCTCAACCCCTCACCCTCACCCTCACTCACCCTCAACACATATTGTGTTACAATAGGTGTCACATTTGCGAAAGATAAAACCATTGGCATTGTAAATAACATAGCTATTAATTTCGCTATTTTCAAAACAAGCACATAAATAAAAAATGTGTCCTTTACAATACCAATAGCTCAAACTTTCCTAATGCGAGACCTATTGCATTGCTGTGCTTCTCTCCCCTGCTGCACTCTCCTGCTCTCTAGAGATGTGGCCTAACGACCAGAGCTGCCATCTAAGTCACGTAAATACAAAACATGTTGCATTCCAAATGCTATAGGTGTCACATTCGCGAAAGTTATAACTATTGGTATTGTAAATGACAAAGCCATCAATTTAGCAATTTTAAAAACCAACAAATAAATAAAATATGTCATTTACAAGACCAATAACTCCAACTTTTCTAATGCGAGACCTATTGCATTTCCAATGCTTGTTCACTTTGAAAACCACTGGAAACCACAGGGATGCTCCAAGCCCCCTGCATTTAACCCCTTCGGCGCTCATGACAAGCTCAGCTCGTCATGAGGTACTGTGGGGCTGTGCTCATGACAAGCTCAGCTCCTCATAAATGCCGCGGATCGCCCACGCGGGGATAATTCCTCTGCTGTGCTGGGCGTTCCATTAAGTGGGCGGAGTTGTGACGAGCTCAGCTCGTCATGAGCACAGCTCCACTGTGCAGCGTGACGAGCTGAGCTTGTCACAAGCACTGTGGCGCAGCTCGTGCCCCCCCCCCCGCACCGTGTGAGAATTAGCCACACGGGGAAGGGGTTCAGTCTTTCATATTTTTCTGTACCACTTACCAACAGAATAGGATCAATTGACTTAAGACTGGGAAAGATAGGAGTTGGAGGCAGATATTCTGTTTCTATTCAACAAAATTCCAGATGTAAATCCCCAATTTAACACTCAACTAAAACGCACCATGTTATTTTGGGCAAACCCCTAAATCTCCCCTTGCATGGAATGGTAATTATGCATAATATTAATATATACAAATTGTCTAGTTTTGTATATATTAAATATTTCTGAGTCCATAAAATCTGGATTACTGTAAAATGGACCCCGCACCTTATGCGGTTCTAAAAACACGGGCTCATGTTTGAAATATTCTGTCTATGATAAATGTGTCCTGCGTAAATGTCACTTTTCCTAGGACAAAGATCCTTTCTATCTTAAATAATTCAAGAATTGTCACTTTAATATGTTTCTTTTTCCCATCCTAACATGGCTCCTATCTTACTAAACACTTGAGTTGATGCTATTAACGATGGTTCATACTATAACATTTCTCCATTTCCTTTACTAGGACATAAAGTATCTATCTATTTATCTAAAATAGACCCAGATTGTTTATTTAAGGCAGGGTTTATTGGTGATAAATGATCTTTTATTATGTCATATGTTCCTCCTAATGAGTATTAAAAGACTTGGATTGCCTTGGAGTTGGCAAGAAAGAAGTACTCGAGGCAGCGCGCTTGCCAACTTTGTTCGCCGGGCTGAATGTGTGACTTCTACAAAACTCCTAACATTTTCATCACTAGTTTAATAAAATTTCAGTACCTAGGAGACTAAAACTGTAGTGTCTGATTTGCAAAATAATCTCCTTTAGAAGAAGGTCAACTGGGCATCAATATCTCCTTTTTCTTCCTGGCCACTGTCCTAGGTTTAAGGGGCAGGAAGTAGTGACTACAAATATTAATAGGAACAGGCCTTCAGTTGTAACTGAATGGAGTACTGGACAACAATAGGTCGCTGGCCACTGTGGTGGCCTAGAGAGTTACTCACTTGCTGCTGACATCATATCCTGTCATGGGCAGCGATTACATCAGACGGAAGAATATAAGAACACGCGTAGTGACAATAATTGTAAGTTAAGTCTTACAACTGATAGCAAGTTACAGCTTACTTTGGTATTTTTCTAACCATTTCAAAGCAAAGAGGTCTAACTTGTGATTATTGCAAGAAAATATGCAAAAGTGTGTTTAATTACTTAAAAACACAATTCTTCCTGTTCTTAGCCCCTTATGCTGTGTTTTATGCATTGCACAAAGTGCACTTGTTTGAGCCCACTTTTAAATGAACTTTAGAAATTCTTTCTACTCTCACTTAGCCTTACTTTGTCATTCCTTCTCTACCACATTATGCTTGTCATTCTGCTTTCTTCAGCACTTACAACTGCACCTTTCTGTGGTGACGGACATGTGCAGACAGTGTGGAACTCCATTTACAAGTGTCTGTCAATGGCCTTTGAGTTACGCCTGAGAGAGTATTCTCTATATTTGCATGACAAGTGAGTGACTTCTCTGTGGATTGCCCTGCGGTGTATGCCAGAACATCAGTTGCCAAGTATATGTTTCCCCAGGTATTCTTAAAAACTCTCAATCAATAAAAACCCAACCACTCATCACACATTCATCAATGCTTATCAATCAACTGCATGAACCAAGTTCAAACAGTAAACTGTTAGCACATATAGAATGTATATTTATATATATATATCCGCATCAGAGGTTCCCAAATGGCAAGGAAAGGCACGCACTCCAAATTGCTAGCCATCAGTTTTAATACACTGATATACTTCATGGAAATGTGCATGGAAAGTGCAGACAACCCCGACGCGTTTCGGCGAACTAGTCGCCTTTGTCACAGGTGTGTGTGTGTGTGTGTGTGTATATATATGTATATATATATATATATATATATATATATATATATATATATTTATATATATATATATATACACATATATATGTATATATATATTTACTTCTAATGAATGATTCTTAAATAACATATATAAAAACATATGTACACTATCAAACGTCTCACAACATAATCATAAAAACATGGAAAAGTTAGAATAAAATAAGTTAATTAGTCATTAAAAACATCACATCTGCCAAATTGCGTCACTGATCATTTATGAACTAAGTTGCCATATACTATTGGTCAGTGCAAGGAGATTATGAAATTAAAATTAGTCCACGCATTTCGGTGTGAAGTATTTACATTATCCACCATCTTCTTTGAATTTTACAACATATAAGTCATCATACAACATAAAAGACAGTCTACGCCATATCCCATTTCAAGGTGTACATAATGGAGGGAGCTTTAAATCATCTTTCTAAGACGTGATATTTCTGAAAATCTTAGTACTTTCCAAATATTGGAGTTCTATCAGGCCATGGGTAGCTGGACCCCTTGCCCCGCTCTTGTTTTAAGTAAAACAGCACACCGATATCCAACCTCCTCATGGGGTTAATGTGGGATTAGCCATCAGGATAAATCTTTTTATGAATTCAAATCTTCCAATCCAAGTCACTCTTATTAATATTAGACTTTGGGGACTGCAGGATCTAGGATTACCTTTTAGGACATTAACTTTTCTGCTCAGTTGTTTAAAACATTTTGCAATCTCACCCCCTTGCTCAACAATTTTGGATTAAAAAAAAAAATCAGAAAATCAACAACAATGTATCGTACTACAAAAATATTGTATCCTGAATACGAACCATCAGAATACCATGACGGTAAGTATAAATGTATTCTTATTACGCCACATCTTAAAAACCCTGAAGATATGCATATAATGATGATACATGCGTAGGTAAGAATGGTAAATCTATCCTTATATCTATATACGTATCTTCACAATAATGAGGAATCTATATACTGGATATTGGATAGTTTTGTAGGACGATATTGAAAAGTCGATATTCCGGTAGTATATCCTCTTGTAGAAACCCTACAAGGTCATCAAAGAGAACCGTACACTTGTGTAACATACCAGACGTTTTCCGGGCTACGCACTCATATGTCATTGACTCACTCTAGTTCTAACATTTTAGTACATACCAGTGTGCTTAAAGTTAAACAAGCATTACTCGCAGAGGTCGAAGTGCGAGGGCTCGGAGGGGCACGACGTGCCCATACTTTTTTAATATATGAAAAAACGTTGTTCTACTTTTTGTGAAAAGCCAACCGACCTGGAACGGGATTTTTTAAATGCTTCCACTGATATGTCATTCAGGGGGTCTCCTGTGCTGTGAAAGCGAAGCTGGGCAAACAGCTAAACCATAAACAAGCCTTCCTGCCAGGGTGCCTGCTGTCTGAAATTAATGCAAATGTGCACAACTGGTTAATCTGCAAATCTAAAAAGGTGCTTAGAGGCCAGTACTGGCTTTAATTGATGGAACCACTTGAAGGTTTGTGATGAGAAAGCTTTCCTCTTTGAATGGTAGTGCCAGAGAGTTACTAGCTGAGCTGAGAAGTGCTTGCTTTTAAGGAACAGTCATATAAAAAGTGCATTAACCACAGTCTGTGAATTACAAAAATCTATCATTTAGAATTACTATTTTATCTTGAAAAATGTTGTGCATTTTGTAGCAGTCTATTTTATAGTTTGCTTAATGCAAGTTTAAAATAATGCCTTACTTATTCACAGTGCTTTCTGGCACAAGTCTTGAAAACTCCTTAGTAAATCAAACCAATGGACATGAACACACTTTCGGGCATTTAGGAAAAAATATATCGACTATTTAAAAAGAAACCATAACTGACACAATAGTTAGAATTATTTAGATAAGTACTGAGCGCTGAAATCGATGCACAACCTTCAGGCCATAAATGTAAACCCCGTCAGGACTGAATCCGACCTTCATCTTTCAGAGGTGGATACACCGAGTACCACTGAGTGATCAACAGACACACCTTTTACAAACAGCACTACACATAACAGCAAAACGAGGTTTAAAACAAGAATATGCTTTATTATTAGGGAAATTCAAAAGTGGGGCTGCTCCAGCATAAAATAGAATGGAAAGTAGAGAAAGACGTAATTGACTGCGCCTGTGAATGCATCAGCCAGGAGTTGACTATGTATATACCGTTCAAGGCTACATTTTTAGACATATGCATTTATATGACTTGCTTTGATCCACTTTAAAGCCATCCTCGCCTCCATATAGCATCATTACCTGCTATATAAATGTAGTTGATTGATATATACGGTCTTATTATTTTTATAAACCTATTTTTTACACATGAAACTCAGTATAACAATCGTAAGGAGGTGTATGGAAAATATTTTCGTTAAAAAAAAAAGAGTGTCGTTAAACCAACGTCACTCAATTTTTCCTTGAAGAAACATGCATGCATTAAAAAATAGCATTTGATTGCCATCTAGTGGTCATTATGTTAATTACATCCGCCGAAGTTATTTTGCCACCAGCTACTCTGCAAAGGATGTCAGCACAAGGCTTTTGGTTCAACTGGGTCATCAAGGGACATGTTTCACAAACTTTGTACAGGTACAAATTACGGGGTACATTTATAGGACTATTTGTCTATTATGGAACGGAGAAATCACATTTTATTCCATCCAGATGTTTTTTTAACCAGCTGTTCCTTGGCATACATCAGTGAGATCACACAGCCGGTATAAATGAATCTGTGTTTTTTCATCTGATTTTGTTAAACTGAAAAACTTTATAAATACGAGGTGGTGTTCAGGTCACAGATGTGATGCGGGTCCTTCTCTGTTGCAATGGCAACACTTAGTTGGTTACTATCCTTATAGGCCCAAGCCAGTCCTGCTTCAACTCCCTTTAGCGGTGCCGCTGTGTAGTCATGTAACCCGCTCTTTTCACTGAAAAGGCATTTTTTGATTTCTATATTGACTGACTTGCCCGACATTTGGCAAATCCCTGGTTAGTCATCTAAAGTCAAGCAGGCATTTTATGTGCAGATACGTGTAAGAGAAAAAAATTGACAGGAAATCAAAAGTACTGATTTCCCATTTTAGGACCCAAAGGACGTATACACCCCAAACTGTTGGACGGATTCATACGAAACTTGGCATGAAAGTAGAACTTTACTCAGAAACTGTGCTATTGTTGGGATGGTGTAAAGCTGTTAATAGTTTTTGAGATATTAGCTTGTAAAAAGGTTAGTAAGCTGGTTTTAAAGAGTTAACACGTTTGCATACCCCTGCTATTTGACCTCGAGAGCCAGGAAGTGTGATCCTCTTAATCAAATTTCGAATTTTTGCAGAAGTGTGAATAGATGGATATTTTTGGGGAGTGGGCCATCTTGAAACTCTTGAGTCGGCTGTGACTCAAGAGTTATGTGCTGCGGAAATAATTTTCCCAGCCTTTTGAGATGCACAGTTGTTAAACACTCTTGAAAACTCAGGCCCCATAGCAGAAAAAATCTGTTTGTGGCTCTGGATAGTCACAAATGACTTGAGAATAGCCATTTTTAGTTCCAGAATCATCTACTTTTTTGAGGGGAACTCTCAAATTAATTCCGACTTCTGAGTTTCATGACTCTCGAATACCCTCTGAATAAAGAGTGAGCACAACGAAAGACCAAGCCCTCCACCCCAACTGGTCTTGTGTAAGCCCGAAGGCTGTGCGGCTTGAAGGTATTCTACAAGCAGGGTGGAGGGTACAGGGCATGGCGGCAGGCAAGGCTCCGTGGCCAACACCAGGGCCGGACTGGCCGTAGCGGGCACCGGGCGTTTCCCCAGTGGGCCGCTACATATATTGTTGGATCAGGATATGGCTTTTTCAAATGTGCCATCAAATGCACCATGACCCTAGAACCATTGCTGAAGCAATGGACATATTACTAAAGTTCGGTGAACATAGGACAAATCAATCAATCAGTAGATTTGTAGAGCGCTACTTGTCACCTGTGAGGGTATCCAGGCACTGGCAGATGCATTCAAGATGCTGATGCAGGATAGAAGCAGGACCCGAGTCCTGTTGTAGAACTCAACTCAATCCATCTCAGGCTTTACTTCATTTTTTTCCAGCAAAAGGAATTGCAACTATTAGAGATGTTTATCGTAGATGCTCCCAGAAGGTCCAGCCTCTTCCTCAACCAGCGCATCTTTTTTGATTGTAAAAGAGATAGTTGAAAGAAGTTTGTGGGAATAAGTTTGATGTTCAATAAGTGTGACACAACAACAACAACAACTTCACAGGTTTCTTTACAGACAGTCCAAGGAATTAAAATGTCCCTTTGGCTAGTACATAGAAATATATTCATATGCCTTGCACATGGGCACTTTAGTTCTTGACATGTCTCACTTTGCTTTTGATAATACTCCAAACGTTTATAGAAATTGCCAACCTATATTCTTAAGATTTCACAACTTATTAAGGATGTTCACACCTCTGTATTATGAGTGCCCCTTTTAGTCGATCCTTTGACTCAGCCTCCACACCTTGTCCGTAAACATCCACACCATGTTGTTGAAAGTCCACACATTTTTCTAGAAATCACCCACTATGTTATAGCAAATGCCTGGCACATTTTTGAAAATTGTCAACGTAGTCTAGAATTTACACACCTTGCTTTTGAAATTCCCTACTAGAATTGTCCAGATTGCAAAAAGGATCACAGCCTGATTTTGATAGCTCTTTTGCATGTTTGCACAATACACCAGTGCGACACCAGAGATCTTAGTTTTTGTTCTTCTCCTTATTCAGTCCAGTATGGGTCAAGCCATTATCAAGTAACACAAAACACAAAATCCCCTGTGATTTTTAAGCCACCAGTATAGAATTCCGTGAATTCTACATTAAATCTCACTGTAACGTTGTTGATTGGCGCAATTCATTTTAATGAGTAAGAAGGGCCAAAACATGGACTGAATAATCAAACCATGGAACTGGGTGGTCCTTAATCAATTACTGAAGCATCATTGGCCGTACTATCGGGCATTAAAGACTGATATATTTCCACCCTGTTTTATTAAGGCCTATTCTTAGTGGAGGGAAACTAAATGCCATCCTAGTGCAACTGATGCATAACAATAACACAGAGTACGTTATTTATTGGAATGCGATAAATAGCACCTACTTTGAGTTTGTGGGGACTAACATGCAAATTGTGGTGTTTATGCACCAAAATCCACTTGGTAATCCCGTACACATTTCCCTTGTTAAATTTCTGCAGATTTGACCTGCCAAACTGTAACAAACCTTGAGGTATTTAACACATCCGATAATTATCGGATACGCTAAGTACCTTTCGAAACATACTTCCGATCCATTCGTAAATGGGGGTTTATACATGGGTCAGAATTAACCGACCCACTCGTAATTAGGCCCAGATTCTCATACTTAACAAAGTAGGAACATTTTTGTTTTTCAACTTTTTTGTCTAATTGGGCTTTTGTCTCAGAGAGAAGGAGCTTAAATAGCCGTATGCGAAACAGTGGCTTCGTGAGAAGCGGCTCAAGAGGCACCACAGAAGAATGGAGCCATTTTGTACAACCTGTCATTAAGGTAAGAGGCACCTCGTCCCCACATAGCTCTCCCAAAGCCCACAGCATACCTAACGGATGAAAGGCACTGGTGGTACAGCATGCTCCCTTGGCAGCCAGGTAACAATGGCTGCAGACTGCAATATAAGTATTTTGATTGGCTGGCCTGCTCTCAGTGATTCAACCAGGCTTACTAATGGAGATGACTACAGAACAGTATGTCCCTCACTACTCCTCTGTACACAGTGGGCAGAGCACTTGGCTCTTCGGCTAAGGAATTGAGAGTCTGCCAGAGACCGATGGACGTGTTCCCCTGTCCCTTATGTGGTACATGGAAAGGGCAGTTTAGTGAAGTTAGTCCTAAAGCACCAGGATACTTTCTGCCAGTCCCCCGATAACCCCAACCTGCCTTACTCAAGAATATGCATATCACTGGCCACTTGTTGGATACTCGCTCTTGGCCACCTTTACACAGAACACTATGTGCAAAAATAGAGCTACTTAAAATCCCCACTAAGGCCTTGGTCTGGCCCAGCAGAGAATCATTGCCAAAGTCCCAGAAGTAAATAATGTAAAGGTGGCCCTAAAAAAATCTTGTAATCTTTGTTTTCAATCGCCTTACTATACTTGCATTTTCCTACTTAACCCTAAGATTTTTTATTTGAGCCACTACCCAATCCAAGATCAATGCAGTGTAATCTTATTAGTTGTTTATAGATATCGGTGTTGTGTTTATGCTTTCTGGTGTTTCCCTGTTGGGAGAGAGGCATGGAATGCTGCTGCATTCTTACACAGTGTTCCAGTCCATGGGGCAGTTGCTGCCTGTACCTTGGACTGTAAGCTGTGCTGCCTGGCCCCCACCTGTTTTACTGCTGCAATAAACGTCTTACAAGATGTAACTGTGGTGCACCTTCATAACAACTGGCGACGAGGATGAGATATGAAGCCATGCGTGGAAAGCAAAATGGATTAGTCCTGTTGGAGACTTAAAAGAATATGGCTTAGTTGCCATTGATTTGTTTTCCAAATGGCCAGTAGTAAAAATAGTTGAGAGGAAAGACACTGATACGGTTCTCAAATTCCTGGATAAAATGTTTGTAATGGAAGTCTTACTGGTATGTGTTTTGAGTGACAATGGAGTGCAGTTTACATCCAAGAGCGCTAAGGAATATTTTGACAGATTGGGCACCAAGCACAAAACTACTGCTCTGTACAACCCTGGTGGTGATGGCACTGTGGAGCGCTTCAACCGCGCGTTGAAGGGAGTTATCCAAGCAGCCATTTCAAAGAGGAAAGATTGGAAGTTAGAGTTGCAAAAAACGGTTTGGGCTTACAGAACTACCCCTCATGATTCCACTGGTTTGTCCCCTTTTGTTATCATGAGAGGCAGGAGACCCAGGTGTAAGTTTTCTCCAGCTTGGCTTTTTTATGGTTCGTTGCAGCAATGGTCAGTAGAGGAGGTGAAGAACAGGTTGATACAAGTACATGATAAGAGTAAGTGCTATTATGACAGGACCCATGGTGTGAAGGAGGTGCAGGTCAAGGTCAGTGATTTCGTTCGTGTGAAGAGACCTATTAAGGTTCCCAAGGGCGAATGTCAATTTGGGCCACCCCTAAAAGTTTTTGAACTTTTGCACAGTGCTGTGCGTTTGGAAGATGGTAGAGTGTGGAATTTGAAGAGCATTGCTCTATGCTCAGGAAAAAATTGGAGTATTTTACGAGAAGGTATGGTCTGTGATGATGGTGGGAAGGACACTGAATGGATGGAAGATTTTCTTGACTCAAGCACTTTTCGGTCCAGAGTATCTTCCGATACTGTTTCGGGAAGGGAGGTGGTGGAGAGTGCTGTGGAAAAAGGTGTGGTCGACAACAAAGGTAGCCTTGAAGTTCAACCGGCTGAGGTGACAGTGGAAGTGCATTTTGGAACAGCGGATGCTACGGAAGGAGTGCAATCTGGAATGAATGAGCTGTCCTCTAGTGCCACTGATCCAGTTGTAGCACCACGCAACGATGCTGTGAGCGGATGAAGGAAGAGAGTACTTAAAGAAGTATATAATGTGGTTATAGTTAGTTTTTGTTACTTACTGTATATGTAATTTGGAAATTTCTATTGCATGTTTATTTTGGCTAATATGTTTTGTTTTCTGTGCGGGGGGCAATGTGTTGTGTATATGCTTTCTGTTGTTTCCCTGTTGAGAACGAGGCATGGAATGCCCCTGCATTCTTACACGGTGTTCCAGTCCATGGGTCAGTTGCTGCCTGTACCTTGGACTGGAAGCTGTGCTGCCTGGCTCCCGCCTGTTTAACTTCTGCATTAAACTTCTTACAAGATGTAACTGTTGTCCACCTTCATAACAATAAGGAATGTCGACGAGTTCCTACCTACGTTCCTAGTTAGCCTTCCACCTGTCTTAAACTCAACCAGCTTGTTATATCCTGCTTATATTGGTTTATGTATCCTGGTTACCCATCTCCCAGCTGCTCAGCCAGTGTGAGTGTTTACAGTGGAATGTTGGTGTGACTGTGATGCTTGGAATGCTCGGGTGCCTGTGTGGATGAGTGTTAACAGCTGGAAGATTGGCTGAGCAGCAGGGAGGCTGCTCCTGGCGGGGCTGGTGTATCAGGACTACCAGACTGATGAGCAGATAAGACTAATAAAGAAATACTTAAAAGAGAATACAGCTACCTGTGTTAAGATACAACACAGTTCTTGACCTTTGCATGGCACACCTTTGAAAATACATGCACCGGGTCTACAGATCGATTGTAGTTGACTTACCTAGACCCAAGGTTGGCTGTGCTTCACATTGACCATCCCAAAAACCTACCCCGTTTTTGCTTGCTGACTTCCAAGGCAAAATCCTAACAATTCCAGCAAAACAAATTTCTTTTGCGGCTATAACTATTTTATGATCAGAAAAGCCTTTGAGAAGAAAGGCTGTATCACTGTTTCGTTCCCATTCTTCAGGTTCATCATGTCTTTTAATGTGTCATCAGCAGTATTATATATAGTAGATTTCCATTATTTTATAATACCCCAGGAGGGCCAATACAAAGGGGTTTACTATAGGCATTCCTGCTTCTAAATGAATTGGTAGATGTTATGGCAGGATCCCCGTTGTTTCAAAGATGTAGAATTCTGAATAACCCAGTCCTCAGCTAATGCCAAAAGATGTTACTCCATACAGGTAAGAACAATCTACAGTAACCCCTTGAGAGTCCCGCCTCCTCCACTCACTAGAAAGTTTCTGAAGGCTTGTAGAATCTCAATTGTTTTTCAGAATTCTCTTCACAGTAACCAATAGAAACAGAACCACCTGAAGGTTCTCTTGTAAAGAATTTTGATGAAGACGCAAGGAGGAGCATTGATGTACAAGTGAACAGGAGGAAATTGGACTAACCATGATACACTTAGGATCAGATTAAAAGAAATGCAACATCTCAACCAGCAAATTCAAGGATTTGTACTACCAGAAAACCCTGTATTGTTGGGTAAGACTTTGTATTAATATATTTCGAGGTTCGACATTCGGGTCATGTTTTTGTTCCTACGAGGAAGAGAGTGACTTATGTATATTGAAATGTGTCTCAAGAATATTTACAGATCAAAATGTCCTCAATCCAAAGATCCACTGAAGAAGTGTTGCAAGAAAAAAATCTAATCCGGTACATATTAAACAATGTAATAAACCTGCACAAACTCACAGGGCTGCATATAATCCATCGAGGATCAAAATAAAAAATGTTCCTGCTGTTGGTAAGTAACCAGATATTCTTTTATTAAACCTCTACCCCCACCCACATCCTGCCCCCAGCACCCACGGGTATACAAAAAGGCAAAACATCCTAAAATTATAGGAGCCCTTCAACACTGCCACTATCTTAATGCAACTTACATAAACATCTTGGTGTTCTTAGATACGTTTAAGCAATTCAATGCTCGTTCTCATTACCTAAGCGTATCCACTCATTTTGTGTGCCTATGTGTAAGGTATAATGAAATATATGAAAAATCTTAGTTTCATCCAAAACTTCCACGGTCCAGCACATGACCAAGATTTATCCAAGGTATACTCTCACTGCACCGCATACAATATATCACACTACAACAATTTTGCATCCAGTGCTTCCAGCCAATTACTACATGAAACTAGTTCACCTACTGTTTGTTCTCAGTGAAGGACACTGTTTTTGTAACCATTCACACTACAAATTATCATAAATTCACATGGTAAATCTAAATAAGTAGACATGCAGTTATGAACAGTAAATATATATGTATATATGTTGTAGCTTTAGGAGTTGTATTAAAGGCATGTTATTATAGGTCATTATTATCGATACAGTGACGTACACCAACCATAACTGATTTACTTATACGTTCTCTTCACATAGAAGAAGTTGACATGTCTATTGCGGGTAACATCTCGCCATGTGGACAGCGTGCCTTTCTCTGCATCTGCCGGGGACCACAATAACGTTCACATAATATTTCACTGTGGCACCATTCAAACACATAAAAGCCACTGGTCCTTTGTCTATACTCAGGAACCCCACCAACATCCACTACTTTTTTAGGTTCTTCCTACAATTGGTCCACTGTTGCAGAGCCGCATTCTGCATTTTTGACTTTTATCAACAATACAGCCATCGCATAATTTAACCAAGGAACACTATTCAAAGCGAACAAGTCCCAACCCTTGTCCTCCATTAATTCCAAACCAATGGCTCAGAACCCCTCAAACATTATGGAAGAGCTTTGTAGCAATGGTGGAAAAACCTGTGGACAGACCAGAGGCAAATATACTTTGTTCTAAGCCAGCAAGGTTCAACATTCTCAGGTGAAATATTTACAAGGAAGAGTGAGAAAAGCCACATTACCTGTAACAACAGTATAGCTGTTTGGCTTATTGTACAATCCCTTATACTAGAAGTGAGGCATTTAAGATTGTGTCAGAATACAAGATCAACAAACATGAACACAGTAAGGAGTAAAATGGGGACAATGGACATTGTAAATTTTGTGAGTTTTGCTGCTCTCGGGCCGGCTACTATGAATTGCTATGAACATGTTTTATGTGGAAAAGGATAGGGGTATACATATCAGAGATAATTTAAAAAGAAAGGCAAGACATGAGTTTCGCCGCAGATTGACTAGATTTTACCAAGAAAAATATCTGTACATCTTGTTGCCTTCTTATAATGTTGTAATATCACACAACTACCTTCAATCAACCATACACAAGGCCACCCAACACAAATTCATTATAATACTGATAATGGTAATATTAAAGCTAATTATAATAATACTGATATGAACAAATACATAAGAGGAGCACCTTGCATTAATATAAAAGAGTATTTGCCATTTCTAATGATTGTAAATAAAAAGGTGTTAACATTATCCAGCTGAATGGAATTAAAGAACCATTCAGTGGCTTCACTCAGGGTTGTTTGGTGAGAAGGGGCTGCCCCAGAGGTATCTTTTCACACTATTTCCCTGCCCGTACTCTAAGGTCATCCACTCGTGGCCTTGTACAAATTCCGAGGATAAAAAATGTACATTGTGGGGGGAAACTGTTTTCCTTTACAGCATCCAAACTTTGGAATACGCTACCAGTAAATCTTAGAAGATTACCCAATAGATTGGCATTCAGGAAAGAAATTAAAACATGGCTCTTTCTCCAACACTAAAGTATGCGTTATGTCTTAGCTCATTTCTAATATAGCGCCAAGACGCCCCGGCAGTAGTGCACACTACAAATACCGTCAGTCAGTCAGTCAGTCAGTCAGTCAGTCAGTCAGGTATGTGTGCAGAACATTATCATTACTAATTGGGAGAAGAATTAGAGCACATTTTGGATGTGCTTGGGGCTATCCCATGGTTTGTAAATAAATAGAGTAAATAGTTGTTTCAGGATTATAGGAGAGTGAGAGATTCTGATGGCCTCATGGGATAAAGAGGGTACCCCAGATAATGTTCCAAATTGATCTGCAAATCTAAATGTGCATGCAAATTGTTTTCAATATTAGGGTCTGGGCAGCAAGCATTGGCATTTTGTTTACAATAAAAACATTTATGCTTTAGACCTTGAATTTCTTTAATCATGAATATCCATAACAAAGTGTTCGAATGTACCCATTTATAATTGGAGAATTTAAAATTGTTTCCTACCTTTCCACTTCGCATCATAACATGCACAGTTTTGAATAAATGGATTCAAAATTATACAGCAGACATATTGTTTCTTGCACTTTTCATTCTAAATACCAGTCAGGACTAAACACTCTTGGCTCTAAGTGACAGTTGCAGACAAAATCCAATGTAACACCTGTAGAGAACTATCAATTCCTGACCACTACCCTTTGCAAATACAATGTGTGGCAATCCAATGTCATTTCAAAGCGATGGAATCAGCACTCTACAGCCAAGAATTAGGCTCACCCAAAAAACTAAAACCTGGTTGTACGAATCAGTGCGAGTTCGCAATGGTCTTTCGATACATAACCACAATTGTGTTGTCCTCTTTCAACTAAACCTCCTCGCCAAGAGATAACTCAAAGGCCATAATAGTATTGTCCTCTTTTAACAAAACCCCTGCTCCAAGAGGTAACTCAAAGGCAAAAGTCCTGAAACAAGGCCTTCTGGACACAAGACTTCATTTCACATTTTCAACAAATATATCTATAGCTTACAGCAACATCACCAGAAACTCAAGCATGCCATTACAACAATTGTCCCAAAAAAAGAGTAAATACTAGTCATGTGTTCGGAGTCGTTAACTGGTCCATAGCGGGACTTCAGTTTGCCAATATGATTCTAGTATTGATTGGTTTTCTTTATCTTTAAGCATACTTGCAATTCTGTCTGACATCTGTCCCATCATGGCACAGAAACCAACATCTAAAAAACACAGAATAGAAACCATTCTCATCCTGAGATCATGTGCAGGCTTCTTACATGCTCTATATGACATCTTCATGGCCTTTGACAATATGTTAATCGGGACATTTAATTATTTTGACCTAAAGTATGATATTAGGATGGGGAAATCATTTTCTTTTAGTTGCATGATATTTTAACACTTTTTTCAGGGCACTCAAATGATACTATCAACGTGAGCCAAGAGAAGGGAACGTTCAAGGTACCTCCAGCAGGTATAGTATGCATCTAGTTTCTAATGGATTTTTATCTCAATAAGGGACTTTACATAAAGGTTTTTAAAGGTTTTAGAAATTACACCTTTATTAGTGAAAAATTTATGAAAACAAAAATACAGCAAATTGGATATTCCTATACAAGACACATTCAATGTATTTTATTTTTATTGTTGCTACTGTTACAATTACTGTTAGATTCTTTTTGTGTTTAGGTAGTTTCACATGAGGCATTTGGCTGCCCCATTGTGTCTGACTGACAGCAAAGATCATAGAGCGTGATGCGGAGTCCTAAAAAGATAATCCAATCCAGGGGAAGAGTAGTGTTTGGAGCATTAACAGAAGGTGGACCTCAATGACAGGAAATCATTTTGGGAAAGTGTGTTGAAGTGTGCGGTCATGAACTGAGACGCATCAACCCCATAGATTTATGTGTTATGGGGTATGTGAAGTGAGCTGTCCGGTCAGGTATATATCTTATGAACTTATCTTGAATATATCATGGGACATTCTCCCTAGAGGCTCTCCGTACATGTGTGGGGACCATCAGCAAAATTCATCTTTTGGCAAGCAGCTGTGTGGAGTGTCCTATGTGGTACATATTGTAGTTTATAAATTACCCGTGCAGTGGCCTGTTGGTTAGAGCTTATCAGATCAGTGCTTAATTTGAGACGGTGGTTTCCAGTACTCCGCACTGGAACTTAATTGTCAGCACGGACACTTATGACAGTCGTATTGTATTGTATTGTATGGCGTTTTTGTAAAGCGCATGGTTACCAGCAGGCATCCCAGCGCTAAGATAGAGTGAAACTCAGAGGGGGGGGCGTGGGAGGAAGGGGGGAGTCATTTGGGAAAGAGGAGAGTTTTCAAAGATTTCCGAAAACGGAGGAGGCCGGGTTCCGCACGAAGTTGCAATGGGAGGGAATTCCAATGGGAGGCCACGTTGACCGAGAAGCGGCGGCCTCCGGTGCGAGTTTTCTTAATTCTAGACACCGTAGCCAGGAACCCATTGTCAGAACGCAGGGGTCTGTTGGGTTTATATGGGATGACCAGGCTTCTCATAATCGGGGGTCCTTTTCCTTGGAGGATTTTGTGGGCAATGCATAGGGATTTGAAAATAATCCTCTCTCGAACGAGGAGCCAGTGAAGAGCTTTGAGAGCAGGCTTAGCTGATGACCTAAGGGGGATACCCATTAAAAGCCTGGCAGCAGCATTTTGGGTTTGTTGAAGCTTGTTGATAGTAGCTTCCGGGGCTCCCAGGAAGATTGCATTGCTGAAGTCTAGTCTAGAAAGAACTAGACCTTGTATCAAAAGCCTCCTAGAGTGCTGCGGGAGGAGGGGGAGGATTTTGCAGGCGGAACGAAGTAGGCCGAAGCAGGTACCTGCTGTCTTTTTCGCATGAGTCTTAAGCGAAAGGTCCTGTTCCAGCCAAACCCCCAGACTTTTGATTTCCTTTCTCGGGGTGGGTGGGACCCCTAGACAGGTCGGCCAGATGGAAGGGGGCAGAAGGGCCGACTTGTGACCTAACATCATGATTTCCGTTTTTTCTCCGTTAAGCTTGAGTGAAGAGTCACACATCCAGGCATGGATCTTAGTCAAGCAGTGATGGAGATTATCAGAGCATTGACTAAGCTGTGAAAGTGAAACGACCAGTTGGGTATCATCGGCGTAGCTTATTATTTTAATCCCGAAAGGGGCGACACTGTTTATCTAAATTAGAGATGAACACAACAGCAGTTGTTTATTATTTCAATAAAAGTGGCTAATATCTACGGCCCAAGCCATTATTGTAGCGTTGGGGTCTGGCATAGTCTGAAATGTCATACTTGTAGGGTGTATTGGGTAGTAATTGTGTTGATTCTGTCACTGGTGGTTCGCATAGGGGCAATGATTAGTGCAAGCTTAATGTGTTATTTACATAGTGGCTAAACTGGTCTCTAGGTTTGTCTTCTTTACCATAGGCTCTGCGTCAATAAGAATAGAACCGACATACTGGTTCCTTACCATATGTATAAAATATTGGATTCACCCAGAATTAGTAGATCATAGAAACAGTAGTAACAATTAACTGAGAGAATCAATGTTCAAGATTTCCCTATTAACACCACTGAGAACCAGCAATGTAAGCTAGAACCTAGGAACAAAGGGCCTGATTATGACTTTGGCGGTATGGGAGCGGCCGACACGCCTCCGCCCCACATTCTGCACTGCCTAAGCTCACTGCCGGTGAGCTTAGGCAGTGCAGTGTAGTCGCAATCTAGTGTAGTCTGGCAGGCGGTCCTTTGGCGTTCCCACAGCAGTGCCTTTCAAAAAGGCACTGCAATGGGAACGCCAACGGCCATTCCTGCACAGCAAGGGCTGTTAAGTCCATGCCGTGCAGGAACAGGGAGTGCATGTGCACAGGGTGGGCACAACATGTGCCCCCCTGCATGTATGCCCAGGCCCAGAGGCACAAGGAGGCCCAGTAGGGACCCCTTTGTTTCCTCCCCACCTCATTTTTATGGCAGGCTCACCGCCATAAAAAGTGAGGCAGGAAGAAAACGTGTAATATGCTTGGCGGTGCAGCAGTGGCACCCCCAAGCATATTATGGTCTCAGGACCGCCACACCAGTGCCGGTGATCGCGGATCCCCGGCGATTGCGGTGGTTCCCTCACTTACCAACCGCTGAATTCGTAATAAGGCAGTCAGACCACTGGTGCAGGTGTCCACGGCCGCCACCACACCGACACCACAGGTTCAGCAGTCCTCGTTATCAGGCCCCAAGTAAATTCGTTTTTATGCAGAAAGAACATTTGTTTTACCTTGTTTGCTGCAGTCATAGATCACTTGCATAATCTAGTGTTGCATTTAAAACCAGTTTGAGGCAGCCAGCTGCATAGTAATAAGTTAAATAGTGAAGCCACATCACGTATTATTCGTGTGAGGAGGAGTCATAGTAAGGTACAAGAAGGCGAGAACAGAAAGTAAAGGAATAAGGCAGAGTGGAATGGATGTCAGAATATCAGCAGATTGTAGAGAGCAAAAGCAGAGAAATTATAGAATGACTGGTAGTAAAGACCAACCACAACATAACTACATTGTCAATACTAATGTATTTTTTCTTTTTTAGGTCTTCAAATGGCTCCATGTGGGTGTTTTTTTGATCCAAGAATATATCACATAGAATGGATTACAAACGAGTTCTCTCATACACCGGTTTACAAACTTCTGGAAGCACCAAGACTGCAAAATGTACTTAATACCAACCCACCAGAAAACCAGAGACTGGTCAAGGATCCAGTTCAATCATTTAAATACAGACATAACCAACACCTCCCAAAAAGTAACCAGTCCAGTTTATCCCACCACCATCAGGAAGATCCTATTCATTTGACTAGGCAAGACAATGCGACGGAGCAACTGAGAGAAACACCACAAGCTAAAATTCAAAACCCCCCAAAACAAGGATCAACACATCGGAAGGAAGTCAAAGTACCTCCGCTAGTTATCACAGTCCCTGGTCTAAAGCAGGATGGAAATAGCCTCCCAACTAGTTTCTACACGTGTCTCAAAGAAAGGTTTTCACCTGAGGACCAGCTCCGACTGTCCGGGCTTGACAAGAGTCAACAAGAGTTTCAGATGTACGACAACTATCTTGACAAGGAAACGGAGTCTCCTGATTATAGCCTATTGGACTCGCTCGTTCTGGATCCTGCGGTCATGAACATATGCATTGGGAATGGGATGTCTCCCATCAGTGGTCCTTATGAGTCACATAATTGTACACAACTAAGTGATCCTCAGCCCAGTATCAAGGATCATCTAGCCGAAAGAAAAGCATTATATGTGCCAGCCTCTCGCAGTTTGCCAGAAGAAGTTCTGCTCGAAGACGCAATGAAGATGTTCGATTGCATCCCAGGCAACGTAGGCATGAATTCGCTCATTGAGGAGTCCAGGGTTGAGCGAACACGATGCCAAGGTCATAAACCCCACGTAGAAGAAGTTGACGTGTCTATTACGGGTAGCATATCGCCATGTAAGGACTCCTTGAGTGATATCAGTTCACTTAATCTACCAGATGAATTACTTTCTCCAGATTACAGTGTCCCAGAGATTTCTGACACAGTGGGCAGCATGGATTATTTTTATAACATCAAAGAATTAGATGAGGACGTTCAATCAGAGGATGAAATGGACCCTGATCTTGCAGAAACTCAATTAACTAAACAAAACCTTCCTTTTGTTAAGAAGATGAAGGTTAGTATAGTTAAGACCTCAGCTCAGCCTTGCAGTTGCCTGAAGCCAACCATATCCCCAAGTAGGTGTCAAACAGGAATTCAGGGTTGTCCAGAAGAAATGGAGGACTAATACAAAATATGAAACAGTAAAGAAAGAGAGGGTTTATAGATATTTTTGTACACAAAAGCAAAATAATCATTGGTATGAGTAGATATTTTTGTTGCAGCGCTCTGGAATTATTTGTCGGAAGCATACTTTGGAAATAGTTTTATGAATTCCGTTATGCTTCACTGTATTGCTTCTTGCATCAATAAAGGCATTTCTCTAAAAATACCTGTTGACCTTTAAAATATTAATAGTTATCAATGTGTGCATTTACCATTGTATAAAACTGGATTTTATTTTGTCATCAGAGAAATATACGTGATTGTATTCATAACACATAGGAAACATTTCATTAAATCAATAATAGATCAGTATCTTTTCATTGGCAAGTAATTAAAATGATAGCAATGAAATAGAATGAAAACATAAGGAGGAAAATAAGAATGTAATATAAAGTGACAAAAGATCCCTCTTTTAAAGACATCGAAATACAATTAATCTTAGGTTTATATAATGTATTAAAACCAAATACAGTTTAAACTTAATTGATCCAGGAAACATTTCACATCTTAGAGATAAAGCCCTGGCTAGGTGGACCAGACCATAATCTTCAACCCGAAAAAGGCCTCACATTTTCCCATGAAACTCAAAAAACTCCCCCCAACAAATGTAAAGTTTGACCCTGGGGACATGCATTAACTGTCTCATTACACCTTTGAATCCCTGTCCTGGTAATTTATTTATTGTATTTATTTATAAAGTTTTATATAACACGAACGTGACCCACAAGGGTATCAGAGCTCTCTACAGTGTACTGTATAAAAGATAAGCAGATGATGTAGTATAAAAGCATTTGAAATGTGTCATTACGTACAGAAGAGATATATAATATATAGATAACAAACATAGGTGACCCGGAATAAGCAGGACATTGCACAATATATGATTATTGAGCATTAGGTGGTTGTACTAATAAACATACATATAATATACTCCTTCGATTCACCATGGGTATGAAGTATATGGATAATATAGTAGATCCAAGGCCAACTAAGCCTTACATTAAATACAGTTATTGAGCGTTAAGTGGATGTGGTAATAATCATACATATAATATTTTCATTCATTTCGGAGGTAGGAAATGATATGCGGCTCGTATAGGTGACTCGGTGTCAGCCTAGAATTAAGACTTAGGAAGTGAATTTGTTCATTAGTAGTATTTTTACTTCTTTTTTTAATGCGGTAAAGGAAGAGATTCCACGCACCGCAGGTGGTAAGGAGTTCCAAATCTTTGGTGCAATGCCTGAGAAAGCTCTGCAACAAGTTCTCTTCCTATGGAAGGATTGTGGTTTCAGAAGTAAAGTATTCGCACTACGAAGTTCTCTGCAACCTCCCGACCTTTCTAGCTTTAGAGCCAAGTAACTGGGTGTATTGTTATTTAGAGCTTTATGGGTCATGCAGGCAACCTTTAGGTGTATTCTAGCCTCGTAAGGCAGCCAGTTCAGGGCTTTCAGGGTCGGAGAGATGTGGCTGTTTCTTTTAGTTCCTGATACCAGTCTAGCCGCAGCATTGAGTGATGCCCTCAGCGGAGCCAGCTTGAATTTGGGGAGACCGCAAAGGGTGGTGCTCTAAATAATGTGTGCAAAAAGTGTCAGTGTGTCCTTGCTTGACCTACGAGGCAGAAAATGATCTTCCCACTGACTAGGGGTGGGCGGAACTCGTGGAAGGAGTTACATAAAAACTCAATGATATTCCATGGAGTTCCGTTAATGGGCAGAAAATATGCATGTTGAGCTGTTCGTATTGCAATTTAACACAGGTAACACACGTAGCGCTGAGAAATCAGCGCGAACGGCACCATGCGGTGTGCAGCAGTGCACGATCATTCGAACCGATTTTGCTGCTGCTCAAGTAGAAAATGTACTCGAGAAGCAGTCCTCCTGACCGCCCGCGACCATCCAAGTTAGAAAATCATGCCAGGGGATGCTAAATCTTTCTTGCGCTCGTTGCTAGAAAAACATTCAGTCATGCAGGGATTTGCTAAATTGGGCTCGAACTCCGCAAAACAAGACTAATGCGGAGTCGCCAGTTCCGTGGGCGAAATGAAACATCCTGACCACCCCTTTCCCAGACTTTCCAGGCATGTCTGATTTACCAAAAACAGACAAAAGGAATCTTGATCTAATGAATTGCTTTTTAATTGTGTCTGACAGTGGATCATGTACATTTAACAGATGACCACCACAGCTCGGAATTCCAGGTAAGTCGAAAACATTCTCTTTGCAGATTAAAGATGGTCGCCTTCACAACGCCCTTGGGTTCAATCGAACTGCATCGTGCAGACTCTTAAAACATCACAGAGTATGCCAACATCTGAACACTTCCATTCCAACAGGATGCTGTGAGAAAGTGGCTCTATATATACTGGACTAGAAGGAAGTACAGTGTGTATAGAGTCCACCAACCCCAGAGGTATAACAGAGGTTAAAGTCAGAACTGACCTTACTCTCCAAAGTGGTAGCTTGGTCGAGCAGTAAGGCAGTACCAGAGGACAGTGTAAAGCATTTGATGTACACACTCAGTCAGCAAAATGTTTCACACACTCAAGGACTGAACTCCAGGCCAATTGTTTGTATATCAAAATATATGGTTGTTTTATTTTTAGAACCAACAGTTATAAAAATATACTTTTCAAGTTACGAGTACTCTCATGTAAATACTTTGCAGAGGAGCAATAAGTTTGTACATACAATAATTAAAGGTTAGCTAATAAGCAATACAGTTCTGAAACACACTCTAGCATTGAGCTCAGGGGTTTTCATAGGAAAGTATAGTTGATTACTTTATGGATTACTTTGATAGTTCCAGGACTAGATCTGGGTTTCAGTCCGGGGGTCTAAGCTGAAACCAGATTAGCAAAAACGTTTTAGTTACAGTGATGATTTTTCCTGAATATAAAGCGGTTTTAAAAGTTCACACTTAGAAACTTTTCGAGGTGATTCTCACAATGTTATTCAATGGGAGGAAATTCAGGTTACAGGTAAAGTACGATCGCGTTACTTTTGTAACCCAGCACTAGTCTCCTAGGGCCAGCACTGGGGGCTTAACTCAAAACAGGTAGGTAATTGCGTTTCAGTATTTCGTACGATTTTTAAAGAATATTTGCAGTTTTCAAAAGTAGACACTTAAAAGAAATTTCATAGAAAAGCAGACAATGGGTTCCTATGGAGAAAATACAGGTTACTAGTAAACCCGCTAGGGATTACTTTTGTGGTTCAGTACTTGGCTGAAAGGTACAGTACTGTCTTCTCTCCTGATCACAGGTGAGTATTTTCGAATTCGGACTTTGGCTGATTTTATAGGAATATTTTCAGTTTTCAAAACTTCACACTTAGAAAATTTTCGAGTAAAAAATGGGTCAATGTTATCCAATGGCAGGTAAGAGAATTACCGGTTTCCAGGTGAGTACTTGGTTGGTGAAGTTAGGGTTCTGGGCATAGACTCAGGGGTCCCCCAGGGTCAGGTGAGTACAGTTAGTTCAGTCCCAGCGGCGCAGGGGCGGCCGGGTGCAGAGGTAGGTAGTCCCAATGTTATCCAATGAGGGAAAGGGGGCCTTCGGTTGGTGGCTGCTGGCGAGCAGGCCACGCGGCTCTGGGAGCTGGGCTCCTGGTCACTTGCTCAGGGCAAGAGGAGGAGTAGGATAGGGCAAAGAGGTCACAGCCAGCAGCACTCAGGCGGCTGGGTGCAGGGTTCTTTAGAGCCGTCGGGCGCTCAATGTTATCCAATGAGGATCTTGAAAAGGAACAAAGGCTGCAGGCTCGGGGACTCTCCAGGGGCGACCCGCACTTCGAGAGGTAAGTTGGGATGTTGGGGCATAGGTAGGTACCCCAAAGGTGGCACAGGGGGCCGCCGGGTGCAGGGGTGTCTTTGGGGGTAGGAAAAGCTTACCCTCGGCTGGTCGCGGTTGGGGTGGCCCCTGGTTCTGAGTCTGCAGGCGTCAGTTGGTTCGTCGAGGAGGGTCTTTGGGCACTGGACTTCGGGTCCCAGTCGCCGGGGGGACGTCCTCGTGGTCTTGGTTCGGGTTGGCCCGGCCCGGGCTCGGCTGGTGCAGAGTGGGCTGGTCCGGAGCTTCCTGGTGGGCACCAGGTGGGTTGTTGCAGCAGAGCCTCTGCTGATGGGAGTCCCAATTGTCGAGAGGGTCAAGGCAGGCAGATCCTCTGGCTGTCCCAAGGTTGCTGTCTGCGGAGGTCGCCGGGTTTAGGCAGGAGCAGGTTCCAGGATCAACAGGCCGGTAGGGCTAGGGCCAAGTCAGTTGCTGTTGTCCTGTTGTTAGCAGCTGCATGGCGGGTCTTCTTCTACTTCATCTTCTTTTTGATATCGGGATCTGAGGAAGGAAGGTTCAGGGAGCCCCTAAATACTAAATTTAGGGTTGTTACAGGTAGGGCAAGGGCGGGGACCAATGGGTCCCTGTCCTAGCCTGCTCCTCTCCTGTGGGAGGGGGGCAGGAGCCTAGCTGGGATTTGGCAGGACTCCCCATCTACAAGATGGCTGGAGCCCGGGGCCGTGCTTCACCTCGCCTCCTCCACCGGAGGGGTGGAGTTGGCACAGGTTGGCACCCCCCCTTCTTGCCGTACTTTTTCCCGCCAGAGTGGGGGTAGGACTGGTGGGGGGCTGGTTGCTGGATACAGCAAATGGTCTGGAGAAGCTCTCAGAGGCGGTATGCCTTTGAAGCGTCCCCCTGTCCATCCTGGGGGAGGAGACATAGCACCTCGCCCAGGATGTGCTTTGTTGCAGACCCAGGAGAGCGAGGGGCTCTCCACCCAGGGGTCCAGCAACATGCCTGCTGTGTGGCAGCTTCTGCAGCCACTCAGCCCAGACGTGAATTGTAGGTTCGGGTTTTTGGAGGGCATTTCCAAGATGCCCTCTCGGGCATTTTACATTAAATCCCACACTGGCATCAGTGCAGGTTTAATGTGCTGAGAAGTTTGGTACCAAACTTGTCAGTCTTCAGTGAAGCCATTATGGTGCTGTGGAGTTCGTGAATGACAACCTCCCAGCACCATATACTCTTAAATGGCAACACTGCACTTACAGTGCCCAGGAATGGCCCTGGGTACGGTAGGGGCACAGGGCTCATGCACCTGGGCCTTCACCTCTCGCATAGGGCACCCAGCTAGAGGGGTGACTGAAGTATGCCAGGGCAGTGGGTTATGTGGGCATGGCACACAGGGATGTGTGCCATGTCGACTCTTGCTTTAGTTTTGTACTTAGGCACTCAACCTGCAAAGGCAGTGTGTGGGAGCCAGGGTACAGGGCCCCTGAGGGTGGCACAATAAGTGCTGCGGCCCTCAGGGGTCTTCTCTGGTCACCATGCCCTGGGTACCTAGGGTACCATTTACTAGGAGCTGACAGGGGCCAGAGATGCCAATTGGGTATTTTGTTTCAGCATAGCTTTTCTTTGTAGGGAAGGAACACAGGCCCTGGGTACCTGATTGGCAGGGACCCATGGCACACTCAGTCAAAGTACATCAGCAGTTCAGAAAATCGTGGGGGCATACCAAGGCAAGAAAGATGGCACTTACTCACAGATGCCATTTTAAAAAAAGGGGCCAGGTACCGGGCCATCATCAGCCCCCCACTTTACCGGCATGAATTGGGGTGTGCACCTGGCACCTCTGGTAAACAGGACGTGTTTAGCCTTCTGTTTATTTCACGGTTTACTTTGACCAGAGACTGCTAGTCTTGAGTATAAATACAACTGTTGAGAGGTGGGATGATGGGGCTTTGGGGTAAGGCACAAGACAGCTAGGAAGGAAGGAAAAGAAGGATGGATGGGAGTAGGTTGGATGGATGAAACGTGGAATTTGTAAATGGATGAAGGGGTCAAAAAAAGATGGATGCAGGGAGGGGTGGAAAATACATGATGGATGGAAGGAGAGAAGGATGGATGATGAAGAGGCTGGGAGTGGAAGGATTTAAAAACGGATGGGTGGATGGATGGCAAGATGGATGAGTGGATGGATGGATGATGGATGGATGGGTGGATGAGTGGATGGTTGGGTAGATGGATGGGTACATGGTGGGAGGCTGGAGGAATCAGTAGATGGGTGGGTGGGAGGATGTGTAGATGGGTGGGTAGGTGGATGGATGGGTAAATGGAAAGTTGTGTGTGTATGGATGAGAAAAAGAAAAAGAGAGACAGATGAAAGACGGATAGCAAGAACAATGAATGGATGGAAAGAAAAAGGACAGAAAAATTGTGGTAAAAAAAGAAGGAAAACGACACAAATAAAGCTCCAGAGAAGGTGGGAAGGTAGAATAAAAAGAGACTGAATGAAGGATGGTGGGCAGGAAGGACGATTGAGAATTCCCTCAAGGGGGCCTGTCCCCTGAAAGCCTGTAGAGCTTGCTAACCTCACTCACCTATTGTTATTTTAAATTTGGTTTAAGTTGGGGTATTATATTCTTCTGGTTACTTGGGGTGTTCGACTAAGTTGGAGCTCAAACCCCTACCAAAAACCTTTCTTCAAACCCTCACCCCCCTCCTCATCAAATCTTAAATCAAGCCTTGGCAACGCTAGCCCCGTAAGCACAATCCACTGATAATAATATAACATTAGACAACCGGATAAAAATGGAAAAAGAAATGAAAAACATTGATGCTCATTGTTGATCCACATATGAAGGCTGGATCCATGCCAAACTGTCAGAATATCAATGTAGGAGTTGAAAAATATGCATATATTGGAAATAAACTAATTTGCATAATATTTATCCGGAACATACTTCAAAAATCTTGGCCCCTGTGGAACAACATTGGCCATGCCTGAGGCCCACAAGTTTTCCATCTTCACAAGATCATAAATATTTTGTTTTACACTAAGGCAAGCCATGTATTATGATACAATTATTTTCTCTAAATCATTTCTTGTTTCATCTGGTAGATTTTATGTACATCACGTTCATTATTATTACATTCATCTAAATGGCGTTTACTTTTAATATCATAAAATGTCCCTAGAGCAGACATTGACGTGTCATTAAAATCAGCTCTCTAGTATTTTTCCTCCATAACATTTTGGGGCAGTTTTACTCGTAATGCGCTTTCTCTTCCAATATAGACAGGGACACTCGAATTAGGGGATTGTACGTCCGCAGCCTTTGCCACATAATCCACCATCTGCTGCACAATCTGCAGATTTTAACAAAAAAAAATGAGTTTTTGGCTCTGATGGTTCAAAAGTTACTGCAAAAAACACAGTGGCATGTTGCGGAGTAGTGGAAAGACCTTTGTAAAGCTTGACTGGTCCCCATTCTGTTTCTTATTGCTATATTTTGTGTTAAACTTGTGCTAATGAGGTGCAACAAATGCCCAGAAAATGTTAAGTGCAAAAATGAGAAATTATTCAGTAATACGATCATAAAATGTGCTGCATTAAGCGGCATAATTTGCCTTTTCTTGCTGAAAAATCTACTCAACCCTACTGCATAATTTGGCCCTTCCCTGCCGCATAATTCCAGTGGCCCTGAATATAGGAATATTTAGAAGTGCCAGAAGCAATTTGGATTTTTAGAATAACCACATACCAGGCTATGTAAATGATTCCCACTTTGATCAATATGTGTAAATTGAAAGGTCATCCCGTATATTTTTATAAATACCCTCCAGGCCCTAGGACTACAGGATGATCCTATATTGGTTATTTACCATACAACAGGATAGCTGGCTCTCACATATGAGAACCCACAGAAAGGGAACGTTCAGTGCTTAATTTGAGCCGGTGGTTTCCGGTGCCGGCACTGGCAATTAATTACCTGAACCTGCACTTATGACAGCTGCCACATGGTGGCGCGGTTTGTGACATTTTAACAGAAACAGAAAAACTGCTGTTTGTTAATTCAATATACCTTAGAAACAACTAATACCTGCCACCCAAGCAATTCTTAAAGCTTTGGCGGCCTCAAACAGTCTGAATTGTCGTTCTTCAGTGTGATGGTTAGTAGTTGTGTTAGTACAGTGGCAAAGTGTGGTGTAAACTGCGGTGGCCTCCTGACCAGGGCCCCGGCCGCTTATTTTTTTACAAATTAAGTACTGGGCACATTTGTTTTTAGTGTTTCTTCATCTAAATGATTCCCACTTTAATATATGTAAATATATATAATTTGTGATATCCTAAACGCCAGTCAAGGGCCCAGCTTTCCTAGACCATTGTTGCTCGCTTAGAGCTGGTGTTCACCGGTCCGGAGTATCAGGACTCATTTTAAAGGGCCCAGAGGACACACCTTGCATTAGTTGGTACCACGTGAATGGTGCATTTGGCTGCTAATATTGTTTGCATTTTACCGGTTAGCAAACAAGCACTTGCTGCTGGTGCTGCTGTGACCAAAAAGGCGAATGAACTAAATACACTGGACCTCCACGGGCTTCCCTAAGGGGCCACAAACCCAAAGATGCCAGAGAGGGCAGTCCAGCATGGGCACTCTCCTTCCTTGCTCTCAAGGTTGGAAGGGCTTTGTACTACAGCCCATCTGCACGTCCATCACAGCATCTTTGTCAGCCATACTACAGGCCAACTAGGCCTACCATTTAGGGTGCTGGAATCTTTCAGGGGGTTCAAAATGATAGGCTGTGGATCTTCAGGGAAATCCAGGGTGTAGCTGCCATTAGTGCAGTTGGGACAAAGGCACCACATGCCAGAACTTCGAAGGGCCCACTGAGCCCAAATAATTGCTGTATTTTACAAACTTTACAAGGATAAAAGTGACATTCCCTTGCTTGCACAAGAGCACATGACATCCTTGCTACGCTACTTGTTGAAACTCCAATCCTGGCTGCGGCTGGTCACCCTCCCTTTATTCTCAGCAGGCCGCGTCCTCACTGCATCAATCAGAATTTCTAAGTCTCCTAGGACAAGCATGCAGATTCCTCCCTCTTAAAATATCCGATGGTGGCTTGACAGCTCGGTTGGTGCCAGAGTGAGGTCACTGTGTCCACGGCCCTCCCAGTGGGCTCCGTGATCGCCGCACTGTCCTCGGTGCCCCAATGGTAACCCTGGGCAAAGCACTATGCTACGCTCGCGTAGTTTGCACTACTTCGCACTACGTGAATTTCAAGTACCACAGTGCAAACACGCGTAGCGTAGTGCAGCGGTCATTTTTTGCTTGCTCGCTGTCCTCAACATCAAGTTGGCGACCGCAAGCAAGCAAAATGACATCCCGGCGAGACTTTTTCCTCGTTCGCGATCAGCAACATCAAGTTGCCGATCACAAGCGTGGAAAATAAACCTCCCTGCGAGATTCTCAACGCGGGAAGGTCAGGTTTCTCATTGCGAGTGGCCGTATGCTCGTGACAGCTCACGATGAGAAACTACCAGTCTGCGTTGAGAAAGCTGCCGCTCGAGTACAAATCTACTCAAGTGGCAGAAAATGACTGCTTGCACTGTGCAAGATGCAGTTTGCACTGATTGCACAATGCGGACAAGCATCCGGCATTGTGCAATCAGTGCGAACAGCATTTTGCACAGTGCACTACGCAGTTCGCATAGCTCGCGTAGAGTGAAGTGCACTTCGCGTAGCGCTACTTCGCAAACTACGCCCAGGCTTACACAATGGCCCTGACAGAGCAGGCGGCAGCGGAGGCAGGTTTCCCCTCAGGCCCAATCCATATTCGGTCAAGGGAAGGTGGTGTGGTTACTGTGCTGGATCTGCTTGTGTGATGGTGGAAAACTCGTTCTCAATGGTGAAACCACCTCTTACCTCCCTCAAGCAGCACAATGTAGACTCCACTCTCACACGTCACAGAAATGCAATTTATGTACTCTCATTGAACAATATATTCACGGTCTGCCTTAACGTTAATAATGTGTGCGACAACATTTAAACGAGTCAATGAAATATATTCACTTTAGTGACTAAAGACATATACAAGTGCACACTGATGTTCCTTTGAAAGATGCTTGCATGTATTCTCTATTTGCGTTTTACACTTACACTTCAAGTTGTAAACATGTATTCTTTTACTCATGTTTTATATTTATTCCTTAAGATGCACATGTATAACAAAGTATTCGAAGTGCATCCCATATGCTTAACTGAAGTTAGCCTAACAACAGGCCTTAGTTGAAATGTATTTTCCTTTGCCAGCATGTTCTCTTTGCAAGTTTATTATCATGATTTTCATAAGTTAGAGGAAGGCTTATTGTGGTATTAGACTGCTGATAGTGAGGCCTGGAGGGAAAACTTGGTAGTGTATGTGGAGAAATAATGGTCAAAAGAGGCCTTCTGTTCATCATGTACTGGGACGGATGGCAAGATGTTCGAGGTTGACTTTTCATTCCTCAAGAGGCCGGACACGCAACACTTCACAAACTTTTAAGGTTTTCCGTAACTGGAGACCGTCAAAAAGGTGATTGTGTGCTCTTGGATTTAAAACGCCACATCATAACGGCGAGAGAGCATATAGATGTTTTTATGACGTGACAACCGGAGGAAAGTCCGAAGATTTTTAATAATAAAAAAAAAATATCGATTGGTATAAACGGAGGTGTGGATTTTGCTTATTGATGCCATTCATGTCACCAATGTCCATAATAAGGCCATCTAAACTCCTTTATGGTGACATATGACTTTTGAGAAATTAGACGATAACATTGTTGATCATAACAGCAATTAAAGACATCCGGTCATTGAAATTTATTAAACTGATTGCTGCTGTGTACCGGATTTTTAATAAATTGACCGATTACTGGAAATGATCTTTATTATATGTTACATAAAAAAGAGACATGCAAACATTGTGGTCTTGAGAAAGGTGGTGCATATTCAGCACACTCACCGAAACGCGTCCACGCATCTGTTATATCAAATTCAAAGGGACTATATATGCTTGGGATATTGATGATTTTTACCCAACAGTGACTATAAATCCTAATGAATTGGTAACCTAGGATGTTTCTATATTAATTCACCTATTATTGTCTCTTTTTGGGTTTTAATTGTTTTTATGTAATACTGGGGTGATTATGTTTTTATACATGTCTTTTTTATTGTACTGAATAAATTGATATATCTTTTTCTATTTGGGGCGTTTTTAGTAGTTTCTTTGTGTTTATATTCACAGCTGTCTGAAGGTGTTCCTATTGATTCCGTATTTGAGTTGTGGTGAGAATGTGAGTATGATTGATATCTAAACCAAGGGAAATTTTTTATTACACGAGGTTGAGAACCACAGTCTCAGTTTAATGCTCTGAGGC
The DNA here is from genome assembly GCF_964261635.1 of Lissotriton helveticus. Classification (NCBI taxonomy): domain Eukaryota; kingdom Metazoa; phylum Chordata; class Amphibia; order Caudata; family Salamandridae; genus Lissotriton; species Lissotriton helveticus. The sequence continues at coordinate 832,223,133 of NC_136073.1, read as the reverse complement.
ACTCAAGGGATGCTGCAGATGCATACAAGTAGTGACTGGATTGGCTCCTGGTGGTATGAATGGAGATAAGGAGGTTTCTGAATCTCCCATTACTTTTAAATTGGTATTCACCCAGTTAGAGTCAGCCGCGATTCCTTTTAGACTTCAAGAAGTATAGACCTCTCAGCTTGTCCTATTAAGCTTTAAGCTAAACGCTTATGTTCTTTTTCCAAGACTTCTAGTGAAGTTTTATCATGCGGACAACGTCTATGCTCCAGAATTAGAGACCATTGATGTATGACCCTATATTTGATCTAAATTTAGAAAAGAGAAGGTAAGTCTCTTTGTGGAACACGTTTGCTTTAATCTGTATCTATAGATTTGTAGTTATCGCAATTCGATAGGTCATTCTATTGTGCTTTAACCTACTGAGATATTTTAGCTTACCCATTGTATTGCTACGTTTTTTTAACTTACTTTTGGCTTGCATAGATACTGGATTTATTGGAAATCGAAAAAATAAAACCCTTTAACTATATTTAGAGATTCCTGGTTCTTATTGGGGCGCCACACCGGCTTACCCATTGTATTGCTACGTTTTTTTAACTTACTTTTGGCTTGCATAGATACTGGATTTATTGGAAATCGAAAAAATAAAACCCTTTAACTATATTTAGAGATTCCTGGTTCTTATTGGGGCGCCACACCGGCTTCACAAGTTAGAATGTATTGTTAATGTCTCCTCCCTTTCAATGCTTCATGTCAGCTACCAAAGGTCCATTCGACTAATGGGGAAACATCTTTGGCAACTTGACTAAGAGACTACGTTGCAAGGCCCAGTGCTCTTTCACCCCCCATAGCTAGACTCTTAAAAGTGCCGGATTCTCTTCTGACTCATGCCCGTACCCAAAAGAAAGAAGAGGTAAGGGAGGGGTCCCAGTGAACATATTCCAGGAGTAGCTGAGAAAAGTTAGACGGGACGGCTGCATCTCGAAAGGCATACCGACACATGAGTGGCATAAGAGGATGTGAGAGTGGTATGTCTGGAGGAATTTGGTATCCACAGGAAATTGTAGGTATTTAAGATGGACTAAATTGGGAGGACTACACGGATACAGATATATATATATATATATATCTCTATGTCCAAGGCTTCCTTTCCCAGTTAGAAAAAGCTGAGGGGACGCGGCTGGGCTTCACGGAATTCTTCTATGGTGTACGGCATGACGCATTTCAGCGGTAGCCTCATCAGATGCCTCCGTTGTTGTACTCCCTTTATTATGCCCCTCCTCTAAAGTACTGAGGGGCTCACTTGCACCGCATCTCGTACCTGAGCGCTCCTCCCAGTTCATGTTTAAGGACTGCATGCTCCAGCATGCAATTGGTTCTCAGCATGGAAGAGCGCTCACCACACAGCCCGAGTGTTTTATATTCTCAAGGTGAGAGGCTGAGTTGGAGGGTGGTCGGCTTGGCATAGTAAAACTGTATCAAGTGTTTGTTGATTCCTGCCCCTGCACTTCCAGCCTCACAGTCCTCCGTTGCCTCGGCTTGGAGACACCGTTAAAGTATATATATATATCTATCTCAGACATTTCTCAATCCAAAGATAGTTTGTCTACAACTCCCATGGCAGCCCCTGTGGCCATATATCAAGTGTGATACTTTGTCAGTCTTGGATTTTTTAGCCTACAGTATTGTGTACACTGAGTGTTAGAAGCCAAAGTTCACAAGGGAAAAACAGACTACTAATCCCAGCATGAAAAGCGACTGACTGAAGGTATCATGCATGACATGGTGTTAACTGCCAGCTATGCTTTAATAGTTACGGTTACCACAAATGCCACTGCTGCCTAACCTGGCTGGACCATGGTGACAATGAGAAAATATGATCATTAAAAAATGGATTCCCAATCAATATTCCTGCCATGTTACAGAATATTCCCTTTTCATTGTACTCCTGAAGACAGAGCCTCTATGCTAGGTCACTACATAAAATGCATTCACTGGTCAGATGCAACAACCACCAAAAAACGTGGAGACAGAATGACATTATTTCCCCTTCTTAGTACATTGAAAAAGAGCCTTTATCAAAGACTAAGTATTCTCCAGCCAATATAACAATCAAGAAGTGTAAATTAAAGGTAATTTCACCTACACATTAGATTGGTCTGGTGCAACTCCAGCTTGAATAACACGTCAACTGTTAGTGTGGCCTCTTCGTTCATATGTTACGTCATGTGTGTTCGTATAGCACACAACTCACCCAAGAGGGTATCCAGGCGCTGAAGTAGGAGCTGTATGGACCGAGCCAGGTCTTTAGGTTCTTGCACAATTCATGAAATGTGGAGACAACCATGACGTGCAGGTAATTTCAGGCTTTGGGAGTGAGGTAGGATTAGGCACACTCACCAGATCTAGTTCTGCACATGCAGGAACTGTGTGAGAGTAAGAGTCTGGCCGAGTGGAGTCATCTAGTAGGTTTGTGGAAGTTTATACCATTGTTGAGGTACATGCGGCCAGTGTTGTATAAGGCTTCATGTGTGTGCTTGAGTTTAAAGCGTTCTGGTTTGTGGATTGGAAGACAATGGAGCTCTTTGAGGTGCATGGTGATCTGGTTGAGGCGCGAGACAAGTGGTTGTGTTTTGCATGCTCTATTCTGGTCCGTTGGGCGTTGATTCCAGCATAGCACAAGTTACCACAGTCGAACTTGCTGGTGATGAGGGGTGAAGGTGACCTTCCACGCATGCTGGTGGGAAGAACTGATGATTTTCTTGAGTGTGCTACAGCTTGTCTCTGGTCTCACTGGAAGGCTGCAGGCCTCAAGGCGGTCTATAATATATGTTGCAAGGGGGTTCCGAACTTCCTGGATTGTGTGTTGCTGCAGCCCTTAGGAGCCTGGAATGTGTGCTGGTTAAGACCTCTGGTCTATCTGGAATATGCCCTGCTGCAGGCCTTCGGGGAGTCCTGAATTTATGTTGTTACAAGCCACAGGGTAATCTGAAATTTGTCATTAGTCTTTGAGGGGTCTGGAAAGTGAGCTGCTCCAGTTTTCTAGGCATGCGAGGTGTTGCATGCAACATGCATCCCTTCGGAATTTCAGAATGTGAGCCTACACGCAGCAGCGTAGCGACCATTGGTGTCGCAGGTGTAGTAGCACCACGGCCCATTTAACCTTGATAATTGCTGTATTTTACTATCTTAACAGCAGCATAAAAAATAAAAAAAACTGTCAGAAGGTAAAAACTGTGCACTCAATGAACCTGCTTAGTGTATCTGATCCACCCGCCATCGTGGCCGGCCTGAAAATATGCTGAAGCCCCCAGTCTGCCACTCTCATAGACTCATTAGCATTTAGCACTACTTCCACTTAATTTTTTTTAATTAACATCCGACTCATATTTTTATTATTATGGTGTAATTTTGTTTATTAAAAGTTTACTCGGTTTGGGATTTTATTACTGGTTTGGTACAGCATAAATACTTTACACATTGCCCTAAGTTAAGCCTGTCTGCCCTGTGCTGTAACTACCAGAGGATTCAGCTCTGGTTAAATTAGTGACTTTGGGGTTCACCCTGACAGGTTGGCATCATTATTCCTTCAGGTAGGAGATCTCATATTCCAAATAATAGTCCACTTCCTTAAAGTAATTATTTCATACTTACTTCTGTCGGAATTTACTAAGTTTCCCAAAGATATTAGATGTTTTATGGTTAACAGAATAATACTAATCAGATTTGCATTAATCTGCTGTTGTAAAGCACCCTGACCCTTTCTGTACCTTCTTGGCACTTTGGCACTGTATAAGGGGGGGGGGGGGGAAGCATCAGTATTTGACTTTCTTCAGATGCAACAGGCTTCTACTAAAATGCTGCTTCTGTATTCCACACCTGCATGGCCCAGAGCAATAGCAGACCACTTTTCCAAATCAGCTGGTTTGTGGGTGGGTACACAGGTCTTTTCTTGGTTCCTTTGAGAAATGGGTTATGTTCAAGTTTGCATACTACATTTCTTAAATTCAAGGATGCTATTAACTCCCTAGCAACTGGTAAGGCTGTAGGGGAGGATTCTATTCCTTTGGAATTATATAAATGCTGCACGGAGGAATTGATACCTTTATTGACCGATGTGATCCGCGCCATAGGCAATGGGCAACCAGCTCCCAAAACTTGGAATTTAACTCAAATTATTTTTTTTTTTTAAAGGGTAAACCACCACAAGAGAGAGGATCATATAGGCCAATTTCGCTTATCAATTGCGATGCTAAAATCTTTGCCAAAATATTAGCTAGGAGGTTGGCGCCAGTAATGTCTCAGCTTGTTTCTTGTCAACAACATGGATTCATTCCAAAAAGAGACACTACAGCGCATATTAATACGGCCATTTCTGCTTTTGATGCTGCACGGATGGGGTGGGATTTTTTGTGGGTGGTCTTACAAGCATTTGGTATTAAAGGTCAAATTCTGAGATGGATTCGATCGCTTTATGATACTCCTATGGGTAAGGTATCTTATACGGGAAAATGCTCTTCTATATTCCCAATTAAGAGGGGGACAAGACAGGGGTGTCCTTTATCACCCCTGCTCTTTGCTTTAGGTATAGAACCCTTTTTAATCGCACTGCAACGCTAGGCTTTAATTTGCCCTTTTTTCAACGGCCTAAATAAACTTGATATCACTGTGTATGCTGATGATATTGCAGTTTTTTCCTCAGATGTCCCTCAAGCAATGAAAGGTATTTTAATTGAAGCTGGTAAATATGGTCTAGTTTCTGGTTATAGACTTAACACTACTAAAACGCAAATTGTTATGAATTATCACTCGCCTTCCCCCATCACAGGCATATGTGGTGCTGCAACTTATTTGGGCATCAAAATTTCCTCGAATATGGATTCCATTGTAGCATTAAATTATGAATCATTGTTAAAAGAGACTGCTATGCAATTTAAGAAATGGCATAAATTGCCACTCGGCATCATCGGTCGAATAAATTTAATTAAAATGAAAATCCTGCCCAAGTACTCATATTTATTCCGAGCGATTCCCTTACGGGTCAATAATTCTTACTTTTCTAGATTAGAGGGGAATATTAGTAGATTTATATGGGGGTATAAAAAAGCCCGGCGTGCTGTAGCTTTACTTAAATTTCCCTTCAATCAAGGTGGATTGGCTCTCCCGGACTTTAAGCTTTATTATTGGTCGTCTTTCCTGATTCGTCTTCGTAGTTTAATAGTTAATGATAAATGTTTTTATTTTCATAAATTTCTACTTGGACAGGATGTTAACATGTTTCTTTACAGGCTAAATGACCCTAACTATTTCAAAAGGGTAAAATTCAAGACGGTACGAGATACCGTCAATATCTGGCGATCCATTCTGGCCAAGTGTAATGTTTCACATCTACACAGCAAAACTCCTTTGTGGGGCAATCCGGGCTTTCCTTTAATTTTTCACGATACCTCTTGCCTAATATTTTCAGATTCTGGTATCAGACTCTTGGGAGATGTATATGATCATCAGGGATTTATGGCATTTGAAAAAATTAAGCTATGCTATAATCTACCTGAACGGGCTAGGTTTAAATATTATCAGATCAAGGACTATTTAGTGAAGAAACTAGAACTCACAATGGTAGTAGATTCTTCGCTTTGGGACTGTATCTACAGAGAGGTAGACAAATCTATGATTAGCATGGGATACAAGATTCTTTTTGGCTTTAACACTGATGATGTAGTTAAGTTAACTGAGAAATGGAATAAAAAATTGGCTTTGATCTTACCATCTGACCTAGTTCCTTCATCTTTTAAAAGTTTAAATCTGGCAGTTCAATCTTCTAGCTTAAAACTGCAAATGTTTAAAACTATTTGTCAGTTATACCATACTCCCGAGAGAATTCTTAAATGGACAACGAATAACAACTTTGGGGATCGTACGAAATGTCCTAAATGTGATCTGACCGGTGCTGATATTGTCCACATGTTCTTTTCTTGTTCTCATCTTAAGGATTATTGGGATGGTATAATTAAGGTGGTTTCTGATAGACTTGTTCAAAATATCATATTATCACCCACTGATGTTTTGGTGGGTATCTGTGGGGGTAGCGCATTTAGGGATCTGCTGAATATCTTAATTACCTGTGCAAGACTTACTACTGCTAGAGCTTGGATTCAAAAAAATCCACCTACAGTTATGGAATGGTGGAGCCTAGTTAAGGAAACATACAATATGGAGGTTGCACTTGCTGCTTCAAGGGGTATACAGGCTAAACTCAAAGTTGACAGAATATGGGGTTTGTTTATGGCTTAATAATAGCACCTGTCATTTTCTGAAATGTTTTTCTATAGTATGTGACATTTTTTTCTTTTTTTCTTTCTGTATGACCTCTTTCCTGTTTATTATTTATGGAATATCTAATGTTTATTTATCGTTGTTACAGAAATCGATTAATTTTGTAAATGATGGTTTTTTGTTCTTATTTTTCTCATGTGTCCATTTGATGCAAATAAAGATATTTAAAAAAAACATTTCTTAAATTCAGATTAAAAAATAATAATAATTTAAGTGTGACTTTCCCAGATATTCCGCTAAATGTCATTCTCCCACTTTTATTGCAAATCAGACGATTTAATGGTTCAGAAAGCAAAAGAGTTGCGAGAAGAGTGTGCTTCTGCTTATACATTAAACCTGTTTTGTAAACTTCCCACAGGAAGAATCAAGATGTAAAGACATTGAGTCCATGTCCCTTAAAACGCTTTCCAAAAACCAGAGCATTTCCATAAAAGTACCCGCCCTATGTATGCAGCCTAGTCCTTCTCTTGAGGGCCATCAATGTTCAAAACAAGGTAGACTCCAATCCACTGTTGGTTGACTTATTGGCTATTTCCGAATCATTATTGTATCATCTTTGAGTCTTTCCATGCTAACCCTAGGTTTGGGCAGCGATCCCAATGCTATATAGATAAAATGTTGATATGTTGCATACAACACATTACGGACCATATGTCAGACTTCTGGGGAAATCACTAGCTACAAAGGATGCTTCTGAAGACCTAAAAATATGTTCTGTTTTTAGAAAAACCTATCTTAAAATAGTGTTCACCACAGAAGGTAAAAAAAAAAAAAAAAAAAAAAAAAAAAAGCAGACCGTTCTCGCAACCTTCCTTCAAGCCATCACGTTTCGGTGCTGAGCGGCTATGTCGTCAGGAGCATCTTTCAGGACATGTTCTAGTAGGCACGGTTGACCCTTACCTCGTTTAAGGACACCAATGAAAAGCAGTCCCAGTGTGGTCCGCTTCATGGGATCAATTCAATAAGGATGGACTAAGGGATGATGGAGTGAAGATCACTTAAAAAGGAGGGGGTCAAAAGCTTTATGGCATAACAGTCATCCACATCTAGTGTACTTCTAGGATCTCCCAAAATTAGAACCAGTCAACTGTTGGAAGGAAACAGTCAGTGCTGGAATATAGGGAGATCCAGATAAGTCTTAGACCCAGCAGGTATTATTGAACCAGATCCAACATCCAGGCAAAGCCACTGCAACTTGTACTGTGTCCCGGTACTTTTATCGAGAGACGCGGTAGCGCCTTTAGGGGTAAGCATGCACTGTCCAACTGGTCTTTACAGCGAAGCTTCAGGCACACAGAGGGCATTCAGCAGCTCCCACTGTTCTGCAGGGCTTGGCTCACAGCTGAAACGTATTCCCTGATGCAAAACTCCGACCCATCAGAGCTAGAGCAAAAGCAAAAATGACATGCAGCTTCACAAGTTGTGTAAAGAAACTAAAATATGTAAGCCATTTTGCTCTGCTGTGTGGTTATAACTTTAAATAAAATGGATGCCTTGCAAGCTACATGCAGCTCATTAATGGAAATAAAGTGCTTGTTGCAGAGGTAAAACACTGGGACTGTACCTCATGAATGGCAGGCGACAAAAAGATCTCTGCAGCAGAAGTGTTAACCCACTGAGCTATCCTTCATAAAATACAACTCTGTGACCAACCGGTTGCAGTCTGAAACAAGCACATTAACCATCCACACTAGTTTATGATCTTCTAACCAGTTACCAGAGAACACACACGTCCCTTCAGCAAGTACAGATCTCTGCAGCAGGTGTCTTAACCCCATTGTTTCCAGAGGGTGGCCCCACCTCCCTTTCAACTGGCCCCACCCATCGTGGCATAATGTTGGACATGCTGGTTAAGAAGCAGACCACTTGAGCCGACCATTGCCACCGCTTAAAGATGGGGATGACCAGATGGGACGCGAGCGACATGCTGAATGTTACTCTGGCAGACCAAGCATGTTGGAAAGATCTGTAAAAGCATGTGGTTTGAAAGGTCAACTCAAGGCTAGGAGAATCAACCAATAGAAGCAAATGATCCCAAAGTGAAGATGACTCAAACTGGTCTGAACAAGTTAACACCAAAGGACAATGATCACCTAACTCTTACGAGTGAATGATTCAGCCATACTCAAGGGTTGCGGCGGCCATATTTGTATACAAACCCTGCTTAAAAGGGAATTACTGAAGAAGGGGTGTGGTTAATTATTCCCTTACCTTATTTTCTGCCCCTCTGTGCTTATATAGTCGCAGACTATAATACTTGTTTTTCTAAACCAAGCTACAATGTATGAAGGCGACAATGTTTATCAGGTTTGGATTGTTTCAATTCTAGTGTAGCAGACACTGAGGCAAACGGCAACTTTATTTTAGACTACTTGACACTTACTGCTTTGTTAGTACAGCTGTGTTTATATAAAACTCAAAAAGTGCTTATATAAATAAAGGGAGCTTTGGTTCGGAGAGGGACCAAGAAAGTGGGATGCAAACTTGAAACTTACAGAAAAAAAGTACTAACAATTCCCATATCCAGCATAGTTTGATGTTAAAGTTTGCATCCTCGTCAAGGTTAATGGTATTGACCGTACTGTTGGCAAAGCGTCAACAGTGGTAGGGATCTAGTTCTCTTGTACCGCCAATATATTGACTGAAAGCAAATGAAGATATTCAGTTATTAAAGGCATTGCCTTATGCCCCAGTCAACAGTAACTTCAGAACACTACTGTTTGGGGTCTGACCAGCTTAACACCATAACGGCGGCCGCGATTTTGCAGAAGTGTGGCACTTCCGCAAAACGGGCGGGGCGACGTCGGCCATTTGCCGACGGCAGCACTGGGGAGGTAGTGCTGCCGACGGCAGCAAGGATCAGGTTAAGAAGAGATCCCCAATGTTATGCACATTTTTACCCACAAATTTCAGAGTTTTCTAGGCCAAGATAGCCAAGCCTCTGACTGCACACTGGCTCTACAGAGCCAAGTAGACATTATCCACCATGAAAGGAAAACCCTAAGGGTCACCCACCAATGAGAGGATGGTCTTCACTCACAATTCTATCTTCAATAGGAGTACTGTGGCATCCTTAACTCATTTCCATTATTTTTAAAAGAAATCTTCTTTGAGGATTTCTCAACGCCAGGTAAGCGGCACCTTTGTTGTGGTTATTAAGGTGGGTGGCAACAATATTGATTCCATTACACACATGCACTTAAACCAGGATTTTCCAACTGCCCTTCATCGCTGCATGTGGAGTCCTGCTCGACCGAGTCACTGTTTTCAGTTGCAATGCAGCCACCCTCGCAGCCACTTGCAGGTACCCTCGCAACGTACATCACATTCCAATGGATGGCAAAAAAAATTTAATCCTGAATGTGAAATCAAACAAGTTTGACTGATTAGGCAAATGCAGTCTTAATTTTCATTGGGAACCATTGTTGTTGGCAGGCCTATAGAGGCTATCCTTAAGGTTTATACGGCCAAGTGCTTGGCTATTGCGGTCTATGGTTCCTCTATATGGGCCTATAAAGATCATGCCGGCATACAGATAGCTGAAAACAAATTTGTTAGGAGTCTTGTCTGTCCCTCGATCAACCCCATTGTACGCCATACATAGGGCTAGGTTATGTTACCGATATTTTGAGAACAGCTCTGCTCCTTTGCTGGCTCAAAACCTGGTTGAATCCCGAATTAACCCTGAACCACCTGATTTTACGAGACTGTACTGCGAAGGATAAGTCTGTGAAAATCAAATGGTTGGTGTACGTTAAAAGTATGTTTTCTAAATTAGGACGACCAGAGCTCTATGAGGAACCGGATAAGATTCGGAAGGAGGACATATTGTGGGTAAAACTGAATTTTAAGAACCTCTTGTCTGTGGGGCGAGAAGAACAGGAGTTATGCAAACCCTTAGTTAGGGCCCATTATTTGTTTAAAACATCTATTAACACTGAACCATATCTGTTAATTGTTAACAAGTCGTACCACCGATGCCTCCTAACTAGGTTGCGTTTTAATTTGATTCATTAACATTGAAGGAGTTTCGAGGATGGTGTAATCCTGAAGATGCTGAACCTTGCCAATGTGATAATTTCTCTCCCCAGGACACGTTACATTTTATGATGTTTTGTGACTTTTTCCCCATATTCGCATGAGATTTTTGTTACCTATTATGAGAGGAAGAGGTTTCACCCAGGTTAGACCAGCGCTAGTTTTTCTTCAATCTTTGTGTAACCCTGGTGATATTTTTAATATTGCATCCTTTCTAGTAGCAGCAGTGAGGATTAAGAATAAGAGAACTTTGAGGACGTTACCATCTTAAGTTGCCGCTTGTGGTCCTCTGCTAGTCTTAGGTCAAGGGGTCGGAATGGGTGATCGGGTTTATAATGATTTGAAATATTGTCTATGTATTTTAACTGTTTTGTCTAAGGACTTGTAATATTGTTGTCCGTATTCCGTTTTTGTACTTTTATGATTTTAAGTAATCGAATAAAGTGGATTGACTGACTGACTGACTGACTGACTGGCAGTGGGACAATTAGCGGCCGTGTAAGAATCCTATAAGTTGGTAAATCGCAATTCGATGCCCAAGTGCTTTGCCGCTATATCTGCAGTCGCAAAGCAAGGCATGATTAAGGTCTCCCATGAGCTGATGGTAACTATTTGCAAACTCCAAGCTGCTTGTAAAAGAAGCATACAATGGTACATTCAGACGCGGATCCTACAGACCACTGCAAAACTCCTTGTGCCATGCAGGAAATGTCTAATCCTAGGGTTGCTACTGGCTAAACATGTGATAGGGTGGCTATCCCCTGGGCCCCGAAAGTGGAAGACTGACTGAATGATATGGCAGAATGGATAACTGCCGAGGGCTGCCAAATTAAATTAACACGCAGAATTGAGAAGCTAGAAGATGATACTAGGGCGTGGGCGGTGATGCTCCCTGAATTATTACCACCACCAGATGAATTACCTCCATAAACTAAAAGGATATACATGCCTGCAGAGACCGAAGAGCGACCCTAGAAAAAGATACACAGGGCCGACAACATCCGGGTGGGGTTGAGTAGGGCCCGTCCCGGCTGGTACATATGCACTAATCTCAGTGTCAGATGGTATGGAATTTGTCAAACGCACCCACTGTGTGTTGAGTAGGGGGAGGAGGGGGGAAGGTAGTGGGGAGATGATGGACTTCCAAAATGTCTTAATGAGATGCGATTGTGTATTTGGCACTGGATTGTTGGATGTTGTATTGTTCATTGAACTGCCAATAAAAATTATAATAAAAAAAATTAATTCCGTGACACCATATTCTCAGTGTGTCAGTGTATCACTGTGAACCTTTAAGGAGAAGAAGTTCATAATTCAAGACACATCGCGAACATGACCACAACAGTCTAGTACTTATAAGGAGTCACAATCCAGTTCCCGTCTCAATAACATAAGTAATTGAGTGGACTGCTGATTTTAGGATAAAATCCCCTTTATAGCAGTCACTTTTTTTTGTTTGCAAAATCTTTTTATCGAACGGTTCTACAAAATAAACACCAGTGACGTTATATTTGTCCCATATCAATTATAAAGCGAACAAAACAGACCATCGCAGCTCCCGTCAAGGACCACATAGATGAATAGTGTTCCTAATATATTGTGACATGGCATTTTCACGGAACAGTGGTTTTGAGTTAATTACATCAATCAACTCTGGCATCCACAGCGTCAGCCAGAGGCTCACACAAGCCTCCCCTGTATTCATTCCAACCGCCCCATATTTGGTTTCATTTATTCGAGCAGCCCCGCCCCACATATACCGCGTTCTCTGCCAGCATGCACCAATCCATGTCTTTCTTCCAATCCTCCAAACATGGACTCACCTTCACCCTCCACATGCGGGCTATATTTCGCTTTGCGACCATTAGTCCCAAGGTGACCCAAAGCAATTTCATACGGGTAAGATCGGATTACTCCCACACATTAAGTAGGCATAGTTTAGCAGGCAATGTCAGATCATCTTCTACCACCTCACAAAGACAATCACTTGTGTAGTCATTTTCAAGCGTTCTTCGCATCTCCAAGAGAGGCTGGGGTAACACAAACTCTTCTGTGCACGAGGACCCGCCGGATCTTTTCAGCCTCGGACAGATGTAAGAAAATAAAACTAGCCTCTTGCAATTCATGCTTTTGGGTGAAATGATAGAAATCCACATTAAAATGTATCTGAACGATTATGCCTTCAACAAATAAATAAGCCACCATCAACATGAATCATTCACAAAACTTTATTTCAAACAGTAATTTTTTTCCAACCTACATTTTATATAAATCTCACACCAGCTGCAGCAAGTACCTTCTCAACCCAATACTCGGATATCACTAGGGGTATTAGAAAGGGTCTTGAAAGAGGATCCACTAATGGTATCTGCTGAACTAACACCAAGATAGCACCATGGAGTATTAGATTTGGTCTTAAAAGATCCACTAAGGAATTAGCAGGATTTTTATTTTATCAGGTGTATAATCCAAATATACAAACAATTGCATCACAGGACATAAAACCTGATAGACACAGATTAATGTTACATTTGATATCTGACATATGCATTGGATTAGTGAAAGTCAAACACCTACTCATCTACTACTACTTAACCAGATGCACATGATTTCCTTTATAAGTGCTTCAGTGAAATTAGTACCACAATTTGACTATCACAATTTCTATCAATTGCAAACTTCTAACAAATCCAGTGTGATTGGAAGAACACAGCCGAAAAAAGTACTGTGTCACATTGTCCATTTATATACAGATTGATTTCTTACTTAAAATGAACCTACGAAGAAGTGCGTATTGCTAATCCAAACAAGAGAATTTCGGAGCATGGGATATGTGCTTTAATATGGTCTGAACGTCCTCTATGATGAATGGCACCCGACAGAAGAGATCTGGCTGTCATCTGTATGGATCCTCAAACAAATAGAAAACATGCCTTTGCAAATATAAATCCTCATGCCTGTAAGAACAAGGTGTAAGAAGGCAAGTTAAACAGCAACCCCCATACACTCTTCTCAATCTTAGAATCCATTACAAGCAAGACCCAATGTGAGCCTCTATCGGACCATGAGAAGAGTTGCTACAATCTTGCATGGCTCTCTGTTGGTCATACACGGACACCTCCCAAACTGTTCCTTGGATAATCTTGATCAGTATTATAGTGCTATCGGGTGATTACAGAAAATAAAATTCAGTGTCGTAGCACTAATTTGCCCCTTCCAATACTGTTGTGGAAACCCTTGGAACCATCTGGTCCATGTGGTAGACGAATTACTCCAGAGGGAAGAAAGGACGAAGATGTACCTCCTGAAGGCTTTTTTTCCATGAGCTTGCTATACGCAGCGGCTTTTCGTTGTTTAACCCATGGGCTTCCAGAACTTATCCCACTATCGGAGGAGTAGTCTGTGAACTTCTGCATTTCAGGGCTTGTGCCATGGGTGGAAAATCCTCGATTTACTTGCTCCACAGCCAAGGGAGAAGGGTAGTGGGAATGGGCAAAGAGCTTGCGGGTCAAGAGGGGACTTGAACGGGGGCTGCTGAATGAAACTGGTTTAAATATGGCTGGACTGCAAACAATACCATTAGTGAAGGCTGAAGCGGATAAGCATCTACTAGTGAAAACAGGAGAAGCTGGTGCACTGTCTGACTCAGAAGAACTGTAGAGTGAAAGGTCTTCGACAGCATGCTGCAGTTGGTCAGCAGCTCTGGTCTGCTTCTTCGTAGGTTTCTTATCCACAAACCCAGCGTCTTCAAGTTCTTCCTTTTCCTCTCCATTTTTCTTTCGGACACCTCTTTCATTGAGAAGCACAACTTTGATACTGACACCATTGGTTGAACATTGATTTCTACTTAGTTCTTCATGAGCTTTTATGGCACTTTCAAGGCTTTCATATTCAATTAAAGCACAGCTCTTGATGTTCAGCTCTGGGAATTTTGCTAAATATTTTTTCACATAAGAAGGAACCTCTTTCCCGGGTTTCAAGACACGTATAGAAACAATGGCACCATAAGGAGAGAATATCTTGGTGACTATTTCTATGGTAGTGTTCTGAACAAGACTGTTCGGAGCATGATCTTGCAGAACAAAATCCCAGGCTAGGAGAAGCTTGGTTGGAGCTAACCCGAGAAGAGACTCCGGAACTGGAGACTTTCTTCTGACTTTTGTCCCCTCTTCATTAACCTCCAAATTATCTGAAAAGTTCAGGGCATATAGAGTTGTTCTCCAGTCGCGAGTCAGATATTTGACCTAAAAAAGGAAAACAAATCTTTCAGCATTCAATTCATCTTAAAATATAAGGCAAATACGGAGTCAAGAAAGGATTCTAAAAGCGCTTAAACATGGAAATGGTGCAAACCCTGTAAACATAATACCATATTGTAGCTATAAACATGAGGAATGCAATAAGGAGCAAGGTCGGACCGGCTATACCGGGCATCGTGCATTTCCCCAGGAGGCTGGAAGTGTGTCGAGCCAGTTGTGTTACTGGGAGCTGGTTCTGTAGCAGTGCTACAATATCAGCTCTCACTAAAAAAAAAAACCACAAAAAAAAAAAAACACAAAAATAAGTCAGCAGTCTCCACTCACCATTCATTTTCATCATCCCTGTGTTTTAAAATGTTAATGTTTACAAATCTCCCATTGCTGAGTCCCTTGTATATTCAGCAGTTTTCAGCAACATTAAAAGGGTTACGATATTTCTAGTGATTAATGTTCCTGCTCGCGAGAGATCAGAGTTTTGTCTAGTGGCAGCTTTGCCTCATCTAAGGTAGGGCAGAGGGTTAATCTGCACTCCGCTGCAAAAAATGTGTACTATGCAGATCCCAGAACAGTATTTTATGTACATAGTTCAGTGAGTTCATGCTTTTGTCAGATTCTTTTGTTGATTGCAGTTCATAAGTTACAACCCTAATGTAGGACAATATGCTTGAACGTCCAAATTGCTGCATGCAAACTGCAGGATAATAATAATATTATGTTTTCCCCAGTCTCTCATCATCCTAATGTTGTCAAAAAGGGTTAGTTTGGGTAGAAATCAATTCTTATTAGTTAAACCAACCCTAAACACCAAGTTACATTTTGAATCCTGAGTTTGTGCTTCTCCAGACCAAGCACTCTAAGGCCTACACCCGGTCGTCCCTTTTGTCTTATGTAACATTTTCTATACACGGATTTACACACAATATCTCATGGTCTCTAGGAGTGTGATGTAAAGTTCTGACACCCTACACAGGTAGGAGAGGTGCTAAATCAAATACACGTGAGAAGGGGGGGGGGCTATGGAGAGAGGAGGCCATTACAAAAATGGGGCGACCCAATAACAGTCCTAGACCTGGGCTCAGTTCGATGCAGAAAACAATGGTCCTAAACCTTCCTTTATGCAATATAAATCAATGATATCATATCAATTTTTGAGCGCACGTAATGTCTGCTCATAGTATTTAAAACTAATAAGAGAATAATGTGCAACAGCCAAAGATATCCTTAGTAACGTAGTTTATTCCATCCTAATTGAAAAAGCAGTTGGAATCTTACTGCATGTATTGATTGTTAAACAACAAAAAATTCAACAACAAAATTCTGAGTGGTTGCTCCAAGGGAACGTGCAAAAAAGGTGGGTGCTCAAGTGTGGGGAATGGGAAGGATTTTTTGTTGTTTATAAATCAATAAATGCAGTAAGATTCCAACTGCTTTGTAACCCTTTGTAACCACAGCTATTCCTAGAGAAAGAAACATTCCGAACAATCCTGCACGTGCAGCAGAAAACGGCATCACTCGTCCACCTTCATTCGTATATAGCCCCAGAAAAAGATACTTTAAGTTTACCTTGCTGATGCCCTTGCTCTCAATATTTATCGAAGGGAATTAACAGCATGCCCTTTTCACTTTTAGCTGCCCAACATCCGATCACTGGGAAAATAGTGTAAGAATTCAATGTCAAAAACTTAACTTGTGCCCTCCTTATCTGAGCGGATCGATACATCTAGTGCCCTCAATATGCCTTCAAATCCTTGCACCGGTCTTCCAACCAATAGGTAAATACGATTTTTTCAAAAAAGAAGCACAAAAACCAATCACAAGCTTGCGGCAATAACCTATACCAATAAGAACAGCAATTAATCCTATTGATTGGAAGTTTGTGATGGATAATATATTCATTCTTCGTTGTCCTGGAACCTAGCATCTTAATCTCCAAACAACTTAATCAAGTTATTGATACCTTTATTTTCATTTTAACATAACCATTCCCTTGATTTTTAGGTCAAGCGTGGGCAGTTCATGCGCTGCTCTACGAGGCATGCTGTTTTCAGGTTGGGACATGAAGCTTCGCCCACATTTTTCATTTGCTTGTGTCGTGGTCCACTGTAAACTGTGGCTGTTCATTCGTCAATACACTCGGCAGTGCCTCCTTAGTACCGTCCGGTCTCATTTTGTAACCTATCATGGCGACAATCCCTGTTAAGTGTATTGTAACTCGGTAGGCTTTAATTACAGCCTCCGAGCACTATTTTCTAAAATAGCTTTGTCCTGCCTGCTACTGCAGGCAGAAGACTCTCTCTAAAAATAGTGTCTGTGAGAGATGGTCATGATTTATTTATTTTTTTACATTTCTAGAGCGCACTGTTACCCGGAGGTGTCCTGGCGCTAGCAGAATGAACAGGTGTGTGTAGGTCGGTGCTTTAATGGGTGAAGAGCCAAGTCTTCAGTGCCTTTCTGAAGGATAAGAGATCGGGCAATTGTCTAATGTAGAGGGGAAGCTTGTTCCAGGCTACTGCAGCTCCTAGGGAGAAGCTCCTGCCTCCCCATCTAGCTTTCTTGACTCTAGGGACCGAAACCAATGCCTGCTGACCAGATCTAAGAGATCTTGCCGGTTTGTACCAGAAGAATAGTTCCTTCATGCATCTAGGGCCCAGATCGTGCACTGCTTTAAAGACCACCCAGAGTGCCTTGAAGGTAATTCGTTTCCGCACTGGCAACCAGTGAAGTTTTGCCAGGTCCTGAGCCACCGATGCGAACTTAGGTGTATCTGTTATCAGGCGTACAGCAGCATTCTGTAAGGTCTGGAGTTTGTTTAGTACGCTAACTTGGGCGTTCAGCATAAGGCTGATGATATTTTTTAATTCTAAATTCCAGTATGAGGGCACTGCTGGGTGGTGTAAAGAGCCCATCCTCACCTCCAGAGCTGACTTTGTGAAACAAAGATAAGGGTCTAGCCCTCTCGGTGACTGTCAGACCTTGGAGATAAGTAATTGTTTATGGATGCAAATTGATCAATTTTCAAAGTATCACACTACATACACCACTTGTTATACGTGTCTGAGTCTTTGCCTGCTTTCCACTATTGGAGCTGTACAGGGATGGGTGCTTCTTATTCTTTTAGCAGTACTATTGATGAAGACACTAGAGATTATAAAACTCACTGACTACTGCATCTCTTGCCAATTATTCACCTCAAAAGGCATGGAAGCCTTACTGAATAACATAAAAATAAGAGCAAATAAGTGAAAGGTGCTGGTGAAGGATGTCCAAGAGATGTGTGATGAGACGAAAACTGGGAGTGTTTCTGATCAAAAGATTTGCTTTTTTTTAATTTCATTGTTTTTTTATTTAAATTTGTACAGAATGCGCGCCGAACACATTTGCAATACATTAAGTCTCGCATCTGTAAGAGTTTAAGCTATTGGCATTGTAAATGACAACGTCTTTTATGTATCTGTTTTATAAACAACACATATATTAAAGGCAGTCATTTACAGACCCAATAGCTCAAACTCTTGTAAATGCGAGACCTATTGCATTGCAAACGCTTGTTTTTGTTTATCTTCAGTTACAACTTTACTGTGAATAAATATATCAGCATATAATGCTATACTTGGACGCCGGCCATGAAAAGTACATTAAATAAATTGAAATACTGAGGAGACAGACACGAAACCCGACGACATCTTTAAAAATAGGAATGCTACTATTCAACTAAAAACTAGAAGTAAATCAAAGATTAGATTAAAGGAATCGTGTTATTTTCCTGCTGATATACAACAATAATGTCCACTGCCGGTAGAACTGCTTCCCTCAACCCTACACAGGCACCAACCTTTGAACCGCTGTCTATGAATGACAGGCTACTAAACAATCATTCATGCTGGACAGATTTATAAATATCCTTAATTCCCCTTTCATGTTCTACGTCATTTTTTTGTAGGCGTCTTATATGTTCACTAACCCACACTTACTCATACTGTAAGATTGTTATCATCATTACTTATCTTTACTTACCTTCTTAAAAGAAGTTAAAAGCTTGATGCTGACAAATCCCATTTTGTTTTTCTGTACGTGCTTCAGAAGGAAGGCATCTCTTGTTAAATTTTCATCGGAAAGGTAGAACTCCACTTGGGAAACCAACTTTTTAATCAGATTTGAATCCGGTAACCCACAGTCAATCTCCAAGGAGTCCTCGTCAAAGGTTTCGCTGAGGTAAAAAAAACTCCTATAGAATAAAAAACAAGAATTAACTGGACTGCAGAGTCAAGGAGGCCTTATAATGACTAGATAGGGAATGATCGCCAAATATATTCCCAGTGGTTATTAAACATTGATCCAAGAATTTCAATAAAGCAGGTGCATTCTCAGCGTGTTGTCCACGGTAAGAGGGATCCATTTACAAATTGCTAAAACTTGCAGTAACTAAGGAATCATTCTGCCTCGGTCCATGAGGCCCAATACCACTGCAACACATCATGTTGGTTCCCTTTTGCAATTCCAGCATGAAAAAAGATTACACTGAATCCTTAGATAAATTTACATGGGTAAGGATTAGGTCAAGTATTTCCAACCCCTCTTTTGTTGCCAAAATGATTGAACATTGGTTTGTAAACAATAAAATTTGCCAAGTACTACATGTTTTTTTAAACCATTTAAAGATTCTAAAATTAGACCAAGTGGTCGATTTTACTTCATGTACTTCACCCAATTATCTAAATTATGGACCAAAATAAATATTTTAGTGTACCATTGTTTAGCGACAATGCGAGAAGGAAAAACAGGTTACTGTGAAGGACTAGACAGAGTAGGATGAAAAGTAGAGAGGATTCGGATGAGAAGGGGGCAAGTGTATGATCAATGAATGAGTGCATTGGGTAAGGAGTGGGCGTGAGACTGGTATAGAAGAGCCAACCTCACATTAATGGTAGAAAAGAGTAATAAAGGAAGATCCTTCTGATGAAAGGAGGAGCAAGGTGAGAAAGAGGAGGTATCCTGTTATGAATGGACAGATAGATTGAGAAGAGGTGTAGAAAGATGAACCTATGGACATGTTCAGGATGGCGGACAGGCCGCGCCTTGAAGAATGCCAAGTCAGGGTGACATAGGAGAGAGTATATTATAAGTAAAGGGTAAAGTAGAGAAGTAGATAGGACAAAATGGGAATAAAGAATGGGCAAAGAAGTTTGTTACAAGTGTTAGTTCTAGACTGAATCACAGTAGAAAGTTATAGATTGCCATCTTCTGAAAAGGATAGCTACATGTTGGGTTCATTTTACAGCGATAGAAACAAGTGAACGATGACCTACCCCTCAAAACTGCTGCCATGGCTGTCCTGTGCCAGGTGGAATGAAGGCGGGTTCCTTTCTCCAAAATGGTGGCCCTGATGGGTGTCTGTTCCATAGTAGAGTCTCGCCTGAACTTGAACTGGAGTGCTGCGCACACTCTTGTGGGAGCCGAGCCTTAGAGGCAAGGACTCCACTGAGGACATGATGGTCCCTGAAGACAAGGGAAGGTTACATTGAAGAAAGAGCCTCGTTCAAGTGAAAGTGTTAGATATACAAAGTCGATGAAGTGTGATATGGACGGTATTAGAGAGAACTGCAATGAAAAGACTGTAAAATGTGTGTGAACACAAAAAACGTATGGAACTTTGGCACAATGTGGGGAGTTTCAGAAGATGGGGTAGGTTGTAGAAGCCCCACAGCTAGAGGAGCCTGGGCGGGCCGGAGTGGGTGGAGGTGCAAAGCCAGAGGAGCCTGGGCGGGGTGCGGTGGGTCGGGCCCCACAGCCAGAGCAGGAAGGCCCACGCTGCAAAAAGCCTAGGCAGGGAGTGTCTGGGGGATTCAACATTGCAAGTAGTCTGGGTAGGGTGCATCCGTGGGCCACAGCACAGGAAGACTAGACGGAAAGGGTCTGGGGTGGGAACCACAGCGCAAAAGGGCTGGGCGGAGAGTATGGTGGGGTGAACCGGGCAAGGAGCACACAGATAAGGGGTCTTGGCAGGAGTGGTCCTGGGCCACCCCAGCCAGAGGAGCATGGGCGTGGTGGGCTCCTAGCGAGAGGACCCTGGGCAGGATTGGTCATGTGGTGGATACATTTCCAGAGGAGTCTTGGTGGAATGGTAGTAGTAGATCTTTATTGCTTCATTATCAAAAGTCATTACAAGTAAAACATTTAACCCCTTGCATGCTGATGACGGCCCCCATCCGTCATGCACTACGGCGCTCGTGTGCTGATGACGGCTGGGGGCAGTCATAAACCCGCCCACTCGCGATTTTGCCACACAGGCACAGAATCGTGGCAGCATGCAAGGGGTTAAAACTTATACAAAAGAAAACACTGTTCCAAATTCATTAAACAATGGATATCAATTACAAATAGAGTGAATAATATATCTATATGTCTTAAATCTAAAACCTGCAACCAGTCCGATTCATAGAGTTTCTAAAAATAAATCACATTACACGGACAGGGCTGTATAGTCCATAAGGTCTATAACAACTGCAAAAGTACTACTGGACTTTTTAACAATCACAGTTGGGACTAATTGCCATAACAGCAAAATTAACACCTATTATTAAAAACTGACCCAATTCATTGATCTTATACCAAATAAATTCCATTGTGCAAATAGGCAAAAAAAAGTGCAGTTTCAAGATATCGCTTGAAGCAGAATACCATAGCAGCATAATCGCTAAATCATTCATAATATCCTCATTGTGCAAATAAGCTATGACATGCATCAAAGTTTTCAAAATAACTTCAGCTATAAAATACATTTCAACGCCACCTGTGTAAAAACAAAATGCAAAATACAGGTTATGCAGGGTGGGGTATATTCCAAAGGCCGATTGTCTAAGACCGACTCATTTCAAAAGATTTATACATAATAAAATCCATTGCATAAACAAACTATGATATCCATATTGTGCAGATAATATAAGGAAAAAAGATCTGGGTTTTCCCCAATCGCATTTGAAACAAATTGCCATGGCGGCAAAATTGGCACTGTATCATACAGAAAGTACCTTAGAAACGCTCTTGTTGATACTTAATTCTTTAAGGCACCCCCTAGACTGCTGACCCCAACTGTTTTTCAGCAATGGCCAAAAACTTTATAAATTGGCATAGCAGGGGAATCGACTAGCTTGATAGGCATAAGATCATAAGTCCAACGAGCCGATCTTACCCGGGCTTTAAGAAATAAGGGTTACTAAAAAAATGCTACATATGTTGAGCAGTATAGGGCACGGACACGCTATGTGCAATAAAGTTTCATGTGACCACCCACACAATCTACAATTGGTGCTTGGCCATTGCTCGAATGGGTCAGGTGGGGGCTCAGAGCCGTCTGGGTTAGGGGGGCCCATGGATGGGGGATTCTGGTGAGGAGGCTCCGTGGTTTGGGGAGGGGTGCAATACCACAAACGTGTGTCCAGGGGCCCAGAGCACAAGGAGTCAGGGCAGGGGGGCTGGTGGCCAAAAAGTCAAGGAACCTAGGTAGGGATGGTCTGAGGGCCACAGAGAAGGGCGGTGGGCCGACATCACAGAGGGTGGTTGGGGAGGGGATACACAGCGAGAAAAGCATGAGTGGGAAGGGTGGAGACAAGAGGGGGTGTCTACAGGGTAAGAAGCTTGAGCAGGAGGGGTCTGCAGAGTGATTATCTGAAGCAGGAGGTCCCACAACGCGAGTAACCTGGGCAGGGTCGGCGGGCCGGCTATGGCACGTGGATCTTGGGCACAATATGTGAGCCAGAGAGTGCATAAAAAAAGCATGGGAACTGTGATCCTGAACACAATGGGGGCAGATCAGTGAGAGCAAAGCCAGGATCAAACGTGTAACTAGTAAGAACACAATATTTGACAACTATATTGAAAGACTTTCACCTAAAGGGAACAGTGTATATATTTTAAAAACTTTAAAAAATAACAAAAACATACACATGCACCTTCAATGTAAAACAAAAGCAAATTAAACTAATCTTCACAGTAGTGGAACCCCCCCCCTTACTTTATTTTGAACTTGAGACTCAAGACCGTCATTGACCAAACAGGAATGGTTGTTTTTTGACAAGAAGTATGGGAACTGTTTTGATAAAATTACAAAAGCTTGGGAACATTGTTCCCAATAGTCCCTGCTCACTTCATCCTCTGGGCACAGCACAAGGAACCTGGTAAGGGTGAGAGGATTTCCCACAGGGGTCTCCAACCTTTTCTGCACTGAGAGCTACTTATGTTCACTGAAATGCATTGAGGGCTACTAATATTATTTTTGTCAGTGTCTGGGAATGGGAGCCACAGTTGCCGAAATCTATACACACGGGTGGGTGGCTTTTCTGGGTTTGCAAGCGAGGTGATACGCAAAAGCGATTTCTCAATTTTGGTGTCGGGTACTGGGATATGCTTAAATGCCACTGCTTGACAGTCACTCGTAAAAGGGTGTAAGCAAGCACTTGGGTTGCTTTTGGGGGTGGGGGGAGGCAAGTGTTTGGCACCTCATAAAAGTTAAAGTGTTGTCTCGAGAAAGACTGTTGTATCAATCAATCAATCAGGGAATTTGTAAAGCGCACTGCTTACCCATTAGGGTCTCAAGGCGCGGGGGGGGGAGGGAGGGGGGGGGAGCTGCAGCTAGTGGTCGAAGAGCCAGGTATCACGACACAAAGCCACATTCATGGACAGTACAATTTAAAAGGTGTTTTTGTCTACAGGTTTATATCCACAGACTGCATGCTGTGCAAAAGCTCCCTGCTATATTCCTAAAACCCTGCATGAAAATAAAATAGCCTGGATTTAAACTTATTTTTTTCTCCCATATTTATTTTGAATGCCCCAACTCCAGTCCTTTTACATGAATAATTATATATACATACAATTTTTTCCCCCTCAACCAAATAAACTAATATCCCGGCTGAAGTGGCTCATCTCGGTACTTTCTGCAAGAGCATGGTTTTTCAGTGGAATATAAAAAACATATCCCGGCAACCTAACAATAGCTATTCATTTCATTAAGTTTCTCACATCCTCCCCTCTAATGTCACTGCTACGTCATTAATGTACAACAAAGAAGCTGGAGTAAATGCATGGAGAGTTTTCTTTGAAAGTAAAAGAATAGTCTTTAGGGTAAGGGTAAGAACACTCACCTTTGCTCCGCGCAGCCGATATGAACGCTGCCGCGGGATTGCCGCCATTACGAGGGAAGCCCTCGACTCGGGCCACGCCCACTGCCGCTCGGCCACGCCCCTCCTGACTATATAAACCGCACCAGACCTCCAGCGCGTCTTAGTAGGAATTGACTCGAGGCGGAAGCCGGGAGTATTGTTATTTTAAAAAATTTCTGTGTGTTCTGCTTTTTTAACCCTCACTGTGACTACCCTCGCCTGAGACACTCACCTTTGCTCCGCGCAGCCG
Source organism: Lissotriton helveticus (assembly GCF_964261635.1). Lineage (NCBI taxonomy): Eukaryota > Metazoa > Chordata > Amphibia > Caudata > Salamandridae > Lissotriton > Lissotriton helveticus. The sequence goes on along the minus strand of NC_136073.1, from coordinate 832,199,104 downwards.
ATATTAACGCTGCCGCGGGATTGCCGCCAATACGAGGGAAGCCCTCGACTCAGGCCACGCCCACTGCCACTCGGCCACGCCACGCCGCTGCTCCCTCTTAAACGATGTGTCTACCCCGTCCGCGCAGCGGGCGCGCCGTATGCACGCCGAAGGCGCGCTAAAGGCAAGCCCGTCTGCGCCCGTCCGCGCCCGACCGGGGCAAGGGGCCACAACTCCTGGTCCTTTCAATACACCAAGGAAGGTATACAGCTCAGGCACCCTTCACTATCTAAGGCCCCCTTTAGAAAACAGAGGCTGCCATCCATATCACCCCCTTGATTTACCCACCCTTTGCTCACATTGTAAGACGAGGCTCAACATTGCCCAAGAAAGAACTGACTTACAGGACTTCACTATGTTTCTTCTAAACTGCAGATATCTGCCAAAGCATAGCATGGAAATTTCACTAATACTAGAGGAATTTGCGCCAGACGCAGTCTTTTTAACCGAAACCTGGTTGACCCCCGACTCCGACCCTGATCTTATACAAGCTCTTCCCTCTGGTTATCAGATTACACGCAGAGACCGGGCACAGGGGAAGGGCGGGGGAATTGCAATTGTCTACAAAGACCTATATCAGTGCTATTGCACCCCGGATACTGTCCCCAACTGCGAAAGCATGTCTTTTTCCCTCAAGCTTACCCCTCATGAGAGCTTTACAGGAACCCTCATATACCACCCCCAAGGCCCTCTGAACCAATTCCATACAACACTGCCATCAATAGCAGCAGAACTGGTTATTTCCCCCTCTAACTTTACGCTGCTGGGCGATTTTAACATTCATTTCGATAACAGCTCAGATAGTACAGCAAAAGAGCTAACCGCGAGCTTGGCCGCAGTTCAGTTAGAACAACTTGTCCAAACCCCCACGCACATTAAAGGGCATTTGCTGGACCCTGTGTTCAGCAACTGCGCTGAGCTCAAGGTAGCCCCCATTACTCGTCTTCCATGGACCGACCACTTTTTAATTCCCCTCATCTGGTCCACTTACAAACCCGTCTGGCGTACTCCATCTCCGCGAAAAATGAGGAGTTGGTCTAGGCTTCCTTTAGAACAGTGGTCTAGCTCCTTGGCAGACTCAAGACCCTCTTTCTCACAGGACCCCTCATCTGACAATGTGAATTTTGATAATTGGATTCTGAAGTCCCTTGATTCCATACTCCCCATCCGGGAAATCAGCTTAAAAAGGCTACGGGTTACTGCCCCATGGTACTCCGAGGAGCTCAGAATGAAAAAGCACTACTGTAAGTAGCTCTAAGGGAAGTGGCGCCTGGAATATGCCACCACAGACAAAGTTATCTATAGTGAAGCTATCAGAGCCTATAAACTTGAAATAAAAACGTCACAATCCACTTACTACAATGGACAAATAATGATGGCTAGATCAAAACAGAGAGAAATCTATCAAATAGTTAAACGCCTCACTAAGCTCCCCCCACCCACAGCTCCTAATGACAACCCCACCGCGTGCTGTAATGATCTAGCTGAATTTTTTATCAGAAAATAAATAAAATCTATGTCACATTCGCTAGCCCATCCCCGGAACCCCCCACTGAGGTTCCCCAGCCCTTATTGGAAGCAGAGCTCTCTCCCCCAATAATTCTGAATTACTTCCTTTGCTAGACCTAGAGTCTTTGGAACTCCTAACACTTCAAGTAAAGTCAGGCTCTCCCTGCGACCCAGCTCCACCCCGTACCATGGTTGCCGCCAGCCAAGTCATTCTCCCCACTCTTATGGAGTTGCTTAACAACTCCCTAATAAAAAGCAGCGTTCCACCCTTCTGGAAGAAAGCCATGGTGAGAGCACTCCTGAAAAAGCCCAACCTGGACCCTAACAACCTCAATAATTACCGCCCCATCTCCCTGCTGCCTTGGGAGAGTAAGATCCTGGAAAAACACATCAACCTCCACCTAACAAGGTTTCTCGAGTACAACCATCTACTCGATGCCTCGCAGACAGGGTTCCGCCCCAAACATGGGACGGAAACGGCCTAGTTAGCCGTGACAGAAGAAGCCAGGCGGATTTTGGATCGAGGCGGATCAGTGGCAGTTATCCTCCTCGATCTGAGTGCTGCATTCGCACGGTATGTCACAAAACTCTGCTGTGTCGACTCTCCAATTTAGGAGTGTCCGGGGATGCTCTGGCCTGGTTGGGATCCTTCCGGAGTGGAAGGACTTTCCAAGCCTTTGAGGGAGATTCCACCTCCATAAGCAAGCCTTTGAACTGTGGGGTACCGCAGGGCTCATCGCTGAGCCCCACGCGGTTCAATGTGTACATGGGACCACTGGCTGAGATCGTCCGTCCATATGACATGAAGATCATTACATATGCGGACGATACTCAGTTAGTGGTATCCCTTGCACAGAAGAACAGCGAGATGGCACAGACCAACCTGGCGGCATGCATGGAAGAGGTCAGGAGATGGATGACGACATCCTCTCTTAAGCTCAACGGGAAAACCGAGCTTATGCTACTCGGTCCCTCAGCGCTGCCCACCATCGAGCGCTTATGGCCCACCAGCCTGGGCACACCACCTACTCCGAAAGAGAACATAAAAAGTCTAGGGGTTTGGCTGGACAAATCTCTAACTCTCAAAACCCAAGCAACAAAAACATCTGCAATCTGCTTCAGGCTCATCAGGATGCTCATAAAAATCCTTCCACTCCTGCCTTTTGAAGCCAGACAGATTGTGATACAGGGCCTAATACAATCCCGACTCGATTTTAGCAACGCCCTGTACCTGGGGGCACCGGAATATGTGCTGCAAAAACTCCAGCGGGTCCAGAACTGCGCTGCACGCACGCTGCTGCAGATCCCACGTAGAGCATCAATAGAATCCGGGTTGAGAACTCTACATTGGCTCCCCGTTAGGGAGAGAGTAAAATTCAAAGCCCTATGCGTGTCCCATCAAGCCTTTTGGAGAACCTGTCCCAAGATCAACCACTCCCTCCTCTCCCCTTACTGCCCCAGCAAACAACTTCGCTCTACCCACGCTTTTTTAGCTGTAGTCCCCCGGATCAAAAGATCAAGAGCAGGAGGAAGATCCTTTTCGCTCAACGCGGCTAAGCTGTGGAATTCACTTCCTGTACATCTAAGATCGAATTCCAACTTGCTATCTTTCCGCAAACAGCTTAAAACCTTCCTCTTCACCAAATGAACTCCTTTCCAAGCTGTTGCTTCTTGAGGCACAATTCCTTCTTTTCTAGCGCTTGGACGCCTAAGGGCAGCAGTCGCGCTTAATAAAACCCCTTTTCATTTCATTTCATTCCATTTCATTTCAATAGTCCCAATAACCAATAGATTGACTGCTAACATCCTCCCAAGTAGTGTGGTATTTTCCGAAAAGCATTGCAGTCCCTTGTCACGGGTAGGAAGTGATATATAAATGCTATTTCAGTACAGCACAGAAATCTGGGTCGGGAGCAGGCGGACATGGTCAGAGAGCCCAAGCAGCCTGGAGGTGCAGGCATGGCCCCCTCAGTGCAGGTAGGGGAGCCTGGGCTGGGTGGGTAGGGAGCAGAGCTTAACTTGAGCTGGTGGTTTCCGGTGCTCAGCACTGGCAATTAATTGTCAACACTGCCAGTTATCATAGCTGCCACATGGTGGTGCTGTTCGTGTGATTTAGAGAGAAGCAGAACAACCGTTGTTTTATTAATCTATACTACTATTATAAAGGAAGAACTTTGAGGCTTTGAGGCGGGTAAACTCGGGAACCACAGCGCCAATCCACACACCCGATACATCGTTGGAATCCTCAGGGTGTGCAGATGGACATAGGCTATATAAATTTAAAAACATACGTTATATTTAAAAAATTTACATTTAAAAAAAAAGTAGTCCCCTCGAAGTAGCGCCGGCCGTGACCTGCGTGCTGACGTCGTCCAGGAGCGCGAGGAGGAGCGGCGGACATGGCGCGGGGGAGGAGCACTGACGAGCGGCACACAGGCGGTGAGCAGCAGCGGACCGGCGAGGAGCACTGAACTGAGGAGTGGCGGCTGAGCGGTGGACAAGCACTGACGAGCGGCACACAGGCGGTGAGCAGCAGCGGAGCGGTGAGGAGCACTGAACTGAGGAGCGGTGGCTGAGGTAAGGCTCCGGGGGACAATGTCGGGGCAGGCGGGGGTCGGAACAGGCCGGGGACCCTCTGGCATAATTGTGCTCAAGCTCCTGACTCCCGCAAGCCACTCCATACTCTGTCAACTCCTACTCTTATCCCTGCAACCTCTGCTCATCCTCGCCTCCCTGCAAACAGAGCGCCTGAGCCCCACTTACCCAGAAAGCTCCCCAGTGCCTAAGGCCCTGCTGCTGGCCACCACTGCAACACTGGGCCTCTGGCATAATTGTGTGAGGTAAGCCTCCGGAGGACAGTGTCAGGGCCGGGGCGGACGGGGGCCCGGGCTGCTGGCCAATGTTGGCGCAGGCGGGGGTCGGGGAAGCCTGATTGCTCCCGGACAAGGTCAGGACGGGCTGCTAGTTCAATATACATTAAAAACTACTAATACCTGCCGCCCAAGACATTCTTCCAGCTTTGGGGGCCTCGAACAGTCTGAATTGTCACACTTGTAGCAGTGTGATGATTAGTAGTTGTGTAGGTGCTGTGATGGCCGCACTGACCGGGGCAATGGATGGTTCAGACAGAGGTGGCCACCTGAAGAGGGCCCTGCCACTTATCTCTTTACAAATTAAGCACCTGTAGGCAGGGGCCCACAAGGTGAGGAACCAGAGCGGTGAGAGGCCACAGCTTGAGAAGCCTTGGCAGGAGGGGGCTGGCAACCGCAGACAACGCAAGCAGCCTGGGTAGAAGAGTGCCAAAGTGGACAGACAACGCAGTGGCCCCGGCAAAGCCACATAGGCCAACAGTCCAAGGAGCCTAGCGGGTGAGGACCCACAAGCGTGCGGAGCCTTCTGAGAGGTGGGGGGCGGGGGGGCTAGTTTGGCAACAGCACAATGAGTCTGGGGGCTAGAGGGGGACTGCAAGGCTTGGGCTGAGAGCACAAGGAGCACAGGAAAGGTAGAGCAGCACATGGACTGACAGCTTGAGGGATGCTTTTGCATAGAAACCAAATGGTGAGACATTTTGGGCACAGACCCACACAGGGAGAGAAGCTTACAGAATGTGGAAATACTGAGTGGGGTGTCTCACAGGTACAGAACCTCTTAGCCTTTGAACACTTTGTCCCTGATGACAGTTGTCTCAGAAAAGGGAGAGATATTTATTGCACCCAATATATTCCGACAATGCATGGATTACAAGTGGACATGTGTGATAAACTGCACCCAGCTGAAATTATTGGCATCAATATGGGTATAACAGCAGATTTTTGTGTCACCACACCACAACCCGCAGGTTCCATTATTTACCAGACTTCTTCCCTCCAGCAAGTCTCTGTAGGTTTTACATGCGCCCCCTGGCCCTGGGCTGAGGTTTACTTAGTATTCATATTCAGAAAGCTGTTATTTACATTAATTGAAGGAAGAGAAGCAAAGAAGGCGTCCTCCCGACCCACTTATCTTTAGAAACACCTCGATTTTAAAGAAGGTGTTCCACAAACATGTAAACACATGATAAAAGCTCTTCAAAATACTAAAAAGGGCATTTCATTAATTACTATACTGTTTGCACCTTAGTACATCAGATTGTATAACTGTACTGAAAGGCATGTTGTTAAAGTAATACTTCTCAAACATTCATTTTGAAACATGCATCCATTCCCCACCCTGGCAACAATGCCCTTGGTGAATTCAGAGATCATGTAAAGCCAGTCTCTGGCCTTTGTTACGAATATACATGTAAATACCTTACAGTTTAGTAAACCAAACACGAGGATTTGCACAGCGCGCATTCATATCTCTTATTTCAAGGTGCTCTTGTAGCTCATAATACAGAAAATCGAGGCGAATGAAATAGAACAGTTGTCTAGGATCACACAGTTTCTTCAAGTAGGGAAGCCGGGACTGGCGGCTGTCGTTTACACACAGACCATGTTTTTTCGTCTATAGCTAAATGTGGCATAGTTTCTTTCAGGAACAAGTGGCAATTTGTGTTGGCTCTGATGTTGTGCTTAAATTTACCTTAGGTTTTTAGCGTGGGAGGGAAAACAACGCAAAACGCCGAAAATTTAAAAACTAAGCACGAAAAACACAGTTTCATATACAGCTGTCGGCACTGCCCGAACAGATCACTTTTTTTCCAACAGCACTTTCAGAAAGGAATAAAACGCCTTAAGTAACACGTGGCAATAAAGTTGCATACAAAAAAAGTTTTTGAACCCCGTTTTTGCATCAATGTTTGAACGAGGCCCGGCGAGGCAGTTTGAACTGAAATGGAGGCCTTGGGTGTTTTGCAGCGTCAACAAGTCAGCTCACTGGTGCTAAATCAACAAGCATTGCCCTCGGGGCCAGCTCCGTGCATACTAAATTAAAATAAGTTCCGTTATTACAAACTAAAAATGTACTCTCGCTTACAGTAGAGCGCGGGACACATGGGTGAAAAAACGATTTCATTAATAAATAAAGGAGACTTTTATATGCAATATTTAAAGAACACTTTCCTATTGGATGCCTTCCAATGTCAGGTGGTGTTGGTGAGAATTGTTTACCGATTTAAAAACATGCACTTTTTAAGTAGACGATAAAAGTTGCAACAGACTGCCACTTACTCAGTAGAGTTACATCCCCTGCTGCCCTTCAAACCTTGACAAACTGACCGGAAGTACACGTTCGAAGCAGAAACATTCCCTTTCTATTAAGCGATCACCTCATTTGCATAATTAATTGAGAACAACTGCAGCAAGCGCGCGCCCAAGCTCTGATTGTGAAGAGGTACACGGAAAAGCATGTTCCTGCAGGCCTCAAACTGTGCACATACCTTTAAGTTGACAGCTGGCTACTAACCTGCCTCTTGCGTCAAAGTGGACTTGGAGCCAGGGCTGGGTTTTTAGCCAAAATTGTAGGCACCATTGGGCGCATATGTACAGCGAGGAAGGCCAAACTAAAATTCCCGGCATGCATAACATTTGTGAAAAAAAACATTTTCACAGCTATGCTGACCCGACATATAAGCAGAGGTTAAAGGTGCTTCCTGATTAGACAAAATGAAAAGAGCCTTTGTGACTGCCTCGGGTCAGGAGAGCTTCTATTTTGCTGGGTCCATGTGTGTGAAGTTGGGCCAGTCCATATTTTTTCCTATGCATTCTGGGACTTGTGGTCCGGGTTTCACAGTAGTATAAACAGGTCTACAACGGCCAAAAGTTAATTACCAAATGGACTGGGAGAACTTCACATCATTAGTCCTTTAAAATGAGCAGCTCTCAGTATACTTTCAGTTTAAACCAAAATAAAAATAAAAAGTCTTTTAGCGCCTGCACTCTTCAATATAAAACTCTTACACTTCTCACGGGCACACATGCTGTCTTGAACCATGTACGCTGGGACTTATTGGCCCATACTTAAAATGAGGAGAGTGAAACTACAAGTCCCAGAAAGCTTCTGGCTGGTGAATGAAAAACCAGGACTGGCTGAAAAACCATGTCTATTGTGGATCCAGTTTAAGGCCACGTTGTACTGCTTTCTGTGAATACTGGGGAACCCCGCGTCCGTTGTTACAGCTCTGACAGGACAGAGCAGTGTGATCTGGTGTTTTATTCAGAGCTCAAGTTGGGGGGGGGTATATGTGTGTGTGTGTGTGTGTGTGTATATATATATATATATATATATATATTGTGTGTGTGTGTGTGTCTATATATATATATATATATATATTGTGTGTGTGTGTGTATATATATTGTGTGTGTGTGTATATATATATTGTGTGTGTGTAAATATATATATATAATATATATATATATATATATATATATATATATATTTTTTTTTTTTTACACACACACAATATATATCCGTTCCAATCTCCTCCCCAGATGTGATCAGGATTTCTGAAACGTGATCTTTCAAGCATAGAAGTAATAATCGATAGAAGAAGGCAGTCCCCAGCTCCAAATTGCACACTGGTCATTCTTATTTTAAGGAAGTGTAAAACTGGAATGAATACCAGCATTTTGAAAATCATGTTTGCGAAAGTGAAAGGACAGCAGATACTTATGTAACAAAAATATGTTGCAGCTGAACAGATACAGTTGCCCTGTTGGCTTCAACCTACTGGGACTCCAAGCGTCTAGTAATCAGCTTTCATCAAACATACCAATGCATTATGGGAAGTGTAGTCTTAGATCACCTCGCTTACATCTATAGATTACCAGATGTAAAAGGAAACCAGAGGATTGTAAACTATCGCGGCCTGTCACATGGGGCAATACTTCTGTAGTAGGGGATCTCTGTGTATAGTCATAATCTAGTGAATAGTCCCGCCCATGTGAGAGGACCCCGGCAATCAAAAATAATCTCTTAAATTGTCAAAAAATTGCAGAACTGCAAAGACACTTAATAGAGAATTTAAAGACAAATAATGCAGCCTATATCCACAGGCTACACTGTCCAGTACTTCAACTAGAAATTCCACCAAAAATCCACAAACAGCAAAGCCTGTCCAGATTTCCCTTGCTTTAACAGCAAAAACCCCTCTGGAATGATAGAGAGGAAGGCATGGACAGACAAGCCCCATAGGCTGCCATTATGTGGCTTAAATAGGGTACTGTGCCTTTAAGAGAACTTTCCAGAACTTCTCCCAGTATCCCAGAATGCATAGCAGGTCCCTCTCACTTTCGGTTCTTTTTTCCGGCTCCTGCTTACAGGACCCTGTGCATTGAGCTCTCCCTTTTTCAAGGGTTTATTGGAGTTTGTACACTTTTTGGATTTAAAAGTGTTCTCATTTGATTCTTGGTGTTTCCTTTTCACTTCTGTGTGTTTGTTCAGGCTTTTAGGGATCTAAAATGCCTGCTTTATTCGACAAGTGCCCAGCATGTGGAAGGAAGAAGGCCAAGACTGATCCACACGACGTCTGCATTCTTTGCCTCCCTGAAGAACATGTCCCTGAAGATTGTGACATCTGCCAGACCTTTTCTACAAGGACCCTGAGGGAAAGGCTGAAAATTAGGCTCCAAGGCCTGGAAGAGAGGCGACTGCAGGCTGCAGGTGGGTCTGGGCAGGCTGGGAAGGCTCCCTCTGCCCCTGCTGAGGCCTCTGGGGGGCTCCCCAGAGGCAGGAAGACCAGCAAAAGGTCCCGGTCTCCGTCGATGTCGATAGCATCGACGACGACGTCGAGAGGGATGACGACGGTGTGTTCCCCTTCTCCCCGGGGCTCCGGGTCGAGACAGCGTGGAAGATCGACGTCGAGAGGCCTGGCTAGGCCGCCGTCGAGGTCACCGCCGACGTCGACGTCGTCGTCGTCGAAGTCGGGGCATCGCCGTCGACGAAGGCACCGGCGCTCGCCGTCGAAGCGACACCGCCGGTTGCCGTCGACCAGTTCGATGTCGGGGGGATCCTCGGCGTCGAGGACCGGGAGGAAACGGTCATCGAGGAGGAAGAGTCGACGCTCGCCGTCGAGGTCTGACCGCTCGTCGTCGAGAAAGAAACACTCGACGTCGAGGAGACGGCGTTCGACGCCAGAGTCGAGGGATCGCGGTTCCACGCCTGAAAAACGACGCTCGACGTCGAGCAGGAAGAGATCAGCGTCACCGAGGATCTCAACCTCCTCTAAGAGGCGCAGGAGGGATTCTGGCGCCAAAAGTCACGCTGGATCTGGTGGAGGACGTCGGAGGCGTCGCTCACGCTCTGGAGGGTCTGGATCACAGGCCCCTCCCTCGAAGAAGTCAACGGGCACGGTGTACTCGGTGGTATATACACCGCCAAGGCCTGCGACCCCTCCGCCTCTACCGAAGGAGGCTCCTCCAGCTAATCCGCCGCTCCCCTCCCTTCCTCCGCTGCCTCCTGTGGGGCAGCCTCCGCCACCGGTCCCTCCTCATAGGCCACCGAGGTCGGTGTCGCTGCCTCTGCTTCCGACACCTCCTAAGGGTACGCCTACTCCGAAGCCCCAGGATAGGCCACGGAAGACGCCTCCACGGAAACCGGTGGAGCGCCCACGTGCTGGGAGGTCGCGCTCCCGCTCCAGGAGAAGGGAACGTTCGCGTCACAGGTCTTCCACACGATCTAGACGGCGCCACAGGAGACACAGGTCTCATTCACGGACCCGGTCGTCTGGGACCAGGGACTACTCCCCGACCTTGTCGGATTCGCCGGACACGAGGGTTTCACCGATCGACGATCTGGTGTCCTTCTAGGACGTGCTGTTACGGGGTGCGGCAAAATTGGGCATTACTTTGACGGTGCCCACTCCCAAGACATCGGTCATCTTCGAGACGCTCCATCAGAAGCATTTGTCTCGGCCGTTACTGCCACTGGTGCCGGGCCTGGAAGAACCGGCCCTGGATCTTTTCCTCACTCCAGCGGTGACTAAGGCGGCACCTTCCAGACTGCAGAAGAAGTACCGGGCTCCGGACTCGGACCCGGCCTTTCTAAGGCTGGAGCCCCCTCCAGACTCGGTGATTGTGACGGCGGCGCGCAAACAGCATGCCACCACGCCTTCCTCCCCAGTTCCGCCAGATAAGGAATCTAGGTAGTTGGATTCATCTGGGAGAAGAGTTTGTGGGACCTCGGCGACCTCAATGAAGGCAGCTAGTTCCACTGCCTTGTTGGGTCGGTATGACAGAGCCCTCTGGGAATCCCTTCAACAATTTGTGGAGCTCCTTCCGCGGGACAAGCGGGAAGACTTCCAAGAGGTGCTAAACGAAGGAATGTTGGTGGCGAATCAAGTCATCAGCGCTGCAGCCGACTCTTCTCTACTGGCGGCGCATGGTTTCTGCCACGGAATAAACCAGCGACGACATGCATGGCTCCGCCTACGTCTCTGAAACCGGACGCTCAGCAGAGGGTTGCCAATCTACCATTCTCTGGCGAAACCCTGTTCGGGAAGCACGCTGATGATGAAATGGCCCGCATGAAGGCGGAAGCTGAAACGCTCACAGCGGTGGGTTTGGAGAAGCCCAAGGAGACCAAGAAGACGTACCGTCCGTTCCAACGCCGGTTCGGTGGTCAAGGCAGAGGGCGTGGCCAGTCTTCTGGACAACAGCAGCAACAACAACAGCAGCAGTTCAGAAGACCATTCCAGAAACGCCAGAGGGGCAGAGGCGGCCATCAGTCGGCCCCAGCGACTAAGGGCCAGGCCGGGTCTAGGCCCTGAGCACTTACTTCCCCGACATCTGTTACCCGCTCCGGGTGGGGGGAAGCATTCAATTTTTTCTGGCAGAGTGGAGAAAAATTACTCAGGACAAGTGGGTGCTGAATATTGTTTGCAATGGACACAGTCTTCGGTTCACCAGCCCGCCTCCATCAATTCCTCCGGTCGGCTCGCAGTATCAGCTGCGCGAGCTCCAGGCGGAAGCCGATATCCTGTTAAGGAAAAGGGCGATAGAAGTCGTACCTCTGTCTCAAAGAGGAAGAGGTCTGTACTCCCGGTTCTTTCTGGTTCCAAAAAAGGACAAGAACGAGTTCAGGCCCATTCTGGATTTGCGACAAGCAAACAAGTGGATTCGCAGAGAAAAGTTTCGCAAGCTGTCGTTGCATCAGATTTATCCTCAGCTGCAACGGGTAGACTGGCTGTGTGCCATAGACCTCCAGGATGCTTACTTCCATGTGCCCATTGCACACAAACACAGGAAGTTCCTGTGGTTCCAAGTCGGCGCCAATCACTATCAATACACAGTACTGCCATTCGGACTGAAGTCTGCGCCGAGGACATTCTCAAAGTGCATGGCGGTGGTAGCCGCACACCTACGGAGGAACAAGGTGTTTGTCTACCCATACCTGGACGACTGGTTGATCAAGGCCTCCTCCTTCACGGAAGCGCAAGCGCACTTCCAGAAGACGTGCGTTCTCTTGAACAAGCTGGGGTTGCACATCAACATGTCCAAGTCGGTTCCGACTCCAGTCCAGTGCATTCAGTACTTGGGAGCCTCCATCGATACGCTGTCAGCAAGCGTGTCTCCTTCGGAGGAGCGACGATTATCACTGCTTCGGAAGGCCCGGGCTCTCATGACCGCTCCATCCACGACAGTGAGGACGGTGTCTTCTCTACTAGGATCGATGGCCTCATGTATCTTCCTTACGCCCCATGCACGGCTGCACATGAGACCATTGCAAGAGTGCTTGGAGGATCAGTGGGATCAGAGGAGAGGATCTTGGGACGACAAGATACGTCTATCTCTGCATGCTCTTCAGTCTCTGAAGTGGTGGTGTTCAGCGGAGAATCTCCGCAGAGGGGTTCCCTTCCACAAGGACATTCCCACTCAGGTTATCGTGACGGATGCTTCTCTCCAGGGCTGGGGAGCGCATTCTGGAGACCTACAGATTCAAGGGACGTGGTCCCCGACGGAGTCCACGTACCACATCAATTTCCTGGAACTCAGAGCTGTTCACTTGGCACTGAAGGCCTTTCACCCGTCCTTCCAGACCAACTCTCTACTTGTGCAAACGGACAATACGACCACAATGTATTACCTCAACAAGCAGGGAGGCTCGAGGTCACGCACCTGTCGCAGGAGGCGCAGGCGATCTGGCGCTGGCTTCTGGCTCGAGGACTGACGATAACGGCTACCCATCTGCCAGGTGTGCAGAATGTTCAGGCAGACGCACTGAGCAGACTGATTCAGGAAAACCACGAATGGGTCATAAACGACGAAGTACTAGGAGAAGTCTTCGCAAGGTGGGGGACTCCAGACGTAGATCTGTTCGCCACCGCCGAAAACAGCAAATGCCGAGGCTTCGCCTCCAGGTACTACCAGCCGGGGACGCTGGGGAACGCGTTATGGATCAACTGGTCGAACAGCTTTCTGTACGCTTTTCCACCCATTCCCCTGATTCCGACGGTTCTCATCAAGCTGTCCCAGTCCAGGGCGCGGATGATACTGATTGCCCCGGAATGGCCCAGACAGTGGTGGTTCACGGACCTGCTTCACCGGTCTCTCCTTCCTCATATTCGGCTGCCGTGCAGGCCGGACCTTCTCACGAAGTTCGGGGGGCTGATGTTGCACCCCAACCTCTCGTCTTTGAGTTTGGCAGCATGGCTCCTGAGTTAGTGCAATATGGTCATTTGAATCTCCCTGCAGATTGTATGGACATACTGAAGGAGTCTAAGAGACCTTCCACTAGGACTTCCTATGAGTACAAGTGGAAGAGATTTTGTATCTGGTGCAAGTCTAAGAACTATGATCCGACGACTTGTAAGGAAGATGTCATCCTTCCTTATCTTCTACAGTTGGCGCAGTCTGGCCTTAATGTCCATTCTATTAAGGTTCATCTTGCTGCTTTGACTGCCTACAGGAAATGCCCTTCACAGACTTCCTTCTTCCAGATCCCTGTGATCAAAGATTTTTTGGAAGGCTTGAAGAAAGTGTTCCCTCCTGTCAGGCTTCCTTCGCCTTCATGGGAATTGAATGTGGTGCTGTCCAGGTTGATGAAGGAGCCTTTTGAACCTATTCATAAGGCTTTGTTGCAGCACCTGTCCTGGAAGGCGGCGTTCCTCGTGGCCATTACATCGGCCCGCAGGGTGAGTGAAATTCAGGCGCTGTGTTGCCAAGAACCTTATACTGTATTTCATGCTGCTAAGGTTGTTATGCGTACTCACCCTAAATTTCTTCCCAAGGTTATTTCTGATTTTCATGTTAACCAGACCATAACTTTGCCTACGTTTTTTCAGAATCCTTCATCTCCAGCGGAAAGGTCGTTACATTCCCTGGATGTTAGGAGGGTGTTGAAATTTTATCTGGATAAGACCAAAGATATTCGTAGATCTGACCAATTGTTTATCAATTATGGATCAGTCAGGACGGGTCTTGCGACCTCTAAGCAGTCTATCTCTCGGTGGATTGTGTCCTGCATACAGTTGTGTTACCAAAAAGCTAATAAGACCTTAGGAGGTAAGCCTAAGGCTCATTCCACCAGGGGCAAAGCTGCCACGACAGCATTGCTCCGTAATGTTCCGATTGCAGAAATCTGCAAGGCGGCCACTTGGAAGTCGGTCCATACCTTTGCTAAGCATTACTACCTGGACACTGATGCCAGGGCAGACGCTCAGGTTGGGCAGGCTTCGCTGCGAAATCTGTTCGCACAGTAGTGGTGTTATTTCTCTTTTCTCCACCGCCGCTTTGGTGTGGGGATGGGCTTGCCATTCTATTCACTAGATTATGACTATACACAGAGATCCCCTACTACAGAAGGAGTAGTTTCTGTCCTGTAACTCCAGTTCTGTAGTAGGGGTATCTCTGTTATAGTCATAAGCGCCCTCCCGCCTCCCCGGTGGAGAGAGATGTTCATTTAAGGAATGCGACAGGTCTGGCGTGTTACGCCTTCAAAAAGAACTGAAAGTGAGAGGGACCTGCTATGCTTTCTGGGATACTGGGAGAAGTTCTGGAAAGTTCTCTTAAAGGCACAGTACCCTATTTAAGCCACATAATGGCAGCCTATGGGGCTTGTCTGTCCATGCCTTCCTCTCTATCATTCCAGAGGGGTTTTTGCTGTTAAAGCAAGGGAAATCTGGACAGGCTTTGCTGTTTGTGGATTTTTGGTGGAATTTCTAGTTGAAGTACTGGACAGTGTAGCCTGTGGATATAGGCTGCATTATTTGTCTTTAAATTCTCTCTTAAGTGTCTTTGTAGTTCTGCAATTTTTTGACAACTTAAGAGATTATTTTTGATTGCTGGGGTCCTCGCACATGGGCGGGACTATTCACTAGATTATGACTATAACAGAGATACCCCTACTACAGAACTGGAGTTACAGGACAGAAACTACTCCTTCTAAAATATTTACTTGCCCCTAGAAATGCTAACCAGGTTTGGCATTGATTGAGGGGACACATTAATGCTATACTTGGCTTAGAGGGAGGGAGGCAAGTCAAACACATAGCATGTCAGAAATGTCTGGAGAGCCATGCCACACTTTATCCCACTGACGCCACCCAGTGGCAGCGCAGAGAAGCTGCATAGATGAATGTGTCCAAGGGTGTAATTGTAGTATCTGTGTGGAGGAACCGAACTGGCACAAATTCTTCAGAATCGGGTGGTCACATCACTCCATTTCATCACAGACACTGTTTGCAGCTCTGGGCTTCTAAGTGACAAATGACTGGAAAAAAGAGTTGCCAGTCTAGTTGTTTTTATGCCAACAACTGAAGGCACGCAACAGCCAGAGTGTTGTAGGTTGTTGTGTGAAAGCTCTGGACTGTAAATAATGTTTGTGATGACATAAATTTAGAAGGTCAGCCTAGTTGATGCCTAACAAGTGGCCTCGTGAATCACCACTTTAGCCACTACAGCATGAAAGAAAGAAAAGGTAGTGAGGAGGGAGCAGAAAGAAAGGTAGGTGTATAGAAAGGGAAAGGGAAGCAAGGGATGTTGAAAGTAAGGAGGTGTGGAAGAAAGTTAGGAAGGGTCATAGAAAGTGTAAGATGAAGGAAAGGTAGGAAAAAGGAAAAGATAGTGAAAGGTTGGGTGGAAGGGTAAATGGATGGGGAAACGTTTCAGTGAAATACGATGAATGGAGGAATTAAAATATTGATGAATGGGTGAGCTAAATGATGTATGGAAGGGTGAAAGGATGGATGGGGATGGATGGATGGATGGACAGATAGATGGTTGGATGGATGAATAGATGGATGGATGGACTGACAGATGGAAAGACAAAAAGATGGACGGATGGATGGGCGGACAGATGGACAGACAGACGGACGGATGGATGGATGGATGGATGGATGGATGGATGGATGGATATATGGATGGATGGATGGACTGACAGACGGATGGAGGGATGCATGGTGGATTAATAAATGTGCATACGAAGAAAGTGTGGGTGACTGATGGAACCATAGACCCCAGACCATTAAGCCTTATGTACAGTAGTCCATGAAATACTTTGTATTAAATTCTTGGTAGGCGTAACATAGATACCCTCTAATAGTAGTTGTGTGGCGGACCAGGAGTGTCAAGTGGAGATCATGGCCACCACTGAGTATGATCATACATACAATGATCATTGTATTAACACATTATGTTTGCTGACTATCCAATGATAGTGTCTACTGAGATGATTTTGAGTTATGTTTTTGTGCTCAATTTTGTGTGTGGTGGCAACAAAAATGTGGAGATATATGTGCAAGTAGGTTTTGCGCCTACTTTTAATATGTTAATTTAGTGTTTATGTGTTTTTGGCAATAGTCAAAAAAAGGATGCAGCAATTCCTGGCCAGGCACAGGGGAAAAAAAGACCAGCAGAGTCATGGAGACTGGGTCAGACTTCTAGTAGCCCCTAGCAGCCAATTGGTCGCTGTAACACTTGTACCAAGCCAATAAGAGGCCATTAAGATTGGGCCTCTATTTGCCATTTTATGATTTTTGACCAAGCATTTGTCATCAATTTTCATACTTTCAAGGACTACGAATCACTTGGAGAGAGGAATGCATTTCCTGTCTGTAAAGTTGTAACACATTTCTGTGCAGTGCTGCAGTGTAGTTAAAATTAATACAAGTAAACCAACTCCTAGGCAATAAGTGTGTGTGGGGGGGGCGAGAGGGCCGCTCACACTCTTGGGCACCATTGTTAATGCAGTGAGACCTCTGCCACTGACTTGTTGGTACGTTATACCATGCTTAAGTGAACACTAGGACTGGAGTTTGCCGTCTACCAAGATTTTTTTTATAAAGCTTGTGATGTTGTGCCTTTTAAAGCAATTACTAACTGAACAATGTGTATGAAATCAGTTCAGTAACTACCTGTGCACAGCAGTTCAAAGATTTGGGTAGGGGACTGAAATTGAGTGTTGCAAGGTAACACCAGTGTGGTAACATTAGCCCCCGCAGCCCCTGTGGTGTGGGGGCTCCCAAGCTCCAAGGGGCCCCCTCTGTGACTGCACAAGCAGCAGGCCCCTTGCCTGAGAGCTCCTGAACAGGTCCTGAACGTGGCGGGCCCTCTCAATGTACTTTGCAAGGTGGCACCCTCAAGTTTTGTTAAGCCACTGGGTAATGCTGCATCAATGCCACATTGATTAAAGTCCAGGCTACTTATTTATCAAGGTATTGCATGCTTGCCCTTGTAGTATTGGTTCATATCAAATTATTATAATTGAGTTGGGCACACCTTTACGCAGTTGGACCATTAACTATCTGAGGTGTCTTACTGAGTGTATTTTCTGATAGTTTTCTGCGATTTGATTTGGCTCATGTCTCACGTGATGCAATTTCATACGATGCCTTTGTTATAATAAATGTTATACAATGTCATTTCTTGTGATACCATTACTTTGTTAGACCTCAAAAAGAGCCTACCTCTTTTTAGTTATAGGAAGTTGGCCAGTTAGTATGCATTTTTTGAAGTATTAAAATGAGAGGCAGGCAGGTATAAATTAGATTTTAAACACTTTAACTGTTTCCTTTTTAGTTTAACTCACTTTTTATTGTTTTTTTCTGGCGTTCCTCTCGTTGCAGTGGCGAAAACCTCATTCGTCAAACACTGGTCAATTGAAAACTGAGACATGCCAACTCAAAAGGGTGCCATTACTTACTCATGAGTTGGTAAACATTTAGACTGCAAATTAGAGAAACTGTAACAGCAAGCGTCCTGTTGGACGTGTTCTGTTGATGCTCTCACTTCTGTGTACCAGAATTTTCCTTGCCGTTAAAACTTGTTCCAACAAGAAAACGTCTTTTTAGAGCTGGTCCTTTAAACTTTAAGTAGCATGACAGTTCCAAGATGGCGGCAACAGTTGAGTTCAGCTTGTGCGGATCGATACAGTATAGGACAGTAGGTAAACGGCGAGTGCCGTTGACGACCCCTGAATTCCGAGCAGCCGTGTAGCCATCTTGAAATGTCACTTTCGTACTAACTGTAATATGACCTCAAATAAAGAAGTCAAGAAAACGCTGAATATTTGAGTTTACAATGAGAACTACTACAGTCTCCTTTTATTATGTCCCTAACATGCGATTTAAATTGTGCATTTTATAACTTTATTAATAATTCTATTCGTTTTCTCAAACACGTTGTGTGAGTGTTCATAATACTAAACGATACGTTTTCTTGTTAGAAAGTATGATAACACACTCCGGTGTTGTGTGTACATTCCTGAAGCGCATCCCTTGACCTCGGCGATGGATGAAGCTCCTGGCGGTGTCCCCTGCGCGCGCAGGGCGGTTGGCTCAGCAGTGTGCGCCGCCTCCCCGCCGGTGACAGCAGACGCACAGCATGGCCGGCTACCTGCGGCTCTGGAGCTCCTGCAGGGCGAGGGCCAGAGTGGGGCTCCGTGCCCTCGCCGCCTGCCCTGCTCCACCGCCCCTGGCCTCCCCGCGCAGGGCATGGGCGCTCCCCGGAGGCCGGGGACCCTTCCAGTCCCAGCGGAGGCACCTGCAGACCTCCTGGGCTCACCTCAGCTCTACGGCCGGAGGGGACGGAGGGGCCGAGAGCAGCGGAGGGGAGGAAGGGGGTGAGCCCTACACCGCGCCGGTCATGACCGCCCTCGCCCCGCTCATGATCCCCGAGGTCTTCCCCAATGTGCCGCTCATTGCCGTCACCAGGAACCCGGTGTTCCCCCGGTTCATCAAGATCATTGAGGTGAGGTGGGGTGCATAATGGAGGTGGGGGCGGGCATGCCAGGCTGGATCCCAAGGGGTTCAGAAGATATGCCAAGAGGTGAGGTGGGGGTGAGCATGTTAGCCTGGATCCCAAGGGGCTCTGGATGTGCTGAGGTGAGTGATTTGCAGGGAAGAACTCTTAACTTTTGAGTAGGGATGTGCTAAGGTCAGTGTATTAAATGCACTCAGCTGCACTTCTTTACTTTGCAAAGGAGAATGCCAACACTACTCAGAATTGTGCAATCGTTTTATTGAGTACCACTGCTCCTCGCAGCAAACAGGCACTCTAGCATTGTGAGCACTTGCACTTTTATCATTCCATCAATGGATTTCAGTCACTGGCAGTTGTGAAACTATATGCATGCTGATATATGGAGGGCTTATGGGGTTAGAAGCTTAGTGCATAGTTCTCAACTTCTTAACTTCCAGGGAGGACCGAGATTAACATTTAAGATCCTATCGACATTAATTGATGGCATGTGAAGATGTTGCAAAGAAATTCCCTTAGCTCAAGCAATCGTGTCACGAACCAGGACTTAAACAGATAACACAATCATTTTGACTGCATCATCTTTTGATGTTTAAAGCTTTTAGTTTATCAATCATAGTATATGGAGTATGACACAGAGAAGGACGATGCTTTGTTATGCCCAATTAATATTGCAATTAGCCAATTCTGTTTTGAAAAAATACAAAACAGAATTGGCTTCTTGCAGTATTAATTGGACATAACAAAGCCACAAGTAGGTGAAATCACATTCCATTTATACCAAGATCTCTGTTCCTGATACGACTCTGCCCCTTTTGAGCCATAAGTGAAACAAATAACCATCTACTTCGTGTGTAGTGTTGTAGATGTGCAGACATTATCTTAATGCAGACTTGCTATCGTGGGGTGTGAGAAAACTGTATTTTATTCCTCCCTGTTAAGCTGATTGCAGCCTCATTCCGCAGAGACGCGTCTACTATTATTGTTAATCAAGTGCACTGAGTAATAACACCTTCATGAATATTTTATGATCCAAACCCCGCTATCCATGAGGCATAGTGTTGATACTGTAAATATGTTGTTATCCTCAGAGCCAGCGAGGCGACTTGTTTGGCATTCTCCATCTCAGGTGATATGTTGAATACAATTATATTCCTGCACTTAGTCATTGGACATGTTTTGGGTTCTTGAACCCAAGAAAGAACCAGATGGAGTTGCTGATGTGTATATATAAAGGGAAGGCTGGGCTGAGCCTTAGAAGGCCTCACTGTATGTCATTCTAAGATGGCGATCTTGGTATGTAGGCATGATGGACCGCATCTGTACACGTTTACGTCTAATCAGTCCTCAGTTGCATCGTTCAAGAGTGGGCTATGGTGTTTAGAAGCTGAAATGTTAGCCTACACCGGAAACTAAAGTATTGACTGATTGTACAAGGTCATTAAAGAAGTGGCATACAGACAAGGGTAGAGGATGCATTCAGGAAGTGTCAAAGCTTTCGTCTCTGTTCCTCATTTCCCCCAATCTCTGTTCCCCAGTTTCCCCAGCACTAAAAGCAATTAAACTGTAGTGTCTAACACTCAGGAGGCAAGCAAGTTGTTCCTCAGAAACAAAATGCAGGATTCCTGCAAGCGAGGAAAGTGGCCACATGTGACATTGTAACAAAAGTAAGTCAGGTCATGATGTAAGGACAGTGAAACGAGCAGATGCCCAGTAGAGGTGAATCTGGAAAAAAGGAACTCTAACTCTTAATAAACAGTATTGATTCTCTGTTTATGTATGTGGGAACCAACGCCACAAGAAGTATCTTGCACAATTAAACTATAGAAACAATTAATATGAAATAATATACATTCAAACAATAAGATAGATAGATATAGATAGTCAGTAACCTTATTTAAACAATACTTTTAACACAGATTAATGTGGTGTAGCGCAAGCTAATCTAAAATGTATACCTTGGCCTGTAGGCCACTATTGAAAGAATGCGAGATTGCTTCATGCAGTTTGTTTTACAAAAAGAAAACAGCTTTTTTTCAGTGCATTATTTACATTGGAGCTGCAGGGATGACATGACAGATCTGTGTGCAGCATCTTGCACAATCTCTGCCCACGTAATTCTGGGCTGTGATGGAGAGACTGACCGGTTTTAACTGGGTGTTTCTGACTCTTTTCAAGGGCACTGCTCTGGTGTCACCCTGCTTAGTCAATTCAAAGTAGGACATTTTATAGCTAGCAGACGTCTTACATTAGTGGTGAGGAAATCAAGGTCATTGTGTGGGCCGGAATGACATATGAGAAAAATATATTATGGGAAACATATTTTGTGACACTGCATGAACAAAAACTGAGCTTGTTTATTAATAGAATGGACAAGCAGTTTGAAAACGTTAAAAAACACAAGCTGGCATCGTTAAGTGTCAAAATCTTCTTTTTTCAGGGCCTTTTTTATTCATTTATTTGTTAATATGTTTTTAGATTAGATAGTTCTGTGTATAGTTTTATACTGGTGCTATTGTCACTAGAGTCCTTAGTGTACACGTGACCTCTATACCAATGATGAGGTGGTAGTCCGTTTGCATGTAATATATGGATTTAGTTAATTTAGTGCAAAATAATCCTGACTTTGTCAAGCTTGTAAGGTGGGAGTTCCTGTGATTTCACCACTGACAAATGGTCAGTGGACTACTGAATATGTCAGCCAGTCTACTGTAAGCATCAGTTGCCTTTTGTATCTGACTATACTTGGTGCTAGTCCACGGTTTGTGTGTTGGTGTTGTGTATTTATAACTAGGATAGCACACTTTCACCTAAAGCCTTCTCAGCCTTTGATGAGTTGGGTGCTTAACTGCGTAGAATAATAGACTTACTTCAATAAAAGAAATTTCTAAAGATCTGATAAAGGCCATATAGTTGTTGGCCATATAGTTGTTGAGATGGGTGCTAAATTCTTTCACGAAGCAAGAACTTGCTTTTTTTTTTTTGGAACCCTACTAATTTTCAAACCTCTTTAGCTCCAAACCAATCTTTTTCTGGTTCTGGAGCTTCCACCTGGAACCCTCTTTCTCCAGATTTAAGATCACTATCAAACATTCTCTCCGTAAAAGTGTAAAGACTCCCCTTTTCAAGACCATCCTTGGTTACTTGGACTTAAATACAAACCAGTGCCATTAGGTACTGGTTGTTTCCAAGGACTACTGTCTGTTAATATGACACTCACAACTATTCTCCTTTCTCACCAAATTCACTGTTGAATCAAAAGTTGTCTACTCTTTTTGTTCCTCCTCACAATACCCATCCTTGCCTCATTCCCAGCATTTGTATAGTCGTTTCACCCGTGAACAGGTCAGTGTTTCATTTATACTTCATTGAAGTGATGTTAATTTAGATTTTGAGCCACACAATAAGTTGATTTCTTGTCCAGAAAATGGGTGTCTGATGCTTCGCCTCCCATGTGTAGCTTTTAAAGAAAGAGAGAGATCATGTGATATTGCTTTTAAAGAAAACACCAAAACTACATCTTTCATTCACTTTCAAATGGGATAAATGTGGATGTTGCTCTGAAAGATCTGACGAATCACAATGCCACTCTCTTGTTTTGGTCAAGCAAATTCTAAATTTTTTGTGGATTATGTCCACAACCTGAATGGTTGCCTCTTTACACAGCTCTTGGAGTTTTGACACTTTGAATGGGCAGCATGGCACATTCAGGATTAAAAAGAGCAGGGTATTACTGGCGATTGCATCATGTTTGCTAGCAGTGAATCACTGCTCAAGGATGCGATCTGCTGGCCAATGCCCTTGCTTTCCCCAAGCTTGTGTACGAAGAGTTTTGTCTCCTTCAGTGCTGGACCCAATGAAGAATCACAGATGTGGTTTTAAATGTAATTTCAAACAAACTCCAAATGCTTTCCTCTCAGTTTACAGTTCAGTGCATTCATTAATTTAAAGAGATAGCCAGCTACCTTGATGAATGTGTGAATTGATGCTATTGTAGTGCATTTTACAGTTGAAAGTTAGGGGTCGAATGCACTCATTTTGTATATTGAATTATATTGTTTACCTTAAATAGTAGGGCTTTTATGTTCTTTGTTTGATCCCGGGACAGAAATATCTAATTATATGATGAGATTGGGGACATGTGTTCTAGTGACTGCTATGTTGCTAATACTACTATCTGGAGAGCTCAGTTCTATTCTGCACTATGGCACTTGATAAACAAAATCATGTGACTTTGGGCACATCAGTTTATCTTATAATAAGCACACTATACTTATGTTAAAAAAAATCTACTATGCACTGTTCTGTTCAATGTAGTCCAGCTTGCATGTTACCAGTTCACCGTTCACATCCAGCTTCTGTTATCTGGTCGCGGCTGAACTGGACACCTCACCGTGCTCTGAAGTTCAACACCTCATGTTCGACATTTTGCTCCTGCAGAATCAAATTCAGATTTTATTGCCATTTACAATTATAATGTAAGATATTAAAAATTCATCAAATGGCCCTAAAATAGACGCTTAAATGACATGCCATCATTGCCATAAAACACAGTGCAAATGATCAACTCAGCTAATTTCCTCCAGATTTGCCAGCTGCAATAACTGTTCAATTTAAAACATGCAACTACTCCTTGAAGCTGTGTTGCGCTAATTTAAGTACCTAAAACAGAAAGACTCTCTCAGATGTGTTATGGTCCAGAGTTGCATTATTATTTACTCGTTATTTTGTTTTTTCTATTTTTGCCTCATTAAAAAAGAGGTTAGTATTTTAAATAATTTGAATATTTTTTTAGGTAAAAAATAAGAAGCTGGTTGAGCTGCTGCGACGGAAGGTCCGTCTTGCGCAGCCGTATGCTGGTGTTTTCCTGAAGAAGGATGACAAGTAAGTGGTTTTGAAGCGGCACATCCTTTGAATGCTTTCAAATTAGTTCCCATTCTTATAGGCTTGAGTAGATTCTAAGAGCTATGATAATCCACATCAACGCTTACCACAGATTATATGTCTGATTTTCGGTTACACACTACTACTCTTTCCAGGCTTCCAGAGATGTGAAAACATGTAGTATTTTTTTCATCTAGTTCCAGAAAATTTATGTTAAATTACAACAAATGTGGTTTACTGCTATCTCAAGTGGAAATTTCTGTCAAACGACTTGAAAAAAACCTATTCAAGTTTCCAGCAGGCTACTGGCTCGAGCATGTAATCTCTCAAGCAAGACGTTTTCTGCATGAACCAATCTCCCTCTGTAGATAATTACACAAAGCACATTAGATTTATGGGCATTCTGCAAAATCCACGTTTCACAAACTTTTCAAAATTCACCCGTATGATTTTTTTGCTAAGGCCTTCTCCACCTCCCTGTTTTTTGTTCTACCGTTTCCCCATCAATAACTTGATTACCGCGATAGCCCGGCCCGTCAACTTTCACCGCCTCATCTTAGTGCAAGGAGTAGGATTGCAGCCTCACTAACTAACTGTTCTTGATGGTTTTGGTACCGGCGAATCTCATCTTGCATATTTGCAAGTATATTGTTCATCTTTAATGAGCCAACCCCTCTTGCTAATTTTGACCTGAGGAGGACGTGTGAGGACATTTTATTATTAAAAAATAACTTGTAGGAGGTCCTTACCTTAAGTTTTGGCTCCTTTTGCTGTTTTTTACAGATACACACTGTACAGAGCTTTGAGGGCTAATCCATAAACATGTTTCCACCATTGGAGCTGGACCAAAAAGATTGTTTAGGCATTGGATGTAGCCATAGTCTCGGTGACCCAAACATTTCAGGTTTTTTTAAATTTCTTTTACAGCAATGAATCAGATGTGGTGGAAAACCTGAATGACATCTACCGAACGGGGACATTTGTTCAGATTCACGAGATGCAGGATCTCGGAGACAAGCTTCGCATGATTGTCATGGGACATCGGAGGTAACTTGTGTGTTTGTGCTGAAGTTAGAGGGAGTACCTGAAGAGGAGGAGCTCTAATGGAGCCATACCACAAAAAATATAGATTTGTTTTCTGTAGGTGCACTCATGACCATCTTTTGGAGCACTATAAATGGTGTAAAATGTCAAGTTGCAAGTTACTAGCCTGGCATAAAAGTCAACATTTGTCATGCATGAAAGCTAGGTAGCACCCTTACTCAAACTTGAAGAATTACATTTCTGAGCAGCATCTTGACTTCCACCTGTGATTAAAATGTACACGTTTTATTTAATCCTACCCCCAGCAAAGAGAGAAGGTACACAAGTGTACCAGAGCCTTAATTTGAAGCGTTCTTGAAGGCCCTCCGTGTGAATATCCTCATTCATCCATAGCCAGCTCGCAAGCACTCATTCGGTACAGCTTCTAAGGGCGCAGTGTGAGAGTCATGTTGATCATGACAGTTTTCACGAAAGTCCTCATTTGCTAGTTTACCGTAAATGGATGTGTTTGTGCACACTTCAAGACCCACAGGCAGGTATATTTAAATAGATTTTGAGATGAGATGAAAGTTCCTTTCCTCTAGACCTACTCAGCTGATTCATTAGCCCTAATTAATTAAACATGTTTTTTTTCTTCTTGGACAGGATTAGTGTCAATAAGGAGCTAGAGGTTGAACCAGAAGAGGCTGAAGATGAGAACAAAAACAAGGTGCGAAGGAAGAACAAGCGATCCAGAAAAGAGCCAGAAAACAACCAAGGAGCCACGGAGCAAGAGGTGGAATTAGTAGTTGAACCTGCGTCTGACTCCCCTCGGGAAATTCTTATGGTCGAAGTTGAAAATGTGATACATGAGGATTTTCAGGTCAATGAAGAAGTTAAGGTCAGTTGCAAGAACCAAAATTATCTTTTGAGTTCTTTTCTATGTTTATTTAGAAGTTACACAGTTGAAAAAGTAATACTAGGTACACAAATGTCGTTATTTCTTACTATAACAATGTGCTGGGAATACGAGGCATATAAGCTACGATCCAAAAATAGGCAGCCTGTGATTTTCTTTGTTCAGAGGTTTAATCAGCACAGGGAGGACAGGCTTATATATTGGGCCAATGTCTGGCAGGAACAAACAACAACCAGACAAGCTTTTATTTGAATTCGAGGAATCATTCAGAAGATATGTCTTAGAACTGTTCATCTAAGCTGGACATATTTCAATCTGCAGTGCACCAAAAACATAATTGTGTCTATAGTTGAGAATCCATAAATTCTTAATGAAGATGAAGCTAAGATGAAGGCACCTAAACAGGAAAAAGTGTTGTGTCTGATTAAAGGAAAGCAATAAAATAATGATTGCTAACCAAGCCTAATGAAAATTCCTTACCTTGCTGCTATTGATGCTTCACAGGCACTTACGGCTGAGATTGTCAAGACAATCCGAGACATTATTGCCTTAAACCCACTGTACAGGTAAGTGATGTAAACAATTACAGATGTATTTATCAATTTCAGTTTATTGGTCGTTATAAGCTTTGTAATTGAGGCTGGTGTCACCCCCCCTGAAGCAGGAATTGATCTGTAGAAGATAGACGGCTGTAATGTTGTCCGCCCTTTCATATCTTTGAAAGCAAATGTGTGATTGTAAGGCTGGAGAAACCTTAGCAGAGGGTTGTCTGGTAAGTGTGGGAGCAAGAAGACCAACATTAGCAGGATTAGTCATATAGTCATCTTCTTAAATAAAACTAAGCTATAGAATACGGCTGTCATTGTGCCACAGAATAGTCCTTGTGGTGGAAAATAAGTCTAGCTTAGCATATTTGGAGTTGGGTTTAAGAAGAGACTGTCAAACCTGGTCCACACAAGTGAGAACAGCCAGCCCTTATCTGCACCTTATTCCTGGGCTTAAGTTTGATGTTCCACTGTGGTCATGCTGCTCATTTTGTTACCTTTCAGGGAGTCTGTGCTACAAATGATGCAAGCAGGCCAGAGGGTGGTGGATAACCCCATCTATCTGAGTGATATGGGAGCAGCGTTAACTGGTGCAGAGTCCCAAGAGTTACAGGAGGTGCTGGAAGAGACAAATGTAAGTAGACCAAGCTTGATTTAAATCCGTAGTGTATTTTATGGTAGCAGTGCTATTACTGAGGAGCTCCCAGCATGTCTCAGCTTGTATTAGTATCTGGTTAGTGTAATTTTATATTGGAAGATGGTGGTAGTGTGTCTTGTTGGTATTTCACAAAGCGTATGAGCTGTTATATTTGGACTGTGTATGTTATACTGGTGTTTATGCAGTTATCACCCATGTACATACAATACAAAGGAAGGTAGCATACAGATAGTAGTATACCGGTAAAGTTTAGAAATTCATTTACAAACAAAGACTCACAGAAACCTAAATATTAGTTCACAAGTGTTAGTGATCTGTTGATGTCGATCAAATGTGCAGACCAGAAACCATACTATGAAAATTAATTGATCTCCAATATTTACTTGTCCATGTAGAAGCCAAACAACCACCACTTTTTTCGTCCAGATGGATAGAATCTTCTCAAGACGGAGACATGTTTAGTATTTTGACACACTTATTTTGGAGCAGTAGGCCTTTAATAATCAATTACATTTAGAACTGAACAATATATATCCAATGATTCGATAGGTCTGTTTTATAGGCAGTAGTGAAGGCGTGCCCATAATAGAGGAATGTCTAGATCCTATTTGTATAGTTGAAAACAATGTGTATATGAGACTCATAAAGCAGTCTAGTTGATATCTGGGATATTTAGTATTTGAGCATTGTAAAAGCGAATATCTCAAAGTAAGTTACAAAAGTCAGGAAGTTACTTTATCTTTTATCATGTATGTAGGTCTGCGATCACATGTCTGTTGTTTGGCTCTGATATGAAAAAGAAATATGAGACAAATGTATTTACCTAAGGTTTTTACATAGTAATATTGGTGTGTTAACCAACATTGTATAGCTTTTGATAGTACATTTTTAGAAATGTTATTCATATTTTTCCTATGAGATCATGACTCAAGGCTGTAAATCTGAGGAACAGAATGTTGAGGACACCCAAAGTGCAACTCTTTAAAATAAAAAATGTTGGAATTTGTAAAGCGCACAGCTACCTCCACCGGAGGTGTCCCGGCGCTGTCTGTATACCGCTTAGGAACCCTTCCTGGCTTTCCTGGGAAATGTCCACTCCTGGGCACCACCCAGGTGCAGCCAGGCATCCCAGCGCTTTTGGGGCCGTTGTGGAGACTAAGCAAGCTATTGCCCAGAGTTGCAGCGTGGGACCCATGATCAGACCAGGCACTGAGGCGAGAATATCCAGTCAGGGGAATTAATGAGCCGGAGACCCACCGAGGCGGGAATCGAACCCTGGTCCCTGGCCAGAGCTCTGCATCAAGGTCTGCCTGCTCTAACCATTGAGCCACACATTATTGTTGTTGGTTTTGCTTGATGCTCACATATGCGTGCCCGATGACAGATGACTGAATCCGCTGTAGGTAACGCCTGTACAGGGATTTCTGAAGCTAGAGGAAGGTGGGAGCGCTTAGGAGAGGCTGCAAGGTTGATTGTGACTTGATTGACACTGCAAATTTTGCATTGCATGATGTTGACCATGTGATTTTTCACGATTGTCTGTAATGTTTTCTTGGTAGGAATTTTGAAAGGAACTTTTGTGAAAGTGCCATAGTTAAGGCATCACTACAATACTCTTGACAGTTATTAGTCAATATCAAGTGATTATCAGGTTTCTTGCTTGTGGAGTTGACATTATTTTCAACATATAATATGTCTTTTACTGTTTACGAGCCTGTCTTTAGTAGGTTTTTGGGGGGGGTGTAGGAAGCAGAGTTATATTTGGAGGACATTACCTTGCAATGCTTGCTGTAAGAGAAAGTATGCCACAGTAAGTCACCATTTGGTTGTCAATGGAAAAATATTTGATTATATAACATTTTCAAGTGTGTATTTTCATTAGAAGTGAGGAGGATTACATGGTGAATAGGACAGGTTAAGATTATCGAAATCTATAATCCAGGGAAATATATATTTTGCCAGAATTTAGGGTTGTCGCTAAAACTTAAATTTGAGGTAGAACTGGTCTAATGTCGTCTTTAGTCCACAAGAATTTGTTGACTGCTAAGTAACCCCCTTTAACCAGCAGGAATAGTTCTCTGGCCTGTAAGAGCCATATTGTTTATGAGGGAGTCTAATTGTATTTCTAGTGTGAATAGTGTACCTGGGCATGCATCCCTATTAGTAAATGGCAATGAAAAATGTAAAGTGAGACAGAATGGAAAGCATAACATTTTTGGAATGAGGGGGTCGAGAGGTATTAAGGGTGATGTGGGTAGTGCTACGTCCTGTGCAATGTCGATATTTCATGCGTTCATGTGCAAAAGACCTTTCCCAAAAGTTTATAAACTACACTGTGGAGATTAGTCTGCTTAATGTTGACAGTCGTGTAGATGCTGTAATGCTCTGTGTTTTTGGTGAGTTTGACTCCAACATAATCTCACGGTCCGGCATATTGGTGAGTGTGTGCATTACACGCACACATGTTTCTGAGGTACACCGCATGAACGCCTGTAGTGAATGAATACCCACCAAGTTTGGTAATAAATCTTCTTTATTCCTCAAGATATGCAGTACAGATAAAAAGGTGCTGCCAGCTTGTAAACGAACTCCAGACTGACCAGCACTCCACACACAAACATAGTGACATACACACATTCTATGCATGACCTACAACAGTTCTATCATTGCTAAAGAAGCACTTCTAAAAATAACATTATAAGCATTACTACACATCCTCCTCCTAAAATAATAAAAAAACAAAATCAACTTAAAGAATTATTTACAGACAAAATCATTTAAAAATCTTGGAGTAACAACACTTCTACCACTTCTGGTAAGAACAAGAGGTTGCAAACTCTCAGCGACAGGAGGATTGTGATTACATTGAATTAGAGAAGAAGATGGCACAGAACAAGGCTCTTTACCAACGTTCTGAGGTTCTTCGACCAAAGACTCAGATCCAGGAAATGGAGTTGAAGACTGACTAACAATATTGTCACCGTCAGAGGGAGTTGAAGACTGACTAACAATATTGTCTCCGTCAGAAGAATCTGTGCTGGAATCCAAGGACACAACTGGAGTCAACCACCAAAAGTCACCACACACATCCCCCTTCTTGTTTTTACAAGGATCAGACCCTCTGGCAAAAGCAATCTTACTCATGTGATGAATGGAACCATCATCTAACAAGACGGTATTACGCATTACTTTAGTGATTGTCTTGGGATCAGAAAATCTAGGTTGTAACTTCCCAATTTTCTTGGAAGATTTAACTCTAACCAATTGGCCAACTTCAACGTGAGTATCTTTAGTACCATGTTTTCTATCATAATACAATTTGCTTTTATCCTGAGATTTGCAAATATTCTCTGTGACCTTGTCAGAATTCCAAGCATACTCTTTGCTTCTCCCCATCCACACAGGATTTAATTTGGAATACGGAAATCTGCCTCTCATTAAACCAAATGGACTTTCACCACACGTTTCATGAATAGTGATTCTATAAGACCATAACATTTTGTCAAGTTCGCCATACCAATTTTTTCTGTTCTTGTTGGCTAATTGCAAGGTTCCTTTAATAACCCTGTTGACCCTTTCTACAACAGAATTGCCTTGGGGATGATAAACAGCAGAAAATCTTTGCTTGATACCAGATGATTCCATAAATACCCTCATGGTATCAGATTTGAACTGAACGCCGTTGTCAGTTAGAATAGAAGCAGGAAGACCTTCTCTGATAAAACACTCATCCAAAAATGATATAACAGTTTCAGTGTTGACTCTGTTAACTACTTTCAATTCGATCCATCTGGAGAATAGATCTACTAAGACTAAGATGAACTTGATAGAATCATCTTGCCACACAATAGGTCCCATAATATCTAATGCTAATTCCTCCCAGGGTAATTTGGGACACCTAAGTGAGGACATTGGGGGATTAAGCGTTTTTTGACTTTTGTCAGAACACTCACATTGCACACAGTCTCGAACAGACCTTTCGATCTCCAAGTCAATGCCTGGCCACCAGTACAAGGCTTTTATAATTCTTTTTGTTCTGGATATTCCAGGATGTCCCTCATGGCCCAAAGAGATAATTTTTTGGCGTACTCCTAACGGTGGTATGAGTTTGTCACCACGACATAAGAAATCACCGTCAAGACTGAGTTCATCTTTGACCTCCCAGAATGGCTTCAATTGACTGTCAGTTTTAGTTAAGACAACCCAACCTTGGTTGACTTTTATTTTAACTGTTTCAAGAACATTATCCTTGCCAGAAGCTGACTTCCACTCATCCTTTGATAAGCCATGAGGATCAGAAAAAATTCCAGCAACACAACAATCATTCCAAGAGTTCAAATCAATTTCCTTCATTGGTAAGGGTAATCTACTTAAGAAGTCAGCGACCACATTCTTTGCACCAGGTACATACTGAATAGTGTAAATGAAATCTTGGAGTCTCATGGATAAACGAGCAATCCTGGCTGAAGCTCTGGACAAACCTTCCGTAGTGAGGAGCTTGGTCAGAGGTTTATGGTCTGAACGTAAAATAAACTGTTTACCCCAAATAAATTTACGAAAATGCTCCATTGCCCATACCACAGCAAGCGTCTCACGCTCGATCACAGAGTACTTTTCCTCACAAGGTGACAATGATCGTGAAGCGAAGGCTATGACAACTTCATCACCTTGTTGAGAAATCTGTGAGAGAACACTCCCCAAACCAACTCCACTAGCGTCAGTGGTCAAATAAGTTTTGGCGCACGGGTCAAAACCTTGTAGCATAGGCGCATTCACTATGGCATATTTGATTTCTTTAAATGCAGCACTACATTTCTCATCCCAAACAAAAGGTGATTTGTTCTTCATGAGAACACGCATGTGAAATGTTTTCTGTGAAAACTGATTAACAAATTTAGAGTAAAATTCAGCTAAACCAAGAAATGATCTGAGTTCATCCTTGGACTTAGGTTCAGGTGAATTCACTATTGCTTCAACTAATTTTGTTTTAGGTCTTATCCCTTCATCACAAATTTCATGACCTAAATACGTAACAGAGCTCTTTGAAAACTTGCACTTGCTGAGCTCCCCAACCAAACCATTATCAGCTAAAACCTTAAGAACTTTTCTCAGGAGATTGTCATGGTGATCTTTATCCTTTCCCATAATTAAAATATCATCCTGGAAAAAGATTACCCCTTTGATGTTTCCAAAAAGGTTGGTCATTAGCCTCTGAAATACTGCCGCAGCAGAGGCTAAGCCAAACGGCATTCTTTTAAATCGAAAACATCCAAATGGAGTAGCAAATGATGTAAGATGTCTACTTTCTGGATCAAGAACAACCTGATGATAAGCTGCTGATAGGTCCAAAGTGGAAAAAACTTTTGCATCTTTGGTTAAGGACAACATTTCATCAATGCGTGGAAGTGGATATTGATCAACCAAAATTTGACTGTTCAAATATCTCAAATCCACACATAAACGGGCCTTGCCATTGGCCTTGCGTGCGACGACCAATGGCGAAACCCATTCAGCTGCTTCAACAGTCTCAATAATATTAGCATTTAACAATTTATCAAGTTCGGATTTAACCTCATCCCTAATGATGAGAGGAATATTCCTGGCTTTGTGAATTTTAGAAATAGCATTGTCTTTAAGTCTGATTTGATGTGTAAAACCTTTCAACTTGCCAATAGTGCCAGTAAATATAGAAGGAAACTCATCAATCACCCATTTCTTGGTGTCTTCACTTATGCAGGAAACCAACACTTGTTCCTTGCTATTGGGATCCAAAATTATGTGTAGACTTTTTTGATCCCTCCAACCCAACACTGAAGGACCATCCTTCGACACATACAACTTGCAAGTGGCATGCATACCTTTAAACTTGAAAATTAGTAGTCTGAACCCTAAAATCTCTATTGTGTTGTCGGTATAACTAACAGGTGAGATATCAGAAGGTTCCAACCAACTTCCAATTTGGTTAACAAATTTCTGATCCCAAACATTCTTGTTCACAATAGTATAGGGTGACCCAGAATCTGCAGCAAGTTGCGTCATGACTCCACCTAATGAGACTTGGCATAAGGGTTTACTAGAATCAATATCAGAAATGTTCAATACTACCTTTTTTTTAACTGCATTTTGTACAAGTAGAACTTCTTCATCAGAAGATGAGGTACAATCCTGTGCTACCTCTTGAATGCAAGCAATCTTACCTTTTGAATTTTTA
This sequence comes from Lissotriton helveticus, assembly GCF_964261635.1. NCBI lineage: Eukaryota > Metazoa > Chordata > Amphibia > Caudata > Salamandridae > Lissotriton > Lissotriton helveticus. The sequence goes on along the minus strand of NC_136073.1, from coordinate 832,166,205 downwards.
AAGACTTTTCTTTTACAGACCTTAGCAAAATGCCCCATAACCCCACAGTTCAAACATTTAGTGTTCTTAGCAGGACACTTAGGATAATGAGCAAGGTGAGAATGACTACCACATCTATAACACACAGGTTCAGAGGTTTTCTTATAGTCAAAATTTTCTTTTTTAGCATTAGTAGACCTGAAATCTTTGTTACTTCTAATAAAAGATTTCCCTTCAGAAATTTTGTTTACGATTTCAGTTTCCTTTTTCTCACTGGAAAGAGAAGCCTTTGCGCAACGTTCTGAGAGTTCAGCTTTTTTAACCATGGCGATAATTTCTTTCAAAGTTCCATCACCTTCAACCCATAGTTTATTCTGAATGGTTTTAGTTTTAGTGTACATGACAACTTGATCTCGAATAAGATCATCATGAAGTTGAGCAAATTTGCACTTAACAGCTAATTTTCTAAGTGCGGAAACGTAATCCTCAACTGATTCGGATTTATTTTGCTTGCGTTGAAAGAAGGAATGTCTGGTGACAGCAATGCAAACACAAGGAGAGAAATAATCATCGATATCCAAAAGTGCTGAATTGAAAACATCAATGTCACCAGCAGATCTATCAGTCTTGTCCAACTGATTGTAGATTCTTAATCCTTCAGGGCCAAGACCTAATAATAAAATCCTTTTTTTTCTTTCAGGAGTGAAAGGTCCACTAACATCTTCAAGATTTGCAACATAGTTCAAGAAATATTCTTTCCAATCTAACCAAGCAACAGGAGGATCACCAGGAACAACTAAAAATTCTCTTGGAGCATTTAGGTTCAGGCCATGTACAGGCTTTTCACCAGAAGAAATGGCACTGTTAGTGTCAGGCATAATGACACAAACCCAGAAAAAAAAATAATATATGTAAATATCAATGTATATCTGTTTTATCTTATTGAGGAAAGATACAAAAATTATTGCAGGCAGCACCTTACTTGAATTTGATATTGTCAAAATAAATAATACTGATAAACGTTTATAAATACCAGAAAACAGCAATTGCCAGCGTCCAGAATCAAATCGGTGTGAAACGCGATGAAAATGAAGAAAAATCGGCATAAAACCAATCTAAAATGGCCGCCGACGTGACCTTACGTGGGGTCGTACCCACAATTCAATGCGCGAGTACCCACAATTCCATGCGCATGTAGTAGTGATGAGCAGTGCACTGACGCGCGATGACAAAGGAAGGTTCTGCAAGATGCCGCGACGTTCAAACTCACTGGAGCGGGAGCTAACACGCTGTAGCGGTTTGTGAAACGGTGGCGTTTGAAAGATGCAGAGTGGGTAGGAAGCTAAAATAAAGTGGTTTTCTTCATTTTTTTTTTGAAAAGATAAATGAAAGTCTCACCGCACTAAGGCACAGCTGTTTTGAAGAGAAACGAATAGTTTTCTTTGAAACGAAGAGTTTTCTTGAATCCAGGATAACAAATGTAGAGTTGTATGAAGCAGGATATCAATTTCATTAGAAAATTGCCAGTTTCCCTCGTCGCCAAATTTGTAGTGAATGAATACCCACCAAGTTTGGTAATAAATCTTCTTTATTCCTCAAGATATGCAGTACAGATAAAAAGGTGCTGCCAGCTTGTAAACGAACTCCAGACTGACCAGCACTCCACACACAAACATAGTGACATACACACATTCTATGCATGACCTACAACAGTTCTATCATTGCTAAAGAAGCACTTCTAAAAATAACATTATAAGCATTACTACAACGCCTCGAAATAATTTGCAATTGGGGATCCATTGTATGTTTAGGAGGCCTGGATCCTGGCCTCATATTTAGGAGAACTACACATTGTGCAAATTACATTTATTATTGTAAAATGCCTAATAAAATTATATCCTAAACCTCTTTTAATGGATTCTGTTACAAGAGATCTAATGGATCCAGGCTGTTAAGTATTCAAAGTGTTGGGACAAAAGAGGAATCTTGAACACTGAGTAAACTTCTGAAGAGCGAACTCTTGCATTACCAGAAAGGAAAGCACAATTGATTTGGGAGCGATGTTTGTGAAAGAGCTGGCCAGAAGAACACTATAGATGGAAATATGAAAATAAATGCCACGAAGCCGCGAGTAACACCTGGTTTTTCGTAGCCTGGAGATTGAATTATTGAACACTTGGCTTTTGACTTATTTACAGTGTTGTGCGTTATTTTGGTTATAGGTGTATGATTGGTAAAATTTCACTGTGGGACTGGATAAGGTCTGATGTTTCAGTTGGAATAAATGTATTGTCCTTCATTTGTGAGTGTCGCTTTCTCCCACGGATGTCTCAGTTATGTCTCCATAGTATCTGAGGTTTTCCCAGATTAGGCACTTGATTCCTCTTTGACAACTTAAGCCATCATTGAACCTTTTGTTTATTTTTGCCTATTGGCTGCTCGTCCTTTTCGCTGATGTTACACCATTTAACAGAAGTGGCAGTATTTGTGATTTGCGTTTGGGAAGAAGACTGTTGGGTACTTTTCAACTCTTGATACTTATGTTTCTAGTTGTTTAGTCCAACTTATAACAGTTATGAAAAAATGTTTAAAAAAATTCTTCCATTTGCTAGATTCCAAAACGTCTCTACAAAGCACTCTCCTTGCTGAAGAAGGAATACGAATTGAGTAAACTCCAGCAACGGCTTGGACGTGAGGTGAGGCGGTTGAGAAATTCTTTGCATCAATAACTGTCCCAGTCTTTGAGAGGAGGATTATGTAGGGCAGGGTTATTTTTTTTCTATTCTTTTTTTTTGCCGACTTTAAACAGGAAAAATCATATCAATTAGAGTCTCTTGTCGTTATAACTTCCTTTAGTTACCAGGCGAATTTCTCAATGGAAAACAGACTTTTTCTTGTGGGGTAGTTTTCAGATTGGAATGCAGTTTGCCCAAAAACGTCTAAAATGTGCAAAAACACAGAGATCTTTTAACAGGAGACCACATTCGGAAATCATGATAAATTCACTCTGCACTCAAATTTCTCCAACTCGTATGGTTCAGGTTTCACCTGAATGTTTTGCCAACTGCCATTTAAGAGAGCTGTGGGTAAAGTATCCGCAGACATTTTCTATTTTATCATTGGCATTTTTTTTTTAAATGTGAAATTAATTATGTATAATATTTATTTTTGTAAACTTCGAATAATGTATTATAACACATTTTTAACAAATAAGAACAGTGTTACTCTAATAACTGTTATTTGTGTGGAGCCTAAGCATTATTTGTAATTGATTTTAAAAACACTACGGGCTATTGGCGTTTTAAAGTGCGCTAAAGCTTGCACATACACCTCCATCTACCGCAAGCAGTTCTTTATACACCTTGGCGTATGTGTTTTGGATATTGTAAGGCACCAAGGAGTTCCCCAAGCATCGACAGCCTTCATAAGGTCATGAAGACATACCATGTGATGTGCAATACTCTTGTTGAGGTCACCAGTAGGTAAGATCTTTATAGGTAACAAATAGCGATGGCATATTAGCATCCCTATCCACCTAGTCAGTGGACAGCATACCACCAGGTGGAAGTGGATTGTATTAGCCTCTCTGTGTAAAAAGCATAGGTCTTGCATCTACTCATGTTGCAACAGGTAAGTTGCTTAAATCAGGGGCTTAACATTAAAGTCAATTCCTGAGACATGCCTCCTGTGTTCAGATGTGGTTGGAGGATTTCACAGGTGGAGGGTGACATGGGTCAAGCCCTGCCACAGTTTACGTTGTTGTGGTCGTACTCTTGGTGTACCGGGTATTTGCCTCTCCATAAAATAGTTTGTGTGCAAACAAGAGACTGATAAATATGGCTAAGAGTGTGAGACAAAAAATCCCTCAAAGTTGTAGTGCCCTCCGGAGGTATTGTGTGAGGGATGGAATAGTGCCGACAAGCAGTAGTGGGAAAACAAACACAAATTGGATCAAGATTAAACGTAGTAAACATGTGGGCTAGATATCATCATGGGTAGTGTCTCTGTAGCTGTTCTTGGGGTATATAGTCTGTGGTATATTTCCTTGCAATAAAATTGTGTATGGGTTTGAAAGGTGAAAAAAAGTATTTAATTGGGAGACCTGCAGCAGATGGGAGTTGCATTTAAGAAGGGAAAATTTAATTGGTGAACTCTTTTAGGTGGAGGAGAAAATTAAGCAGACCCATCGCAAGTACCTTCTTCAAGAGCAATTGAAGATCATAAAGAAAGAGCTTGGTTTGGAGAAGGAGGACAAGGACGCCATCGAGGAGAAGTTCAGGGAGCGTTTAAACTGCTTGGTGGTTCCGAAGCACGTCATGGAGGTCATCGACGAGGAGCTCAACAAACTCGGGCTCTTGGACAATCACTCGTCGGAGTTCAGGTATTTGCATGAGAGCCTTGAAAAAGTGAGCGTGTATTACATTGTGACTGTTTTCTTCATCTCACATTTTCTAATTACCTATGCAGCATGCATTGCTACTACCACTTACCCACGTAGATAAGTGCACAATGTTGTCTCCTCACCAACAGAGGAAATTAAAAGAATATTCAAGAGATTGTACCTCTGGATGATAAGAAATTAGTGCATGTCCATAGTTACCCTTTTCCACATAAATATTTTGCTAAACAATTTGGAGGCAAACGTATGCAAATGGATTGAGTACCGATATATGCTTCTGAAACAACAGTTTCCTATAGTCAAGCTGTGAAAACTAATGATTTGATATATATTTACGTATTTAGTTATTTTTAATTGGTTTCTTTCCCACTTGTCACTTAATCCGTGCTCTAAATCTTCAATAACTGTTTGGGAAGTAAGTGCTGGCACTACTAAAGAGAATAAAACAAGCGTTTAAATCCTCTATATTGGAAAGGACAGAGATTAACTGCAGTAGCTAAGTTTTTCACTTTTCACATTGCTTGCTATCACAAATGTAATAATGCACATAATGTGACTAATTTAATGTTTCATATTGCTGTCCGCAAATACGTTTGTTTATTCTTTTTCACCACTGAGGAATCCAAAAATCGGGTAACATATGGACACTACCATTTAATGGTTTCCTATAGAAAGGAGGGGTTCTGTTGGTAACAGAACAGGAAGGATTGGATACTATATATGGCAGTAGTTGAAAACTCAGGCTTTGGTCTGCTGCCATGGAACTTATGGAGTGCAAACATCTGCTGGTTATCAGATATTCCACTTATTCTCAGTTGCGCAGCGATTTGTAGGCCCTTGCAAGGTATCCTGGCATTGGTGGTTAAGGCGCTAATTGTGCATTAGGGACTCTAGAAATTTGCAATTAGGTTGTCTCTTCCCCGATCAATTCAAGATCCTCCTAAAGAAAGGTATTATTTAAATATTGTGAATCGTTGGAAAGAGCTGTTCTCAGGAAGGTAAAACCACAGTTGAGCTAACAGCAGAGTACAAAGTTCCCCAGGGGGCGTTAAACCGTGTGGAGCAAGGAGTTGGTATTATGAATACCGTGGCTGTGAAGAAAGGGTTCCCTAGTCGGAACTTAGAGAGCCTCACACACCCAAAGTAATAAGCGTGAAACACACCCTTACTAGAGGGTGTCCGGTGTCATCATCGGCTCACTGCCCCTCGTCAGACCGGCGCTGCAATATCTGACGGAGTCCCCAAAGGTACTCTTTTGACGGGGTTCTTTTAGTTCCTTGCCGATGGTGGATGTGGGTGAGGATGAAAAGAAGGTGTAGTCAGTGCAGTGGTGAGTGAAGGCGATAAAAAGGTAATCAGTCCACTTGCAACTTTAATAACGTGGCTGATTCCTTAGTTAAAAGGGGTGGGAGGGGAGTTTAGAGACCGTAAAAGGTGTACAGAACAATAACTCTACCCCCTAGTGTGGTCAACATGTTTCTCGCCGAAAGGCGATTCGTCAGGACCTAAAATAAAGTACTACACAAAGAAAAGTGAACTCAATGCTCAATCTATATAAAGAAAGCAAATACAACCTCGCTGGGTCGGAGGACAAGAGGGCCAAGGGGTCCTGCTCTATTTAGGCGACCTAGAGGTAGGGGAACAAAATATAAAAACAAAGAGAGCAGCTCAAGTCAAATGCAATATAGTGACTCAATGTTCAAATCGTGCAGCGTGACTCTTGTGACACAGGCTCCACACTGTGAGAAGTGAAGGGGGGTGGTGTGGAAAGGGAGCATACACCACCCAGATATCACAATTGGGGAATTTCCATTGTGTGTTTTTAAAAAACAACCTGTGGTATATAACCGAAGCTTTCAGGATAACAACCCGCCCCTCCGGAAACAACAGTAGGCGTGCAGCATAGGTCAAGTTCTTACCCTAAGGGGATTGAGAATGGGCCCCGCAGCAAGCTCCCGTGAGGCCAGCGTAATAAGGATTGGATACACCTATTGGATGTAAAAATAGGTAGCTGGTAACTGAGACAGGTAAGGTTGAAGTGTAAAGTGGATGTGAATGGTGGTACACTTAGTATTGGCAATAACGGCCCCAGGTAGCGCGTAGGACGCTCTCCCTGCATCAATTCGTAATCGGGTGAGGGAGAGAGAGAGAGAGAATATGGCTGGGCGGGATAATCCCCATTTGCTGTGGCTCCCTGGGTAGCAGTACTAATCAATTGATGTTAGGCAAGTAAAATAAATTAAATTAAAAAAAAAAAAAAAAAAAAAAACACAGTTGAGCCAGCAACAGATATTCCAGATTGTTACTACATTGCGAGGGGGTTACGTGTTTCAAGATAACTCAACAGTACAAACCATTCAAGGTCTTTTTGTTTTTTCTTTCCTTCAGTGTAACTCGGAATTATCTAGATTGGTTAACATCCATTCCATGGGGTAAATACAGCCAGGAGAATCTGGACCTTGCAAGAGCACAGGAAGTCTTGGAGGAGGACCATTATGGAATGGATGACGTCAAAAAGCGAATTCTGGTAAAAGACAAATCGCATTTTTAATTTAATTAAGTTTCCTTTGCAGCTGCTTGTTGCCCTTCTCTCCTATAATATGGACTTCAAGACATTACTATATGAACAAGCATTTACAATGCAACGGTTTCGCCTTTGGAAAAGTTAGAGCTATTGGCATTGTAAATGACAACATTTTTATTTATGTGTTGGCTTTGAAAACATAAATAAATGGCATTGTCATTTACAAAGCCAATAGCCTAATCTCTCGCAAATGCGACACCTATTGCATTTGACCCACACACACACAGAAAACTGGATCACAAGAAGGGAACAGAGGCACACACAAAACCGGGTCACAAGCAGGCAACAGAGGCACACAAAACCGGGTCACAAGCAGGCAACAGAGGCACACACAAAACCGGGTCGCAAGCAGGTAACAGAGGCACACACAAAACCGGGTCGCAAGCAGGCAACAGAGGCACACACAAAACTGCATTGCAAGCAGGCAACAGAGGCACACACAAAACTGCATCGCAAGCAGGCAACAGAGGTACACACAAAACCGGGTCGCAAGCAGGCAACAGAGGCACACACAAAACTGGATCACAAGCAGGCAACAGAGGCACACACAAAACCGGGTCGCAAGCAGGCAACATAGGCACACACAAAACCGGACCGCAAACAGGCAACAGAGGCACACACAAAACCGGACCGCAACAGAGGCACACACAAAACTGGATCACAAGCAGGCAACGGAGGCACACACAAAACCGGGTCGCAAGCAGGCAACATAGGCACACACAAAACCGGACTGCAAGCAAGCAACAGAGGGACACACAAAACCGGACCGCAAGCAGGCAACAGAGGCACACACAAAACCGGGTCGCAACCACAAAAAAAATTGCCCATGAATCAGAGGAAACCCTCTAATATGCATTGAGTTGAACACAGCACCATCCCATATACCCAAGGAAAGGTGTGCTTGTGTGGGAGGGGGAGGGGGAAGGGTGATGGGCAGGGAGGTACAGTTGTTTCGTTTTCCTGGTTTCCTCAATTACGTCATTCTGTTCTAACCAGAGGGGAGGCAGGTGGCCAGTGGTTCTTTTTTTCCAGAGTATTATCACTACGAAACAAATTGAAATGAACCATCGTTAACGGCAAGCATAACTTCCTAAAGCATGGATAGAAAATAACCTACTATTTTTACTAATTGCCAGTTCAGCAAGAATAGCCAGGCTTTACAGCACCGTCATTTGGAGAGAAAAAATCTAAAGTTGGAACAGGGAAAGACGAGAATACAATTACTAAACAACATTTAAATATATTTTTGAAAATGTTCAGCACCTAGAGAAAATGTCGCTAAACTACAACTTGAGACTAGAACTGAGCTCTCTTCATTGTTTTCATTTTGCACAACCACGTAGAAACTTTCAAGGTGTTTAATAGCCTTGGGTGAAATGTTCAACAGAATGAGTGCCGGTTTCTTTCAAGAAAGTGGCTTTTTGTGAATACAGCGTAACACTGCAAAATGTGTTCATGTTTTTCCTATATGAAAAAAAAAGCAAGCTGCATCTCCATAACTACCAGAGTAGCCCTTGCCGCTGCGTCATGGTAACAGACAAGCAACATCGTACACAAGCAGTAGCAATGACATTTGAGAAAAATAACCGCCAAATCAGCACTCTGTGCCTTCAACAGCATGCATTGGGAAGATTGACTTTCCTCCCAACAAGGTGCTAGAGCTAAATGTATTTTTAGAGTTGCAGTGCCTGGAAGCAGCGGGCACTGTCCTTTAAAATAGTACCATTATTTTTAATTAAAAGCACGGATACTGCACCGATGTGTTGTAAAAATGAGTGAACGGCGCGGTCTCCACAAGTCACATTCTCACGTACAAGGAAAGCCAGATAAACACTACACAACATTTCATTTTACTAGCAAGCTCGCCTTGGAAGAAAAGTTATTCACACAGCTTGGAAATGTGCAAGGTGGGGGCCCCAGTTCATACCACGCGCCCCCTTCCAACTTTGAATAAAGTACCTGAAAGGATATCCTGGCTAAGTCACCTCCTCACTCTCTTCCATTCACCTTTGCCGTCCAAGAGGCTTCCAATATGGCTTCCTGTGGCATCTGTGCCAATTAATGGTCCCCGAGTGCAACCTCTTGCACTGGACGAGTCCAAAATCCCTCGTTCTGAGGGGGAAGAAGACGCCTTGTCTCAAGAGTTTAATATTGGCCTGTTCCAGAGCCCGGGGAACAACTTCAAGCCTCGAGTTCAACTCTTCGGATCACGACGAAACAGAAACACACTAGGATAGGGAACAAACGGCTGCGTGCTCTAATAAAGACGCAGCGATGCCGGGCATGACGGAGCCCGGCCCCAGCTGCCTTTGGAACATAGAATCCCCCCTCGCGGCGCTAGTCTCTGCCTTTGTGAGAGCTTAGTGGATATAATTAGATTTAGCGGTGCAGTAGTAAGAGTTGTTCGTCAGTAGACAACACATTTTCTTGTCACATTTAGTAACATTTATTACTCTCAGCAATGTTTAGCGCGTCTATATATCTATGCAAGTCAGTACCTTTACAAACATTTATTTTCAGTTTAGCATATGCCCAGCTGCAAAACAAGCACTCGCACCCCCGAAAATGACGGACGTTTTCGGTAAGGCAGATTTGCTCACGGACAGCGGAGGGGGGGGCGGGCACACGGACAGCGGGAGGGGGGCGGATGAACGGGCTCATGGACAGCGGGAGGGGGGCGGATAAACTGGCTCACGGACAGCGGGAGGGGGGCGGATGAACAGGCTCACGGACAGCGGGAGGGGGGGGCGGACAGCGGGAGGGTTAACGGGCTCACGGACAGCAGGAGGGGGCGCGGGAACGAGATAAATAAAAGTATTGACTTACCTGCTAGCAACTCGAAATCGCGCAGCCCACCCCTGCAAGGCACACATTGGAAATGAAACCAACATGCCGATACCAAAAAAAAAAAAAAACACCGCCGCATGACGTGGGCAAAAGCCTAAATAAAATTCTCGGGAACGCCCACGAATCTGCTCCGGCATTGACGGACAGATCTCTGTTCCAATGGCTAGCCTCCATTTATGGAGCTAGCCAATGGAACAGAGGGGCGGGACTACACACACACACTGTAAACATAAGATTTCGCCTGCGCGAAACGCTGCTTACGCAGCTTTCGACAGGCGCAACCTAAAAATGGCTGTCAGTATTATAAAGAAGCAATTGTTCTACATTCACCAGTCAGTTCCCCCCAATTCTCAGATATTTTGACTGAGTCGCCATGCTGTTCCATGAGAATTCTCGATGTGGCATACGGGTATCAGAGGACTGACCTCTGCGGGGTGTGATTGTCCCTTTGCTGATGGCAATTAAACTCCCTCTTCCACAGCACCGATCTTACACTTAATAAAGACATTCCTTGTTCAGTGCCTTCCTTTGAAATTCTAAGCTGTATGCAAGGACCTCTCTCTTGGGCGAGATGCTTTGCAGCAGGTACATGAGGAGAAGTCTGGGCACCTCAGACTGCGCTAAAATAAAATCACTCTGTTCCAGTTGACTTTCTCCTTCCATGACCAGAAATCTATATAATTGTTGGTAACGCAGCTTAAAGATCGCTCCTGGATACGGCTAATTCATCACTTTTTTCCCTTAATGTTGGAGTTCTTTTGCCAATATAAATCCATTTTGGTTTGGAGAGGCAGTAAGAAAAATATTTAAATGGAAGATGTGCTTTTATCAACTTTAACAAGTCCTGATGCTCTAATACTGAGAAGTGTTATGACCACCGCACATACTGCAGAAATAGTATACTGCTGCATGTTGTATTTATATCTTTCTAAATTTTACTGTGCAATGATGTCACTAATTGATGATCGTGCTAAGTAAAAATGGATTGAATTATCTGCACCCACCCATAGCCAATCTGTCCACTATCCACAATTGCCGTTACCAACATCCCAAATCACTGTCTCATCCATGCTGCACTTCTGTGCAGACCCCTTACGGCTCTTGCATAACAAAACAATGATGGCGTCTTGCTCCTGTGCCCTAAAATGTACAGCTCAATCGCAAAATGGAGCTCATCTAGAAGTGTGACCACAATACACATAAGCTTTCATGTAACTATAGTTTAGCTTTGGATCTGTGAAACTCATTCGTGTAACTCTTGATGTCTGTACAATATACTATCATTTTCCAGTGCTTTGGTTTCCAGGACACACGTTTATCCATTTTGCACTGTAACTGTACACAACTGGGCACAACCAAGACTCCTAGCATTTGACCATGATAGGTCTCTGTGTTTATGCATCTAATGCAGAGATTTATGTTTAACCAGTAGGTGGACTGATTCAACACGTTATGTACCTGAAGTTGATACAGTGAGTATTATTGAATTGGGTAATAGGAACACATATTATTTACTATGCTGTGAAGCTCTATTACGGGAGAGAAATCGCTATATCTAAAGTAAATTGTACACATCCTGCTGGTTATTGTCTTAGTAGCTTTTCTTCTCTCTGAACCAGTATGGGCCTTCTTCCAAAGTTACCTCTCAGCCCAAACACGGACAGTACATTGTGGGCATTCCATTTACTGTGTATAATAACACTTGTGATCTATCATGTTTGGATTTGTGCTTAGATTTCCAAAAGCTGAACTTTTGTCCATCCCACCATCAAGTTACTATTCTTTATTTCAGGAATTCATAGCAGTAAGCCAGCTACGGGGGACGACTCAAGGAAAGATCCTTTGTTTTTACGGCCCTCCTGGGGTTGGCAAGACCAGCATTGCCCGCTCAATTGCCAGGGCCTTAAACCGTCAATACTTTCGATTCAGTGTTGGAGGAATGACGGATGTCGCGGAAATCAAAGGTCACAGGTAAGCACTACACCTGCAAGGATAAAGATCGAAAGGATTATCACCAGCCCATGCATGGTCACAAATATAAATGTTATAGATCAATCCAATGAAATTGTTTTGGGGATCTATTAAAGCAGTGGATCCTTTTAGTACAAGAGGATTCTCTAAGTACGAGATGATGATCTAGGTTAATATTCTCAGCAGATCGCCCTAGGATTGTGAGGGCATATTATAGTACCAATTTACAGCCTCTTCCATTCCAACTTCAAAAGCTAACATTGTGGAGAGGACTATGGTTAGGTCTCCTATCTGCCAACCCACCAGCAAATGGCTCCAATGACTATCTTCAGATAACCTCAATGACTTCTGTAGGAAGAAATTATCATTATACATCTATATGCAGGCGAGATATTTGGAATAGATATCTGACACATCTGAATGTCATAACCCCTCTGTTAACTCGTTAGGTGTTTTCTCTAAATTTTGATTTGGACTGAACTTTCTGAAATGTTCTTCATTATTTGTTATGAAATGTTAGTCAACACATTTTATACAAATAAAATAAATGTGTCCCAAATAAATGTTACTTGGAGCTTATGTACTCAAAACACTTATTCTGATTTTTATTAATAGAAACAAATGTCAAATCCCAACTTTTGTTTTACTTGGGCAGAGACAGTGAGAATGAATGAAAATACGAATATGTTTAATATCAATAAATTAGAGATGAGTTTTAAGAATAACTGTATACATTGAGTAGGTAACTTGTTTTGTAATTTCTTTCCTAAACTAGGAGAACTTATGTTGGTGCAATGCCTGGAAAGATTATTCAGTGTCTAAAGAAAACCAAAACTGAAAACCCTCTAGTTCTTATTGATGAGGTACGAGATTTATTTTAATTTTGGTTTGTCCCTTTGTACCGGAGTTAGCGTTTGCAGTGTTAGTACTTTTTGCATGCCAGCTTGAAAATTCAAGAAAGAGTGAAAGAATGAAGTGGCTGTCTACGGCAAGACATCTTGGGTCATCCACTGCACTTTCGAAGTGAAGATGATCATTGCAAGCAAGCTGTTCACCAGAACTGTTGAACTGAAAACTGAGCACTAAGTGCACCCCTTTAGTATTTTCATGATAGTGGAGTTGAGGAAGTCCTAAACTTATTCAGGGAGGTGGTGAGGGGGTCAGTGACTCAATGAACCATTTAACATGAATAAATACATCAAGGTCCAGCCAGTGCTTTTACTTAGAATAAAAAGTACTTTACTTCCTCACACAGAACACATTACTGTACATAAGATTCAGAAAGACCCTCAATTTGTTATACCAGTGTGCTTTGGAACAGACCTTCTGCAGTTCCTTCTAAGATACAATTCCTGTGAGCATTATACAATCTTCTTCTACAGTCCTCCTCTTTAAAGTTTCTCTTGGGGAACGATGCAGTCCTTCATTGTCTCTCCCGCTCCTTGTCCTGGAAATAGGTCAACACCCACTGTTTTCAAGAGTTTAATTCATGTTCAGAGTTGGCAGGTCAAATCATGAACGTTTCTCCCCTTCTAGGTGTATTCCCCAAAAAGTACAGTAAAATTCAGAATCTCTTGAATGCAATGTAGGGCTGGCCTACACTTCCATCAGTGATTGGTGTGCTTATTACTCCAGGTGGCACATTCCGTGCATGGCCCACCAAGCCAGTTTGTCATCTGGTCATACTTACCCGGCCAACATCTTGTGCTGCGCAGTTCTGACGCATGCCAGTCAAGTGAGTGTAGGCACTGTCTTCACCAGTGATAGACTAGCCATGTTCAAGCTATGCTTTTCACAGTAGGGTGTCCTTGGCTTGCAGTTTCTTCCTCCAGCCCATAAACAAGCCTCTTATCTAAAACAAAGCTAGGATCCTACCCTTGCCACAGGTTGTAGTCTTCACATTACTCTGGATCTTGAACACTGGTCTGTTTGTGACAACCGTTCAACTCTGTCAAACGTTTTTTGGCACAATGCACTTCTAGGGAGATCGTCACCCAGCGGACTTTCCACACAGCGCTTGAGAAAGGCTCCCAAACACATGCATTTCAAAAAAGAAAGGTAAAGCAAGGATACTCAGGAGTCTCAGTACTTTCCTATTGGGTATGAGACCGGATACGTCACAGAGAAACGTGGCACACTGCTTGACCCGATACATCGCAGAGAAACTTGGCACACTGCTTGAAAGCTGCAGCCACATTTATATACTTATGTGGCAGACTGTATTTGTGTATTCCAATAGTTAGACAACTTATTGCCTTTTGCTTATTCCACTCAGGTTAGTACAGCTAAGGTTTTTGTCACGAGGGAGGTGAGTGAACTTGACAGTTATTAAGCTGGAGAAAACCAAAACAAGGGCGCAGAGACAAGGGTTGCTACCCTACTTAACTACCTGTTAACCTGCGTTTAGCCCTTCCAGAGACCTGTGGTCGCTAAAGGGCATGGGAAAACTCCCTAACTTTAAAGGGGCCTTCTGTCTCTTTTCCATAATACTACTCCGTCTGACCGCTACAAAGAATTCTTTGGAATGTTCTGAGGATAGCCCTGCTGTTCACATCTGCATCTCCCTCCAACCCTCTACCTTAGGTACCACTTGAACATAGCAAGACAAAATAAATCCCAGTGCTGCACACTAAACAGTGCAAGTATGGGACTTCAATGTCCCATATGGAGGGTGAAGGAACCAGTTGCAGGAGAATATAAAACACATTTAAAAAAGAACAGGAGAGGCTGGTGGGCCAGAGACAGGTAAAACATGCCTGTCCTACTAAAATCAAATTGCTGCCACCCCTATCAGGGCACAGGGCTGTTGAGGACTTACTAAAGTTAGGTGTGCTCCTCTGACCACAGAGACAGCTATAGGTCTAAATGTTTGTCAAAGAGATGCCTCTACTTCACACATTTTAGTCCTGTGTGCTGAGGGACCAAAAAGCAGCACCTAGCTGTTGTGAATTTGGGGCAGGAGTGCATGCCACAAAGAGCCAGGACGTGGACCTTTCTCCACCGCAGTACATCTTTATGAAAAATATACTATTGGTATTACAGTTGTCTCCTGAATTGCTGGATTTGACCTCTCGCACAAGAATGTCCTATTTTGCATGTGCTGAAACTTGAATGTTTTATCAAATCTGTTTTGTGTTGTAGGTGGATAAAATAGGGCGCGGCTATCAGGGCGATCCATCTTCAGCACTTCTTGAACTTTTGGATCCAGAACAGAATGCAAATTTCTTGGATCATTACCTCGATGTTGCTGTTGATTTGTCTAAGGTACTTCTTGTGTAAATCTCTTTAGGCCAAGGAAGTCTATTCTCAAATTATGATACTTATTAAGGCACTTAATTAAAGGACTCCTGGCTATTCATTGGGGATTTAGAAGTCTATTGTGCATATGTAGTTTGCTTGGTGGGACCACTGATTTCAATAACTTTTCTACATCACCTTTGTACCATGGGCATAGCGTAGGCCAATGTGGCACAGACGAGCTCCTCACGTAATTAGACTACAGTCTGCTTCAAATCTTTATTTGTGTGTGAAATGCTAAAATATCCGGGTCCTGGCTAATTTCGGTACCCTACTTTCATTCAAGTATGCTCACTAGATAGACAAAAGACAACAATTAGGAAATCATAACCTTGTGTATGGCCAAAGGAATTCTTATTGCTTCATAAATCATTGTCTTAACGCTAAGATATTGTCAGCAGTACATCATTGCACAATGTTTTAGATCCTGCTAAAGCTAGTAATACACCAATACTGTTCTCCTTACCCCATCTGTCCCTTTTATGCGACGGGTGGGAGTTTGTATTGGTTGTTCGTTGTGTCGCCTATAATTAAGCCATTTCTTACGATGGCAAGAATGTATTACCTTGCTGCAGGCAGCAGAGGCGTCCATTGTGCTCCATCCTTTTGAATCTGCTTATGATGATCTGACCATGATCCTCACCCTGTTGCCAATGGAACTACCTTCTCCTTGCAGCATGTTGTCTTCCTGACAGTTGCTATCCAGGAACAAATGCAAATATGTCTTTTTTTGGCTGTCAATGGGGATGGAGAACATGGATGCCAATTGTCTGACGAATGGTAGTAATGGCAGTGAGTGACAGGACGTGGATTGTCTGAAAGTGTGATTGGTGCCTCCGGTCCCCTGGATGAATGTTGGTTTGAATTGCGTCTTAGGTGACACTAACTGAAATTCGTGAGTGCTGGTAAGTTGTCTCTATTTGTCACGGGTGTGTGTGATTGTCAGGTGGAGGACAACTTTCTGTAAGAAGGGTGAAATGGGTTTGTTTCTGTGTGTGCTATCAGCACCAACCTAGTAGATCGCGTTTAACAGCTGCCACCTATCATCTGATCCCACCTATTATGAGGTTTATGTGCCGATTTTTTTTTCTTCTGGTTTTCTACCATTTGTCTAAAAACCCCAAATGGCTTTGAATGTGCCTCCTCTGCGAGGATCAAACCCTGTCCAACGTCCCCTTAAATTAGGTTAAGCCAAGCACAATTAACTGTATCAGTGTAGCACAAAACGCAGCACAAAATCTTTGCTACTGTAGACCAACCTGATCGCTCCAGTCTAATAAGAAACCAGATCTACCTCTGTACTTCTAGCAAGCACGAGCTCAGAGATTTATTGCTAACAGCCACTGTCTCCTGCGTTTAAACCCAATCTCCTCTTTCCTGCCCAAGCTGGGCATGATTGAAAACAGAAGAACTGATAGCCTGTGCCTAGGAGCTGAAATGCTGGATGTTCCTCTCCTTTGTACAGCCCTACCAATCTTCCCTTTGCTGCTCTTATGTGAACCCGTCTCTTTGTTTCTGGGCTAGCCAATTCTCCTTCCTGGGATCAACCTACACATGTTGATTAACACAGTGCCAGTGACTGCTGAGAGACCCTACATGACTTACATTAATACAGTCTTCTCCACTGAGATTGATGTGCATGCATGTTAGTCATCTCTGTTTTGGAGGTCTTTCCAACGCCATTGATTTGTTTTCTTCAGGTTCTTTTCATTTGTACTGCGAACATGACGGACACCATCCCGGAGCCTCTGAGGGATAGGATGGAGATGATCAACATATCTGGATACGTAGCGCAAGAGAAGCTGGCCATTGCTGAGGTACCAACAGTTTATTGCTTTTATTTGTACTATCCATGCTGGCAGAGATAGGGTACCTGCAACACGGGGCCAAACCATAGCACAAGTGTAGTACAATTACCAACAGGGCGTAGAACAGAATGTATGTAAACTGCTGCATGCATCAGCTTCATATGCTAAGTTCTGTCAGATTCATCTGAGACAGGTTGCTTGTTCAAAGGTGTCTGGCTAATTTTCTGTGCTCTTCAAGACCACCAAAAATTGGGACAGTCCTTGTGACATATTCCTTGGACACACAGGACCTGTATACTACTGTGAGCTCCCTTAATTGCTTGTAGCCTTTACATTTCTGGGCAACCACAGGTTCACTCTTGGTTGCTGGTGTGAGGTACACTGACTCAATCTTTTTTAAAGATATAAGGCTTTTAGTGTTGTTTTTAAAAGATACTACTCAATATATAATAAGTTGTATGACTTTTAGATGACTTCTGCATAACACAGGGAACTCCTAATGCGAAGCAAGTCTGGTGAGAAAACAGGTAAAAGGGGGGATTGATTGACCATGGAAGTATAGACTTCTGAGTGCACAAGCATGTTACTGCCACATGTGCCCATTTCGAATGCATCAGAGATAGTCTTTGTCACCAGCTTATTGGTGAGAAGAAACACAGGTCCTGTGTCTGCACTGCACAGTTCTGCAGCCGTCTTCAAGGTATTGGGCGACCTTATTAATGAATGCAGCCTCTTTAAGTTGTGCTGTTGGTGTCTAATTCCAGTGGGAATGTGGATGCAGAGTTCTGTTTTCCGATGTTGCTCTAGCCACGACAACGACTGCTTGCACTCTGGTGGGACATGTCACATTTGTTTGGCAGGGTTAAGGAGATCATGGCTAGTGGCAGGTTGCTAGTTTGGGCTAACTCATGTTGGCCTCATTCATACTCTGGTTGTAGGAGCTTACAACAGTGACTCACTACCAACAAGGGGCTGCCTCAGAGTCATAACTGCTGACATCTTGCCTATCAGATTTTGATTCTGCGCACACCATTCAAGACAACGCTTCTTTGTGTCAGACTTGACAGTGATATGGCGCCTCCTGTATTGCTCCAACATAGCAGAGCTTTGATACGTTGCCTCCTGTTTTGGTCCAGCTTAGCGGAGCTCATCATGCTGCAGCAGCAGAGGCATAACTAAATCTGTTCCTCTGACATGCATGGCAAGTTGTCAGCACTTTAAACAGTCTACAGCAGCACTGATCTTCTGCTCAGTCTTGCGGAAATTGTCTTTAAGCTTCAGAGGCAAACTACCAATGACTTCTGCATTTGGCTCTCACCTTCCTCTTCAAGCATATGTAGCAATGTGAACTTTGGATATGCTTGAGAGTTCACTTTAAATCTAGTACTGGGGCATTGGACCACAATTCTACTGTCTGGTGAAATTCAAAGTTAGTCTCAACTTTTGGGGAAACCAACCAGGTGAAAGTACATTTTCCTTTCAATGCCATATATTAGTCACAACTAGTTCTAGGTGAGTGATCTCACCCCATTTTTTTCTTGCTTCCTGACAACTCTTCTTCAGCAACATAAATCATTTGTTTGATCGATGGGCAGGATGCCCAGTGCATGAATGGCTATGAAGGAAGGTTGGTCCGGCATTTCACACATAGTTCATCTCCAGTCGAGAAGTCATTTCAAACAGCAGTGACTGGTGTCAGCCATGTTTCTTTGTTTTTTATTGCTGATATTTACACTATTTTTCTTTAAAGCTTGGATTTTTTAAGGTACAAAACAAACATCACACAAAAAACATCTCTTTGCTGATTTAAACAATCAGGTGCCCTCAGAATCATGAAAAATGTTACCACCCAATTGTTGTCTCTGGTGGTGATAAGTGTGAGAGTTAAAACTATTGCTTCTACTGTGATGGCCCTGTAGGAGGAGAAGCTATGTATCACACCAATTAAAATCTGATACCACTGGACTTAAGCACTAATTGCAGTCTGCCACTGGCTCATTCAAGGATCTCATATGTTTCAAGTATGGAGAAGCCTACTATAGTAATAAGATTGCTTATTCATATGCAATTTAGAAAATAGATCTTATTTATTTGGGGGGGAAATTAATGTGATTGTGATATGGTGTACCCAGACAATGTCAATCTTGTTGCATCCGACTTTGAAGAGTCTCTGGCTAACTATTTTTAGTAGTCATGGACGTATAATATTCATTTTGCAACATTTTTTTAAATCACTTAAGATGTTCTTTCATGCCTTTGTTAATAAGCTCCTGTTTGACTTAATGCTTCTCTTTCTTTGGAAAAAGTAATTGCCAATTTCTTGCAGAGGTACTTGGTCCCACAAGCACGTGTGTTATGTGGCCTGGACGAGGTGAAGACCAAGATTACGTCTGAGGCACTTACTGTTCTAATAAAGCAATACTGTCGTGAGAGTGGAGTCCGCAATCTTCAGAAGCAGGTGGAAAAGGTAAGGTAAAGTTTCTGATGGGGCTTAGTTCCTTTCATACGCTAGTTGGCTGCTGAAGGTCTTTTGTGAATTCTACCGCCACATCTGCAGTGGCTAAAAAGTCCAGTTGAAGATCTTGAGTTTAAAGGATCGTATGGTCGGCTAGTGCTGTAAATTATTTAGGCACCAGAAATCCAGGCTGAAGGAGACGGGGGGGAAAAGGGAATAAGAAGAATATAGCAGTATCATTCATGTAAAAATATTGTTAAAAACCAAAAGAAAAGATGATCATGGATAAAGAGTTGTGGAGCGGGAATAAGAGAGGGTTAATTACAGAGCCTTCAGGGAACCAGACAAGTTAAAAACTATTTGTGATGTCTTGGAGGACCACAAGGTGCAGGAGTGTTGGGGAACGCTGGAAAGAGTGTAAGGTGAAGCTTATAACCTTTTCTGCATGGAAGAACAAATTGTGATACTCAAAAACAAGAAGACTGTCACAGTAGTTGATTCAGCTCACTACAAAGCTATCAAAAGCAATCCAATCCAGATTGGGATCACTGTTTCGCAAGAACAAAAAAGTGAAGAACATGACTCATTATTTACTTCATCAAGGTATTACTTCTCAATCCAATTTGACACAAAATCAAAGTGTTTAGTGAATTTATTGTTTGATTTGCAAGCCATTGAATTTGTGGCAGCTGCAAAGACATGTTTTCCCAGTGGGCAAAAACTATCATTCACGCTCGGAGTTAAACTGAGAACCTATTTTCCCAGGTTTTGCGGAAGTCTGCCTACAAGATTGTCAAAGGAGAAGCAGAGAGTGTGGAGGTGACCCCGAATAACCTACAAGACTTTGTTGGGAAGCCCGTCTTTACTGTGGATCGGATGTATGACATTACACCTCCAGGAGTGGTCATGGGACTGGCATGGACTGCAATGGGTAAATTCGCCTTTTTTCAGACATTTTGGCAGCCTATGATCCTTAGGCCACAGTGTGTATTTTTAAACAAATAGCAACAGGACATATGTTAGAAAAATAAATATTCAATGCATTATTATTGATTAATAGACTATTCAGTTTAATAAGAATGTGGGTGTATGCTGGTATTGAAGTCTCCTTATCTATCCATCTTGGCCAGAAGAACCCTTTAATACTATCCAACTATGGAGGATTCATTGTGAAAGAAAGAGGGCTAACAGCTTAGCTTTCTCTAAAAATTAAATATGTGCTTTGCAGTATTCACAGAGAGGATAATGCTGGCTCTACTGAAATTGATTTACATTTCTTTTATTTTTAAAAGTCAGCTTATTTGATTCCTTTGTGTTCTATCACTTACAGAAAGCCTGGGTGTATTGTATTAATCTGCTCTTGAACAATCGTGCCTTCAAAAAGAGGACTCTTGTTGCAAATGTGGGTGTACAACGGGAAGCACTGAAGACTTTAAGGACAAAGCAATATTTTAGCTAAACAGGAGTATGGGTGTTTTAGTTACAGTAGTAGATTGTTCTGTCATGTAGGTGCCATTCACAGTTTTTTAAAGAAATACACAGATTGCAAGAGGCTAAGTATCTCCATGTCCTGAGGCAAAAACCCTCCACCCAAAAAGGTAATAGTCTGGTGCTTTAAAGTCTATATGATAATGCAGCAAACGAGAGCAGAGTGCTAAGAACTACAGAGCTGTGATCAAAATGCCTCAAACGGGAGTCCTGCTGCAGTATTCTGAAATCTCTGCATTGGTCTAATCTGATACCTTTTAGGGGTGAAGAGACACTGTTGCAGCAGTCCAAGTGTGCAAGAAACATGGAAACAATGGCCTGGCCTTTGTGTAGAAACAAAGTGGCGGAAAAATCAGTTTGAGTTTTATTTTGAAATAATTCTCATAATGACCGTTGATTAAGATTGGGGGGAAAAAAGGACTCAAGGAGCAGCATTCATTACATCTATGATAAGTCTTGAGAAAAAAATGATTGTTTCAAATATGGCTGCTGGTAACTGTATCAGAAGGAATTCTAAATTGATTTAACAAAATAGAAGAAAAGCTATTTCAGTTGGGCACATTTTTGCAAAATAGAATCTCTTTCTACAATGCTATAGACAGTTTTGTATACATTTTGAGTAAATTGATCTTGGAGGGAATTCTGGGACCAATTAACTTTGATTTACGAGCGTAAGCTTTCTGCCCTTTAAAAAGGGATCCCAGTAATGGTCGAAGTGTCCCTTTTGTTCTCTTAAGTCTTGTTTTTTCTTGCACGTCACCTAGGTGGCTCCACTCTGTTCATTGAGACCTCCCTGCGACGGCTGCGGGATAAGGACGGCAAGGACGGCTCCCTTGAAGTAACTGGTCAGCTCGGAGATGTGATGAAGGAAAGTTGCAAAATTGCTTACACCTTTTCCCGTGCTTTCTTGATGAAGAAAGAGCCTTCCAATCAGTTCCTTTCAAATTCTCACATTCATTTGCACGTGCCAGAGGTAAGCACAATGCCGGCAAACAAATCTCTCTGAAAAACAAATTGCAATAAAAGTCTTTTTGACCCATAGAAATTATTACAGTAAGTTCAATTGGGATAGTGACAAAAGAGGAATAACAGAGGGAACATATCTCTGCTATCTGCCCCCATTACAGTCTTGTGTAACTCCAATCCAAACTCAGCCATACTTACAAATCCAGGTAGTCAGTAGGGGAAAACATCATTTACATCGCAGTGATTACACCGCGATGCATTTAGAACGCTGCCATTACAAAGCAAGCGTTATATCGTCTTGCAGTGGAGGGCGCGATAACCTAAGGAATAGTAAGATTTACTATTCCAACACCTTCCCTACTGTATGTAGACTGGTGTTGGAATAGTAAATCTTACTACTGCTAAGTCCAGCGCCCTCCAGGGCAAGTCGTCATAACGACTTGCGGTGTTACATACCACAATAATTTTGATCGCGTTGTAACTTCACATATTCGTCAGTAGGTACATGATCTCATTTTTAACATGGTTTTTTTCTTGCTTTCTTTTCCTGCTTTATTTCCACTCAGGGAGCAACGCCAAAAGATGGGCCCAGCGCTGGTTGTACCATAGTCACTGCCCTTCTGTCACTGGCCATGAATCGGCCCGCAAGACAGAACGTAGCTATGACTGGAGAGGTATCTTTGACGGGTAAAATTCTTCCAGTTGGTGGAATCAAGGAGAAAACCATTGCTGTAAGACTTTTCTTTAAACTTTCCCTAAAATATAATACAAACACACTTTGAGACAAGTAAATGTCTATTTCATGGGCACTGTGTTCGCAGAAGTCCAAGCTAGCCTAAAAGCAAATAGCAGGTTCCTTATCTCTAGTCTAATCGAATTCGCCTAAAGACCTGGCACAGCGTCACTTAAAGATAAAACCGCATGTTGCTTTCTTCAGGGTCTTTTTTTATTGCTTCTTCATTAAACTTTCTGGTTTCAAAGATCACCTTTGTGTAATACCGCCGGTAAGAAGAATTGAAAAAGGTGACAAGCAGTTATTTTCACCGCTGCATTGCGTTGCCATTTTGACAGGCACATGTGAGTGATGTCAGGTTGTTTCTGTATTTGCTTCTTGAATACACAACTGCCAAGGCCATTATGCAAGACCATGGTATTGGCAATGCCCATTTTATACGAGACACTGACTTCAGACAATAGGCCAGAGGCGTTCTTCTGCCAAAAAAGTAGTTTTTAGAATGAGGTACAGGAAAAATATTAGATATGTCAGCGATGTCATACTAGTCTTCGAAAATCACAAAGGTGAGGCACCGCTGAATCCATGACCTAATTTTTTCAGAGTGCCTATGAGTTCCTTTTTTTCCCCATGTTCCAACATCTTTTGTAAAACACATACATGACTCAAAATTAATAGTCTCTCTGAAGGATGCACGTTTAGATGGAGTTAATATGGAGCATTTTAAGTCCTTCCTGAAAGAGATCAGGGGGGGACATTGGTTACAAATACTAAATGGCCTTTAAAATATTGGCTATGTGTTTTAGTATAACCTTTCAGAATAGTGAGTTTGTTGTGGGTGACTGGACACGATGCACAGGGGGTGACTTTTCATTACGTAACGTGGCATCACTGCTAGGGAGACTGCGTGCCTGATGTAGCTGAACTATATTGTATTACAAGCATCCATGACATTTGTTAGTCCAGCACCATAAGTTTGCATTTTATTCTACACTGTGAAGCCCTTGTTTTTAAAATCATTCAGTTCTTCATGCCAATCTTAATGAAATTACCAGCCATCTAGAAGGAATTGTCCTTCAACGTCACAGAAATGCTGCTTTTTAATGTCACGCTCCATTGAAAACGCTCCCCAACTTTGACTTACATTCAAGTTAATTTTAGTCTGTACTCCCATCTCTTAACTTTCTCCAATCCCGCCCCTTCTTTGAGCTCTTAAGGCGTGCTCTAGTTGCAAGCCATCTAACCTTGTCTCTTTGGAAGCATAAGTGTAAATATATTTATTGAGCAGTATTAAAAGCATTACATATCTGCTTTTAAAACCTATGCATCCAAATTGCGCAGAACAGAGAAGGTAATATTACATTGCAACACAGGTGCAAATCTTACGAGTAAGCAGCTGTGGTGGGATTAGAATTACATTTGACGATCAGAGACGGAGTGGTATTTTACATATTTTTAAAAAAAGTCAAAGAACCTTCCTGAATTTGGAATATACTTACTTGTGCCATATTTAAAACACCCCACTATCACCACGTAATGAAATTATTACTTCTTCCTTTAGGAAATGGCTCCAATGATGATACATTTGCGTCAGTAGTCTTATATCTAGGACTGTGCAATGTAAAGTGTAACAAGCTTTACTATGCTGTCACAATTTTATTACTTTATCTCAAGCAGTCTTTTTTTTTACTTTGTCATTTAACACGGTTATTCATCTGCTGCCACTTTTTTGCTGAACGTTTTTTTATTTTGAGGTTGGCCTATGCATCGAGATTTGTTTTCCTATCTAAGATTTATTTAAAATAATATCTCACAAGTGACTGACTGACCATGTCTTGTTTCCTCTAGGCCAAAAGAGCTGGTGTCACGTGTATCATTTTCCCCTCCGAGAACAAGAAGGATTACTTTGACCTAGCAGATTACATTACTGAGGGACTGGAGGTGCACTTTGTCGAACATTACAGTGAAATTTATGGCATCGTTTTTCCCACGGAGCCGTCACATTGTGGATAAAAGAGAAGCATAACTTTCTATCTGGACCCGCCTCGTTGGCCAACAGAATCGAAACTGCTAGGTGCATTGAACTGAAGCAGTTTTTAATGTTACACCAGTTCTCAGATATTGCTGCTAAGCAGACAGTGAGATAAACTGACCACGGCTTAATTTACTATTGCCTATTTGTTCAGTGTATATTTCTTAATTTAGTAATGTATTAAATTAATTTAAAAAAATGCTTTTTTTTTAAGTAAATAAATATTTTCAAATCTTGTTGTGGACTCAGCCTTGAAGTATAGAGAGGGACGGTCCACTTCATGCATATTGTCTAATTTCCATACATCTAACTAAATGACATAATGTCATGATGAACCAGTAATCCATCCTGGGCTTTCATTCAAAAACGTGTAGTTCTTGTCCTATCAGTTGGACCAAAGCATTCTACATACCAAAGACTGGAGGCATCATAACTCCAGTAACATGAAGACATCTGATAGTTGCACAATCAGTTTAAAGACCTGGTAGGAGAGTGTGCAGTTTATACTGGTCAATAGCCGACTCGACAAATCCTTCAGGAGTTTCTCTGGCTTATCCAAGGTAAGTAAGCCTTCTGGAAGCCACAACAATCTAAAATCAACCTGTAAGAAATAGGTCTCTGCATTGAAGGCTAAAGTCATGCAACATAAGCAACATCCCCAATGACCATGAAATCCAGAATCTGAAGAGAAGGCTCAGAGGTAGACCATCAGTAGAGAACTGAAATAGGGCTCACAACAAAGACCTTTGGAGTGCAAAGGATCCAGAAGCTAATCCAAGAGAAAACTGAAATGTGACAGTAGTGAAACTGGGGTGAAGAACCTATCATAAAAAAGGCGTCGCCTGCGTTGCGATGCACAGAAGAGCTGCATTGACCTCCTTAAATAAGAATGTACATAGAATGGGAACAGGATCTGTGAACACCATCCTAAATTGTTTTCTGTAACCACATACAAAAAATAGTAATAGGTATGCAAGATAGAATGGACTCCTGGAAAGGAATATCTGGGATGAATTCAGAATTCAAGTCAATGTTCCATCATAAAACTCTGCAATTCCAAGAATGGCCCGAAGAAGCTCGCATTTTACCACAGCCATTGCATGCCCAGGATTGAGGAGCTGCAAAGATTGCTACTGTCCAGCGACGAGTCATGGGAGACTGAGAACTCATCCACAGAGGAGAAACTGAACAGGGACACCATGCACTTGTGGAACTCTGGGAAGCACCTGCTCCCAACCGCGCAGTGAATCTTCTGCAAGTGAGGCTGGTCAGCGGCCTGGCTTCAGCAAGTCGCTGTGGCAGAGACCTAACAAGATCGCAGTACCATCATCAGTCACTAGGCCGTGTGGGCGCCACAGTTACTACATGGCTGAAGGTGTGAAGGGGAAAACACCTGTCATCCACTGTGCCTGTTGGACATTATGGAATGCAAAAGACATGGTAGAAGAGACCATCTGTCCAACTCCACCAGCCGACAGCCCAGAGTTTGGACGAAGTCAGAACAAGACTAAGGGAGGCGTGCTGCAGATTGCTTAACCCCTTGGGCTTGGCCTCGATTCTGCGCCTGTGCGGCACTTTTAATGAGTGGGCGGGTTCATGACGGCCCTCAGCCGTCATCAGCACACGAGCACTGTAATGCATGATGGCTGGGGGTCGTCATCAGGACCGAAGGGGTTAAGTAAACTATCATGCTGTTTTGATCGGTGTTATACAGTTAAAAATGGTTTCTTTTTTCAAGGCTGGGGAGTGATTTAGTTGATTGTCCAGCGATTTTTAAATATGTGGCACAAATTCAAGAAAGAAGCTAGATATCCTAAAATTAACATATCACTGCGATAATGAAGTATTAAACGGTCTGTGATTTTGGTGAATAAAAAAAAACATGGAGTTCTATACCAAATTGTGGCATCCATCGCATAGTTTGAAAGGAGTCTGTACCAAGTCCTAAATATTTTATTATGTAATAAAACGGGATGAAGCAAAGGTATTCTTCAACATTGCCTCTTCCCTGAAGTACGCAATATTTCTAGAAGGATGTGATTTATTTGACAAAAGTTGCTTTAATTGTTCCAAGTATGTATATTAATATATATTTTTTTCTACATACCTTCAGCCTCTAATTCTGCTGTTTCTAGGCTCTGCAGATAACAGGCGTTACTATTACCCAATTTAATGTTCCTAAAAGTACTGGCCTTCAGAAGGATGACGGCTCGGTTTGTCAATCACCGTACTTCACAAGGCCTGGGCCTTCTACCTGCCTCCTTATAGCATTTATTCTGAAAGAAACAGGTTAGTATTAGATTCCTTATTTAGAATATCCCCAGGCGTCAGTCTGGATCCGGAAACTTTGCGTAGCAGTACCCCTGCGCGTCGTCTGCAGGCGTCCCCTGCGGCTCCGCGTCCGTCGTTGGCGTCGTGCGCCGTGATGACGTCGCTGGAGTATATAGACGCCGCCTCCGCGCGCTGACGTCAGTTCTTTTTTCCGTGCCAGTTAGCGCAGATCCGAGAAGTGCAGTACTCCGGTCTTTTGACCAAAGTTTTTTGTGAATCCTTGATTCTTCTTACGGTGCCGGTAGGATGCCCGGTTTTAAGAACTGTGACGACTGTGACCGCACGATGTCGGTCACGGATCATCACCGACTCTGCCTCCGGTGCCTGGGCCCCGACCACGCCGTGGACGACTGTGTCGACTGCCGGGCCCTGACGAGTAAAGCTAGGCGGGAGCGGTCCCGCAAGCTACTCGAGCTGCGGGTGTCGGCCCCGCGTCGAGAGCGGTCCCGGTCCGGCCGGAGGTCGAGGGAGCGGTCGCGGAGCCGCCACGAGCGCTCCGGAAGTAGTCACCATTCCTCAGGTAGGAAACACAAGAAGTCAGGGCGTCGTCATCGTACCCCCCGATGCGGCCGGGGGTTCGGGTGAGTCGCCGGCGCGGCCTGCTCCATACCCTACGGTCCCTGGGCAAGGCGCGACGCCCGGGGAGATAGGAGTTCCTCATGGCCATCAGCGCTCTGTCTCCTCCGACGGGGCCTACGGCGCCTTCGGGCCCTGTGCTTCCGTCCGGGGGCCCTAGCAGTTCGGGTGCTCCTGCCTCGACGCCGTCGGGTGCTCGGGTGCCGCCGACGGCTCCGGCTCAGACCCCGACGCCGCAGGGACCCTCAGGGTCAACGCCGGCTGGTCTACCGGCCTCTCCGGCGCCGATTCCATCGGGGTTGCCCGCGGCACCGCCCCCATACCCGCCGACTCCGGACGCGGAGTCGGACCGGTGTCGCCCGACGCCGATGGGGCCTGTGGACCCTGGGGAGCCGGTCTACATTGTTGATTCCGAATATGGTGAATATGTAGATTACGGAGAGGGTTGGGAGGGGTCTGAGGACCCTCTGTCACGCGAGTGTCAGTACAATGTGGACTGGACAGGTGATTTGGGTGACGCCAGTGGTCTGGACGACTCTCCTAACCCTGGCTTTGTCTCGCCTCCTACCGTGGCTTCGGAGGAGGGGGCTGCTTATTCAGTGGTGCTGATGAGGGCTGCCAAGGCCTTACACCTTGAGCTCCCCGTCGCGGCCGTGAGGCCTAACATCCTCACTGAGGTCTTCAAACCGCAGTCATGCCCACAGGAGCCACTGCTGCCGTTCAACGAAGCCTTGTCTGACGTTCTTTTGGGCACGTGGTCCAGGCCCGCTTCAGGTTCGCCTGTTGATAGGAACGTGGCCAGACGCCACCGTCCGTGTAAGGATGACCCCAAGTTCCTGTCCACCCATCCCACCCCTGAGAGTCTGGTGATCCAGGCCTCGACTTCCTAGACCGCATTCCCGTCGGCCCCGCCCGACCGGGAATCCAAGAGGTACGACCAGTATGGAAAAAAGGTCTTCTCGTCCCTGAGTTTGGGACTGCGGTCTTGCAACACCGCATGCCTCTTGGGCCGCTACTCCCACTCTCTGTGGGATACGGTCGCGGACCTGCTGCCAGAATGCCCGCAGGAGGTACGGGCAAAGCTCGGCAAGGCTATGATTGAAGGCCGAGACGCAGCAAAAGACGCAGCAAAATACTCCATCAGGTGTGGTCTTGATACGACCGACTCGCTGGGCAGAGCGATGTCCACGACGTTGGCGATTCGTCGCCACGCCTGGCTGAGGTCCGCCAACTTTTTGGCAGATGTCCAGAATGCCTTGATGGACATGCCGTTCGATGGCAGTCGCCTGTTTGGCGACAAAGCGGACCACGCGCTGGAGCGCTTCAAGGACTCCAGGATCACGGCCAAGTCCTTGGGGGTCTCGACCCAGCGCCAGCAAACGGGTTCGTTTCGCTCCTTTCGTGGCCAAGGAAGGGGCGGTCCCACACGTGCTGCCAGCCACGCGCCGCAACACATTTCTCAACGCGGTGGCGGCCGTGGAATCCGCAGTGGAGGCGGTCGGGGACAACGGTGAGGTCAGACCACACCTCCCCCCGCAGCATCGGCCTCCAAATCCTCCTAGTCCGTGCTTTCAGGCCCATGTGACGCCAGTGGGTGGCAGGGTTCGGCATCACCACTCCCGCTGGCGCGCAATCACATCGGACAGGTGGGTGCTGCAGCTCGTCCGAAGGGGCTACTCCCTCCCCTTCGAGACCACTCCTCCAGCTATGCCACCGCAGAACCACCGTGTGTCGGGGGACCACTTGACACTTCTGCAGGAGGAAGTTACGGCCCTCTTTGCCAAGGGGGGCCGTCGAGCGCGTTCCTGGGCCAGAAGTAGGGCGTGGTTGCTATTCCCACTACTTTCTGGTACCCAAGAAGGACAAACGGGGCCTACGTCCTATCTTGGATCTAGGGAACGTCAACGGCTTCCTCCGGAAGGAGAAGTTCAAGATGTTGACTTTGGCTCAGGTCTTGGCAGCTCTAGACCCGCTAGACTGGATGGTAGCGTTGGACTTGCAGGATGCGTATTTTCACATCCCCGTCCTGCCGGCCCACCGGCGTTACCTGCGGTTCACGGTAGGCCACGAGCACTTTCAGTTTATCGTGCTCCCATTCGGCCTTACCAGCGCCCCACGGGTGTTCACAAAGGTGATGGCGGTGGTCGCAGCCCATCTGCGCCGGTTGGGGGTTTCAGTCTTCCCCTACCTGGACGACTGGTTGTTGAAGGCGGGCTCGCCCCAGACAGTCGTCCACCACCTTCAGATGACGGCAGACCTCCTGCACGAGCTGGGGTTTTCCATCAATGTGCCGAAATCACACCTGTGTCCCTTTTAAAAGCTCCTTTTCATCGGAGCGGTTCTCGACTCGGCGCAGTTTCGGGTTTATCCTCCGGAACGGCGAGTCCAGGATATACAGGCTTTGATTCCCATCTTTCAGCCGTTATCCCGGGTTTCGGTCAGGTTGACGCTGCGGCTGCAGGGGCTGATGGCTTCCTGCATCCTTCTGGTGCATCACGCCCGGTGGCGGATGCGGGCTCTGCAGTGGGACCTGAAGTTTCAGTGGGCCCAGCATCAGGGCAACTTGTCCGACCATGTCTTGATCTCGGAGGGCACTGCGAGACAACTGCAGTGGTGGCTTACGGACCGCGATTGGGTCAGAGGCAGATCCCTCTCCCTTCCCCAACCGGAGCACATGGTTGTGACGGACGCGTCCCTCCAGGGCTGGGGAGGCCACTTGGGAGAGGCGGAGATCAGAGGCATCTGGTCTCCGGCGGAGTCCCGGCTCCATATAAACCTGTTGGAGCTGCGGGCGATCCGTCTAGCACTGAAGGCATTCCTCCCCTTTGTCAACGGGAGTGTAGTGCAGGTGTTCACGGACAACACCACCGCCATGTGGTACTGCAACAAGCAGGGCGGAGTGGGGTCGTGGACCCTTTGCCAGGAGGCTCTGTGTCTCTGGCAATGGCTGGAACGTCAGAGCGTGACTATGACGGTTCAACACCTGGCAGGTTCTCTGAACGCCAGGGCGGACGAACTCAGCCGTCGGTGCTCGGTGGATCACGAATGGCGTCTGAACTCGGACTTGGCGAAAGGCCTCTTTCTGCAATGGGGAGAGCCTTGGTTAGATCTATTCGCCACAGAAGAGAACGCGCAATGTCATCAGTTCTGCGCGTTGGAGTTTCCAAGACCGCACTCGCACGGCGACGCCTTTCGGCGCGCGTGGAGTTGCGGTCTATTGTACGCCTTTCCGCCTATACCACTTCTGCCCAGAGTGCTGAAGAAGATCAGGCGCGACCGGGCCCAAGTTATCCTTGTGGCTCCGGACTGGGCTCGAAGGTACTGGTATCCTGAGCTACTCAGCATGTCAGTCGGTCCCTCGATCCGCCTGCCCCTTCTGGAGGACCTTCTGTCGCAACAGCAGGGGACGGTCCTCCACCCGAACCTGTCCAGTCTCCACCTCCATGCGTGGAGATTGAGCGGCGACAGTTGAGGCCATTTGACTTGCCTCCTGAAGTTTGTGATGTGATTCTGGCAGCCAGGCGTCCCTCCACAAAGTCGGTATACGCCTGCCGGTGGAACAGATTTGTGGCATGGTGCACAGCAAAGGCTGTGGACCCTCTTTCTGCCCCTCTCTCCGAGGTTCTCCTCTTTCTTCTCTCTCTTGCCCAGCAGGGCTCTGCTCTGGGCACTATCAAGGGCTACCTTTCTGCCCTTTCGGCCTTTCTAAGGCTGCCTGATCAACCTTCTTTGTTCAAGTCCCCTATTGTAACGAGATTCTTGAAAGGCATCACGCACATGTATCCACCTGTTCCGTTTGTGATGCCTCAGTGGGACTTGAACCTGGTTCTGACCTTCTTGATGTGTTCTCCCTTTGAGCCACTTCATTCCTGTCCTCTCCGTCTCCTGACTTTAAAGACGGCCTTCCTGGTTGCCATCACCTCTGCCAGGAGAGTGAGTGAGCTCCAGGCTCTTTCTGTCAAACCTCCTTTCATGTCCATTCATCCAGACAAGGTGGTTCTGAGAACTAGACCTTCTTTCCTGCCCAAAGTAGTCTCTGCTTTTCACATCGGGCAGTCCATCACCTTACCCTCCTTCTTCCCGCCTCCGCATCCTTCAAAGGATGAAGAGCGGCTCCATCGTCTGGACCCAAAACGTGCGCTTTCATTTTATATGGATCGCACTCGCCAGTTCCGGGTAGATGACCAACTGTTTGTTGGCTACGTGGGTGCGAAGAAGGGACGGGCGGTGCATAAACGGACCATCTCTTGGTGGGTCGTCCTGTGCATCAAAGCGTGCTACTCTTTGGCTCGGAAGGAGCCTCCTGTTGGGCTGAGGGCCCATTCCACTCGGGCCACGGCGGCTACTACTGCCCTGGGCCGGGGAGTCCCCTTGCAGGACATTTGTCAGGCGGCTACGTGGGCCTCGCTGCACACGTTTGCAAGGCACTACTGCCTGGACAGTCAAGTCCGGAGGGATGGCTTCTTTGGCCGTTCTGTCCTCCAGGACTTTCTGGTGTAAGCTGTATTGGTTCGCAGACCCACCACCGGGGTTGGTATTGCTGGGGTATCTATTCTAAGGTAAGGAATCTAATACTAACCTGTTTCTTTCAGATGAACAAGTTACTTACCTTTGGTAACGATATATCTGTAAGAAACAGTAGTTAGTATTAGATTCCTTACCGCCCCACCCATCCTCCCCGTTCTGCGAACTGATACTGTAGTAACTTGGGTCCAGACTGAAGGTAGCTTTTAAGTAGATTTATTAGGACAAGTTATACATATACAAAAACCCCACCAGGAGCGTCTGGCTAGATGCTCAGCCCAAGACCAACTGTGATGAAACAGGTCATAACATTCTAAATGACATCATATTTACAGAGTTCCACTGGTGGAGTAGAGGAAGACATGTGAACACATTTATTAAGATATTACATATCCTCCTTTCTCAAAAGAACACAAAGAAAGAAACTTAGATAAGAAAATAATACATCACAGAAAAGCATAAGAGTGAGCAGAATCAGAATAAAAGACGTTCAAAAGAGAAGTAAAGAGAATTGAAGATCCAGCAATAAAAGTAAAGACAATATAAGAGAGATGAGGAAGTAAATTAAATACAAATAGAGATTCGTTATTGAATTCCATAAAAGATATAATACTCATCCTCTTCTCTAAACACAGAAAAGGAAGAAAAGATAAAGAAAAGGTAGGAAAACCATCAATGGCAGTTCAATTCACACCTACTGGCCAGGTAAGTTAGAAAAGGACAACACAGATCAGGAGAAAATGAATAGACAGTGAAGGAAAAGAATAACATCTCTTAACCCTCACAATCATATAAGAAGAAAATTAATTATAAGAAAAATTCAATCTGGGCTAAAGTGGAAAACACAGAACAAGTATGATGAACAAAAACGCCCAGAGTAACTTAACCCATGCATTACGGCTACTAAGACCATACACCCATTAAGGGTAAAATGTACTTATGCATGGAGAAAATAATGTGCACAGATACAAAATTAAACTAAACCCACACTAAACATCAGAAGAAAGATAAAATGTGCACAATAGTGAGGGCATTGAACAAGTAAACTGAAGTGCATATAATGATGGGAAGACCCAACAAACAAACCTTAAGAAAGGTCAAAAATTATGCATAGTAAACAGAACACCTTTTGAAGAGCTCTACGTTGTGCACTGTAATGACAGGACTCAACATCCTTTCGTGATACCCTTTGCGGAGTAAAAAAAACAATTTGTATTAACAGACAGGACCATAACCCTGTGAGACACCACGACTCGTGGTACAGATTGTGCATCGTGAAAAAGAAGTACAGAAAGTCGTGCACTGCAAAAAAAACAAATTTCCTGTAGACATTGTATACTGAAATAACATGAGGTACGTATTATTAGGGTAAGAATCCAAAAGAAAATGAGAATCATTTTTTTATCCAACTCTTAAGAAAGAGAAACAGCTATACAACTACAAACCTTGAACCGACTGAAGCTTAAAATTTGTGCACTGTGAGACAAAACGAATATACACTGTATAAGACTAAACTTAATTGTACACAAATAACTGCTGTATTATTATAATTTTATAAACTGTACTGTGCTTGAAATAATAACGGCATTACTGTACGCTAATAATGCGTAAAATAAAGTTGAAAGCATGACAATAGTGTGCCTAAAAAAAAACGAGGTAATTTTTGAGCTCCGCAGAAATAGATTTGTCAACTTGAACACAAAATGAATTACGTTCACTATTCCCAAATTGCACCATTGAAAATGCAAGGAAATGGGACTGAAATGGGACTATACTAAAGTGGATAAAATTCAAAATACTAACTCGACCCAGAAGATGGCAGTATGGTACAGTGAAATGAATTCTGTGGAAATATAGGAAAACTACAGATAAATGTGACGAACGCAGATTTCACTTATGGATTGTAATTGTGAAGCAGTCCAGCACTGGGGCTCAAGTTTTCATATGCGCATTGACAATAATTTTACACGCCGGAGCTCGATCTTTGCCCCCGAGCAATATATCCTCATTGAAACGAAGGACAAACTGCCACCAAAAGAAATAGTAGATCCACAGTACCTTCCTGTAGGATGTCCCTCAAGAACAAACAGTAGAAGCTCACTTCCAAAAGTCCCATCGCAGTGGTTTGTGAAATGTAGAACGACGGGAAACAAACTCCAGTGGTGACAGGACGCACTAGCGCAACACAATAAAAGATGGCGGCACGTACAGTGGCGCAAAGACGGATGGCTCACGGCGCTTCTCCACACCAAAGCATCGGAGAATCCGGCAGGGAAGGCAGCGCGTCATAGGAGCTCCGTAACAGAAAGCAGGTGAGTGCGCAAAGCAAAAGGCGCGCGCTGCATTTTAAACGTTGTTTTAAACGTGGAAAGGCAGTTGAGCAGTTGATATGACGTTGGATTAAGTTGCACGATATTTCTTCAAGCTTATTAAATATTGAAAACATTAGAATCATCACAATTGTATTCAAAACTTGGCATAAAAATTAACGACAGTTTAAGACGACCAATTTAAGACAGTAAGGTTCGTTCTGTCGTAGTTGCGTGACCCCAAATCCATCTCGTGACCTGGTTTTGCTCTTCCTAGTATCACAACAGATGAGATTAGGGAAATAGACATAAATCAAGCAGATTCTTTAGCATGTCTGTTTGAAGCCAGATGGTCAAAAGTCAATTACTTTGGGAAATGCGAGTTAAACAAACGAACTGGCTTATTGTACTTGGAGTGTCTCTGTGCAGTTTCTTACACGCATGTAAGGGACTGAGTTCTTGATGCGCTGTAGGAACAGCATGTAGGACTTTGTTGAAGTCCAGTTATAAACAAAATGTCAAACTCAGCTTACAACATGCAAAGCACAGCAGCCAAGGGTCTCAATATTGAAAGAAGACCAAAGCAGGGCAGAGCGTGTCTGGAAGTAGTGTAGATCAAATAAGAGTAATTGTCTGCTCACCCAGTTTTGTAGATTTAGCACGCAAATATAGTTGAGGAGTGGCTTTATACCCTCATGAAATCATCGCTGAAGACATGGGTTGTGGAGTGTCTTGCTTGCTCTCACTGGGAGCACAGCACGGGAACCAACTTGAATGCTGATGAGGGCGACCGGTGTAGAGGTCACTGGTGGGGTTGATTTCTTGATAGTTGGTTACAGCAGTGTAGATAACTTGAGGTTCCCAGACACATCTTCTTTTCCTTTTTGAGGTGGAAATTGTAGGTTCTTTCTTGAAATCGTCGCCAAATTAATGTAGTAACTTGGGTCCAGACTGAAGGTAGCTTTTAAGTAGATTTATTAGGACAAGTTATACATATACAAAAACCCCACCAGGAGCGTCTGGCTAGATGCTCAGCCCAAGACCAACTGTGATGAAACAGGTCATAACATTCTAAATGACATCATATTTACAGAGTTCCACTGGTGGAGTAGAGGAAGACATGTGAACACATTTATTAAGATATTACAGATACATAGGGTTAAGGTCATCCCCTTCAGGGCCCTAGTTTCGCATGGCACCAGTGTTGGTTCTTACATGGCTCTGCGTGTTTTGGCGCGGAAAAGCTGTGTGCAAAGAACTGACGTCAGCGCGCGGAGGCGGTGTCTATATACTCCAGCGACATCATCACGGCGCACGACGCCAACGACGGACGCGGAGTCGCAGGGGACGCCTGCAGACGACGCCTACTGACGCGCAGGGGTACTGCTACGCAAAAGTTTCCGGATCCACACTGACGCCTGGGGATATTCTAAGGTAAGGAATCTAATACTAACTACTGTTTCTTACAGATATATCGTTACCGAAGGTAAGTAACTTGTTCTTCTGTCCCTCAGGTTCTTTGTGCAATGGACAGTCGAACGGTTTTGTTTAAATTGAAAAGTGCTATAGGAACACTGCATTTTCATAATAGGTAATATATGGAAACTTAAAAGAAGGAAATTGATGAAAAAAGGATTCAAATGTTTATAAAATTCAGTTAAGTACGAAGTAGATTTTTATGGATTGGTAGAGCATTCCACAGGCCAGGGAACTAAGCAAACATGCAGGTTGATATGGATTTTTTTCTGTTTGTTAACAACTACACATTTACAGAGCTTTTTTTACGTTTCCAAAAACAGGACAGTTGGTAGCCTCCCCTACAAGGGTATGTTAATCTACAGCCTGACACTATTTCAGCAAGAGTTTGACCAATTAATTCCACTACAACGTACACTGGCTACCCAACGAGGAAATACATGCATTAGAACGGATTGTCAAGTTTACTAAGTATTGCAGCAGCACTAACAGTTTAAACCCCTTGCATGACAAGCATTCAGAGTGCTTTGTATTGGTTAGTACTGAGATTCAGGACAGCTATAGCACAAAACCACTATTTCATTTGAAGTGCTTTGCTCCTGCCCTTCAGGTGACCTTTAAAAGGTCATCTTTCCCGCCTATCTTAAGTTATGTAGGGTTTCATTGACCTTCCCTTCAAACCTCCTAATTCTATGATCACAACGGGTCATGATACATAATTTGTAGAAAGTACTATAGAAAAATTCAGAATAATCAAAAGGTCGGTAGATGTGATCTCCTGGTGGGATTGTGCTACAATATATCCATAACCTTTTCAGCTCAAGCTGGCACCCCATGCAAAGCCTGTAAATGCATGCTTAACACCTTGATATGTTTCTTGCTCATCGCTTCTGAGATAGAACACTTTTTAGCGCCAGAGGTATTTTCCAACGACGCAAAAATTGGAAGTTGTAAATCCTTATACAGGTTTTGGAAAAGTGTCTGCACAGAAACCAAAGTCCCTTCTTCCCATATCCAGTCTTTTTGTTGCAACAATGGAAACGTATTATCAATTCCGACACGATGCTCTTAAGAGCACCCTTCTTGGCTATTGTGGATAGCAAACCTTTAAATTGACGCTTTCTGTGCAGAACTTAGATTCCTGCTGGTGTCAGCATGGGTAGCATAACTTAGTGAAGTTAAGATGTGGCATGATCACGACTCAAGGTGGATAAGGGAGCCAGAGAACGCGATGCAGGTTGAACTAACACAAAATGATTGGCACTGTTCAATCAAAGACACATCCCTGAACAAAATATGGATTATTCTAACTTTCTTTGAGAACCATTTTTTCCAGTGCCATTGGTGGTAAGCTGGGAACTGTTTCCATGATAGTGCCCAAGCATTCCCAGACATATTACCCTTACCAACTTGTGTATTTGTTAACTGTGAATGGGTTGCTTTATTTGTAGTTTTATATAGCATGAACATGACCCCATGGGGAAACCGCACTCAGCAGCATTACAAGAACAATTTACAGACAAAAAAACTAGACCATTTACGAGTATGACGTCAATCTATATAGGCTGGATAAAAAGTCTAACCGAGACTATGGCAGTGGTGGAAGAATTGGGGTGAGGACAAAGTGATTTACACAGCAAGGCAGAGTAACTATTATAAGAACAAGCACTGGCAAAAGCCAATAGGTCTCAGCTATCAGCGTTGCCAATGTCTTTTAGCAATGATGAACAGCAGCACAGTTGAAAGTCATGTAAACAAGCATTTGCAATGCAATAGGTCTTGCATTCACGCAAGTTTGAGCTGTTGGCATTGTAAATGACAATGCCTTTTATTTGTCGTTTGGGTTTTAAAACATAAATAAAAGGAATAATCATTTACAATGCCAATAGCTCAAACTCGCATACATGCGAGACCTATTGCATTGCAATACAGGGCCTTCTCGACCGCTTGTTAGATTGTAAATATCAAAAGGAAGAGACCAGTCTGCAACGTCTTCAAAGTAGTGATAAATAGTGAAGATGGTGTAAGTGTTGCAAATTACACAGACACGAAGTGGGAGTTACATATGATCCAGGCTATAAACACTAACAAAGCGCCCCAACACCTTTCACTCTGTGATTACACAGTTGCAGCTCATGAGGAAGAGTGGGGGGCTACTGCCTGCCCTCTCCGTGATTTGTGTGTGCAGTGTGGCATTGCGTAATGTCATTGCTTTCTTTGGCCTAATAAACACTCCAGATGTAGTAGGGCCCTGGCTTCAGCTCCTGGTGCAGAGCTGGCTGTGCTTGGCGGTGGTATTAATAAAAACAGGCTATAGTATAGATGACATTATCACAGATGTGCGATTGTCAGCTTCGGGGGGGGGGGGAGGGTTTGAAACACGCATGATAAAGCCAGGTTAAAGTGATTGAAAGCAGGTGCCCGTGTCACAGGGGAGGCAGTGTTGCTAAAAGAAAAGCGGTTTCAGCTGAAGCCGCGCACGTCCAGCCTGCAGTAAGAGAAACTCAAAGTAAATAGTGCTTACAGACTAAATAACAGGTCCCATGGAACAACCGAAGTAAAGTGGCCAGACTCCATGGGTGGGTACAAATGAAGACAAGGCCGTACTAAGGAGGGACTAACCAACCTATTAACAAATCCGAAGACAGCATTTACAAATAACGACAAGCCAATGGAAAATATGGGACGAGTGGGCGTGGCTTCTCTCCCCTTCTCTACTACAGCAGTCTCACAGAGTTAGCAGTGCATGCGTGCAGCCACTAGGCTTGAACTAAAAAGTACGATGGCCAAGCATGCGCTGTATAAAGCAAACAGAAAGGGATGGGATATTCCGTTTTCAGAGGCTAGAGGGACCCACCACACTAAAAGCTCAAATTAAAATCACTGAGCGGCATAATGCCACTTCATGCATGTTTAAAATATTTCAAGCCAAAAAACTTTGAGAACTATATTTGCGCAGTCTTTTTTTAATTGAACAGCACAGTGTAATTGTTCCTTTTTTAGGGCTCGGCTGAAACGCGCGGAAGCGCGTCTCCGCCGAGAACTTATTGTGGCCGTGTCTCCTTTCCAGGAGACATTCCTGGCCGCGCGCATCGCCTTGGAGGCGATTCGAAACGAGCACGCGAACGCGCTCGCTGCATTCACTGTAAACTCCTCAGACTCAGTGCAAGGCTGGTAGACGTGATAGCAACTTAATCGTACTATTCATTACATATACCGTTATAACCGTTGTGCCTACCAAGCATTTCCAGCCACGAGACGCACTATGCTTCAAAGTTTCCTAGTAGGTTTGTTCCATCAAATGACCATGCCATTTATTTTTAACTGAGTTTGCTTTCCCTCGCCCCCTCTCTCTCCGTCCATCTTTCTGCTCTTCTGTGTCCCTCCTCGCTCTCTCTCTCTTCTGCCCCCCTCCCTCCTCTGCCCCTGCTCTAGAAGCTTCTCCCTGTTGTACCACAGACTTCCCACGGCGCTCGTCGTTTGCACCAAGGCCCCCGTGGCCACTGCAGACATCAGTGGGAGCGCTGCTGCTGTGCTCTAGTCTAGCGCCTGCGAGAGGTAGCGCTTTATATCAGACATCAGTGGGAGCGCTGCTGTGCTCTAGTCTAGCGCCTGCGAGAGGTAGCGCTTTCTATCAGACATCAGTGGGAGCGCTGGTGCTGTGCTCTAGTCTAGCGCCTGCGAAAGGTAGCGCTTTCTATCAGACATCAGTGGGAGCGCTGCTGCTGTGCTCTAGTCTAGCGCCTGCGAGAGGTAGCGCTTTATATCAGACATCAGTGGGAGCGCTGCTGTGCTCTAGTCTAGCGCCTGCGAGAGGTAGCGCTTTCTATCAGACATCCGTGGGAGCGCTGGTGCTGTGCTGTAGTCTAGTTTTTAACTGAGTTTGCTTTCCCTCGCCCCCTCTCTCTCCCCGTCCATCTTTCTGCTCTTCTGTGTCCCTCCTCGCTCTCTCTCTCTTCTGCCCCCCTCCCTCCTCGGCCCCTGCTCTAGAAGCTTCTCCCTGTTGTACCACAGACTTCCCACGGCGCTCGTCGTTTGCACCAAGGCCCCCGTGGCCACTGCAGACATCAGTGGGAGTGCTGTGCTCTAGTCTAGCGCCTGCGAGAGGTAGCGCTTTATATCAGACATCAGTGGGAGCGCTGCTGTGCTCTAGTCTAGCGCCTGCGAGAGGTAGCGCTTTCTATCAGACATCAGTGGGAGCGCTGCTGTGCTCTAGTCTAGCGCCTGCGAGAGGTAGCGCTTTCTATCAGACATCCGTGGGAGCGCTGGTGCTGTGCTGTAGTCTAGCGCCTGCGAGAGGTAGCGCTTTATGACAGACAGCCGCAATGATTCCGCCGCCGTACCTGCAGCTATCTCCTGGCACAGAGAAGAGGTCAGACCCCTGAAGGAATTCACGATGTATGGTACTCAGTAACTTGATGATCTTTGTAGAACATTCCCTGGGAGGGAAAGTGCTTCTAAGCACTTGCACCTTCCACAATGTAAATGGCAGCTCTAGAGTACAGGCTTTGAGCATTGGAGGCCTTGAGGCTGTGAGTGACGGGCCACCTTCTTGTAGGAGGAAAGGCCTTGCAGAGGAGCGCAGGGCCGAAGTTTCAGCCCTCTTCGGAAATGATGTGTCTGATGCTGTCAATGGCGGAATATCCTGCAGAAAGTGGAGTCCCCGCAATAACGTGGCCTAAACTTTGTGTGAACAAAATATCAAATACCAAATGCCCCACATATACTTTACAGAAATATCACCTGATTAGAGTTAATAATATAACATCTACACCCAAGGGCGAAGATCGCCACAATATTGATGTCAGAGGATATTCTGGGATCAATATTCCGACACACAGCCCTGCAGAAAGGAGTGAGTGGGAGCTCATTTTTCCTTGGCGTGCTTCTCTCTAAAGAATTAGGCATTTCGCATCGACTTTTACTCCCAAGGTCACTGGTACAGAGCAGCAGCCACCAGCACTGCTACAGTTTAGTCCTGTTTGCACTTTCAGCGAGGCGACTGTTTCTCGTGGTACTGCTGTGCCAGCCAGTGCAAGGTTCTTAAAGATGTGAGTAGAGAGTGCAGAGTAGAGAGTGCAGAGTAGAGAGTGCAGAGTAGAGAGTGCAGAGTAGAGAGTGCACATCATCAGAGCTGTATGAATAATAACTGTATCAGCCCCGTGCGTGAGGTGCATCATCCACATTGCTCAGGTCACCCAAATTCCTGCACTCTCTACCACACTGCTTTCAAGAACAGCATACTCTTGCACACACACTCACTGCTCACCAATTCAAAGTTTGCTAAACATTTTATGCAACGCATTGTCATACACAATGCCAATAACTCAAACTTTAATGCTGCGAGCCCTATTGCATTGTAAATGCTTGTTAAATGCAGCCTTTGTGCTCAGATTCCTAATAACTGTTTTGTACTAAATGCAGCCCGGGTGGGAGGAGACAGCTTGTAAAAACATGAGCATTAGGATGAACAGAAGTACTTAGTCCATGCTCTTGGGAGGGCTAAACAAGCAGACATGCATGCCGTGGACAAATCGGAACAAAAGATAGAAGTGTGATGATTGAGAGCAGAAATGGTAAGCCTATGGACAGGCTGCAGCCTGCAGATTGAAAACA
Source organism: Lissotriton helveticus (assembly GCF_964261635.1). Taxonomy (NCBI): domain Eukaryota; kingdom Metazoa; phylum Chordata; class Amphibia; order Caudata; family Salamandridae; genus Lissotriton; species Lissotriton helveticus. The sequence goes on along the minus strand of NC_136073.1, from coordinate 832,124,814 downwards.
TGCAGATTGAAAACATGCATCTTCGTGACAACGCATGCACTGTCTAGCAAAAACTTAAAATGATTAGAACAGGGTTGTTGGTTAGATTGTACCCCTTACAGTTAAAACTAATATTGGTGGGAAGTCCTGTCTGATACGGGGAAATAGCGCTTAAGAGAAAAAGATCTTTAGGTCTCTTTTGGAGGACTTTTGTGAGGGATTAGTCCTGATAGCTGTAGAATGGCACCCTACTTTTTGGAGTATTCTGGTTATTCTGAAAGCATGAGTTTCTAGTCAGTTTATGTTCTTGGGGGAAGGAGGGTGAGTGCATGATTGCTTTGCCAACATGGCCAGTTTGTGTGCCAAAGCCCTCCTGCATTGCTTAAGAGACTGAAACTTGGTGCAGTAAGAGCGGTACATTTTGAGAGGTCAAACGGACATACCTGAAGGTTTAAGTAGGTTTCACAATACTTGGAATGCCGTTCTTCCACAGAGAGCCATTGAACTTGTTTCAGGGCAGTGGGAAAGTAGATGATCGGGGTTCCAGGCTCACCACTCAAAGGATCGTGGTGGTTTGGAATGTCCTCCTTGACCTTGCTGGTGTAGGCTAGAGTCCAATAGGCCAATCTTTAATGTATAAGAGCATGTGCAAGTACAATCTAATTGAAGTTAAAAGGATACCCATCTCAGTCATCAGCAGGCAGATTCTTTTCCACCAATGATACAATCTGATGACAGTTTAGAGCAGTGTACCCTCGTTACAGTTGATACGCTCCCCCCTGAAGGTAGGTGGATATGTACTCAACATTCATTGGTGGGAAACGGGGAGGACCATTATCTTTGTTGGATGCATATGTGGTTTCCACAGCCACACCTGCGCTAAACTGTACTGAAAGTCAACATGTTCACACTTTCACAAGCTGACAGTTGTTTTATTTCTGCACCCAAGATACTGAGATCTAGTTGCAGGTTAGAAATAAGCAAGTAGTAGCTAGGTCTTTACAGCCAGCTGCTTTTTTTTTTTGGAAGGAGATAATGGTAGAATGTTTGAACACTGTTTGGACTTAACCATATTTGATTGACACTCAGCAAATCAATGTTAATAATAAGCGGCATTTATAGAGCGCACGGCTACCCCCGGCGCTAGATTACCAAAGAGGAAAGAGCAGAGAAGCTACGGGAGGCTAAAGAGCCAGGTTTTTAGTGCTTTCCTAAATGCCAGTCCAGACTATCAGCAGAAGATGGGTAGGCGGAGAGTTCTAGGGTGACGCCATTCTCACTGAGAAAGGTCGGTCGCCCAGCCTGGCTTTAGAGGGTCGGGGAATTCTAAGCAGTTCAGGTGATAGGATCTTAGAACCCTGTCATGATAGTTTTCGAGTCTTAGTTTTAGGTAATGGGTCCTTAATCTCTAGAGGCTGTCGGCAAAGGTGAGCGCCATAAATTCAATCCTCCTTTTGACTGGCAGCCAGTGCAGACTCCACAGATGAGGGGATATATGGTGGCGGAACGGCACCATCCTTATGAATAGGGCCGCAGCCTTTTGATCACTTTGCAACCAGCGGATCAAATATGCTGGTAGTCGAATGTAAAGGCTATTGGGGTAGTCCAGCTCCAACGTGACCAATGCATGGACCGGTCTTCCTACAATGCATTGGAAGGAGATCATGGTAATCTCCTCAATGCTCTGTTTCCAGAAGCAGGATGAGACCTGGTAGATCTGGGCTTTGCAGGAGAGGTCAGAGTCAAATTTAAACCCCAGGTTTCTAGCTGAATCTATTGGGGGTGTCTAAAGACAGCCACCAGAGCTCCGGTAGCATGGGGGTTTTCAGTTTCAAGCAGCTTTCCGACATCCAGGCCTCATGTTATTCAAAGATTGTTTGAAGTTGGCGAAGGCATCCTCTGAGTGCTCTCTGAAAGAGAACACCAGCCGAGTATCATCAGCTTAGGATACCAATTTCACTCCCCATTGCTTGGCAATGGGGTTGCGAAGGAGGGGTAAGATAAGACATTAAATAGTAATTGACTCATAGCCGAGTTCTGGGGACCACCACAAACGAGTGGTTTCCTCTAACGATGCGTGGGGGCATAGGAATACCCGCTGAGCGCTCCTCTAGAAAGGAGTAGAACCAGGCCAGCGCAGTTCCCCCCACTTCCAAGTGCTTAAGTCTCTCCAAGAGAATTGGACGAGACACTGTCAAATGCCACAGAGAGCTCCAATAGCATCTACATTGCAGAGTTGCCTATTCATTCTTCTACAAAGGACGGGAATAATTGGCAATTCTGATGCCTCTGCTTTTTTTAGTGATCAAAAAAGTGTTGGCTCACAAGTGTAAATAATTTAAGGTAAGTACTGAAGCAAAGTGAGGAGATAGGTCTCAAATAGTCCGTTACCAGTTATAGATTTTGAAGCAGTTTGGGATACATTTACGAAATTCTGGGATTGTATGTATGTGTTTTTTTTGCATTCTTCAATGGTTTCTCTCAATTTGAGCTCTTTGAATTGATTATGTGCCTTCAACAAGTTAACAAGATTTAAAGGCCTGATTACAGAAAGCGAGCACTAGTGGAAGGACACTGTAGTAAATAGGCTATGCTCCACAGTAAGGACGAACTTAAACTGGACAGTCTAAAACAAATAAAGCAGCAAATAGAAAGAAGACAAATGTGAGGTACAAAACACCAAGCCAATCGTAAGCAATTAACTGAATCATTCAGGAGACAAAAATGTGTTTACTGATGGTCCATTATAGAGTGACCCACAAAAAACACTGTCGTTTTAAGTTTGACCTGTTTCCTAGGAGCCTAATAAACATGTCCCTTCGTCGCAGATTGATGCACCCCAGAGATGACTTAAAGGTATGCTGGTGGGCCAGCAGCCCAGTTTGAAAATAACAAGCAACAGGGGCTCTAGATGGGCGGAAGTAACAGGCAGGAGAAAAAGGAAGCAAAAAAGATAGAGGGCGGGTGGGTGTAGGCACATGGGAGAGGGAATTCAAGGAAAACAAACAGTAAAGCAGCAATGAGGGGGTGGGAGCACGGAAAATGGGCCTTCTAAAAACAGCAGGAGAGGTAAAAAAAAACAAACAGCTTGGAGGCTCCTTCTGACAGTATCGCCAGAGCCACGAAGGGGTCGACTGGGAGGAATTTCCTTACAGAAATCGTGCGTAACATGGGTGTTTGGGAAAACGCGAGTAGGATCACACGACGGAAGTGCGAGTGTGAATATTTCTTCTTTTCCCAAATAGGAGCTAGTTAGCACACCAGACCCTGACGTTTGGCTCATGAAGCTTTTTCAGCAATCCAAAAACAGTATGTTGTGAATATACACAAGCATGACTCATTTCCTCTTTTCTTGACAGGGGCACAATACAAACTCTGCCTTTATTTTATTGTATTTTATTTTGCTTGCCGTCAGGTGTTACGCTCACAAACGAGTTAAATTAAAAAACCAGAACTAAGTTCAACAAGTGTGTGTTTAATGTTTTATGTCAGTATGTCTAGTGTGTTTTTTATATGTTTTGATCCCACTATAGGCACATTTTTGCAGCTATTGTTTGTCACCTGAAACCACTGGTCATTTTCCCTATGGTAATGGAGAAGTAGACTACCAGAAAAAAAAAATGTGTCGCCTTCTCTTCACAGGTTGATCAACGGACAACATTTTTGCTAGGTACATTGTTTTACCTGCACTGTAGATTTTTTCACTTTTATTAAAAATTATTAAATAAGAGTTAGAGAAACGTGAGTAAGGTGGGGATTTGTGCACCCCGTCCTGAAGGTGTTTAACACCGAAACATGTTGACGCACACAGAGGAGGTAACGCACATTGTCAGCGTAATAACCTCCCACACTTTATTTTAATAGCACCAGCCCGGGAGCTTATTAAATATACTCTTTAGTCACCCCACGAGCCAGGTGCTATTTAACCCTCACTAATTTCTAAACCCCACTTAACACTCACATACAATTAAAAAACCCTCACTCACACCACACAGTCTACTAAGTGCTCCCGCGTATTCGTAGGTCGCAGCACGCGGTACGATGACCCAGATGACGAAGCACGACACCAAGGGGCCTGTTGGTGTGTGTGAGGGGACCTAAAACAAGAAGGTTGTTCCCCAGTGTGGATACACCTAACCCATGGAATGGATTGTTTGTTTATTTACATAGACTTAGGGAGAACGAATTCCTTCTGATTTCTCTCTCTCCCCCCGTTTGTTAAAAAAAAAAAGCAAATAGAAAGAAGACAAATGTGAGGTACAAAACACCAAGCCAATCGTAAGCAATTAACTGAATCATTCAGGAGACAAAATGTGTTTACTGATGGTCCATTATAGAGTGACCCACAAAAAACACTGTAGTTTTAAGTTTGACCTGTTTCCTAGGAGCCTAATAAACATGTCCCTTCGTCGCAGATTGATGCACCCCAGAGATGACTTAAAGGTATGCTGGTGGGCCAGCAGCCCAGTTTGAAAAGAACAAGCAACAGGGGCTGAAGATGGGCGGAAGCAACGGGCAGGGGAAAGAGTAAGCAAAAAAGATAGAGGGCGGGTGGGTGTAGGCACATAGGAGAGGGAATTCAAGGAAAACAAACAGTAAAGCAGCGATGAGGGGGTGGGAGCACGGAAAAGGGGCTTTCTAACAGCATCGGACATTTGATCACGATCTTTGAATGCTCAGCAAACGAGACAAGAAGATTTACAGAAGAGACGGTGCAAGCACAGTCCAGCCAAAACCTGTAGTTTACATTTTGGTCTCTCTGGATTGTCCCATGGTACTTACCTATACGGAATTTGAAATTATATTTGTTTTACGGGCTGTTTGATTACTTCTCACTGGTAGACTAATTTGCCTTCTGAGAAGAACCAGATCTAGCCAGCATCTTGTTTTTAGATTTGCCGTTTGCCATATGGTGAGGGAAAAAACTTAGTGGAGCCACGGTTATTCAAAAGTATTTAGTAATAACTCATGGTCCATGCTCGAAACTGAGAGATTGGTGACAAATTCCTGAAAGTGCTGCATTATTTTCTTGAAGAGCCTGGAGGGATCTTTGAAAGGCATGAGATAACAGGTGCAGAGTACAGAAATTACTGAATGGTCAGACCTCAGTTGTAGTTGGGCAATTAGAAGTAGGTTCAACTCAGATTGCGAATGAAAGGGGAGTTGGAATGGTTTAGATGTGAACCATTAAGCGTTCAGAAGAGGAACGGGTTGTTCCTTTTAGGGTTTAACCTTAAAAGTGGGATTAGTCACAGATATGCGGACCACTTTGCGCATTGTATGTCCTTTTGATGGTTTTTGCAAGCTGGGATGCAATCTCAAATACAAGGAAATCTGGTGTGAACCAGGTCTCATGGCAGAAGAGCAATTGTGTTTGAACCTTCCCGCCCTCAAATTATTAGAACTCAAGTCAATAATAGTGGAAAAATACAAATGGACCTGGGCAGAGAACGGGCTGATTTGCACCCTGCTGTCCAGTAAAACAGTCCAGTAAATGAGACCGCAATCCCACCACATGCAACACTGTCATGAAAGAAAGACAACAAGGACTATTCGTTTTCTGTTTTTTAACTTTTTATTGTTCAGAATTCTGTACAGCTTAATCCTTCTTGGCAGCAGCCTTTCTCATTGCCGACAGGACGTTGCTGAGCTCTTCCCTCTTTCGCTTGGCACGAATGTGAGTACCAACCTGCATTAAAACAAATAGTCAACGCATGTTATTTGCCTATTAGCAAATAGAAATCAAATATTGCTAACAAAGCATCTGAACAGCTAATTATCCAAAAATGTTGGTTTTGTAATAATGGGTACATGGACATAGGAGTCAAAACAAAAACACTGGTTGAGCTGTAACGAGTCACTTTAAACATACCCAGTTGTGAAAAATACTCACTTCTGAAAAAACATGTCTACATGCCCCCTGCTGAATTGCCAGATTAATGATCTATGAGTTGTGTGGGCACAAACCCCTTCATGCACTTAACGGAGCACCAGAGATGGGATCATGATGACGAAGACCAATTACTGGGTAGTGGTTTAATATGTTGAATGTAATCAATCGGCCATTAGAAAGTCTGGACAAAAGGTCCCAAATATTTAAAAAATATATATATAAAAAAAAAAATCCAAACTGATTTTAACTATATAATGGAAATTTTCCAGGCCTTTAAACTGTAGTCAGATGTTTTAATTGCATGTATGGTTAGGAATTATTTTTACGGTCAACTTTAAGATGTCGTAACCTGGGTAAGCTCTGGTATAGCAATTCAATGGTAACAGTCAAAAAAGATCACTAAAGCACATAAAATGCAAACATAAAACCAATGGAGTCCATACGCCTACACTGATGGACCTCACATAACAGGGTATGTATGTACTAGGTTTCAGTTGGCGTGCACGTCTTTAGAACCCTACCTAAACTCTTCTTGAATTCAACAACGGGTCACTAGATTTTTATAACCAGGGCCAGCTTTAGGCAGACCCTCAAGGATTTTGCGGTTTGCCGAGAAATTGGCACTTTAGTAAAAATGCAGCGATTTTTACTCAAGTGCCCGCAAAAATGAAGGATGTGGGTCAGCTCTTTCTCAATTTCTCAGGGTCTCAGTTACTCTTCACGGTCCTATCTGCACTGGCTGATACATTATAATGAAGAAGAGCAAGGCAGTGTTTTCAATATACATACTAGCATGGGCTATGGTCCCATTTAACGCATTAATATCGCCATTGCTACAAATGAGGACAGTAAATACACGCTGAATGCTTAGATTTTATACATTTCATCGCTTAAGTGTACACCAATTTATGCTTTACCTATTTACCCAATGTCAAAATATAGTTCTGTACAAGGTCACTGATAGAAAGGGTAAAAAAGCAAACAGAGCAGCAGACTTTTCATATTAATGTATCTTTTCTACCTTCAACAAGCAATTATGCATTTGCCAAATGTCCCCGTATTTGTGTGCGCATGATTTAATTCACTGCATGTCATTTATCGATTTTATACTTATAATCCTCGCTAGGAGATATCCATGTCATGTCTCTGTGATAGTCAATACAGGGGAATTGAATTGAAGTTGTTTTTTGAACTAGGAGGCAGATCACTTACTTGGCAAATGTGGTCAGTCATTCCCAGCAGCCAGGTTGTGCATCCAAAACATTAGCAGGTAGATTAGTGCCAACTAGAGCATGGGCGTTAATTCACTAGTAGTGGAAGGGACATCACAGGAAATGACATCACATCAGGGCCTATTTCAAAGTGGAATACTGCTAAAACAGTTTCCATTGTTTGAAGCTGAAAATAAATGATTATGAGTAAAATATAGTGCCGCAAAAATGCAGCTAAATTTCCATATTAGTGCCGCTAAATTTCCATATTTGCGCCGCTATATCCTGGGGGGTGGGGGGGGTCTGTTTAGGGCAGTGCGACTGGTTCGGATGAACTGGGTGCTGACCTGTGGAGGGGGCGCAAACCTCAAGGGGTGTGCTGTGTTTAGCAATAACTTATGATTGAAGCGATGATGGGCACTTATGCCCGGTGGTAGTGAGAGAATCCAAGGAGGCGGTCATGGGGTCTGGGGGCGCTAAAAACGATTGTCGCACCGGGCGCCACCAGTGCTAAAGCCGGCCCGGTTTATAACTGTGGTCGGCGACAATAACAACTTAGGACGGGCAGATCTCTCCTTTAGCAAGAACAAAGTGCAAGACTAGAGTTAATCAGATGAAGGCAGGTCCACACTGCCAAAGAATCTTTGTTGACCTAGGAGTACCTACGGCTCCATTCACAAGGTGTATTTTGAGTAATTGTCATTTGAAGAGCATGCAGGTTGCTTCTTATTTGTATACTAAGCACGGTATCAATTGTCTCCATGTTTTAGGAGGCATGCTACATTATCTAACCTCAGTGCTTTCTACGAATTTAAGACCTTTAAGTAAGGCCCACATTACTGCATTCTCTATTTGATGAGCTCACAGTGACACTTAACTGGGTTGGTACTTTTCAAATCCTTCTTTTCAAATAAGTTCTAGAAATACAGCACCTAACAAAGATGGATAAGCACCAAACCTGACCCATAACTATTTTCTGCTACCTTCAACTCAACCATACCAGTAGCTGAAGCTCATGCAGCACCAGGTGCAATATATTTGTAACTTCCTAAGCAAATACTTCACACGACCACTTCTAGATGCTATGTGGATCGTTAATTCTAAATGTTCTTCTTTGGGATATTACCAGACAAATCTGCTTCACTGCTGATTACAGCTGTGTGTGTTATTATCACCAGGTTATTCTATAGGCTCAATTTTCACCAGGTTTTGCATGGTTACAATGTATCCTCCGAATGTCCTGGTTGAGATAAAACGGTGTGTGGAATTACCACAATGAAATTCTGGAGAGATATGCTTTTTCCCCCATCCAAATGGTTAATAAACTTAGCAAATGGGCATAAATGGGACATTTCTAATCCTCAAGTGGTAAAACGCTTGCTTACTTTTATCTAAGGTGTACAAACTACTTTTAGCAGCGGACTTAGAAAATGTTTTTTAAAAAAATCAGAAATAAATTGCAGCCTTCATTATAACATATCCTATCACCAAAATAAAATACACATGAACACACTTTTCTACGTAGCTAAATCGCCATCTTCCTCCGGCTGCTACACTATCCAATATCCAACAGTTATCTCCATAGGTTTGTTACAAAGAAGCATACCTGTACATAAGAATGGTGTGTTTTAAACACTTGATTCAAGCAGATGGCAAATTATACCACCTGAGGTCTGAAACTGCAAATACTGCGCGACTCACTATCCCAAACAAGAAACAAGTCTTTAGTGCAAAGATAAGAGTTATCATTTGAAACAAGCGATACAAACTACACATAGAAAAACACCTACCCTTTTCTTGATAAATTTAAGAGCACGCTTGTCCTTGGACACTTTGAGCAACTCCATGGCACGCCTCTCATAGGGAGCGAAGCCGCACACTTCACGAATCATGTCTCTAACAAATTTGGTGTGTTTGGTCAAACGCTAGTTGAGAGAAAAAAAATGTTAACAGTTTATATCAGCTTTTGTACAGTGCACAAAACACCTGGAGCATTATTTTGACCCCGAAGCTACATAACCAAAGTGAAATTAGGCAATAAGATGTTTCAACAATACAAGCAAAAAGTCACATTGAAAGTATATGATGTATTCAAAGCGTCCCCTCTGTGAAAGGCAACTCTTAATGTTAAACTGTCAAGTCTAGAATCCTTTTCCAAGAAATCGGACTAAATAGCAAGACACAAATTTTCAAATACATTTGGAGTCAAATTTGTATATGCCTTTAGTCTGAGATAAATAGTTGGACCTAAAAACACCTCCTCTTTCTTGGAGTTACAGTGTACACAAACAAAACAGCATTGCACACCCCTAAAAAAACGTACAGTCCTAACTGTTAATCTACGGAGCCTCTTTACTAGCAGAATCTTCCATTATAAAGGGTCACTTAATATGTTACACGTTCTTATGCACTGCCACACAACAAAGTTTTGAAATGCAAGGCAATTGTATATTTACCTAGCAGACAAAGCATCACCGAAGAAACAGATTCAGTAATGTGTGTGAGAAGGTGGAAGACTTGCCACATTGGAGCATTAGGAGCACTTGCTAAATTTAAATCCACAAAACTAGACACTAGGCAGTTTTAATTACAATTTTATAAGTGCCAGTAATAAAAGTCGTACTCACCCCTCTCCTGCGGCACTGTCTGGGCTTGGACACATTCTTGGTAACTTTGTGGCCTTTGTTAAGGCCAACGGCCATAGGATAGCGGATCGCCATAGCTACAACAAAACAAATAAACTACATTAACATTTAAAGTTAATACAGGGAAAGTGTCCATAGCTTTTATTTTGTAATGCTATGTTGAAACAACATTTAAGAAGTTAGAAACTACATGTCAGCTATTTCCTACAACTATCTCTAGATAGATAGATGGCACTAAGATAGAGACAGGCTGTACTTCTGCAGACACATGACCCAATGAACATCTATACTTCCAGCATCCCTGGTATATATATATATTCCATAATACACTGCAGCTCACCAAAAGAAATTGTTATGCCTAAATGTTACTATAAAAGTCTCACTGGGGTACCTATATATATTCCTCCAATGACATTTATTCCAGGGACATTGAAAATGTATCCAATCAACAAGAGGTGATTGGGGGGTGGTCTTATATGAACGAGCACCAGTTGGGAAAGTTACTTTGAACAACCACCACCCATCACAGTGCCCCACACAAAATAGAACTAACATTGTCCAGCAGGCAATTTGAAATATATGCAATTCGACTTCTGTTCATCGGTGAAACAGAATAGAACTCATACAAATATGGGGAGACAAGAGTCTTAGGAATAAGAGCAGTGCAATTGATTGCGAGCCAGACAGAAGCCGCTTCTAGCTTTTTATTTGGAACTCCAAGTATAATCTTAATGACGCTGTAAAGGGAGTTCTGGGGACAAGAATCCGAGCCTGCGGGCATTAAAACTATTCAATAACTTAATTAGTAATATGCTTAAAAGGTAGTGCACCACCTTTTTTCAGTTGTTCAAGATGATCACCACGTGGGTCATGAACTGTAAGTGGCACTGCTTGGAGGATATTTAGTCCGTTTCTTATATTGATCTGAATGCTTTACAGATATTGCGACTGTCAGTGGTGCATAGCAATGGGTCGGAGAGTGTAGCCAATATTTGGTGAAGCAATCAATAGCATGCCTGAAGTGTGCAATCTACTATTTGGGGATATGTGCTAATTGGCAGCTATCGTAGGGTCAGCTTCTGCTTAACTGATTACTTAAGTAGCATCTCTTCTGCCGAAGAGAAGATGTTCAACTGAAAAGGCCCCGGGAAGCACAAAAAGATGGAGGTAGATGAATGCAAGACATACTAAACACGGTATACGTGGCTAAAACATGATAGGCAGCAGGCTGGGATGTAGTACGGTGTATAGCAATCTTCTGGATGCCCTTCAGTGGCGAGTTGTCTTTAAACAGTATATAGTGTGGATGTTCAAAAAGGCAGGCATGGTGCAGAATAGGCTGTTGTAGTACTTTCGGCTTTCTGATCAACAGTGCATTGATCACTGGCACTTTAATTTAGCAGAGGAAATTGTTGCATGCTCCAGACTAGAAAGAGATACAAACCACCAGGACTGTTTACTCAAATGAATTTAATTTTGGTGTGTGCCCAAAACTTTGATGTGCACGTGATATGAGAGATTGTGGGGTGCGTGAAAGTCACTAACAATAGTAAGTTTTATTTCATGTACACCTCTCACGTCCTTAAAGAAACATACGTGGTGAAATTTCGGGGGGGGAGAGATATGCAGGGCAACTACCAACCAGTCCTGTGAGGTATTTGAAAATAGACATTTCCCCTTTTTGCGTGTCTGTACTCAATCACAGGCAGGACCTTTGTACATAAAAGTTATTAAGCTGCTGTGTTTCTTCCAACATGTAATCGAGTCCCTCGCACAGCCTACGCGTTGACCAACCAGTCACAGCATAGGTAGGTTTGCTTTTCCATACATTGTGGTATGGTTCATAACCTATTTGTGTATGGACTGCGCACGAAGCAACAAGTGTCAGTAGTGGCACGATGTTAAACGAAACCTAAGACACGTTATTGTGGGGTCGTAATGTATTTCCTCCAACATTCACCTGACCGATCTAAGCATGATCCGGAATAGATTAGTTTGTAGTAAACACAGCTGGGAAAGCCTAGATCTCCCCCCCCCCCCCCCCCCCCCGTTAGGAAAATTGGAGACTCGTGCATTATTGAAGAGTTACTCAAATATCAGTCAACTGGTTTCAACACTACACTGAAAACCTTCACTGCGCACGTTAATTGTTTCAATTTCTTGCAGTGTACTGCAAGCTCTACTTAAAATACAACTCCGGCTGTATCTTAAACTGTTTTGTGACAACCGACAAAGGGGAGGGACGAGGGACATTGGCTAGAGATCCTGGTATCCCTGGACTGGCCTCCTCGTTACCACCCACATTTATCAGCCGAGTGTGCACACACTACACACCCTGAAAGCACAAAGTGACTTAATGACGCCTTCTCACTAAGAGGCTCACTTCGGAAATTATCGCAGTTAAAGCAATCTAGGTATAGGTTCACAATCTTACAGATCTCAATCCGTCCAGTACAGCGACCACTTATTACTTAAAAGCGACAGGGTAACCCTTCTCGGGGCTCTAAATAGCCTATTATCCATTCAAATCGGTTGCCAGTTTCAGAGTCAGTGGCCCACGTCCTGCTGCTACCGCAGGTTGGGTTTTAACAAATAAATATCGTTCACGACAGCCTACTTTTAGCCTCGTTGGGAACCGAAAAGAGCCGCAACGAGCCATGCCTTTTCTAAAGCCTGGTGTCCGGTTCAGAGCCTCCCCCGGACAACCTTAGGCTGCCTCGACGGGCACCGATTTCCTCCCGCCGCCCCTGGCGCTTCAGATCGCAGAGCTAGGGGAAGATGACACTGGATTGCACTTGTGGCTTTACAGACACCATAGGTTCCTTACCTGCACTCCGTTATGGCTGACACACCGGAAGGAAAGAGCCGAACCGGAAGTGTAGGTTATCAAACCTCTCGGACTTGGAAACAAAGAAAGGACTTCAGCCATAAATACCGCGGCGGCCATCTTGTTGCAATGTTGGTATCTCTGACAGATCGAGCCGCATTGCTGAAGAAAAGTTCGCGGCGGCGGGGGTCTCCTAATTCCACCGTTTGAAACTATTAATATTTCTTAAAAAACGATCTTAAACCTAAAGGATCAACGTAATGCAGATATTGTAGGGCACTACACGATTTAATGCCAAATCTTGATTCTCTTTACTGCTTTTTCTCCGACTCTTACCAGTTGCAGCTTTTAATATAGCTGTAGTAAATGTTCATAGGCTTTACCAGTATGAGCAAAACGAATCCTCTTTCCGTTCTAAGATAGGCATTTAGTACATGCTTTTCGGCAGTCTCCTCGACAGCCTAAGCACGACATTTTTCGATTGATTTAGAAAGCAAGGTTAACAAAATTGTTTAAGTGGCAGGCGGCAGTGCTTAATTTGAGCCGGTGTGGCTCACCAGGATTCATTTTTGAGCTCCACCCCATTTTATTTTTATTTTAAAAGTTTTATATAGCGCTAGCTTGACCCCTAGACATCAGAGCGCTTTACATACACACTGTAAAACAGAAGGAGATTGCATTACATAGTGGGAAGGCAGTAAGGAAGCAAAACAGAGATACAAATACTTTTCCTCAGCAGATTTCGACCCAGAACAAAGTTGAGAAAAACATAAAAGGGAGGCGTAGGAGGGAATACGGAAACACTGTGACCAAGAGGGAAATTTGGGATGAAAAATGGTGTGCATTAGTGAGACAGAGGGGCAGGTGATGGATTAAAGATGCATTTGGTGGAATCAAGCTACGCAGCCTTGTTATTCGACAGCAAGGCGTTCGGCAGCGACAGTGGAAACTTCTGAGCAACAGAACAGATTTGGTCCTGGCATTTATTATTTTACAAATTAAGCACTGGTAGACTGTGTATTAAAACTGGAAGTGCTCATGAACTACTCTAACTCGAGTACTAGAATGATATGGGGAAAGTTTTAGAGTACCTTCTCATTCAGAGTTGCCACCTTCCCAAAAGTAAAATACCGACCATGACTTGTTTTAAGAATTTGCAAAAACCTGGGCATGATACTAAATAGGGCTGTAAACTAAAGCGTATGCATTCATTTGTAACATCTGTTCAGTCTTTCTTTATGTGAATTATTAGTAATCGAACATTATCACAGCTCTAGAACTTATTTAAAAGTGCTTTTTATTTAAATTTCTGAAATATGTACAGATAAAAACTAGAAATACTGTCTTTAGGTGATCTTGCTTTTTTTGTACCACCTGGGACACCAAAATACCAGTGGTGCTGGTAGAAAAACAGGTGGCAGTACTATCTTTATCACAAGCTAAGGCCTCATGGGTCAGCTAGGCTGAGTGAGAGCACACAAGACGCAAACAAAGACTCGCTCAGATTTCAGTCTCGGGACCGGTCACAAGCGATCAGTGCCTGTTTAAACCTTAAGCAATAAATAAAGCAATTTCTGGCCTTAAGAATCTGGAGTCTGCTGCCTGAATTGAGTCTGTTGGCATATATTCGGTGGTTGGTGGCATTCAAACTCCTCTTCCCTTCAATTGTCCTACCCATGTAGCACTCCAGTGAGCTGGGGGGGGGTCCCTTTAAAGCTTGACGATTTTGATCTTTTTGAATAGTGAGGTGTTTTCAATGAAGGACTCTGAGCTTCTTTGAACAGTAATGCTGGTGCCCTTCACTGCAGTGATTACTCATTGGTTCCTATGGTATGGAGCCCAAAATTTCAACCCAAGATCCTAATCATCGATGAGGACAAAGCACCGCCCACCAGGATGGCTTGGCCTATCTTCTTTAGATGGCATGATCGTTGATGGTTTCCAGCCTTTCCTAACATGCTTCTGCATCCAGCTGGGAGGGAGACTACTGGGGTGCAAACAAGTTGAAATCTTTGAGGGATCTCTCAAACACCAGTGTCAATTGTACACACAGAGTGGTGTAGTGAGGAGTTTGGTGTATACTCGGAGGAAGTTGTATATTAATCACCACATGTCCTCTTGTTGTTCCGTATCCATTCACAAGGCCTTGTTTAGAGTTCTCATGAACCACTCAACCTTTGCATTGGATAGAGACCAGCAGGTGTTACTTCCCTAATCGTGATCCCAAGGTTATGAAGGGGCTTTTGATGCTCCTTGCCCTGGATATGTTGCCTACTGTCTGTGAGGGTGTCACATGACCAGTATTTAAACAGCCTGTCGGTATTTCCATGTGGAGACAAAAAAATTGAAAATCACCCAAATAAAAAAAATTGCTAATCATCAAAGGAATCATATACAAATTTGTCAAATACAAGACGAAAAAAGGTCAGAAATAGTTTAACGCTGCATTGGAAAATCCTACGTTTTTAAAGCAGTAAGAGGTGAAATAAGCTTGCGGAAAAAGAACTTTTCCGATTTTACACAGACTTATTTATGTACCATCTTCTGGCCATACCCAAACATGTGTTTTCAAGATTGTTCTGAGATTACCCTGGTTGCTGTATCTCAATGCCGTATCCCTTTCCTAATTTTCCCTGGGTTTCTAATTGTATTATTCACAAATGATACTGTGTTGGAAAAGATGGAGACTAGTGACTTGGCAGTGATTCATTTGGGAATTACCATATACCTTGAATTACGGACAATTACACACTGGAGTGACTGGAAGTGAATCCTGTTGATCCAGGAGGCATATGTGCTCGGCATGTGGCTCATCCAGACTCACCTTGACGTTTCCTAATATATTGCACATCATATCATGAAATGCAGAGAAACCTAATATCCCTTTAGAAACCTGTTAAGTAACAGCAAAACAGTGTTCCACAAAATTATTTGAAGGCTGATTTAATTATAGATCTCAAAAGGAATCATTTTAATTCACGCTGAACAACTGTAGGGGACATGCAGATTTACTTTGCACACTTTACCCACACCACCTCAACGATCCCTACTTCTCTACTACTGTCGCACCTGTGGGACTATACATCCTGCACACACCCACCTCAACTATGCCCACCTTTAAGCTCTAAATATTTTAAACACACTTAAGCAAGTATATGCTCCTTATTTTTGTACTTTATATTATTGACGCAACTGTTTGTCTATGCACCGTGTACCGACACTACCTCACCTGTGACCTACTTCATGTTCTTTGACCTACCTATGTCACTAAGCACCTTGTACCTAACTACCTCAAATATTACTTTGTATATACTCCTTATTACTTTGTATTTTTATCCCCGTGTCCTTGTAAAGCGCTCTGATATCTGCAAAGATCTTGTTCGCGCTATATAAAACTTTCAAAATAAAATAAAATAAATATCCAATTTTAGAGTATATATGACTGAAAAATTGTGTTTTACAATTTGAGAACTTGAAAGTGTTAAATTACATTAC
Organism: Lissotriton helveticus; assembly: GCF_964261635.1. NCBI lineage: Eukaryota > Metazoa > Chordata > Amphibia > Caudata > Salamandridae > Lissotriton > Lissotriton helveticus. The sequence goes on along the minus strand of NC_136073.1, from coordinate 832,108,764 downwards.
TTAACAAGAACATTTGTGTCAAAATTGCTTATCATGGGTGTAGGCAGTGGAGTGATCAGAGGGTGTGTGGAGGGCAAACTGAATCATAAATATTTTTTACAAGTAACACTAGAACGAGTGTTAAGAACTGATACTTTTTGCAGATATTGAATATTACAGAATAAAAATCTGTCGACTTTAGGATCATCAACTTTAAAACCCCTTAAGCCTGAAATCGTCATCTTCTTCTAGAATGGGCGCTGATGCTAATTAAGGGTTGGCACCATGAACAACGTAACTCATAATAATAATAATGAAATTTATAAAGCACATAGCTACTTCCTTCAAAGTGTCCAAGCGCTAGGATCCTGACTCCCAAGAAAGAGATCACCCAACATACTGACCGAATTATCAACTGGGCCCAAAACGCCAGGTCTTTAAATTTCTCCTGAAAAGACTTTCAGATGAAGGCTGCCGGATTGCAAGAGGAAGAGAGTTCCAAATTTCGGGCACGAGGCAGATTAAACCAGCCACTGAAAAAATTGGTGTGGCGAATACCAACAACCAGATACATATGAATAAAGTGCACAACATAAAATGTTGCAGTGCTGATATCCACACCAATTTTCTAAATGTACAGTCATCAATGTTCTTGTCACTAACTGGGACAGTGTTGTGGCTAACACCTCTGTTTGCAGTGTGGTCTTAAATTAGAATTTTGCTGGGGAAATCTGGCGAAGAATAACACTTTTAAACTTTTCTAGGTTTCAAAATACATTTGACTGAAGTCCTCCTGTTAATAAAGTTTCTAATATAAACACACTAACTTTCTTAACTGTATGAACTCTTATTAATTTCTAGTGCACAGCTTTCCAAACTTTTAATGTTGGTGACACACTTTTTAGACACGCATCTGTTTGCGACACAGTAATTCAGTTTCACTAACCAATAACTAAATGTATGGGGACACAACATCTCACGAAAGCCTTTCATTGGTATTTTTTTAATATATGATTTGTAAGAACACACATACATTGGGTCTGCAGAAATTTGGCAAGCAAAGGGGTAGATACAGATAGGGATGCAATGAGTGTCTCATCGAAAGTATGAGTAAAAGATTTCCAATTATTGCGGTTGTTTTTTTTTTTTAATGTTTCTTTTTAATGTTTTGGTCAGGCCAGAGAGCTTATATTTGTATCTCCACTGTTCAGGGCCGCCCCATGCACAGCACTGAATAAGCTGCAATTTTATAAAAGTCAGCCCGGCAGTTCGTTTTATTATTTATTTTGTATGCGTTTTTATACAGTGCAGACTTTACCGAAGGCGTCCGAGCGCTTCACAGTAGGAACAGAACTGATATATGAGGAGAAACATTACAAGTGAACAAATTACAAGAGCTCCACTCTGCCTTTTGTTTGAACCTTGACTCTAGTTGCGCCTCTGACCTCCACACAGCATGTGGCGCAGTACCGTCCTGCATGATTAGTCTCGTTACATGAGGCAAAAATGACAATTGTGAGCAAACAAAATACATGAGGTGGAAAACGGTGCATTACAGGAGGAAAAAGTGACAGGTGCCCCACAGTGGTGCAGACATTAGGTACCGCAGTTTACAGGGCTCTCTTAGTGGGGTCTCCTCCATAGCTCCCGCTCTGTGGCTCACTCCTGCAGCCCAGGCCACGGATCTCTACAGCAGCAGTGCTCTTCCCTCTTCGATCACAGCGACGTGCCCTGTGGTACGGCAGGCGACGGCTGATCATGCCCACACCTCCATCAGGCGCGCAACGCCACTTGGACTCAAAAGGCTTCAGTCCCCCCTCTCCCCCACCATCCCCCCTCGTGTGTAGCAGCCCGGGATGAGACACCTTCCCGTGCACGCACCCGAGCACTTCACACGTCTTTAAAAGACCTTTTTCTAGTTAATGAGTCTTTGATGTCGCCCCCCTCTGCTTAGAGCCCCTGCAGCTCCACTCTGCCTTTTGTTTGAACCTTGACTCTAGTTGCGCCTCTGACCTCCACACAGCATGTGGCGCAGTACCGTCCTGCATGATTAGTCTCGTCATCTTAATTTGAAATAATACAAAAGAATGGACACAAGCGCGACACACCCACACATGGCAAGCGACACAGTGGAGTGTCGCAACACATAGTTTGGAAAGCTCTGGTCTAGTGTTTTAAAAAGGTGTATGAAATTGAAGTGGGCGCAGTTTCGCGAATTACCGGCGAATTTCATGGCCACCTTTCAGAAAATGCAGCTGTGGCTCTTTTGTGGCTACAGCTGATGTTACCTCCATCTATATATATAAAAACGAATATATGTCTATCTGTCTGTCTGTTTGTCCTTTATGCATTATTACACCATTCATCCGATCGCCATGAAACTTTGGGAAGTTGTTGAGTACACTCCTGCAAAGGATTCTGGCATAATTTTTTTTTAAATATCGGCCCCCAGGGCCCTCATAATCTTTCGAATACTGATGTACGCACCAGACGGAAAAACAACAAATCGTGTATCCACAAGCACTCGAATAAATAAATAGAATTAAAACACCATTCATCCGATCACCATGAAACTTTGGGAAGTTGTTGAGTACACTCCTGCGAATGATTCTGGCATAACATTTTTTTAAATATCGGCCCCCCAGGGCCCTCATAATCTTTCGAATACTGATGTACGCACCAGACGGAAAAATAAAAAATCGTGTATTCACAAGCACTCGAATAAATAAATAGAATTAAAACAACACTTTGAAATGTTTTCCAGATTAAAATGAATAAGTTTCAATAAAAATGACACAATGTAAATTGAATGTTATAACGAGTTTCCTTGAATTTCCTTTCTTCGGAGATCGCAGCATCGCGTAAGCTAGTTCATAATAAAATACACAGGGAATGTTAACATTGTTGCAATCTGGCTTGCAGCCACTAGAGGGCGATGGTGCATTGGGTCACGCAAGAGGTTGTGCTTAAAAATATACTACCCACACCGCTTTCTGCATAACAAACATCAGACGTTTCTAATCCCTGCAGAAAATACATTGCTAGCTTATAATTTCTAATATTAGCCAGGCGAAAAATAGATCTCAGATATAAACGACGTGGAATGGAATATAATGTGTAAAAGAGCCTAAAAGGACATGTGCTTTGAATGGAAATTATATTACAGGGATAAAGCAGTAGAGTCCTGAAAAATAGAATTCATTATAAGCAATAGGCAAGGTTCCATACCTGGGGACGTACTGATAACAGAATAACTGGTAATGCTTGATATAACAGCAGCACAAACCTTCCTTTGGTCCATGAAATATTCTTGATAACACTGCTTATTTTTTACTTTGCTCATCAAATTTATATCCTCTGAATTAAACAGTTCTGGAAGCCCCAGCTGATAAAACATTGTCTTAACATATGCAAGCCGCGGTGTGTGCTGTAAATTATCAAGTAGCAAAAATCCTCCAAGAAATTCTCTTAACAGTCCTGCTTCCTGTTTGGCCCAACAATTAATCCATAAAATCAGCGGCACAGGGCCAATTTCGTCTTCGAAGTAGGATAAACCAACTTCTTCATGACAGATAATAGATGCAGTGCTTCATGGGGCACACAGTAGTCTGCAGATATACCTATTTTCGGTACATTGTAGGATACTCGTGATACTGTAGCCTCATATGCTTGCCCAATATGTCCCAACGGGGATGCACTTGCTCTTGTAAATGTGAACTAATTCTTTGAATGGCGTCTGATGTAATTTATGTGCAAAATTAAACACTGCCTCGCTAGTTTTATTAAGTTGTTGATTCCTCAGCGTTAGCAAAGGGTTCCATGTTATGTGTTGTATTAAATAAAATCCCCTCGTAGTTAAAAGTCCTGGTTCTACCAGTGGCGTAGTTAGCCCTTTGGCAGACCTTGGCAGGCCCTGCGGAAGGAGGTCACCTCCCCCAAAAATCATGCCACCCGGGGCGGACTCCCCCCCCACCTGCTACGTCACTGGGTTCGACCTAACTGAATGCCCCCGAGCCTGTGGAACTTAAGTTTTGTCTTTGGACAAATGATTTAATAAAATTGACCTTAAAGTCCAGGTCCTCCATAAAATATAAAAACAAATCCAGTAACATTTGGAGACTATTTACTGTTCTAGAGATAGGAACCGCATCACCAGCCTACAGTAAGATGGGGATGAACTGCTTTCCCATTTTAGGCATATCTTTGACCTTCATTATCAGAAATCTGCTAACATTATATATATAACAAGAAATGAAAAGGCGCCATAATGCAACCTTGTTGTATGCCTTTGTGTGTTCTAATTGGGGAAGTTAATTCACCTGTTGTAGCATAATGAATTGAGACTGAAGTTTTGGAATGTAAACATTTTAACATGATTATCAATACTTTTTCCATCCCCTTTTGTTCCATTATCTTCCATAATTTACTACGACATACCAGGTCAAATGCATTCGTCAAGTCCATCAATGCTAAATGGAGTGCCCCCACTTTCGCTAAAAAGTACTTGCCAGCCAAAAGGTACAGATTTAAACACTGTTAAACAGTGCCAATTCCTGGTCAGAAGCCAAACTGAATTTCTGAAAGATTGTTATTTTCTTCTGCCCAGGCTTCCAAATTGGACAATATAACTCTTCCTAAGATCTTCATATTGAAATCTATTAGGGTGATAACAACTTTGCTGTCCTCTGTCCCCTTCTTTGAAAATTGGCTCAATAATCACTTTACTCCAAGACCCTGGAAGCGGGCCTACTATAGCTGATCTTAACACGTTAGTCAGAAGAGGGTCCCATAGAGAGATGTTAGCATTGAAAATATCGATGGGAACTCTATCAATCCCTGGTGCCTTCCCTGCAATGCTCCTAGATATTGCTACAAGCACTTCATTTACACTTACGGTCTTAAATTCTTGCAATTCAGGTTTGTGTAAAAGCAATTCATCATTTAATAAAGTAGAGCCAGACTCTATCTCTTCTACATAAAAATATCAGTATAACATTTTACCCATGTCTAAGCAGGTATTAAACACTCCGCCTTGTGTATACCAGGATCTGTAAAAAAAAAATGGGTGATTTACAGCCTCCCAGAATTTCATAGGATCCCTAGCTCTACCTGCTTCTATCAGGTCTTCCCTGACTTTACATTTTTTTTTTTTGCAGAGTTTTATATAGCGCGAACTAGACCCAAACCGAATCAGGTATCAGAGCGCTTTACATAGCACCAGTTATGTTACATGAGGACGGACACACATTCATTTTAGGCACGGGGAGATTAAGTGATTTGCCCAGAATCATAGGAGGTTTTGGCATCGTTACTGAGACTCGAACCCAGATCCCCAGGTCCGAGGTCGAGCGCCCTAGCCGTTAGGCCAACTCCTCTCCCCCATTCGATCTCTTTCTTCCGTGCCTCCAAGGTCTGTTTATATAAACGACGCGCATGCTTTATCTTCTGGGGGCTTCTGGAGTTCATGTGCAGAGCTAGGTTTAGCTGTTTTTGGGCTGTCGAGCATATGGTGTCAAACCAACTAGAAGTTTTAGCCTTAGTGGAGACTGGCTTAGAAAATAACATATCTGAGATGGATAAACATATGTTTTTTAAAACTTTATTAAATACTACATGGGTTAGAATCAGCCGACAAACATGTGGAAAAGACCTCATTGCTACCACTAATAAGTTTAGTAGTAAAATTTCTGGGACCACCTTGTTACTCTTTAATCTTATGCCTTGAGAATTAGAATATTTACAATTGAAAAGTTTACCATAAGAATGACCCTTATTCACAATTATATTTCAGAAAGCCGTAAGAGGGTTGTGATCGCTGATAGAATTACTAATAATCTCAAACCCTTTAAAAAACGCACACTGATCTGATGAAACCATTATAAACTCAATTGCACTCCCATCAACACTTCTATCAAATGTAGGAATTTGTAAAGTAAGCATCTCATTTACAAAAATGAGGTCATATTTCATGAATATCTTATTAGGGATTCGCCATACACAGAATGACGGAAATTAGACATTTTATTGTTACTCTGATTGTAAAAACCGCATAAACATTGATTGCTATACTCACAAATGGGTATTGTAAAATCCCCGGCCCAAATCAAAAAGTGGTGCGGGATCTTGCTTTACAACATTTTTGTCAAACTGGTCTATTGGCTCTCATGAGTTATGGTTAAAATGATTATAATAAAAATGTTTTAATAAAATATCAAAGGGAGTCTGAAGTGAAAGAAGCGTAACCAGGGAAAATGGTGAAACACATGTTTTTATTTACTTTATTTTATTTAATGCGATTTTCTATAGCGCGAACATTACCCGAAGGTGACAGAGCGCTTTACAAAATAACCAGTTGCCATACATAAGGATTTAGGATTACATGAGTTACATAAAAGATACAAACAGGAAAAAAATGCAAATGTACAAGTTGTAAAGTCACACAAGGAAGAGATACAAACAGAAAAAATTGCAAATGTACAAGTTGTAAAGTCACTCAAGAAAGAGATACAAATGGATAAACTCTAAGAATCACATAGGAATGGTAGTGAGTACAAGTGTCTACCTCATATACTAGTGGTTAGAGTTATCTCTATATACATATATATACAAATAGTAGATTTTCTCAGGACTCCATTTTACCAGCGATTCGGCTTGCACAAGTATATATCACATATTTACAGAGTGAAAAGAGAAAAAAAATTAAATTAAATTAAAATAAAAAGGGGTAGAGAGCGGTATGTGGGGGAGAAGAGTTGGAGGCTGAGATTGGTGAGAGGAGAGAGGGGGACCTGAGGGAGCGAAAGATGGCAAGATGCACCCAGGTCAGGACCCAAAAACCATGAGAGCAGAGTTCCATTAAGTGGGGTCGGAGGGGGGACGCAGTCACAGCACCAAGAGAGGGCAAAATTGTAAAATGATGCCGTATGCCGGAAGACTTCCTTTTTTTTTCTTCAGACTCAGCGTCGTTTCAGAGAAACTCTGTCATTAAACAATGCCACTGCTCGTCATTCAGTATAATCATATAAATTGGTAAAATTATGCCGTATGCCAGAAGACTTCGTTTTTTTTTTAACTTCAGTCTCGACAATTCAGAGAAACTCTGTCGTGAAACAATGCCACTCCTGGTCATTCAGAATAATCATAGTGATTGGTAAAACGATGCCGTATCCCGGTAGACTTTCTTTTTTTTTCTCTCTTCAGTCTCGGCAATTCAGAGAAACTCTGTTGTGAAACACTGCCACTGCTGGTCATTCAGTATAATCATATAAATTGGTGAAATGATGCCGTATGCCGAAAGACTGCCTTTTTTTTTCACTTCAGTCTCGGTAATTTAGAGAAACTCTGTCTTGAAACACTGCCACTGCAGGTCATTCAGTATAATCATATAAATTGGTAAAATGATGCCGTATGTCGGAAGACTTCCTTTTTTTTTTCTCTTCAGTCTCGGCAATTCAGAGAAACTCTGTCGTGAAACACTGCCACTGCTGGTCATTCAGTATAATCATAAAGATTGGTAAAACGATGCCGTATCCCGGAAGACTTTTTTTTTTTTTGTCTTCAGTCTCGGCAATTCAGAGAAACTCTGTCGTGAAACACTGCCACTGCTGGTCATTCAGTATAATCATATAAATTGGTAAAATGATGCCGTATGCCGGAAGACTTCCTTTTTTTTTCTCTTCAGTCTTGGTAATTCAGAGAAACTCTGTTGTGAAACACTGCCACTGCTGGTCATTCAATATAATCATATAAATTGGTAAAATGATGCCGTATGCCGGAAGACTTCCTTTTTTTTTTGCTCTTCAGTCTCGGCAATTCAGAGAAACTCTGTCGTGAAACAATGCCACTGCTGGTCATTCAGTATAATCATATAAATTGGTAAAATGATGCCGTATGCAGGAAGAGTTCCTTTTTTTTAAATTCCGTCTCGGCTATTCAGAGAAACTCTGTCATGAAACAATGCCACTGCTGGTCATTCAGGATAATCATATAAATTGGTAAAATGATGCCGTATGCCGGAAGACTTCGGTTTTTATTCAATTCAGTATTGGCAATTCAGAGAAACTCTGTCGTAAAGCAATGCCACTGCTGGTCATTCAGTATAATCATATAGATTGGTAAAACGATGCCGTATCCCGGAAGACTTTCTCTTTTTTTCTCTCTTCAGTCTCGGCAATTCAGAGAAACTCTGTCGTGAAACACTGCCACTGCTGGTCATTCAGTATAATCATATAAATTGGTAAAATGATGGCGTATCCCGGAAGACTTCCTTTTTTTTTTTCTCTTCAGTCTCGGCAATACAGAGAAACTCTGTCGTGAAACACTGCCACTGTGCCACTGCTGGTCATTCAGTATAATCATATAGATTGGTAAAACGATGCCGTATCCCGGAAGACTTTCTTTTTTTTCTCTCTTCAGTCTCGGCAATTCAGAGAAACTCTGTCGTGAAACACTGCCACTGCTGGTCATTCAGTATAATCATATAAATTGGTAAAATGATGCCGTATGCCGGAAGACTTTCTTTTTTTTTTCTCTTCAGTCTCTGCAATACAGAGAAACTCTGTCGTGAAACACTGCCACTGCTTGTCATTCAGTATAATCATATAAATTGGTAAAATGATGCCGTATGCAGGAAGACTTCCTTTTTTTTTCTCTTCAGTCTTGGTGATTCAGAGAAACTCTGTTGTGAAACACTGCCACTGCTGGTCATTCAATATAATCATATAAATTGGTAAAATTATGCCATATGGGCAATTCAGAGAAACTCTGTCGTGAAACACTGCCACTGCTGGTCATTCAGTATAATCATATAAATTGGTAAAATGATGCCGTATGCCGGAAGCCCTCCTTTTTTTTTCTCTCTTCAGTCTCGGCAATGCAGAGAAACTCTGTCGTGAAACACTGCCACTGCTGGTCATTCAGAATAATCGTATAGATTGGTAAAACAATCCCGTATCCCGGAAGACTTTCTTTTTTTCTCTCTCTTCAGTCTCGGCAATTCAGAGAAACTCTGTCGTGAAACACTGCCACTGCTGGTCATTCAGTATAATTATATACATTGGTAAAATGATGCCGTATACCGAAAGACTTCCTTTTTTTTTTCTCTTCAGTCTCGGTAATTCAGAGAAACTCTGTCGTGAAACACTGCCACTGCTGGTCATTCAGAATAATCATAGTGATTGGTAAAACGATGCCGTATCCCGGAAGACTTTCTTTTTTTTTCTCTCTTCAGTCTCAGCAATTCAGAGAAACTCTGTTGTGAAACACTGCCACTGCTGGTCATTCAGTATAATCATATAAATTGGTAAAATGATGCCGTATGCCGAAAGAATGCCTTTTTGTTTTCTCTTCAGTCTCGGTAATTCAGAGAAACTCTGTCTTGAAACACTTCCACTGCTCGTCATTCAGTATAATCAATCATATAAATTAGTAAAATGATGCCATATGCCGGAAGACTTCCTTTTTTTTCCTCTTCAGTCTCGGCAATTCAGAGAAACTCTGTCATGAAACACTGCCACTGCTGGTCATTCAGTATAATCATATAGATTGGTAAAACGAAGCCGTATCCCGGAAGACTTTTTTTTTTTTGTCTTCAGTCTCGGCAATTCAGAGAAACTCTGTCATGAAACACTGCCACTGCTGGTCATTCAGTATAATCATATAAATTGGTAAAATGATGCCGTATGCCGGAAGACTTCCTTTTTTTTTCTCTTCAGTCTTGGTAATTCAGAGAAACTCTGTTGTGAAACACTGCCACTGCTGGTGATTCAATATAATCATATAAATTGGTAAAATGATGCTGTATGCCGGAAGACTTCCTTTTTTTTTGCTCTTCAGTCTCGGCAATTCAGAGAAACTCTGTCGTGAAACACTGCCACTGCTGGTCATTCAGTATAATCATATAAATTGGTATAATGATGCCGTATGCCAGAAGACTTCCTTTATTATTTTTTTTCAGTCTCGGCAATTCAGAGAAACTCTGTCGTGAAACAATGCCACTGCTGGTCATTCAGTATAATCATATAAATTGGTAAAATGATGCCGTATGCAGGAAGAGTTCCTGTTTTTTAAATTTCCGTCTCGGCTATTCAGAGAAACTCTGTCATGAAACAATGCCACTGCTGGTCATTCAGTATAATCATATAAATTGGTAAAATGATGCCGTATGCCGGAAGACTTTGTTTTTTTTTCAATTCAGTATTGGCAATTCAGAGAAACTCTGTCGTAAAGCAATGCCACTGCTGGTCATTCAGTATAATCATATAAATTGGTAAAATTATGCCGTATGCCGGAAGACTTCCGCTTTTTTCTTCAATCTCGGCAATTTAGAGAAACTCTTTCGTGAAACACTGCCACTGCTCGTCATTCAGTATAATCATAGAAATTGGTAAAATGATGGCGTATGCCGGAAGACTTCCTTTTTTTTTCTCTTCAGTCTCGGCAATTCAGAGAAACTCTGTCGTGAAACACTGCCACTGCTGGTCATTCAGTATAATCATATAGATTGGTAAAACAATGCCGTATCCTGAAAGACTTTCTTTTTTTTTCTCTCTTCAGTCTCGGCAATTCAGAGAAACTCTGTCGTGAAACACTGCCACTGCTGGTCATTCAGTATAATCATATAAATTGGTAAAATGATGCTGTATGCCGGAAGACTTCCTTTTTTTTTTCTCTTCAGTCTTGGTAATTCAGAGAAACTCTGTTGTGAAACGCTGCCACTGCTTGTCATTCAATATAATCATATAAATTGGTAAAATGCTGCCGTATGCCGGAAGACTTCCTTTTTTTTTTCTCTTCAGTCTCGGCAATTCAGAGAAACTCTGTCGTGAAACACTGTCACTGCTGGTCATTCAGTATAATCATATAAATTGGTAAAATGATGCCGTGTGCCAGAAGACTTCCTTTTTTTTTCTCTTCAGTCTTGGTGATTCAGAGAAACTCTGTTGTGAAACACTGCCACTGCTGGTCATTCAATATAATCATATAAATTGGTAAAATTATGCCGTATCGGCAATTCAGAGAAACTCTGTCGTGAAACACTGCCACTGCTGGTCATTCAGTATAATCATATAAATTGGTAAAATGATGCCCTATGCCGGAAGACTTCCTTTTTTTTTCTCTCTTCAGTCTCGGCAATGCAGAGAAACTCTGTCATGAAACACTGCCACTGCTTGTCATTCAGAATAATCATATAGATTGGTAAAACGATCCCGTATCCCGGAAGACTTTCTTTTTTTTTCTCTCTTCAGTCTCGGCAATTCAGAGAAACTCTGTCGTGAAACACTGCCACTGCTGGTCATTCAGTATAATCATATACATTGGTAAAATTATGCCGTATTCCGAAAGACTTTCTTTTTTTTTCTCTCTTCAGTCTCGGCAATTCAGAGAAACTCTGTCGTGAAACACTGCCACTGCTGGTCATTCAGTATAATCATATAAATTGGTAAAATGATGCCGTATGCCGGAAGACTTCCTTTTTTTTTTCTCTTCAGTCTTGGTAATTCAGAGAAACTCTGTTGTGAAACACTGCCACTGCTTGTCATTCAATATAATCATATAAATTGGTAAAATGCTGCCGTATGCCGGAAGACTTCCTTTTTTTTTTCTCTTCAGTCTCGGCAATTCAGAGAAACTCTGTCGTGAAACATTGCCACTGCTGGTCATTCAGTATAATCATATAAATTGGTAAAATGATGCCGTGTGCCGGAAGACTTCCTTTTTTTTTTCTCTTCAGTCTTGGTGATTCAGAGAAACTCTGTTGTGAAACACTGCCACTGCTGGTCATTCAATATAATCATATAAATTGGTAAAATTATGCCGTATCGGCAATTCAGAGAAACTCTGTCGTGAAACACTGCCACTGCTGGTCATTCAGTATAATCATATAAATTGGTAAAATGATGCCGTATGCCGGAAGACTTCCTTTTTTTTTCTCTCTTCAGTCTCGGCAATGCAGAGAAACTCTGTCGTGAAACACTGCCACTGCTTGTCATTCAGAATAATCATATAGATTGGTAAAACGATCCCGTATCCCGGAAGACTTTCTTTTTTTTTCTCTCTTCAGTCTCGGCAATTCCAAGAAACTCTGTCGTGAAACACTGCCACTGCTGGTCATTCAGTATAATCATATACATTGGTAAAATGATGCCGTATACCGAAAGACTTCCTTTTTTTTTCTCTTCAGTCTCTGTAATTCAGAGAAACTCTGTCGTGAAACACTGCCACTGCTGGTCATTCAGTATAATCATATAGATTGGTAAAACGATGCCGTATCCCGGAAGACTTTCTTTTTTTTCTCTCTTCAGTCTCGGCAATTCAGAGAAACTCTGTCGTGAAACACTACCACTGCTGGTCATTGAGTATAATCATATAAATTGGTAAAATGATGCCGTATGCCGGAAGACTTCCTTTTTTTTTTCTCTTCAGTCTTGGTAATTCAGAGAAACTCTGTTGTGAAACACTGCCACTGCTGGTCATTCAATATAATCATATAAATTGGTAAAATGATGCCGTATGCCGGCAGACTTCCTTTTTTTTTCTCTTCAGTCTCGGCAATTCAGAGAAACTCTGTCGTGAAAAACTGCCACTGCTGGTCATTCAGCATAATCATATAAATTGGTAAAATGATGCTGTATGCCGGAAGACTTCCTTTTTTTTTTCTCTTCAGTCTTGGTAATTCAGAGAAACTCTGTTGTGCAACACTGCCACTGCTGGTCATTCAATATAATCATAAAAATTGGTAAAATTATGCCGTATCGGCAATTCAGAGAAACTCTGTCGTGAAACACTGCCACTGCTGATCATTCAGTATAATCATATAAATTGGTAAAATGATGCCGTATGCCGGAAGACTTCCTTTTTTTTTTCTCTTCATTCTCGGCAATTTAGAGAAACTTTGTCGTGAAACACTGCCACTGCTGGTCATTCGTTATAATCATATAGATTGGTAAAACGATGCCGTATCCCTTAAGACTTTCTTTTTTTTTCTCTGTTCAGTCTCGGTAATTCAGAGATTTTTTTTTTTTTTACATTTGTTTTTATTGAAGCCGGAGTTTAAAATATGATATAAAATACAGAATATAAATATAAATATCAATCACATTTGAATAACAAAAAATATCACAAATCCTCAGCCTATTTAACACTCTAGCACCAAGATAAAGAGAAACAGGTCTACTATTAACACAATTGCATAAAAGACATCTAATAAGATCCCAGGCCGCCCACCATCCCATCGCTCCATAGCATCAATTACTTACATTTCCTCTAGCTAATGATCAAAATTGGTACCCCACGTTTTCTTAAATTTTTTCAGACCCCCAATTCGTACCGCATAACTATATTCTCTTTTCTTGACCCTCCTCATCTTCTGACTCCACTCCAGGGCTTAGGGGATCAAGTCCGAACGCCATTTTTGTAATAACAGTGATCTGGCGATCGCCATTGCTATGTACAAAAATCTAGTCATGGATTCTGAAAGGGGAAGGTCTGGATCAAAACCAAACAAAATTAGACTATCATTAACTTCCAGCTGTATATTACATTCCTGTTCGAGAATCACAAATACATCAACCTAATAAACATTAATATTTGGACAGCTCAGCATAATATGTGACCAGTTGGCAGATGGATAATTCATACAGCGGAAACATTGGGAGGACTGGTTGGCAAACATCTTAGCCAGAGGGGCGGGAGTTCGGTACAGTAACCATTCGCTAAAGAATAACATCCTACATCAGTTTGCCCCTCTCAAAGTGCTAAAATTTAGCCTATTAATTGTGGTCCAGATATGGGGAGAAATTTCGCAATTCTCATAGTCTGACCATTTCTTAATTGCTTTTGATTCAAGATCCGGCCCCTTAAAAATGGACAAAAATTTATTCCAGGCACCTAGTTTCCTATTCAATGCTCTCACTAATAAATCCTCCACCAACTGATTCTGATCCATAAAGGAAAGCACATTTATTCCGACAAGGTATTTATATAAAATAGCATAAGAATTGCGTAGGATAAAATCATTAGTAATAAATTGAAGCATTTCATCTACTGTCATCCAGTTCCCATTCCTTAAAAAATCTGATACTTTGACATATCCTGCTACCGCCCATTTTGATGTCAAATATGCCGGTTGTTTTACTCCTATTAAGGGGCGGATTTCTTCTATTAAGGTGGCTGAGTTAATTGCTGAAATAGAATCTTTTTAAAAAAAGGCCTGCCGTCTTTTAAAAATCCAATGGAGACACTTGCAATGTACCAGCTTCGGGTATCTCAACATTAGCAAAGAAGAATGGATTTGAGTATCTTTACACATTAAATTCATAAAGAAATTGCAATAAAAATTAGTTTGCAGCAAAGGCTCAAACCTGGATAAATATTGTGCAAAATACGCGTCGTAATAACCTTTTAGGTTGGGGAGGGCTAACCCTCCCTTATCTATATCTTCATATAAAGTGCTAGGCGTGGATTTTTCTTTGCCCAAATAAAGGCTGTAAACATGGACTCTACCTGAGAAAAAAACGAACCTGTTAAAGTACATGGTATTGATGAAAACAGAAAGTTGAATAATGGTAAGACAGACATTTTAATTAGAGCAATGCGTCCCATGATGGATAAAGGGAGCATATTCCATCGAGACAGCAGCCCTTGAACTTTCTTTAGTAGTGGAACGTAGTTCAATTTATATAGATCATCAATTGACTCAGAATAAAATATTTCCAGATATCTTTTTGGATTGACGTTAACCGAGCTTTGGATATCCGGGTGCAAATTAACAACAGCCCTCCCTCATTGTATAACTTCCGTCTTACCTTTATTTATCCGATACCCTCCTAATGCTTCAAAGTTCTCAAACAATTTGAAGACCTTGGTTTGCACTTCTACTGTTGGCCTAATTAGGAGCATGATATCGTCTGCATATAATTTTATTTGGGCATTGTAGGAATTGGAGGGTAAATATCCGCAGAATTCCGGATAGCTATTGCCAAGGGCTCGATAAAAAAAGCAAATAGCACTGGGGATAAAGGGCAGCCCTGTCGTGTACCTCGTTTAATATTTATAGACCCTACCACAGCCGAGTTAATAATAACATTAGCCACTGCCTTCTCATAAAGTTTCTGGATTAAGAGTATCAATGACGACGGAATGTTAAAAGAATTGAAAATTGAAAACAACGTCTTCCATACAATGAGGTCAGGACCCAAAAACCATGAGAGCAGAGTTCCATTAAGTGGGGTCGGAGGGGGGACGCAGTCACAGCACCAAGAGAGGGCAAAATTGTAAAAATGATGCCGTATGCCGAAAGACTTCCTTTTTTTTCTCTTCAGTCTCAGAGATTCAGAGAAACTCTGTCATTAAACAATGCCACTGCTCGTCATTCAGTCTAATCATATAAATTGGTAAAATTACGCCGTATGCCAGAAGACTTCGGGTTTTTTTTCTCTTCAGTCTCGGCAATTCAGAGAAACTCTGTCGTGAAACAATGCCACTCCTGGTCATTCAGAATAATCATAGTGATTGGTAAAACGATGCCGTATCCCGGAAGACTTTCTTTTTTTTTTCTCTCTTCAGTCTCGGCAATTCAGAGAAACTCTTTTGTGAAACACTGCCACTGCTGGTCATTCAGTACAATCATATAAATTGGTAAAATGATGCCGTATGCCGAAAGACTTCCTTTTGTTTTTTCTCTTCAGTCTCGGCAATTCAGAGGAAGTCTTTCGTGAATCACTGCCTCTGCTGGTCATTGAATATAATCATATAAATTGGTAAAATGATGCCGTATGCCGGAAGACTTCCTTTTTTTTTCTCTTTCTTCAGTCTTGGCAATTCAGAGAAACTCTGTCGTGAAACACTGCGACTGCAGGTCATTCAGTATAATCATATAAATTGGTAAAATGATGCCGTATGCCAGAAGACTTCCTTTAGTTTTTTTCTCTTCAGTCTCGGCAATACAGAGAAACTCTGTCGTGAAACACTGCCACTGCTGGTCATTCAGTATAATCATATTAATTGGTAAAATGATGCCATATGCCGGAAGAGTTCCTTTTTTTTTATTCCGTCTCGGCAATTCAGAGAAACTCTGTCGTGAAACAATGCCACTGCTGGTCATTCAGTATAATCATATAAATTGGTAAAATGATGCCGTATGCCGGAAGATTTTGTTTTTTTTCCAATTCAGTATTGGCAATTCAGAGAAACTCTGTCGTAAAGCAATGCCACTGCTGGTCATTCAGTATAATCATATAAATTGGTAAAATGATGCCGTATGCTGGAAGACTTCCTCTTTTTTTTTCTTCAGTCTCGGCAATTCAGAGAAACTCTTTCGTGAAACACTGCCACTGCTCGTCATTCAGTATAATCAAATAAATTGGTAAAATGATGCCGTATGCCGGAAGACTTCCTTTTTTTTTTCTCTTCAGTCTCGGCAATTCAGACAAACTCTGTCGTGAAACACTGCCACTGCTGGTCATTCAGTATATTCATATAAATTGGTAAAATGATGCCGTATGCCGGAAGACTTCCTTTTTTTTTCTCTTCAGTCTCGGCAATTCAGAGAAACTCTGTCGTGAAACACTGCGACTGCAGGTCATTCAGTATAATCATATAAATTGGTAAAATTATGCCGTATGCCAGAAGACTTCCTTTAGTTTTTTTCTCATCAGTCTCGGCAATTCAGAGAAACTCTGTCGTGAAACTCTGCCACTGCTGGTTATTCAGTATAATCATATAGATTGGTAAAACGATGCCGTATCCCGGAAGACTTTTTTTTTTTCTCTTCAGTGTCGCCAATTCAGAGAAACTCTGTTGTGAAACACTGCCACTGCTGGTCATTCAGTATAATCATATAAATTGGTAAAATGATGCCGTATGCCGGAAGACTTCCTTTTTTTTGCTCTTCAGTCTCGGCAATTCAGAGAAACTCTGTCGTGAAACACTGCCACTGCTGGTCATTCAGTATAATCATATAAATTGGTAAAATTATGCCGTATATGTCAGATCCCGCAGCGTGATCGCGCCTGCCAAAGCTCAGGAACTACAATTCCCATGAGCAGGCGGGGTCTCGCAGGAAGTACTTCACCAACGTAGACGCGCATCCGTGTGCGCGTTATTCTGGTTCTGTTGGCGCTGGCGTGGGAGCGGCTGCTCTGCACGTCCCCCTTTGTGTCTCCTGTTTGGCCTCCTCCCCTTGCACGCTGCTCTTGAAGAACTTCGGCATCCTGGTATATGTTGGTATCGGGGCTCGGCACTATTCAGGTATTGCCGTTCTTGCATTCCTACCGCCTTCGCGGTAAGCTGTTCTCTTTTCTTTTGTTTATTGGGATTGCGGGAAGAACGGAGACGGCTGCTCTCCGAGGAAAAGCATCGTTGTTATTTTCCCTGCTAAGTTGGGTGTGGCGGAACACGGTGGCGGTCGAAACCACGTGTTACCGTACACCCGGATTGTATTGTGGAACTTAGATAGCGGGGCGCGGTAGTGAGGCAAACTACGCGTCTCCGTTATTTACCTGTGTACTTACAAGGAAAAAACAGAGCTAGGCATGTAGTGAGGCAACTACAGTTCACCCCAGTCTCTCGTTGTGCGTTCTCTTTTTGGGGTTTATTGTTGGCAGATTTCTGTGGTGGTCGCAACTACGATTTGCTGTTTGGCATAACCCAAACATTTACTGTATGGTCATCCTTTATTGAGCGGAGTGTTGTAGTTATTGCTGCCTACACACTACCGTGTCTCTCTCTTACCTTGTGTTAAAACTTTCATCCTTACTTGGATACCTTGGACACCCCTTGTACATTGCGTCCTCTGGCTCATCTGTGGTATGTTGTGAGTGGTGGGATATGTGTATCAGTACAACGTGTATGTGTCTGGTATGACAGGGCTGTCTTTTGTTAACTATATATCTATGTGCTCCTTAGGCCTTCCTCACAGATTGTGGCAGAAGGGCTGTAGTAATTTCCTATCCAAGGTCGGGTTTTCTTTCTGCTCAGGTACTTACTTATTTTCATGATTTATTAGTGAGACTAAATGAGAGTAGTGTTCCATTGTAAGCAAACACCTATCTGATGCCTGTCTTGTTTTTTGTTACAGGCGTCCTTTCCCTGCTGACCCTACCCTTACCCATCCCACGTTTTTTATTTTAGTTTGTTATTTTTCTCCCTCGCCTAATGGCTCGAACACCCTGTGTTTATACTTCAGGGTGTTGGTGACATTTGGAGGTGGAACCATATTGCAGCGACTGGATCCCGTGGAGTGAACCTGACAGTATGCCGGAAGACTTCCTTTTGTTTTTTCTCTTCAGTCTCGGCAATTCAGAGAAACTCTGTCGTGAAACACTGCCACTGCTGGTCATTCAGTATAATCATATAGATTGGTAAAATGATGCCGTATCCCGGAAGACTTCCTTTATTTTTTTCTTCAGTCTCGGCATTCAGAGAAACTCTGTCGTGAAACAATGCCACTGCTGGTCATTCAGTATAATCATATTAATTGGTAAAATGATGCCGTATGCCGGAAGAGTTCCTTTTTTTTTAATTCCGTCCCGGCAATTCAGAGAAACTCTGTCGTGAAACAATGCCACTGCTGGTCATTCAGTATAATCATATAAATTGGTAAAATTATGCCGTATGCCGGAAGATTTTGTTTTATTTCAATTCAGTATTGGCAATTCAGAGAAACTCTGTCGTAAAGCAATGCCACTGCTGGTCATTCAGTATAATCATATAAATTGGTAAAATGATGCCGTATGCTGGAAGACTTCCTCTTTTTTACAGTCTCGGCAATTCAGAGAAACTCTTTCGTGAAACACTGCCACTGCTCGTCATTCAGTATAATCAAATAAATTGGTAAAATGATGCCGTATGCCGGAAGACTTCCTTTTTTTTTCTCTTCAGTCTCGGCAATTCAGAGAAACTCTGTCATCAAACACTGCCACTGCTGGTCATTCAGTATAATCATATAGATTGGTAAATCGATGCCATATCCAGGAAGACTTTCATTTTTTTTCCTCTCTTCAGTCTCGGCAATTCAGAGAAACTCTGTCGTGAAACACTGCCACTGCTGGCCATTCAGTATTATCATATAAATTGGCAAAATGATGCCGTATGCCGGAAGACTTCCTTTTTTTTTCTCTTCAGTCTTGGTAATTCAGAGTAACTCTGTTGTGAAACACTGCCACTGCTGGTCATTCAATATAATCATATAAATTGGTAAAATGATGCCGTATGCCGGAAGACTTCCTTTTTTTTTCTCTTCAGTCTCGGCAATTCAGACAAACTCTGTCGTGAAACACTGCCACTGCTGGCCATTCAGTATTATCATATAAATTGGCAAAATGATGCCGTATGCCGGAAGACTTCCTTTTTTTTTCTCTTCAGTCTTGGTAATTCAGAGTAACTCTGTTGTGAAACACTGCCACTGCTGGTCATTCAATATAATCATATAAATTGGTAAAATGATGCCGTATGCCGGAAGACTTCCTTTTTTTTTCTCTTCAGTCTCGGCAATTCAGACAAACTCTGTCGTGAAACACTGCCACTGCTGGTCATTCAGTATATTCATATAAATTGGCAAAATGATGCCGTATGCCGGAAGACTTCCTTTTTTTTTTCTCTTCAGTCTCAGCATTCAGAGAAACTCTGTCGTGAAACAATGCCACTGCTGGTCATTCAGTATAATCATATTAATTGGTAAAATGATGCCGTATGCCGGAAGAGTTCCTTTTTTTTTTATTCCGTCTCGGCAATTCAGAGAAACTCTGTCGTGAAACAATGCCACTGCTGGTCATTCAGTTTAATCATATAAATTGGTAAAATGATGCCGTGTGCCGGAAGATTTAGTTTTTTTTTCAATTCAGTATTGGCAATTCAGAGAAACTCTGTCGTAAAGCAATGCCACTGCTGGTCCTTCAGTATAATCATATAAATTGGTAAAATGATTCCGTATGCCGGAAGACTTCCTTTTTTTTTCTCTTCAGTCTCGGCAATTCAGAGAAACTCTTTCGTGAAACACTGCCACTGCTCGTCATTCAGTATATTCATATAAATTGGTAAAATGATGCCGTATGCCGGAAGACTTCCTTTTTTTTTTCTCTTCAGTCTCGGCAATTCAGAGAAACTCTGTCGTGAAACACTGCGACTGCAGGTCATTCAGTATAATCATATAAATTGGTAAAATGATGCCGTATGCCAGAAGACTTCCTTTAGTTTTTTTCTCATCAGTCTCGGCAATTCAGAGAAACTCTGTCGTGAAACACTGCCACTGCTGGTTATTCAGTATAATCATATAAATTGGTAAAACGATGCCGTATCCCGGAAGACTTTTTTTTTTCTCTTCAGTGTCGCCAATTCAGAGAAACTCTGTTGTGAAACACGGCCACTGCTGGTCATTCAGTATAATCATATAAATTGGTAAAATGATGCCGTATGCCGGAAGACTTCCTTTTTTTTGCTCTTCAGTCTCGGCAATTCAGAGAAACTCTGTCGTGAAACACTGCCACTGCTGGTCATTCAGTATAATCATATAAATTGGTAAAATGATGCCGTATGCCGGAAGACTTTCTTTTGTTTTTTCTCTTCAGTCTCGGCAATTCAGAGAAACTCTGTCGTGAAACACTGCCACTGCTGGTCATTCAGTATAATCATATAGATTGGTAAAATGATGCCGTATCCCGGAAGACTTCCTTTATTTTTTTCTTCAGTCTCGGCATTCAGAAAAACTCTGTCGTGAAACAATGCCACTGCTGGTCATTCAGTATAATCATATTAATTGGTAAAATGATGCCGTATGCCGGAAGAGTTCCTTTTTTTTTAATTCCGTCCCGGCAATTCAGAGAAACTCTGTCGTGAAACAATGCCACTGCTGGTCATTCAGTATAATCATATAAATTGGTAAAATTATGCCGTATGCCGGAAGATTTTGTTTTTTTTCAATTCAGTATTGGCAATTCAGAGAAACTCTGTCGTTAAGCAATGCCACTGCTGGTCATTCAGTATAATCATATAAATTGGTAAAATGATGCCGTATGCTGGAAGACTTCCTCTTTTTTACAGTCTCGGCAATTCAGAGAAACTCTTTCGTGAAACACTGCCACTGCTCGTCATTCAGTATAATCAAATAAATTGGTAAAATGATGCCGTATGCCGGAAGACTTCCTTTTTTTTTCTCTTCAGTCTCGGCAATTCAGAGAAACTCTGTCGTCAAACACTGCCACTGCTGGTCATTCAGTATAATCATATAGATTGGTAAATCGATGCCATATCCAGGAAGACTTTCATTTTTTTTCCTCTCTTCAGTCTCGGCAATTCAGAGAAACTCTGTCGTGAAACACTGCCACTGCTGGCCATTCAGTATTATCATATAAATTGGCAAAATGATGCCGTATGCCGGAAGACTTCCTTTTTTTTTCTCTTCAGTCTTGGTAATTCAGAGTAACGCTGTTGTGAAACACTGCCACTGCTGGTCATTCAATATAATCATATAAATTGGTAAAATGATGCCGTATGCCGGAAGACTTCCTTTTTTTTTCTCTTCAGTCTCGGCAATTCAGACAAACTCTGTCGTGAAACACTGCCACTGCTGGTCATTCAGTATATTCATATAAATTGGTAAAATGATGACGTATGCCGGAAGACTTCCTTTTTTTTTTCTCTTCAGTCTCGGCAATTCAGAGAAACTCTGTCGTGAAACTCTCCGACTGCAGGTCATTCAGTATAATCATATAAATTGGTAAAATGATGCCGTATGCCAGAAGACTTCCTTTAGTATTTTTCTCTCCAGTCTCGGCAATTCAGAGAAACTCTGTCGTGAAACACTGCCACTGCTGGTCATTCAGTATAATCATATAGATTGGTAAAACGATGCCGTATCCCGGAAGACTTTTTTTTTTTTTCTCTTCAGTGTCGCCAATTCAGAGAAACTCTGTTGTGAAACACTGCCACTGCTGGTCATTCAGTATAATCATATACATTGGTAAATCGATGCCATATCCAGGAAGACTTTCATTTTTTTTCCTCTCTTCAGTCTCGGCAATTCAGAGAAACTCTGTCGTGAAACACTGCCACTGCTGGCCATTCAGTATTATCATATAAATTGGCAAAATGATGCCGTATGCCGGAAGACTTCCTTTTTTTGCTCTTCAGTCTCGGCAATTCAGAGAAACTCTGTCGTGAAACACTGCCACTGCTGGTCATTCAGTATAATCATATAAATTGGTAAAATGATGCCGTATGCCGGAAGACTTCCTTTTGTTTTTTCTCTTCAGTCTCGGCAATTCAGAGAACCTCTGTCGTGAAACACTGCCACTGCTGGTCATTCAGTATAATCATATAGATTGGTAAAACGATGCCGTATCCCGGAAGACTTCCTTTATTTTTTTCTTCAGTCTCAGCATTCAGAGAAACTCTGTCGTGAAACAATGCCACTGCTGGTCATTCAGTTTAATCATATAAATTGGTAAAATGATGCCGTGTGCCGGAAGATTTAGTTTTTTTTTCAATTCAGTATTGGCAATTCAGAGAAACTCTGTCGTAAAGCAATGCCACTGCTGGTCCTTCAGTATAATCATATAAATTGGTAAAATGATTCCGTATGCTGGAAGACTTCCTCTTTTTTTTCTTCAGTCTCGGCAATTCAGATAAACTCTTTCGTGAAACACTGCCACTGCTCGTCATTCAGTATAATCAAATAAATTGGTAAAATGATGCCGTATGCCGGAAGACTTCCTTTTTTTTTTCTCTTCAGTCTCGGCAATTCAGAGAACCTCTGTCGTGAAACACTGCCACTGCTGGTCATTCAGTATAATCATATAGATTGGTAAAACGATGCCGTATCCCGGAAGACTTCCTTTATTTTTTTCTTCAGTCTCAGCATTCAGAGAAACTCTGTCGTGAAACAATGCCACTGCTGGTCATTCAGTATAATCATATTAATTGGTAAAATGATGCCGTATGCCGGAAGAGTTCCTTTTTTTTTTATTCCGTCTCGGCAATTCAGAGAAACTCTGTCGTGAAACAATGCCACTGCTGGTCATTCAGTTTAATCATATAAATTGGTAAAATGATGCCGTGTGCCGGAAGATTTAGTTTTTTTTTCAATTCAGTATTGGCAATTCAGAGAAACTCTGTCGTAAAGCAATGCCACTGCTGGTCATTCAGTATAATCATATAAATTGGTAAAATGATGCCGTATGCTGGAAGACTTCCTCTTTTTTTTCTTCAGTCTCGGCAATTCAGAGAAACTCTTTCGTGAAACACTGCCACTGCTCGTCATTCAGTATAATCAAATAAATTGGTAAAATGATGCCGTATGCCGGAAGACTTCCTTTTTTTTTTCTCTTCAGTCTCGGATATTCAGAGAAACTCTGTCGTCAAACACTGCCACTTCTGGTCATTCAGTATAATCATATAGGTTGGTAAAACGATGCCGTATCCAGGAAGACTTTCGTTTTTATTTCTCTCTTCAGTCTCGGCAATTCGGAGAAACTCTGTCGTGAAACACTGCCACTGCTGGTCATTCAGTATTATCATATAAATTGGTAAAATGATGCTGTATGCCGGAAGACTTCCTTTTTTTTTTCTCTTCAGTCTTGGTAATTCAGAGTAACTCTGTTGTGAAACACTGCCACTGCTGGTCATTCAATATAATCATATAAATTGGTAAAATGATGCCGTACGCCGGAAGACTTCCTTTTTTTCTCTCTTCAGTCTCGGCAATTCAGACAAACTCTGTCGTGAAACACTGCCACTGCTGGTCATTCAGTATATTCATATAAATTGGTAAAATGATGCCGTATGCCGGAAGACTTCCTTTTTTTTTCTCTTCAGTCTCGGCAAAGCATCGAAACTCTGTCGTGAGACACTGCCACTGCTGGTCATTCAGAATAATCTTATAGATTGGTAAAACGATGCCGTATCCCGGAATACTTTCTTTTTTTTTCTCTCTTCAGTCTCGGCAATTCAGAGATACTCTGTCGTGAAACACTGCCACTGCTGGTCATTCCGTATAATCATATACATTGGTAAAATGATGCCGTATACCGAAAGACTTCCTTTTTTTTTTCTCTTCAGTCTCGGTAATTCAGAGAAACTCTTTCGTGAAACACTGCCACTGCTGGTCATTTAGTATAATCATATCAATTTTTAAAATGATGCCTTATGCCGGAAGACTTCTTTTTTTTTTTTCTCTTCATTCTCGGCAATTCAGAGAAACTCTGTCGTGAAACACTGCCCTGCTGGTCCTTCGTTATAATCATATAGATTGGTAAAACGATGCCGTATCCCGGAAGAATTTCTTTTTTTTGTCTCTTCAGTCTCGGTAATTCAGAGAAACTCTTTCGTGAAATACTGCCACTGCTGGTCATTTAGTATAATCATATCAATTTTTAAAATGATACCTTATGCCGGAAGACTTCCTTTTTTTTTTTCTCTTCAGTCTCGGCAATTCAGAGCAACTCTGTCGTGAAACACTGCCACTGATGGTCATTCAGTATAATCATATACATTGGTAAAATGATGCCGTATACCGAAAGACTTCCTTTTTTTTTCTCTTAAGTCTCGGTAATTCAGAGAAACTCTGTCGTGAAACACTGCCACTGCTGGTCATTCAGTATAATCATATAAATTGGTAAAATGATGCCGTATGCCGGAAGACTTCCTTTTGTTTTTCTCTTCAGTCTCGGCAATTCAGAGTAACTCTTTCGTGAAACACTGCCACTGCTGGTCATTTAGTATAATCATATCAATTTTTAAAATGATGCCTTATGCCGGAAGACTTCCTTTTTTTCTTCTCTTCATTCTCGGCAATTCAGAGAAACTCTGTCGTGAAACACTGCCACTGCTGGTCATTCGTTATAATCATATATATTGGTAAAACGATGCCGTATCCCGGAAGAATTCCTTTTTTTGTCTCTCTTCAGTCTCGGTAATTCAGAGAAACTTTTTTTTTTTTATTTGTTTTTATTGAAGCCGGGGTTTAAAACATGATATAAAATACAGAAAATAAATATAAATATCAATCACATTTGAATAACAAAAAATATCACAAATCCTCAGCCTATTTAACACTCTAGCTCCAAGATAAAGAGAAACAGGTCTATTATTAACACAATTGCATAAAAGACACCTAATAAGATCCCAGGCCGCCCACCATCCCATCGCACCATAGCATCAATTACTAACATTTCCTCTAGCTAATGATCAAAATTGGTACCCCACGTTTTCTTAAATTTCTTCAGACCCCCAATTCGTACCGCATACCTATATTCGCTTTTCTTGACCCTCCTCATCTTCTGACTCCACTCCAGGGCTGAGGGGATCAAGTCCGAACGCCATTTTTGTAAGAACAGTGATCTGGCGATCGCCATTGCTATGTACAAAAATCTAGTCATGGATTCTGAAAGGGGAAGGTCTGGATCAAAACCAAACAAAATTAGCCTATCATTAACTTTCAGCTGTATATTACATTCCTGTTCGAGAATCACAAATACATCAACACAATAAACATTAATATTTGGACAGCTCAGCATAATATGTGACCAGTTGGCAGATGGATAATTCATACAGCGCAAACATTGGCAGGATTGGTTGGCAAACATCTTAGCCAGAGTGGCGGGAGTTCGGTACAGTAACCATTCGCTAAAGAATAACATCCTACATCAGTTTGCCCCTCTCAAAGTGCTAAAATTTCGCCTATTAATTGTGGTCCAGATATGGGGAGAAATTTTGCAATTCTCATAGTCTGACCATTTCTTAATAGCTTTTGATTCAAGATCCGGCCCCTTAAAAATGGACAAAAATTTCTTCCAGGCACCTGGTTTCCTATTCAATGCTCTCACTAATAAATCCTCCACCAACTGATTCTGATCCATAAAGGAAAGCACATTTATTCCGACAAGGTATTTATATAAAATAGCATAAGAATTGCGCAGGATAAAATCATTAGTAATAAATTGAAGCATTTCATCTACTGTCATCCAGTTCCCATTCCTTAAAAAATCTGATACTTTGACATATCTTACCGCCCATTTTGATGTCAAATATGCAGGTTGTTTTACTCCTATTAAGGGGAGGATTTCAGCTATTAAGGTGGCTGAGTTAATTGCTGAAATAGAATATTTTTTAAAAAAGGCCTGCCATCTTTAAAAAATCCAATGGAGACACTTGTAACGTACCAGCTTCGGGTATCTCAACATTAGCAAAGGAGAATGGATTTGAGTATCTTTACACATTAAATTCATAAAGAAATTGCAATAAAAATGTGTTTGCAGCAAAAGCTTAAACCTGGATAAATATTGTGCAAAATACGCGTCGTAATAACCTTTTAAGTTGGGGAGGGCTAACCCTCCCTGATCTATATCTTCATATAAAGTGCTAAGTGCTAGGCGTGGATTTTTCTTTGCCCAAATAAAGGCTGTAAACATGGACTCTACCTGAGGAAAAAAAACGAACCTGTTAAAGTACATGGTATTGATGAAAACAGAAAGTTGAATAATGGTACGACAGACATTTTAATTAGAGCAACGCTTCCCATGATGGACAAAGGGAGCGTATTCCATCGAGACAGCAGCCCTTGAACTTTCTTTAGTAGTGGAACGTAGTTCAATTTATATAGATCATCAATTGACTCGGAATAAAATATTTCCAGATACCTTTTTGGATTGACGTTAACCGAGCTTTGGATATCCGGGTGCAGATTAACAACAGCCCTCACGCATTCTATAACTTCCGTCTTACCTTTATTTATCCGATACCCCCCTAATGCTTCAAAGTCCTCAAACAATTTGAAGACCTTGGTTTGCACTTCTGCTGTTGGCCTAATTAGGAGCATGATATCGTCTGCATATAATTTTAATTTGGGCATTGTAGGAATTGGAGGGTAAATATCTGCAGAATTCCGGATAGCTATTGCCAAGGGCTCGATAAAAAAAGCAAATAGCACTGGGGATAAAGGGCACCACTGTCTTGTACCTCGTTTAATATTTATAGACCCTACCACAGCCAAATTAATAATTACATTAGCCACTGCCTTCTCATAAAGTTTCTGGATTAGGAGTATCAATGACGACGGAATGTTAAAAGAATTGAACATTGAAAACAACGTCTGCCATACAACGAGGTCAGGACCCAAAAACCATGAGAGCAGAGTTCCATTAAGTGGGGTCGGAGGGGGGACGCAGTCACAGCACCAAGAGAGGGCAAAATTGTAAAAATGATGCCGTATGCCGGAAGACTTCCTTTTTTTCTTCACTCTCAGCGATTCAGAGAAACTCTGTCATTAAACAATGCCACTGCTCGTCATTCGGTATAATCATATAAATTGGTAAAATTATGCCGTATGCCAGAAGACTTCTTTTTTTTTTTCTCTTCAGTCTCGGCAATTCAGAGAAACTTTGTCGTGAAACAATGCCACTCCTGGTCATTCAGAATAATCATAGTGATTGGTAAAACAATGCAGTATCCCGGAAGACTTTCTTTTTTTTCTCTCCTCAGTCTCGGCAATTCAGGGAAACTCTGTCGTGAAACAATGCCACTGCTATTCATTCAGTATAATCATATAAATTGGTAAAATTATGCTGTATGCGGGAAGAGTTCCTTTTTTTTTTAATTCCGTCTCGGCAATTCAGAGAAACTCTGTCGTGAAACAATGCCACTGCTGGTCATTCAATATAATCATATAAATTGGTAAAATGATGCTGTATGCCGGAAGACTTCGTTTTTTTTTTCAATTCAGTATTGGCAATTCAGAGAAACTCTGTCGTAAAGCAATGCCACTGCTGGTCATTCAGTATAATCATATAAATTGGTAAAATGATGCCGTATGCCGGAAGACTTCCTCTTTTTTTTTCTTCAGTCTCGGCAATTCAGAGAAACTCTTTCGTGAAACACTGCCACTGCTCGTCATTCAGTATAATCATATAAATTGGTAAAATGATGCCGTATGCCGGAAGACTTCCTTTTTTTTTTTTCTCTTCAGTCTCGACAATTCAGAGAAACTCTGTCGTGAAACACTGCCACTGCTGGTCATTCAGTATAATCATATAGATTGGTAAAACGATGCCGTATCCCGGAAGACTTTCTTTTTTTTTCTCTCTTCAGTCTCGGTAATTCAGAGAAACTCTGTCATGAAACACTGCCACTGCTGGTCATTCAGTATAATCATATAAATTGATAAAATTATGCCGTATGCCGGAAGACTTCCTTTTTTTTTCTCTTCAGTCTTGGTAATTCAGAGTAACTCTGTTGTGAAACACTGCCACTGCTGGTCATTCAATATAATCATATAAATTGGTAAAATGATGCCGTATGCCGGAAGACTTCCTTTTTTTTTCTCTTCAGTCTCGGCAATTCAGACAAACTCTGTCGTGAAACACTGCCACTGCTGGTCATTCAGTATATTCATATAAATTGGTAAAATGATGCCGTATGCCGGAAGACTTCCTTTTTTTTTTCTCTTCAGTCACGGCAATTCAGAGAAACTCTGTCGTGAAACTCTCCGACTGAGGTCATTCAGTATAATCATATAAATTGGTAAAATGATGCCGTATGCCAGAAGACTTCCTTTAGTATTTTTCTCTCCAGTCTCGGCAATTCAGAGAAACTCTGTCGTGAAACACTGCCACTGCTGGTCATTCAGTATAATCATATAGATTGGTAAAACGATGCCGTATCCCGGAAGACTTTTTTTTTTTTCTCTTCAGTCTTGGTAATTCAGAGAAACTCTGTTGTGAAACACTGCCACTGCTGGTCATTCAGTATAATCATATACATTGGTAAATCGATGCCATATCCAGGAAGACTTTCATTTTTTTTCCTCTCTTCAGTCTCGGCAATTCAGAGAAACTCTGTCGTGAAACACTGCCACTGCTGGCCATTCAGTATTATCATATAAATTGGCAAAATGATGCCGTATGCCGGAAGACTTCCTTTTTTTGCTCTTCAGTCTCGGCAATTCAGAGAAACTCTGTCGTGAAACACTGCCACTGCTGGTCATTCAGTATAATCATATAAATTGGCAAAATGATGCCGTATGCCGGAAGACTTCCTTTTGTTTTTTCTCTTCAGTCTCGGCAATTCAGAGAACCTCTGTCGTGAAACACTGCCACTGCTGGTCATTCAGTATAATCATATAGATTGGTAAAACGATGCCGTATCCTGGAAGACTTCCTTTATTTTTTTCTTCAGTCTCAGCATTCAGAGAAACTCTGTCGTGAAACAATGCCACTGCTGGTCATTCAGTATAATCATATTAATTGGTGAAATGATGCCGTATGCCGGAAGAGTTCCTTTTTTTTAAAATTCCGTCTCGGCAATTCAGAGAAACTCTGTCGTGAAACAATGCCACTGCTGGTCATTCAGTTTAATCATATAAATTGGTAAAATGATGCCGTGTGCCGGAAGATTTTTTTTTTTTCAATTCAGTATTGGCAATTTAGAGAAACTCTGTCGTAAAGCAATGCCACTGCTGGTCCTTCAGTATAATCATATAAATTGGTAAAATGATTCCGTATGCTTGAAGACTTCCTCTTTTTTTTCTTCAGTCTCGGCAATTCAGAGAAACTCTTTCGTGAAACACTGCCACTGCTCGTCATTCAGTATAATCAAATAAATTGGTAAAATGATGCCGTATGCCGGAAGACTTCCTTTTTTTTTTCTCTTCAGTCTCGGCAATTCAGAGAACCTCTGTCGTGAAACACTGCCACTGCTGGTCATTCAGTATAATCATATAGATTGGTAAAACGATGCCGTTTCCCGGAAGACTTCCTTTATTTTTTTCTTCAGTCTCAGCATTCAGAGAAACTCTGTCGTGAAACAATGCCACTGCTGGTCATTCAGTATAATCATATTAATTGGTAAAATGATGCCGTATGCCGGAAGAGTTCCTTTTTTTTTAATTCCGTCTCGGCAATTCAGAGAAACTCTGTCGTGAAACAATGCCACTGCTGGTCATTCAGTTTAATCATATAAATTGGTAAAATAATGCCGTGTGCCGGAAGATTTAGTTTTTTTTTCAATTCAGTATTGGCAATTCAGAGAAACTCTGTCGTAAAGCAATGCCACTGCTGGTCATTCAGTATAATCATATATATTGGTAAAATGATGCCGTATGCTGGAAGACTTCCTCTTTTTTTTCTTCAGTCTCGGCAATTCAGAGAAACTCTTTCGTGAAACACTGCCACTGCTCGTCATTCAGTATAATCAAATAAATTGGTAAAATGATGCCGTATGCCGGAAGACTTCCTTTTTTTTTTCTCTTCAGTCTCGGATATTCAGAGAAACTCTGTCGTCAAACACTGCCACTTCTGGTCATTCAGTATAATCATATAGATTGGTAAAACGATGCCGTATCCAGGAAGACTTTCGTTTTTTTTTCTCTCTTCAGTCTCGGCAATTCAGAGAAACTCTGTCGTGAAACACTGCCACTGCTGGTCATTCAGTATTATCATATAAATTGGTAAAATGATGCCGTATGCCGGAAGACTTCCTTTTTTTTTTACTCTTCAGTCTTGGTAATTCAGAGTAACTCTGTTGTGAAACACTGCCACTGCTGGTCATTCAATATAATCATATAAATTGGTAAAATGATGCCGTACGCCGGAAGACTTCCTTTTTTTCTCTCTTCAGTCTCGGCAATTCAGACAAACTCGGTCGTGAAACACTGCCACTGCTCGTCATTCAGTATAATCAAATAAATTGGTAAAATGATGCCGTATGCCGGAAGACTTCCTTTTTTTTTTCTCTTCAGTCTCGGCAATTCAGAGAACCTCTGTCGTGAAACACTGCCACTGCTGGTCATTCAGTATAATCATATAGATTGGTAAAACGATGCCGTTTCCCGGAAGACTTCCTTTATTTTTTTCTTCAGTCTCAGCATTCAGAGAAACTCTGTCGTGAAACAATGCCACTGCTGGTCATTCAGTATAATCATATTAATTGGTAAAATGATGCCGTATGCCGGAAGAGTTCCTTTTTTTTTAATTCCGTCTCGGCAATTCAGAGAAACTCTGTCGTGAAACAATGCCACTGCTGGTCATTCAGTTTAATCATATAAATTGGTAAAATGATGCCGTGTGCCGGAAGATTTAGTTTTTTTTTCAATTCAGTATTGGCAATTCAGAGAAACTCTGTCGTAAAGCAATGCCACTGCTGGTCATTCAGTATAATCATATAAATTGGTAAAATGATGCCGTATGCTGGAAGACTTCCTCTTTTTTTTCTTCAGTCTCGGCAATTCAGAGAAACTCTTTCGTGAAACACTGCCACTGCTCGTCATTCAGTATAATCAAATAAATTGGTAAAATGATACCGTATGCCGGAAGACTTCCTTTTTTTTTTCTCTTCAGTCTCGGATATTCAGAGAAACTCTGTCGTCAAACACTGCCACTTCTGGTCATTCAGTATAATCATATAGATTGGTAAAACGATGCCGTATCCAGGAAGACTTTCGTTTTTTTTTCTCTCTTCAGTCTCGGCAATTCAGAGAAACTCTGTCGTGAAACACTGCCACTGCTGGTCATTCAGTATTATCATATAAATTGGTAAAATGATGCCGTATGCCGGAAGACTTCCTTTTTTTTTTCTCTTCAGTCTTGGTAATTCAGAGTAACTCTGTTGTGAAACACTGCCACTGCTGGTCATTCAATATAATCATATAAATTGGTAAAATGATGCCGTACGCCGGAAGACTTCCTTTTTTTCTCTCTTCAGTCTCGGCAATTCAGACAAACTCGGTCGTGAAACACTGCCACTGCTGGTCATTCAGTATATTCATATAAATTGGTAAAATGATGCCGTATGCCGGAAGACTTCCTTTTTTTTTCTCTTCAGTCTCGGCAAAGCAGACAAACTCTGTCGTGAGACACTGCCACTGCTGGTCATTCAGAATAATCTTATAGATTGGTAAAACGATGCCGTATCCCGGAATACTTTCTTTTTTTTTCTCTCTTCAGTCTCGGCAATTCAGAGATACTCTGTCGTGAAACACTGCCACTGCTGGTCATTCAGTATAATCATATACATTGGTAAAATGATGCCGTATACCGAAAGACTTCCTTTTTTTTTTCTCTTCAGTCTCGGTAATTCAGAGAAACTCTTTCGTGAAACACTGCCACTGCTGGTCATTCAGTATAATCATATAAATTGGTAAAATGATGCCGTATGCCGGAAGACTTCCTTTTGTTTTTCTCTTCAGTCTCGGCAATTCAGAGTAACTCTTTCGTGAAACACTGCCACTGGTGGTCATTCGTTATAATCATATATATTGGTAAAACGATGCCGTATCCCGGAAGAATTCCTTTTTTTGTCTCTCTTCAGTCTCGGTAATTCAGAGAAACTTTTTTTTTTTAATTTGTTTTTATTGAAGCCGGGGTTTAAAACATGATATAAAATACAGAAAATAAATATAAATATCAATCACATTTGAATAACAAAAAATATCACAAATCCTCAGCCTATTTAACACTCTAGCACCAAGATAAAGAGAAACAGGTCTATTATTAACACAATTGCATAAAAGACACCTAATAAGATCCCAGGCCGCCCACCATCCCATCGCACCATAGCATCAATTACTAACATTTCCTCTAGCTAATGATCAAAATTGGTACCCCACGTTTTCTTAAATTTCTTCAGACCCCCAATTCGTACCGCATACCTATATTCGCTTTTCTTGACCCTCCTCATCTTCTGACTCCACTCCAGGGCTGAGGGGATCAAGTCCGAACGCCATTTTTGTAAGAACAGTGATCTGGCGATCGCCATTGCTATGTACAAAAATCTAGTCATGGATTCTGAAAGGGGAAGGTCTGGATCAAAACCAAACAAAATTAGCCTATCATTAACTTTCAGCTGTATATTACATTCCTGTTCGAGAATCACAAATACATCAACACAATAAACATTAATATTTGGACAGCTCAGCATAATATGTGACCAGTTGGCAGATGGATAATTCATACAGCGCAAACATTGGCAGGATTGGTTGGCAAACATCTTAGCCAGAGTGCCGGGAGTTCGGTACAGTAACCATTCGCTAAAGAATAATCATCCTACATCAGTTTGCCCCTCTCAAAGTGCTAAAATTTCGCCTATTAATTGTGGTCCAGATATGGGGAGAAATTTTGCAATTCTCATAGTCTGACCATTTCTTAATTGCTTTTGATTCAAGATCCGGCCCCTTAAAAATGGACAAAAATTTCTTCCAGGCACCTGGTTTCCTATTCAATGCTCTCACTAATAAATCCTCCACCAACTGATTCTGATCCATAAAGGAAAGCACATTTATTCCGACAAGGTATTTATATAAAATAGCATAAGAATTGCGCAGGATAAAATCATTAGTAATAAATTGAAGCATTTTATCTACTGTCATCCAGTTCCCATTCCTTAAAAAATCTAATACTTTGACATATCTTACCGCCCATTTTGATGTCAAATATGCAGGTTGTTTTACTCCTATTAAAGGGAGGATTTCAGCTATTAAGGTGGCTGAGTTAATTGCTGAAATAGAATATTTTTTAAAAAAGGCCTGCCATCTTTAAAAAATCCAATGGAGACACTTGTAACGTACCAGCTTCGGGTATCTCAACATTAGCAAAGGAGAATGGATTTGAGTATCTTTACACATTAAATTCATAAAGAAATTGCAATAAAAATGTGTTTGCAGCAAAAGATTAAACCTGGATAAATATTGTGCAAAATACGCGTCGTAATAACCTTTTAAGTTGGGGAGGGCTAACCCTCCCTGATCTATATCTTCATATAAAGTGCTAAGTGCTAGGCGTGGATTTTTCTTTGCCCAAATAAAGGCTGTAAACATGGACTCTACCTGAGAAAAAAAACGAACCTGTTAAAGTACATGGTATTGATGAAAACAGAAAGTTGAATAATGGTACGACAGACATTTTAATTAGAGCAACGCTTCCCATGATGGACAAAGGGAGCGTATTCCATCGAGACAGCAGCCCTTGAACTTTCTTTAGTAGTGGAACGTAGTTCAATTTATATAGATCATCAATTGACTCGGAATAAAATATTTCCAGATACCTTTTTGGATTGACGTTAACCGAGCTTTGGATATCCGGGTGCAGATTAACAACAGCCCTCACGCATTGTATAACTTCCGTCTTACCTTTATTTATCCGATACCCCCCTAATGCTTCAAAGTCCTCAAACAATTTGAAGACCTTGGTTTGCACTTCTGCTGTTGGCCTAATTAGGAGCATGATATCGTCTGCATATAATTTTAATTTGGGCATTGTAGGAATTGGAGGGTAAATATCTGCAGAATTCCGGATAGCTATTGCCAAGGGCTCGATAAAAAAAGCAAATAGCACTGGGGATAAAGGGCACCACTGTCTTGTACCTCGTTTAATATTTATAGACCCTACCACAGCCAAATTAATAATTACATTAGCCACTGCCTTCTCATAAAGTTTCTGGATTAGGAGTATCAATGACGACGGAATGTTAAAAGAATTGAACATTGAAAACAACGTCTGCCATACAACGAGGTCAGGACCCAAAAACCATGAGAGCAGAGTTCCATTAAGTGGGGTCGGAGGGGGGACGCAGTCACAGCACCAAGAGAGGGCAAAATTGTAAAAATGAGGCCGTATGCCGGAAGACTTCCTTTTTTTCTTCACTCTCAGCGATTCAGAGAAACTCTGTCATTAAACAATGCCACTGCTCGTCATTCGGTATAATCATATAAATTGGTAAAATTATGCCGTATGCCAGAAGACTTCTTTTTTTTTTTCTCTTCAGTCTCGGCAATTCAGAGAAACTTTGTCGTGAAACAATGCCACTCCTGGTCATTCAGAATAATCATAGTGATTGGTAAAACAATGCAGTATCCCGGAAGACTTTCTTTTTTTTCTCTCCTCAGTCTCGGCAATTCAGGGAAACACTGTCGTGAAACAATGACACTGCTATTCATTCAGTATAATCATATAAATTGGTAAAATTATGCTGTATGCGGGAAGAGTTCCTTTTTTTTTTTATTCCGTCTCGGCAATTCAGAGAAACTCTGTCGTGAAACAATGCCACTGCTGGTCATTCAATATAATCACATAAATTGGTAAAATGATGCTGTATGCCGGAAGACTTCGTTTTTTTTTCAATTCAGTATTGGCAATTCAGAGAAACTCTGTCGTAAAGCAATGACACTGCTGGTCATTCAGTATAATCATATAAATTGGTAAAATGATGCCGTATGCCGGAAGACTTCCTCTTTTTTTTTCTTCAGTCTCGGCAATTCAGAGAAACTCTTTCGTGAAACACTGCCACTGCTCGTCATTCAGTATAATCATATAAATTGGTAAAATGATGCCGTATGCCGGAAGACTTCCTTTTTTTTTTTTCTCTTCAGTCTCGGCAATTCAGAGAAACTCTGTCGTGAAACACTGCCACTGCTGGTCATTCAGTATAATCATATAGATTGGTAAAACGATGCCGTATCCCGGAAGACTTTCTTTTTTTTTCTCTCTTCAGTCTCGGTAATTCAGAGAAACTCTGTCATGAAACACTGCCACTGCTGGTCATTCAGTATAATCATATAAATTGATAAAATTATGCCGTATGCCGAAAGACGTCTTTTTTTTTTTCTCTTCAGTCTCAGCAATTCAGAGGAACTCTTTCGTGAAACACTGCCACTGCTGGTCTTTCAATATAATCATATAAATTGGTAAAATGATGCCGTATGCCGGAAGACTTCCTTTTTTTTTGCTCTTCAGTCTCGGCAATTCAGAGAAACTCTGTTGTGAAACACAGCCACTGCTGGTCATTCAGTATAATCATATAAATTGATAAAATGATGCCGTATGCCAGAAGACTTCCTTTATTTTTTTCTTTTCAGTCTCGGCAATTCAGAGAAACTCTGTCGTGAAACACTGCCACTGCTGGTCATTCAGTATAATCATATAAATTGGTAAAATGATGCCGTATGCCGAAAGACTTCCTTTTTTTTTTGCTTCAGTATCGGCAATTCAGAGGAACTCTTTCATGAAACACTGCCACTTCTGGTCATTCAATATAATCATATAGATTGGTAAAACGATGCCGTATCCAGGAAGACTTTCGTTTTTTTTCTCTCTTCAGTCTCGGCAATTCAGAGAAACTCTGTCGTGAAACACTGCCATTGCAAGCCCTGATCTTTTGACTGGGTATGAGTGTTCTGTTTAACTCATATGCTCTGTCCATCACCACCCCCTTTTCTGAATCGTTTTGGCCACTATAGGAGTGGCAGGGTATGCTCAGATTTGAGTCCCTTGCTCACTGCACCATTAGGATTCAAGCAAGCCGGGTCGAAGACGGCTGCAATGCCAGAACCCGGTCCCCGGAAGCTTGTTTCCTTTCCAGTAAAGAATTGGCTTGGTAGTTTGGTCTGCCCTGTTCCCATGATGCACTGGGCCAGGGACAGACTAATTTGCATGTGGCCAGGTTCTGAACTGGGATGGTGCAGTGAGCTAAAAAACAGTGTGGATCTAGCCCTGATCTTTTGACTGGGTATGAGTGTTCTGTTTAACTCAGATGCTCTGTCCATCACCACCCCCTTTTCTGAATCGTTTTGGCCACTATAGGAGTGGCAGGGTATGCTCAGATGTGAGTCCCTTGCTCACTGCACCATTAGGATTCAAGCAAGCCGGGCCGAAGACGGCTGCAATGCCAGAAACCGGTCCCCGGAAGCTTGTTTCCTTTCCAGTAAAGAATTGGTTTGGTAGTTTGGTCTGCCCTGTTCCCATGATGCACTGGGCCAGAGACAGACTAATTTGCATGTGGCCAGGTTCTGAACTGGGATGGTGCAGTGAGTGAAAACGGTGATGGATCAAGCCCTGATCTTTTGACTGGGTATGAGTGTTCTGCTTAACTCAGATGCCCTGTCCATCACCACCCCCTTTTCTGAATCGTCATTCAGTATAATCATATAGATTGGTAAAACGATGCCGTATCCCGGAAGACTTCCTTTTTTTTTCCTCTTCAGTCTCGGCAATTCAGAGAAACTCTGTTGTGAAACACTGCCACTGCTGGTCATTCAGTATAATCATATAGATTGGTAAAACGATGCCGTATCCCGGAAGACTTCCTTTTTTTTCCTCTTCAGTCTAGGTAATTCAGAGAAACTCTGTTGTGAAACACTGCCACTGCTGGTCATTCAGTATAATCATATAAATTGGTAAAATGATGCCGTATGCCAGAAGACTTCCTTTATGTTTTTTCTTCAGTCTCGGCAATTCGGAGAAACTCTGTGGTGAAACAATGCCACTGCTGGTCATTCAGTATAATCATATACATTGCTAAAATGATGCAGTATGCCGGAAGACTTCCTTTTTTTTCCTCATCAATCTAGGTAATTCAGAGAAACTCTGTTGTGAAACAATGTCACTGCTGGTCATTCAGTATAATCATATAAATTGGTAAAATGGTGCCGTATGCCGGAAGAGTTCCTTTTTTTTTCTTACGTCTCGGCAATTCAGAGAAACTCTGTTGTGAAACAATGCCACTGCTGGTCATTCAGTATAATCATATAAATTGGTAAAATGATGCCGTATGCCGGAAGACTCAGTATTTTTTTCAATTCAGTATTGGCAATTCAGAGAAACTCTGTCGTAAAGCAATGCCACTGTTGGTCATTCAGTATAATCATATAAATTGGTAAAATGATTACGTATGCCAGAAGACTTCCTCTTTTTTTTTCTTCAGTCTCGGCAATTCAGAGAAACTCTGTCGTGAAACAATTCCACTGCTGGTCATTCAGTATAATCATATAAATTGGTAAAATGATGCCGTATGCGGGAAGACTTCCTTTTTTTTTCCTCTTCAGTCTAGGTAATTCAGAGAAACTCTGTTGTGAAACACTGCCACTGCTGGTCATTCAATATAATCATATAAATTGGTAAAATGATGCCGTATGCCAGAAGACTTCCTTTATTTTTTTCTTCAGTCTCGGCAATTCGGAGAAACTCTGTCGTGACACAATGCCACTGCTGGTCATTCAGTATAATCATATAAATTGGTAAAATGATGCCGTATGCCGGAGAGTTCCTTTTTTTTTTCTTACGTCTCGGCAATTCAGAGAAACTCTGTCGTGAAACAATGCCACTGCTGGTCACTCAGTATAATCATATAAATTGGTAAAATGATGCCGTATGCCGGAAGACTTACTTTTTTTTTTCTCTTCAGTCTCGGCAATTCAGAGAAACTTTGTCGTGAAACACTGCCACTGCTGGTCATTCAGTATAATCATATAGATTGGTAAAACGATGCCGTATCCCGGAAGACTTTCTTTTTTTTTTTCTCTTCATTCTCGGCAATTCTGAGGAACTCTGTTGTGAAACACTGCCACTGCTGGTCAATCAATATAATCATATAAATTGGTAAAATGATGCCGTATGCCGGAAGACTTCCTTTTTTTTTCCTCTTCAGTCTCGGCAATTCAGAGAAACTCTGTTGTGAAACACTGCCACTGCTGGTCATTCAGTCTAATCATATAGATTGGTAAAACGATGCCGTATCCCGGAAGACTTTCTTTTTTTTTTCTCTTCATTCTCGGCAATTCTGAGGAACTCTGTTGTGAAACACTGCCACTGCTGGTCAATCAGTATAATCATATAAATTGGTAAAATGATGCCGTATGCCAGAAGACTTCCTTTATTTTTTTCTTCAGTCTCGGCAATTCGGAGAAACTCTGTGGTGAAACAATGCCACTGCTGGTCATTCAGTATAATCATATAAATTGGTAAAATGAGGCCGTATGCGGGAAGACTTCCTTTTTTTTTCCTCTTCAGTCTAGGTAATTCAGAGAAACTCTGTTGTGAAACACTGCCACTGCTGGTCATTCAATATAATCATATAAATTGGTAAAATGATGCCGTATGCCAGAAGACTTCCTTTATTTTTTTCTTCAGTCTCGGCAATTCGGAGAAACTCTGTCGTGAAACAATGCCACTGCTGGTCATTCAGTATAATCATATAAATTGGTAAAATGATGCCATATGCCGGAAGAGTTCCTTTTTTTTTTCTTACGTCTCGGCAATTCAGAGAAACTCTGTCGTGAAACAATGCCACTGCTGGTCATTCAGTATAATCATATAAATTGGTAAAATGATGCCGTATGCCGGAAGAGTTCCTTTTTTTTTCTTACGTCTCGGCAATTCAGAGAAACTCTTTCGTGAAACAATGCCACTGCTGGTCATTCAGTATAATCATATAAATTGGTAAAATGATGCCGTATGCCGGAAGACTCAGTTTTTTTTTCAATTCAGTATTGGCAATTCAGAGAAACTCTGTCGTAAAGCAATGCCACTGCTGGTCATTCAGTATAATCATATAAATTGGTAAAATGATGACGTATGCCGGAAGACTTCCTCTTTTTTTTCTTCAGTCTCGGCAATTCAGAGAAACTCTTTCGTGAAACACTGCCACTGCTGGTCATTCAGTATAATCATATAAATTGGTAAAATGATGCCGTATGCGGGAAGACTTCCTTTTTTTTTTCTCTTCAGTATTGGTAATTCAGAGAAACTCTGTTGTGAAACACTGCCACTGCTGGTCATTCAATGTAATCATATAAATTGGTAAAATGATGCCGTATGCCGGAAGACTTCCTTTTTTTTTCTCTTCAGTCTCGGCAATTCAGAGAAACTCTGTCGTGAAACACTGCCACTGCTGGTCATTCAGTATAATCATATACATTGGTAAAATGATGCCGTATACCGAAAGACTTCCTTTTAGTTTTTTTTCTTCAGTCTCGGTAATTCAGAGGAACTCTGTCGTGAAGCACTGCCACTGCTGGTCATTCAGTATAATCATATAAATTGTTAAAATGATGCCGTATGCCGGAAGACTTCCTTTTTTAGGGCTCGCTGCGAAAAGCGCGCGAAAGCGCGTTGTCGGCTCAGCCGACAAAGAGTTGGAATGTGGAGACAAGACCTCGCCGCGCGTGCAGCGTTGTCCCATAGCATACTGTTGCACGTGTGAACTTCTGCTGCTTTCTGCATGGCTGAAAGAATCAGATCGCGTCGCGCGCCTCGTGAGCAGTTCCTTTGGAATGCAGGGGGAGTCTGCAGAGGGGCGCGCTGCACTGTTCACGAGGCGCGCGGCGCTGATAAGCAGGCTGGTTCTTTGTGTGAGCAATCCACGAGAATGCATGTTCTTGTTTACATTAATGGTCCTTTCAGATAAGTTTGGTTGTTTCTTCTTCATGCATTTGGTTCTGCTGCATGTGCTTGTTTATTCTGTGTGGGCTTGTTACCCATGTGGACCGCTTTATTGATAAAGCCTCGGCATTAAGGAAATTGCATACACCACAGCACTTTCTCCACGAGCGGGGATATTTAGTGAGCAATGCAATGCACACAAACACACCCCGCAGATGCAAGCGCACACTGCAGAACAGCCTGGAATCTGTTTTCTCGTGATAACCTGCTCGTCAGTTGCTGTCCAAGGCTAAACACAGGCCGCACTGCGCCCGTTCCCCTTGTATATGCACAGGCATTAAACAGCATTTGTTTCCTGACCATGCACTTTCCGCTCCCATCAGGTTTGCAGATGTAGCTCATCCACGGGCAGAATTGCACTCGGAGACCGCTTTATTGTCCCTCCATGTTTCAACCAAATGGGTCCTTCCCCTTTGGTCTCTGTGTTTCACCCATGATCCAACTTAAGAAAACTTTATCACCACTTATCAATGGCACGCACAGCGCGGTTGAGTGATCATTAAATAATAAAAGGTGAAGGCGTTATTCTGTTCAGCGTCTGCATCCCGCATGCAATAGCCCGAGTCCTGACAAAAAGGATATAAGAGAAAAAAAAATCTCCTCGTTATTGGGTGCTCCCTTCTGACTTCCAGTGTGACATGCTTTTGCAGCATAAGCAGCACAACGGTGGTGAGACAACCCCCCTGCTTCCTACACATGGACCTACTGATGGAGCGAGATTTAGAAATGTTTTCATTTCAACTCGTGAAGTCACACTTCCATAATAAAAATTAAACAGGCTAACAATTTGTGCTGTGTATGTGTATTAATTCAACCTAGTTTAAAGTTACACTCACGAAAAAGACACAAGGGTTATTAACATGTGTGCTCATAAATGTGCTCTATGTTGCATTCTCATGTACGTGAATAATAATGAATTAATCTTGTCTATTGTTATGTCATAACTAATAGCAGCTGTTTTAATAATGGCATGTGCTTATTTTGCTTCCTTGTCTATGTGGTGTCACTATTCTTTATGGGTGCATTAAGAATCCTGTTGGATTAAAAGAAGAATGGTAGATATAAATGCTGCTTTATTTGTGCACTTCAGCTAGGTAATTTAGACTAATGGGTTAATCATTAGTTATGGTGGGTGGCAACAGAACGAATTGTATTTCTTGCATTAATTATTCTTTTGTGTTTGTTTATATGATAGTTACCGATTTAATGGCTGCTTTGGGCCTAGTTTACTCGAGTCTGCTAAAATTCTGCATGGAGCAAGAGAGAGTCCATTCTGAGAAAAAGCTTCTTCTGCTGTAACAAAGTTTGGTGAATGTGATGCGCCTCTGACTGTTTCCAAGTCAGACAAGGCCAAGGCCAGGAACCGGCAAAGGAGCGTGTGATAATTTTGCATCCGAGGAAGCAAATGACATGATGACATTTTTCTTCGAGTAATGTTGCAACTTGAGGAAGCCTCGTTGTTCGAATACTAGAGACAATGGACTCTAAGAAAGTGACGGAACTGATGTTTTGAAAAATGTGGTGACATGTCAATTGTCACTCGTAAGCCAATAAGACTCCGACTTTTGCAGAAAAGATTTACTTTTGCTTAGATTAGCTTAGCGTAGAAAGGTATAAAAACCCATTCCCCGTGGAAGTGTGGCTCTGCTGTTTCTTGCCGACCTTTGATGAGGGTATCGTGCAGATGAACTTTCCTTGGACACGTAAGAGCCCTCAAAGACTTTATTCTTTTATTCTTAAAATAGTTAGTATAGTTAGGGCCTTAGGTTTTGAAAAACTGCTAAACTGATATTTTCTATTTTGCAATAATAAATTGAATTTTATAAAATTGTCATAACCATTTACAATGATTCTAATAAAAATGCTTTAATAAAGATTTCTAATATGATTTTTAAAATAAATAGCTAATAAAAATCTTACTTTGGAAAACAAGCTGGTCTTGTTATTTCATGAGTTTAGGTTACCATTAGCAAGATCTTATCGCCATAGTG
Organism: Lissotriton helveticus; assembly: GCF_964261635.1. Classification (NCBI taxonomy): domain Eukaryota; kingdom Metazoa; phylum Chordata; class Amphibia; order Caudata; family Salamandridae; genus Lissotriton; species Lissotriton helveticus. Next base: position 832,066,601 of record NC_136073.1, on the reverse strand, counting down.
GCTTAATTAGTTTATGGGGTTTTGTGAAATATGATGAATTCTTTTACAGCGGTTGTATATAAATGTATATAGTTTGTGAATAGGTATGATTAAGTCACATGATTCAGTTGGTCAAAACATGTCATTTTAGTTTATGGGCCTTGTGACTGATTTATGGTTGATTGTGTATATAATGAAGTTGGGTAGCGTAGCTTATGACATATTTCCTATAGGCCGCTGGATCAATTTCCTGGTAGCAGACTTGATGGTTGCTATGGTAACCAACATGCTACATGGTAGTTACATAGGATCGATGTCTAACATATGTTGAGTTTGTTCTCGTGTTATATGTAAGGTTTTTTCCAGCAGTGTGAAAAATCCTAGTTGTACCGGTACAAAATAGTGTGATGAGAAGGTAGTCACACAGTACATTTGATCTGTTTCAGAGTTGTGGTATCGTCGTATATCACAAGTGTTGTCGCCGTGCAGCACGTGTTAGGGATAGGTGTGTTAGATAGAGTTTATGTATAGTGAGGATTGTCTATGAAATTGAAGCTTTGAGCATAGGGACAATGAGCCCGTTCTAAAACTCACTGCGAAAAAGTAATAGAATTTATTCAAACTTGAGTGAAGGGTGAAATAACGTCGTTTATTTTGCTAACGGTTCATGTTATCTGTGGTTGGTTAGAGTCCTATCAAGATTTCATGTGTGTATGGTAAGGAATATTTTCTGTTTGAAAGTGCGTAATTGATTCCGTAATTTCGTTCGAGTCAAACTTTGAATTGCTACTTTAAGTGCATTCAGAGAGAAACGCGTTCGTTATTTACCTGTTTGAAGGGTAAAGTAAGGGTTTGCTTTATCGGCGAATGTATATTCTGTGAGAATAGCGTTGTCTATTCCACGTAAGAATTCTTGTATGATTGTAAACTCTGTCATTTTATTTAGAGAAACAGACAGATGAGTCCCTTTTGTCGTTGTTAATTCATTTCCATTGAAAAAGTGTCCTTAAAATGGCGCTGTGAAAAGTTTTTGTGAAGGAGGGGTGAGCACTAAGAGTGAGACGCGAAAAACCGCAGCGGCTGTCTACGTCATACGGTCCGCGCAGTGATTGGATATCATACGTCACAAGCTGTACTCTGATTGGCTCACGTGACTTTGTCGAGCTGAGCACTGATTGGCTTTTGTGGGAAGCTCCATTCTTATTGGTCGAGCAAGGTAGTGACGTAGCTCGAACCTGATTGGCTTGTTGGTGTGTTTCGCGCACTGATTGGTTGGTGTTACGGAACCACCAGGCAACGTTTACGATCATTTCCAATTAAGTGGATTTGATTTAAAAATGAGTTATTATTACAAAAATGTTGAGAAAAAGCTTACATTGCTTCAGAAATAAAAATTTTTTATTTCACCTGACAAGAAAATTGAAACGCGAGGTGGTAAATTACTTCATAAATACAAAACGCCTGCAGCATATATGGAAGGTGAATATGGTTATCATACTGTTCTGTGGTTTGATGTATGGAAACATTACACTAAAGATGACGGCGTTTTGGTTTGGCCGGACGATGGTTCATTTAACATGAAAATTTTAAGAAATTTAAGAGAAAAGATGTCAGCTCTCATACCTAAGCCTAGACCTACACAATTTGAAGCTTTAGTTGAATGGGAGGATGAGATGATTCAACTACAGAAAGAAGCATGTGGGATAAAAAGACCTCCAAAATTACCGAGTTACAGAAGGGAAACGCATGAAGATAGAATGCGTATGTGGAGACAGGGAGACATGTGCGATGGTCTTTGTTTAATTAGAGAAATGGTTTTAGGGTCTCCAGGTGAAAAAAGAGCTGAAAAGAAAAATAATGTCGCTGTAGAAAGTGAATCAGAAGATGCAGTTTTAGAAGAAATTTTTACTTCAAATAAAAAGAATGCCCAACTGAGACCGCCTTGTTCATGGTCTACTCCGATGGTTTCTACAGGAACCACACCGAGTGCACCTCCATTAAATGAATCTCCAAAAGTGTACCCAGATATTTCTGATTCTTTTGAAACTCCCAAAAAATTAGAAAACAGAACTAATTCTAGCGTTTATAATGAAAGTCGACATTTTTCAGAAATTCCAATAGAAAGGGAAGTCCAAAGAAATTTAACGAGAACTGCCAGAGAAGAGGAAGTTGTAAATACTTCTGAATATTTACGATCGAAAGAGAAATTAATTCAGCAAATAACAAAAGGCATGGAAGCAGTAACAGTTCCAGTAACGATTGGTCCTGTTCAGCCTGTTTTTGATAAAAAAGAAATTAAACAGTCAGGTTTGACAATTCCATTAAACACAGACATTCAAAAAGCAGCTGAAAAATTTTATTCAGATTTTTCTGAAATTCATCGTGAGAAAACAAAAATGCCTGATTTGACTTTTAATCAAGGTTCTTTTAACCAGTCATCAATGGGTGCAGAGTCAGATGCTGAGACTCCTGAAAGAAGAGGGTTAAATTCAAAACTTGATGTTGCAAAATTTAAAGCAGATTTGGAGGAATTAATAATTGGCACGATTGGTCCTGACAGTCTAAAATGTTATCGTGATGATGAACTCCTGTTCATCTGCAAAAGCATTCAATGGAAAACAAAGAATAAATATGATCAGTTAGAAGAACTGGCAGTTGAATTGGAAATCGACTTGAGCAGACAGAAAAATTTGGGGAAAAACTACAGATTAGATTTTTCAGAGAGAGACATTGAAAACTTTAACACAATGGGAAGAATAATGCATATATAAGAATTGATTGTTTACATCAAAAAATTGGGTGATTTGAGTAAATGGAGAGTGAAATGAACTAAAAAGAAGGAAGATGAAAGGTTGGATAAATTGGATAAACTGTCCAAACAGTTTCCTATGAGAGAAATTGCAGGTGGAGGATATGTTCATGTCCCATGGTCCAGACAAGATATTTTGCTTTTCACAAACGATTTTCCTCGGCTGAGAGAAAAGCCTGTGGAATGGTATCGACAGGTGGACAGATTCATCAAAGTTTCAAAAGTTCTGTGGATTGATCTAGATGGATTCTTTGACATTGTTGTCCCATCAGATCTTTGGACAGAATGTAAAATTGCTGTGAGTTGGCCAAAAGAGGAACCGGAGCGAATTAAAGAAACAGGTGCTCCAGCTCCAATAGTCAGGGATTTATATGAAAAAGTGATTTACTGGTTGAAAAACAAAATCGCCCCGAAAGAGGTTGATTGGGTAAAAAATAGACAGGACAAATCAGGAACCAAAGGAATCAGTTCTTTCATTTTATGAAAGATTATTACTGGTTTTCAAACAGTACAGCGGTTATGAAAAATTAGATGAAAAGGATATGAGTCATTTTATCTACAGGTTTGTTTATGGTCTTAGGCCAGAAATTGGGGAAATGATCAGGAATAATATTGTCGGATGGCAATCAAATTCAGTTGACGATATTTTGAGAAAAGCAAAATACTGCAGTGATGAATTGGAAGTGAAGCAGAAAAGGTTGAAGGAGAAAGCAATGTGGGCACAAGTGAAGGTGGCTGAGCAACAGATTGCAAGTCTAGGAAATTAAAATGTAAATTTTGCACAGAATCAGAACCAGAGTCAGGGTCAAGGAAAATTTTAAATGAATTTTAATAAAACAAAGAATAATGCTAGAATTGAAGAATTAAAACAGAAATTACCTTGTTTTAATTGCGGCGAAATCGGTCATTGGAAAAGCGAGTGCAAAAACCCACCCAGAAATTTTAAAAGTGCATCATTAAACCCACATATGCAGAATGATGTTGATATGCAGCAACAGCTACAGCTACAACAGCAAATAAATGACCTGAGTCTTCAGCGACAGCTACAGCATCAGTTAGCACAACAACAGAATCAGTTTCCACAGCCTCCATTTCCAAATTGTGGGGGAGGTCAAAAATATAATCCAGGTGTGGGATTCGGAAGTGAACAGGTAATAAGAGCTCAAAGATCTAATGTGCAAAATGCAGCAGGACAATTTTTGTTAACAGGAAACCAAGGAAGCGATTCTGATGACTGCTTCTGACGGTGCCCGAGAGAGGGGGAAGAGTGTGTAATTGGAGCCACTCTTGAGGTTGACCAGGATGGTCCATTTGTAAATGGAAAAGTAAATGATGTAGAAATCACTTTTCTTGTGGACACCGGTGCTACCCGTTCTACTGTTAGATCAGTGGAAATTGAAAACCTGCCTCTCTCTGGGGATACCATCCAAGTAGTCAGAGTAAGTAATCAGCAGATCAGAACAGATCTTACAAATCATGTGAAGGTTGAAATTGGCAATTTTAAAGATGAACACAGATTTGAGGTTTGCAACAGCAGTCCAGTGAATGTGTTGGGGAGAGATATATTGTGCAAAATGAATTGCAGAATATATTGTTCACCTGATGGAATTGAATTACAAACCATGGAGGAAGATGGCTTGTATCGACTAACAATGATGTTGGTTGAAGCAGATGAAACAAAATTATTTTCTGCATTTGAAAAAGAAAATTTACCAGAGGAATTAAAAGAGACAGTCAAATCTGAGATTTGGGATTTGACTGGAAATGAAATGGGTCTGATGAAACATGTCGATCCAGTCAAAATTTCTGTGAAACAGGGAATAGAATTTCCAAACATTCCTCAGTATAAAATGAAAACTGAAACAATCGAGGGTGTCATTCCTGTAATTGAAAAATTCATTAAACAAGGTGTTTTGAAAGAAATTGAGAGCAGTCCTTGTAACTCACCGATTATGGGGATCAAAAAGTCAAATGGAACGTACAGGATAGTTCAGGATTTGAGAAAAATTAACCAAATTGTTGTCCCATGCTGTCCAGTTGTTCCAAACCCAGCAGTCATTCTTTACCAAATTCCGCATGATGCAGAATGGTATACAGTCATTGATCTTTGTAATGCGTTCTTTATTGTTCCATTGCATCCAGAGAGCCAAGAAATGTTTGCTTTCAGGTTCCAAAATAAAACACTCGCATGGTGTAGAATCCCTCAAGGGTATACAGAGAGTCCTTCTATCTTTAATGAGCTGTTAAAGAAATCCTTGGAAGATCTTAATCTACCTGGCAGGTCAACATTGGTGCAGTATATTGACGACGTGTAAATAGCTGCAAAGACAAGAGATAATTGTGTGACAGATACGATTATTCTTTTGAATCCTTTGGCTGATGAAGGACATAAAGTGTCCCCTGCAAAATTGCAGTTTTGTAAACAGGAAGTAAAGTACCTTGGTCATAGAATTGCAAAAGGAATGAGACAGGTGACGATTGAGAGAATAAAAATGATTCAGGGAATGCAACCTCCAAAAACACAAAGACAAGTCAGAATGTTTCTAGGAATGGTTGGTTATTGTCGTCAATGGATTAGTGGATTTTCAGTAATTGCGAAACCACTCCAGAGATTGACAAAATCAGACATAAAAGATCCGATTGTACTTTCTGACACAGAATTGGAAGCTTTTGAAAAACTAAAAAGAAGTCTGTGTGAAGCTCCAGCTTTAGGCATGCCAGATTATGACAAAGATTTTGAACTGTACTGCAGTGAAAGAGAAGGATGTGCCTTGTCTGTGTTAATTCAGAGACATGGAAATATGAGAAAGCCTATTGCTTACTTTTCAGCAGTTCTTGATCCAGTTGCAAGAGCATTACCAGGTTGTTTAAAAGCAGTTGCAGCAACAAGTGTAAGTCTTGAGCAGAGTGAGGGAATAATTATGGGATTTCCTGTAAAAGTCTATGTTCCCCATTCAGTTGAAATTCTCCTTACAAGGAGCAAAACGCAACACTTGACTAGCAATAGATTGACAAAATATGAAAAAATTATTCTGGGATCAGATAATGTGTCAATTGCAAGGTGTGTGAATTTAAATCCTTCCACACTGTTACCTGATACTGAAATTAGTGATGAAAATAATGTGGAACATGAATGCTTGGATGTTATGGAATACTGTACCAAGCCAAGACAAGACATTAAAGATGTACCTTTGCCTGAATCAGATTATGTCTACTTTGTAGATGGCTCCTGTTTGAGATCAGAAGGAGGTGTTTTAAAAGCAGCATACTCAGTCTGTACAGTGGCAGATGTTGAAGAAGCATCATGTCTTGAAGGAATTCGTTCAGCTCAAGTGGCTGAATTAATTGCTTTAATTCGTGCTTGTGAATTGGCAAAAGATCTGAGAGTCACTATAATTACTGATAGTCAGTATGGATACGGAGTTGTGCATGATTATGGACAGCTCTGGTCTCAGAGAGGCTACATGACATCAGCAGGTTCACCAATTAAAAATGCAGTGTTCATCAAAAGATTAATTGATGGCATACAATTGCCAAGGGAGATTGCTGTAGTAAAGTGTGCAGCACATAAAAAGGGTGAGGATTTTATCACCAAAGGCAATGCTTATGCAGACGAAATTGCAAAGTATTGTGCAAGAAATAATTATGCACTTAATCGAGAGAAAAACAAGGAATTTGCTTCGAGTTCACTGATGCTAACATCAATTGTTGAGACATGGCAGGAAATCAGAGACTTACAGGATGAAGCTGATGATGATGAGAAAAACACATGGTTAAGAGCAGAATGTAGACAGAGAGATGAGGATGGAGTCTGGACATACAAAGATGGCAGGGTAGTCTTACCAAATTGCATGATTGCTGACATGGCGAGAATGTACCATGGTCCTGGTCATATTGGGAGAGATTCAATGATTAGGCTTTTTAAAGAAACTTGGTTCAATACCAAGTTCAGAACAATTGCAGAGTCTCTCTGCCAAAGGTGTTTGATCTGTCAACAAATGAACCCAAACAGAAAATCAGTTGTGGGAACAGGAATAATAGGCCGGGAGGGTGGTCCTTTCACCAGGTTACAAATGGATTTCATTGAGATGCCAAAACACAACAGACTGCAATATGTTTTGGTGATTGTTTGTCTGTGTTCAAGATGGGTAGAAGCATTTCCCACACGACATAGTGATTCAATTACTGTGGCAAAGTTGCTTCTACGTGAGATTATCCCCAGGTACGGATTCCCTGTGACCATAGAGAGTGATAGAGGAGGACATTTTGATAACAGGTTGTTGAAATTAATCTGTGAAGCTTTACACATTGAGCAGAAGTTGCATTGTGCATACAGACCAGAGGCATCTGGAGGTGTAGAGCAAATTAATGGAACGATTAAAAATAGAATTTGAAAAATGTGTCTAGATACAGACATAAAATGGACAGATGCTCTTCCACTTGTTTTGATGACTTTGAGAAGTACTCCAGATAAGAAGACAGGTCTGAGTCCTCATGATATTATCATGGGCAGAGTCATGAGACAAGCATTTATACCTGTTGGAAAACTGTTGAGCATCAATGACAGTGCAATTTTGGAGTATTGTAAAAAGCTGTCTGACGTAGTGACCTCTGTGTCTAATCAGGTGGGAACTGAAGTACAGTCAAAAGACAAAGTGCAAACTCATGATCTAAGACCTGGAGATTGGGTCAGAACAAAGGTTCACCGAAGAAGAAACTGTTTGGTTCCGAGGTGGCAGAAACCAAGGCAGGTAATACTTGTAACGACAAATGCAGTGAAGTGTAGGGGAATAAAAAGGTGGATTCATCCGAGTCATACTATTCCAATACCTACACCTGAAAACTCTGATGAAGAGAGTGATACAACAGCTGATTCAGATTCTGAAGAAGAAGCTGAAGAAAATCCAGATTCTGAAGATCGACAGAGACGTCGACATCTGGAGAAACCTTCAGTAAATGGAGATCTGATTGGAAAAGATTTGAAAATTATTGAAATAGATTCTGAAAATGATGAAGATCTGTTAGAAGAAGAATCAGTTACAGAAGTGGGAGAAGTAAAAGAATCTGATCAAAATAAAGAAAAAAGAACTGAAACAACAGACAATTCTGATCAAGAGCAGAATCAAGACCAGGAGAGTATCGAAAAGCAGAAAACAAGCTCTGAAAGAAGGAACAAGAAACCAGAAACTGGGAAGTTGAAGGTAATTGAAGAGGAGGAGGAAGACGAATTGCCAAGTACCAGTGATGGAAGAAAAAGTATAGTTCCTAACGGAGTGAAGCTGCCGATTAGAAAAGATCCTGAGTCAAGAATTGAAATTTCTGACAGTGATTCTGGAGAAAGTGATGAAGATTGCCAAAGGGAGATTGTGAGAAAGAGATCTTGGAAAACAGAATCTAATGTGACTGAGCCGAAAAAGAAAATTCTGAGAAAAGGTGAAACCTGGCCAAGTGAAAATGGAGGGTTGAGAGTCAGGTTAATAAAAAGATCAAAGGAGCAGGTGAATGAAATCACTAGTCAAGAGGATCCTGAAAAGAAAGCAGAGAAAGGGAAAAGAATAGAGGTTATCTCTAGAAAAACGAAGAGAGTTTTAAAACCAAATCAGAAGTATAAATCTCCTGAGTGGGCTTATATTATAATCCCACCAATAATTGAGATAAGTAGCAGCAGTCAGGAAGAAGTTGAAGACAATAGTGACAACGATTGAAGTGCTAATCTGTTAAAATTTAGGTTTCTGTTATTGGCATAAGGCTGAAGAAATTGTGTTAGGTGACACAAGGTCGAAGAAATTGTGTTTAGTTGGAAAAATAACTTGTGACGTAAGGTCGAAGAAAAGTTGTTAGAGGGTTTAAAAAAAAAAATAATAATTTTAAAAAAAAATTGAAAAAGGGGAGTGTTTAAAAAAAAATTGGGTTTTTATTAGACATATTTTTAAATTTTTGTTTTTCTTTTTCTAAGATAAGGTTAGCTAAAATGCCTGTTGTTTTGAAGCGTAGTACTTCAAAAAGTTCCATTCTTAAAAATTGTTGTAAGATGACTCTGATATGTATGCTCATATTAATTCTGCTCTGGTTAGTGTTAGCTGTAATTTTTCCTTTCGGGATCGATAAGGAGATGTACAAAGTCAATATGACAAGCAAAGCTTCAGTTAGTCATGACAAACATAGTGCAAGAGACACTAACAGACCAGAGGTTCATCAAGATAGGTCTGTTAGTGATTTTTCTAGCAATACGTTTTCAAGACTTTTGGGAGAATATGTTATGGTTATGAGTGTCAAAGATTGCTATATTTGTGTAAAATTACCTGCTTCTGTTTCTGAGGGAGTGACATACAATATGCTTCCTCTTACTTATGGTATAACTTGCAGTGTGATAGCTAGTTTATTTTACCAAACTGGTCGGTTGGAATATTATTATTCAAACTATGATGACATTTTTGCTAACCTGAAGATTGAGAATGCTGTAAATAAACACAAACAAGCTAAACAGATGAGGGAATTCTTTTTAGTTACTAATGAACTCACCTATGAGTATGCTTACAGAAATAATCTAACTTGCAAATTGAGAACAGAGGAAAAGTCTTTCTTGAATTTGGTTGAAGAGAGAAGGGCAATCTATAAAAGGAATGAAAAGGTCAAACAGACCAAATCCAAGTTTTGGCAGAAAGAGGATGAGAAGCTTAATGGCAAATCTTTTGACAATGTTGCAATTCACATAGATAAACCATTTAGTGGCAAGCTTTGCATTAGGAGAGATAATACCCTTTTTGATAATTATTTTGTAGGTGCTAGCAATTGTGAAGACACATATCAAATCATGGGAGGTTGGGGATTCAAAGGTGGCAAAGATCCAACTTTTCCTGGGATCTATTTTATCTGTGGAGACAAAGCTTATTATAATCTTCCGGACCATTGGTACGGGACATGTTATGTTGGACTTGTTTTTCCAAAAAATGTCCATGTTGACAGAAATGCAGAAGGTTCATTTGAAATTAGTAATCATGTAAATAGATTTAAAAGAGAAAGTTTTTCAGAAATTTTGGGAGATATTTTTGAGGCAGTGATACCTTTAGTAGGTATAACCCTGAATGCAGGAAAATCAGAAAATTGTCCACAATTGTTGACAGATTGTCCAATGACACAGCAGGAGGTTTTCAACTAGTGGATACTGAGGTCATTGCGATCAGATCAATGGTGATGCAAAATCGCCTTGCCCTGGACATACTCCTAGCAAAAGAGGGAGGAGTCTGTGGCATTTTACATGTCCAGCACTGCTGTACCTATATCCCAGACGAGAGCAGGAATATTGAAATGTTCATCAAGAACATCACAGAGATGCATTCAGAGATAGTTCCCTTAGAAGAGGATGACTTTTCAGAACGACTTTCAAAAAGATTTCAAGCTATCAAAACCTGGTTTCAAGAAATCGGTAGTTCAGTTCTTGGCAAGATTCTAACACCTTTGTTTGTGATAATTTTTGTAATAATTTTGACAAAAATCAGTTGCATGTTACACAAGAGAAAGAAGCACTTGAGAGAAAAGAGGAGAATTTACAAAATCAGGAAGGAACAGGAGAGGGAGATAGAGCTAGAGGAGTTACGCAGAGCTCAATATGACAGTTGCAAAGAATTTGCTGAGACAAGTCTTTAGAAATACTAACACAGTGAAATCGAATCAAATTCTTTTAGATAAAAAATTTTTCTAAATTTTGGGTGTGGTGATTTGTTAATCACCAGATGAGGGAGTTGATGGAGCGAGATTTAGAAATGTTTTCATTTCAACTCGTGAAGTCACACTTCCATAATAAAAATTAAACAGGCTAACAATTTGTGCTGTGCATGTGTATTAATTCAACCTAGTTTAAAGTTACACTCACGAAAAAGACACAAGGGTTATTAACATGTGTGCTCATAAATGTGCTCTATGTTGCATTCTCATGTACGTGAATAATAATGAATTAATCTTGTCTATTGTTATGTCATAACTAATAGCAGCTGTTTTAATAATGGCATGTGCTTATTTTGCTTCCTTGTCTATGTGGTGTCACTCTATTCTTTATAGGTGCATTAAGAATCCTGTTGGATTAAAAGAAGAATGGTAGATATAAATGCTGCTTTATTTGTGCACTTCAGCTAGGTAATTTAGACTAATGGGTTAATCATTAGTTATGGTGGGTGGCAACAGAACGAATTGTATTTCTTGCATTAATTATTCTTTTGTGTTTGTTTATATGATAGTTACCGATTTAATGGCTGCTTTGGACCTAGTTTACTCGAGTCTGCTAAAATTCTGCATGGAGCAAGAGAGAGTCCATTCTGAGAAAAAGCTTCTTCTGCTGTAACAAAGTTTGGTGAATGTGATGCGCCTCTGACTGTTTCCTAGTCAGACAAGGCCAAGGCCAGGAACCGGCAAAGGAGCGTGTGATCATTTTGCATCCGAGGAAGCAAATGACATGATGACATTTTTCTTCGAGTAATGTTGCAACTTGAGGAAGCCTCGTTGTTCGAATACTAGAGACAATGGACTCTAAGAAAGTGACGGAACTGATGTTTTGAAAAATGTGGTGACATGTCACTTGTCACTCGTAAGCCAATAAAACTCCGACTTTTGCAGAAAAGATTGACTTTTGCTTAGATTAGCTTAGCGTAGAAAGGTATAAAAACCCATTCCGCGTGGAAGGGTGGCTCTGCTGTTTCTTGCCGACCTTTGATGAGGGTATCGTGCAGATGAACTTTCCTTGGACACGTAAGAGCCCTCAAAGACTTTATTCTTTTATTCTTAAAATAGTTAGTATAGTTAGGGACTTAGGTTTTGAAAAAATGCTAAACTGATATTTTCTATTTTGCAATAATAAATTGAATTTTATAAAATTGTCATAACCATTTACAATGATTCTAATAAAAATGCTTTAATAAAGATTTCTAACATGATTTTTAAAATAAATAGCTAATAAAAATCTTACTTTGGAAAACAAGCTGGTCTTGTTATTTCATGAGTTTAGGTTACCATTAGCAAGATCTTATCGCCATAGTGGCTTAATTAGTTTATGGGGTTTTGTGAAATATGATGAATTCTTTTACAGCAGTTGTATATAAATGTATATAGTTTGTGAATAGGTATGATTAAGTCACATGATTCAGTTGGTCAAAACATGTCATTTTAGTTTATGGGCCTTGTGACTGATTTATGGTTGATTGTGTATATAATGAAGTTGGGTAGCGTAGCTTATGACATATTTCCTATAGGCCGCTGGATCAGTACTACCCACATACATGTTTAAGATACGCCTGTAAAGGAGAGAATTTGACAATATGGAAGACAAGAAATGGGGAAGAGTAGTCTCAAAGAAAAACCAAAGGTGGTGATGAACGGAGCGTTGACAATACAAACACTCACCCCCAGTCAACTGATCTGGGTTTAATCCAACACCATTCTTTAGCTCACTCCGCCACCTCAGTTCAGACATGGCCATATGCAAATCAGTCTGACCCTGTGCCTCACGGGAACAGTCCAGCCCGAACTGCCAAGCCATGTCTTCCCTGGACCGGAATCAAGCTTCCCAGGACCGGTTTCTGGCATTACAGCCGTCTTCAGCCGGGCTTGCTTGACTCCAGTGTCAAAGTGAGCAAGGGACTCACGTCTGAGCATACCCTGCCAACTTAGGGCGAACAAGAGTAGTCTCATCCACTTATCCATAGATGGCGCGAGGGAGGTGGGGGCTGTAAAGAGTCTTTTATATCTTCAGTATCTTTGAAGGGCAGTCCTTGATAAGTCCTTGATAAGAAACAGGCCTAAGTCATAAAGCCACCGTTTACCTCCTCAAATAAACATGTTAGAACAAGAATTTGCAATACAATAGGCCTCACATTGTAGAAACTTTGACCTATTGGTATTGTAAATGGCAATGCCTTTTATTATTGCTGGTTTTTTAAACACATAAATTAAAGGTATTATCATTTACAACGCCAATAGCTCAAAATCTCGCAACGAGACCTATTGCATTGCAAATGCTTGTTTTTTTCTCTTCATTCTCGGCAATTCAGAGAAACTCTGTCGTGAAACACTGCCACCGCTGGTCATTCGTTATAATCATATAGATTGGTAAAATTATGCCGTATCCCGGAAGACTTTCTTTTTTTTTTCTCTCTTCAGTCAGAGAAACTTTTTTTTTGTTTTTATTGAAGCCGGAGTTTAAAACATGATATAAAATACAGAATATAAATATAAATATCAATCACATTTGAATAACAAAAAATATCACAAATCCTCAGCCTATTTAACACTCTAGCACCAAGATAAAGAGAAACAGGTCTACTAATAACACAATTGCATTAAAGACACCTAATAAGATCCCAGGCCGCCCACCATCCCATCGCACCATAGCATCAATTACTAACATTTCCTCTAGCTAATGATCAAAATTGGTACCCCACGTTTTCTTAAATTTCTTCAGACCCCCAATTCGCACCGCATAACTATATTCGCTTTTCTTGACCCTCCTCATCTTCTGACTCCACTCCAGGGCTAAGGGGATCAAGTCTGAACGCCATTTTTGTAATAACAGTGATCTGGCGATCGCCATTGCTATGTACAAAAATCTAGTTATGGATTCTGAAAGGGGAAGGTCTGGATCAAAACCAAACAAAATTAGCCTGTCATTAACTTCCAGCTGTATATTACATTCCTGTTCGAGAATCACAAATACATCAACCCAATAAACATTAATATTTGGACAGCTCAGCATAATATGTGACCAGTTGGCAGATGGATAATTCATACAGCGGAAACATTGGGAGGATTGGTTGGCAAACATCTTAGCCAGAGCGGCGGGAGTTCGCTACAGTAACCATTTGCTAAAGAATAACATCCTACATCAGTTTGCCCCTCTCAAAGTGCTAAAATTTAGCCTATTAATTGTGGTCCAGATATGGGGAGAAATTTTGCAATTCTGATAGTCTGACCATTTCTTAATTGCTTTTGATTCAAGATCCGGCCCCTTAAAAATGGACAAAAATTTCTTCCAGGCACCTGGTTTCCTATTCAATGCTCTCACTAATAAATCCTCCACCAACTGAATCTGATCCATAAAGTAAAGCACATTTATTCCGACAAGGTATTTATATAAAATAGCATAAGAATTGCGCAGGATAAAATCATTAGTAATAAATTGAAGCATTTCATCTACTGTCATCCAGTTCCCATTCCTTAAAAAATCTGATACTTTGACATATCCTGCTACCGCCCATTTTGATGTCAAATATGCAGGTTGTTTTACTCCTATTAAGGGGAGGATTTCTTCTATTAAGGTGGCTGAGTTAATTGCTGAAATAGAATATTTTTTTAAAAAAGGCCTGCCATCTTTAAAAAATCCAATGGAGACACTTGTAACGTACCAGCTTCGGGTATCTCAACATTAGCAAAGGAGAATGTATTTGAGGATCTTTACACATTAAATTCATAAAGAAATTGCAATAAAAATGTGTTTGCAGCAAAAGCTTAAACCTGGATAAATATTGTGCAAAATACGCGTCGTAATAACCTTTTAAGTTGGGGAGGGCTAACCCTCCCTGATCTATATCTTCATATAAAGTGCTAAGTGCTAGGCGTGGATTTTTCTTTGCCCAAATAAGGGCTGTAAACATGGACTCTACCTGAGAAAAAAACAAACCTGTTAAAGTACATGGTATTGATGAAAACAGAAAGTTGAATAATGGTAAGACAGACATTTTAATTAGAGCAACGCGTCCCATGATGGATAAAGGGAGCTTATTCCATCGAGATAGCCGCCCTTGAACTTTATTTAGTAGTGGAACGTAGTCCAATTTATATAGATCATCAATTGACTCGGAATAAAATATTTCCAGATATCTTTTTGGATTGACGTTAACCGAGCTTTGGATATCCGGGTGCAGATTAACAACAGCCCTCCCGCATTGTATAACTTCCGTCTTACCTTTATTTATCCGATACCCCCTAATGCTTCAAAGTCCTCAAACAATTTGAAGACCTTGGTTTGCACTTCTACTGTTGGCCTAATTAGGAGCATGATATCGTCTGCATATAATTTTTATTTGGGCATTGTAGGAATTGGAGGGTAAATATCTGCAGAATTCCGGATAGCTATTGCCAAGAACTCGATAAAAAAAGCAAATAGCACTGGGGATGAAGGGCACCACTGTCTTGTACCTCGTTCAATATTTATAGACCCTACCACAGCCGAATTAATAATTACATTAGCCACTGCCTTCTCATAAAGTTTCTGGATTAAGAGTATCAATGACGATGGAATGTTAAAAGAATTGAAAATTGAAAACAACGTCTTCCATACAACGAGGTCAGGACCCAAAAACCATGAGAGCAGAGTTCCATTAAGTGGGGTCGGAGGGGGGACGCAGTCACAGCACCAAGAGAGGGCAAAATTGTAAAAATTATGCCGTATGCCGGAAGACTTCCTTTTTTTCTTCAGTCTCAGCGATTCAGAGAAACTCTGTCATTAAACAATGCCACTGCTCGTCATTCAGTATAATCATATAAATTGGTAAAATTATGCCGTATGCCAGAAGACTTCGTTTTTTTTTCTCTTCAGTCTCGGCAATTCAGAGAAACTTTGTCGTGAAACAATGCCACTCCTGGTCATTCAGAATAATCATAGTGATTGGTAAAACAATGCCGTATCCCGGAAGACTTTCTTTTTTTTTCTCTCCTCAGTCTCGGCAATTCAGAGAAACTCAGTCGTGAAACAATGCCACTGCTATTCATTCAGTATAATCATATAAATTGGTAAAATGATGCTGTATGCAGGAAGAGTTCCTTTTTTTTTAATTCCGTCTCGGCAATTCAGAGAAACTCTTTAATGAAACAATGCCACTGCTAGTCATTCAATATAATCATATAAATTGGTAAAATGATGCCGTATGCCGGAAGAGTTCCTTTTTTTTATTTCTGTCTCGGCA
Source organism: Lissotriton helveticus (assembly GCF_964261635.1). Lineage (NCBI taxonomy): Eukaryota > Metazoa > Chordata > Amphibia > Caudata > Salamandridae > Lissotriton > Lissotriton helveticus. The sequence goes on along the minus strand of NC_136073.1, from coordinate 832,050,863 downwards.
ATTCAGAGAAACTCTTTAGTGAAACAATGCCACTGCTGGTCATTCAATATAATCATATAAATTGGTAAAATGATGCTGTATGCCGTAAGACTTCGTTTTTTTTTCAATTCAGTATTGGCAATTCAGAGAAACTCTGTCGTGAAACACTGCCACGCTGGTCATTCAGTATAATCATATAAATTGATAAAATGATGCCGCATGCCGAATGACTCCTTTTTTTTTCTCTTCAGTCTCGGCAATTCAGAGGAACTCTTTCGTGAAACACTGCCACTGCTGGTCATTCAATATAATCAAATAAATTGGTAAAATGATGCCGTATGCCGGAAGACTTCCTTTTTTTTGCTCTTCAGTCTCGGAAATTCAGAGAAACTCTGTCGTGAAACACTCCCACTGCTGGTCAGTCAGTATAATCATATAGATTGGTAAAACGATGCCGTATCCCGGAAGACTTTTTTTTTTTTCTTCTCTTCAGTCTCGGCAATTCAGAGAAACTCTGTCGTAAAACACTGCCACTGCTGGTCATTCAATATAATCATATAAATTGGTAAAATGATGCCGTATGCCGGAAGACTTCCTTTTTTTATTCTCTTCAGTCTCGTCAATGCAGAAAAACTCTGTCGTAAAACACTGCCACTGCTGGTCATTCAGAAAAATCATATAGATTGGTAAAACGATGCCGTATCCCGGAAGACTTTAGTTTTTTTTTTCTCTTCAGTCTCGGCAATTCAGAGAAACTCTGTCGTGAAACACTGCCACTGCTGGTCATTCTACAAACCAGCACGAGCACCAATATTGCCAACCTATTTCTATTGTGATCCTTACTTATCACTCGAATTACTGAAGCAAAACAGTAACGCTTGGGGAATTCTTTTTCCAGAATCAATCAAATGAGTTTTAATAATTTTGCATTGAGATAACCAATTCAATGGTTACAAATTTTTCTGTTTTTTATGCAACACAATACTTATTTTTCAAATCCACATCACATATAAATAGACATAATCATCCGACATAACAACTTTCACTCAAAACACTCATACATAACAGCACATCAATATATACAACTTTACAACATTATTTACAATTTCCTGGTCAAAGTGAAAATTAGCAATGGGAAAATACAAATACAGATGTTTGTATGATTTGAATTCAATCCGATATTCCTAATGCTTGATGAGGGGGTCTACGCGTTTCGATAACCCCTTAATGTGGGGAAATCTCATCAGGACCATGTGCCTGTAGGTAAAGGACAAAAATGAATCAGCCTGAGGGGGGGAGAGAAACCCGGTCATTCAGCATAATCATATAAATTGGTAAAATGATGCCGTATGCCACAAGACTTCCTTTATTTTTTTCTCTTCAGTCTCCGCAATTCAGAGTAACTCTGTCGTGAAACAATGCCACTGCTGGTCATTCAGTATAATCATATAAATTGGTAAACTGATGCCGTATGCCGGAAGAGTTCCTTTTTTTTTTAATTCCGTCTCGGCAATTCAGAGAAACTCTTTCGTGAAACAATGCCAGTGCTGGTCATTCAATATAATCATATAAATTGGTAAAATGATGCTGTATGCCGGAAGACTTCGTTTTTTTTTTCAATTCAGTATTGGCAATTCAGAGAAACTCTGTCGTAAAGCAATGCCACTGCTGGTCATTCAGTATAATCATATACATTGGTAAAATGATGCCGTATGCCGGAAGAGTTCCTTTTTTTTAATTCCGTCTCGGCAATTCAGAGAAACTCTTTAGTGAAACAATGCCACTGCTGGTCATTCAATATAATCATATAAATTGGTAAAATTATGCTGTATGCCGGAAGACTTCATTATTTTTTTTCAATTCAGTATTGGCATTTCAGAGAAACTCTGTCGTAAAGCAATGCCACTGCTGGTCATTCAGTATAATCATATAAATTGGTAAAACGATGCAGTATCCCGGAAGACTTTCTATTTTTTTTCTCTCTTCAGTCTCGGCAATTCAGAGAAACTCAGTCGTGAAACACTGCCACTGATGGTCATTCAGTATAATCATATAAATTGGTAAAATGATGCCGTATGCCGGAAGACTTCCTTTTTTTTTTCTCTTCAGTCTTGGTAATTCAGAGAAACTCTGTTGTGAAACACTGCCACTGCTGGTCATTCAATATAATCATATAAATTGGTAAAATGATGCCGTATGCCGGAAGACTTCCTTTTCTTTTTTCTTTTCAGTCTCGGCAATTCAGAGAAACTCTGTCGTGAAACACTGCCACTGCTGGTCATTCAGTATAATCATATACATTGGTAAAATGATGCCGTATACCGAAATACTTCCTTTTTTTTTCTCTTCAGTCTCGGCAATTCAGAGTAACTCTTTCGTGAAACACTGCCACTGCTGGTCATTTAGTATAATCATATCAATTTTTAAAATGATGCCGTATGCCGGAAGACGTCCTTTTTTTTTTTCTCTTCATTCTCGGCAATTCAGAGAAACTCTTTCGTGAAACACTGCCACTGCTGGTCATTCAATATAATCATATAAATTGCTAAAATGATGCCGTATGCCGGAAGACTTCCTTTTTTTTCCTCTTCAGTCTCGGTAATTCAGAGAAACTCTGTCGTGAAACACTGCCACTGCTGGTCATTCAGTATAATCATATAAATTGATAAAATGATGCCGTATGCCGAAAGACTTCCTTTTTTTTTCTCTTCAGTCTCGGCAATTCAGAGGAACTCTTTCGTGAAACACTGCCACTGCTGGTCATTCAATATAATCATATAAATTGGTAAAATGATGCCGTATGCCGGAAGACTTCCTTTTTTTATTCTCTTCAGTCTCGGCAATGCAGAAAAACTCTGTCGTAAAACACTGCCACTGCTGGTCATTCAGAAAAATCATATAGATTGGTAAAACGATGCCGTATCCCGGAAGACTTTAGTTTTTTTTTTCTCTTCAGTCTCGGCAATTTAGAGAAACTCTGTCGTGAAACACTGCCACTGCTGGTCATTCAGCATAATCATATAAATTGGTAAAATGATGCCGTATGCCACAAGACTTCCTTTATTTTTTTCTCTTCAGTCTCCGCAATTCAGAGTAACTCTGTCGTGAAACAATGCCACTGCTGGTCATTCAGTATAATCATATAAATTGGTAAACTGATGCCGTATGCCGGAAGAGTTCCTTTTTTTTTTTATTCCGTCTCGGCAATTCAGAGAAACTTTCGTGAAACAATGCCAGTGCTGGTCATTCAATATAATCATATAAATTGGTAAAATGATGCTGTATGCCGGAAGACTTCGTTTTTTTTTCAATTCAGTATTGGCAATTCAGAGAAACTCTGTCGTAAAGCAATGCCACTGCTGGTCATTCAGTATAATCATATACATTGGTAAAATGATGCCGTATGCCGGAAGAGTTCCTTTTTTTTAATTCCGTCTCGGCAATTCAGAGAAACTCTTTAGTGAAACAATGCCACTGCTGGTCATTCAATATAATCATATAAATTGGTAAAATTATGCTGTATGCCGGAAGACTTCATTATTTTTTTTCAATTCAGTATTGGCATTTCAGAGAAACTCTGTCGTAAAGCAATGCCACTGCTGGTCATTCAGTATAATCATATAAATTGGTAAAACGATGCAGTATCCCGGAAGACTTTCTATTTTTTTTCTCTCTTCAGTCTCGGCAATTCAGAGAAACTCAGTCGTGAAACACTGCCACTGATGGTCATTCAGTATAATCATATAAATTGGTAAAATGATGCCGGAAGACTTCCTTTTTGTTTTCTCTTCAGTCTTGGTAATTCAGAGAAACTCTGTTGTGAAACACTGCCACTGCTGGTCATTCAATATAATCATATAAATTGGTAAAATGATGCCGTATGCCGGAAGACTTCCTTTTCTTTTTTCTTTTCAGTCTCGGCAATTCAGACAAACTCTGTCGTGAAACACTGCCACTGCTGGTCATTCAGTATAATCATATACATTGGTAAAATGATGCCGTATACCGAAATACTTCCTTTTTTTTCTCTTCAGTCTCGGCAATTCAGAGTAACTCTTTCGTGAAACACTGCCACTGCTGGTCATTTAGTATAATCATATCAATTTTTAAAATGATGCCGTATGCCGGAAGACTTCCTTTTTTTTTCTCTTCATTCTCGGCAATTCAGAGAAACTCTGTTGTGAAACACTGCCACTGCTGGTCATTCATTATAATCATATAGATTGGTAAAACGATGCCGTATGCCGAAAGACTTCCTTTTTTTTTCTCTTCAGTCTCGGCAATTCAGAGGAACTCTTTCGTGAAACACTGCCACTGCTGGTCATTCAATATAATCATATAAATTGGTAAAATTATGCCGGAAGACTTCCTTTTTTTTGCTCTTCAGTCTCGGCAATTCAGAGAAACTCTGTCGTGAAACACAGCCACTGCTGGTCATTCAGTATAATCATATACATTGGTAAAGTGATGTCGTATGCCAGAAGACTTCCTTTATTTTTTTCTTTTCAGTCTCGGCAACTTCCAGCTGTATATTACATTCCTGTTCGAGAATCACAAATACATCAACCCAATAAACATTAATATTTGGACAGCTCAGCATAATATGTGACAAGTTGGCAGATGGATAATTCATACCGCGGAAACATTGGGAGGACTGGTTGGCAAACATCTTAGCCTGAGCGGCGGGAGTTCGGTACAGTAACCATTTGCTAAAGAATAACATCCTACATCAGTTTGCCCCTCTCAAAGTGCTAAAATGAAGCCTATTAATTGTGGTCCAGATATGGGAGAAATTTCGCAATTCTCATAGTCTGACCATTTCTTAATTGCTTTTGATTCAATATCCGGCCCCTTAAAAATGGACAAAAATTTCTTTCAGGCACCTGGTTTCCTATTCAATGCTCTCACTAATAAATCCTCCACCAACTGATTCTGATCCATAAAGGAAAGCACATTTATTCCGACAAGGTATTTATATAAAATAGCATAAGAATTGCGTAGGATAAAATCATTAGTAATAAATTGAAGCATTTCATCTACTGTCACCCAGTTCCCATTCCTTAAAAACTCTGATACTTTGACATATCCTGCTACCGCCCATTTTGATGTCAAATATGCAGGTTGTTTTACTCCTATTAAGGGGAGGATTTCTTCTATTAAGGTGGCTGAGTTAATTGCAGAACTAGAATATTTTTTAAAAAAAGGCCTGCCGTCTTTTAAAAATCCAATGGAGACACTTGTAACGTACCAGCTTCCGGTATCTCAGCATTAGCAAAGGAGAATGGATTTGAGTATCTTTACACATTAAATTCATAAAGAAATTGCAATAAAAATGTGTTTGCAGCAAAGGCTTAAACCTGGATAAATATTGTGCAAAATACGCGTCGTAATAACCTTTTAGGTTGGGGAGGGCTAACCCTCCCTGATCTATATCTTCATATAAAGTGCTAAGTGCTAGGCGTAGATTTTTCTTTGCCCAAATAAAGACTGTAAACATGGACTCTACCTGAGAAAAAAAACGAACCTGTTAAAGTACATGGTATTGATGAAAACAGAAAGTTGAATAATGGTAAGACAGACATTTTAAATAGAGCAATGCGTCCCCTGATGGATAATAATCGACATTTGTATAGCGCACAATCACCCGTTAGGGTCTCTAGGCGCTGGGGGCCGTCGGGAAGATTAAGCAAGCTATTGCCCAGAGTCACATGGTGCTGGGCTAACCTGCCGCCGGAGCCGGGGATCGAACCCTGATCCCCAGATTCCAGCGCCAGTCGCCCTGGCCGCGGCGCCACACCTCTTCCTCTACTATAAAGGGAGCGTATTCCATCGAGACAGCAGCCCTTGAACTTTCTTTAGTAGTGGAACGTAGTTCAATTTATATAGATCATCAATTGACTCGGAATAAAATATTTCCAGATATCTTTTTGGATTGACGTTAACCGAGCTTTGGATATCCGGGTGCAGATTAACAATAGCCCTCCCGCATTGTATAACTTCCGTCTTACCTTTATTTATCCAATACCCCCTAATGCTTCAAAGTCCTCAAACAATTTGAAGACCTTGGTTTGCACTTCTACTGTTGGCCTAATTAGGAGCATGATATCGTCTGCATATAATGTTAATTTGGGCATTGTAGGAATTGGAGGGTAAATGTCTGCAGAATTCCGGATAGCTATTGCAAAGGGCTCGATAAAAAAAGCAAATAGCACTGGGGATAAAGGGCACCCCTGTCTTGTACCTGGTTTAATATTTATAGACCCTACCACAGCCGAATTAATAATTACATTAGCCACTGCCTTCTCATAAAGTTTCTGGATTAGGAGTATCAATGACGACGGAATGTTAAAAGAATTGAAAATTGAAAACAACGTCTTCCATACAACGAGGTCAGGACCCAAAAACCATGAGAGCAGAGTTCCATTAAGTGGGGTCGGAGGGGGGACGCAGTCACAGCACCAAGAGAGGGCAAACTTGTAAAAATGATGCCGTATGCCGGAAGACTTCCTTTTATTTCTTCAGTCTCAGCGATTCAGAGAAACTCTGTCATTAAACAATGCCACTGCTCGTCATTCAGTATCATCATATAAATTGGTAAAATTATGCCGTATGCCAGAAGACTTCGGGTTTTTTTTAATCTTCAGTCTCTGCAATTCAGTGAAACTCTGTCGTGAAACAATGCCACTCCTGGTCATTCAGAATAATCATAGTGATTGGTAAAACTATGCCGTATCCCGGAAGACTTTCTTTTTTTTTCTCTCTTCAGTCTCGGCAATTCAGAGAAACTCTGTTGTGAAACACTGCCACTGATGGTCATTCAGTATAATCATATGAATTGGTAAAATGATGCCGTATGCCGAAATGTGTTAAGGACAACAGGGGCCCCAAGTGAATTAGCATCGGACCTCGGGGAGCATATTTTGTGAAACAACAACGGTCCATGCAAAAGAATTATATGCAAAGCAATGAATATAGACTGAATCAGTTCTATATTTGGGGCGACATGTCCAGCCGGACAGAGGTCTTCAATTTTTTACTCAATTGAAATATTTCATACACAGGAATACCTTCAACAAATCACCAGTGTGGGGCAAAAGCCTGTACCCAAACACAGTCAGATCAGTACAAAAGGTAAACAGAGGAAAAGAGCAGGGCTTTTCAAGGCAAAAGCAGCGATTTCTGTAAAGTATTGAGTGTACAGAAATATCAGTTAAACAGCATTACATATAACATATAAATCAAGCATTTGTATATGGTGTACAATGAGTCGACGGCGTTTCGGTCCCACTACTTAGTCATGGGGACCATCATCAGGACATTTATATTTGCCTACAACATTATAAATACCTAGAGAAGGGAGGGAAAGAGAAAGTATAAATACATTTAATTTATGAACATTTAAAGCATATTGTTGGCATATTTCCAAGTGACTTGAGTATGCCAAAAGACTTCCTTTTTTTTTCTCTTCAGTCTCGGTAATTCAGAGAAACTCTGTCGTAAAACACTGCCACGCTGGTCATTCAGTATAATCATATAAATTGATAAAATGATGCCGCATGCCGAATGACTCCTTTTTTTTTTCTCTTCAGTCTCGGCAATTCAGAGGAACTCTTTCGTGAAACACTGCCACTGCTGGTCATTCAATATAATCAAATAAATTGGTAAAATGATGCCGTATGCCGGAAGACTTCCTTTTTTTTTGCTCTTCAGTCTCGGCAATTCAGAGAAACTCTGTCGTGAAACACAGCCACTGCTGGTCATTTAGTATAATCATATAAATTGGTAAAATGATGCCGTATGCCAGAAGACTTCCTTTATTTTTTTCTTTTCAGTCTCGGCAATTAAGAGAAACTCTGTCGTGAAACACTGCCACTGCTGGTCATTCAGTATAATCATATAGATTGGTAAAACGATGCCGTATCCCGGAAGACTTTTTTTTTTTCTCTTCAGTCTCGGCAATTTAGAGAAACTCTGTCGTGAAACACTGCCACTGCTGGTCATTCAGTATAATCATATAAATTGGTAAAATGATGCCGTATGCCGAAAGACTTCCTTTTTTTTTCTCTTCAGTCTCGGCAATTCAGAGGAACTCTTTCGTGAAACACTGCCACTGCTGGTCATTCAATATAATCATATAAATTGGTAAAATGATGCCGTATGCCGGAAGACTTCCTTTTTTTTTGCTTTTCAGTCTCGGCAATTCAGAGAAACTCTGTCGTGAAACACTGATGGAGCAAGAATTCGCACGTTACGCGGCTTGCTCGTACTCATGAACCTCGAATGACATGTAATAACGTAATTCAACCTGTTCGTCTTACTAATTTCCCTATATTCTGACATTTGGGTGTCCTAGAGACGCTTGCATATGTGTTTACTAATTCAATAACCCTTGTTCCTAAAAATGGCCACTGTTTGGCGGGTTTCTTTCTGCGCATGCGTTAGTCACACTCACGTGACGTGACGTACTTGCAGTTTTGGTGGGAAAACTTGGCGCCTGCGCACTTGCTCCTAAAATGGCTGTCTGTGTACTCACATGGCGAAGCTTGCGCGGATGTTTTTATGTTGTTGTCTGTTTGCACTAATCATTCACGCAATAGTATATTATAAAGTAAGGGGTATAGAGTAGCTATTCATGGTATACAGTGAATTCATTTATTTCTATGTTTTAATTTGTTTTCGCTTACTTTTCATGTACCGCGATATTGGGGGTCTGAGGGATACGCGAACCATCTTGAAAGTCTCTACTGCGCATGTCACCCTGGCAGAGAGAAGGCAACCTTGAGCGGTGGAACTCAGCCAGCTGGCAGCACAGTCAAGATGCTCCTGAGAACGTGACCTGCGACCCAGCAGGATGGAGTTGAACTGTTCCGCAATTGTTACATTTGTAATTTTTCCATTGTATTCTGTAAATTGTCTCATGAGAACCCCAAATTCACTAGGCGGTCCCAGAGCATGCTAATTTAGGCTTGTAGAATTCGAATATGATTGGTGTGTTGACCTATCCTACTTGGGGACCAATCGAAATTGGGGATTCTGACACTTGCAACATTTGGGGGGTGGTACACTGACCCGAAAACAGTATAACTAGCCTAGGTTTAGCTAGAGAATTTGTCCGACTTGTCCGAATAGCTGACCTGTCACTGACCCAACGCACTCAATAGGTGACTGAATACAGAGCGCTGCGGAGCACTCTGTCCGAAATATACCATAGACTCATAAGGTTTTACTAAACCTTAAGTGCTGGCGGAGCACTTTGCTGGGGAGTTCGCTAACCCAATCGGGGTTCTGACTGATAGCTGCAGAGAGGGTGGAGCGCAGGCGTTGCTTCCAAACTGCGGGTGCTGGTCGTTCCTTGGTGGTCCTGTCCCGATCCTAATCTGGGTATCCTGTCCTGTCCTGGGGTGTCCATTCTGCACCTGCTGTCCCAATGATGACTGTCCTTCCTTGGGGTTTTTCCTGTCCTTGACTGATCCGTGGCCAGGGTTGGTCTTCACACCATTCTAGGTAAATATATAGTGCTGAAAACTCTATACTGCCCTTTCTATTTTCTGTCTTTTGCTTTAATAAAGACATACTCTTGCGCATAATTGAATTTCCATGTTTTCGCAAAACTACTGAATGAATGCTCATACATTATTGCTATTTCCTAGCATGTTCCCATGTTACCCTTCCTTTAAGCACAATTCTTCATACCGCTTATGAAATATAGATGTGGTTTATAATTTCTCTTTCTGAGTTGATTGAAGTAAGGTTTCTAGAACTATAGCGTGTTCCAATGTTTTCCCCTTCCTATAGATGTATAGGATTTCTAAAATTCTTACCCAACCTTTTAAGTATTTCCCAGTAATGAAATTCTAGTTCATGCATAACATTGCCCATTCATAGTTATATTTTTCTTAAATTCCATTCCTGAAATCTGTTTAGCATTTTCCCATGTTTTTATCTCCTTTGGCTCATAAATGGTTGCCCTGATTTACTTTCTCTACGGTTATGTGCTGTTCGTTATTTTGATTATTGATTGCCTTATAGTTGTAAACTGTATGCTTTCCGAATCTGAATTCTAGATAAAACTTTGAAACTTCCCAGTAGTCTGTGGTCATTTAATGAAAGTATAAGAGTATATGTTGGTATTTGGTTGTCTGCTTTTCTTTTACAGCTAGCTCCCTGATCCATTGTGGTCATAGGTACCCGTAACGGTGGATTGATAAGTCGGGTACACGAGGAATAAATAGGAAGGAAGCAGGGTTGCTGGTAGTAGAGTGTAAGGTCACCTGATTAACGTATATAGTGAAATTATTGGTTATGGGCCCGATACATATATGGTGAAATGGTTGGCCGGGTGACCTGCGATCTCTATCAGTAATTTTCTGGTAGCAGAGCTATGGTTAGGAACTAGTTAAAGTTAGGTAGGACTAGTTAAGGTAGCTAGGTAGGTCGGATGCTGCTATAAAGATTTTGCTGCTAATATTATATTGTTGAAACTTTGATCGATCACGTGAAATGTTTTTTGCTTTAAAATTATGAAATGTTTTAAATTGTTTTTCTTACTATTGTATTGATAAATGTATTAACCCATTCGTTAGTATCTGTTTAATGTTTGTCTAGAATCCCCGGGAAATTGAATAGGGGTGGTGAAGAGAATCCACGCCGTGGTGAGGTCACTTACTCTAGGAAAATTGGTGCAGGTTAGGCAGAACTGGAAGCACTGATTAGGGTTTTCTGAACGTATGCTTGAATAAATGATAGCAAAGAGATCGCTGGCAAAACTTCTATCGTGATATAACCTAGTAAGGCTCACACCGGAAGGAGTAGCAGGGTCGTCGGAGCTTGGGTGATAGCAAAAGGGTTCGCTGGTGAAACATTAGACTTAGTATATGTCCTGGAAAGAAGTGGATGAGTCAAAGAAGTAGCAGGTTCCTTAGTGCTTAAGTGAAGGGTAGGCAGAAGAGTTCTACTTGTAGTAATTGAAAAGTAAACGGAAGTAGTTTGCTTGCAGTGAAACATAATCTTTCCTTTCTAGAACACTCGAGTACAGTGGCGAATGTGTATTCGTTGTTAAATAACAAAAGCACTTGCACCTTAAGAGAGAAATTAAGTTTCCGTTACCTTGTGAGGGAGGGAGTCAGTTGCGGAGCTGCTCTGACGTCACTCCGTGCCGCGCTGGTATTGGTCGAAGCAGCGGGTGTGTAGCGGAGCTGAAATTGTAAAGGAGGGGTAGTGCCGAAGCGTGAGAACCTGTCTCGCGAAAAGGCCGCGCACCCATTGGTCGAGGTTATTTGAAACCGTGCACTTGATTGGTCGCACGAAATTAAAAGACGCACTAGGATTGGGAGTGATTTTATAAACAAAGTCACTCGTAGGGAAGTTATATGTGGCATTCGTATAGACCACATACTAGACCTGATTCACGACATTTAGGGTTTGAGAACGATCAGTGGAAAGAGCATAACACCAGCATTATGTACGGAAAGTTGTCCCTCGTAAACAAAGTGAAGAATTATTTCAAAAAGGACAAATCGATTAAAACTAGAGAAGGTGTTGTCATACCGCCACCTAATACTCCCGCATCTTTCATGATGTTTGATAAAGGGTATCATTCATGTGTATGGTTGGAAAATTGGGCGGAGTACACAAAGGATGACGGAATTTTGGCTTTTCCGTTAGAAGGTACATTTAATCGAAGAATCCTTTTTAATTTAAGAACACGAATGAATGATTTACATCCCAGACCTAAACTAACGCAGTACGAAGCATTAGAGGAATGGGAGATTGAGGCTTTTGAGAGAGATAAGCCCCGAATGGATAAAGGGTTAACAAAATTTTATCCGAATTTAAAGCAAGAGACCCGAGATAAAAAGATGAAACAGTGGAGACAGAATATGATTGTAGAGGGACTATATCCAATGAGGCCAATGGGTGGTCCTGTGGGAGAGAAGAAGACAGAAAAATGCAAACATTGGGTGCCCATTGTGGAGTCGGATGATGAATTATTAGATGACATATTTATGAAAAGTCCGCCTCCTTATAATGAAGGACCCAGATCCTCTAGTGTAGGGGATACTTCCCAACGACCCCTGTGTTAGGAAGGGAATAGATTTGTAAACGTAAGAGACAGTTGTCAAATACCTCCTTATACTGAAGGCCTAGGACCCATAGGTGCAAGAGACACCTGTCTAAGACCACCATTTAGCGGAGAATCAAATTATTCAGGTGAAAGAGATTTTGGTTCAAGACCTTCTTATGAGGGAGAACCGAGAGCTTTAAACACAGGAAGCTGTTTCCCAAAACCTAATTATGGTGAAGGACCTAGTATGACGCACCCAACTGCCCCAACATTAAGTCCGCAAATAGTACCTGAAACAAGCTTGGAAAGAATGCTCCAGGAAAAAGAGCGAGAGGCTCTAGCCAGACAGAGAACAGAAATAATTCAGAAACTTTCCCAGTTAAATACAAGCCCCGAAGCCTTGACGATCTCAGTAACTATTGGAACCGTTGTTCCTTTGTATGGGGATAGACAGATGAGTCCACAAGCCCCAATTATTACCCCGACTGTAGTACAGCCCCGAAGAGAGCCCTTAATTGTAGATGATCTGACGAGTGAATGTGAATCTGAAGCTTCTTTAATGGATTTACCAATTAGGAACTCAGGAAGGAGTTTGCAGAAGAGACATAATCCTTTCAATACGAGAGAGATTCAAATGGAATCGACTTCAGGTACCAAGAGTATCACATTAGTGACTCCTGAAGAGATTGAGAGATGGATTCGAAAATTAGAGAAACAGACTCCTCAGTCAAAACCCTTAGATATTTACAAATTAAGAATTGAAATGGAAGAACTGACGGCCGGAAATGTGGGGCTAGGTAGATTAAATACCTATTCCGAGGAAGAGCTGCTATTTATCTGCAAGAGTCTTACCCGTAATACTAAAGTGTTTCATGAGAAGTTAACAGACACTGCAGCCAGCATGGGAATAGATATTTCAAAATCAAAAACATTACAAAAACCCTATAGAGCTGATTTCTCAGACAAAGATTTGGAAAACATGAATGTGTCAGGGAAAAAGGTGCAGATTAAAGAACTATTGATTGTGTTGCAAAAATGGGGAGACGTAGAAAAGTAGAAAGCCAGGTGGGCAAAGAAAAAGGATGAGGCTAGATCTAAACAGACGTCTTCTGAATTCGTTCTAAAGGAAGCTGACAAAACAGAGCAGTTATACCCTATGCGTGAAGTGCCAGGTGGAAAATATGTGCACGTTCCATGGTCCAGACAGGATATTGTATCCTTTACCAATGACTTCCCAAAATTACGAGAAAAGCCTGTGGACTGGTACAGGCAGGTAGAAAGGTTTGTAAAGGTGCAAAAATGCCTATGGAAAGACCTGGATGGGTTCTTTGACATAGTGGTCCCTGTAGATTTATGGACTGAGTGTAAGATTGCCGTAGATTGGCCTAACAAAGAATACACAAAGGACCCAGTTTCAGGAGCTCCTTCTGATGAGGTGATGAGAAAATACGACCAGGTCATGTTACACTTAAAGAAAAAGGTGCCTGCAAAGGAAACTGATTGGACCAAGATAGATAGAACCACGCAAGAAAGAGATGAGACTGTGCATTCCTTTTATGAAAGACTGTTACAGGTATTTAAAACGTACAGTGGTATAGATAACATCGAGATGAAGGATATGACCCACTTCATTTACAGGTTTGTAAACGGTTTAAGACCCGAAATTTTCCAGTGGATCAAAGACAATAAAATTTGTTGGCAGTCTAAGAAAATGGATGAGGTCTTGCGGTACGCAAAGTACTGTGAAGACGAGATGGCTGACAAGCGAAAGGCTCTGAAGGAAAAGGTTATGTGGGCACAAGTAAAACTAGCGGAACAGCAGGAAAAGCAATTAGGCAAAATGAATAAGAATTCCCAAAATCAAGGTTCTGGGGGAGGAGGGAAGCCCAGAGTAAAAATGAGTCGGGAAGAAGCTAAAAAGAAATTTCCCTGTCACCAGTGCGGAGAAATCGGGCACTGGAGAGACGAGTGTCCATAGTTACAGAATGGTAACCTCCAAAACACTGATTTAAATCCACAGACGCAGAATGAAAGACCAAGAAAGACCCAGCAACAGGTAAAGGCGAGTCAGTTGCCCCGTGCACCTAAACCAAATTATAAAGGGAAAACACCGCAGGGTGATGACATAGAAATATGGGGAGGAAATGAGGATAGAAATACAGCAACTTCGCAATTTCTGTTGAATTATACTTTTCTCTGTGACGATCAATACTGACGGGGCCTGAGAGGGGAGGATGAGGAGTGCGTACTTGGCGCCTCCTTGCCGGTAGACCAGTCAGGGCCATACATTGAGGGAAAGGTTGAAGGCAATGATGTCACCTTTCTGTTGGACACTGGTGCTACCCGTTCTACTGTGAGAACAGCAGACGTTCCAAACCTACCCCTCTCGGGAGAAGCGATCCAAGTAGTGGGAGTATCTAATCAATTGATTTGTACACCAGTTACTGAGCCCATGGAGATCACAATAGGAAACTTCAAAGAAATGCATAGATTTATAGTTTGTGATACCAGTCCAGTAAACTTACTGGGACGTGATTTGTTGTGATTTGTTGTGCAAAATGAACTGCACCATCTTTTGCACACCAAAGGGCGTCGAAATTCAAACCCCAGATGAAGATGGAATATACAAATTAATGTTAATTAAACCTGACTCAGAAATTAAACAACTGACTATACAAGACTTACCTGAAGAACTCCAAATGACAGTGAAACCAGAAGTATGGGACTTTACTGGAAAAGATGTAGGCCTGATGGCAAATGTGGACCCAATCAAAATAGCCATGAAAGAAAATGCAGTTTACCCCAATACCAAGCCATACAAAATGAGCGCAGAAGTGAGAGCAGGAGTTTCCATTGAAATAAAAAGATTACTAGAAGCCAACATTATACAAGAAGTGATGAGTAGCCCATGTAACTCACCCATAGTTGGAATCAAGAAACCTAGTGGCAAGTACAGAGTAGTGCAGGACCTGAGAAAGGTAAACAAAATAGTTGTTCCTTGCTGTCCTATTGTTCCGAACCCAGCAGTGATTCTGTATCAGATCCCCTGGGACGCTGAATGGTTCACTGTGATTGACCTATGTCACGCATTCTTTTCGATCCCATTGCATCCAGACAGCAAATTTCTTTTCTCATTTGCTTTCGACAGTCACGTGTTCGTTTGGAATCGTGTCCCCCAGGGGTACACTGAAAGCCCCTCGATCTTTAATCAGATTCTGAAAAAGTGCCTTGAATCTTTAGTCTTACCTGGAAAATCTGTTTTGGTGCAATATATAGACGACCTCTTGGTGGCGTCTAAGAGTCAGAGAGATTGTGTTGTTGACACCATTGCCTTACTGAATCACCTGGGTGAAGGAGGACATAAAGTATCACCTGACAAACTTCAGTTCTGTAGCAAGTCAGTAAAATATCTGGGACACCAGATAGAAAAAGGCATCAGGAAGGTTACTTCAGAGGGAGTCAGAATAATTCGAAACATGCAGTTACCCCGTACTCAGAAAGAAGTCAGAATGTTCCTTGGAGTCGTAGGTTACTGTAGGCAATGGATTGTGGGATTTGCAGTCCTGGCAAAGCCTTTGATAAAGATGACAAAGAAAGGAGCAAAAGACCCAGTGGAATGGGATGATGAAAGCTTGACCGCATTTACTAAATTACGAGAATGTCTGTGTACATCCCCTGCTTTAGGGATGCCTGATTATTCCAAGGAATTTGCACTGGGGGGCAAGATGGCCGCTAGTCCATTCTAGAGAGCAGTCGCATTACACTCCCTCTCCTGACTAGATGCTGAACTTGACTGAACGACCAGGAGAATGCAGTAAATAAAGGCGATTATGTGGCTGGTATATTGGACAGCAATAAGGCTCTGGAGCGAGGCACAGAAGAAGCGCTGGGCAGGAGCTTCTAACTGGGAGAAGACCGGAATGGCGGCGCGGTCTAAGGAAGGACCGGGGGCCATCCCAAAAACCGTGGTGCCAAACAAGAAGATAACTCTCGCAATAAACGCTGCACAGAAAGCACAACAGCGAAAAGCGGAAAGGGAGAGAAAAGCGGAGGCAAGAGCACAGGCCGGTGCGGAGCGCATAGAAAACAAGAGACAGAGCTGCGCCACAATCAAAGATAAGGAGAGAGAAGCAGCGCTGAGGCAGTCTACCATCTCGGAGTCATTTGTCAGGAAATCTTGTCCCATGACGGCGGTATCTGCGGCTCCATCTGGCGGTTCAGGAACTGGTGGAGAGACGGAGGCCGTGCCCGCGCTGAACAGGCAGTCACGGAAGGCGGAGGTGCTGGGCGCCGAGGGCGCCGATGGCCGTGACGGAGCTGACAGCAGAGGCAGTGAGGCGCGGGCGGCTGAGAGTGGTGAGCAGACGGAAGCGCCAATCGAGGGACAGCCAGCGAGCAATGGCGGTCACCCAACCGGCGGTAGTACGAGGCAGACTCACCTCGCGGAAAGAGGCGTCAACGTTGCTGAGCAACCAGAGGAGAACGAGGAGGTGTGCACGCCCAGAGCTGAGTTGGAGAGTGCGCCGGTGGAATCAGACAAAGCAGTGGAGGTACCGGGGGATGCAGAAACAACGCCCCAGAGCACAGCTCTCTGCTTGGGGGAGAGCAGACCCCATGGAGGAAGAGGTACTGGCAGTGGCAGGTTTACATTAAGGGAGACTGAAGGTTTAAATAATGCCTCGATGTTAGACGCATTATTACAAGTAGAGGCTGAGCTCGATAACAATGTAAGAGCAAATGCAAACTGGGGGAGCATGGTGAGCCTGGACTCACAGAGAGAGCGAGAAGGAGATAAGTTCTACACGGTGGACGAAGGTTCTACCTCAACAAGTGAGGGAGAAGAGATAGTGTCCACTGATATATCATCTGAGGAAGAAGGAAGCTCAGAATCAGAAATATCAGGTGCAAAAAACCAGAAGAAGAAAAAGTCAGCCATAAAACGCAGTCTGAATACAAAAGTAAATAAAAAGCTTATGTGGGATTATTCCGCCACCACGGGTCTTTTCCAGGAAGGACTGCAGGAGACACAAGGGGGTCAAGAAAAGGACGGGGGAAGGGGAGAAGACCACGCCACCCTCAACTTACTAGTGGATATGCTGAAGCAAATCCAGGGAGAGGCAAGGATAGAGAGCCGCAGAGCTAGGCATGACACAAAAAAAATACAAGCCTCTATCAGGAAGATGAATAAAAAATATGAGGAGGTGGAGGGGAGAGTGGTGTCAGTAGAAGAAAGAACAGGAAACCTGGAGGACGAAGTCAGCGATTGGCATAAATTCAAAAAGGAACAGTCTAAGATAGTGGAAGATTTGCAATGGAAGGTCGAGGATTTCGAAAACCGTCAGAGACGGAATAACGTAAGACTTTTGGGACTGGAGGAAGGAGTGGAAGGGCAAGATGCCAGGGGCTATGTAATCAGGCTATTACAGGGAGCCTTCCCTGAGGCTAGGTGGCGATGGGAGGATGAGGTTCAAAGAGCCCACAGATATCCACTTACAATTAAGAGAAGACAAGAGGGGGCTCAGGGTAATATGCCTAGAGCAATGCTAGTATTTTTTGGCAATTTTTTGGTAAGGCAGGAGGTGATAGAAAAGGCAAGGCCAGACTCTAAAAGAAAGGCAGAGGGGTCCACCTTCTTTGCAAGACCAGACTTTTGCCACGTTACGGTGGAGAGGAGATGGCGATTAAGACAATTGATAACCCCATTACAGCAACAAGGGGCGGAAGTGTATCTGATGTATCCAGCTAAGCTTAAGGTCATTATGGGTGGTCGTACTAGGATGTTCTTCTCGGAGATAAAAGCAGGGGAGTACCTCGCAGAGTTAACGGAGCAACGCAAGGGGAATTGAGGAGCAAGAATATGGACTCTTGGTCAATGGAATAAGCTTCTGGTGTATCTGGAAGGGGGAGGGAGAGCGACGCTACAATGCTAGCAGTCAGCACATAGGTCAGGATTGACCTATTTGCCTGTATAAGGGGGGGGGAGGGGAAGCTTAGGGAGGGAAAGGGGGGGAGAGAGGGGGGTGGGAAAAGATTTGATAAAAATGGAAAAACAACACAAAAGAGCGAACTTTAATGAGATAAAACTTGCAACAGAAGGGACTATATTAAATAAAACATGGCATTAAGAATTGCAACAGTGAATATATGCGGTTTAAATGACGGAGGGAAAAGGCAAAAGGCGGCATCGATGTTTAGGTTATTAAAACTAGATGTGATTTGCTTACAGGAGACACATATAATGGGAAAGGAAAAATACAGATTGGAACAGATGGGCTATGAGGTACTGGCTAACACAAATCAGGACACAAGAACAAAGGGAGTAGCTATATTGGCAAGGAAAGGAGGTACAAAACTTAGAAGGAAGAAAGAAGACCCTGAGGGGAGATGGGCTATAATTGAAGTAGAAACTACGGCTGGGAATATAACAATTGTAGCTGTATATGGCCCTAATGATGACAATCCCGAGATATTCGAATGGTTAGATCAAGAGTTAGCACTATGGTCAGAGACTGTCATTTTTTGTGGCGATTTTAATATTAATGGCTTATTCGGGTTGGGGGGACCAAGCGGAGGGAGGTATGGGGTTTGGAAAAAGAAAACATGTTATGCCTTAAACAATTTAATGCAGAATAACGCTTTATGTGATCTGTGGTCTCATTATAACCCATTTGGCTCAGGGGGTACCTTTTACTCGGCCCCTCATAAAATAATTACTAGGTTGGATTATATTTTGTTGTCTAACGACAAAATAAGTGAGGCTCAGATAGAACGGATGCCCAGAATGATTTCGGACCATAATATATTGATAGTAACCATGCCAAGGGCAGACAGAGGGAGTAAATCGTACATATGGACTTTTGAAAGAAGGCTGTTAAAAGATGAAAGATATATTAGTAGGATGAATGAGTGGATAGAACAGTTCTGGGAAATTAATAGGGGAACGGCCTCACCAAAAATAGTTTGGGATACATTTAAGGCTGGGATAAGGGGGGAGACACTGAGTTATACGCTTAAGAGGGGCAAGATGGAGAGATTAAGGATGGACAGGTGGGTAAAAGAAATGAGTAGGCTAGAAGAGCGACTAAACAGAGCAGTCACTAGATTAAATACAACAGAGATAGAGGATATACTACTAGAAATGGAAATTAGGAAAGCAGAGACAGGAGAAGTCCTAATGGAAAAGACGGCTGGAAACTACCTCGCCAAAAAAGAAAAGTGTTATGAGTACAGCGAGAAGGTAGGACAACTACTGGCTATCAGAATCAGGCAAAATTCAGCTGCAGGGGAGATCAAAGAAATTAGAAACACTGATGGGGTAGTAGTAAATAAAATGGAAGATATCCAGGAGGTATTTAGGGATTTCTATGAGAAGTTGTATGATCAAAAGGAAGAGGATCTAGGAAAAGGGTGTAGGGACTTCCTGGTAGGGATACCACATGAGAGACTGGATAGTGAAGTAAGAGAGAAACTGGACTTACCACTTACACTGCAGGAGGTGAAAACGGCAGTGCATAACCTACCAGGGGGTAAGGCTACGGGGCCAGATCAAATACCCGCTGAATTTTATAAAATATTCTGGGAAAGGCTTGGGGTTGATATGCTAGAGACTTTTCGACAGGCACAGATGCAGAAATCTGCGCCACAGTCCTGGGATGAAGCAAATATAATAGTTATACTTAAAAAGGATAAACCTCCATTAGACCCCGGGTCATATCGACCTATCACCCTCCTAAATGCGGACGCCAAAATGTATGCCAAAGCACTTGCGCAAAGGCTGAGTAGAGTAATAGAGAAACTGGTAAGCAAGACACAACACGGTTTTATCCCTGGGAAGGGGACCACTCAGCATACCAGACAGCTAATCACAATACTAGATGCGGCTGAGGTAGCAGGGGACCCTGTCGCGGCTATATTTCTGGATGCTGAAAAGGCCTTCGACAGGGTCTCCTGGCAATTCCTGTGGAAGGTAATGGAGTGGTTTAATATAGGTGAAGGATATATCAGCGCTATACAGGTTTTGTATATGCAACCAAAGGTCAGGGTAAAAATAAATAAGCTATACACAAAAACGGTAAAGATTACACGCGGTACCAGACAGGGTTGCCCGGCATCACCCTTACTCTTCGCCTTATATCTGGACCCACTTCTTAGGAGATTGATAGGCAATACTAACATCCCGCCAGTAGTGATACAAGAGGTAGAACATAAAGTGTTTGCATATGCAGACGATGTTGCCCTGGTAACTACGGAACCAGAAAGGGCCATAAGGGAAATTGAGCAGGAGGCAACAGCCTTTGGAGCCTTAGCAGGATACTCAATTAATAAGGGGAAAACTCAGATCATCTTGAATGAATTTATATGCTATTCAGACCCCAGAGTGGTTAAGGAGGCAGTTTACTTAGGAGTAAGGGTGTCAGCAGACTTAGAGGGATTGGTGAAGTTAAACATGGAACCATTATTAGCTAAGATTAAAAGTAACACGGAACGAATACATAATTTACACCTGACTCTAATGGGACGTATAAATGTAATTAAAATGGTCACACTCCCGAAACTGCTCTACTTGTTTAGGGCCATACCTTTACTTTTTGAACATTTTTGGTTTGTTAAGATAGAAAAAATTCTGAATAGGTTAGTATGGGCACACGGGAAAACCAGAAGAGCCTACAGGTATATGACACTTACACGTGAAAACGGGGGTTGGGGCGCGCCGGATTTTAAATTATACTACTGGGCTGCAGCTTTACAGTACGCTCAAGGTTTACTAGGGGGAGGATATGAATATAAAAATGTGTATAGAACTGTATTGGGGGCAGGAGCGGTGGACGGACTGCTGAACACAATAGATTATGGAATTTTTAAGAATACTAGGTTTAAAACTTTAAAAGCAGTGTATACAATCTGGAAAGGTGTGGGAAAAAAATTAGGTATAGGTAGACTGAGTAGATATACCAGACTGACGGCTAATGAAACCCTTCCGGGGGGGATATTTAGAGATGGAATAATGAGGATTTGGAATGATAAGGGCATTAAGAAAATAGGAGATCTTATGGATACTAACGGGGGGATAATACAATTTGTAGAACTACAAAAAAAGTTTGATATTCCCTCTAATACTTTTTTCAAATACCTACAGGTTAGGAGTTATCTGAGAGATAAAAGGGGGGGACGGCTTGGATTTAAACAGTGCAGGCTAATGGACTATATAGAACAGAGTAGACAGTGTAAGATACGGCAGCTACATGCGGAACTGCATGCATATAAAACAGACGACAGAGAGAAATTTTCCAAAAAATGGATGGAAAAGGTGGATACCTCTCCGGAAGGGTTTCAGCAGTCTCTAGATTTAGGTAGCTCAGTCTTGTATTCAGCAACACTGCAGTCACAGCATTATAAAACAATATATAGTCTGTATCACACGCCAGCAAAAATTGCACAGTGGGGGGGGACGGAAGGCATAACCTGCCCTAGATGCAATGCAGTAGAAGCTGATATAGTACACATGTTTGCACAATGCCCCCAACTAACTGTACACCCTGCAAAGAGCTATGGAAGATTTTTTGGAGAAATCACTAAAAATTAAGATTACATTAAATGATGAACTATTATTACTGGGGGTGAAGAGTGAGTAGGAAAACGACTACACAGGGTTTTTGTTTATGATGACGGCTGTCTATCGTATTAACATAGCAAGGGCATGGCTAGATAAGGCACCACCAACATTTCAAACTTGGTTAGCAGGCCTGCTTGCTGCATATAATCTGGAGAAGGCTATTTATGAGAGGAAGGGGAGAAGGAAAAAGGAATTGGGAGAGGAGATATGGCAACCTATCACGGAGTGGAAGACTAGACAAAATAGGATGGGAATCGGGTAATAGGCTTACATTAGTACATACTTTTGTGTTAGTTTTGAAATTTGGTTAATGCTCTTTGTATAATTTGATGTAGAGGACTGATGTTGCAAGATATGTATTATATTTATTTACTATTTAGTTATTCTGATAAATACAATGTATATATGCTCAGTGTTGTAAACTTGTGAACTGTAATAATGAGAGGGGTAAAATTGTTACGAATAAAAAAAATCATAATAAAAATATTGAAAAAAAAAAAAAAAGGAATTTGCACTATTCTGTGACACACGAGATAATTGTGCACTGTCGGTCCTAACTCAAGAGCATGGTTTGACTAGACGTCCAGTAGCATATTTTTCTGCTACCTTGGATCCAGTGGCTGCTGGATTGCCCGGATGTCTGAAAGCAGTAGCTGCAACCTGCACAAGTGTAGAACAGAGTGAATCCATTGTTATGGGACATCCTGTAACTGTGTATGTTCCACATGCAGTTGTAATTCTACTGACCAGAACTAAAACCCAGTATCTCACTCCTAGTCGGCTGACTAAGTACGAGAGGATCCTCGTAGGTGCTGCAAATGTAGTCATTACTCGGTGTAACATCCTGAATCCAGCTACCCTATTACCAGATTCACTAATTGCAGAAGTGCAGGGAGAGGTTGAGCATGATTGCATTGACCTAACAGAATTCAGTACTAAACCACTCCCAGACATCAAGGAAGTGCCCCTGCCTGTAGAAGATAGCGAGCTGTTTGTGGATGGCTCATGTATGAGACACGAACTTGTAGGCCTAAGTGCTGCTTACGCTGTAGTCACAGTAAAACGCACTATAGAAGCATCCTGTTTATTTGGAGTGAAGTCTGCACAAGTAGCCAAATTGATTGCATTGACAAGGGCCTGTAAAATTGGGAAGAACAAAAGAATAACAGTATATACTGACAGTCAATACTGTTTTGGAGTTGTGCATGACTTCGGCCAATTGTGGCTGCAAAGAGAGTTCCTGACTTCTTCAGGTACTCCTATCAGAAATGGAAAAGTTGTACAAGAATTACTGGATGCAATCCAGTTACCAAAAGAATTGGCAGTGGTCAAGTGTGCTGCTCACAAATCTGGCACTGATCATGTGACAGTAGGAAATCGATATGCTGATGAGGTGGCCCAACATTGTGCCAGACATCGAATGTCTGTAAACATTAAATTGGGGGGATATGGAAACAGCTGCCAACTTATGGTGTTTGAGGATGTGCCTACATGGGAAGAATTGAGAGACTGGCAGCATGCTGCGCCAGCAAAGGAAAAATGGAGGAAACTTGGTTGTCAACAGAGACGTGAGGATGGTATCATTGTGGGCCCTGATGGTATGCCTGTGTTGCCTAGACATCTGCTTGCTTCTATGGCCAGACTGATGCATGGAGATACACACGTTGGTAGGGATGCCATGGTTCGGGTTTTCCAACAAACATGGTACAACCCGAAGTTCAGGAAGGTAGCAGAGTCACTCTGCCAGAGGTGCTTAACATGTCAGCAGTTCAACGCTGGGAAAAGAACCGTAGTTGAACTGGGGAAGATTGGGAAATTGGGAGGTCCCTTTGTAAGATTACAGATAGACTTCATTCAGTTGCCCCTTTGTAAAGGAATGAGATATGTCCTTGTCATTGTCTGCCTGTTTTCAAAATGGGTGGAAGCTTACCCAGCCAAAAAAAATTACGCCATGACTGTAGCCAAGTTGTTACTGCGAGAGCTAATACCTAGGTACGGGGTTCCAGTCACAATTGAATCAGATAGAGGTGGGCATTTCCAGAATGAAGTAATCGATCAGCTCTGCAAAGCATTCAAGATTACCCTAAAGTTGCACTGTGCATATCGTCCAGAGGCTTCTGGAGTGGTGGAACAAATAAATGGCACTATCAAATCGAGATTAGGAAAGATGTGTGAATCTACTGGCATGAACTGGATAGAGGCTTTACCTCTTGTTCTGATGGGACTCCGAAGTATTCCAGATCGAAATACAGGCCTGAGCCCCAATGAAATCCTGATGGGAAGAGTGATGAGACAAGCATGGGTACCAGGATACAAACTGTTAAACATTTCTGATGATTTGGTACTTGAGTACTGCAAGCAACTGGGTGAACAAGTGCGTTCTATCTCTCGCCAGATTGGGGAAGACGCCGTTGCCAATCCAACAACTCCAGTCCATAAATTGGTTCCAGGCGATTGGGTTGTAATCAGGAAGCATACTCGTACAAATTTCCTTGCACCGAAGTGGGGACAACAACGCCAAGTGATACTGGTGACCACGACAGCGGTGAAGTGTGCCGGCGTTCCAAAGTGGATCCATGCCAGCCATACCAAGAAGGTGATCAGAGACGAGAAAACTGACGCTGAAGGTTGTCCAGCTGAGGGGTCTCTAGACGATGGTCCTGAAGTAGCTGATGACGAACAACCGAGCACCAGTCGAGATGAGTGGATACCCATAATCGACCTGACTGATGACCCAATCAGAACAAGAAGTCAAACCTACGCAGATAGAGAGTGGAATAGTGAGGAAGAGACAGGAGTAGGAGAAGACAATCAGATTATCGAAATCCATGTCAAATCTGAAGGAGAAGAAGATCAGACAGGGACAGAACAAGTGATCGACACACCTCCACAGACTCCTGAGATTGAAAAGGGAAAGACAGGAACTAGTGCGAAAGTTCAAGCAGAATAAAATCAAGGGTTCGAAGTGCTTGAACATGATCAGATAGAAATAGATGAACGTGTTCAGGACTCAGAAACTGAAACACCCAAAAGACTGATAAAGTATACACCTGAACAAGGCCAGCTTAGTAACCAGGCAGAAGAAATAGATATAAGACCTGGGACTAGTCAGACAGGAAGGGAAGAAGCAGAAGCAGAAGTGCCACAGTCAAACGAAAATAAGAGAGCATTAGAAGAAAGCCAAACCACAGTGCCAACTAAAAGACTCAAGAAAAATACCGAACCAAGATTTATTAAAAGACTGAGACTGAGACTAAAAACAGTAGAAGAAAAACTTGAGCAAAGAAGGAAAAGTTCCCGTATAGCAGAGCAGGCTGGAGAAAGTTCCAAAAGAAGAAGTGATCGAATAAAAAGACTGAATGAAAAATATCAAGATCCTGAATGGACTTATTTGATATTAGAGGAATTTGAGGATCTTGATATAACTGACGAAAGTGACGAAGAACAGATAGCTGATCAGTCTGCTGAAGAAGACGAACCAACCTGAAGTTGCTCAGTGTAAGCTACCTGTGCAAAGTTACAAAGAGGGGTTGAGAACTTCTTCGTAGCAAAAATAAATAAATAAATAAATTTAAAAAAAATGTCTGATTCAAATGTGAATGGAAGGCCTAGACGTAATTGTTGTAAAACATGCTGCAAGGTATGCATATGTAGTATAGCCATAGTGTTAATATTATGGATAGAACTAACAGTTTTTATTCCTTATATGGTGAGCAAAAATACTAACATTGACCCTACACAGACTATGACAAAAGACACTGAAGAACTGACAACACGAAGTGTAGAAAGACGTGAGAAAACACTTAGCCTCAGACAAACAAAACCAGACTTAGAAGCACCAGATGAGGAAGGACTACATTATCACGGAATTAAGAACCGGACTCATTTAAATGTTTTCGCAAACCTGTTAGTGCATTACGTAGAAACCATGGATATAGAAGACTGCTATGTCTGCATGAAGCTACCTACTTCTGTAGCTGAAGGCGTGACTTATCATCACTTGCCCTTGACTTATGGAATTTCCTGTAGTATTTTAGCTAGCTTATTCTACAAAAGAGGACCGTTACAGTACTACTACTCTAACGCTGACGTGATATTTTCTGAACTTCCTATACGTGGAAATCTGAATCCTGTACATACCAAAAGTGACGTTACACGTTATATGGGAGAATACTTTCTGACTATAGGTACAATAGATTTAAATGAAGCACACAGAGATAACTTGACCTGTTCATTACATGAACAAGAGAAAATGTTTTTAAACATGGCAGAGAAAAGAAGGGAGAGTTTCCAAAGAAAGGCAAATGATAAAAGACAGAAAACTCATAAATGGGCTGAAAACATGGAAAGCACCTCAAATGGTGGGGCTGGTCCTGCTTTGTTGCTGGATTTCGAGAAAAAAGGGAAACTCTGTCTTCACCGCGAAAAGACTAGTTATTATAATAACATTTTCATTGGTTCCAGTCAATTTGAACACAATTACAAGGTAATTGGAGGTTGGGGTTTCAAAAATGGGTCAGAACCTGTGTTTCCCGGAATTTATTATATATGTGGAAACAAGGCTTATTTCAAATTGCCGGATCACTGAGATGGAAGCTGCTACTTTGGCATTGTCTTCCCGAAAATATACCATGTGAATGAAATTGCTGGAAGCAATGAAAACACTAATGGCTTAGTGCGTAGTAAGAGAGAAAGCGTAGGTGAAATAATGGGTAGTATTTTTAGTGCACTGATACCTGGAGTGGGAGTGGTTCTGAACACACACAGAATTTGCAAATTATCCACAATAGTGGATGTGCTGTCTACTGACACAGCTCATGGATTTCTGTTGGTCAATACCGAAATGGTTGCGATCAGATCTATGGTTTTACAGAACAGACTTGCTCTTGATACCTTATTAGCAAAAGAGGGCGGAGTCTGCCGGATGTTGAAAGCGCAACATTGTTGCACTTACATACCGGACAAAAGTGTACAAATCAAAAAGTATGTGAAGAACATTACAAATTTGGAAAAAGAACTCAACCCGCTGGAGGTTGATAGTGCCTGGAAGAGACTTACTGATGGTCTCTCCGCTGTGGGTCACTGGTTTTCTAATTTAGGTAAAAGTTTATTGTTTAAAGTACTGATGCCAATTGGAATAATGGGTTTCATCATATTCCTCATATTTGTCTGTTGCGAATGTCGCAAAAACACAAAGAATTACACTGTGAATAGGAGAGTTGTGAAACGGAGAGTGGATGAACTTGAATTGGAGGAACTGAATATCAGATTTATAAAAGGGTGAAAAATTCTCACCCTAGTAAAGAAGTGAAGGAAAAATTGAATCGAATGTTGGAAGAAATTGAAATGCACAAAGTTTGAGAAGTTGGCATCTGATTCCATTGGTTTGTGATGATAGTAAATATCATCAAAGAGGGGATTGATGGAGCAAGAATTTGCACGTTACGCGGCTTGCTCGTACTCATGAACCTCGAATAACATGTAATAACGTAATTCAACCTGTTCGTCTTACTAATTTCCCTATATTCTGACATTTGGGTGTCCTAGAGACGCTTGCATATGTGTTTACTAATTCAATAACCCTTGTTCCTAAAAATGGCCACTGTTTGGCGGGTTTCTTTCTGCGCATGCGTTAGTCACACTCACGTGACGTGACGTACTTGCAGTTTTGGTGGGAAAACTTGGCGCCTGCGCACTTGCTCCTAAAATGGCTGTCTGTGTACTCACATGGCGAAGCTTGCGCGGATGTTTTTATGTTGTTGTCTGTTTGCACTAATCATTCACGCAATAGTATATTATAAAGTAAGGGGTATAGAGTAGCTATTCATGGTATACAGTGAATTCATTTATTTCTATGTTTTAATTTGTTTTCGCTTACTTTTCATGTACCGCGATATTGGGGGTCTGAGGGATACGCGAACCATCTTGAAAGTCTCTACTGCGCATGTCAACCTGGCAGAGAGAAGGCAACCTTGAGCGGTGGAACTCAGCCAGCTGGCAGCCACAGTCAAGATGCTCCTGAGAACGTGACCTGCGACCCAGCAGGATGGAGTTGAACTGTTCCGCAATTGTTACATTTGTAATTTTTCCATTGTATTCTGTAAATTGTCTCATGAGAACCCCAAATTCACTAGGCGGTCCCAGAGCATGCAAATTTAGGCTTGTAGAATTCGAATATGATTGGTGTGTTGACCTATCCTACTTGGGGACCAATCGAAATTGGGGATTCTGACACTTGCAACATTTGGGGGGTGGTACACTGACCCGAAAACAGTATAACTAGCCTAGGTTTAGCTAGAGAATTTGTCCGACTTGTCCGAATAGCTGACCTGTCACTGACCCAACGCACTCAATAGGTGACTGAATACAGAGCGCTGCGGAGCACTCTGTCCGAAATATACCATAGACTCATAAGGTTTTACTAAACCTTAAGTGCTGGCGGAGCACTTTGCTGGGGAGTTCGCTAACCCAATCGGGGTTCTGACTGATAGCTGCAGAGAGGGTGGAGCGCAGGCGTTGCTTCCAAACTGCGGGTGCTGGTCGTTCCTTGGTGGTCCTGTCCCGATCCTAATCTGGGTATCCTGTCCTGTCCTGGGGTGTCCATTCTGCACCTGCTGTCCCATTGATGACTGTCCTTCCTTGGGGTTTTTCCTGTCCTTGACTGATCCGTGGCCAGGGTTGGTCTTCACACCATTCTAGGTAAATATATAGTGCTGAAAACTCTATACTGCACTTTCTATTTTCTGTCTTTTGCTTTAATAAAGACATACTCTTGCGCATAATTGAATTTCCATGTTTCCGCAAAACTACTGAATGAATGCTCATACATTATTGCTATTTCCTAGCATGTTCCCATGTTACCCTTCCTTTAAGCACAATTCTTCATACCGCTTATGAAAAATAGATGTGGTTTATAATTTCTCTTTCTAAGTTGATTGAAGTAAGGTTTCTAGAACTATGGCGTGTCCCAATTTTTTCCCCTTCCTATAGATGTATAGGATTTCTAAAATTCTTATCCAACCTTTTAAGTATTTCCCAGTAATGAAATTCTAGTTCATGCATAACATTGCCCATTCATAGTTATATTTTTCTTAAATTCCATTCCTGAAATCTGTTTAGCATTTTCCCATGTTTTTATCTCCTTTGGCTCATAAATGGTTGCCCTGATTTACTTTCTCTACGGTTATGTGCTGTTCGTTATTTTGATTATTGATTGCCTTATAGTTGTAAACTGTATGCTTTCCTAATCTGAATTCTAGATAAAACTTTGAAACTTCCCAGTAGTCTGTGGTCATTTAATGAAAGTATAAGAGTATATGTTGGTATTTGGTTGTTTGCTTTTCTTTTACAGCTAGCTCCCTGATCCATTGTGGTCATAGGTACCCGTAACGGTGGATTGATAAATCGGGTACACGAGGAATAAATAGGAAGGAAGCAGGGTTGCTGGTAGTAGAGTGTAAGGTCACCTGATTAACGTATATAGTGAAATTATTGGTTATGGGCCCGATACATATATGGTAAAATGGTTGGCCGGGTGACCTGCGATCTCTATTAACACTGCCACTGCTGTCATTCAGTATAATCATATAAATTGGTAAAATGATGCCGTATGCCGGAAGACTTCCTTTTTTTTTTCTCTTCAGTCTCGGCAATTCAGAGAAACTCTGTCGTGAAACACTGCCACTGCTGGTCATTCAGTATAATCCTATAGATTGGTAAATTGATGCCGTATCCCGGAAGACTTTTTTTTTTTTCTCGTCAGTCTCGGCAATTCAGAGAAACTCTGTCGTGAAACACTGCCACTGCTGGTCATTCAGTATAATCATATAAATTGGTAAAATGATGCCGTATGCCGAAAGACTTCCTTTTTTTTTCTCTTCAGTCTCGGCAATTCAGAAGAACTTTTTCGTGAAACACTGCCACTGCTGGTCATTCAATATAATCATATAAATTGGTAAAATGATGCCGTATGCCGGAAGACTTCCTTTTTTTTCCCTCTTCAGTCTTAGTAATTCAGAGAAACTCTGTTGTGAAACACTGCCACTGCTGGTTATTCAATATAATCATATAAATTGGTAAAACGATGCCGTATCCCGGAAGACTTCCTTTTTTTCCCTCTTCAGTCTAGGTAATTCTGTGAAACTCTGTTGTGAAACACTGCCACTGCAGGTCATTCAGTATAATCATATAAATTGGTAAAATGATGCCGTATGCCAGAAGACTTCCTTTATTTTTTTCTTCAGTCTCGGCAATTCGGAGAAACTCTGTCGTGAAACAATGCCACTGCTGGTCATTCAGTATAATCATATAAATTGGTAAAATGATGCCGGAAGAGTTCCTTTTTATTTTTCTTCCGTCTCGGCAATTCAGAGAAACTCTGTCGTGAAACAATGCCACTGCTGGTCATTCAGTATAATCATATAAATTGGTAAAATGATGCCGTATGCCGGAAGACTCCGTTTTTTATTCAATTCAGTATTGGAAATTCAGAGAAACTCTGTCGTAAAGCAATGCCACTGCTGGTCATTCAGTATAATCATATAAATTGGTAAAATTATGTCGTATGCCAGAAGACTTCCTCTTTTTTTTTCTTCAGTCTCGGCAATTCGGAGAAACTCTTTGGTGAAACACTGCCACTGCTCGTCATTCAGTATAATAATATAAATTGGTAAAATGATGCCGTATGCTGGAAGACTTCCTTTTTTTTTTCTCTTCAGTCTCGGCAATTCAGAGAAACTCTGTCGTGAAACACTGCCACTGCTGGTCATTCAGTATAATCATATAGATTGGTAAAACAATGCCGTATCCCGGAAGACTTTCTTTTTTTTTCTCTCTTCAGTCTCGGCAGTTCAGAGAAACTCTGTTGTGAAACACTGCCACTGCTGGTCATTCAGTATAATCATATAAATTGGTAAAATTATGCCGTATACCGAAATACTTCCTTTTTTTTTCTCTTCAGGCTCAGCAATTCAGAATAACTCTTTCGTGAAACACTGCCACTGCTGGTCATTTAGTATAATCATATCAATTTTTAAAATGATGCCGTATGCCGGAAGACTTCTTTTTTTTTTTCTCTTCATTCTCGGCAATTCAGAGAAACTCTGTCGTGAAACACTGCCACTGCTGGTCATTCGTTATAATCATATAGATTGGTAAAACGATGCCGTATGCCGAAAGACTTCCTGGTTTTTTTCTCTTCAGTCTCGGCAATTCAGAGGAACTCTTTCGTGAAACACTGCCACTGCTGGTCATTCAATATAATCATATAAATTGGTAAAATGATGCCGTATGCCGGAAGACTTCCTTTTTTTTTGCTCTTCAGTCTCGGCAATTCAGAGAAACTCTGTCGTGAAACACAGCCACTGCTGGTCATTCAGTATAATCATATAAATTGGTAAAGTGATGTCGTATGCCAGAAGACTTCCTTTATTTTTTTCTTTTCAGTCTCGGCAACTTCCAGCTGTATATTACATTCCTGTTCGAGAATCACAAATACATCAACGCAATAAACATTAATATTTGGACAGCTCAGCATAATATGTGACCAGTTGGCAGATGGATAATTCATACCGCGGAAACATTGGGAGGACTGGTTGGCAAACATCTTAGCCAGAGTGGCGGGAGTTCGGTACAGTAACCATTCGCTAAAGAATAACATCCTACATCAGTTTGCCCCTCTCAAAGTGCTAAAATTAAGCCTATTAATTGTGGTCCAGATATGGGAGAAATTTCGCAATTCTCATAGTCTGACCATTTCTTAATTGCTTTTGATTCAATACCCAGCCCCTTAAAAATGGACAAAAATTTCTTCCAGGCACCTGGTTTCCTATTCAATGCTCTCACTAATAAATCCTCCACCAACTGATTCTGATCCATAAAGGAAAGCACATTTATTCCGACAAGGTATTTATATAAAATAGCATAAGAATTGCGTAGCATAAAATCATTAGTAGTAAATTGAAGCATTTCATCTACTGTCACCCAGTTCCCATTCCTTAAAAACTCTGATACTTTGACATATCCTGCTACCGCCCATTTTGATGTCAAATATGCAGGTTGTTTTACTCCTATTAAGGGGAGCATTTCTTCTATTAAGGTGGCTGAGTTAATTGCAGAAATAGAATATTTTTTTTAAAAGGCCTGCCGTCTTTTAAAAATCCAATGTAGACACTTGTAACGTACCAGCTTCCGGTATCTCAGCATTAGCAAAGGAGAATGGATTTGAGTATCTTCACACATTAAATTCATAAAGAAATTGCAATAAAAATGTGTTTGCAGCAAAGGCTTAAACCTGGATAAATATTGTGCAAAATACGCGTCGTAATAACCTTTTAGGATGGGGAGGGCTAACCCTCCCTGATCTATATCTTCATATAAAGTGCTAAGTGCTAGGCGTGGATTTTTCTTTGCCCAAATAAAGGCTGTAAACATGGACTCTACCTGAGACAAAAAACGAACCTGTTAAAGTACATGGTATTGATGAAAACAGAAAGTTGAATAATGGTAAGACAGACATTTTAATTAGAGCAACGCGTCCCATGATGGATAAAGGGAGCGTATTCCATCGAGACAGCAGCCCTTGAACTTTCTTTAGTAGTGGAACGTAGTTCAATTTATATAGATCATCAATTGACTCGGAATAAAATATTTCCAGATATCTTTTTGGATTGATGTTAACCGAGCTTTGGATATCCGGGTGCAGATTAACAATAGCCCTCCCGCATTGTATAACTTCCGTCTTACCTTTATTTATCCAATGCCCCCCTAATGCTTCAAAGTCCTCAAACAATTTGAAGACCTTGGTTTGCACTTCTACTGTTGGCCTAATTAGGAGCATGATATCGTCTGCATATAATTTTAATTTGGGCATTGTAGGAATTGGAGGGTAAATGTCTGCAGAATTCCGGATAGCTATTGCAAAGGGCTCGATAAAAAAAAAGCAAATAGAACTGGGGATAAAGGGCACCCCTGTCTTGTACCTCGTTTAATATTTATAGACCCTACCACAGCCAAATTAATAATTACATTAGCCACTGCCTTCTCATAAAGTTTCTGGATTAGGAGTATCAATGACGACGGAATGTTAAAAGAATTGAAAATTGAAAACAACGTCTTCCATACAACGAGGTCAGGACCCAAAAACCATGAGAGCAGAGTTCCATTAAGTGGGGTCGGAGGGGTGACGCAGTCACAGCACCAAGAGAGGGCAAAATTGTAAAAATGATGCCGTATGCCGGAAGACTTCCTTTTTTTTCTTCAGTCTCAGCGATTCAGAGAAACTCTGTCATTAAACAATGCCACTGCTCGTCATTCAGTATCATCATATAAATTGGTAAAATTATGCCGTATGCCAGAAGACTTCGTTTTTTTTCATCTTCAGTCTCGGCAATTCAGAGAAACTCTGTCGTGAAACAATGCCACTCCTGGTCATTCAGAATAATCATAGTGATTGGTAAAACGATGCCGTATCCCGGAAGACTTTCTTTTTTTTTCTCTCTTCAGTCTCGGCAATTCAGAGAAACTCTGTTGTGAAACACTGCCACTGATGGTCTTTCAGTATAATCATATAAATTGGTAAAATGATGCCGTATGCCGAAATGTGTTAAGGACAACAAGGGGCCCCAAGTGAATTAGCATCGGACCTCGGGGAGCATATTTTGTGAAACAACAACGGTCCATGCAAAAGAATTATATGCAAAGCAATGAATATAGACTGAATCAGTTCTATATTTGGGGCGACATGTCCAGCCGGACAGAGGTCTTCAATTTTTTACTCAATTGAAATAT
This sequence comes from Lissotriton helveticus, assembly GCF_964261635.1. Lineage (NCBI taxonomy): Eukaryota > Metazoa > Chordata > Amphibia > Caudata > Salamandridae > Lissotriton > Lissotriton helveticus. The sequence goes on along the minus strand of NC_136073.1, from coordinate 832,017,420 downwards.
TTCATACACAGGAATACCTTCAACAAATCACCAGTGTGGGGCACAAACCTGTACCCAAACACAGTCAGATCAGTACAAAAGGTAAACAGAGGAAAAGAGCAGGGCTTTTCAAGGCAAAAGCAGCGATTTCTGTAAAGTATTGAGTGTACAGAAGTATCAGTTAAACACCATTACATATAACATATAAATCAAGCATTTGTATATGGTGTACAATGAGTCGACGGCGTTTCGGTCCCACTACTTAGTCATGAGGACCATCATCAGGACATTTATATTTGCCTTTAACATTATAAGCCTCTAATGCCTAGAGAAGGGAGGGAAAGAGAAAGTATATATACATTTAATTTATGAACATTTAAAGCATATTGTTGGCATATTTCCAAGTGACTATGCCAAAAGACTTCCTTTTTTTTTCTCTTCAGTCTCGGTAATTCAGAGAAACTCTGTCGTGAAACACTGCCACTGCTGGTCATTCAGTATAATCATATAAATTGGTAAAATGATGCCGTATGCCGAAAGACTTCCTTTTTTTTCTCTTCAGTCTCGGCAATTCAGAGGAACTCTTTCGTGAAACACTGCCACTGCTGGTCATTCAATATAATCAAATAAATTGGTAAAATGATGCCGTATGCCGGAAGACTTCCTTTTTTTTGCTCTTCAGTCTCGGCAATTCAGAGAAACTCTGTCGTGAAACACAGCCACTGCTGGTCATTCAGTATAATCATATAAATTGGTAAAATGATGCCGTATGCCGGAAGACTTCCTTTTTTTTGCTCTTCAGTCTCGGCAATTCAGAGAAACTCTGTCGTGAAACACTGCCACTGCTGGTCATTCAGTATAATCATATAGATTGGTAAAACGATGCCGTATCCCGGAAGACTTTTTTTTTTTTCTCTTCAGTCTCGGCAATTCAGAGAAACTCTGTCGTGAAACACTGCCACTGCTGGTCATTCAGTATAATCATATAAATTGGTAAAATGATGCCGTATGCCGAAAGACTTCCTTTTTTTTCTCTTCAGTCTCGGCAATTCAGAGGAACTCTTTCGTGAAACACTGCCACTGCTGGTCATTCAATATAATCATATAAATTGGTAAAATGATGCCGTATGCCGGAAGACTTCCTTTTTTTTTGCTTTTCAGTCTCAGCAATTCAGAGAAACTCTGTCGTGAAACACTGCCACTGCTGGTCATTCAGTATAATAATATAGATTGGTAAAACGATGCCGTATCCTGGAAGACTTTTTTTTTTTCTCTTCAGTCTCGGCAATTCAGAGAAACTCTGTCGTGAAACACTGCCACTGCTGGTCATTCAGTATAATCATACAGATTGGTAAAACGATGCCGTATCCCGGAAGACTGGTTTTTTTTCTTCTCTTCAGTCTCGGCAATTCAGAGGAACTCTTTCGTGAAACACTGCCACTGCTGGTCATTTAATATTATCATATAAATTGGTAAAATGATGCCGTATGCCGGAAGACTTCCTTTTTTTCTCCTCTTCAGTCTTGGTAATTCAGAGAAACTCTGTTGTGAAACACTGCCACTGCTGGTTATTCAATATAATCATATAAATTGGTAAAACGATGCCGTATCCCGGAAGACTTCCTTTTTTTTTCCTCTTCAGGCTAGGTAATTCAGAGAAACTCTGTTGTGAAACACTGCCACTGCAGGTCATTCAGTATAATCATATAAATTGGTAAAATGATGCCGTATGCCAGAAGACTTCCTTTATTTTTTTCTTCAGTCTCGGCAATTCGGAGAAACTCTGTCGTGAAACAATGCCACTGCTGGTCATTCAGTATAATCATATAAATTGGTAAAATGACGCCGTATGCCGGAAGAGTTCCTTTATTTTTTTTCTTCCGTCTCGGCAATTCAGAGAAACTCTGTCGTGAAACAATGCCACTGCTGGTCATTCAGTATAATCATATAAATTGGTAAAATGATGCCGTATGCCGGAAGACTCCGTTTTTTTTTCCAATTCAGTATTGGCAATTCAGGGAAACTCTGGCGTAAAGCAATTTCACTGCTGGTCATTCAGTATAATCATATAAATTGGTAAAATGATGTCGTATGCCAGAAGACTTCCTCTTTTTTTTTCTTCAGTCTCAGCAATTCAGAGAAACTCTTTGGTGAAACACTGCCACTGCTCGTCATTCAGTATAATCATATAAATTGGTAAAATGATGCCGTATGCCGGAAGACTTCCTTTTTTTTATCTCTCTTCAGTCTCGGCAATTCAGAGAAACTCTGTTGTGAAACACTGCCACTGCTGGTCATTCAGTATAATCATATAAATTGGTAGTAAAATGATGCCGTATGCCGGAAGACTTCCTTTTTTTTTCTCTTCAGTCTCGGTAATTCAGAGAAACTCTGTCGTGAAACACTGCCACTGCTGGTCATTCAGTATAATCATATAAATTGATAAAATGATGCCGTATGCCGAAAGACTTCCTTTTTTTTTCTCTTCAGTCTCGGCAATTCAGAGGAACTCTTTCGTGAAACACTGCTACTGCTGGTCATTCAATATAATCATATAAATTGGTAAAATGATGCCGTATGCCGGAAGACTTCTTTTTGTTTTTGCTCTTCAGTCTCGGCAATTCAGAGAAACTCTGTCGTGAAACACAGCCACTGCTGGTCATTCAGTATAATCATATAAATTGGTAAAATGATGCCGTATGCCAGAAGACTTCCTTTATTTATTTTTTTTCAGTCTGGGCAATTCACAGAAACTCTGTCGTGAAACACTGCCACTGCTGGTCATTCAGTATAATCATATAAATTGGTAAAATGATGCCGTATCCCGGAAGACTTCCTTTTTTTTTCCTCTTCAGTCTAGGTAATTCAGAGAAACTCTGTTGTGAAACACTGCCACTGCAGGTCATTCAGTATAATCATATAAATTGGTAAAATGATGCCGTATGCCAGAAGACTTCCTTTATTTTTTTCTTCAGTCTCGGCAATTCGGAGAAACTCTGTCGTGAAACAATGCCACTGCTGGTCATTCAGTATAATCATATAAATTGGTAAAATGACGCCGTATGCCGGAAGAGTTCCTTTATTTTTTTTCTTCCGTCTCGGCAATTCAGAGAAACTCTGTCGTGAAACAATGCCACTGCTGGTCATTCAGTATAATCATATAAATTGGTAAAATGATGCCGTATGCCGGAAGACTCCGTTTTTTTTTCAATTCAGTATTGGCAATTCAGAGAAACTCTGGCGTAAAGCAATTTCACTGCTGGTCATTCAGTATAATCATATAAATTGGTAAAATGATGTCGTATGCCAGAAGACTTCCTCTTTTTTTTTCTTCAGTCTCAGCAATTCAGAGAAACTCTTTGGTGAAACACTGCCACTGCTCGTCATTCAGTATAATCATATAAATTGGTAAAATGATGCCGTATGCCGGAAGACTTCCTTTTTTTTATCTCTTCAGTCTCGGTAATTCAGAGAAACTCTGTCGTGAAACACTGCCACTGCTGGTCATTCAGTATAATCATATAAATTGATAAAATGATGCCGTATGCCGAAAGACTTCCTTTTTTTTTCTCTTCAGTCTCGGCAATTCAGAGGAACTCTGTTGTGAAACACTGCCACTGCTGGTCATTCAGTATAATCATATAAATTGGTAGTAAAATGATGCCGTATGCCGGAAGACTTCCTTTTTTTTTCTCTTCAGTCTCGGTAATTCAGAGAAACTCTGTCGTGAAACACTGCCACTGCTGGTCATTCAGTATAATCATATAAATTGATAAAATGATGCCGTATGCCGAAAGACTTCCTTTTTTTTTCTCTTCAGTCTCGGCAATTCAGAGGAACTCTTTCGTGAAACACTGCTACTGCTGGTCATTCAATATAATCATATAAATTGGTAAAATGATGCCGTATGCCGGAAGACTTCTTTTTGTTTTTGCTCTTCAGTCTCGGCAATTCAGAGAAACTCTGTCTTGAAACACTGCCACTGCTGGTCATTCAGTATAATCATATAAATTGGTAAAATGATGCCGTATGCCGAAAGACTTCCTTTTTTTTTCTCTTCAGTCTCGGCAATTCAGAAGAACTTTTTCGTGAAACACTGCCACTGCTGGTCATTCAGTATAATCCTATAGATTGGTAAATTGATGCCGTATCCCGGAAGACTTCCTTTTTTTTTTCTCTTCAGTCTCGGCAATTCAGAGAAACTCTGTCGTGAAACACTGCCACTGCTGGTCATTCAGTATAATCCTATAGATTGGTAAATTGATGCCGTATCCCGGAAGACTTTTTTTTTTTTCTCGTCAGTCTCGGCAATTCAGAGAAACTCTGTCGTGAAACACTGCCACTGCTGGTCATTCAGTATAATCATATAAATTGGTAAAATGATGCCGTATGCCGAAAGACTTCCTTTTTTTTTCTCTTCAGTCTCGGCAATTCAGAAGAACTTTTTCGTGAAACACTGCCACTGCTGGTCATTCAATATAATCATATAAATTGGTAAAATGATGCCGTATGCCGGAAGACTTCCTTTTTTTTCCCTCTTCAGTCTTAGTAATTCAGAGAAACTCTGTTGTGAAACACTGCCACTGCTGGTTATTCAATATAATCATATAAATTGGTAAAACGATGCCGTATCCCGGAAGACTTCCTTTTTTTCCCTCTTCAGTCTAGGTAATTCTGTGAAACTCTGTTGTGAAACACTGCCACTGCAGGTCATTCAGTATAATCATATAAATTGGTAAAATGATGCCGTATGCCAGAAGACTTCCTTTATTTTTTTCTTCAGTCTCGGCAATTCGGAGAAACTCTGTCGTGAAACAATGCCACTGCTGGTCATTCAGTATAATCATATAAATTGGTAAAATGATGCCGGAAGAGTTCCTTTTTATTTTTCTTCCGTCTCGGCAATTCAGAGAAACTCTGTCGTGAAACAATGCCACTGCTGGTCATTCAGTATAATCATATAAATTGGTAAAATGATGCCGTATGCCGGAAGACTCCGTTTTTTATTCAATTCAGTATTGGAAATTCAGAGAAACTCTGTCGTAAAGCAATGCCACTGCTGGTCATTCAGTATAATCATATAAATTGGTAAAATTATGTCGTATGCCAGAAGACTTCCTCTTTTTTTTTCTTCAGTCTCGGCAATTCGGAGAAACTCTTTGGTGAAACACTGCCACTGCTCGTCATTCAGTATAATAATATAAATTGGTAAAATGATGCCGTATGCTGGAAGACTTCCTTTTTTTTTTCTCTTCAGTCTCGGCAATTCAGAGAAACTCTGTCGTGAAACACTGCCACTGCTGGTCATTCAGTATAATCATATAGATTGGTAAAACAATGCCGTATCCCGGAAGACTTTCTTTTTTTTTCTCTCTTCAGTCTCGGCAGTTCAGAGAAACTCTGTTGTGAAACACTGCCACTGCTGGTCATTCAGTATAATCATATAAATTGGTAAAATTATGCCGTATACCGAAATACTTCCTTTTTTTTTCTCTTCAGGCTCAGCAATTCAGAATAACTCTTTCGTGAAACACTGCCACTGCTGGTCATTTAGTATAATCATATCAATTTTTAAAATGATGCCGTATGCCGGAAGACTTCTTTTTTTTTTTCTCTTCATTCTCGGCAATTCAGAGGAACTCTTTCGTGAAACACTGCCACTGCTGGTCATTCAATATAATCATATAAATTGGTAAAATGATGCCGTATGCCGGAAGACTTCCTTTTTTTTTGCTCTTCAGTCTCGGCAATTCAGAGAAACTCTGTCGTGAAACACAGCCACTGCTGGTCATTCAGTATAATCATATAAATTGGTAAAGTGATGTCGTATGCCAGAAGACTTCCTTTATTTTTTTCTTTTCAGTCTCGGCAACTTCCAGCTGTATATTACATTCCTGTTCGAGAATCACAAATACATCAACGCAATAAACATTAATATTTGGACAGCTCAGCATAATATGTGACCAGTTGGCAGATGGATAATTCATACCGCGGAAACATTGGGAGGACTGGTTGGCAAACATCTTAGCCAGAGTGGCGGGAGTTCGGTACAGTAACCATTCGCTAAAGAATAACATCCTACATCAGTTTGCCCCTCTCAAAGTGCTAAAATTAAGCCTATTAATTGTGGTCCAGATATGGGAGAAATTTCGCAATTCTCATAGTCTGACCATTTCTTAATTGCTTTTGATTCAATACCCAGCCCCTTAAAAATCGACAAAAATTTCTTCCAGGCACCTGGTTTCCTATTCAATGCTCTCACTAATAAATCCTCCACCAACTGATTCTGATCCATAAAGGAAAGCACATTTATTCCGACAAGGTATTTATATAAAATAGCATAAGAATTGCGTAGCATAAAATCATTAGTAATAAATTGAAGCATTTCATCTACTGTCACCCAGTTCCCATTCCTTAAAAACTCTGATACTTTGACATATCCTGCTACCGCCCATTTTGATGTCAAATATGCAGGTTGTTTTACTCCTATTAAGGGGAGCATTTCTTCTATTAAGGTGGCTGAGTTAATTGCAGAAATAGAATATTTTTTTTAAAAGGCCTGCCGTCTTTTAAAAATCCAATGTAGACACTTGTAACGTACCAGCTTCCGGTATCTCAGCATTAGCAAAGGAGAATGGATTTGAGTATCTTCACACATTAAATTCATAAAGAAATTGCAATAAAAATGTGTTTGCAGCAAAGGCTTAAACCTGGATAAATATTGTGCAAAATACGCGTCGTAATAACCTTTTAGGATGGGGAGGGCTAACCCTCCCTGATCTATATCTTCATATAAAGTGCTAAGTGCTAGGCGTGGATTTTTCTTTGCCCAAATAAAGGCTGTAAACATGGACTCTACCTGAGACAAAAAACGAACCTGTTAAAGTACATGGTATTGATGAAAACAGAAAGTTGAATAATGGTAAGACAGACATTTTAATTAGAGCAACGCGTCCCATGATGGATAAAGGGAGCGTATTCCATCGAGACAGCAGCCCTTGAACTTTCTTTAGTAGTGGAACGTAGTTCAATTTATATAGATCATCAATTGACTCGGAATAAAATATTTCCAGATATCTTTTTGGATTGATGTTAACCGAGCTTTGGATATCCGGGTGCAGATTAACAATAGCCCTCCCGCATTGTATAACTTCCGTCTTACCTTTATTTATCCAATGCCCCCCTAATGCTTCAAAGTCCTCAAACAATTTGAAGACCTTGGTTTGCACTTCTACTGTTGGCCTAATTAGGAGCATGATATCGTCTGCATATAATTTTAATTTGGGCATTGTAGGAATTGGTGGGTAAATGTCTGCAGAATTCCGGATAGCTATTGCAAAGGGCTCGATAAAAAAAAAGCAAATAGAACTGGGGATAAAGGGCACCCCTGTCTTGTACCTCGTTTAATATTTATAGACCCTACCACAGCCAAATTAATAATTACATTAGCCACTGCCTTCTCATAAAGTTTCTGGATTAGGAGTATCAATGACGACGGAATGTTAAAAGAATTGAAAATTGAAAACAACGTCTTCCATACAACGAGGTCAGGACCCAAAAACCATGAGAGCAGAGTTCCATTAAGTGGGGTCGGAGGGGTGACGCAGTCACAGCACCAAGAGAGGGCAAAATTGTAAAAATGATGCCGTATGCCGGAAGACTTCCTTTTTTTTCTTCAGTCTCAGCGATTCAGAGAAACTCTGTCATTAAACAATGCCACTGCTCGTCATTCAGTATCATCATATAAATTGGTAAAATTATGCCGTATGCCAGAAGACTTCGTTTTTTTTCATCTTCAGTCTCGGCAATTCAGAGAAACTCTGTCGTGAAACAATGCCACTCCTGGTCATTCAGAATAATCATAGTGATTGGTAAAACGATGCCGTATCCCGGAAGACTTTCTTTTTTTTTCTCTCTTCAGTCTCGGCAATTCAGAGAAACTCTGTTGTGAAACACTGCCACTGATGGTCTTTCAGTATAATCATATAAATTGGTAAAATGATGCCGTATGCCGAAATGTGTTAAGGACAACAAGGGGCCCCAAGTGAATTAGCATCGGACCTCGGGGAGCATATTTTGTGAAACAACAACGGTCCATGCAAAAGAATTATATGCAAAGCAATGAATATAGACTGAATCAGTTCTATATTTGGGGCGACATGTCCAGCCGGACAGAGGTCTTCAATTTTTTACTCAATTGAAATATTTCATACACAGGAATACCTTCAACAAATCACCAGTGTGGGGCACAAACCTGTACCCAAACACAGTCAGATCAGTACAAAAGGTAAACAGAGGAAAAGAGCAGGGCTTTTCAAGGCAAAAGCAGCGATTTCTGTAAAGTATTGAGTGTACAGAAGTATCAGTTAAACACCATTACATATAACATATAAATCAAGCATTTGTATATGGTGTACAATGAGTCGACGGCGTTTCGGTCCCACTACTTAGTCATGAGGACCATCATCAGGACATTTATATTTGCCTTTAACATTATAAGCCTCTAATGCCTAGAGAAGGGAGGGAAAGAGAAAGTATATATACATTTAATTTATGAACATTTAAAGCATATTGTTGGCATATTTCCAAGTGACTATGCCAAAAGACTTCCTTTTTTTTTCTCTTCAGTCTCGGTAATTCAGAGAAACTCTGTCGTGAAACACTGCCACTGCTGGTCATTCAGTATAATCATATAAATTGGTAAAATGATGCCGTATGCCGAAAGACTTCCTTTTTTTTCTCTTCAGTCTCGGCAATTCAGAGGAACTCTTTCGTGAAACACTGCCACTGCTGGTCATTCAATATAATCAAATAAATTGGTAAAATGATGCCGTATGCCGGAAGACTTCCTTTTTTTTGCTCTTCAGTCTCGGCAATTCAGAGAAACTCTGTCGTGAAACACAGCCACTGCTGGTCATTCAGTATAATCATATAAATTGGTAAAATGATGCCGTATGCCGGAAGACTTCCTTTTTTTTGCTCTTCAGTCTCGGCAATTCAGAGAAACTCTGTCGTGAAACACTGCCACTGCTGGTCATTCAGTATAATCATATAGATTGGTAAAACGATGCCGTATCCCGGAAGACTTTTTTTTTTTTCTCTTCAGTCTCGGCAATTCAGAGAAACTCTGTCGTGAAACACTGCCACTGCTGGTCATTCAGTATAATCATATAAATTGGTAAAATGATGCCGTATGCCGAAAGACTTCCTTTTTTTTCTCTTCAGTCTCGGCAATTCAGAGGAACTCTTTCGTGAAACACTGCCACTGCTGGTCATTCAATATAATCATATAAATTGGTAAAATGATGCCGTATGCCGGAAGACTTCCTTTTTTTTTGCTTTTCAGTCTCAGCAATTCAGAGAAACTCTGTCGTGAAACACTGCCACTGCTGGTCATTCAGTATAATAATATAGATTGGTAAAACGATGCCGTATCCTGGAAGACTTTTTTTTTTTCTCTTCAGTCTCGGCAATTCAGAGAAACTCTGTCGTGAAACACTGCCACTGCTGGTCATTCAGTATAATCATACAGATTGGTAAAACGATGCCGTATCCCGGAAGACTGTTTTTTTTTCTTCTCTTCAGTCTCGGCAATTCAGAGGAACTCTTTCGTGAAACACTGCCACTGCTGGTCATTTAATATTATCATATAAATTGGTAAAATGATGCCGTATGCCGGAAGACTTCCTTTTTTTCTCCTCTTCAGTCTTGGTAATTCAGAGAAACTCTGTTGTGAAACACTGCCACTGCTGGTTATTCAATATAATCATATAAATTGGTAAAACGATGCCGTATCCCGGAAGACTTCCTTTTTTTTTCCTCTTCAGGCTAGGTAATTCAGAGAAACTCTGTTGTGAAACACTGCCACTGCAGGTCATTCAGTATAATCATATAAATTGGTAAAATGATGCCGTATGCCAGAAGACTTCCTTTATTTTTTTCTTCAGTCTCGGCAATTCGGAGAAACTCTGTCGTGAAACAATGCCACTGCTGGTCATTCAGTATAATCATATAAATTGGTAAAATGACGCCGTATGCCGGAAGAGTTCCTTTATTTTTTTTCTTCCGTCTCGGCAATTCAGAGAAACTCTGTCGTGAAACAATGCCACTGCTGGTCATTCAGTATAATCATATAAATTGGTAAAATGATGCCGTATGCCGGAAGACTCCGTTTTTTTTTTCAATTCAGTATTGGCAATTCAGGGAAACTCTGGCGTAAAGCAATTTCACTGCTGGTCATTCAGTATAATCATATAAATTGGTAAAATGATGTCGTATGCCAGAAGACTTCCTCTTTTTTTTTCTTCAGTCTCAGCAATTCAGAGAAACTCTTTGGTGAAACACTGCCACTGCTCGTCATTCAGTATAATCATATAAATTGGTAAAATGATGCCGTATGCCGGAAGACTTCCTTTTTTTTATCTCTCTTCAGTCTCGGCAATTCAGAGAAACTCTGTTGTGAAACACTGCCACTGCTGGTCATTCAGTATAATCATATAAATTGGTAGTAAAATGATGCCGTATGCCGGAAGACTTCCTTTTTTTTTCTCTTCAGTCTCGGTAATTCAGAGAAACTCTGTCGTGAAACACTGCCACTGCTGGTCATTCAGTATAATCATATAAATTGATAAAATGATGCCGTATGCCGAAAGACTTCCTTTTTTTTTCTCTTCAGTCTCGGCAATTCAGAGGAACTCTTTCGTGAAACACTGCTACTGCTGGTCATTCAATATAATCATATAAATTGGTAAAATGATGCCGTATGCCGGAAGACTTCTTTTTGTTTTTGCTCTTCAGTCTCGGCAATTCAGAGAAACTCTGTCGTGAAACACAGCCACTGCTGGTCATTCAGTATAATCATATAAATTGGTAAAATGATGCCGTATGCCAGAAGACTTACTTTATTTATTTTTTTTCAGTCTGGGCAATTCACAGAAACTCTGTCGTGAAACACTGCCACTGCTGGTCATTCAGTATAATCATATAAATTGGTAAAATGATGCCGTATCCCGGAAGACTTCCTTTTTTTTTCCTCTTCAGTCTAGGTAATTCAGAGAAACTCTGTTGTGAAACACTGCCACTGCAGGTCATTCAGTATAATCATATAAATTGGTAAAATGATGCCGTATGCCAGAAGACTTCCTTTATTTTTTTCTTCAGTCTCGGCAATTCGGAGAAACTCTGTCGTGAAACAATGCCACTGCTGGTCATTCAGTATAATCATATAAATTGGTAAAATGACGCCGTATGCCGGAAGAGTTCCTTTATTTTTTTTCTTCCGTCTCGGCAATTCAGAGAAACTCTGTCGTGAAACAATGCCACTGCTGGTCATTCAGTATAATCATATAAATTGGTAAAATGATGCCGTATGCCGGAAGACTCCGTTTTTTTTTCAATTCAGTATTGGCAATTCAGAGAAACTCTGGCGTAAAGCAATTTCACTGCTGGTCATTCAGTATAATCATATAAATTGGTAAAATGATGTCGTATGCCAGAAGACTTCCTCTTTTTTTTTCTTCAGTCTCAGCAATTCAGAGAAACTCTTTGGTGAAACACTGCCACTGCTCGTCATTCAGTATAATCATATAAATTGGTAAAATGATGCCGTATGCCGGAAGACTTCCTTTTTTTTATCTCTTCAGTCTCGGTAATTCAGAGAAACTCTGTCGTGAAACACTGCCACTGCTGGTCATTCAGTATAATCATATAAATTGATAAAATGATGCCGTATGCCGAAAGACTTCCTTTTTTTTTCTCTTCAGTCTCGGCAATTCAGAGGAACTCTGTTGTGAAACACTGCCACTGCTGGTCATTCAGTATAATCATATAAATTGGTAGTAAAATGATGCCGTATGCCGGAAGACTTCCTTTTTTTTTCTCTTCAGTCTCGGTAATTCAGAGAAACTCTGTCGTGAAACACTGCCACTGCTGGTCATTCAGTATAATCATATAAATTGATAAAATGATGCCGTATGCCGAAAGACTTCCTTTTTTTTTCTCTTCAGTCTCGGCAATTCAGAGGAACTCTTTCGTGAAACACTGCTACTGCTGGTCATTCAATATAATCATATAAATTGGTAAAATGATGCCGTATGCCGGAAGACTTCTTTTTGTTTTTGCTCTTCAGTCTCGGCAATTCAGAGAAACTCTGTCTTGAAACACAGCCACTGCTGGTCATTCAGTATAATCATATAAATTGGTAAAATGATGCCGTATGCCAGAAGACTTCCTTTATTTATTTATTTTCAGTCTGGGCAATTCACAGAAACTCTGTCGTGAAACACTGCCACTGCTGGTCATTCAGTATAATCATATAAATTGGTAAAATGATGCCGTATGCCGAAAGACTTCCTTTTTTTTCGCTTCAGTCTCGGCAATTCAGAGAAACTCTGTCGTGAAACACTGCCATTGCTGTCATTCAGTATAATCATATAAATTGTTAAAATGATGCCGTATGCCAGAAGACTTCCTTTTTTAGGGTTCGCTGTGAAAAGCGCACGAAAGCGCGCTCTCGCAGAGAGCACTACAGCTGTCGGCTCAGCCGACAAAGAGTTGGAATGTGGAGACAATACCTGGCCGCACGCGCAGCGTTGTCCCATAGCATAACGTTGCATGCGTGAACTTCTGCTGCTTTCTGCATGGCTGAAAGAAACAGATCGCGTCGCGCGCCTCGTGAGCAGTTCCTTTGGAATGCAGGGGGAGTCTGCGGAGGGGCGCGCTGCACTGTTCACGAGGCGCACGGCGCTGATAAGCAGGCTGGTTCTTTGTGTGAGCATTCCACGAGAATGCATGTTCTTGTTTACATTGCTGGTCCTTTCAGATAAGTTTGGTTGTTTCTTCTTCATGCATTTGGTTCTGCTGCATGTGCTTGTTTATTCTGTGTGGGCTTGTTACACATGTGGACCGCTTTATTGAAAAAGCCTCGGCATTAAGGAAATTGCATACACCACAGCACTTTCTCCACGAGCGGGGATATTTAGTGAGCAATGCAATGCACACAAACACACCCGCAGACGCAAGCGCACACTGCAGAACAGCCTGGAATCTGTTTTCTCGACATAACCTGCTCGTCAGTTGCTGTCCAAGGCTAAACACAGGCCACACTGCTCCCGTTCCCCTTGTATATGCACAGGCATTAAACAGCATTTGTTTCCTGACCATGCACTTTCCGCTCCCATCAGGTTTGCTGATGTAGCTCATCCACGGGCTGAATTGCACTCGGAGACCGCTTTATTGTCCCTCCATGTTTCAACCAAATGGGTCCTTCCCCTTTGGTCTCTGTGTTTCACCCATGATCCAACTTAAGAAAACTTTATCACCACTTATCAATGGCACACACAGCGCGGTTGAGTGATCATTAAATAATAAAAGGTGAAGGCGTTATTCTGTTCAGCGTCTGCATCCCGCATGCAATAGCCCGAGTCCTGACAAAAAGGATATAAGAGAAAAAAACTCTCCTCCCTTCTGACTTCCGGTGTGACATGCTTTTGCAGCATAAGCAGCAAAACGGTGGTGAGACAACCCCCCGCTTCCTACACATGGACGTACTACCCACATATATGTTTAAGATACGCCTGTAAAGGAGAGAATTTGACAATATGGAAGACAAGAAATGGGGAAGAGTAGTCTCAAAGACAAACCAAAGGTGGTGATGAACAGAGCGTTGACAATACAAACACATACCCCCAGTCAACTGATCTGGGTTTAATCCAACACCGTTCTTTAGCTCACTCCGCCACCTCAGTTCAGACATGGCCATATGCAAATCAGTCTGACCCTGTGCCTCACGGGAACAGTCCAGCCCGAACTGCCAAGCCATGTCTTCCCTGGACCGGAATCAAGCTTCCCAGGACCGGTTTCTGGCATTACAGCCGTCTTCAGCCGGGCTTGCTTGACTCCAGTGGCAAAGTGAGCAAGGGACTCACGTCTGAGCATACCCTGCCAACTTAGGGCGAAGAAAGAAAAACCAAAGGTGGTGATGAACGGAGCGCTGACAATACAAACACTCATCCCCCAGTCAACTGATCTGGGTTTAACCCATCACCGTTCTTTAGCTCACTCCGCCACCCCAGTTCAGACATGGCCATATGCAAATCAGTCTGACCCTGTGCCTCATGGGAACAGTCCAGCCCGAACTGCCAAGCCATGTCTTCCCTGGACCGGAATCAAGTTTCCCAGGACCGGTTTCTGGCATTACAGCCGTCTTCAGCCGGGCTTGCTTGACTCCAGTGGCAAAGTGAGCAAGGGACTCACGTCTGAGCATACCCTGCCAACTTAGGGCGAACAAGAGTAGTCTCATCCACTTATCCATAGATGGCACGAGGGAGGTGGGGGCTGTAAAGAGTCTTTTATATCTTCAGTATTTTCGAAGGGCCGTCCTTGATAGGAAACAGGCCTAAGTCATAAAGCCACCGTTTACCTCCTCAAATAAACATGTTAGAACAAGAATTTGCAATACAATAGGCCTCACATTGTAGAAACTTTGACCTATTGGTACTGTAAATGGCAATGCCTTTTATTATTGCTGGTTTTTTAAACACATAAATAAAAGGTATTATCATTTACAACGCCAATGGCTCAAAATCTCGCAACTGCGAGACCTATTGCATTGCAAATGCTTGTTTTTTTCTCTTCATTCTCGGCAATTCAGAGAAACTCTGTCGTGAAACACTGCCACTGCTGGTCATTCGTTATAATCATATAGATTGGTAAAATGATGCCGTATCCCGGAAGACTTTCTTTTTTTTTCTCTCTTCAGTCTCGGTAATTCAGAGAAACTTTTTTTTTTGTTTTTATTGAAGCCGGAGTTTAAAACATGATATAAAATACAGAATATAAATATAAATATCAATCACATTTGAATAACAAAAAATATCACAAATTCTCAGCCTATTTAACACTCTAGCACCAAGATAAAGAGAAACCGGTCTACTATTAACACAATTGCATTAAAGACACCTAATAAGATCCCAGGCCGCCCACCATCCCATCGCACCATAGCATCAATTACTAACATTTCCTCTAGCTAATGATCAAAATTGGTACCCCACGTTTTCTTAAATTTCTTCAGACCCCCAATTCGTACCCCATAACTATATTCGCTTTTCTTGACCCTCCTCATCTTCTGACTCCACTCCAGGGCTGAGGGAATCAAGTCCGAACGCCATTTTTGTAATAACAGTGATCTGGCGATCGCCATTGCTATGTACAAAAATCTAGTTATGGATTCTGAAAGGGGAAGGTCTGGATCAAAACCAAACAAAATTAGCCTGTCATTAACTTCCAGCTGTATATTACATTCCTGTTCGAGAATCACAAATACATCAACCCAATAAACATTAATATTTAGACAGCTCAGCATAATATGTGACCAGTTGGCAGATGGATAATTCATACAGCGGAAACATTGGGAGGATTGGTTGGCAAACATCTTAGCCAGAGTGGCGGGAGTTCGGTACAGTAACCATTTGCTAAAGAATAACATCCTACATCAGTTTGCCCCTCTCAAAGTGCTAAAATTTAGCCTATTAATTGTGGTCCAGATATGGGGAGAAATATTGCAATTCTCATAGTCTGACCATTTCTTAATTGCTTTTGATTCAAGATTCGGCCCCTTAAAAATGGACAAAAATTTCTGCCAGGCACCTGGTTTCCTATTCAATGCTCTCACTAATAAATCCTCCACCAACTGATTCTGATCCATAAAGGAAAGCACATTTATTCCGACAAGGTATTTATATAAAATAGCATAAGAATTGCGCAGGATAAAATCATTAGTATTAAATTGAAGCATTTCATCTACTGTCATCCAGTTCCCATTCCTTAAAAAATCTGATACTTTGACATATCCTGCTACCGCCCATTTTGATGTCAAATATGCAGGTTGTTTTACTCCTATTAAGGGGAGGATTTCTTCTATTAAGGTGGCTGAGTTAATTGCTGAAATAAATTAGTTTTTAAAAAAGGCCTGCCGCCTTTTAAAAATCCAATGGAGACACTTGTAACGTACCAGCTTCGGGTATCTCAACATTAGCAAAGGAGAATGGATTTGAGTATCTTTACACATTAAATTCATAAAGAAATTGCAATAAAAATGTGTTTGCAGCAAAGGCTTAAACCTGGATAAATATTGTGCAAAATACGCGTCGTAATAACCTTATAGGTTGGGGAGGGCTAACCCTCCCTGATCTATATCTTCAGATAAAGTGCTAAGTGCTAGGCGTGGATTTTTCTTTGCCCAAATAAAGGCTGTAAACATGGACTCTACCTGAGAAAAAAAGAACCTGTTAAAGTACATGGTATTGATGAAAACAGAAAGTTGAATAATGGTAAAACAGACATTTTAATTAGAGCAACGCGTCCCATGATAGATAAAGGGAGCGTATTCCATCGAGACAGCAGCCCTTGAACTTTCTTTAGTAGTGGAACGTAGTTCAATTTATATAGATCATCAATTGACTCGGAATAAAATATTCCCAGATATCTTTTGGATTGACGTTAACCGAGCTTTGGATATCCGGGTGCAGATTAACAACAGCCCTCCCGCATTGTATAACTTCCGTTTTACTTTTATGTATCCAATACCCTCCTAATGCTTCAAAGTCCTCAAACAATTTGAAGACCTTAGTTTGCACTTCTACTGTTGGCCTAATTAGGAGCATGATATCGTCTGCATATAATTTTAATTTGGGCATTGTAGGAATTGGAGGGTAAATATCTGCAGAATTCCAGATAGCTATTGCCAAGGGCTCGATAAAAAAAGCAAATAGCACTGGGGATAAAGGGCACCCCTGTCTTGTACCTCATTTAATATTTATAGACCCTACCACAGCCAAATTAATAATTACATTAGCCACTGCCTTCTCATAAAGTTTCTGGATTAAGAGTATCAATGACGACGGAATGTTAAAAGAATTGAAAATTGAAAACAACGTCTTCTATACAACGAGGTCAAAAGCTTTTTCCGCGTCTAATAATAAAACTAGAGTGGAAATCTTCTGATTCTCAAAATAATCCAGTGCTTCTGAGAGGAAATGAGTATTAGTAGCCAATTCTCTACCCGCCAGAAATCCATTTTGGTCGACATGAATCAACTTCGCCGCATATCTATTGAACCTCAGAGATAGAAGTTTTGTAACAATTTTATAATCCGAGTTCAACAACGTGATCGGACGATAAGAATTTGGGTCCATCTTATTCTTACCCTTCTTTGGAAAGCTGGCAATATTTCCCTGTTTAAAAGATTCTGGGATTACCCCTCCTTCTAATAAAGAGTTTATCAAAGATAAAAAAAAATCCCCCAGAGGCTTAACAAAAACCTCATAAAATTCGGCGGGTAGTCCATCTGGACCGCAGACCTTACCATTTGCTAGGCTTTTTATCACTTCCTCTAACTCTATCAGTGAGAAGGAGCTCGCCATAATGTTTTCATCTGTTGCCGATAGAGTTGAGGGTGGATTTTCATGAAGAAATTTCTCCAATGAAAGGTCATCAACTGTCTGGATTTGGCCACAAATGGCCTCATAATGTGCAAGCATAATGCTGCCGATTTTTCCTGGATCCTCCCTGAGGCCTGCTGTGCAGGGACAATTTAAAGCCTTAATTTGATTCGCCGCCGTCTGCTCCTTGGCCTGCCACGCCAGTAGTCTGCCGGTAAAATTACTTTCTTCATATACTTTCTGTTGAAAGCGTTGAAAAAAGATCTTGCTTTGAGTATTATATACCGAGCAAAGCTCGCGCTTGGCCTGTTCGAGCTGTGTTTTGCTGGCTACAGAGGGATTCTTTAAGAATGTCTCATTAAGGATATGAATCTTATCTTCGAGTTTTTGCTTATCGAGCCTGGCCTTTTTTGCCATGGCTGCATCTTTACTTGTTATTAGTCCCCGGACAAACGCTTTAAGTGTATCCCACACTATATTTGGGGCAGCGGAATGAGTGTTCTGGATTAAGAATTGTTTAATCTCCAGACCCATAAATTTCACCCACTCTGCATCATTTAAATGCTGTTTATTAAAAACCCCGCGTTTTGGTAGTTTTGGGCCTGCCCCAAAATGAATTTCAGAGAAACTCTCGTGAAACAATGCCACTGCTGGTCATTCAGTATAATCATATAAATTGGTAAAATGATGCTGTATGCCGAAAGACTTCCTTTTTTTTTTCTTTCTTCAGTCTCGGCAATTCAGAGAAACTCTGTAGTGTAACAATGCCACTGCTCGTCATTCAGTATAATCATATAAATTGGTAAAATGATGCTGTATGCCGGAAGACTTCCTTTTGTTTTGTTTTTCTTCAGTCTCGGTAATTCAGAGAAACTCCGTCGTGAAACACTGCCACTGCTGGTCATTCTGTATAATCATATAAATTGGTAAAATGATGCCGTATGCCGGAAGACTTCCTTTTTTTTTTCTCTTCAGTCTCGGCAATTCAGCGAAACTCTGTCGTGAAACACTGCCACTGCTGGTCATTCGTTATAATCATATAGATTGGTAAAACAATGCCGTATGCCGGAAGACTTCCTCTTTATTTTTCTCTTCAGTCTCGGCAACTCAGAGAAACTCTGTTGTGAAACACTGCCACTTCTGGTCATTCTGTATAATCATATAAATTGGTAAAATGATGCCGTATGCCGGAAGACTTCCTTTTTTTTCTCTCCAGTCTCGGCAATTCAGAGAAACTCTGTTGTGAAACACTGCCACTGCTGGTCATTCAGTATAATCATATAAATTGATAAAATGATGCCGTATGCCGAAAGACTTCCTTTTTTTTTCTCTTCAGTCTCGGCAATTCAGAGGAACTCTTTCGTGAAACACTGCTACTGCTGGTCATTCAATATAATCATATAAATTGGTAAAATGATGCCGTATGCCGGAAGACTTCTTTTTGTTTTTGCTCTTCAGTCTCGGCAATTCAGAGAAACTCTGTCTTGAAACACAGCCACTGCTGGTCATTCAGTATAATCATATAAATTGGTAAAATGATGCCGTATGCCAGAAGACTTCCTTTATTTATTTATTTTCAGTCTGGGCAATTCACAGAAACTCTGTCGTGAAACACTGCCACTGCTGGTCATTCAGTATAATCATATAAATTGGTAAAATGATGCCGTATGCCGAAAGACTTCCTTTTTTTTCGCTTCAGTCTCGGCAATTCAGAGAAACTCTGTCGTGAAACACTGCCATTGCTGTCATTCAGTATAATCATATAAATTGTTAAAATGATGCCGTATGCCAGAAGACTTCCTTTTTTAGGGTTCGCTGTGAAAAGCGCACGAAAGCGCGCTCTCGCAGAGAGCACTACAGCTGTCGGCTCAGCCGACAAAGAGTTGGAATGTGGAGACAATACCTGGCCGCACGCGCAGCGTTGTCCCATAGCATAACGTTGCATGCGTGAACTTCTGCTGCTTTCTGCATGGCTGAAAGAAACAGATCGCGTCGCGCGCCTCGTGAGCAGTTCCTTTGGAATGCAGGGGGAGTCTGCAGAGGGGCGCGCTGCACTGTTCACGAGGCGCGCGGCGCTGATAAGCAGGCTGGTTCTTTGTGTGAGCATTCCACGAGAATGCATGTTCTTCTTTACATTGCTGGTCCTTTCAGATAAGTTTGGTTGTTTCTTCTTCATGCATTTGGTTCTGCTGCATGTGCTTGTTTATTCTGTGTGGGCTTGTTACACATGTGGACCGCTTTATTGAAAAAGCCTCGGCATTAAGGAAATTGCATACACCACAGCACTTTCTCCACGAGCGGGGATATTTAGTGAGCAATGCAATGCACACAAACACACCCGCAGACGCAAGCGCACACTGCAGAACAGCCTGGAATCTGTTTTCTCGACATAACCTGCTCGTCAGTTGCTGTCCAAGGCTAAACACAGGCCACACTGCGCCCGTTCCCCTTGTATATGCACAGGCATTAAACAGCATTTGTTTCCTGACCATGCACTTTCCGCTCCCATCAGGTTTGCTGATGTAGCTCATCCACGGGCTGAATTGCACTCGGAGACCGCTTTATTGTCCCTCCATGTTTCAACCAAATGGGTCCTTCCCCTTTGGTCTCTGTGTTTCACCCATGATCCAACTTAAGAAAACTTTATCACCACTTATCAATGGCACACACGGCGCGGTTGAGTGATCATTAAATAATAAAAGGTGAAGGCGTTATTCTGTTCAGCGTCTGCATCCCGCATGCAATAGCCCGAGTCCTGACAAAAAGGATATAAGAGAAAAAAACTCTCCTCCCTTCTGACTTCCGGTGTGACATGCTTTTGCAGCATAAGCAGCAAAACGGTGGTGAGACAACCCCCCGCTTCCTACACATGGACGTACTACCCACATATATGTTTAAGATACGCCTGTAAAGGAGAGAATTTGACAATATGGAAGACAAGAAATGGGGAAGAGTAGTCTCAAAGACAAACCAAAGGTGGTGATGAACAGAGCGTTGACAATACAAACACATACCCCCAGTCAACTGATCTGGGTTTAATCCAACACCGTTCTTTAGCTCACTCCGCCACCTCAGTTCAGACATGGCCATATGCAAATCAGTCTGACCCTGTGCCTCACGGGAACAGTCCAGCCCGAACTGCCAAGCCATGTCTTCCCTGGACCGGAATCAAGCTTCCCAGGACCGGTTTCTGGCATTACAGCCGTCTTCAGCCGGGCTTGCTTGACTCCAGTGGCAAAGTGAGCAAGGGACTCACGTCTGAGCATACCCTGCCAACTTAGGGCGAAGAAAGAAAAACCAAAGGTGGTGATGAACGGAGCGCTGACAATACAAACACTCATCCCCCAGTCAACTGATCTGGGTTTAACCCATCACCGTTCTTTAGCTCACTCCGCCACCCCAGTTCAGACATGGCCATATGCAAATCAGTCTGACCCTGTGCCTCATGGGAACAGTCCAGCCCGAACTGCCAAGCCATGTCTTCCCTGGACCGGAATCAAGTTTCCCAGGACCGGTTTCTGGCATTACAGCCGTCTTCAGCCGGGCTTGCTTGACTCCAGTGGCAAAGTGAGCAAGGGACTCACGTCTGAGCATACCCTGCCAACTTAGGGCGAACAAGAGTAGTCTCATCCACTTATCCATAGATGGCACGAGGGAGGTGGGGGCTGTAAAGAGTCTTTTATATCTTCAGTATTTTCGAAGGGCCGTCCTTGATAGGAAACAGGCCTAAGTCATAAAGCCACCGTTTACCTCCTCAAATAAACATGTTAGAACAAGAATTTGCAATACAATAGGCCTCACATTGTAGAAACTTTGACCTATTGGTACTGTAAATGGCAATGCCTTTTATTATTGCTGGTTTTTTAAACACATAAATAAAAGGTATTATCATTTACAACGCCAATGGCTCAAAATCTCGCAACTGCGAGACCTATTGCATTGCAAATGCTTGTTTTTTTCTCTTCATTCTCGGCAATTCAGAGAAACTCTGTCGTGAAACACTGCCACTGCTGGTCATTCGTTATAATCATATAGATTGGTAAAATGATGCCGTATCCCGGAAGACTTTCTTTTTTTTTCTCTCTTCAGTCTCGGTAATTCAGAGAAACTTTTTTTTTTTTTTTTTTTGTTTTTATTGAAGCCGGAGTTTAAAACATGATATAAAATACAGAATATAAATATAAATATCAATCACATTTGAATAACAAAAAATATCACAAATTCTCAGCCTATTTAACACTCTAGCACCAAGATAAAGAGAAACCGGTCTACTATTAACACAATTGCATTAAAGACACCTAATAAGATCCCAGGCCGCCCACCATCCCATCGCACCATAGCATCAATTACTAACATTTCCTCTAGCTAATGATCAAAATTGGTACCCCACGTTTTCTTAAATTTCTTCAGACCCTAAATTCGTACCCCATAACTATATTCGCTTTTCTTGACCCTCCTCATCTTCTGACTCCACTCCAGGGCTGAGGGAATCAAGTCCGAACGCCATTTTTGTAATAACAGTGATCTGGCGATCGCCATTGCTATGTACAAAAATCTAGTTATGGATTCTGAAAGGGGAAGGTCTGGATCAAAACCAAACAAAATTAGCCTGTCATTAACTTCCAGCTGTATATTACATTCCTGTTCGAGAATCACAAATACATCAACCCAATAAACATTAATATTTAGACAGCTCAGCATAATATGTGACCAGTTGGCAGATGGATAATTCATACAGCGGAAACATTGGGAGGATTGGTTGGCAAACATCTTAGCCAGAGTGGCGGGAGTTCGGTACAGTAACCATTTGCTAAAGAATAACATCCTACATCAGTTTGCCCCTCTCAAAGTGCTAAAATTTAGCCTATTAATTGTGGTCCAGATATGGGGAGAAATATTGCAATTCTCATAGTCTGACCATTTCTTAATTGCTTTTGATTCAAGATTCGGCCCCTTAAAAATGGACAAAAATTTCTGCCAGGCACCTGGTTTCCTATTCAATGCTCTCACTAATAAATCCTCCACCAACTGATTCTGATCCCTAAAGGAAAGCACATTTATTCCGACAAGGTATTTATATAAAATAGCATAAGAATTGCGCAGGATAAAATCATTAGTATTAAATTGAAGCATTTCATCTACTGTCATCCAGTTCCCATTCCTTAAAAAATCTGATACTTTGACATATCCTGCTACCGCCCATTTTGATGTCAAATATGCAGGTTGTTTTACTCCTATTAAGGGGAGGATTTCTTCTATTAAGGTGGCTGAGTTAATTGCTGAAATAAATTAGTTTTTAAAAAAGGCCTGCCGCCTTTTAAAAATCCAATGGAGACACTTGTAACGTACCAGCTTCGGGTATCTCAACATTAGCAAAGGAGAATGGATTTGAGTATCTTTACACATTAAATTCATAAAGAAATTGCAATAAAAATGTGTTTGCAGCAAAGGCTTAAACCTGGATAAATATTGTGCAAAATACGCGTCGTAATAACCTTATAGGTTGGGGAGGGCTAACCCTCCCTGATCTATATCTTCAGATAAAGTGCTAAGTGCTAGGCGTGGATTTTTCTTTGCCCAAATAAAGGCTGTAAACATGGACTCTACCTGAGAAAAAAAGAACCTGTTAAAGTACATGGTATTGATGAAAACAGAAAGTTGAATAATGGTAAAACAGACATTTTAATTAGAGCAACGCGTCCCATGATAGATAAAGGGAGCGTATTCCATCGAGACAGCAGCCCTTGAACTTTCTTTAGTAGTGGAACGTAGTTCAATTTATATAGATCATCAATTGACTCGGAATAAAATATTCCCAGATATCTTTTGGATTGACGTTAACCGAGCTTTGGATATCCGGGTGCAGATTAACAACAGCCCTCCCGCATTGTATAACTTCCGTTTTACTTTTATGTATCCAATACCCTCCTAATGCTTCAAAGTCCTCAAACAATTTGAAGACCTTGGTTTGCACTTCTACTGTTGGCCTAATTAGGAGCATGATATCGTCTGCATATAATTTTAATTTGGGCATTGTAGGAATTGGAGGGTAAATATCTGCAGAATTCCAGATAGCTATTGCCAAGGGCTCGATAAAAAAAGCAAATAGCACTGGGGATAAAGGGCACCCCTGTCTTGTACCTCATTTAATATTTATAGACCCTACCACAGCCAAATTAATAATTACATTAGCCACTGCCTTCTCATAAAGTTTCTGGATTAAGAGTATCAATGACGACGGAATGTTAAAAGAATTGAAAATTGAAAACAACGTCTTCTATACAACGAGGTCAAAAGCTTTTTCCGCGTCTAATAATAAAACTAGAGTGGAAATCTTCTGATTCTCAAAATAATCCAGTGCTTCTGAGAGGAAATGAGTATTAGTAGCCAATTCTCTACCCGCCAGAAATCCATTTTGGTCGACATGAATCAACTTCGCCGCATATCTATTGAACCTCAGAGATAGAAGTTTTGTAACAATTTTATAATCCGAGTTCAACAACGTGATCGGACGATAAGAATTTGGGTCCATCTTATTCTTACCCTTCTTTGGAAAGCTGGCAATATTTCCCTGTTTAAAAGATTCTGGGATTACCCCTCCTTCTAATAAAGAGTTTATCAAAGATAAAAAAAATTCCCCCAGAGGCTTAACAAAAACCTCATAAAATTCGGCGGGTAGTCCATCTGGACCGCAGACCTTACCATTTGCTAGGCTTTTTATCACTTCCTCTAACTCTATCAGTGAGAAGGAGCTCGCCATAATGTTTTCATCTGTTGCCGATAGAGTTGAGGGTGGATTTTCATGAAGAAATTTCTCCAATGAAAGGTCATCAACTGTCTGGATTTGGCCACAAATGGCCTCATAATGTGCAAGCATAATGCTGCCGATTTTTCCTGGATCCTCCCTGAGGCCTGCTGTGCAGGGACAATTTAAAGCCTTAATTTGATTCGCCGCCGTCTGCTCCTTGGCCTGCCACGCCAGTAGTCTGCCGGTAAAATTACTTTCTTCATATACTTTCTGTTGAAAGCGTTGAAAAAAGATCTTGCTTTGAGTATTATATACCGAGCAAAGCTCGTGCTTGGCCTGTTCGAGCTGTGTTTTGCTGGCTACAGAGGGATTCTTTAAGAATGTCTCATTAAGGATATGAATCTTATCTTCGAGTTTTTGCTTATCGAGCCTGGCCTTTTTTGCCATGGCTGCATCTTTACTTGTTATTAGTCCCCGGACAAACGCTTTAAGTGTATCCCACACTATATTTGGGGCAGCGGAATGAGTGTTCTGGATTAAGAATTGTTTAATCTCCAGACCCATAAATTTCACCCACTCTGCATCATTTAAATGCTGTTTATTAAAAACCCCGCGTTTTGGTAGTTTTGGGCCTGCCCCAAAATGAATTTCAGAGAAACTCTCGTGAAACAATGCCACTGCTGGTCATTCAGTATAATCATATAAATTGGTAAAATGATGCTGTATGCCGAAAGACTTCCTTTTTTTTTTCTTTCTTCAGTCTCGGCAATTCAGAGAAACTCTGTAGTGTAACAATGCCACTGCTCGTCATTCAGTATAATCATATAAATTGGTAAAATGATGCTGTATGCCGGAAGACTTCCTTTTGTTTTGTTTTTCTTCAGTCTCGGTAATTCAGAGAAACTCTGTCGTGAAACACTGCCACTGCTGGTCATTCTGTATAATCATATAAATTGGTAAAATGATGCCGTATGCCGGAAGACTTCCTTTTTTTTTTCTCTTCAGTCTCGGCAATTCAGCGAAACTCTGTCGTGAAACACTGCCACTGCTGGTCATTCGTTATAATCATATAGATTGGTAAAACAATGCCGTATGCCGGAAGACTTCCTCTTTATTTTTCTCTTCAGTCTCGGCAACTCAGAGAAACTCTGTTGTGAAACACTGCCCCTTCTGGTCATTCTGTATAATCATATAAATTGGTAAAATGATGCCGTATGCCGGAAGACTTCCTTTTTTTTCTCTCCAGTCTCGGCAATTCAGAGAAACTCTGTTGTGAAACACTGCCACTGCTGGTCATTCAGTATAATCATATAAATTGGTAAAATGATGCCGTATGCAGGAAGACTTCCTTTTTTTTCTCTTCAGTCTCGGCAATTCAGAGAAACTCTGTCGTGAAACACTGTCACTGCTGGTCATTCGTTATAATCATATAGATTGGTAAAACAATGCCGTATGCCGGAAGACTTCCTCTTTTTTTTTCTCTTCAGTCTCGGCAACTCAGAGAAACTCTGTTGTGAAACACTGCCACTTCTGGTCATTCTGTATAATCATATAAATTGGTAAAATGATGCCGTATGCCGGAAGACTTCCTTTTTTTTCTCTCCAGTCTCGGCAATTCAGAGAAACTCTGTCGTGAAACACTGCCACTGCTGGTCATTCGTTATAATCATATAGATTGGTAAAACGATGCCGTATCCCGGAAGACTTTCTTTTTTTTTTCTCTCTTCAGTCTCGGCAATTCAGAGAAACTCTGTTGTGAAACACTGCCACTGCTGGTCATTCAGTATAATCATATAAATTGGTAAAATGATGCCGTATGCAGGAAGACTTCATTTTTTTCTCTTCAGTCCCGGCAATTCAGAGAAACTCTGTCGTGAAACACTGCCACTGCTGGTCATTCAGTATAATCATATAAATTGGTTAAATGATGCCGTATGCCGGAAGACTTCCTTTTTTTTTTTCTTCAGTCTCTGCAATTCAGAGAAACTCTGTCGTGAAACACTGCCACTGCTGGTCATTCAGTATAATTATATAAATTGGTGAAATGATGCCGTATGCCGGAAGACTTCCTTTTTTTTCTCTTCAGTCTCAGCAATTCAGAGAAAGTCTTTCATGAAACACTGCCACTGCTGGTCATTCAGTATAATCATATAAATTGGTAAAATGATGCCGTATGCCGGAAGACTTCCTTCTTTTTTTCTCTTCAGTCTCGGTAATTCAGAGAAACTCTGTTGTGAAACACTGCCACTGCTGGTCATTCAGTATAATCATATAAATTGGTAAAATGATGCCGTATTCCGGAAGACTTCCTTTTTTTTTTCTCTTCAGTCTCGGCAATTCAGAGAAACTCTGTCGTGAAACACTGCCACTGCTGGTCCTTCAGTATAATCATATAAATTGGTAAAATGATGCCGTATACCGAAGACTTTTTTTCTTTTTTTTTTCTTCAGTCTCGGCAATTCAGAGAAACTCTGTCGTGAAACAGACCCTTTTGCTCTGCCTGCTGGTGAGGGGGTGCATGTTGAAAAAAGGCATGAAACCCATCAATATGAAAATCGGCCCTCATCCAGGTCTACTGGCAACAAATAATATCAATCGTACTCACAAGAGATAGCCAATCATGGATCTGTATTTTAGTACGAGTTCCAGCAATATTTTAAGCGATAAGGGCTAAGCCCATCCGGCCCTGAGGAGCATGGAAAAAGGGCTGCATTACTGGTAGCATGTGGATTTGGCTTGCCATTCATGATGGGTACATCTGAAGTAATTACGCTCTGTGGTTGTATGGTATTATTAAGACATTGTTGTCAACTATTAGAGTTTAAACCCTCAAGAGGTTCACAAAGATTTGCTATGGGAACAGTAAAGCCGCTATCAATGGTCCCCTCTGGGTTAGCCTCTATAACTGCCACAGGTGGGTGGTTGCATATCATGCTAAGTGGTCTATAGATGACCCCAAAGTGCGTACCTGGATACCAACCTGATTCTGAGTTATGCTATATAGATTGTGTAACAAATGCCTGACCAGCAGAGGACCCTTAACATTCACTACAGCATAGTCTCCTTTTGTACCCTTTTTATGGGTCCAATATATCCCACCCTTCTTACTCACAGATTCTGATTATAAAAATCAAAACCGGTTCCTAATTTTGTCCCTAACCAGTGTGCTAACTTACACTTTAAATAAAAGAATCCTCCTCCTTAGACCCCGGCATAATCGCTGGCACATCTTCTAAGACAGTACCACAGGGGATGCAGAGAGGTGGTAAATGTATTGTATCCATACAATAGGGTATTCTTTGTTCCCCTGAAACAGTACCAGACTGTTGTTTACACTGACCAGCTGAAATTGCACTGGTATGATTTTCTGCTCCCAAATAGGGTGAGTCATTATCTTGGTTTAAAACATAGGGAATGGGTCTTGATAAAGATGAAGACATTCCCCTATGATCAATTTCTATAGTCCTCCTCGTTATTTAAAGCCGAAGCGTGTCCCCTGGCCAATATATCTTCGGCCATACCTGTTATTTTGCAATCAATTCTTTTACAAAATGTGTTCGGCATTTGTTCAACCTTCAATAAAAAATCACGACATAATTCCGTTACTTGTTTCTGAATATATCCTTTATCACCCCTGAACGGATAGCTTTATGGTCAATTAGGTCCTTATCTCTCCCTTCAATTCTCATGTTTAGATTTCTTGGTGAGTTGTCAGTCATGGCATGAATTGGGCACCCTGAAGGGTTTCGAAGGGTCTTATTCTCATCTCCTTTCTTCTTTTTCTTATTTGAAGGTGGGCCACCGGACTATCCCTAACTTCAATTTCTATATCATGGGTATCATTTGAGTCTAGCAAGAGCAATGAGTTTTCTTGTAAAGCTGAGATCCAGTCTAAATTAGCAGGTTTTATAACTGAATCACGGTTGACAACCTCATCACACCAACGGAGCCACCCACAACCACCTGCTCACCACATGGGAAAAGTTCACCAAACAGAGCACCACAGCCATTATGAACTCCATCCACTCTGAAGCACCCATGGACCCCTGCCCCTATCACTTTTTCAACCTCAGCAGCAAGGAAATTAGCTACACACTCACCTCCATTCTCAACGTATCCATCACCATGGCCACCTTCCCTGACGGATGGAAACACTCAAAGGTCAGACTCCTCCTCAAGAAATGCCATCGCCGACCCCAGCAAACTCAAGAACTACCGCCCAATCTCTCTGCCACCCTTTCCCATCAAAGTCCTCGACCTCGAGAAGGCCATCAACTGGCAACTCACAGAACACCTTGATAGAAACAACCTGCAGGACACCTGCCAATCTGGCTTCTGTTCCAACCACAGCACCAAGACCGTCCTGATCGCTGCCACCAACGACATCAGAACCCTTCCCCGACCGGGGAGAAACAGCAGCCCTGATTCTGCTCGACCTCTCAGCAGCGTTCTATACCGTATCCCACCACACCCTCATCAAGAGAACCACCACAGCAGGATCCAAGGACCTTCTCCTCCACCTCCGAAACTACAGCCTCTCTCCCGGAATTAAGAAAGGGACTCAAGGCCTGGCGAGTCCAGCAAGTACCTAGTTCCAGAATACCCGTTCGGGGATTAGCCTTGCTTCACAAATCCCTATTGATATTTGAAAACTTGTATACTACCACACATTGTATTTTGTCCATTGTGGTCTTAAAGCAGATATAGAAAGAGCATGGCGTGTCTCACGGAGTAGATTTGGATATCAATCCAATAGACAAGGATGATACGATAGCTGAAATATTTCTCGCTAATATAAAGAGGTTCTTTGGCAAAATGCAAGAGATCTGCTGTGACTCTGCACTATCCAAAAGAAGTAGAGTAACCAAGACTATATCTCAAAGTTATATCTCGTAAGGGATAAGACATTCTGGAAACAAAACCAGAAATACCAC
Organism: Lissotriton helveticus; assembly: GCF_964261635.1. NCBI lineage: Eukaryota > Metazoa > Chordata > Amphibia > Caudata > Salamandridae > Lissotriton > Lissotriton helveticus. Next base: position 831,988,321 of record NC_136073.1, on the reverse strand, counting down.
AGTAAAGCTTAAATCTGAGAAAGAAGCAAGCCCACAGAAAAGAAAAAGGATAGAGAAATCAAAGGAAGGGCTGGTTACCCGCGATGGATTCCAGAAAAAGTGTTGTCACAGAGATGGAGTAAATGTGTGGTATAATGGAGGGATAGAAAAAAATGGCTGCTCCAGAGAGATGTCAATCTTCTGGGCAGCATTAGTCTAACTCTTACAAGATCGTGGAAATAAGAGACCACATCCCACAAGGGTGCACATTCCAGTTCAGCAGGGGAGAAGGAAGAAAAAGGACCAAGACAGAAGTGGGCCCTTCAAAAGAGGAAGGAAGCCACAACCAGAAGATAGGATGCCTCTCACAAAAAGGTTGCTATTGAAGTGTGGCAGTGGCCAACAGCCATACTAGACAGTGCTGTGGAACTCAAAATAGTAGTCCACTGGAATCTCAAAGCTCTCCTGGTCACAGAGGAGACTGAAAACAGAGTTATATTCAGACAGAAACACTGGTACCGTGTTTCCATTTAGGTGGGAGGAGTTGGGGCTACACATTGTAGCAGATAAAATCCAACACCAAGTTGTATGGAATTTATTGGGTGCAAAAAATAGCACATATTCTGAGTCTTTACGGAAATATAGGCAGATTGATCTGTTTAATGAACTTATTCTACATGTTGGGATCAATGCCTTATTGTTTTCCCCTGTTAAATTCTGGTGCGATATGTGAAAGTTAATGGAGGTTGAGGGTTATTTAATTACCGGTTGTGGGAAATCCCACACAACAGGGGATTGCGACCCCTCAGCAAACAGGGATATGGCATGGGGCAGGGCCGGACTGGCTACCGGCCAGTTAGGAATGCTGCTGAGCTGGGGGCTGATTTCGTTAATGGGGACCTGCGTGAGCTAAACAAAATTCGTTTTGCTTTCCGTATTTCGAAGCTCACGCAGGTCTCCATGGACGAAATCAGCCCCCACTGCAGTAAAATCAGGCAGCAGCTCGGCAGCATTCCTAACTGCCCGGTAGCCAGTCCGGCCCTGGCTAGGGGTGAGTAAACACCAACCAAACAGAATCGTGGCCCAGATTGGCATTAAAATGATTTCTTTTATTATAATAATTCCTGTTTGTTAAGAGCGAACATACCACCCCTTAAGGGATTCAAGGCGCTGTGGCCATCGGAGAGATTAAGTGAGCTATTGTCTAGAGTCACATGATGCTGAGGTGACCTGCCGCTGGTGCCAGGGATCGAACCGTGCGCCCCACGCTCCGGAGTCAGCCGATCTGGTCTCTGTGCCACACCTTTCCTCTAAAACTCAAATTCTAAGTCAAGTAAACACAGAACGGAATATCACAAGGAGTTTTTGAACGAAGTTGACAGACTCCTATAATATACTGTCTGAGGAAGCCTGCCCCCAAGTAATATTATATGATCCAAATGGAGAGGAACTTATAGTTGGAGCCTTTTAACCACTAGTCCACAAGCCACTAAAGGAACCATCCGCGACACATTGGGTGTTACAAATGACCACTGCACTGTATAAGAATCAAGAGTATGGGTTGAAAATGTTGATTCCATGTGTAATCTTATAATGAGATGATTTATGAGCTCAGAAACATTACCCCAAGAAACAGAAGCTAAACAAATGCTGAAGTGTCCAAACTGATTAGTTCTTTGTGATCAGGGTTACATTGATTCAATACGCTGGATGTGCCACTGATGATCCCCAATCAAATGATTCTTCCAATTTATTTTTCAATGGTTCTGGCTCATCTTTAAGGTCCTTTCAAACTTTGTAGACAACTGATTCAGCTCCCTTTTAGGCAGCTACAATTCACTGAACAAGCCTCGCCTTTTTACTAAAACCCTGGCACATTCAGCCACAGTGTAATCACCCTTAGCCAAATACATTTTTGCAAAACATTTTTAGGTGCATGATGTCAACACAAGGAATGACATTTACACCTGCAAGAGCAAGAGAAAAGAACCTTCACAGCCAGCGAGCAACATAAAGACAGACTATAATTTCCAGGCTACATCCAGCTTTTGATTGGCCGGTATCCTATCACTCTTTGCACACTGACCAATCAAAGACAAACGTCACCAGACTTTCGATCACAAAGGGGCTCCGCTGACACCCAATGCGGCTATCCTGCCAATGGCAGGGTCAGGGGTCATTCACACTATCTTTAATCAAGAGCACATTTATTCTTCATACTATGCAGAAAACAAAAATCACATTGCTGCGAAGTGAAACCATACCTGCCACATTCACAAAGTCACACACGAGTATGTCAAACGTAATGTAAATGTGTGTGCAAAGAGCTCCCACCGAGTTCTATGGAGTTCAGGGAAACACTTCTAGGGTTTGATCCCAAAGGTATCTGCTCCTGTAGGAATGGCATGGTGAACACAAACACTATGGATTTAGCCCCAGATCTCTGTACTGGGGTGAATGTATGACATTGTTCAGCATTCTGTCCATCAATTGTTGTTTTTGCATTTGACACCCCGAGTGGGACGGGTATGCCCAGACATGGGTCCCATGCTCTCCATGCCACTGGAGTCAAGCTATCCTGGCTGATGAGGGGTGAAACCCTGAAACCGGTCCTAGGATGCTTGTTTCCAGTCCAGGGAGGACATGGCCTGGCAGTTCGGGCTGGACTGTTCTCATTGGGCGCAGGGTCAAGACTGATTTGCATATGGCTGGGTCCAAACTGGAATGGCATGGGTGAGCAAAAAAACGATGGATTTAGGCCCAGATCTCTGTACTGGGGTGAATGTATGACATTGTTCTGCATTCTGTCCATTCATTGTTGTTTTTGCACCTGTAGGTAAGTCAGCTGCGATATATAAATAGGGTTCTTTTTTACCAGCATATAGCCACCTTGATGTTCATAAAACACAATTTACCCTCATTAAAAGAGTTACTGGCACATAGTATTAGTCCAGAGTGGTGTGATATTACGTGGTAATACATCTTTAACCAGGGGGAAGGCTGTGCGCCTTCCAGGGTGGGAATGCCATGAGAGTATGTAAACACCCTCAAAGGAGCGTGTTGGTGGGCAATTACAAATGTTTTCGCAAACATTACATCTGGGTGAGAGTAAAATTGCTGTTCTCCTGTCACCGGCAGGAGTATATCTGTTTCTAGGGTGCGAATGGGTACAGAACTCCCCCAGAATCAGTGGGTGTCAGGGATGAAGCAATATCACCCTGGGCCCTAATTCAAACAAAGAAAAGAAAAGAATAGGCCCCTGGTTGGAAATAGCTGTAATTGACTCATTACACCACCGGGCCCGGTTCACTGCACAAGCTGTACTAATGACAGCTACACTCCAGGGTGGTGCGTAGGGGAAGGGGTTCCTCCACGGGAAATAACCATCCTAGTGAAGAAATAAGTAGATGAAAATGCAGTTATGAAAATACCTTTTTCACAATACAATTAGAAAAAAAAGAAATGTTACAAGTCTATGTAGTAGTAATTCTGTGGAAGTAGATGAACTAAGTTAAAAAAAAACTAACAACATCAGACCACTAGAGTACAAACACATTTTTGACTGATTGCAAACCCCTACCGTGAATATATGTTTTTTTAGCAAAACGGTTAATCCGCGGCAGAGTATCAGAGATGGTCCTGTGTCAGCAAACTACAGGCTCGAAACAGGCGAATTCCATAGTGCTGTGAGCGCTGTATGGAATACACATATATAAAACATAGGCTGTCTCTGCCAGCTCCTCTCTGAGCACGTCACACTCAGAGCCGAGCTGCCATATGCAGGTGGGTGTTACCAGACAACACAGCAGCACTGTGCGGGCTACATCTGTGGCTCCCCGGGGCAGCGTGCGCGGAACAAGCTCTGCAAGATTTCTGAGAACTATGTTTTTTGTAATTGTTTTTACATGTTTGTTAGACGCGTGTACCTGGAGACGGTTCCCATAGCAACCGCCCGAATACACTGTCGGCCTCTCCAAAGTCAGACTGAAACTTCTCTTCTGGGTGTTAGTTCCTTTCTCCTAGAACAGCTTTTCCCCTAATCTTTGCTAAATTTAACCGGTTACCATATATGGCGTTAACCCCGTGCTCATTAATCTTCTGGTAAAGAGGCAGTGGTTGGCAGGATGTGGCCACAGGCCTCTGCAGTGTAACCCTTTCCTCGCCGACTTGAAACCCTCCACTTTTAATTTGAAAGAAAACGAATCTGGAATTTCAGGCTCCCTTCTCTCTTCTGGCCGATTCAGGGCTAGTAGACGAAAACACATAATGCCAAAGCCAAGAGGCTGGCTTTTGCAAAGTGCTTACAAACAGAGACATGCATAATTCAAGCACACAGCGCTACATAGTTCAGACAGAAATGCAAGCATGCAGAGATACGCATGTAGATAGCCAGGCATTAAAAGACCAGCACACCTCCCAACACCCATACACATGGAATAGCAAATCTATAGTTTCACACCTTCTCATGCCTGCATGCACAGATGCAAACAAGTCATAACCAGTCTCCCATACACCATGATCAACAAACAGGGAAACCAGTGGTCAGAGACAGGCACACAGCCACCTATGCCTACAGGGGCCATGCACACAATTCACCAGACATGAAGACAGACATGCACAAAGACCACAAGGACTTTAAAAAATACCAACACACAGAGACACCCCTATCTATATAAATACACGCAGAAAAGAACTCAATCATGCATATAGACCAACAGGCATCTAGGTGGCGATACAACAAAGAAAAACAGAGACCCCCTCAAATACATAGAATGCATGCAGACATAAGTGAAAGCAGACAAAACGCACATACAATAAGACAGCACCCAAGCACACAGACAGATGTGCAGGTGAGTGGGTGGATGAGCATAAAAGGGGATGGAAGGAGGGACAGACCGAACGTTGGACGCTGTGTCGGTGGTGAAGGATCCATGACCACTTATTCGCTAGTTCCCTATGAGGAGCAAATCAAATTGTAGGTAGAGAAAAGGATGGAAAGCCAGTGGCCATGCAATCTTTGGCCTCTTCCAGGAGAACTCACTTTGACTTTTTGATGGATGCATAAGTCCCAGTCCATCTTGTCAATTACAGTCCATAGGCATCAATGTTTTCACTCACATAAGACAAAACTGCCGTGGGTCATGTCTATCACCCAGGGTTGTATGTCATTACAACGCAGGCTTTTACCCCGCATGCCATTGCAACGCGGGGATTACAACGAAAGTCGTTACAACGACTTTCGCTGGAGGGCGCTGGATAGTGGAATAGTTTAATTTTCTATTCCAACTCCAGCCCACGTTGACAGTAGGGAAGGTGTTGGATAGAAAATTAAACTATTCCCTATCCAACAGCGCCCTCCAGCGAAAGTCGTTGTAAATCCCCGCGTTGTAATGGCAGTGCGGGGTAATCCCCGCGTTGTCATGGCTGTTTACCATCACCCAGTAGTCGACACACCAAGACAATAAACCACCCATCACTAAAATGGAATAACTGAATAGATCCCGCTGGCCAGTGGCCGGCCACTACTGCATGTCCTGATAAGATACACACTGTGTAACCTTTTCTTGACATTTTATAAAGATGATCAGGTTTGGGTTGATATTAACAACGTCCATACCAGCAGATCTATTAGGTATTTCTCCATCCAACCTATGCCTGGTCAGTACCGTAACAATGGTCAAAATTGTCAGAATGAACAACCCAGTGAATGAACCAGCTAAGTGGAATATGATCATAAAAATATCATAAAATGAGCTGCAGAGCTGCTTAAAACTGCCAGCTTACTGAAAACCATAAATTGTGGGCCTCTCGCTTACTTCTTTATTAGTCACACTGCAAAGTGCTGCGTTCTACAACACAACAATGACTCCTCGTTGCTCATAATGAAGGCTCTTTATTTTCAGTTTTTACGGATTTTTACAGATAAATACCGACAGAAGACAATGTGTTTTCTGGCTGCATTTATTTTTAAAAGTGGATGAATACAGAAAATTGTGCTGCTTTTAAGTGACTCTTCATGCTGTCTTTCATGAATTATAGCCCGACAGCTGAGCAGATGGACAGCATGGGAAATTAAAAAACAGTATAACATTTCTTTCAATAACTGCATGTGTCAATATACATTTGCAGTATAATGCTAGCATTTACCAGTGGATGTATTGTTATGTAATATTTGGCAGCTTAAATAGCTAAAACACAACAGACATCAAAGTATGGGTGCACGTCCATCAGTTAAATAAATATGGAAATGCACAGTTTTACAACTTCATTTATACGCAAAATACAAAGTAAATATGGATAAATACAGATAAAATGGCCCAAAAATAAATATGGATAAATACAGACAGAAATGTAAAAAAAAAAAAAAAACAGAAAACCGGGAGAGCAACTCATAATGCACGATACGGCAACACTTCGCTTAAAGGCTCAAAATAAAAACGACACACTTCCAACCACACGTTCTACACTGTGTAGGGTGCTACCCATGTACGGAAGTACTTCAGCTACTCATGTAGGGGTAGTACATGCTATATAAATGATGCATTCCAAATACAAATGCTGCATTCTTGTTCCATCCTTGACATCTTCTGTATAACCATACACATGGAGCATATACAAATATACACCATCTTTCACAATCTGCAAATTTTGTTGGCTAATGTCCTGGAATAATATGGATTAAATTATTCATCTATATATATGTCAACCCACAATTTCAGAGTGAAAAACTACTCCAAAACGTTTCTAAAATATCAATCCTAAATTAGATCTGGTGATACCAATCAACTTTAAAGTTGCAAGTTAGTTGGCCTCCACCTGTATCACATTCCCATGGTTTACTTGAGTTCAGAATAAATTCAAACTCAATGGAAGAGCAAGGAGGAGCTTCAGCAGAGATGGTACCAACAGGCCAATGGCAACTTGGAAAGATCAACATTCTTTGGGGGCAAGACTGGTCAAAGTGTCCACGTGATAACAAAATGTCGATCACTTGTTAAATCCGGTCTTATGGTAGCAAACAGAAGCCACTTTCCATTTCTGTGAATACATGAAGAATTAGGCTTAAGAACAGAACTATCACCACAGAGCACCACAAGCGTGCTAGTTCCTTACAAGTGATCATGAGTCAAACCTGATTAGCAATGATAAAGGGTAAATCCGGCCAACAGCATAATTCATAGTCATTATATGGTCCAGGAAGATGAATAATGGTGGATTTTACCAATCTTATTTTTAGATCTCTTTTTTTCAATCTCCCTGTGATTTAGTAATACATTTTCTCTTGAGGTATACCCTAGACTTCATTTAAGTCAAGTCAAATAATCTTTATTCGGATAAAAATATCATGAAAGCACAATTCATCACTACCAGAATAAAATGCAGGAATACATTGTGAATATTATATATGTACACATATCTTCCAATACAAATTCACAATGTTAAAACTTTAAAATGTTGGATGGGCTTATAAAGGCTAAAAGCATCGGAAACAAAGTGCAAATAACGCTTGTAGTCAGTCATACAGTGTATAACAATAAAGTGCAAAAGTGATCAATAGTGCAAACAATACAGCAGCATTGATTTCATTGTGCAAAATGGCATTTGGGTCAATTGTGCAAGGTCACATATATAAGCACATAATTTCCAATACGAATTAAACTGTTAAAACTTTAAAATGTTGGAAGGGCCTATAAAAACTAGCAGCGTTAATAACAGAGTGCAAAGTGACGCTTTAGATCGATTATACAGTATCTCGCAGATAAGGTACAGAAGCGGACAATGGATCAAACGATACCAGCAGCATTAATATCATTGTGCAAAATGGCGTTTAGATCAGTTGTGCAAGATCAGCAATATGTTGCCGGAATAAAATGCAGTAATTCGCAAACAGTTGTCAAGATACCAATGTGATTTGGCTATGCCCCCCTTTAATTTTAACTCTCGCGTTTTTAGCAACCTCGTCAACTTGTTGATTCTAGATGATATTAATAATTGTCATAAAGCGAGGGTGGGAAGTGGATTACTCCGGATGGTGTTACAAAGTTCGAAGGGTGTTAAAATTCATTCACTCATGGAAGCACGCGAACGTACTGCAGCTAGTAAAAACGTGCTTACACGGAGGATCAAATCATCACTTCCCAGTTTCAAAATTTCAAGGTAAGCTTGTTCAAGATCCATGATCGCCCATGCCTTGAAATAAGGAATTAAGTACTGTTTTGTGTATCTTATATAATATTTACAAAAGAATAAGAAGTGTAGCACTGCTTGCTTGCTGCCCAAACCGCAGGGGCAGTTCATCTGCTCAAGATTGTTATTATAGCCTATCGGAAAGCAGAGTGAATATTTTATACTGCCATCCCTAAGGCGGTAGAGTAAGCTCCTTTTCCACCTTCCTATGCTTTTCCTGAGGTATTGCTGTGGCATGTGGTTTTCAGTACTTGTTGTTTCCAATATGGGCATGTATCTGATTATCGATGTTTTATGGAGCTCAATAGTCTGTCTTTCTTTGAGATAGTGGTTATACATTGCCCCTCTGACAGATTTAATATTTATGCCTTCTGCTGATGATGGGCATAAAAATATGTTTTCCAGCTTTATACTGGCTAAACTGTCTTTTACTGCCATAAGCCACGGGATGCTACCGCCTTTGTCACACTTGAGACAATCAATGATTATTTCTCTAGTTAGGGTGGCAGCAGGATTCTGCCATAGTTTTATCCAAAATAGAGCTGGACGAGACCTAATAAAATCCTCCACATAGTGTAAATTGAGTTCTTTATGGCATATGTAAGTAGCAGAGGAGATTTGAGCCCCGAGGATTTTTCTACAGAACCTATTCTCCTCAACTTGGATTCCTCTACAGTTCACATACCCGCAGACTTCGGCACCATAAGTGGCTGTTGGGATGCATTGTGATTTGTATATCTGCATCAACGGTACAACCACCTCAGCTTGTTTTGGTTCCCTGAGGCTGATAATGGAATTCACTACTTTAGAAAGTTTGGTTCTGCCATGGGCCACATGGGCTTGCCATGAGCCAGAGTCCGCAAAGACTAGGCCCAGGTATGGAAAAGTGCTTGTGCATCCCAATGATTCGCTGCCCAGTTTTATAGACTTGATACAGTGCTTTTTTGCCCCCGCAAGTCATTATATAAGATTTTTTTAAATTCGTAAGAAGGTCCAGATTGGCCACAAAAGAAACAAAACCAGCAACTAAAGTGCGTAGTGCATTGGGTGTGCGGCCCATAAGGACCGCATCATCAGCGTAAAGAAGCACGGGGAACAATTTGCCATTAATTTTGGGTACATCACTGGTCAGTTTGGACAGGGAGTTATGCAATTCCTTTATATAAAGAATAAAAAAGTAGAGGGGCCAGAACACAGCCTTGTCTGATCCCTCTGCCAATAGTGATGTCCCCAGAAACCTCCCCATCATTGCATATCCTCACCCGTGCCTTTAAGTCCCTGTGCAAATACGCCAAAAAATAAACCAAAGCCTCATCCAACCCATATTTTAAAAGAATCTCCCATAGACGTGATCTATTAACGAAATAAAAAGCTGAGGTTAGATCCATAAATCCTAAGTATAGTGGAGTTTTTTGGGCAATCGTATATTTCCCCAGGATAAGGTTCAAATTCAAACACTGATCCACAGTGCCAACGTTACTTCTGAATCCCAGTTGACAATAATTTAAAATTCCGTTGTCTTCAGCGCAACTCCTAATCTTATTAAAGATAACCCTGCCCAAGATCTTTAGAGTGTTATCTATCAAAGAGATTGGGCGGTAAAATGGGCACAATGATACTGGTTGACCACGAATTCGGGACAGCTGTATTGGTTAAGTTGTTAAAAACATTGCATAGGAGGGGAGCCCAGTACTCAGGTTTGTGTTTTATAAGATCGATGGATAACCCATCCGGACCTGGGGCTTTGTTCCCTGCAATTTGATTTATAGCATCCTCGACTTCAGAAATTGTTGTGGCAAACTGTGATGCTGGGAAACATGTATGATTGCTCGAAACCATTGAGGGAGCAGCGTAGATTTTAGCAAAGTGCTCCTCTCAAATTTCCCTAGGTATATTACAGCTTATTGGAGTGATAGCCGAGTCCATAGACCTCATTTCTTTGACTTCACTCCAGAACCCAGTTACATCTTTAAGTAGTGCAGCACAAGCAAGGTTTTCCCAACGTTCTTTCAATATTTCTTCAGAACGACATTTAGTTGCTTTCTTATAACAGGCTCTTAGTGATCTAACTAGAGTTAAATCCCTGGGTGTAGCCGCTAATGCTACACGCAGGTCTCTATTGGCCCGCGAGCAGGTGCCGTCGAACCATCTTGGGTTTTTGCTTGGGATGGTGGCAGGTTTGGAGATTATGTGTTTAATACCGGCACACAGACCGCTGAAGGCCTCAACGATCTTGCTGCCAGTGATACTACTCGATAAGCACATATCTACCAATAAAGGATGGGTTTTTATCATGCGTTCAAAAAGGGCCTTATTATCTATACCTTTCCAGATTACTCTAAGTTTGTCAGTGGATGCCACCAGATGTTTTGCCCCTATTTCTCTTCGAGTAAGAAATTTAGAAAAAAGTCTAATATTTATTGTTATTGGATTATGATCACCTTGACTAGTGCATTAAACCTCAGCCTTAACTAAAAAAATTGCCAATGCAGATGATATAAAAACATAATCTATGGTAGATGAACATCCACGACCTATATAGGTAGGCAAATGACCCTAGACGTCAGCGGCATGGCATAGAGCGATGTCATCAAGATCAATTTGTTTACATCACTTTCTGGGATTCAGGATGAAATGTCATATGATCGATCTCACTTCCTATTATGTTGAGGCCAAAAGGTGTTTGGAGTCACTTTCCCTAACCCTGGCTTCATTTATTTGTCAGTTGTGTGCTCTCCTACCCTAACAACAGGCAGTTTTTGCCATTTTCTGCACTCATGCGCTTACATGTGGTGGACCTGTTATGCCAGATGTGTGTAACAGCCTTATTATGGTGCAAGCCGGATGCAGGAGTGAAATGATTCAGAAATCATTGTCAGGAGACATAAGGGGATCTTCTTTAGCAACGAGTTCTACGAACTTATAAAAGAACCCAGCCGTCGGTCTCGTTCCTCTAAACATTCACAGAAAGTCCGGTGACTTGCAATTTGATTATATGTATTGGATAAGGTACTTTGTCCCATATATCTGATAGAAAACCATCCCTTCTTTGGTCTACTTTGGAAACCTGCTAGGTGGCATTTTCCTTTTGAGCAGTACAACTTCCCTTATTGTTCTGTAAGAGATAAAGTCAATGACCAAATAGCCAAATCCTTCTGAGGAAACAGTTGCCTTTGGTCGAAAGGAATTTCCACTTGATGACACTGTAATTAAAGATAGTATAAAAATAAATATAACAACATAAATATATAAATATAGCAACAGTGAAAACTTTTCCTCAGCTCTCATGTGCTCCTGTTGAACACCGCACCACCACACCTAGCATCGAGTCCCTTTTTAGGGAGTGGATAACAAAAAATCAACATATCATATTATAAAATACATGTCTTAGCCAAAGGGTTTTTATGGACTGGGAACTGTGTGTCAACTTTTCCAACCTGTTCAACTGACACCTAGATTATACATTGTCTCTTTCCTGTTTGCTCGGAAAACGAATTGTGTTTTTGCATGCTTACGGGTTGGGCAATCTTACCCTTTACACTGTAATTTCTTTTAATATTTAACAGAGAGACTCTTTTAAGTCAACTTGAGAAAATGTGTGTGGTTATCACAAGCGGTCTTTCTTTTTGAACTCTTAGGAAGAGGCATGGGAACCCCTGCTTTTTCTTTCTGTGACAAAGACAGCCTGTGACTTGCACATTCCAGGCCTTAAACACAATATTGTTCATTTTGCCTGTTCTGTGGGTAAACCATGTCCAACGTGAAATGAATCTGTTGTCTCTAACATAATCAGTAAATGGTGGAATCAACTGAACCAACTAAAATTAAAAAGAAAGATATTTTGAGTCAATATTTAAATAATCAACTTGCTCTGAAAAAAAGATTGCCTCTTTATCAGAAATAACATGAGCATAGGGTAAACAATTTAAATGAGTGTTATCACGATAACTACTCATTAATGCGGTTTTTATTACTTCATTTGAAAATGTGTAATGCTCGTTTATGATCCTCGATAGGTGTTACTAGCCGCTGCACCTTCTCGAGGGTTTGACAACCCCTATGCAATGAACATACCTATAATGTTAGAGAAAGGGGACCAAAGTCATTTTAAAACTCCTTAAAATGAGAACAAAAAAGATTATTCAGATGAATATTCATTTAGTATTTCTAAGGCACAGAAACATGTCAACACCTGATAGAGGTAACAGATATTAATTGTGATGGGTTATGTGAGAAGACAAATAAAAGTGTTTATCACAGAACAACTGTCCTTCAGCAATTTTAGAGTTAAAGTTGTCCAATACATTCCCAATACCTAGTAAAGTCCCAAGACAAAATACTTTATTTATATAGCAAGAAACTCAGAGTGGTGGACTCTTATGAAAAATGAGATGGGATATTGTTACAGGGCAAAAAAGGAACGCCATGAAGTATATACAGGATAAAACTGGAAATGACATATGAGCACATGTAATTATGCTGTATATCAAATGAAAAAGTTATTATTTGACAAACGAAAGCGTAAAAGATATCCTAATTTGATTATAAAATCCCGGTTGATGAAATGTGTGAAAGCAAATCAAAATGGGTGCTCAGTAAGAGCATCGAGCAAAAAATCTTTGAAGGAAACTTTTTGAAATAAACAAGAGGACATGTTGAAAAAATGTCACAAACTTTAACCTAGGTTACTCTCTAAAGAATTTCATATAATGGTTGGGGACATAAAAAAACAAAGATGCCTTTAAAGAGAAGCAACCCTTTGAATAATACACAGAAGGTAAAGTGTGTAACATTCAGAATTAGTAGGATTCAGAAGAGTCTGCACGGTAAATGTTTTTTAACCAGTATCTGGAGCCAGCCAATGAACATCTATGAAGGACAATGAAGGTTTATGGAGGGATGAGATCTTTCAAGGGATTGGAGGTGATGAACAAGGTCCTCTTTCATTGTTGCAGTTTCGACAAACTCATCTGGCAGGCTCGCGCTTTTCTTCCGGCTCGCCTTGATACTGGTTGTTGTAGAGGATGCCTTTGGAATCTTGGCATCAGTCTTCCATCATTGTCTTAGTTCATCAACGAGCATCTATGGATTCAAGGGAAGCAGAGACAGACAGTGCCTTGACTCCCGGACCCTTTTGTAGCGAATAGTCAACGTTCATCTGTCTTCTTCTGCTAGTCATCTAGCAGGATGGTTAGCAGGCTGTTGGGGCAGTACTTTGCCTAGCTAGGAAGATATGGGCCACTGATGTACCATGTCCCGAGGACATCACCAGCAAATCCTGCTGGTCTACATGTGGTGAAAAGGTTTATCAAAAACCGGTCCGTGGTACAGCTCTTATTTCAGGAAGCAGGAATTGGAATCAGTATCTAATCGGATGTGGAGTAAATCCAGGATTGTTATTTTCCCATTGAGAGCGACACTGTTAGAACAACATTCCATTGGCTTTCATTGGAATGAAAACTTTTTTTGTCTCTTTGACCTCCAAAAGTATGGTGACCATTCACTTTCAGGATGAAGGGTATAGATGGGCAAATGTCAAGGACATCAATCAGGCTCTACGTGAAATACAACACATATTTTTGTGTAGCACACAAATATTTGACAATAGGTTTGACGTTTTTCTGGTGGTGCTCTATTTTTCCAATTTTCGTCTTCAGGATATAGTGTGTGAACACAGTGGAAACATAAGAAATTCAAAAATTTTCAGGCAGATGTTTCAAAATATATCAATTAATAACAGATTAAGTATCAAGGAATTCAAAAATTGGTAAAGCATATCTGCACCAAAGTGTCATTGTACAACAGCTGTGGTGTTCCTTTCTCCTCCTGTCGCCATTACCATTGGAACCGCCACTCACCTCTAGTTTTTGTTTGAACCCTGAAACAAAAGTGAAGACTGACATACCTGCCAGCAGAAAACGAAAAGAGCTGAAATACTATTCTTCCACGTGAAACTGCAAACAAATTCCTTTAAAACAGAATGAGTATATATGATAGCATTATGGCAATCTGCACACCTTATATACAATTGAATTGTGGTGGCTGCAGTGGTTGCCAGGCCACCCTGTATTGACACATTTTCCAAGACTTATTCTCACAGTGCAATGGTAAAAAATGTACATATGTCAGTGGCAGGCGTACTGTGTGGGAAACTGTGATGTAAGAGCCTTCCAGAAAACCCCTGGAAATGCTTAAAGAATTCCAAAGAATTCTGAAATATCCTCAAAAACAGAGAAGACATATGCAGGATGAAATAATGACTTTTTTTTTTAGAATAATGACGAATATGCATTATAAGTTCAATATTCAATAGCCCAGATTGACTATGACTTTGCACTGGTGCGACACAAGGAGACGCAGAGCGGCATTAAGAAATATGCACCTTTGCAGACACCTTTTGCACTGGAAAGGTGCACATTTCCTAATGCAGAATCTGCTTTACACAGCTTGTGTTAAGAGGCTTACGAATTAGTGCAAACACCAATATGTTTCGATGAAAGCCCAATCTTGTAAGATAGCCCGGCTGGGCATTCTGTAAGAGAATTACACCTACTGGGACTAGGCATAAACAAGTGGAGATGTGTAGATGTCTCCCAGAAACTGACATATTGTAAGTATGCCACAGTGCATGGTGGGAGGCTGTGTTTCTCCGAAGGCAGCCTTTATGTGCATCAGCTCTGGGGATACACCAGCACCAGGCCCATATTTGTGTATCTGGCTCTGCGCTGTGTTTTCCTCTGCACATAGTGCAGCACAGAATATATTGATGCTGCGCTGTGTTGCATGAAATCTTAGTACATATGCACCACGTGCAGTGGCGGCCGGCACAGGTAAGCACGGTGAGGCTGGGGCAGGGCAGGGGGGCGGAGTCGACAGATGATGGAATAGGTATAGTTAAATAAATAAATAATACATATTCCTTCCGACTTCCTCCGCGCCGCGCCCTACCGTCTCACCGCGCTTAACTGTGCCAGCCGCTGCTGACCACGTGCATCAAACCATGTCATACTGCTCTCAGTTCAACTACCCCTTATTAATCCTCTCTTTTTAATGATTCCAAAAAAATGTCAAATACAAGGAATGCTTCCCATGTGTTACCATTGGAAACACAGCTGGAAGAAGGCCCCAGTGCGACCCCCACCAGGAGCAGCAGACAGAAATATCCGGGGAGGAGGGGCAGGCAGAGGTCAGACTCTGAGGAAGGAGAGTAGCAGACAGGAGCCGCCAGGACAGTGTGACCTTTAATTGTGAACAGAGGTCAACACCAGCAGGGCCAGAACTTCCCTCAGCAAGAAATAATACAGGAAGGGCTCGCGCGTACATCTGTTAACGTGCTGGTAAAGACAATGTACTCAGAGCTTAATTTGTTAAAAACATAAGTGCCAGGGCTCTCGTCAAGAGGCCATTGCGGCTTGCACCACGCATTGCCTATGGCATGCTGCCAATGATAGTAACTACATAAGAAAAAAATTACCTCTATGCCTCTAGTGACTTCACAACACTTATTCATTAATACGTTTACCTTAGCAGTAATTTCTGCCTTTTATTTCATTATTTTTTAAATTAATATCTTTGATCACAAAAAGAACACATAGTCAACTAATCGAAATACCACATTAGTACTTACACAGTGAAAATGAACAACGTGAAAATGTGTTTTGACATACAATTACAAATAAACTCATAATAATCAAACATCAATACAAACGAATGAAATGTCACAAAGAACAATCAATATATACACAATATGAAATACAAAGTTGTCATACAAAATGATAAATTAAACAACTAGCACCCTTATATTTAGGATAAATCAATTCCTCTGAAATATCAGGGACATAAGGGGGTGTATTTGCAATATTTAACCAAGGAGTTGAGTTCCTTTGTCTGCCGACGCGTTTCAAGTGCCGGTTGAATCAATTGCCGCACTCTCATCAGGGCTGGGTTAGTCTTTCTCACGAACAGACTGTTTGTGACAAAAAAGGGGGAGAAGGGTTTGAGTTTTTATTAAAAAAGGCACTTCCCAAAACCCTAATTCTTTCTCTATCTGAACAAGTTAGTGGCCACATACCAGCATTATGCTGGTTTGATGTGACCATCAGCAATATGTAACAAGCAGTGGTTGCCAATCTGCAATAAAGTACATTATAATGATTTAGCTCATGGGGCATAATTCTTTTGTCTGATAGCTATGTATAGGGGGAAGGAGGGAAAAAGGTTACCTGGTTTTCAATATTGTGTGGCCAAGACGATTTGTAAGCAATAGACAGCAATTGCAGGTCTTTACTTCTGCAAGAGAAATAATACATGCGATTTCTGTTTATATAAATTTGAAATGTGACAACTGAGCGCAAGTTATTTACTTACTCGGGGAGGCGGGCCCAAAGGCGTGGCCCCGCAGAGGAAGTGTTGTGACAATTGACAGTCCTTCACTCTCTTTAAATATAGTTCGTGGCTGCAGGGGCAAAAATGTAAAGGATTTGTAAAATCGTTTTTGGCTGGAAGCACTTAGATGCAAGTGCACAATGTGTGTTGCTCACCTAATGAAGCTTCAGGCTCAAGGTTTCAAGTGGGGATCTGCCTCCATTGTTGCTAGCAGCTCGCCGAGCAGATTCACACGTCATGTGATGGTGCATCAGTGTCACGTGATGCGTTTCTGACCAATCACGGGAGGGGATGATTAAATTGCATTCACAATGACTTCTGGGAGATGTAGTTCATTGAAGTCATGTATTTCAATTCGTTTTCCCAAAGTAACCATTTCAATTTCACAAGTCGGTTGTGTTTTCCAACATATCGATATTGATCCCATTTATACTTTATTAGAGAGACACAAGACCTGAAGCTGACAGCAGCGCCATATATTTGATTACAGATCATGAGACTTCTAAACTCTATTTAGCTCGCTCATGCAGTTGAGGCCCTGGTTGATGCTATCGAATTTCATAATTAAATATGCCTCTTTCCGCAGTAGGGCGGTCTCAATACATGTAGATTTTGGGTCAATCCATGCAAGAACTGTCCAACGCAGTTCATTTTCGCTGTGTTCAACAGCTAAAAAGTGTTCTACCATAGGCGCTGTCAGGACTTTTCTCCTAATTCGAGATTTATGCTGTGTGATTCTCACGTTAATCTGTTGGCTTGTCTTTCCAATATATATTTTATTGCAAGGGCATACCACTGCATAAATGACGTTCTTAGTCTTACAATTTGTGAAACTTTCATGTCTCCATTTCACTCCATTATGTTCAAATGAATTTCCTTCTATAGTAGCGGGGCAGGCCACGCAGTTCCCACACTTGTGGTGTCCACAAATGGGTTTTAAATTCCACTTGGTGATCAAGTCGCTCTTTGGTTTAGGGATGTAGCTGTCGGCTCTTATTATCTGCTGGCCAATGCTGGGATTCTTGCGCATGGCGAAAATGGGTTTAGCTAAGGGATGTTCCAAATTTTCAAGCAAATGCCAATTCCTTAAGATAATTTGTCTAAATTTGTTGGTATGGGCCCCATATGTTGTGACACATACGAGTTTATTCATTTCTGTCTTTTCCTTTTTCTGTAACAAATTTTCCCTAGGGGTAAACCTTGCTCTTTTTTTGGAATGTTTAAGGAGTTTCTTGGGTGTAACCTCTCTTTTCTATTTCCTTACAGAATGACATTGCGTGGTCCTCAAACTCTGCAAGATCTGTACAATTTCTCCTAATCCGCAACAGCTGCCCATAAGGGAGGTTCTCCTTTAGACACTGTGGATGCCAACTTGTGTAGTGAAGTGTAGTGTTCCTGTCTGTCTCTTTTTTGTAGAGACTAGTTGCCAATTTTTGGTTATAGGGACATACTTCAACATCAAGGAAAGTCATCCTTGTTTTGCTAGACTCGATGGAAAATTTGATATCGTTGTGCCTTGAATTCAACCAGTCATGAAATGATTCAACTCTGTCTGGCTCCCCTGCCACAGGAGCCAGACGTCGTCAATATACCTCAGCCATTGGTGCATGTTATTTTTAAATGGATTGTTGTTATGTATAAATCTCTCTTCGTACTGGGCCATATACAAAACCGCCATCTCCGGCGCATAAGGACAACCCATTGCTGTGCCCTTAATCTGTATAAAAAAGTCACCCTCAAATTTAAAATAATTGTTTCGAAGGGATATTGCAGCCAATGTCATGATGAATGATGTTGGTACCCTGTGTGGTCTCTCCCTCAAGTCCAAGTAAAGTTCCATCGCTTGGAGTGCCTCATCTTGGGGGATTTGGGTATACAGGGATGTGACATCTAATGTCACCATCATCTGTATGCCATCATCAAATGTTGTTCCCTCCACTTTTGTGATAAAGTCTGTTGTGTCTCTAAGGTAAGATTTGACACTGGGCAAGAATGGTTTTAAAAAAAAGTCGATATATTTTGAGACTGGCTCCAGAACAGAGTCACAGCCCGAAACTATCGGTCTACCTGGAGGCGTTTGGCTATTTTTATGTATTTTCGGTAGAAAATACAGTACCAGGGTTCTTGGTTGTTTTTTATTCAAAAATTGGAATTCTTTTGGACCCAGGAATCCTTCATCTAAACCATTTTTAGTTATTTGTGCAATTTTGCCCTGTATTTCACAAGTGGGGTCTTCTCTCACCCGTCTGTACCACTCGTGATTCTCAACATGAAGTTTGCCCTCATTTAGATACATGGTGCGGGGCCAGATCACCACTGCCCCGCCCTTATCCGCCTGCTTGATCACAATCGAGGGGTCTGCTTTTAGGTATCGAATAGCTGTTAATTGGCCTTTGCTAATATTGTTCTGTACAAAGCACTTAGTTTTTTCCAATTTAGAGATAGAGGATAACACTACTTGCTCAAAGGCATAGATTTGTTTTGGTATGTTCTGAGTGGGAGTGAAGTTAGATTTCACTCGACCAGTCGTCTCTTGACTCAATGTCGGTTCAGTCCCGGCAAAGTAGGATTTTAACTGGATCTTGCGGCAAAAATCCAAAGCCTCTAGTTTTAACTTTGTGAGGTCGGTCTGTCTCTTGGGGACAAACTTTAACCCTAGAGACAGAATCATTTCTTCGTCTTTTGTGAGTTGTTTGTTTGACAGGTTTACAATAGTTGAGTTGTCTAATTTTTGTAGTACGTGCTGCGTGTTCGCATCTCCCAGGGTTGTTTGAATCCTTGATCCTCCGCCTCTGGCTAAAAAAGGCTTGTTGGGAGGCCCTTGTTTAGTTGGATTACCAGGCCTTGAATCAGGTGAAGAGTCAGAGGATGAGGTGTCTGAGAAACATATGACTCGGTTTTTAGGTCTCGTCCTTTACCATTCCGAAGGAATGGGAAATGGCCGAGAATTCAAGTGCTCGAACTGATTGTCAAACCACCGCTTTTTTTCGTGGCGTTTTCTTCGAGTGCACGTACAGGCACGCGCTTTTGGCCCATACACTTTCATGGCCATCTGTTCCTCAATGTCCCTCCCACCCTTCGTCAGGCTAATGGCCCTCCCCCCTCCCCCAGCACAGAGCGCGCATCGCGGCCGCACAGCACATCAAAGGGCTTCTCCCAGCGTGTGCTGTGCGGCTTCTCCTCCCCTAATTATGTGGCCGGCCGTACTTGTGTTTCCCGGCCGCTTCCCGGCCACTCTTGTATTTAATTAGCAGCAGCAGCATTTCTCCTGCGCCAGGCCACATCAAAGGCTCTGTGCCACTTTCACCCACACAGCAACACTTACAGACACGCAACGCCACTCACACCCACGCAAGCCCACTATCATCCACGCAACGCCACTCACACACGCAACGCCACTCACACACGCAACGCCACTCACACATGCAATGCCACTCACAAACGCAACGCCACTCACACACGCAACGCCACTCACACACGCAACGCCACTCACAAACGCAACGCCACTCACACACGCAATGCCACTCACACACGCAACGCCACTCACACACGCAACACCACTCACACACGCAACGCCACTCAGCCACGCAACGCCACTCAGCCACGCAACGCCACTCAGCCACGCAACGCCACTCAGCCACACAACGCCACTCACACACGCATCGCCACTCACACACGCAACGCCACTCACACACGCAACGCCACTCACACACGCAACGGCACACACACACGCAACGCCACTCACACACGCAACGCCACTCACACACGCAACGCCACTCACACACGCAATGCCACTCACACACGCAACGCCACTCACACACGCAACGCCACTCACACACGCAACGCCACTCACACACGCAACGCCACTCACACACGCAACACCACTCACACACTCAACGCCACTCACACACGCAACGCCACTCACACACGCAACGCCACTCACACACGCAACGCCACTCACACACGCAACGCCACTCACACACGCAACGCCACTCACACACGCAACGCCACTCTCACACACGCAACGCCACTCTCACACACGCAACGCCACTCTCACACACGCAACGCCACTCACACACGCAACGCCACTCAGCCACGCAACGCCACTCAGCCACGCAACGCCACGCAACGCCACTCAGCCACGCAACGCCACTCAGACACGCAACGCCACTCAGACACGCAACGCCACTCACACACGCAACGGCACACACACACGCAACGCCACTCACACACGCAACGCCACTCAGCCACGCAACGCCACTCACACACGCAACGCCACTCACACACGCAACGCCACTCAGCCACGCAACGCCACTCACACACGCAACGCCACTCAGCCACGCAACGCCACTCACACACGCAACGCCACTCACACACGCAACGCCACTCAGCCACGCAACGCCACTCAGCCACGCAACGCCGCTCAGCCACGCAATGCCACTCACACACGCAACGCCACTCACACACGCAACGCCACTCACACACGCAACGCCACTCAGCCACGCAACGCCAACGCCACTCACACACGCAACGCCAACGCCACTCACACACGCAACGCCACTCACACACGCAACGCCACTCAGCCACGCAACGCCACTCACACACGCAACGCCACTCACACGCAACGCCACTCACACACGCAACGCCACTCACACATTGTGGGTGCAGATTGTGGGTGCAGATTGTGGGTGCAGATTCAGAGTGCAGATTGTGGGTGCAGATTGTGGGTGCAGATTGTGGGTGCAGATTGTGAGTGCAGATTCAGAGTGCAGATTGTGGGTGCAGATTGTGGGTGCAGATTGTGGGTGCAGATTGTGGGTGCAGATTCAGAGTGCAGATTGTGGGTGCAGATTGTGGGTGCAGATTGTGGGTGCAGATTCAGAGTGCAGATTCAGAGTGCAGATTCAGAGTGCAGATTGTGGGTGCAGATTGTGGGTGCAGATTGTGGGTGCAGATTGTGGGTGCGATTGTGGGTGCAGATTCAGAGTGCACATTCAGAGTGCAGATTCAGAGTGCAGATTCAGGGTGCAGATTGTGGGTGCAGATTGTGAGTGCAGATTGTGAGTGCAGATTCAGAGTGCAGATTGTGGGTGCAGATTGTGGGTGCAGATTGTGGGTGCAGATTGTGGGTGCAGATTGTGGGTGCAGATTCAGAGTGCAGATTGTGGGTGCAGATTCAGAGTGCAGATTCAGAGTGCAGATTCAGAGTGCAGATTCAGAGTGCAGATTGTGGGTGCAGATTCAGAGTGCAGATTGTGGGTGCAGATTCAGAGTGCAGATTCAGAGTGCAGATTCAGAGTGCAGATTGTGGGTGCAGATTCAGAGTGCAGATTCAGAGTGCAGATTCAGAGTGCAGATTGTGGGTGCAGATTCAGAGTGCAGATTCAGAGAAAACTCAGCAGCACCACCACCATTGCAATGCAATAGGTCTCGTTTTAACGCAAATTTAAGCTATAGGCCTTGTAAATGACAAAGCCTTTTATTTATGTTCCAAAAACCAGAACGCAAAAATAAAGGGCATTATCATTTACAATGCTAATAGTTCAGACTTGCGTTATTGCGAGACCTATTGCATTTCCAATGCTTGTTTGATCTACCTTGGAATGTGGTTAGAGCTCTTCTTGAATCTGCCAAAGTATAGAAGTCTTCTTTTAGAAAGGGGTAAACCTGTTCTAGTTTGAATGCTTTTGAGTCCCTCTCAAATTGGGCAATCTTCACATTAATTGTGTTATCTTTGAAGGTTTGAATTTCCTTCTCTATCTTTTCAAGTAAGATCTTAGCTTCATCCACTGTTTGTTTATCTGAGATAGACTTAACCAGTTCCTCAATCTCTTTCTCTTCTTGGCTACACAGTCTCTGCGCAGTCTCAATGGTATGATCATGAGATCTCGACTGCACTTAGTGTTTATACAACTAAAACCTTTTTTGTATTCGGGGTCTTCGGTGAAAATCACCGGAATATTTTTTACCTGGAGCCCCCAGGGGATGGTGCCCGCCCGCAGATGCTTTAGAAGGAAGTAACCGTGGAGTTCGGTACTTATGTGTTTTTTATGTAGACGAGTCAGTTTGTCAGCCTCATTTTGCTGTTTTGCTGAGGTACTTAATGAAAGGGCAGAGAACGGGGAAGAAGCTATTAGATTTTGGATATGGCTTTCCGTGAAGGACAGCGTATCCTTTTCGGACATGATTTAGTAGTGGACGAGTCCACTACATACGACTTAATCGTTATTAGGTATAGAAATGGCCAAACCCCTCCTTTTTTGCCAATGATAGTAACGACACAACTAGTAACCATCACACTCCCACAATTGTGACAATTCGGTCTATTTCAGGTCCCCACAGCTATAAGAATGGCTTGAGTGGCAGGTAATAGTCATTGTCATTGGTTAAGTATATTGAATTAACAATTAACTGTTGTTTGTGGTCATCTCTAAATTAACCAGATAGCGCCACCTTGTGGCAGACTGTCACAAGCACCGGTGCTGACAATTAAGTGCTGGTGCCGAGCACTAGAAACAACCCACCTCAAATTAAGCACTGAATGCACTTGGCTTTTGTATAAAGTATTTACTCAGAGACAACAACATCCATTCACACATTGATATAGTTTGCATATTTATGCAGGGCCAGCTTTAGGGCGGTGTGACTGGTGCAGCCGCACCTGGTGCTGACCTTAGGGGTGGGAGGGCGCTTTGTTAAAAAAAAGTATGAATTTATAAGTAGGTTGCGCAGAGTTCCTTGTGTGTCCAGCAGTTTTCAGGGAACAATAATAATGTCAAGGTAACTCTGGTAATTAATGTTACTGCTGGAGAGAGATTGAATTGTTATCAATTGATAGTTTTGACTAATCATAAAGTAGTGCAGAGGGTTAATGTGCCTGCTGCAAAGAATGTGAGCCATGCAGAACACAGAATTGAGTGCGAGTGAACTATGAGTAGTGCTATGCAAAATGAAATGTGTGTCAGAGAGGGGCAATGGAAAGATGAGGCGCACCGTTGGAGGGCGGTAGTGAGGGAATTTGTGGAGTAGGAGGTCATTGGCCGTGTGCCACAAAAGATTGTTGTAGTGGGTGCCACCAGCGCTAAAGCTGGCTCTGTATTCATGCACACATGAAGCAGAGCAATGCACCCATTGGCACATATGCACACAGACCACCAGATTTTGTAAACCCCTGCACACAGACTAGCATGCACACATACCTACTTGCATCCACAGATCACCAGCAGACATACATATTACCTATGACTTATTTCCAACAGTCATAATATGCATACAGACAAACAAAAGGCTTGCACACACAAATACAGTGCCATAGACTTAGACAGCACACAATCAGGCACACATGACACACAGAGTTCGGACATAGGTATCAATGGGTGCACACATGAACAGAGAGTAGAGTAGGCAAAACCCCTTTAGGGCGTAGGACAAGGAAGGAAAAGGAACAGCAAGTATATATTGGCAGGACTTTCTAGAACTCAAGTCACCAGCTTTCACAATAAAAACAGGACTCTAAGGTGATGTCATCAGTGAGCGCCCACATCCTGTGATTCATATTCCAATTTCCTGTGCCTTACTAAAAACAAGTAGATGAGCGGGAGGAAACCCAAGAGCTGAAACTGGAAGGACTTCATCAAAAAGGCATAAACGTTTCAATGTGAACAAGACCTGAGTTAGGGAAGGAACTGATACCACATGCTGATGAATTGAAGCTAAAAAAAAAAACACAAACTTCTAAACAATTAACAAATAAAGTTTTCAATAATGCAAATGCATGTGGCCATAGTAGCAAAGACAGCATGTGTGAAACAATTCTTGGCCAACCAACACTTCTGGCATTCGCTGCAGGACAGTCGGCTTTGCCAATGCTTGTTTTGTTTTTCCTGATTTTTGTAAAAGTTTATTGTTGGTGGGGCTGATTGGCCCTCGTCAATATAAAAAAATATTGGCTAAAAGCAAAAATATTTTTGAGATCTTAAAAAAAGACAGATTGCCATGGTATTTCCTGGCAGTGAAGGAACCTTTGTGCGTATGAAAGTGCTCAGTGTGAAAGAGCAGAGGATCGTCAGTCACAGTGCAGTAGCCAATGGCTGCTCGGGGCTGGCCCAATGCCCAATGCTGTCTTCTCTATTGGGAGGAAGAAAATGAGACTGACACAACATCAGACCAATGGATGAAGAGGGCTGGCTGAAAGCCTCTTTAAGTAAGCTTATTATCATTTATTTTTTTCTGGAATCATAAGGTCTTGGCTAACACCAAGTCTGTGATTTAGCCCTCTAATACATCAAACCTCACCTAAAAAAATAAAAATACTCTTTTGATTTTGTATCAGGAGTTCAGAATTGCGTGCTTAGAGGTTGGATCTCACTCGGTTGATTTAGCCTCTCATGCCCTGCTTCTGTTTATGAGTAAAGTTGACAGAATGTGGCACTGTCAGTGATTTCTTTTCTTAAATAAGGCATGAGTCGTATCACAGGATCCATGAATTCAAGTGGGGAAGGGGCTTTCATGAGCTGAAGCACAAGGAGACAAAACACAAACCTCTCTCCAGCCCTTATTGTCGCTAACACGATGACCCGCTCCACAACCCCATTTCAGGGCACCTGCCCCAAGCCACCGTCCCGGGATCATGAAAACTGACGAGACTAGCCACTGGCATGAGAGCAGAGCACTGCCATCATTAAAATTGATTATTTCTATCACAAGGGGAGAGCGAAAGGGTAGGGTACCTAGTTGTGTCCTCCCTAAAATAACTTTTCCCCAAAATGGCAACTAGGCTGAAATATCAAATTTTATACAAAAGAACCTAGGCAACTATATGTTTCAACTTGGATTTAACTCCATTTTCGTACTATTGCGGCATTGATTGAAATGACTGTAGAAACAGCTAGACTCATATTTCATGCATTTATTTATCAAAATTATGTTTTTATATAACTTTTCATGTATAAAATAACAGTGACTTAAATATCACTTAAAAGATCATCCTGATTATTTTTAATAATACTTACAGTCGTAAAAACATTCATACTCTCTCATCCTTCCATACAGTACAGTATGTCATAGACTTGCATAGTTATAACATGCTTATCTTTATGAACTCAAAAGCTGGATAATGTAATCTTCATAGAAATTCATTTAGATCATGGGTATTTTGTTCTAAAATTTAAACAATCCCTAGGGAGTATTCTCTTCCTCCTTAGTCAGACGGATTTGTCAATCGTAGGCTATATAGTTCATTCATCTACGCGCATTTCGGCTGGAAGCCTTCATCAGGAAGCCACACTTTATCCCAACAAGTCCATTACCTATAGATAGTATTTGGTTATATTCAGTTGTGCAGGTGTCCCGTATTGAATTCTAGTTTGGATGTTCAAGTTGTGTTGATGCCTGGTATATTGAGTCCCGAGAAATCTTTCTTATGGGTGATGTTGATTAGCATAAGTAGACAGCAACTAACTCTCGTTAATAGATGCTCGGCTATATGCCTGATGGGTTATTGGATTAGTGCCGATAGTTTCAGACTGCTTTTCGAGCAGTCTCTTCGGTTGCGAGTCTGTCTGGTCCTTACTCTAATGCAACTTATTTGGGATCCGGCCGCATGAATAGGCTGAAATAGCAAGGGTAACTTCCTGGGGAAATCCAGGCCTCAGGCATGTGCCGCAGTGCTGAACTCTCTTGAATGACAACGGATGGCCTAGGCAGTGACAGCAGGGCATTAAACGTGAGGTCCTTAATCACTGGTAGAACCCTCTGGTCATTAAAACTGCGGCCAACTAGCACCATGGTGATACCATGTCATCAAGAAAACTGAGGGTATCAGACACTGGCAGCCTGGCTGGCAGAACCCTGCCATCACTAGAAGTGAGGGGCTCAGTGGTGGCAGCTGGGCAGAACCCTGATGTCATTAAAACTGGGGGGTTTGGGCACTGGCAGCAGGGCCGGAAGAAGTTTGTCATCATTTCAAGTGATGGCCTATGACACTGGGATCAGGGCAAAACCCTCTTGTCGTGTAAACTGAGGGGCTCTGGGAGTATGGAAGGACTCTGTTGTCATGGCAACTGATGAACCCCAGGCTCTGGCTGCTGGGCAGAACTCTATCATTAGCAGGGAGGCCCTTAGTACCTAGCAGCAGGGCAGAACCCAGTTATCGTAAAACTAAGGGCAGGCAATGGCAGCATGGGAGCACCCTGTTGTCATGACAGCTGGTGCCCCCAGCCACTGGCAACAGTGCGGAACCCTGCCATCAAAATTGAGGGCCTCTGGCTACTGGTAAGAGGGTTGGTAGAACCATGTCATCTTTAAAGGCGAGAGCCTCAGTCACTGGAAGCGGGGCAGAATCCTTGTGGCATAAAAACGGGCAATGGCGGCTTGGAAGAACACTATTGTCATGACAACTGATGGCCCTAGGCACTGGCAGCAGGGCAAAACTCTGTCACCATTAAAAATGAGGTCCCCAGTGACAGGAAGCAGGGTCAAACCTTGCTGTCATTGTGGAAATGTGCCTTTTTAAGGGGCACACCAGTGCAGGGGTCACCCTTCTCTGACCAACAAAATAGAGATTGGCACTGCAGCTGGAATTCAAATAACAAGTTTATTATTAACTCATGAGTGGGACTACACCCACACAGCACTCGCGAGTGCTGCATGAGGTAGTACATTGAAGTCACAGAACACAGGCCACATATACATCTTCTTCTGCACTGGTAAGCATGTAGTTACAAATAGAAGGTACAGGCCTACACAGGAATAGTTATAGACAAACATGGGCAAATGGGAAATCACTTAGTCAGCAAAGTGGGAGGGGGCGCAGGAGTGCTTGTGGCAGCAGAAAGTGATTGACAGTGGACTCTGAGACCAGGTGTTCTGGCAGCTACAAACTCTTTAGCATGCATATTGCTTTAGGAAGAGTCAGAAGTCAACTAAAATAGACAGCACAGGCAGGGAAAAAGACGAGCAGCAGAGGATGGGAGAATTAGAAAGCCAACAAAATGGATGCCATAACCAAGATGGTTTCAGCTTATGCTAACAGAGATTATTTTCGATTTCCACATCATTACAACTAATGGATCCCTGGAATGGCAGAAACCCTCCTTAAAACTAAGAGACCCAGGCACTGTCAGCAGACATGTCTACATTCAGCAATTAGGGTAGTAGGAATCCTAGGGTTCAAGACCACTCAACTAATTTCCCTGCGTAATAAAGATGGTCAAGCCACTGACAGCTCAAGCCAACATCCAGCCAAATGCCTGGCTCAGCTCTGGGTCCTCATGGAACCTTGAGCCCAAAGTGACCCTCCCTATCATGGGAGGCGACGAGGCTTAGTGACTACAGCTGTCAACCATGTAACACGGTGAACCGCATTCATAGCCAGGCCTAGGCACAGCATCCAATGAATCTGGGCAACTCTCCCGGTGCCAAAACAAATGCGTAACATGCACTGTGTCTATTGTGAAGTGCTATTATATCCTTTGGCAAGGATTGCTCGATGTAAACCTGCCAAAAAATATGGACTCCGCCTGCCACCCACGCTCTAATCTCATATGCCACCAACTGAAGACAATGAATTAACCCCTGATGTCAGAGAGATGGATACCCATCTAGTGGCTGAATTAATCAGAGTGATACTGGGAAAGCTGGGATTGTTCCCACCGTACCTGTTTGACCAAATTGTGTGATCTTAGGCAAATGCTTTATTTCACAAGCCACCTTTTGTTCATTATAAAATATGAGAGTGCCTTGAAATATGCAAGTTCATGAGATGCACTGTGCAAAAACCTCTTGTGTTTGATTTAATAAACTACAATTTTGCCCCATGCGAATAGGCTAGTAAGGTACGCACAACCTCTAACTTGCCTCTCAGTTCACTAATGGCATCATCATAAGAGCTGTGGCTGGAATATTTCTCAGCCCATGTCTAAAAATGTTCACTTTTAATGAACACTTCTCAAATAATTTGAAGTACTGAGGTGAAAAAGCTTCCACTTATTAAGTAAATACACTTTTTTAATTTCTGAAAGACGCCTTACCATATTCTAACATTATTTTTGTAGTATAATTTACAGGCCAAATATTTACAAAGAGGAAGAGGTGGAAGAGGTGTGGCGCCGCGGCCAGGGCGACTGACGCTGGAATCTGGGGCCCACGGTTCGATCCCCGGCTCCGGCGGCAGGTTAGCCCAGCACCATGTGACTCTGGGCAATAGCTCGCTTAATCTTCCCGACGGCGCCTAGAGACCCTTACGGGTGATTGTGCGCTTTACAAATGTGGACTTTACAAAGCGCGGCTCGTGCGCGTTCTCTTAGAGCAGGAGCCGAACTTGGCTCTCCCTCTTGGCTGGTCACCTCCAAAGGGTAACCCTAAACGTTACTGCTGAAGCTAGGATTATGTTCACATTTCCTGATGTGGATCCAACAAAACTTTCAGAAGTCTTTTGTTTTTTACTGCCCCTAAAAGAAATGAGAGCAGAGAAACAATTCCTCCCCCGTGGAACCACTATTTGGGATGCAACCAATCCTGTTTTCACAATAAGTGCTTAAATCGTCCACGAGGGGGCGCTCTTTCCCCAAGTGCCACTTCGCGGTTTCTATTGTAGCTTGTTGCGTGCGTTTCATCTATCCTATTTCCACAGAATCGGTTTCACACCCGACCACATGCAATTTCAGGTTGAATGTCTTTCTTTGCTGCAGGTGGTTCACGTGACAAGCAGAGAAGAACCCCCGCCTTGTAAGGGGCCGCGAGGGCCAGTCTTCGCCCTAGAAATATACGCTGATGGCATAGGTTCGTGTCTGGGCCAAGAGTTCCAATAAAAACATCCGAAGTCTGATTTGGTATTTTTATTTATTTATGCGATTTTATATAGCGCGAACTTTACCCGAAGGTGTCAGAGCGCTTTACATAGGACCCAGTTTCAAACATAAGGACTGACGGTACAAAAAGAATTTGCAAATTTTTGACTTGCATAAGAACCAGTTGAAAACATACGGATTTAGGATTACATGCGTTATAAAAAGGTACAAATAGAAAAAAATTGCAAATGTACAAGAGATAAAGTCACACAAGGAGGAGATACAAATCGATAAACTCTAGGCATATACTAGTGAAATCACTATCTACTTAGGGAGGGGATACACATGGATATACTCTAAGAGTCACATAGTAATGGTAGAGAGCACAGCGGACTCCTGCATAAACTAGTGATTAGAGTTATCTCTATATACATAGGGAAGGGATACACATGGATATACTCTAAGAGTCACATAGGAATGGAAGAGAGCACAACGGTCTACTGCATATACTAGTGATTAGAGTTATCTCTATATACATAGGGAGGGGATATGACTGGATATACATTCACAGCACCAAAGGGAGGGACAGAGAAGGGCAGGAAAGTGAGACAAACCAGAGAGGGAAGCAGATAGTAACAAGTAAGACAGCGAGGACAGTGTCAGAGGCATCAGGAGAGACAATAGAGAGGTCACTAGGACAGAGGGGGGAGGTCAGAGATCGCTAAAAAGGCGGAGGAGAAAGGTAGAAGAAGAAGTGAGTCATAATAGAAAATGGCGGGGAACACAGAGGTCCAGGTCTGAAAGTCCAGGAAGAGTGCTGCCATAGCCAGCAAGTCCGGGGGGGGGGAGAAAGGCAGTCCGCAGCAACGGTTGTGTCTTTACCACCGTGTGTTTGTTATGTCCTTGCTGCAGAGAGAGAAATTCCCTTTAGGTTTGTCCCTTGAAGCGCGTGGTCCGCTGCTCACCTCTGTCCCGATGGTGCTGTACACCCCCAGGAGTCTCCAGAAATTCAGGATCGGCTCCGTCGGTTGTTTTCAGCACTGGACGCCATTTTGGAGTCAGGCGATTGTTGCCAATCGGGGGCTTTTTCGTGCTTCAATGGGGTGTTGAGGGCAGCAATCGACTCTCCAGCTCCCAGATTGCCGCCAATGGATGGGTGGCGTCACGACCATGCTCGGTGTGATCGCGGGGCTGTGGAGCGACGAGGCAGAGACCAGGACAGCCAAAATGGCGGGCCGTCACCGATCGCCGCCACCTGCCTCTGCGTGTGCCCTCCAGAACTCGTCAGGGAATGGCACTGCCGGAGTGCCGCCACACCTCCGCTGCGGCCGCCAACAAGTGCCCCCGTGCTGCTCCTGGTGCATAGCTTGAGGCACTGGTCCGGACTCCCAGAGCCCCGGCGGGCGCCATCTTGCCACCGGAAGCATGCCGTCCAACTCTCCCCGTTCTGTTGTTGGGAGCGCACCCAGGACTTGGGTTGGTCGATACCAGAGCCGCAATTAAAGATTCCAGCCGGTATCTCTCTAAATCTGTCCAAGCAATGGGGAATAACACTCGGGATTATGGGTTCCTTTTCCCTGTTCTGGGGTCATTCACATTTACAGTCCCTGCCAGGTATCCCAGGTCCATGCGTGATGTGGGGCTTCAGTCCAGGTTGTTTATCTGAATTCTGGTTCATGTAGTTTTCTTTATTGCATTATAAAACAGGACTAGAAGTCTCAGAACTCAAAGGAAAAAACTTGGACTGGAGCAGCACACGACGACTGGACACGGAAAATTTGGTAGCGATGGTCAGGGTCACTGGAATTATGCAGCAGAGGAGGGTCAAATTACGTGGCAGGGTTAAGTAAATTATGCATCAAAAAAAGGCACATTACGCGGCACATTTTGTGATGCTATTACTTCATTGCTTAGTCATTTAAACGTTTTTAACACTGTCTGGGCATTAGCTGTACCTCATTAGTAACAGTTTCACACCCTAATATAGCAATAAGTTACAGAAAGGTGACCAGTCAACCTTTGCAAAGGGTCTTCCACTGACAGGCAACAAGTGTCGCTGCATTTTTACTAACTTTTGAACTGTTTGAGCTAGAAACATTTTTTTTGTTAAAGTTGCAGATTATGCGGCAAATGGTGGATTATGTGGCAGATGTGACAAATCTACAATTATGCAAAAATTGCTGCAGCTGCACAATCGCATATTGTACCCCTTGCTGAAAACAGATGGTAAAATATGAGGTGGCTGGCGAGGGGTGCATAGTGGGTCATTGAGCAGGAACTGAAGTGTGTGAACAGTGCCGGGGTGCAGGGCAAGCCCCAAGGGATTTAAGGGAGCTTTGCATTCTCCATCAACACTTTGGGATGAAACAGCCTGGTGGGCTGTACTGAGCCTCAGGTCACTGACCCTGCCCCGGCGCCCTCATGTTTTTTACCAGGTGTGTTTTTGCACCAGGTAGAACTGGGCCCTGTATCCATACACTCAGTGTTATCGGGTGTTGGACAGCAGACCAATAGGAATCACCTGAGGAAATATCCGCTGTGGATACTATCCCGGCCACCTGAGAAGGTGGGCCATCCTGTGTTGATGTTTGATGGAAACTGTCAAAGTGAGGTCACTGCTGCAGTGAATTTGGGTTTCTGACGTTGACATGTTGAAGTGCCAGCTTGGGCCGAGCTAAGGCACCGTTTCCCATAGACATGAACAGAATGCTTCGCCTCAACACTGCACTGAATGGACTTAAGTGTGCAGAGACCACTAAGTGTGTGGGAAAAGAAAACAAGGTATCTCAGATGCACTGCTTAATTACTGCCGGGGCTCTAACAAGTGCCAACGGAGACACAACTGAACTACACTGCTGAATGCACTGACAGTGTGGATGCTG
Organism: Lissotriton helveticus; assembly: GCF_964261635.1. Lineage (NCBI taxonomy): Eukaryota > Metazoa > Chordata > Amphibia > Caudata > Salamandridae > Lissotriton > Lissotriton helveticus. Next base: position 831,956,100 of record NC_136073.1, on the reverse strand, counting down.
TAACAGGTATCAAAATAAAAGCCAATTAATCTTACTTTGTAGACCTATCGGCTTGCCATTGCTTTTTGAAATTCTATGTAGTATCAGCAAAAAAGGCGCAAAAATGTTGGCACTGTCGCTGGCTCAATCATTCCGGTTCTGTAGAGTAAATCTGGAAGCAGGAGACACAACAGAGGCAGCAGGGGCAATGGCCAGAGGTGCTCTCTTGCAGTGGTTGGAGGGAATTGTTATTGGGTAATTTTATAGAGCGCGCAGCTGCCCCAGCAAGGGGCGTCCCGGCTCTAGAGGCAATTGACAGAAGCAGCAAGACTATCACAAGGGAAATAAAAGAGTTTTAATGGCCTTGCGGAAGGGAAGAAGGTTATTCAGGCGGCGGGTCTGTGCGGGAAGGGAGTTCCACAGTTTGGTGGCCAGATATCAAAAGGACCTTCCCCCGGCTCTAGCACGTTTCACACGGGGCACCACAGCCAATAGCTGCTCCGCAGAGCGTAATAGACGGTTAGGGACATAAGGAGTCAGCAAATTGGATAATCTCTGGGGACGAAAGTTTAAGGATTTTAAAAGCAAAGGCAAAGAGCTTTGAATTCAATCCTTATAGGTACGGGTAGCCAGTGGTGTCGCCTAATAGCGCCCAACGTGGGGCAGGATCGAGGGAGCCTGAGCAAGACCCGTGCAGCAGCATTTTGAACTCGCTGCAGGCGGTTAACCTCCGCCTTGTTGGCACCTAATATCAGAGAGTTGGCGTAGTCTATACGTGACAGAATGGTAGCCTGAATGATAAGCTGGCGTGTCGCAGGGTCGAAGAACCCCAAGATGGGCCTTAGACCGCGTAGTAGTCCGAAGCACGTGCCTGCCACCTTTTTAGTGTGCTCCTGGAACCCCAGTGTGGAGTCGAGCCAGATCCCTAGGTTTTTTACTGCTGGCTTCGGGGTCGGGGCACTACCAATAGATGTTGGCCACCACAGAGTGCTCCAGAGTTCCTTGTTTTTCCCCACCAACAGCACCTCAGACTTACTGGCGTTAAGTTGTGAGCAATTGGTGGTCATCCACTGTGCGATCGCCTGAAGCCCGGTTCGAAACCGCGTAGGGCCTAAGGCACAGTCGTCCGAGAGGGCCACCACCAGTTGCGTGTCATCGGCGTAAGAGACCAGGGTCAGGCCGTGTTCATGCGCTACTCTCGCCAGAGGCCGGACATAGAGGTTAAACAAGCAGGGGCTTAAAGCAGAGCCCTGGGGGACCCCCTGCTTCCTAAGATGAACATGGGAGAGGAATGGGGGAGCTGTGACCTGAAATGCCCTATCTGAAAGGAAAGAACGAAACCAGTCCAAGGCCAGACCAACTACCCCGGCCTCCTCTAGGCGGTGCAGTAGGATCTGGTGGGAGACGGTATCAAACGCGGTGCTGAGATCGAGCAGGATCAGCGCCGCCGTTTGACCCTCATCCAGAATGGTCCGCAGGTGTTCGCAAACTGCCAGAAGTGCGGTCTCAGTACTGTGGCCGGAGCGGAAGCCCGTCTGAGAGTGGTCAAGGATGCGGTTGCTGTTCAGGAAGCTGGAGAGCATGTTATTGCAGTGGGCCTCCGCCACTTTGGTGACCCAGGGGAGGAGGGATATTGGTCTAAAGTTCTCAGGTTTGTTAGGATCGAGGGAGGGTTTTTTCAGCAGGGGGACCTCCCTTGCTAGCTTCCATGCTTGAGGCACCACCGCCAAAGTGAAGGAGGAATTGATCACTTGGCATAATGGATCAAGAAGGATCGGAAGATAATCCTTAAAGAGGTCCGGTCGCATGGGGTCTAGGGAAGACCCGGATTTGACCCTAGTGCTTAGAGCGAGTGTCATGCCTGTTTACATGGAGCGGATTCCGTGTTAACAACGAACAATGTGGTTGGCGAAACAGACGTGGTTGGCAATAACGCCCCATCCGACGGCGGGAGTACTGCGCATGCGCAGGATGATTCTCGGGGCATTTAGGTCCGCCTCACTAGCCCGGAAGCGCTTCGCGATTAGCTAGTGTTCCTGATTCGTTCCGGGTCACGGGTGACACGTCCGAGGAGTTAGTGGTTGGCGTTTTCCACCATCGGCGTTTTCGGCTGTTCGTGAGTGCCGGGATTCATTTCCCTTTGATTCTTTTGTTAGTCTGGTTGTTTTCTTATGATTGTCGAGTCGGTTGGTTCGTCTCGGTTATCAGCCTTTATTGCATTATTTCGAGTGTGTTCTTTGTTTCTTAGTGGAATTAAGTAGAGTCTCTTTATGAAGACTTATACCTGTTGTAGCTCTCAGGAGTTTATTTTGCCTTTAAGCGCATAGGCGCCTGGTTCTTGTCAGCGCCCGGATATTGTTTTGGAGACTTTCTTTCCTTGTGGCATTTAACAAGGATTTGGACATTATTGGTTATTCTTTAGCGTATCCTCTGATGCTAAGAGGTACATTGCAAATACAACGCTATAGTATTTATAACCTAGATATCTCCTGGCTATACCTAATATTCTGTGATCTTATCTCTAGATACAATAATAGGAAGATCAAGACTTTCCTTATCCCAGGGGACAGAGCTTATATACACAATTTCCCATAGGTATACTATACACATAGCCAGTGTTAAAACACTCATGTTTAGGAAACTGGGAATAGAACTATATTAATCATTTGCTTTGTCTTATAGATACAGTTCTGGTGAAGCAGAAACCTGTCCTGTTAAGACGAGTGCAGACTGCAGTGTCTTCCCCTCCTTTCCTTGTTGTGTTCCCGTTTTCCCCAAGTAATCGCTTATGTGTTAGTGGTCATTCCTAACACTGAGAGGTGATAAGGGGCGAGACTGAGGGCTGGGCATCAGGCTCCGTGGCACTCCTGCGACAATTGGAAGCAAGCACGACAGATCGCGAAGCCCGTTGTCTATTTGTCTCCCGAGTGCCATGGATCTTACCCTTGCAGATGTAGCAGGGATGATAGGCAATCTCCAAGTGGAGACCCAATCCCTTTCTGATAAGGTAGAAGCATTACAAAGACATAGAGACGGAGGAGCAGGAACTAGTTCCCCCAGCCCCGTAGTCCAAGTAATTACTCCTCAGACCATCCCATTAGCCCCTCCGGAAAGATACTATGGAGACCCTAATAAATGTGCAGCTTTCCTTACGCAATGCCAGCTACATTTTTTATGCAAGGCAGCTTGTTTTCCAAACGATCAGGCCAAAGTAGCGTTCGTTCTTTCTTACTTGGGAGGTTCAGCTGCTAACTGGACGATTCCTTTAATCGAACGAGATGATCCACTTTTAGTAGATTACAATCGATTTAAAAGAGAATTAAGAAAGATGTTTGATAAGCATACCTTCACCCATGCAGCTGACACTGAACTCTTATACCTTAAACAGGGAAACAAAGATCTTATCACGTATATCTCTATCTTTAATAGATTGGTGGTAGAGGCTGATTGGCCACCGGGAAAACGTAGTGCACTGTTTTATAAAGGGTTAAGGGAAGAGTTAAAAGATGCCCTAGCTCATGTTGTGGACCCCCCTGATACTTGCCCTGAGTTGATAGACTTAGTGGTAAAACTCGACCACAGGCTAAACGAAAGAAAACAGGATAAGGGTCGATATGAATTCTCTAGACTAGGTCCGAGAGAAAAGAAGACAGAGACTGAAGCAAAAACCGATGAACCAGAACCTATGCAGATAGGTAGTATTAAGGGTCCCCTGACAGAAACCGAGAAACAAAGGAGAAGAGACAATAAGTTATGTCTGTATTGTGGGAAAGCAGGTCATTTCCTCAGAGAATGCCCTGTTAAGCCTAAATCCTCACGCCGGGCGGAAAACTAGTAGACCTGAGACTGTCTGAGACTGCTCTCTCGGGTCCTATCAAACACATGGTCTCTTCTGTTTTGATTAACAACGGACATTTTTTTATCATGACTCAGCTCAGCTGGTTTGGAATCACAATAGAAATACCTATCATGATAGATTCCGGAGCATCCGGGAACTTCATGGATACCCATTGGGCCTTAGAACAGTCGATTCCAACAGTACAAAAGACCTACAGTGAAGAAGTTTATACCATAGATGGCAGCCCTTTAAAATCTGGACCCATAACCCAGACTTCTATTAGGATGGAACTCACTATACCACCCGATCACTGGGAAGAACTTACTTTCGACTTGATAGATTCCCCCCAATTTCCGGTGGTTTTGGGGTTGCCATGGCTACGCCTGCATAACCCCCAGATAGATTGGGAACATTCAGCACTTTCCTTTAGAGAAAGATGCAGCCCTCATAGGAAGGCGGGAACTATTCCTATTAACATTGAGAACGCGACAGAGTCAGAAATCTCAGCGTCATGCACAAAAGTAACAGACAAGGAGGTTAAATCCATCACCCTTTCTATGGATCCTCCCCTGACTGTGGAACAACCCGATGTGGAGTTACCCAGAGAATACAGGGAATTCCAGTCGGTGTTTGATAAAAGACAGGCCACCTTATTACCCCCGCACCAAGTATATGATTGCCGCATAGAATTACAACCCGGAGCCAAAATACCTACCAGTAGAGTGTACTCACTCACTGAAAAAGAGAACATATATCTCAGAGAATATCTTGACAATATGCTTGAGTTGGGGTTTATCCGAACTTCTAGATCTCCTGCTTCGTCAGCTCTTTTTTTTATACCCAAAAGGGAGGGAGGATTGCGCTGCTGTATTGATTATCGCGCGCTCAATTCTATTACGATCAAAAATAAATATCCTCTTCCCCTCATTTCCGTCCTTTTGGACCAAATAAAAGACGTCAAGTGGTTTACCAAGTTAGACCTTAGAGGAGCGTATCATCTCGTCAGGGTCCAAGACGGAGATGAATGGAAAACCGCATTTTGTACAAAGTATGGGTTGTATGAGTATTTAGTAATGCCCTTCGGGCTTTGCAACGCTCCATCTGCCTTTCAGTACTTCATTAACGAAGTACTGAAAGAACAGCTCGATGTAAGCGTCATAGCTTACATCGACGATATACTCATTTACTCCAAGACCTATCATGAGCACATTCAACATGTACAAACGGTTCTCCACAAATTACAAACGAATCAGTTGTTTTGCAAACTAGACAAATGTTTTTTCCACAGGCACCAAGTAGCCTTTCTAGGTTTCTTGATTTCCGAGCATGGATTACAAATGGATCCTCATAAGGTGTCTGCTGTGATGAATTGGCCTTCCCCTAGAACTGTCAAAGAGGTGCAACAGTTTATAGGGTTCGCTAATTTCTACAGGCGCTTCATCCACCACTTTTCTGATGTAGTGTCCCCTATCACTAAGCTATTGCGTAAAGGGGTGTCTTTTGTGTGGTCTGAGGAGGCCGAGAAAGTATTCCAGATTCTGAAATCAGCTTTTACCTGTGCACCCATTCTGAAACATCCCGATCTCAACAGTCCGTTCATAGTGGAGGTTGACGCCTCCCAGGTAGCAGTGGGAGGTGTCCTTTCCCAAGCTGCATCTCCTACAGGAGAATTACATCCCGTGGCATATTACTCACACAAACTCACACCTGCTGAATCCAACTATGCGGTGGGGGAGAAAGAGCTTCTTGCCATCAAGAAAGTGCTAGAAGAATGGAGACAGTACTTATTGGGCACCCATCACACAGTCACCATCATAACAGACCACAGAAACCTGCAGTATCTACAAACTGCTCGAGCATTATCCATGAGGCAAATGAGATGGACACAGTTTTTTAGTGGGTATGATTTCGTCATACATTTCAGGCCTGGGAAAAAGAACGGGAAGGCTGATGCCTTGTCCCGCATGGGGTTTGATCCTGTTCTCATTGATGAGGAGCCTCCCCAGATCATTAGTCCTTGCAAGATTATTTGTGGGCTCACATCAGAAGAGCAGCTGATTGAACAAATACGTAGTGCTCAGCAGGACCCTTCTTTTCTGACTTCGTTGGCTCCTCAAACTTCTGTTGTCAAGGATGGGTTGCACTATGTTCTGGGTAGATTGGTGATCCCTACATATCCCAACTCCCCCTGAACCTTGGCATACCGTGTCCATGGATTTTATTGTTGAATTGCCATGCACGAAGAAAGGACATACCGCTCTTCTTGTAGTGGTTGATTTGTTTACCAAATACGCTCATTTCGTCCCACTACAGAAGCTACCCTCTTCACAAGTTTTGGCCTCTGTCTTTTTACATAATATCGTCAGATTGCATGGTTTACCAGCAGTGTTGATCACGGACAGGGGGACTCAGTTTGTCTCTAAATTTTGGAAATCTTTGTGTGAGGCCCTGCACATAGAAATACGCCTCTCATCAAGTCACCACCCCCAGACAGATGGGCAAACTGAGAGGGTGAATCAGAGCCTGGAACAATTCCTCAGATGTCAGGCACTGCAAGACCAGAAAGAATGGGATGAGTTAATTTGGCTTGCTGAGCTATCATACAACAACAGCCACCACTTTTCTACCCTGTTCACACCTTTTTATGGGTCCCATGGTTATCACCCTAGAATTCTGCCTTTTGCCTCTGCTATACACTGTCTTCTTCCTGCTGTGACAGATTTAGTGCATCATGTACAATCAGTTCATTCCCAGTTACATGATAATCTTGATAGGGCCAAAACTATGTACAAGAAAAAAGCGGATGCCCACAGAAAAACAGAACCAGACTATCAAATGGGGGAAAAGGTATGGCTTTCCACCAGACATCTGAATCTCAAAGGCGCCTGTAAATTTAAACCAAAATATGTAGGGCCATTTGTGATTTCAAAAGTTATAAACCCTGTGGCCTTGAAATTGACCTTGCCCTCGTCTATGAAAGTGCATCCCGTCTTTCATGTGTCCTTATTGAAGCCTGTTGTGCCTGGTTCTCGTATCCCGGCAGTAACTGTTCCTGTCTTGGTTGACGATGAGGAGGAATACGAAGTGGGAGCTATAATTGATTCCCGACGCGTGCGACGTCGCCTCCAATATTTGGTGCATTGGAAAGGATATGGTATTGAGGAAAGGTCGTGGGAACCAGCCAGCCAAGTGCATGCCCCTCGTCTACTCAGGGCCTTCCATAGGCGCTATCCTCAGAAGCCGAAACCGGTGGGGGGTGTTGTAGGGGGGGTATTCTGTCATGCCTGTTTACATGGAGCGGATTCCGTGTTAACAACGAACGATGTGGTTGGCGAAACAGACGTGGTTGGCAATAACGCCCCATCCGACGGCGGGAGTACTGCGCATGCGCAGGATGATTCTCGGGGCATTTAGGTCCGCCTCACTAGCCCGGAAGCGCTTCGCGATTAGCTAGTGTTCCTGATTCGTTCCGGGTCACGGGTGACACGTCCGAGGAGTTAGTGGTTGGCGTTTTCCACCATAGGCGTTTTCGGCTGTTCGTGAGTGCCGGGATTCATTTCCCTTTGATTCTTTTGTTAGTCTGGTTGTTTTCTTATGATTGTCGAGTCGGTTGGTTCGTCTCGGTTATCAGCCTTTATTGCATTATTTCGAGTGTGTTCTTTGTTTCTTAGTGGAATTAAGTAGAGTCTCTTTATGAAGACTTATACCTGTTGTAGCTCTCAGGAGTTTATTTTGCCTTTAAGCGCATAGGCGCCTGGTTCTTGTCAGCGCCCGGATATTGTTTTGGAGACTTTCTTTCCTTGTGGCATTTAACAAGGATTTGGACATTATTGGTTATTCTTTAGCGTATCCTCTGATGCTAAGAGGTACATTGCAAATACAACGCTATAGTATTTATAACCTAGATATCTCCTGGCTATACCTAATATTCTGTGATCTTATCTCTAGATACAATAATAGGAAGATCAAGACTTTCCTTCTCCCAGGGGACAGAGCTTATATACACAACTTCCCATAGGTATACTATACACATAGCCAGTGTTAAAACACTCATGTTTAGGAAACTGGGAATAGAACTATATTAATCATTTGCTTTGTCTTATAGATACAGTTCTGGTGAAGCAGAAACCTGTCCTGTTAAGACGAGTGCAGACTGCAGTGTCTTCCCCTCCTTTCCTTGTTGTGTTCCCCTGTTTTCCCCAAGTCATCGCTTATGTGTTAGTGGTCATTCCTAACACTGAGAGGTGATAAGGGGCGAGACTGAGGGCTGGGCATCAGGCTCCGTGGCACTCCTGCGACAATTGGAAGCAAGCACGACAGCAAGGAGCTCATCCTGAGTGATAGCAGGTATTACCGCTTGAGTAGCAGCAGGAAGAGGAGCAACCGGGGCTACCTGGGCCGCGGGGCAACTGGGGAAAGATTTATAGATAGCTACAAGCACGATAGAATCCAAGCACGATGTCCACAAGACTACTAAGCGGTGTTGGTGGTAAGCAACACATGGTGGGGCCCTCTTACAGCATGGCTGCGTGTAGACTTTGGTCGATGCACCTTGTCAAAGACCCAGTAGCCAGGCTTCCGTACAGCAGCAAGGCAGCGCAGCTCAGACCTGAAAACGAAGAATTTTGACCAAGCAAAACCAATTGCCTGCAGTACTGCAAGACCACATCATTATTCAATTGCAGATTCATTGTAGACGTTGAGACGGACAGATTAGAGGGAAGCATCATGAGGCGGCCCATGACAATTTCACGGGGACCCAGTTTTCTTTGATGCAAGAAATGGCTTGGAATGACCAGAGTGCCGAAGGCAGAACATCAATCCACTTCAACTAGGTCTTGAAGCATATCTGAGCTTTCTTATTCTTAAGAGTAGAATTACTTCGTTCAACTTTCCCGGTTGATTTTGGGTGATAGGCACAATGGAAATGTGGTTCGATCCCTTGTGCTTTGAATATTTTCTAAATGACAGGGGATTACTAAGTGGGAGCCCCGATTACTGAAAAGGCCATAGGCACTTAACACCTCGTTTAATAAAAGGTACAATAACAGGTCACATTCCTGCTTCTACCATAGGCCACAAAAGATTATCTGGGATACAGGTACTTTCTCCATATGATTCACCAGGCTTTTACCAGGATCTATTGAGAGGATACAGTGTACATTATGTGCATGAGTAGAGGAAGAAATACCTTGTTCAGGCAATTTAGCAAAATCTTCAAGCATCTAAGAAGTACATTCAACGTTTTAATGGTCCAGTTTCCACAACAAATCCGGGACTTCATTTTCAATAGTTAGCGAGACATTGAAAAATACACAGTCATTGTACAGAAAATAGTGCATTTCAATTTACATAACAAAATCTCTACCCAACACATTTACTGATGAGGTGGGGCTCAACAACAGAGCATGTATGTCAGTAATAGGGCCTAATGTAACAAAAAAAGGATTAGTAATGTGGCGGGGAAGCCTTTGATTCGAAATGTGGACTGTATCAGTGAACAATTCTGAGAGGTGCTTAAGGAAACTCTGAGGTTTTGAGGGGTGACCAATTGACACTGGGGTCAATAAGACAAGAGGTAGGTTTACCATTAATCATGTATTTTACAGTAGGGCCTTCTGATCAACAGGGATTTGAGTATTCATGGTACAGTCGGCACCTCTCGGAATGTCCTAGAGTCCAGGGTACGGATTTATAATGGCCTCAGTAAATTCCGGGGAAATGGAATGATAAGGGATACCAGAGGTTAGAATAGGACAGTCTCTCCTCTAAAGTCCCAATGCAGTGTAGTTGAAACATCCCTCCTGACATGTTTGTACCTGTAAAATAATTCATTCCGATTTGTTCGACTTCTTTTTCGTTTCCTGAACGGTCACATTGATTGGCCACCATGGCCAACTATGATAGAGTCTTAGTGATCCACCCAATACACAGGATGCACAGCTCATTCTGTACAATAGGTAATACTGCCTGCACTAAGGCACCACCTACATCCTACCAAGCTTGTTTCCTAGGACAGAGCATCTTTCAAGTATATCCTTTAGCCGATCTGGGCTATCTGCCAGGTGATTCTCCTTTTTTTGTTTACCATTCAACATCGTTGGTAGTTCAGATTTACGGAGCAAACTTCCATCACGAAATTGAATACCCTTCCGTTGTCCCTGCTGAAATGTCCTCATCTTGAGGGGCTAGTCCCCTCCCTCAGAGTTCTTCTCTATCAGTCTCTCGAGTACCTCAGCACCACCATTCTCAACAACTGATTCACATCCGCCAATTCAGCATATACACCTCAAATACCATCTGCAGTTTCTTGCACCACTTTGCAGAAAGATCTCGTAAGTTGGGAAAGTGATTCTATATGTTAATCATATCAGCAGGGACCCAGGGGCCTGGGCTCTGATTATGCACCTCTGGGGTCAGGGAAGTATAGGTGGGGTCCCTCATCATTGCCTCAACTGGAATGTGGGTTACACCGTACAGTCAGTGGTGAACGAAACTTGTGGGGGCCCCCCAGCAAAGTACACGGAGGGGGTCCCTCACGCTCTGGACCCAGTCAGGAGCTCTCAAGCCAGGGGCCCGTGCACAGTGCCGAGGGGGCCCCCTGGAGCTCACTCCCCCCCGGCCTGCGGGGGCTGCGGAGGCTATTGTTATGCCCCTGCGTACTGTGCATCTCAAGCTATCTGTATTAACCCTTCTTGTCCACGGCGCTCCGGTGCTCATGACGAGCTGAGCTCATCATGACCGCGCCCGTTAAATGGAACACTCGCACGCTGGGCTGATTCCCCTGCTTTGCTGAGCGTTCCATGGGAACGGGTGTGGCCATTGCTCGTCATGAGCACCGGAGCACCGTGACTCATGATGAGCTGAGCTCGTCATGAGCACCGGGGCGCTGTGCGCGCCCCCCCCCCGCCCCCCAGCACAGCGGGGAAACAGCCCCGCAGTGAAGGGGTTAATGGTTGAGTTGTAAGCCTGGTCGGTCCAGTTTCTTGCTGGAACAGAGCAGACTCGGAGTCACGAGCATGCATTTATGCAGATGGTAGAGTCAGCCTCACGTCTTTAAATGCAGTGCATCGTCCGCTAACACTTCACTGTTAGCCCCATGTCTCCACTCATCTGTGCTTGCATGCACATTGTTTTATTGTGCTCTTCTCGATGGCTGTACAGCTGACACTGACCCAATTCCTGGCACAGCCACGTTTGCCCACTGCAGTGAGGAAATGTAATACATCTAACATACCAGCATATCTCTCTCTCTCTTTTTCTCTCTCTTTTCATTGATTTTTGGAAATAAGTAGGGAGAAGGGGAGAAAATGTGGGTACAAGCCTTAACACTGTCCCTCAAGCAAATGATTAGGTATTAAAAGCTCGTGTGTGTCTGCTTCCTCCCGTGGTCCTGACACTCATGTTTCCGTTAATTTGCTTCCTCAAACCAATTAAGAAATGCCTGCCACTTTATTCAAACAATCTATCTGGATTAGTATAGCAGTGCGAATCACCCATGAGGGTATGCAGGCAGTGAGAGTGCTGCTAGAGGGGGCTCCGTTGAACAGCCAGGTCTTGAGTCCTTTTCTGAATTCCAGCACAGCTGATGCGCTCCAGAGGTGAAGTGGGAGGTCGTCCCAGGACTTTGCAGTGAGGCAGGAGAAGGAGCGTCGTCCACTGTTGCTGTTGTGGATACAGAAGGGCGAGGCAGAGAGAGGCGGAGCACAGGTGTCTGTAAGGAAGGTGAAAGTTCAGTCGGTGGTTGATGTACGCTGGTCCCTGGTTGTGGAAAGCTTTGAACATGTGGATCAGTATTTTGAACTGGCACGAACTGGTACACAGCATGGACGGAAGACACTTTTGCTGTGGGCTCTCCCAGTTTTGGTTTCCAAGCTCACATTTCTGTACGCAATCAGCCAGAGGAACGCATAAAGGTGTCCGTCAGGCTTGCGATGAAGCTCATGCCGCAGATGGATTGGTGGAAACAGAAAGATGGGAAAAAGAAGGACCTTACGGTTAGGTCTCTGTTTCAATGAAGGGTGGCAGGAAAGTTTCTTTTACTCAGGCACTCTGGCTTGATTGCTTTCAGCTTATCTGTTTAGCGATGCAAGTCTAGCGGAGGGCCTGGGGCAGCTGGATTGTGGGACTCTTTCTCACTCACACATTCATCCTTTTAGGGTCCATCCTAGGATTTGGTCAATGCAGTCCATCTTCTCATTTTGCTCTATTCTGGAGTCCACTCACTCTATTCCATGGAACACACAGATGCCGGTCACGCCACCAAGGGCTCTTTCTGCATCTACGTAACCTTCCAGTCAAAACTGGTCATCTACTAACTGGATGACAAATGTCCACCCTTAATATGCGTAAGTGAGCAGGCACAGAAGCAGAAAAATAATCATGTGGAGGCTTCTCCTATTAATTTGGACCGTTAACAGTGTCTGACCTGATCAGCGGGTCGAGTGCTGGACCATGCTCCACCACAGATCCACCTCAGAAGCTTCTCCGTTGTCTTCGCTGCCGAGGGCTGTCATGCAGCGTCTGGTCCAACGCCATTCCCACCTATGGCTGAGAGGCGCATGTCCTCGCCAAAGGCACCAAGTCCACTGAATGACAATAGTCGTTCTGGGCCAACTTGAAGTCTGTAACATGTTAACTGCGCCAAATTAAGAAAAATCATGATATGACGGGACAGAGAGATAGAGCTTTGACTCACCGACTCCGCTGAGCATGTAATGATAACTCCTCCCCCAATTTCCCCACTTTTATGCATTTACTGCTCTTGCACAACAGAGGGAAAGTTTATGTGACAGAAAACAAAATTTAGACAAGAGGAGTTAGCAGGTGCTCAACTTTCTCATGAGAAGTGTGCAGAAGACCTTGACACTAAGGTTGATGAAAGGCACACTATCCTCTGGGCTAACCAGATCCTGAAGTATGGTCAAGTACATCAAAAGTGAGACGGCCTGTATAACTAGGTGTAAGAATGGAGCCCAAAATGGCTGCTGGCTAGACAAGGTGGCAAATGCTAAAGAAGAATTTAAAATGTAATAGCAAAAAAAAAAAATACATAATGGAGGAGCGGGTGGAGACCGATGGAGGCAGGGAGCCAAGGGGAGTAAGTGGGTCAGGGCAGCACAAATAGTTTGTTAGGACTTCACACAAAATGGAGGGTGCCAAGACCTTGGGAAAAAAAGGTAAATTAAGTTAATGTTTATGAAGGACTGTGAGTGGTATGAAAACAAAGGATAGCAGTGAAATGGGGGTGGATATTTGAAAGGGGTAAGCAGCACACAGGAGAGAATAAGAAACCACACACACTCATATGGAGTGCTTAACAAAAAATAACAGAAGTGGTTCAATAAATTGAGAAGTGGAAGACCACAAGTCTGCCAGTCAAAAGGATGGTAAATAGGCTGTACTCCAGAGCAAGGACTAACAAAAGAAGAGGACGGTAAGCCACTGAATAAGGATCAAGCAAATTAGAGTGACAATACTTTCAATAAATGATAAGCAATGGACAGGTTCTAAGCCTACTCTAAGTTTTTAGTATGTTCCAAAAGAGGTTTTGGCCTACAGACAGCTTTTTTTTTTAAATTGTTTTTATTAAAGTATAAGTCAGGGCCAACGTACACATATCAATAGCCGTCTTAGTACAGACAGCTTTTAGCTGGTAGGCGAGACCTAAAATAATATGGAAGAAATGTAAATAATCTGCACAATCACAGCCTTTGACTATGGTCAGGGCCACTGGAATTATGAGATTTTGCCCTGTGATGTTTGTTGCATAATTCCAGTGCCCCTGACTATGGTAAATAGGAACCAAAGCAAGACCTGAACTACATTGTGTGGCAAATACTATTTAGGTTCAAATAAAACCAAGGGGATAACATGTTTACTACACTGCAAATCCTTATATTCACTTTAAATGAATTGGAGTGATCTGTCCCAGTGGGTTTCTTCTATGTTCAGCCACATTCCTGCACCTCTTGATAGTGTGAGTAGGGTTCATTCAATCATTTAGCCCAATGGGTTCACTTAAGAGGCGTCTATTTACACACATGCACACACACGCACAACCAAAATGTCCCCGTGGAATGTGGAAAATATGGCTTTTATCATCTTAATGGCCCCCATAAACCATCCTGGAGAGCTTTACAACTCTACATAGTTTGGTCAACATTCTTTTAATGAAAGGTAAACAGAACATGACAATTGAAAATTCGAATTCCAATTAGTGATGATTGCTAGCTGCACCCTGAGATAAACAGTTTTAAAATATCTAACTTCTCCAGACGATGTTTTAAAAAGTTACAGACTCAACTTCATAAGGAAATACTGTTCTCTTCTTTTTACTAGAGGCAATAAAACAGCATAGTCCGTCATTTCAAGTACTGTAATCAATGAACATTCTCCGCTCTGAAATAACACCTATCTTATTTTATGTACCACAAAATAAATGTGATATAAAAAAATATGTAACAGCTAAAATGTAATGTCGGACTATTTTTCCATCTCGTCGTCTGTTGTCACATGGACCCATTAACCCTTTCTGTGCTGGTGTCAGAACCACTCCGTCACCAGCCACGGACGCGCTGTGCCGGTGACAGAGTGGTTCCGTCACGGCGCGGCCGCCCCGCCTACTTGGCATTAGTTTCGCACCTGCGCGGCCATTTTATTGAGCGGGCGGGGCTGTGATGGAACCACTCTGTCACAAGCACAGCGTGCCCGTGGCTCATGACGGAGTGGTTCCGTCATGAGCAGGGCGGCGCCGCCCGGCCGCCCTAGCGCCGCGACGGAATTACCGCCGCAGCCATGGGGTTAATGACTATAAAGGACTATGTGATGCGGTAAAGAAAAAATATATATTATATTGATGGCAAGGGGCCATATAGTAAACATTTCACCCAAGCGACCACGCTTGCAATGGACAGCCCGTACTCACTATGAGGATGTAATCACCGAGGGATGAAAGAAAAACATCTTCCTAGATGGAACAAGATGCATGCTGGGAATTGCAGTCCATAAGGCGGTGCTGAAGTATGTTAGTTCCTCAAACAGTGGTCAGTTGTGCTACCACCCATAGGAGTGAGGCAGCACGTTTAAAGTCATGAACAGATATACCCCAATGTCAAAAGCATTTGAAAAAGGCACATTCGCCAAAACGCGTCATGCCGTTCGTAAAATAAATTAAATTCTTGGAGATCCCACTGTGTCCCCTAATCTGCTTCTTGGATGGAAGAATTTGGTTGGGGGAAATTTTTTTTTTAAAATATATATATATATATATATATATACACATATACCCTAAAATAAAACAAAGGTTAAAATGACATTATAGTTAGGTGAACATTTCAGGGACAACGTAACATTTTAAAAAAAACAACACTGAAATTCACCAGTTATAGTTACCGCTACTAACTATAACTCGTGTCCTAGGGTAATGATAACTCGCGCCCCCACCATGCACAGTTTTCTCATCAATTACGGCATTTCAAATGTTACAGTAATGTTATCAATAGTGTTATAGAGCATGTCATGAGTGATGTAATATGTGGGATAATTAGCTGTGAGAGAGAGAGAGAGAGAGAGAGAGAGAGGGAGAGAGAGAGAAAAATACCTGTGTGTCTGCCAAATTAAATGTTGGTAACTTCCAAGGATGAGGAGAAGACCCAGAGACTGGAATTCAGTCATTTTCTGGAGTATTTGAAGGATAAAAGGGGACCCAGATGTTATTGCCACAGCCCTACCTCCCTCATATGTGAACGAAATCCCTCAAACCTGGGGCCAAACCCTGAGAGTTCTTGGTGGTACCGACCTAAGTTTTTCCAGGCAGGCAGCTGCCCTGCCACAATGTATTCATCGCACCCGCTCATTGCCAACTTTCCCAAATATTTGCAATGCCTGTGTGTGTTTTCTTCATTCCTAGAAGAGACGCAAGCCAAGAAGATGTGATGAATTATGGCAGGCTTCGAGCTCCAGGCAAATTACCAAGTATTCGAAGAGCCTACATCTGACAGATAAGGAGACCAGCTCGACTTCACAAGTTGTACAGCAGGGGGCGCTGCAGAAGCGAATCCCGCCTTGCAGCCGTGTACACTGCAGGATCTCTGGCAGAAACCCCCCAAAATGTTGCTGAGTAACATAAAAACAACAACGGAAGTGACGGTAGCGGAAGTGGGTGACTTATCTGGCAATGAGAACTATTGTGGTTAACATTCTAAAAAGAAATGGTGACGCAAGATGCGGTTTTGGGGCAGGCTTCCCCGTGCCATAAGAGCATTGCGTGTCAGAGACCTAGTTGGGCGTTTGGGACAAGCTGATGTTTAAAACCAGACAGAGCCTGATTGGTCCGGATCAAAGAAACAAGAGTGATAGTGTGTGGGGACTGGCACAGTGCACACTGAGCCATTTTATAGGTCTCTTGCTACTGTCCCTTGCAGAAAGTATTGTTTTGAGAAACTGGGGCCTGGAGTCTTGGCTCCCTTCTCAGTTTCAGTCCCTCCAACCACCCCACAATCTACATAGTCTTGAGACTGAGTTGCATTCTAGGTCCATTTATACAAAAAGATGGGATCTTGGGCAAATCTCTTTATCTCTTTTTTTAATCATATATGCTAAAATCAAGAGCCGCCTGAAGTTATTTCATTTTCTGTTTGTGTTTACACAAAATGGTCGGGCTGCCCAGGCCAACGGTAAGGGTTTATTGGCTGCCCCTTTCCCATTCTCTAGAGGAGTGGGGATGTCTTCAAAGCCTCCGTGTGTGGGGGCAGAATTTTCCACCGAGAGGTTTGTTTGACTTTCTGCACTGCAAATCTGAATGTAAGAAGCACTTCGGGTTCAGGGGGGGTTCAATAAGATAAATGCAAGAAGATCGGTGCCTTGACTTTGGACAAAACGGAACTTCCATATAAATCAGGGGTGTCCAACGTAGGTCCAGAAGACCTCGATTAGTTCAGTTTTCAAGATAATCACGGGTACGTAAATGATTTCTTGTATGACTGTATGTAACTTAGCTTATGCAGATCGCCTGAAAATCTAGCTTGGTTCCAGCCCTACTGGACACATGGAAACAAATTATTTGTTGGGATTTACCAAATTATGCGGCAACAATAGGCAAATTATATGGCGCAACGCATCACTGTGGGGGGTCTGTATTCTTCTGCTATTTTAGCATACATTGATATTGTGTGGGATGAAGTTTTACCTCAAGGAAATCGGTTTAACAGCTGAGTTCAGAAATCAGCAACTGAAAGGCGACCGGTTACCCTTTGTAAAGGACCTTTCACTGTCGAGCACAACCTACAGTTCTTTTTTTTAAGGTAACTTTGCATCGGTTAGAGAAAGAAACAACATTTTGGATAAAATCTGCAAATTATGAAGCAGATTCTGCAAATACACTGAATACATAATGATGCAGAAAACACTGTGGCCACAGCCTCTCAAAATCCCACTAGCCCTGGGTGCAGTTAATTCAATTCTGAGCCAGTACTGAGGAGACAGACTAGGCGAGCCAAGGACTCTTTGGGGCCTCTGTCTGACCTCTTAATTTATAGGTCCCAGGCTTGAGGGCTCTATGGGCCCCATGCAGGGCCACCTGTGAGGCAATGGCTGCAAGGGTTGTGGGAGTAATGTTACCACATATCTGATGATTACATCATTTACTGAGGAAGCCTGTCCAGCAAGGCACTGGTTTTACTGGTGGCAGCCATGGAATATATGGTTCTGTTTGTCATTGGGCTCTGCACAGTGATGGCCCTTCTGGGAACTGGATTTCTACACAACCACTGATTACCGGTGCCAATGGGCACTACACTCAGTTATCAGGATGCTGACGCACAGACTGGCACAGTTTACTAAGGGCACCTCAAATCGATGGACCGCGCTCTGGTACAAACGGCACCGCTGTACATCCTGCCAATGGGTGTCAATGAGCACTGTATGCTGATTGGCACTGCGCTCATGTTCATATACACGCGTGTATAGGCTGGCATGGTTTTCTAGGGGGCCCTGTGTGTTAACTGGCCCTGCATTTAGAATTCTGATGCACGTATGGACATAGTTTTCTATTAGGCACTTCAAACTTTTGGGCACTGCACGTTGGATCAAGGAATGCTGATGTACACACTTGTGCTGTTTACCAATGGGCACTGCATGCTGATGGACAATTCACTCACCAATACAGACGTACATACAGAATGTCGACCATGGGCACCGTGCATGGATGAGTACTGTGCTCACTGGCACAGTAGTGATCAGGGCCGGCTTTAGCGCTGGTGGTACCTTGTGCGACAATCATTTTTAATTGCCTCCTCGGATCCTACCGCTACCACCAGCAAAAGTGCTCCTCATCTCTACAATCAAAAGTTATTATTAAACACAGTGCCCCCTCCACCGGCCGCACTGCCCTTAAGCCGGCCATGGTACTGACGTCCCTACTGGCACTGTTTACTAATAGGCACTGCCTGCTGAGGGGCACTGCACGCAGGTTCGTAGAGTACTGTGAGATAAATTTGGAAGGGCGGGAGATGGACTAAAATCATAGTGCATTAACACCCTTTAAAATAATATAACACTGTCAGGTCCCAGTGTCCTCAGGATCGAGCGATGCTATAAGGGGTCCACCTCTCGACAGCCCCTGGGTCTGATTGAGAACAGACTCACAGAAGTGGTCAAGCGAGGGATATAAGGAAGGGTAGGATGGGAGCAGCGGGGAGAGGAAGCTGAAATGAGAACAAGGCACTATGAGTCAAGCACACACCTTTTCTGAGAATACATGCAAGCAAGGCAAACAAGGAACAAACTATTATGTATCGTTCTATGAATGTTCCATTACCTGGAAAGAGGAAAGAAGTGGCTTTGCCTGGCAATCAGAAGTGTAGAACGTGTATCACAGATCTATAATACAAGAACCTGGAAGTTATATCTTTGAACCAAATTTACATTCGCTTAATAAACATTTGTAGGTTATACACGTACCAAATGATATTACTGTTAAGGCTTCAACAGAGGGCAAATGGTAATTAGCCAGCCAGGCGGAGCTCATAAACCCCCTGTTGTAAGGTCACAAAAACATAGAAAACAATAGTTATTCTTCCGTAACCACCAGTAGACTTCTGGTTAACTTCACCAGAAAACCGATTCTGTAATAGTACTTTTAGCCCAAACTGAGTGGACTGCTGAATACTTCTTTAGTATAACTGGCAGGACACCGTAATCCAGACGGTGAGAACCCTAATTCAAGGTTTCACCGAAACCAATAACAATGAGATGAATCTCCAAGAACAGTTTCCAAGTGTCAAAGCCCCCAACTGAACGGGAGGTTTCAGCAACAGTTTCAAAGAATTAATGTACAGATCAACATGCGCATGAATCAAGTCTCGCATGTAATCCAGGCTGTATCCACCACCTAGATGTGTTCGCACTCACAGCGGGAGTGCACGACAACTGCTAGCAAAAGAAAACAGTTACAGAAATAACGCCTCCGTGGAGACTAGTAAACTGAGCCTCAGCCGAGGACTCCCTGAGCTCTAACAAGCTCCGTGGCCGAGATCAGAAGGCTCGACCCGAGCTCACGCGAGGAAAGTAAATACAAAGAAGAACACCACAAAGGATACGCTGGATACTTGGGGACACAATCCTACCGTGTCTTCTCTCCGTAACCAGAATCAACGGCGAGGTCTCTCCTTCTCTGCTCTGTCTTTAGGTTTTCCGCGTGTGACGTCATCAGCCAGAGGCGTCGCACGCGTACCTGGAATCATGGGAAATGTAGTTTGTACGGCACTCAGTAATGTCTCAAGGCAGTGTTCGAGACTGCCCTCCTCCGTGGAACGCGACAGTACATCCCTCTCCCGAAGAACACTGACAGAGACATGGTTTGTCCGGGAAACGTTCATGAAATAGTTTAACGAATCTAGGAGCATGCACACCAGCTGCCGGTTCCCAGGAATTCTCCTCATTACCGTATCCCTTCCATGCCACCAAATACCACAACCTGGTGCGATATATTTTGGAGTCCACAATACCTCTCACCTCATATTCCCCCTCCTTATCCACTGCGACCACTGCAGGAAGGGTTCTTTTGACAGACTGTGTGGGTTTCACTAAAGACACATGAAATGCAGGATGAATCCGCAAAGAGGAAGGTAGAGCCAGTTTAACAACCACAGGATTGACCAATTTGACCACTTTGTAGGGACCAATGTATTTAGGATTAAAAATGCTATAGCGCTTAAAACGTATGTTTTTGGTGGATAACCATACATAATCCCCTTTTTTATACACTGGTCCAGTCTGTCTGTGCTTGTCCTCATATGCCTTGTACCTCATTTTGGCCTGTGTTAACTGACCCTTGACTCTCTGCCATGTCTCCTGGATATTGTGTACTCTTTCCTGTGCTTCTGGAACTAGGGAAGCTGAAACAGGATGTTGGAAGGGTGTGAAATTGGGATGAAAACCATACGTTCTGAAAAAAGGGGCATGTTTAGTGGAACCATGTACAGCACTATTATATGCTATTTCAGCTAGCCATAATCTTTCTACCCAATCCTCCTTGGTGACATCCACGTAGCAGCGTAGATATTGCTTTAGGGTTTGGTTAACCCTTTCGGTTTGCCCATCCGTTTAGGGATGAAAGCTAGTGGATGTGTTAGCTGTTATCCCCAGGGCCTTACACCATGTTTTCCAGAATCTAGCAGTAAACTGACTGCCCCTGTCTGAGACTATCACCCTGGGTAATCCATGTAAGCGCACTATGTTGATGAGTATCAGCTTAGCTAACAAACTAGCAGAAGGAACCCTTTTACAAGCAATGAAATGTGCCATCTTTGTTAAGTAGTCTACTACAACCAGAATGGCCGTGCATCCCTGGTCTATCGGCATACCCACTATGAAGTCCATAGAAATGTTCTCCCAGGGTAACTCAGGAGTGGGAAGAGGCTGTAATAGTCCGGATTGTTTTGAGTGCAACATTTTCATTTGACTACACACCGAGCACTCCGCTACCCAGGCAGCAACATCTGTCTTGATTTTAGGCCACCAGAACTGTCTTTGTATTCTTTCCAGTGTTTTTCCCGTTCCGTTATGGCCTGCACACGGTGCACTGTGACACCACTGGAACACTTGTTTCCTCAATGCCTGGATGGGTAACAACAGTTGTTTCTGTCTCATAGGTAGACCCTGAACCATCTTCCACTCCTTATGTTCATTTATCCATTTCTCCCATTCTGCTGTCTGCACATTACGTAAGACACTCTGTAGAAACATCTGGGTACACGTAACTCCTATAACCTTCTGTGGGTTAATGATGGATTCTGCCCGCACCTCAGTCGGTTCTGTTTTGATGAACTGCCTAGATAAGGCATCCGCCTTTCTGTTATCCTTTCCTGGTCAGTATGTCACAATGAAATCGAAGTCCGCAAAATGCATCATCCACCGCATCTGTCTAGGTGTTAGATGCCGGGCGGCTGACATGTATTGTAGATTGCGGTGATCCGTATATACTGTTACTACATGACGCGCCCCCATGAGATGATGCCTCCATTCCAAAAACGCTGTTCTTATCGCCAACAACTCCTTTTCGGCTATTACATAGTTCTGTTCAGCCTGGTTTAGAGTACGGGAGAGATAAGCCACCGGATGTAGTTGGCCTGTATCGGAGTGTCTTTGAGACAGTACCGCTCCTACCGCAGAATCAGAAGCGTCTGCTTCCACTATGAACGGTTTATTGGGGTCTGCATGCACCAACACCGGTGCTGAAACAAAAGCCTTCTTCAAATCATCAAACCCTCTTTGCGCCTCCTCCGTCCAATTAAATGGCACCTTCTTTTTCAGTAGTCTAGTCATAGGGGATGCCATGGCAGAAAAGTTCTCAATAAACCGACGATAAAAGTTAGCAAACCCAATAAAACACTGGATGTCCCTCACTGTTTTAGGTCTGGGCCAATTCTTCACAGCCAATATCTTTCTGTCGGACATTTCCTGTCCTTTAGGCGTGAGCATAACACCTAAGAATTCCACTGAGGTAGTGTTGAACTCGCACTTGCTAAGCTTGCAATAAAGGTGGTGTTCCAATAATGTACTCAGAACAGCCTTCACATGCTCCACATGTTGTTCCGTGGTAGATGAATAGATCAAGATATCATCTATGTATACCACGACGAACCGCTCCAAATATTTCTTGAGTACATCGTCCAGAAAGAACTGGAAGGCGGCAGGTGCGTTACAGAGCCCGAAGGGCATGACTAGATACTCGTAAAGACCAAAACGGGTTTTGATGGCAGTCTTCCACTCGTCCCCTGATCTCATTCGGACTAGGTGGTACGCTCCCTTTAGGTCCAGCCTCGTGAAAATCACAGCTTCTTTCACTTGCTCCAACAGTACATTGATGAGAGGGAGAGGATATTTGTTTTTGACTGTAATGGCGTTTAGAGCTCTATAATCCGCACAGGCCCGGAGTTCCCCATTAGCCTTGGGAATAAAAAACAGTGGAGACGCAGCCGGGGATTTCGACTCTCTAATAAACCCAAGCTTCAATAGCTTGTCCAGGTAAGCTCGGAGATGTAAGGTTTCAGGTTCTGTGAGCGCATAAACACGTCCCGCCGGAATCTTCGCCCCCGGAACCAAGTCAATTTGACAATCATATGTTCGGTGCGGCGGTAATACTTCTGCCTTTCTTTCACTGAATACCTCAGCCAAGTCCCGATATTCGATTGGGAGTTCCACATCATGTTCTATGGCTGTAGCAATATGATGGATACAAGCTAAACCAGCAGCTGGTCTAGGTCCCACAGGGTAGCAGTTCTGTTGACAAAACTCAGATGAGAATTGCAGTATCTGTCCTTCCCAATCCACTACTGGGTTATGTTTTCGCAACCATGGTAATCCCAGGATCACTCCGTATTGTGGTGCGTGTATGATGTTAAAACACAACGTTTCATGATGTTCCACACCCATGATCATACTGAGATCCCTGGTCTGTAACCGGATAGGACCCGAATCCAACTTTCTGCCATCCACTGCAAACACTGCTTCTGGAGTCTCTTTTTCTTGTAGTGCAAGTCCTAAGCTGAGTGCCTTGGTATGGTCCATAAAGCAACCCGTGGCTCCTGAATCCAACATTGCTCTAATCCACAACCATGTATCATTTATTTCCAACCCAATATCCACAAAAAAATGGAGACCTTCCTTTCTCCCATCTCCGTCCAATGAAGGGATAAAGAACTTACTTGAAGGGATCCCTTCTTTCCCCCTCAAGCCTTCTTGTTTCCCGACCCCTGTTCGGAGGCCACCACAGACACCTTCTTGTATTCGTTCCTTGGTTTTGTTCTCGTAGGACATTCCCTGATAAAATGCCCTTTCCGACCACAGTACAAACATAGGCCTCTCTTTCTTCGGTATTCTCTTTCTTCCGAGGTCAAAGGAGACCGTACAGCCCCAATTTCCATAGGTTCCGGCTTAGAAGCGGCTGCACCTTCCGGGACTTTGGGATGTTCATACCGTGGAGTTAGCCTGTCCTTTCGCCTGTTTTCTCCCCTCCTGTCACTAAGGCGATGATCCAGTCTGAGAACCAGGCTAATCATATCCTCACAAGTACTGGGTTGGGGATCAATCTGAGCCAGTATGTCCTTCATCTCCTCTGTCAGTCCTGTGTAAAATATGGCATGTCTTTTTTCTTCTGGCCAATCTGTTTCAGCTATGAGCCTTCTGAAGTCATTAAGATACACTATTAAATCTCTATTACCCTGTTTTAAACCTAACAACTCCCTGTCTGCAGACATGGTGGCTGATCTGCGGTTGAAGGTTTTCTCGAAATCTGATCTAAAGGCTTCCCAATCCCGCAATAAGGGGTCATCTCTTTTCACTAATGGTACAGCCCATTGAGCTGCATCCCCAGCTAAGTATGAAATGAGGAATGCTACCCTGGAATGATTGGTGTTAAAAACCTTGGGTTTACATGAAAAATGTAATAACACCTGTGTAAGAAATACATGCACCTTGCTGCTATCTCCATGGAATCTTTCGGGGGAAGCCAAGGGTATCGGGGCGGGTACCTCCACTACCAGGGAAGTGGCCTGCGGAGTACCTGCATCAAAGGGATTGCGATTCATCCTATCAACCTGAGCCTGCAAAGCAGCAGTCTAAGCCCTAGAAGCCTGTAACTCAGTTTGCACCAATGCTAGGGCGGCCACGATATCATCCATGGTGGACATTGTATCGCACGATCGGGAGGACTAAAATATCTTGGGCCGTTGATTCTGTCAGGTCCCAGTGTCCTCAGGATCGAGCGATGCTATAAGGGGTCCACCTCTCGACAGCCCCTGGGTCTGATTGAGAACAGACTCACAGAAGTGGTCAAGCGAGGGATATAAGGAAGGGTAGGAAGGGAGCAGCGGGGAGAGGAAGCTGAAATGAGAACATGGCACTATGAGTCAAGCACACACCTTTTCTGAGAATACATGCAAGCAAGGCAAACAAGGAACAAACTATTATGTATCGTTCTATGAATGTTCCATTACCTGGAAAGAGGAAAGAAGTGGCTTTGCCTGGCAATCAGAAGTGTAGAACGTGTATCACAGATCTATAATACAAGAACCTGGAAGTTATATCTTTGAACCAAATTTACATTCGCTTAATAAACATTTGTAGGTTATACACGTACCAAATGATATTACTGTTAAGGCTTCAACAGAGGGCAAATGGTAATTAGCCAGCCAGGCGAAGCTCATAAACCCCCTGTTGTAAGGTCACAAAAACATAGAAAACAATAGTTATTCTTCCGTAACCACCAGTAGACTTCTGGTTAACTTCACCAGAAAACCGATTCTGTAATAGTACTTTTAGCCCAAACTGAGTGGACTGCTGAATACTTCTTTAGTATAACTGGCAGGACACCGTAATCCAGACGGTGAGAACCCTAATTCAAGGTTTCACCGAAACCAATAACAATGAGATGAATCTCCAAGAACAGTTTCCAAGTGTCAAAGCCCCCAACTGAACGGGAGGTTTCAGCAACAGTTTCAAAGAATTAATGTACAGATCAACATGCGCATGAATCAAGTCTCGCATGTAATCCAGGCAGTATCCACCACCTAGATGTGTTCGCACTCACAGCGGGAGTGCACGACAACTGCTAGCAAAAGAAAACAGTTACAGAAATAACGCCTCCGTGGAGACTAGTAAACTGAGCCTCAGCCGAGGACTCCCTGAGCTCTAACAAGCTCCGTGGCCGAGATCAGAAGGCTCGAACCGAGCTCACGCGAGGAAAGTAAATACAAAGAAGAACACCACAAAGGATACGCTGGATACTTGGGGACACAATCCTACCGTGTCTTCTCTCCGTAACCAGAATCAACGGCGAGGTCTCTCCTTCTCCGCTCCGTCTTGAGGTTTTCCGCGTGTGACGTCATCAGCCAGAGGCGTCGCACGCGTACCTGGAATCATGGGAAATGTAGTTTGTACGGCACTCAGTAATGTCTCAAGGCAGTGTTCGAGACTGCCCTCCTCCGTGGGACGCGACAGTACATCCCTCTCCCGAAGAACACTGACAGAGACATGGTTTGTCCGGGAAACGTTCATGAAATAGTTTAACGAATCTAGGAGCATGCACACCAGCTGCCGGTTCCCAGGAATTCTCCTCATTACCGTATCCCTTCCATGCCACCAAATACCACAACCTGGTGCGATATATTTTGGAGTCCACAATACCTCTCACCTCATATTCCCCCTCCTTATCCACTGCGACCACTGCAGGAAGGGTTCTTTTGACAGACTGTGTGGGTTTCACTAAAGACACATGAAATGCAGGATGAATCCGCAAAGAGGAAGGTAGAGCCAGTTTAACAACCACAGGATTGACCAATTTGACCACTTTGTAGGGACCAATGTATTTAGGATTAAAAATGCTATAGCGCTTAAAACGTATGTTTTTGGTGGATAACCATACATAATCCCCTTTTTTATACACTGGTCCAGTCTGTCTGTGCTTGTCCTCATATGCCTTGTACCTCATTTTGGCCTGTGTTAACTGACCCTTGACTCTCTGCCATGTCTCCTGGATATTGTGTACTCTTTCCTGTGCTTCTGGAACTAGGGAAGCTGAAACAGGATGTTGGAAGGGTGTGAAATTGGGATGAAAACCATACGTTCTGAAAAAAGGGGCATGTTTAGTGGAACCATGTACAGCACTATTATATGCTATTTCAGCTAGCCATAATCTTTCTACCCAATCCTCCTTGGTGACATCCACGTAGCAGCGTAGATATTGCTTTAGGGTTTGGTTAACCCTTTCGGTTTGCCCATCCGTTTAGGGATGAAAGCTAGTGGATGTGTTAGCTGTTATCCCCAGGGCCTTACATCATGTTTTCCAGAATCTAGCAGTAAACTGGCTGCCCCTGTCTGAGACTATCACCCTGGGTAATCCATGTAAGCGCACTATGTTGATGAGTATCAGCTTAGCTAACAAACTAGCAGAAGGAACCCTTTTACAAGCAATGAAATGTGCCATCTTTGTTAAGTAGTCTACTACAACCAGAATGGCCGTGCATCCCTGGTCTATCGGCATACCCACTATGAAGTCCATAGAAATGTTCTCCCAGGGTAACTCAGGAGTGGGAAGAGGCTGTAATAGTCCGGATTGTTTTGAGTGCAACATTTTCATTTGACTACACACCGAGCACTCCGCTACCCAGGCAGCAACATCTGTCTTGATTTTAGGCCACCAGAACTGTCTTTGTATTCTTTCCAGTGTTTTTCCCGTTCCGTTATGGCCTGCACACGGTGCACTGTGACACCACTGGAACACTTGTTTCCTCAATGCCTGGATGGGTAACAACAGTTGTTTCTGTCTCATAGGTAGACCCTGAACCATCTTCCACTCCTTATTTTCATTTATCCATTTCTTCCATTCTGCTGTCTGCACATTACGTAAGACACTCTGTAGAAACATCTGGGTACACGTAACTCCTATAACCTTCTGTGGGTTAATGATGGATTCTGCCCGCACCTCAGTCGGTTCTGTTTTGATGAACTGCCTAGATAAGGCATCCGCCTTTCTGTTATCCTTTCCTGGTCAGTATGTCACAATGAAATCGAAGTCCGCAAAATGCATCATCCACCGCATCTGTCTAGGTGTTAGATGCCGGGCGGCTGACATGTATTGTAGATTGCGGTGATCCGTATATACTGTTACTACATGACGCGCCCCCATGAGATGATGCCTCCATTCCAAAAACGCTGTTCTTATCGCCAACAACTCCTTTTCGGCTATTACATAGTTCTGTTCAGCCTGGTTTAGAGTACGGGAGAGATAAGCCACCGGATGTAGTTGGCCTGTATCGGAGTGTCTTTGAGACAGTACCGCTCCTACCGCAGAATCAGAAGCGTCTGCTTCCACTATGAACGGTTTATTGGGGTCTGCATGCACCAACACCGGTGCTGAAACAAAAGCCTTCTTCAAATCATCAAACCCTCTTTGCGCCTCCTCCGTCCAATTAAATGGCACCTTCTTTTTCAGTAGTCTAGTCATAGGGGATGCCATGGTAGAAAAGTTCTCAATAAACCGACGATAAAAGTTAGCAAACCCAATAAAACACTGGATGTCCCTCACTGTTTTAGGTCTGGGCCAATTCTTCACAGCCAATATCTTTCTGTCGGACATTTCCTGTCCTTTAGGCGTGAGCATAACACCTAAGAATTCCACTGAGGTAGTGTTGAACTCGCACTTGCTAAGCTTGCAATAAAGGTGGTGTTCCAATAATGTACTCAGAACAGCCTTCACATGCTCCACATGTTGTTCCGTGGTAGATGAATAGATCAAGATATCATCTATGTATACCACGACGAACCGCTCCAAATATTTCTTGAGTACATCGTCCAGAAAGAACTGGAAGGCGGCAGGTGCGTTACAGAGCCCGAAGGGCATGACTAGATACTCGTAAAGACCAAAACGGGTTTTGATGGCAGTCTTCCACTCGTCCCCTGATCTCATTCGGACTAGGTGGTACGCTCCCTTTAGGTCCAGCCTCGTGAAAATCACAGCTTCTTTCACTTGCTCCAACAGTACATTGATGAGAGGGAGAGGATATTTGTTTTTGACTGTAATGGCGTTTAGAGCTCTATAATCCGCACAGGCCCGGAGTTCCCCATTAGCCTTGGGAATAAAAAACAGTGGAGACGCAGCCGGGGATTTCGACTCTCTAATAAACCCAAGCTTCAATAGCTTGTCCAGGTAAGCTCGGAGATGTAAGGTTTCAGGTTCTGTGAGCGCATAAACACGTCCCGCCGGAATCTTCGCCCCCGGAACCAAGTCAATTTGACAATCATATGTTCGGTGCGGCGGTAATACTTCTGCCTTTCTTTCACTGAATACCTCAGCCAAGTCCCGATATTCGATTGGGAGTTCCACATCATGTTCTATGGCTGTAGCAATATGATGGATACAAGCTAAACCAGCAGCTGGTCTAGGTCCCACAGGGTAGCAGTTCTGTTGACAAAACTCAGATGAGAATTGGAGTGTCTGTCCTTCCCAATCCACTACTGGGTTATGTTTTCGCAACCATGGTAATCCCAGGATCACTCCGTATTGTGGTGCGTGTATGATGTTAAAACACAACGTTTCATGATGTTCCACACCCATGATCATACTGAGATCCCTGGTCTGTAACCGGATAGGACCCGAATCCAACTTTCTGCCATCCACTGCAAACACTGCTTCTGGAGTCTCTTTTTCTTGTAGTGCAAGTCCTAAGCTGAGTGCCTTGGTATGGTCCATAAAGCAACCCGTGGCTCCTGAATCCAACATTGCTCTAATCCACAACCATGTATCATTTATTTCCAACCCAATATCCACAAAAAAATGGAGACCTTCCTTTCTCCCATCTCCGTCCAATGAAGGGATAAAGAACTTACTTGAAGGGATCCCTTCTTTCCCCCTCAAGCCTTCTCGTTTCCCGACCCCTGTTCGGAGGCCACCACAGACACCTTCTTGTATTCGTTCCTTGGTTTTGTTCTCGTAGGACATTCCCTGATAAAATGCCCTTTCCGACCACAGTACAAACATAGGCCTCTCTTTCTTCGGTATTCTCTTTCTTCCGAGGTCAAAGGAGACCGTACAGCCCCAATTTCCATAGGTTCCGGCTTAGAAGCGGCTGCACCTTCCGGGACTTTGGGATGTTCATACCGTGGAGTTAGCCTGTCCTTTCGCCTGTTTTCTCCCCTCCTGTCACTAAGGCGATGATCCAGTCTGAGAACCAGGCTAATCATATCCTCACAAGTACTGGGTTGGGGATCAATCTGAGCCAGTACGTCCTTCATCTCCTCTGTCAGTCCTGTGTAAAATATGGCATGTCTTTTTTCTTCTGGCCAATCTGTTTCAGCTATGAGCCTTCTGAAGTCATTAAGATACGCTATTAAATCTCTATTACCCTGTTTTAAACCTAACAACTCCCTGTCTGCAGACATGGTGGCTGATCTGCGGTTGAAGGTTTTCTCGAAATCTGATCTAAAGGCTTCCCAATCCCGCAATAAGGGGTCATCTCTTTTCACTAATGGTACAGCCCATTGAGCTGCATCCCCAGCTAAGTATGAAATGAGGAATGCTACCCTGGAATGATTGGTGTTAAAAACCTTGGGTTTACATGAAAAATGTAATAACACCTGTGTAAGAAATACATGCACCTTGCTGCTATCTCCATGGAATCTTTCGGGGGAAGCCAAGGGTATCGGGGCGGGTACCTCCACTACCAGGGAAGTGGCCTGCGGAGTACCTGCATCAAAGGGATTGCGATTCATCCTATCAACCTGAGCCTGCAAAGCAGCAGTCTAAGCCCTAGAAGCCTGTAACTCAGTTTGCACCAATGCTAGGGCGGCCACGATATCATCCATGGTGGACATTGTATCGCACGATCGGGAGGACTAAAATATCTTGGGCCGTTGATTCTGTCAGGTCCCAGTGTCCTCAGGATCGAGCGATGCTATAAGGGGTCCACCTCTCGACAGCCCCTGGGTCTGATTGAGAACAGACTCACAGAAGTGGTCAAGCGAGGGATATAAGGAAGGGTAGGAAGGGAGCAGCGGGGAGAGGAAGCTGAAATGAGAACATGGCACTATGAGTCAAGCACACACCTTTTCTGAGAATACATGCAAGCAAGGCAAACAAGGAACAAACTATTATGTATCGTTCTATGAATGTTCCATTACCTGGAAAGAGGAAAGAAGTGGCTTTGCCTGGCAATCAGAAGTGTAGAACGTGTATCACAGATCTATAATACAAGAACCTGGAAGTTATATCTTTGAACCAAATTTACATTCGCTTAATAAACATTTGTAGGTTATACACGTACCAAATGATATTACTGTTAAGGCTTCAACAGAGGGCAAATGGTAATTAGCCAGCCAGGCGAAGCTCATAAACCCCCTGTTGTAAGGTCACAAAAACATAGAAAACAATAGTTATTCTTCCGTAACCACCAGTAGACTTCTGGTTAACTTCACCAGAAAACCGATTCTGTAATAGTACTTTTAGCCCAAACTGAGTGGACTGCTGAATACTTCTTTAGTATAACTGGCAGGACACCGTAATCCAGACGGTGAGAACCCTAATTCAAGGTTTCACCGAAACCAATAACAATGAGATGAATCTCCAAGAACAGTTTCCAAGTGTCAAAGCCCCCAACTGAACGGGAGGTTTCAGCAACAGTTTCAAAGAATTAATGTACAGATCAACATGCGCATGAATCAAGTCTCGCATGTAATCCAGGCAGTATCCACCACCTAGATGTGTTCGCACTCACAGCGGGAGTGCACGACAACTGCTAGCAAAAGAAAACAGTTACAGAAATAACGCCTCCGTGGAGACTAGTAAACTGAGCCTCAGCCGAGGACTCCCTGAGCTCTAACAAGCTCCGTGGCCGAGATCAGAAGGCTCGAACCGAGCTCACGCGAGGAAAGTAAATACAAAGAAGAACACCACAAAGGATACGCTGGATACTTGGGGACACAATCCTACCGTGTCTTCTCTCCGTAACCAGAATCAACGGCGAGGTCTCTCCTTCTCCGCTCCGTCTTGAGGTTTTCCGCGTGTGACGTCATCAGCCAGAGGCATCGCACGCGTACCTGGAATCATGGGAAATGTAGTTTGTACGGCACTCAGTAATGTCTCAAGGCAGTGTTCGAGACTGCCCTCCTCCGTGGGACGCGACAAACACGTCCTCATAATTTATGTCCCAATGAACATATATATATATATATATATATATATATATATATATATATATATATATATATATATATATATATATATATATATATATATATATATATATATATATATTAGATATGGGTCGGATTTTGCATACCTCATGTGTGCGCCCACTGAGGAAGTTGGATGTGTGGAATATATATATATATATATATATATATATATATATATATACATACATACATAGATATATAGAGATAGATAGATAGATAGATAGATAGATAGATCATGGTATGATGTGGTGAATTGATAATCAATGTAAAGCATTACATTCAATGAATCTTAGCACACATCATTCTGAATCAATAATTGAATGTATTACTCTGATGTTTTTTCCCAAATAACATACTGCCTGTTTTTCATTCACTGTCTGTTATCTCTGCAAAGCAAGGTTGTGTTTGAAGTCTCCAGTGTAGGAACAGGATGTAACAGCATCCAGCAGAATACAACATTTCTTTGTATTATTTCTTTATTTAGCAGCTTATTAGCCACAACATTTCACATGCATCCAGAACAGCACATGTAGGCCAATTGGTGGCCTATACCTGTGTTACATTGTTGTGACCCGCAGCATCGAAGGAAAGAGCCGGAAAGATTCCGTTAGCTCCAAGTGGACCTCCCTAATCGCACCCCTTTCGGAGAACAGGAAAACGAACAGGTGTCTCTCACTCTTCTCTATGATGAGTTAGGTTCTTCTATACCCTGAGTTTTAAGAGTCTGACAACCCTGCCAGGGAAGCTCTTATCTACACGGGTTGTACGTAGATGTGAGAACCCCAGACCTACCAGTCATTAAAATTGTACCCTCATAGCCCAGTAAGAATATATGACGTTACAACGCATAATTTACAATGCATGCCTTTACAACACAGTTTTTACAACGCAACATCCTTTACAACGCATTCTTTCACATAGCATGCCATTACATCGCATTTTTAGAAACTGCCTTTACAACGCATTCAATTACATCGCATTATACCTTTACAATGCATACCATTACTTTGCATGTAAGGTAAGTGTTGGATAGTGTACGGGTAAAAATTACTATTCTAACTCCAGGGGGTGCAACAGTAGGGTAAGTGTTGGATAGTGTAGGGGTAAAAATTACTATTCCCTCTCCAGGGGGTGCAACAGTAGGGTAAGCGTTGGATAGTGTAGGGCTAAAAATTACTATTCGAACTCCAGTGAGTACAACAGTAGGGTAAGTGTTGGATAGTGTAGGGGTAAAAATGACTATTCTAACTACAGGGGGTGCAACAGTAGGGTAAGTGTTGGATAGTGTACGGGTAAAAATTACTATTCTAACTCCAGGGGGTGCAACAGTAGGGTAAGTGTTGGATAGTGTAGGGGTACCATGGGTTGTAATGGTATGAGTTGTAATAACTTGCGATGTAATGCTTGGTTTGTAGTGACATGCAATGCAATGGCTGCGTTGTAATGACATGCGATGTAAAGGATGTTGCGATGTAATGACTGCTATGTAAAGGTAATGCGATGTAATGACTGCGTTGTAAAGGTTGTTTCCCCCCAGTAAGGCCTTGGCAGCCAAACTAGAGACGCACTAGGGCACAATATTAGAAGCACATCATCACAGGGTAACTCACAATCCAGTGTGCGAGAGATGGCCCTTATGTCTGATTTACAGCTGATTGCACCCCCTTGCACAATAGTATTTATCTTCCAAAGATTGTATTTACTCCACACACATGGGATCCACATAGTAGACATTGGATACTTCTTAGTACTCTGAGATTCAGTCTTAAATTCCTCAGTGGCAATTCCTTTTCAGTGAGCGGGCCAAGTTTGGTGCCATTCTCTACCTCTTGAACAACATCACTCTTCCTCTCTGAGCGATTTCAGACACACATTTGAATCTTTTATGTTTGGGTGGGAAGTTTTTAAGATCAGCCCCAGAGATCCTTTGGGGATAGTCTGTGCATTAGAAATTGAGTCAATGAATCATTGTGCACTGAATACCAATACAATTTGAAACGCCAGTAACATAACACAATATAACATAACAGATATAGCTTAGTACAGAACAGCATAGCATAGCATAAAATAACATACCATATTATAGCACAACATAAAATAAATTATTCTCAAATGCAAGTGGAGGATAACCCAAAAAAGCGATATCTTTTTACTGAAGATGTTATTAAATTCCCTTTATATCACAGTGGTGGCGCTAGAGAGCACACCACACAGAGTGGAGGCGCTAAAGAGCACACCACACAGAGTGGAGGCGCTAGAGATTAAACCACACAGAGTGGAGGCGCTAGAGCAATGATACTACGGCCCGGGGGCCGCATGCGGCCCTCCTGATCTTTACATGCGTTCCCCTGGCAGCAGCACTGGGTTGCTGTCTACTCGACTCAGCACTATAATTAAAAACATTTTTATAAATATACAGCAAGCACTTAATTAAAGGTTATTTACAGTTAAAGAAAATGAAGTAACTAGGCCCTTAACCTTAGGAACACCTTCATTTTTAAAGACAGCAAATGTAAAAGTGTGATAGTTTTTTAAAATTTTCAAAAAGTGTATTTCATTGACCTGTAGAACCATTTCACCTTAGTAAATCAAATTATGGCAGTGCATTCAGCTGTTTTTTTTTTAAGTGATGGTTTTCAAACATGAATTTAGAAACGTTCATGCTTTCCACCCCCCAATGCCATTAGTGTATACATTCATCCACAGGAGATGGCTTTGTATAGCACACATCCTGAAATCATATATTTTGAGGTCCTTTTATATGTGATAATGAAGAAAAAGGAGGGAAATTGGAATAAAGCAATTGCCCAAGGTCACACAATTTGGTCAAGTGGAGAAGTCGGGATTTATCCCAGGCGCAATTGAGTTCAGTCAGTAGATATACATGCTTCGCTTCCCCTACACCCACTTTACAACCCCCCTCCCACGCTGGCATCAGTGCGGCCCTCGATCACACGTACGACCACATTTTGTGGCCCCTGGGAAAATGTTTGTGAGTACCTTTGTGCTAGAGAGCACACCCCACAGAGTGGTGGCGCTAGAGAGCAAAACACACAGAGTGGTGGCGCTAGAGAGCACACTACACACAGTGATGGCGCTACAAAGCACACCACACAGAGTGGTGGCTCTAGAGAGCAAAACACACAGAGTGGTGGCGCTAAAGAGCACACTACACACAGTGATGGCGCTACAAAGCACACCACACAGAGTGGTGGCTCTAGAGAGCAAAACACACAGAGTGGTGGCGCTAGAGAGCACACTACACATAGTGATGGCGCTACAAAGCACACCACACAGAGTGGTGGCGCTTGAGAGCAAAACACACAGAGTGGGGGCGCTAGAGAACACAATAAAAATAGTGATGGCGCTACAAAGCACACCACACAGAGTGGTGGCGCTAGAGAACACAACTCTACCACTCAGACACAACTGCCAACTGACTGCATTAGGGCTGGTTTTTTCTACCGACCGATTTTCCTTGCCTGCTCACTAGCTTTAGCGCCCCTGGCAACTTTGCTACACCACTGAAACCACAGAAGCCAAACTTTTATCGTTTACGCTTCCAGAAGGCCCGCCCAAAGTAAATATTCATGCTTTAACGATTACTGCCATGTTCACTGACAGACACAACTGACACAGTGGTTGGTTATCACAACACCACACGTGCTATGAGGCAAAACTAAAACAATTATTAAATAGCCATAATAATATGTTGGAAAATTAGTGTGTGTCAATCATGGGTATTTAAACAAAAAAGCAAGAATGTGGGCTTTGGGCTCCTGTATGGGGGATGAACCTGTTCTGCGAAGGAGTGGAAGTGTGTTGGCAGCAACAGCGTTAGATCTAGGGCCTGTCTTTTTGTTGAGTGCCCCCTGGGCTTAGTTTGAAAAGCATCGTGTGTTTCTGCATGCACTTTGACACCACCGCATATACGGGCATGTTGTCTCAAGGGAAAACCTGCAGTCGTTTGCCAAGCTTGGGAAAGTGTAAATGTGGCAGCCTGCCACTAGCATTTAAGGCCTCCGTCATGTTGTAACAAAGAATCTGCTGTTGTGCGGTAAATTCCTGCCATAGGTGTGTGGCATTACCATAGTAACCAGAATTCTAACATCGGTTTCTGGCTGAAGTTGGCACCAAATGATAGACCATAATGCTCAGGGGCATGCATTATGTCCACACTTAGAGTCAATAATTGGTCACAGCTTGACAATCAGCTGCTGGGAGCCATTTTAGGAGACAAGATGGCGGCATTTCATGGACATCAATGTTGTGCTGCAGCTTGTGTGGCTCAGAAGACTCTGAAAGCACGATGAGCTGTGCCAGTTCTACCAGGGGCCAGCCACACCTTGGAATCGAGAGTGCACACAAAGGTGCATCTGCTTATGCTACAATTGGAAGAGGCAGCCGGGTTTTGGAGAGGATTGCACTGACCAGTCTAGTCACAATCCTTCTGGGATATTGCCCACCTCAAATGGCCAGCTACCACATGACCATAAAATCAAACATTCAGGGGGTATGAGAGGCAGCATATATAGACAGTAAGTTACAAAGTCCCTGGTTTGAAAGAATGAGTCCACGTCACTATTTGTAGTCTTTGTGTGTCTTTATTGCAGGAATGCTGGGTTTTCATAAATGCACAGCAAACGCGTTTCACCCAGACATGGGCTTCTTCAGGGCGATTGAAGGGTATTGTAATCTTGCCAAGGTGAAGTAATGGTATCCGCAAAAATTAAGGTCTGTGTTAGGACGTAGAATCTCGCCAAGGTAAGGAGATTCGCAAAATTCAGGTCCGTGTCAGGACGTGGAATGAAGATAGGTACCCTTAAGGATTCCATGGTCTAGTAATTCTGTCTCTGTAGCGAAGGTCCATGTCAGAGGCAGGGGGTAGTTCTGTAAATGAGTGAAGCGCGATCTGTGTTCAGATAGCGTCAGGTCACGTCGGTGCAGAGACAGAATTACTAGACCACGGAATCCGATATGTACCTTTATCCTTAAGGGCACCTCTCTTCATTCCACGTCCTGACACTGCAACAACATAAAAAGTTCTCTGTAACACTACTTTTTGGAGTCTATTATTTATTGCTTACCTACAGTGATAGGAAGGCAAGGAGGTGAATTCTAAAGAGACTGCTGTTTTTGCTTTCATTGGCACACTGTAGATTGGAGATGTCAACATAGGTTCAGGAAGTCAAATCTATACCAGAGTTTTTAGATATTGGAGCAGCGTAATTTTTACTCCATTCTTACACGTCACAAAGTATGCAAAATGCATGTGCATTTAACACTATTTACTCTGGTGTCCTAAAGTAATTAATGTAAAGTGTTGCTCTTGAACTCAGGACCGAAGTGCATTCACTGTAGAACTAGAAATTCATGTATACTGTGTGCCTTAGCCTTATTAATGTGAAATGTTGTGTTTAGGAACTTGTTAAACCTTCCTCGCACTATTAAAATGTATTTCCTTCAGAAACAAGAAGGATTTATGTAAACATTTGCACTAATGTTTTCACATTTGAATGTATAATATAGTTCTCAGTTACATTTATATTCATGTTTTCAAAGTTATATTGCATTTACTTAAAGAGCAAAATGGATCTAATGCAGAATTTATGTACTGATGTGTTTCATTTATTTGTAGTTGGATGTGCACACTTGAATGCTTCTTAACTGTACATAATTGAAACATACGGTTAAATGTTGACACGAGTAGGCCTGTATTTCTTTCTGCATAAATACTGTTTTCCCATTTCTACTTGCGTCTCTTTTCCTTGCGGATACATTCACATGGTTTGTTAGTTTGGGAATAGATGTAGCACCGCATTAGTGATAGAGAGCCTGAGAAGAGGACCTTGGCGAAGAACATGGAGAGCCAGAGCATTAAATGACAGTTCCTATTCAGTAATATATCAAGGAGTTGTAGGTACCCAAGAACGACATCGTTCCCAGGTCTGGTCTGGGAGAGTCTTCCAATGGTGTCGTTTCTAATGTGAGAAAAGAAGGGCAGTGGAGCCCCTGATGACGTGGACATCCGGTGACATTCAGAAGAGTTGTGTGGTATTAACTGGTGTTCTTACAGTTTGAACACACTATTCCTTTGGACTTTGAGAGCTACAGACCTCTATGCTTGGTGTGGCTTAGGCTAACACGTATTTCCCTATCCCGGGAAGACACCTGACTGAGCTTCTCAAATGCTGAGGCCTTCCCACATTTTTCTCTTTTTCAGCCTTTCCCGACCCTTTTGAGATCCTTTTAGATTTGATCATTCTTATTAGTTTAGACTCTAAATCAGATGATTTTATATGTTACTCATGTTAAGGAGAGGAGATCAGAGACTTCTCTGAGCATCAAATCCTAGTATTACTAATTCTCTGTATTGCTGTGACTGAACGTCTTGTCTGCCTCATGCTTTGGAGGTTAGGCTATCCTGTTGTTATTCTGTATCTCTACATCATGGTCTTGAGTTTCATTTACATAAACTTGGCTGCTAACGTGCAATAAAATGTTTTCACTTTATTCACTTATTTCTGCTTTTCCTTCTGCAACCAAATGGGTTACACTGTTAATTAATTTGTTCGACCAAATGATAACACCCATCACCTCTCAGTCAATAACAGATAACCAATGGTAAGAGGTTGGCCCAGCGCTGGATCAACAGCCACATGAGTTAAATTAGAAGCCCGGGACAGCCCCACTTGCATATCATACACTAAAGCAAGCCCCCTTGCCCCGCAACAAAGCAAGGATGCCATGGAGCCTGGTGCCAACAAGGAAAATTGCATCTTAAACTGGTGTTGGTATAGTAAATGGTAGCCATTATCAGAGCTCAATGCGCTTCTCGGGGCTCTTGGCCCAGGCGCCAATGCACCTGCTGAACCATTGCTAGCTATGTCCCTGTTGTTGTCCCTTTAGTATTTACCCTGTCTATGCCACTTCCTGGAGGTCTCGCTTCCGGAGTTCTCCATCTTCCATGTTATCCCATGTGCCTACAGATGCTTCAACCATGGCGCCCCACTTGATTTCTGTTCATTATTAGAAATGTTCAATCTAGGGGCAGATAGGTCACTGTACCTGGGAGATGCAAATACTTTTCTTATGCTCATGGGCGAGCAGGAATACCACAGTCAAAAATGCACCCGCCATTTTTTGGGCCCACGTGGTATTCTCATTTGTTTTTCAGCAAAAAGTCCCTATGCAGAGGTTTGTCGTTGAAACGTTGAAGAAATATGTCCATAGCACAGTGGGGCCTTTCTCCCTGCGTGTCAGGGACATTTGAACGTTTTCTTTCTCACGATCGCGTGGTAGTATAGTGGTGCTCGGAAGGAATAACTGGAAGTGGTAGACCTGCGGTGTGGGCTGCAATCACTGCGACCTGTGGTGGATGGGGTTGCAGGTCAAGGGTTTAAAATTATCAACACTGAACTAATACAATAAAATCCAGGCAGACCTTTACTTTTGTTAATAATGCTTTGCGGACAAGCATTGGCAAAGGCAATAGCTTGCCACTTGCATTAGAAAGGGGAGCTCTATTAGCTTTACAGTGCTTGTTCTGTCTGGGACCACCATAGTTCACATGGCAAACCCCTACAGTATTTCCTAGTCGGGGGGTGCTGTAAATATGGCAGTATTTCAAAAGCCGTTCACACAAGTTTCGGTCCCATAGAACGTTTTTCATGACAGTGGTGCTGTAAGCTACATCATCATCGGAAATAAAACACTTTCCACCAACCTCTACATAGGAAAACTGAGGGAAGGGCACTCTTAGAGTTGACGTTCAGCAAAATTCACTTAGGGCCAAATGTACAAAGCAAGTCATTTTACAAACCCAAACTCCGCGATTCATAAAATCATAGGCTTTGATACGGCAAAATTGTATTTTTCTATTTATTGATCCCATTTTCTGATTCCAAAAAGCCTTTCGGAAACATAAAATTGGTGCATTTTGCATTCCAAATTGAAATTATGAGGGTACGTAAATGCCGTCTCCTTGTAATTGCTAGTTGCAATGGCATGCATCAACGGTATGCGACTGGTACTGCAGTCGCAAACCTTTGATCAGTTACACACACCTCAAAGAAAGTGATAACTGATTCGCAAAGAAGAAAGTGCCCTTCTGTATGCGTTGAACAGCCTCGTGGTTTACAGACTGTGGCCTAGAGGACCACCGCCTGCTGACCCCCATATTTTTCCAAATGTATAATGTTGTTTTTTAAAAGCAGCGCTGGTTCATTTAAGGAACATAGACTGTTTACAACAATAGTACCTTGTAGGCCACCATCCACGTACTTGTAACTAGTCACAGGAGACTGCAAATAGCATCTGATCTAATTAATATTCAGTAGGTATGTCTTTCGGTGACTCTTGCGACTGAAGAATTTGGGATGCGACTAATTAAAACACAAGCCTCATCCCAGAATTTAAGACCGGTCGCAAAAAGTTGGTGCATAATTTGCGGCAACGTTTTGTGACCAGTATTTTAGTACCTCTGGCACTCTGTGCGTTAACACTCTATCAGTACCTCCTGTAAATTTCAGTATATAGAATATTTGTGATGTCCTAGTCTAAGAATGGTAGGTCTTTTCTAAATAAAACATACCTGATATAACCCAGTGCAAGATTCTATGTTTTTATAGAATTTTATGTATAGGGTATACTTTTAAAATTGTAACTAACCAAATAAAGTTTTCTTACTGACTGACTGACAGTGCAAGATTCTCACATTACAATGACCCCAGTTGGGCACATTGTCAATTCCTTTGTCTAATTAAATTGCAATTGAATCCCTTTAGACCTAATCAGATGTATTCAAATATTATTACATGCGCAAATGGATATCCTTCTCGCTGACAGAGATGCAGGAAGTAGGGGTGTGGGGGTGCTGCATCACCCTCAATATAACCATGCATATGTTCAGAAGGTGAATAAGCAAACAAGATACCTTTAAATTTTGCTTTCATCTCGCAGAGGTCAGGTTCTGTGTTCTGACTGATTCTTTTAATATGGAGATTAGTGACCCGATTTTGTAATGTGAATTATGCAACAATCTGCTGCGCTTGAAAGAAAAGCTGTAAGATGTTATTTTCTTTTTTTGTTTAAGACATTTTTATTTGGTTTTAAAGGAACACAATACAAAGCCTTACAGTAGTATAAATGAAAATCATAATAATATAACAAAACTTGAACTGTACAAATATTTCGAAATATATTAACAGGTAGGAAAGTACAAATGAAGTATTTTCTGTTTTAATTCATAAGCTTGTTGGAAACAAATATTTTATTAGAATAAAAAGAAATCAATATACTTTACTTGGTGATGTGTAAATGATATATATTCACTGAAAGCTGATTTACCCACATTATAATTTGTGTTTTCTTTAATCAGAAAAACTTTGTCTGTACAAATTTAGTGCCCATTTCAGTGGAAAATGTGTTGTTTGTAAATGGCAATGCGCTTCCACACCATGCTTATATGTGCAACAGTTTGCTCTAAAAAGTGCCACGGGGGGTAGGCTTGGACCTGCCTATAGGTCAATCAGGCAGTGCCCGATGGACAGGTCTGACAGGTCAGCGTGTGGGACAGGTTTTTGGGCTGTTTGTGGGCCTGTTTTATGATCTGCTTGGTCCATTTTTACTGTTGATTTCCCTGATATTAAAACAAGCATTGACTGCAGCAACCTCAAATCCATGCAACCTTGCATACCTTGCAAAACACACACCGCGTGTCTTTACACGTTCAAAACTGCCCCCGCTTGCAAGCACGGGCCACATTTTTAGCTTTCTAATTAACTAATGGCGGCTACTTGTATTTTGGTGCCCAGGCCTATTTTCAGACCCTGACCGGCCAGATATTACATCTTTACCGCTCTCCTTCTGAAGGGGCGTGGCTAATTTCCTACACTTGTTCCTTGTGCGATGCTTGAATGTTTCACAACCCCGATGACTTTAGCGATGTAAGGCAGATGAGAACACGCCCACTCTGAAAATTGTTCCAGCACCACTGCTCCTCCGTTGACCTATTACATACAGTTCGCTATGTTGCATGGGCTTGAACACACAAGAAGAAAAAAAATGTTTTGTTTAAAAAAACTCCAAAAAACTCTTAATAATGGTCGCACTATTTCTTATTTGTTCTGATTTCCAAAAATAATATAAAATTGTTTCCCATTTAGCAACCCCAGATCTGCCCAGCTTGTAATCCTACAAATATCTTCTGGTTTGTGAACATCAGTCAGACTGTGGTTTCATTCTCCTGTTTCCACACTGCAGCCTTTGTTCTCACGAGGTTCAACTTAAACTGAACCCGGGGTCAATTCGCCACGGCGCATGACGAGCGACCCCAAAATGGAGCGCGCGTAAGCCTCAGGGGGTTAACGCGCACAGGGACAGCAAAACAGTGGGCAGGGCTGGCTTATTTAATGTCACCCTGATAACACATATTAGAAATTTCATAGGTCTTTCTAACCTTTATCTTTCATAGTCCAAAGAAGAGATTCAGTAAATTAAATTTTTGATCATGTTTTTTGTGCTCGGTCACTTAAATTGTTCTTTACCCCTTTCTTTTTCTAATTCTCTATTAATTATTAG
This sequence comes from Lissotriton helveticus, assembly GCF_964261635.1. Lineage (NCBI taxonomy): Eukaryota > Metazoa > Chordata > Amphibia > Caudata > Salamandridae > Lissotriton > Lissotriton helveticus. Next base: position 831,914,471 of record NC_136073.1, on the reverse strand, counting down.
AAGAGCCACTCGAATTATGCCATTTAATGTGTACATTTTCCACCTCGTCTTTCATCTGCTGCATAATTCGCATTTTCTTGCCACATAGTTTAGTCAACCTGCCAGATAATCTGTTCCTCCCTTGCGACATAATTCCAGTGGCCCTAATTATTAGTAAGGCTGTGTGTACTGTTTTAGACATGTGTATTAGTTTTTGCTCTAAATAAAGCAGTGAGTTATACTGTAATGAGGTAAACAATGATTTTAAATTCTAGCCTTTAGCGCAGACAGTTAGGCCAGAATCAACATAAGCAAACGTACACACGTTTATAGTTTTTATCTACAGCCAAATTATACAGCAAGGCTGACTAAATTATGCAGCAAGAAAAGGCAAATTATGCAGCGTACCGTGGCACATTTTGGGATAGAATTACTTTATTAGTTTGACATTTTTACAGATGTTAACACTGTCTGGGCAAATATTTAATCTCATTAGTACCAGTTTAAGATCCAAATAGAACTATAAGAAACTGAAAGACCAGTCAAATTTTGGGAAAGGACTGTGCAGAAACATGTCGCTGCATTTTCAGTAACTTTTGATCCGTTCGAGCCAGAAACAAGATTTTTTTTATCTGCAGATTATACGTTGGTTGATGAATTAAATGGAAAATGCATAAGTAATGGGGAAAACTCTGTAGCGGTAGAATCACAGAATTCCAGTCGCCCTGACTATGAGCATAGGCACAATTTCTCTGTATTCTGAGTTTGCAAAAAGGCAGCTATTTTAAACATCACAGCCTCAAAATTAGGTGATAAACCACATTTTTACTGGTGATTTAAAACACAACTCATTTATTTTCTTGGACTGCACCTGGCACATTTTTAAATAGTTTTTAAACAAGGGCCCACATTTGGGATTTCTTCCTTGAGTGTTTTTTTTCTGCAGACACCAGTAAGGAGCAATTAATTTCTTATAAACAGCTGGTCGCCCTGCACATATCAATAGTGGCCACTGACTTTTGGGAGAGTGGTCTGTTGACTTCCTGCAGACAACGATGAAGGCCTGTGGAGTTTTTGCAGATACTACTTTGGGCCTGGTCACTTCCTGTAGGCTTCAATGGGTGCTGAATGCATTCATGCAAACAATGACGTCTACTGACGTCCTGCTGACACCAGTAGCATTCTGCTGACTTCCTCCAGAGAACGACAGAGGTCTGCTGGCTTGCTCTGGGCACTGACAGGGGCCAGTTGACCTCTTGCATACACTGATGGAGGACTAATAACTTCCTACAGACACTGGTGAGATCTGTCGACTTCCTGTGGACTACTTTAGAGGGCTACTGACTTCCTGCAGACACCAAGAGGTGGCATGTTGACTTCCTGTGGATGACAGAGTGCTGCGGGCTTCCTGTAGACAATGGTCAGGACCTGTTGACACTTTGCCGACAAATACACAGGTCTGCAACACCAGTGAGAGATTGTTGACTACCTTCAAACCACAGATGGCAACTCACTCCTCGTAGACGCTAACGAAGTAGCAATAGTAAAGCGAATAGGTTGCCATTGACTGCTAGCCTGTTGGTTTTTGCCAATGTTTTAAAAAATTCTGTACGGCTTTATTACCAAAAAATTGTCAAAAATGGCTGCCAATGGGTGCACACATGTCTGGATGCACAGGCAGCCATCTTTGAATGGTTTGTAATAAAGTTTTACCTAAATATTTTAAATGGCCGCCATTGCTTGCGTCCTCGTGTAAGGGTGGCCATTCTGGAATGAGCTGAAACCTTTTAAAGATAGTAGCCCTGGCTTGTGTGTTCAAACGCATGCACACATAAGGCAGCCACTTTGAAAAGGGGAAAAGTCAATTTCAAAACATGGCCACCCCAAGCAGTGCGCCTGAGATGTAATGTAGTACAAGCAAAAGCAAGGGCCTGGTAGAAGTGCATATGGAGCTCTGCAGCCGCCAGAAACATTAAAATGAGTAAAAAATATATATTTGCTTTAAAAGAAATCCTCACTTACCTACAAGCAGCGGCAGCCTGTGCAGGTAAGCGCGATGGGGCGGGGAGGGGCTTGGGGAGACAACAGATTACGGACTAGGGAAAATTGAATAAACAAATAATTCCTATTCCGTCATCTGTCAACATCCCACCCCACCCCGCCCAACCAAACTTACTTGCATGGACCTTTGCTGCCTACAAGTTTGTGGGATCTCTGTGGCATATTGTGATTGGGCAGAAGGCCGTCACTCACAGGCCCAAGTGGCCTGGCCCAATGGCCATATTGTAATCTGCTGTGGTCTGGAAGAAAATATGAATGACGAGTGAAGTGAGTAATGCATGAACTCGGCTAGCCAAAAGCACCTCTAAGCAGGTATATTTTTATATATCAATTTTTTTACCAAAATCAAAAGGTCTTGGCTAACACCATACCTGAAATGGCACAACGGATGCACCAGAATATTGTCATTGACTTTGCCGCTTGGCTGCCTTTCCAGTCTAGTCACCAGCATTGGCCCTGACCTTGCGCTCTCACCGCGGTGTATGACAGAAGAGTCAGGACACCCTTGCCACAAGACTGAGCAGCAGCTGAGAAATCATAGATGTTAAACAGAAAGCACCACGCTAGAGGCTCAATATCTAAACAAAAATCATAATAATGCTGCAGTCACTGGAACCAAGCCGTACATGGCTGATGAGCCCTAACTGGGGAGAAACCGATCCAGGGTTACTTGTGTTCCAGTTCAGGAGGGCCTGGCAGTTTGGGCTGGACTGTTCCTATTGGAGCAGGGTCAAGACTGATTTGCATATGGCAGGGTCCAAACTGAGGTGGCGTGGTGAGCAAAAAAACGATGGACCGGAATGAGACCCGAGTAAATTACCACTGACTGAGATTAATTCAAACATTCCATCCATCACTTTTTTGTATACTTTAGAGCAGTGTAAAGGCAGCATCAGTCCAACCAAACCTCATTCAGAAATGCCACAAATATACTTTCTACCCTAATTAGAGCTCTCCCACGAGATGCAAGCTTAACGATCTGGATTTATGGCCTTGGCAACCTGTTCGATTAAAAAAGTATGTACAATTAATACATATAAAAATCTTGTGTGTCGGAGGTAGTTATAATCAGGTCAATGCTTACGAATACAATTTCCTTTTTTATTTTTTTCTACATAACTTTATATTCACTTCTACTTCTTGTCAAGTCTACATCTTTCAAGTATCTTCTTATTAAACCCCCTATCCCCCAACGCCCTGCACCTACTGCTTTTTAACTTATCATGTCAGTTTCACGTCTCCAACGTTCCATCACCGATCTGCGATCTGGACCAATAGTAGGTGTACTCTGAACGATACCCTGGTACATGACAAAATGAAAATTCACCATTTAGCCCATAACAGTGTTCAAATGTGCAGGCAAGGAAAATGGGGCCATTTGGCGACTGATTGGATAGTCAAATTCAGCAAAAATCACAGGTCTATGGGCTCCACAGGGCAGGTGCCAGGACCCTCAAGTAAGTGAGCCTAGTGCATCATGGGCAACTATACTCACATTAAGCGCACACGTGTTCAACTGTGGTCCATCCAGGCTGGATCCATTCCACAATTGTATATCCATGCGAAATAAATTTACATACAAGGAATGTAAATGGCAATCGTCAATACAGTTAGCGGTTCTCCTAAAAATATGTCAGTGTTCCTTCCCTCGTGAACCTACGTTGGACACCCTGATTTAGAGCACAAACCAAAAACACATGCACTTTTTTTAGCTGTAGAAGAACCATGATATCTTCCTATTTACATAAAATAAATGTATTTTTTTACGGTGAATAATCTTCTCCTCTGTACGTTCAGCAAGGTATTTTCTTTCAAGCTCTTAGAGCATAAAATGTTTTTAGGTTTATTTCACTCTATTAGGCTCTTTGGAATACCATCACCAACCTTTTTAAAAGAGACTTTTCATTCTCAAATCAAAACAACTCAGCTGCTGCCATTTGAAAAATCACTCTTTGTTGGCTGCAAGCCAACGAGGAAATGAAATTCACAATGTTGGCTCGCAGCCAACAGAAATGCAAGGGATTGTGGGACACACCGAAGCTGCCCCTCAGGGTAGGGTGAGCCGCTCATGTACTGAGGGTGGTGGTCCAGTCCTGGACATTCCTGTGGTGGCCCTAAGCATTCTGGGGCTTTTAGTCTTGTTTTGCTTCCATTGAACTAATTAGACTAACACAGGTGAAATCAATGGTTTGCAGGTGAAAAGTTCAAGACTGGACATGGTGTACCTGATGACCTGGCTGGAGGTAGCCACCCTAAACTGGTTGGGTATAACTTAGCCAGAACAGCTGAATACGGTGACTTGCTGTCTTTAAGTGGAAAAGTATTGTGCAATGAAGGAGAAATTAGGCAAATTGTAAACTGACCATGAAATGAAAACATATTTATAAAGCGCAAACAATACCAGAAGGTGTCGAGGCACTAAAACGCCCAAAGAACACGAGAACAACAATATATGACCGGGACAAAGAAGAACCGTACAATCTGAAATCTGGAGTGAAAGGAGACAGGTTTTAGGATGCCTTCGAAAAGAGAAAAAAGTTTCAGTTCTGGGTCTGTTGGCTTAGTGGACTAATGCATCCACTGTAGAGGCCTGTGTTCAACCTCATGGTCACAGGTTCAAATCCCGGCAGGGCCACTCAACCTTTCATCCTTCTGGGGTCAATAAAATGAGTACCATTGAGTTGGGTAACAATAAACATCTGTTATTCAGTGCCAAGAGACCTTGTTGGGGTGAACGTGCGCTTTACAAATACACATGTTATGTTATGTGAAACTGGAGTCAAACTATCCAGGCTGATGACGGCTGGTAGCCAGAAACCGGTCCTTGGATGCTTGATTCTGGTCCAGGAAAGACATGGCTTGGCAGTTCGGGCTGGACTGTTCCCATGAGGCACACGGTCAAGGCTGATTTGCATATGGCCACGTCTGACCTGGGGTGGTGTGGAGTGCAAAAAACGATGGATTTAGGCCCAGATCTCTGTACTGGGGTGAATGTATGACATTGTTCGGCATTCTGTCCATCACCTGTTGTTTTTGCCATGTTATGTGAATAGGTAACATGTCCCAGAGCTAGCCACGGCATGAGCAAAAGCTCTACCAACCCACCTAGCTGTGCAAATTTTCGGTATAACCACATATATTTTACCTGACGAGCGCAGCAGGATTTTTCAGCTCTTTCCATTGTAAGGTAGATCCTGAGATCCTCAGCTCCATGTTATGTAGAGCCATGAGCCCTGTGAGCCTTGCCCAAGACCTTAAACATGACAAGTTTCCTGACCGGCAACCAATGCAGAGTCTTCAGGCCCATTCAAGGCAGATTGATGTCTCAGAATGTTCCGAATGAGAGGCGCAGCCGCGTTCTGGGTTACCTGGAGTATGTTAAGAGAAGCCTGATCGATATCAAGGTACATCACATTGCATTAGTCCAGGTGGGAAGCCACCAGAACCTATCCTTTGTGCAAATAAATGAGAATGAAAGGCGAGACTTTCTTCAGCAATCTAATAATGTAAAAATAAGAGCCAGTTGTAGGACTCACTTGATTATCAAAAGATAACTGTTTTTCAAAACATGACCCCAAAATTCTTTGCCGGGCTAACGGAGTAGGAAGTTGACCGCAAGACTCAGGCCACCACGCGGCATACCGGACAGAATGCTGAGCTCCAAAAACCCATACCTCCTTTTTATCGGCACTGAGCTTTAGAAAATGATCCTTTATGCGGCTGCTGATTCTAGGCATACATTCCTTGTAGTTCACTGCCACAGATCGAACATTGTCCGTGATAGAGACAATAATTTGGGTGTCACCTGCGTAGGATAACACCTGAAATCCAAAAGATCTTATCAATGTAATCAAGGAATAAATATACAAGATGAATAGTCTTGGCCTCAAGGATGAGCCCTGAGGTACTCCACAAGAGAGGCTGAAAGGTTTCGACATAAACTGACCACATCTCATAATTTGTACCTGGTCAACCAGAAAGACTTTCAGTAGACTGAGTGCTTTGTCCTCAATACCCAGTTGAGAGAAACGCCTCGCCAGGAGTGTGGGTGAGACTGTATCAAAGGCCACAGACAGATCCAGCATGACCACGACCACGGCTTCGCCTCTGTCCACTAGGCCTCTAGACTCTCCTATTTGTAAATGTTGAGTCACTTCATGTGGTGGGCTACTCTGAAGATCACAAAGGAGAGGATGACTCAAACATGGAGGCCAATTAGTAAGGTTGCCTAGTGACGGTGGGTCACCAAGGACTCAAAGCTCCAGTCTTGGACTGTTTACATACATTGCAATCTGGAATTTCAGTCCAATTATTTTCACTTAGCATTTCACTTTACTGAGGGATAACTAGAAAATCTATTTCAAGGAAATTAACAGTTCATGAAAAACTTGTAAAGCTTACGTTCATGCAAAAAGCTTGGACTACTAGCTTGACTCAATAAGGCACCTTCACTCTTCGTATGACGTAGACTCGGCTTAAGGCTAACTCTTCTTAACCTACTGTAGCCAATTATGCCACTGGTGTAGTCCCCTCTGGGAACATGAGGTCCAGTCTTGCATCACCAAAGATACTCCTGAAGCCACACCACAAACCACGAACGAGAAAGATGCCCTTACCTTCCAGATTTTCAATGTAAAAGGCAACGTGTTGTCTCAGAGTATAGGGTGCTCTGACTCGTCTGAGGTACTTGACTCCAGTGAGGCAAGTCAGCAAATGCTAAGGGATGCCCCTCTCCTGTGTTCCATGACTCACATTTTCTTCAACTTTTTTCATGCTTATTTTTTTATAAATACATTTTCAGACTCATTCAAAGTCTGTAGCAGGGCCTTTCTTACACATGTAGTTAAAAAAATGGGAAATAAACTATCAAATTTCTGTTTGGAGAGGAGTTTCATTTTTAATGAGGAATATTTTGTACCAGGTAGTTTCTGCTTGTTTGTTTTTACGGCGCATTCTGTGAATGATAGGCAGAGATCAATGATTGAACCACAGTATTTATAATCATTATAAAGTGTTGCGGCAAAGACGTCAAGCTGCATTTCATTCAGTATGATTGTGATTTGGAATTGCAAGCCACATCCATTGATGAGAGTAAAGTGGTATTAGGTTTATGTTTGTGGAATACATCCAAGGCTAAATGGAGTGAGGTATGTTAGTTTTTGTTGTTGTATGTCAGCTCTGGATGAGGCACAGAGATAGAGTTAGATTCAACATTTTGTTTCATTTGACCGTGGTCTATAAACATCAACATGATTACATACCTAACTACCTCCTAAAATATTCCACATATAAAAATTGTAACAAGCACTTAATCATGTACAGAAAAATCGAACAACAAATCAATTGACAAAGTTTCATGCAACCCCCCTAGTCCTTTGCATTTTATTTGGCAGCACTTTTAAGGGCTCCTCTATTGCAATTAAAAATCTCCCTATTGCACCTACAACATTTAAGCTACTCATATTCATCAGTAGAATGATGGCTTGATCCCCATTAATAATTCAACTGGTGCTAAAAACTGGTTTTAAAAACTCTTTCCGTACATCTAAAAACTGCAAACAGTCCATTAAAATATGTAGCCCTCTACATTGCACTTTCAGTCCACATGTGCACAAAGCCTGTTCGTCTCACATTTCTACTTTTGTCTACATATCTATATAACACAGATTTTGCCCAACTCTAAATTTTAACACGCCGATCCTTAGGTGGTGGGTTGGCCAGGCCTCGATATAAGGGACCACATAGTCATTACTCCAGCCTTTAACCAAAAACTTGGTAGATGGTTCCCCCCAAGATAGAGGTAGAGTTGTAGTGTCCACATATTAGTGGAAAGATAGGTCTTGCTTGGCCCATGCAGCCTTCTCGTCAGGATTCTCGCCATGTTGCAAGGAGTTGCAAACTGGTTCCCGTCCCAATGATATTAATGAGTCCGGAGGTTTGTGAATGATTGTGACCTGTCCCTCTGCAGCACAAGGGCTTGGCGGAGAGACATTGGATCCCTGGTATGACAAGAAAAGCACAGCCGCCTTACTGTTTCTCGCATCCTCTTAGCTCTTTATGTTTGCCTAGGAGTGGATTACAAAGTGAAAGGCAATGTAAATGTGGATTTGGGATCGTCACCCAAGCTAGGAAGAGAACCGCAGTGCCAGAACAATACCATACTCTGGCATTTTTCCTTGGAGAACTATTAATTTAAAGTTTGGTTCTGCATATTGTACCTTCTCATCCCCAACATAAACACTAGTCGGCTCTGGTTTGGTTCACCTAGTCTTTGACCCACTTGGACCGACCTTTACCATCTGCTTCAAGTTCTCTGAGGAATGTGTGTACAACTAAAAAGCAAGTGGTCAGAGAGTTGAGTTGGTGTCTCTATCGTATGACTCTATACACTTTCCCCTGTAAAAAATTGGCATCCCTCAAAAGAGATGTCTTTGGTTCTTCAAAAATGCTCACGAGTAAATATTTTTCAATATCTCAACACTAATCGCCCCGCTTCTGTATTTATCTAATAATCTATACATTGGGTCCATAGAAGGAAAATGGCCCAAAACAACATCTTTTGACTAAATGGAAATTGTCAACTGTCCCCTCAAAAGATCAATGAGGGCATGAATTAGTTTCCGTCATAAATATCTAAAGGAGTGTCGTCAGTGCTAGGAATCAACTAGGTCTCTTAAGTAAGTGTGGACTCTATTTTAGAGGCTACAGACATTAGAGGTTACAAGTAAAACTCAACTGTTTGGGTTTCTGTGCCTTTTAGTAGACAGCTAAATGGATTTTATGTTCTCCTTTTCTACCTTCTTTACTGATAATGTTTTCCCCTTGGGTAGATTATTATTCTATTTTGTTTGCTATTCTTATTAAATCTATAAATGTTGCTATTTTTCCTGAAGTGCTCCCAATCACAGTTTAACAATGTAGTGGATTCATGTTCTTGTTGCATTATTCCTGTGTTCTGGTAAAGACATTTTAAAAAATATTATTTGAAAAAAATAACAAAATGGTAATGCGTCTCAGTTAGCCGTAATACCTTACAAGAGTAAACTGGATCGTCTGCAAGCTTTAAAAGTGAATTGATAATTAAACACGGAGTACAAGAGAGTCACATGCCGTCTGCTTCTTTAGAGACCGGCTTTGTCCAAAATCCACAGGAAATTTGCAATCAAGCCTTGGAATTTCCATCTATGCCCGAGGCCAGTGGCCAGACCTATCTTTGAAACTCTGGAATTTTCCTAGAGTGAAGACTGTCAACTGAAGTCAGCTTTGTTATAGACAATACACTTGCTGAAGTCATGCTGGAACTTGAATAGGGAGAACTTATTTCACATACGGTTTTAGAATCTGATAAAGGGGACAAAGATTAAGAAGCAATATCATTGGTCCCTTGTTATATACCTTGACGAAGTGAATTTCTTTTTTGCACCTCTCTTTAATTGTGTTACAGGCATTTCATGAAGTAATATAGACAGGCTTTAAATTATTAAACAAGAGCTTAAACAAGAGCGATAAAAAAGAACAAAGGTGAGTATCATGCCACGGTCAGATTACTAATTGATACCATGATGTCCATCAGGGTTTGATTGGCCTATAGGCCAATCAGGTACAGAGGGGTAACACAGGCCCTCGCAGCCCCCATGGGGCAGGGGGCCCCCTCAGCCCATGTCTCATACTTTTTTTAACAACCAAGTGCATTCTGTGAGTTGCTGACCTGCTTTACACAAATTCTCTAACTGGAAGAAAATTCTAAATGTCAACGGTCTGTAAAATATGAGCATTTGGACTAGACAATCGCGTCTGTGATAACTTGGGATTCCACTGTAACATTAGGACTGAGGAGATGTGAGTGGGACACTACAAAGCACAGGACTGACAGCCATCAGGTTAGACCCTTTATTTAGTGGACCAAACAAGATAAAAATGGGAAGTGGGACCATGGAGAGAGGATGAGGCCTAACGGCTAGGGTGGTCGACCTCGAAGCTAGGGAACCAGTTTCGAGTCACGGCAGGGACGCTCAACATCCTGTGATTCTGGGCAAATCACTTAGGGCTAGATGTAGGTAAACTACATTTACAGATTCTAAAATACCAAATTTTACCGATTCGGTATTTTAGAATCGGTAAATGCTATGTAGGTAATTACTCAGTAAGTATTACCGAATTGGTGTAGGCCCAAAGGAATGAATGGGAATTACCGAATCGGTATTTACCGATTCGGTAAATGGGGGGAACATTCAAGGGTGGCAGGGTGTCACTTTGACACCCTGTTGCACCCCTGAATTGTGCCTGGGTGCACATGTGGCACACATACATGCCCTAAGGGCATGTATGTCTGCCACATGGCACTGTTATTAAATGCAAAAAATTGCTTTTTTTAGGGTTTTTGTAATTTACCACTAACTTGTGTTTGGTGGTAAATAACGAATCCCTACAGGTGAAAAGCACTCACTTGAGTGCTTCCTACATTTCAGATTCGATAATTTACAGAATCTGCATTTAAGAATTTGGTAATTTACCGAATTCTTAAATACCGATTCGGTAAATTACCAAATCTGAAATGTAGCCACCTACACCCCAAATGCCTAATAACGGTGGTTAACGGCCAAAATTCGATAATTTCGGCCATTACCGACCGGTATTAGAGTTCCTACATCCGGCCCTTAATCTCCCCGTGCCTAACAAAAATCAATGTGTCCATCTGTAAGCAACTGGTGCTCATGTAAAGCGTTCTGATACTTTAGGGTCTAGTTTGCGCTATATAAAACTCCCCCCTTCCCAAAAATGGATCTCTCTGTTATTTAGTAGCATAAGCACAATCATTTCCTAAACGTTTTGTATTCATACCACAAAACGTTATTGTCTTCAACACAGAGAAATATGTGCCGACCACAGCATTTTAGGATCTTATGCATCTAAGAAGGTGGTTATTGTGAACTGCTTTGATTGTGATCAATTGGAAGACTAATAAGAACAGTACATGGACAGAAAGAGAAACAAGCATTGGCAAAGCCAATAGATCTGTGTTTAAGGTGATAAAGCATGCAGCGTCAGCACATTAGATCGAAACACATAGGAGGGAGTAGACAGAGAGGGCTATAGTTGTAAAGCAGTCCCTTATGCCATTCAATGTACTTGCAGGCAAAATGATACATCTAGTCATCCAATAGCATTAGATGGGAGATAAATAGTCAACTGAGCTCAGCCAAGATGTGATTGGAAAAGTCTCAGTTCAATGGCTGGAAGAGATTGAAGAAAGTCAGTGGTTGAAAGGAGGGGTGTAAAGCCCAATCTGGGTAAACAGTAAAGAACAGGTCTGTTTGAGAGCTGCACTGCCTAACCCAGATCTAACAAGCATTTACAATGCAACGGTTCCGGCATTGCAAAAGTTAGAGCTATAAGCATTGTAAATGAACGCGTGTTTAAGGTCTTGACATTGTAAATGACAAGGTCTTTTATTTATGTTTTAAAAACTAAAACATACATAAAAGTCATTGTCATTTACAATGGCAATAGCTCAAAGTCGCGTAATGTGTATGGCAAACTACAGTAGCCTCCTGACGAGTGCCCTTTCACTTTCAGCGCGTTATAGCCGAGACCTAAAAATGATAAATTGATAGCTATATAAATATGAACACCAGTGTTAATAATCAGACAGCAATCGTGATTCACGATTCATTAAAACTTATAATATCGGGCAGACTATGAGGAGAGAGGGCAATTATAATAACTCAATCAGAATGGAATGCTACAACTATAACCTCGAAATAGAAAATACAATAGTGTCCAGTAGATGTAAAGTAGCACTGCTTAGCAAGACAATGTTTCACAGTGCAGTGATCAGTATATATGTTTAAAATGTCATTGCAGAAGTTTTTCAATAGTGTGTCAATAATTAAATAATTTTGTAATCTGGCTGGTAAGATATGTGATCAGGCGTACTGCTGCTCTGAATTACAAAGGGAATAGAAGACAGATTTCACTTTTGAGAACAATACCGTTTTAAGAGGCTTTTACATCTAGTCTTTCCTAAATCACACTAGTTACAGAAATAGCCTGTTTAAGTCGGGAATGACGAGGTGTCGTAGAGGATTAATATGGTGCCCTTCCCGCTTGTCAGCTCTTGACACTGTTTCCACGCTGTGGCTAAGTCTGTGAGCGCGCGCTGACGTCGGGGTGTCAGAGCAATCGCAGTGTGCTGTTTCACGTGCCATTCTATGACTAAAGACCGGAAGTGAAAGGAACCTCATCCCGTAGGTCCCTGATCTGAAGGAGAAAGAGTGTGTACACGTCTTAGCCAACCCTGAAGTTATCAAGGATGCTGTAAGAAGTGCTCCTAACGTACATACATCACTTTTACTACTTCCTACAGTTAAATATATCGACGCCTGATGCCGTTTAGGGCGCAACCTCTTAGTGACCTTCCTAGCTTCTAACGAAAAACTTCACTGGGTGGTCTCTTACAAGAGTCACCTCCATCCCAAGGAATTTTCGTCAGCAGCCCTGCATGGGTGGGCCCTGAGAGGAGAATCTGAGCCACCATGTGCAAAATACCCCCCAAAAAAGCAACAACTGCACAACCCGATTAAATTGGACTCAATTCGGTTTCCATTTGACTAAAAGCATGCAAATACTTGCATCCATCTCTTGAACTTACACTGAAACACTGTAACAAACTGTGCTGATTATCAGCGCCGCGCGCCTCTCTGCAGACTCCCCCTGCATTCCACAGAGGCGCGCGATGCGATCCGGTCAGCCCTGGAATGCCGTGGAGACAAGACCTGGCCGCGCGCACAACGTTATCCTATGGAAAAACGCTGTGCGCGGCCAGGTCTTGTCTCCCTTCGGCGTCTCAGACTGCTGAGACGCCGACAATAGTTCTCGGCGAGAACGCGCTTTCAGCGCGTTATAGCCGAGCCCTAAAAAGGACCAAAATTGGATGTGCCGCAAGAAGGTATGGTTTGGGGTATTGCTATTAGAGGCTTAAATTACATGGCTAGGTGTGTGATGTTTTCCGGAAGGTAGGTAGGATAGTTGTGAAGAACATTAGAAGTTCCTGTTGTGTACCTTGATTCAGTTGACCTTGAGAGCTGCAAGGATGGACCTAAAGAAGTTGAACAGAGTACTGGTGATGTGTTTGATCCCTTTATCAGTGGATCAGAAGGTGTGTGAGAGAGGTAAGCTGGCAAGAAGGTTTTGCTGGGGGACTAAAGTAATATTCAGAGATTAGGCTGAATGCCATCTGCGGTGCGGACAAATAAGACGATAGTAGAGGGCAGAAATCAATGGAACTTAGAGCTCTTGAGCCGACCACCAGCCTGTGTGGACTGGACATCATTCGGTGCTGATGCCGGATACTGTCCTTCACAGCTACGAAAGTGGGAGATCAGCGGACACTCAGCGGTCGTCCCCACTACCGCCCTCTGCCCTCTACTGGTGCTGGTGCACCTCAACCCTGCTGTTCCAGTGCCTTCCTTTCCATAGCCGCACCCTGCTACATGGAGTCTGGAGATGCCATCCGCAGTCTCCTGGGGCGTTAAACTACACACTGTATCTCGCCCTCTTTACAGCCGCGAAGACAGACACGAAGTATCGGAAACAACAACTGGCGATTAGAGCGCCAGAATCCGCAAAACTCTAGTTGAGAAAGCAATGTAAATATTGAACTTATTGTTATAATATTATTATCATCCATTATATTGCAATAATAATAACAATAATAATATTAAGAATAATAGTTTAAAATAAATAATACCACTAATAATAATAATAACACTAATAATAATAATAATAATAATAATAATAATAATAATAACAATAATAATGGCACTAATAATAATAATAATAACAACAATAATAATAATGATAATAATAGTGATACATGTGACGATGATGATAATCATCTTTAGTATTATTTGTTTATTGTAATAATAGTGTTGCTTGCTTATTATGGTGATGGTCATAATAATAGTAGTAGTTATTATTGCTTATGATGGTAATAATAATAATATGATGATTGATATCGATGATGATATGATGATAAGAATAATAATAGTAGTAGCGATGATGATAATAGGAATAATAATATGTCTGTTGTTATTAGTATTTCTAGTATAGTCTATTGTTCTTGTTGTTAATATCACTATGATCAGTGTTAACATGTTATTGTTTTTATTAGTACTATTTATAAGATGACTGCTAATATCACGGCTGACCCCGTTTATTGCAGACCGGTGATAGAGAGACATTCGAGAACTATTACCATCAGAGTTACATGGATGTCATGGGGTAGCAGCAGCTACTTCTTGCTTGCCGTTTGGAACCCGTTGCACCACTCTTGCTACCCGCAGGGTCCCAGCGGGTCAAGGAGGCAGCGGCAGGATAAAGAACCAATCAGGGCTCTCAGAGGTTGTTTACTTCCTGTTGTTCCCCCTGCGCCTTGTCCTTCTCTTACCTCTTTGCAACAACTGCTAGGTTGTTCATTGGCTATGCGCCGGACTGGGAACCAAAACCAGCCCTGGCAAAGTGCTCGGCCGGCCCCCCCACCCCACTGGGGGGGGGTTGAAGGTGCCGCCGAGCGCTTTGCTAGGGCCGGTTTTCGGCCGATTTTGTTGTAGGGCCGATTTTGCAAAAACCGCCCTGTAACAAAATCGCCCCCCAGGGGCTCAAAACCAGCCCCCACCCTTGCGGCGCACCGGGGGATTGCCCGGTGCCCGCTATGGCCAGTCCGGGCCTGTGGACAAGTCAATCCTCTGACGCTAGTGGGAGCGAGAGCAAAGGGTGCACGACGTCACTTCCTCTACTCTCAGGATTCTAAATGCCTTGGCTTCCATGAGAGTTACTACAGTAGAGAGACTTCTACTTTACTGTATTTCATGTTACATTCATTTGAAGGTCAAACTCAAGGTCGTAGTGTGTTCTATCCTACTTGTATGTCCCAGTGTTTGGGTTTGAATAGGAATGTAAAGGTGTAAGTTCATTGATCAATCTATCTTAAGCGATTCCCTCTGGGATCATTCCAAAACCATCTCACCCACGGAAAAAATAATGTTTTCCAACAAATATCTAAATCAAGGTTGAAATTTGGTTAGGGCCTGTAATAGGAATACTGCACGAGACATTCATGCTCACCCAACATCATATTAGGCCTATCAAAACTATTTCTGAGCGTCACACGCTTGACCTTTGACCTCAGGGAATTTGCCCTCAAGAGACAAACTGGTTCCAAGGTCACCGTATTTTCCCTAACCATTGCAATAAATTCATCAGCTGCCAGGTGCATGCCTCTGCTGTGACACTGCCCTTTAATTAAGAAGGGGGAGGGTGGAGTGACTGTTGGGGTACCAGCAGAAATGTGAATGCCTTACACCAGTGGTTCCTAACCTAATGACTTCTGTGGACTCTCATTGAATAGTTACTGGAATCAGGCACAATCACCGAGTTACTATTGGAAACCAGGAAGGGGGTGGGGAAGTTTCCTAAGCCATTTCCATGATCTGAACCTCAAAAAATACACAAAAATATAAAAACAAGTATATGCCAAGGTAACATTTTAATATTTTAATGTTTAGTTTGCAATCAAATATAGAAAAAGGTTTTCAAATTGTACCAATTTTGCTTCTTTATTTGTATAATTTATTAATTTTAATATTATTTAATTTTGTAAAACAGTCACAGACCCCCCTGAGTGGGCCTCGCTGACTCCCACGGGTCCTCGTACCACAGGTTAGGCCCTGCAGCCCGTGCAGCCCTTGTGGTGCGGCAGGGACCAACCGAACATGGGTTTCCGCCACTCATTCGGCTCAAGGCCTATGAATATTTTTGGGATATGGGAGTTTCATGGCCCCTCATCACATTCTGCAGGGGTCCAACCATTTTGAGTTACACCTCTGGCAGCAGGTGACCTGCCCACAGAGAAATCAGGAAAGTTACAGACATGGCAGGGCCTAACACAGGCCATAGACCATGAGAACATCAAGCAAAGTCTCAGGCTGAGTCAGTGTGGCTGGGGCTGTCAGTCACATGTGAACCTGGTGTGACATGTGACTGACTTTGCCCCAGCCCTTCCAGCTGTCCAAAGACATTGGTCGGTCGCTCTACAGATTATTAATGTTACATGATTCACAGTGAGAACTTCATATAGCACCTAAGGCCACAGTTTTGAAAGATTATGTCCTGGACAACTTATAATAATAGGTTTAAACCCTAAATATTTTCCCATCACCTCCCTGCCTCAAGGCCACTGTGTTAAAGTATTTCAACTATTCAACTCTTCGAGCTCTGCTCATGAGCAGCAAGACAAGCTGTCCATCACCTCGTCGTCACAAGAATGATGTGGTCTAGCGCCTAGAGCCCCTAGGCTTTGGAACAGGGGAACCAGGATCGAATACATGCCCCCGCCGGTCCGGAATACATGTAATTGGGTGTCTCAGAATACAATTACCATCAGAAAGCCTTGATAAATGTCTTTCACACCTCCACCTATAGAATCGCAAGGCGCTGTAATGTATAGGTGGAAAGTCGAAAGGATTTTTGTAACTTGCAATTTACATATTATATATTGTGCTTAGAGGCTGGCGGTAGCGCCTCCTGTTAGTTTGAGAATCGCAGGCACTGTGAAGCAAACCCACTTAAAACACAACGCCACACATGTTAAAACAACCCCTCTCGGCACTCACGCTCAAACTCAACAGCCACGCTCACACTTCACTCCAATCGAGAGGTGGGCGAACCGAGCCGAGCCAACAAATTAACGGGCCGAGCCAAGCCCGTGCACGAGCCGAGCCCTGCAAACGTTTGCCATCTAAATCTTCCACTCTCATACTGTCTCTTCAATTTTTTTTTTAAGTGCATTTTTTTAGCACTTGGAAGCTTTGACATTAATAGTTTTTTTAAACATGAGCTTGAAACTATTGCTGCCCCGCCCCACCCTAGCAATAGTGCCATTAGTGCAATAAGTATAAAAAGAATTCTAAAAGTCATAAAGGTATAAATAAAGGTACCCGGACAAACTAAAATGAATTGTTTGGTTTGGCTCTTAGAATAAGTATTTGAAAATGAGTTTGGTGTGGGCATTTTTGGTATTTTTCTGATTAGTGCAATAAGAAGCATGACGGATGTCATGTGAACCCTGGATGTGGCACAGATTTTTATAGGTAATAGCTGATTAAATCAAACAGCATGTGACTTTGAACAGCTGGTATTCTGAACACATATATGTGATTGTGTTTTTATATGCAATAGTGAGGATAAAGGAATATTGATAAAAATCAAATATTTGCCTAAGATCACACAATTTGGTCAAGCGGGGAAGCCATGATTAATCCAATTTCTCTGCTCCACTTTGTACAAATCAGCCAATATCTATTTGTCGTCCTTTTTTACCTCAAATGCCAATGCTTTGTTTACTTTCTACCTCTATGTGAATGAGGGTGAGTGGGGGTGGCAGGCAGAAGTCACATGAAAGCTCGGGTCGTTATGGGCTCGAGGTTCCTAAAGGACTGCAAGCTGGGTCAGAGCCAGGCTTCAGGCTCGAGCCGGGCTCGCCCTTTCAGTGGCTCGGCGACCTCTACTCAAATCTAGACAACACATTAGACCAGCCAATGGCCCCATAGCAAGCCCATGGGCCTGCCGGCTGGTCACGCACCGCACTCTGTGGATCAGAACTGAACTCGACTCCCCAGAGTACCAATAAACAAAATTAAAAAAAATACTCAGAGCACAGCAACACAACAACCCTTCACAAGCCAGTCCCAGACTGTGTGAACCTCAACAGCAGAACAGAAGGACAGATACATCCTGGGCAACATACATCACTCGTGGTCCATTTAAAACATTACAAAACCAAGAACATTTGTCAGCAATGCATATAACATAAGCGTGTTGTACATCACGTGGATTGTGCTATATAGTATGTGTGCTCATGTACACTATGAGATGTACACCTAACTCTAAATAAATAAATACATAATAAATAATCATGTACCTTGTCATCTGCAAGGAGTTGAACTATTTTTTAATCATTTTTTAAATATTAGATATACCAGAAGCATGTACTATCGTAGCACCCATGTGCCTCAGGTATTTCAGTTTTTGCATTTACTCTTAACTGGTGTTTTTAGCCAACTGAAGGTATGGCGGACGAGCCTGGGGCAGTTTTCTCTTCACTACAAACAACAGCAGCTCCTCTCAGAAGCATTTCACCCCTGGCCACCGTCCTCGGAACGGAAAACGTGGCAAATATTCCACCTATGCGCAGAATGTCGGAGGCTTGTAAAACCTATGCTTGTTTGTACAGCCGCAGCAGGCATTCCATTGGCTGCCTCGCGGCTCCCGCGCCCGCCGCGTGCACGCACCACAACCTGCCCTCTTTTATTGCCAATCTTCCTCGACTTTTCCCGCCTTAGCACATGGGCGGACGCAAGAGTTTCAGACTAAGAACCCCATATGTGAAGTGAGTGGACTGGGTCAGAGGGAGGGCGGAAACAGATCTGTGCTGCAAGTAAATGGAAACACATGGCTTTGAAGTTCAAGATGGCCGAAAAGTTGGCGCCCAGTGCAGCTAAGCAAACATGGCCGTGTTTACGTAGGGATTTTTGCCACCGACTCAACACTGGAGAAAGCTGAAGGTGAAAAAATTCCTGCCTGATCAGCTTTACTACTCTCTTCCCTCTTCGTGGGTTGCGCTTGAGTTCTAACACAGCCCACGGCATCTCAGCCAACAGCGCTCTTACAAGCCTCAACTCGTTTAAGACAATTTCCCTCCCTCGCTTGGCTCTAAGAGCGGCTTCAAAGACACCTAAACCCTCTTCAGAACGCCTTGCCAGCTGTAAACCGGTTATTACCAGCGGTCTCCGCTCAAACAAGCTGGTCCCGGTGTCCTATGAAACATTTAGACTTTTTCGAAGTAATCATTGGCTGTCGATGATTGAGACCATACACATTGCCGCGCGCGGCAGGATCACAACCGAGAGGAGCAATGCGTGAAATTAGCAGGTGCTGGCAGATGTACGTTCATAGGTCTTTAGACTGTACAATAAAGTAGCGAAGCTGCAGAAATACCTGGTCGCGAGCTTTGGCCGTCCTTCGCAGTTGCGCATTAGTCAAATGGAGAGCGCGGGCCCTCTCTTCCCCAGGAAAGGAGATTTGGCATTGGCTGGACTTGCTTGGAAATGTCTCAGGTTTTGTCCCATGAAGGTAGAGAGCATAAGGGCCAGTGTTTTCTCAGAATTTATAGCTCAGGGACTCTTTCCTAGTTAGGTTGTCTCTATCATAGAGGTGAGAAAAATCCATATTTCCAGCCCCAACAACCCGTAGTTTTTCATATATTTTTAGAGGTTGGAACAAGTTCTTAAATACTATGATCAGGTTGAAAGCACATACATTTATGTATATTGTTTGCAAGGATTGGACTCAACTTGCCGCAATATATTGTCATAGCATTTTTCCTTGGATCCCGGTGAAAGAAGAGATCCCACATCAGGCATTTTACTGCCTGATGTTCACAGTTTTTTCCTAGATCATGACAAAGAGGCTCTTGGTATTTGTCTAAGTTAAGTGTAAGAGGAATCTAATTGGTCGGATCTCACCATGACCCATTTTGAGGATCAGCATGGACTTATATGTACCGGTGATGAGTGTATGCTGATGCATTGTCTTAAAGAAGGTACTAAGACTCTTGTCAACTTGAGCACAAGCATTTTACCCATGCATAAGGACCAAGGCTGGTCAAATAGAGGAGGAGGGATGCTAGCTGGAGATGACAGTCCAGAGAACCTTTCGGAAGATCACAAAAGAGCTCAGAGCTTCCACTCATTGATGCAGGATTTGTGCATATAACTTAAGTCTAAACGACGAAGATATAGGCATTCGAAGAGGAAGGGATTAGATATCCTTTAACTAATGATTGATTCTCTTTGTGAAGGACGTGTAGACGCACTGCAATTAGCAGCCTTCCAAAAAGTCACCACACGTGCCAGATTTTTAGACAAGCTCTAGACTAGAAATGCAGCTCTCATTTTGGTTAACTGTTCAAAAATTGGTTTATCCTCAAAATTTGCCACAAATTCGGGTCCTGTGGATCAATGTTGGGCGTATCTGCACTACATGATCCTGGAAATAAATGGTTCATACCAATTGTGAGATTGGCATAAATTGCTGCCAAAAAACTGAAGTTGTTCTCTGGCAAAATAGCGAAATCCATTTACCTGTACTACCTTCGCGACCCAGATAATGATTAGTTTTTTAAATGTAGTTCTTCCTGATACAGTTCAGTGGTGTTGTAACACTGTAAATAAATGGTGTCATTAACAATTCGGTAGTCGAAACCTGCAATATTTGTTCTCTCTGACATACAAAAAACAAAGATCTGCCGGCGAGGCGCTGTAAGCCACTAGTATTAGCTTCGTTTCAGGGCGGCGGGCCTTTATAAGCACAGTAGACACTCTAGTGGCATGCAACATGTGTCGCTTTCCATCTTTGCTGAAGACAGGTTTGAAGCGCATGCAACTGACCCCTGGATTACTAAATGCCTCGTTACATAGTGCGAAGATTAATTTATGCTGCTAATGGAAGATATCATATTACTTATGTGCTGAAGACATATGCGTCTCTTCTGCTCACCGCAGGAAGTGATGAACAGGTGCCAAATAAGCCACTGATTCATGGTACGCTTGGACTAGACATGAGGGTTGATATAGAGCTGAATTTGCCGGTTTCTTCGGTGCTCTTATGGTTGCATCTGGGTGTAATCATAAGAGCGGTCTCCCTAGGCATTACACCCTTCTAAACCTCTAGTTGCATGAATCCCTTATCATACATTTGAAAACCTTCCACTAGGTTTAGCCACAACACACAAAAGGACGAAACACACAATAACCACCATGATGGTGGTTGTGGTGTGTTTCGTCATATTGTGTGTTGTGGCTAAACCTAGTGGAAGGTTTTCCAGGTGGTTGTGGTGTGATTGGTCAATTTGTGCTTTGTATCTAAACCCACTGGAATGTTTTCTAAAGGTACGATATGAGATTCATACAAACCTAACTAAATCTCAGTGTGTGGTTGGTGTGAGATATTGCTGTAGTTTGGTCCATATATCTCCTTGTGCCTATGTGTTTGTGTTTCCAGTAATTATTATAAATCCCTTTTTGGAAAGGAGAGTAATGTGGGGTGTGGACGCAGGAGGTTCTGACGGTGAAGAATAACATTTGGTGTTTGTATTAAGCATCTAAATTCCACAAATTTTGATTTTCTACTTTCACTAAAAGTCCCAAGAGGTCTGTAGAGATAAATTGTGACTTGTGCACCTCAATCGCGCTCTCGGTTGGGCATTCTGGCTGGACGGGTGGGGGTGGCTTCTTTCATCTTCTTTGTTCCCTGGCTGGTATGGTTGATGCGGGGATCATCAGCTGACGGAGAAAGGGCGAGGTCACGAATATCTACAGGTGTCACTCAGTCTTTTTGACTGGACTAATCAAGTCAATCAAAGGGTGCGTCTCAGAGGATGCGGCTCATGGACATAACGTAGGGCGTCTGTTCCTCTGTGGTGCAAGGGTTGGCCATGGCTTTCTGGTCCTGGACGTGAGTCCTTGGCCGCCACTCAATGTTGCCCTAAAGGTCTAGCTGGGTGAGAGAGAGGCTGCCAGGTACTTCAAAAGGATATTCTTTAGGTTTCATTCAGTGGCGGCTGACATGTACCGATGGTGGTGAGGCGGGGGACACAACATATATTTTTTTTTAAATTAAAAAACACTTACCTGCCTGCATGACGCAGTGTCCTCCTCCTTTGGTCTTCTCTGGAGGCAGGCTCCAAAGTGGGACCAAGCCACGTACCATATCCAATCCTGGCACTGCTCTCACCAGTATCAGTGTGGCGCCAGCACTCTCATGGGCACTGGAGGCCTGCGCTTCTCTAACGCAGCGGTCTAAGACAGCTAGGTTAGAGAAGTTTCAAATGTGCATATCTGGCTGGCCGTCGCAAGATGGCCGCCAAAGAGACATGCACATTTTAAAGCCCCTTTGCCCCTTGTTTCTTTATATCACTGGGTGGACTAAACTGGAGATCACAGCATCGATCCAGTTCCATCACAAAGCACTCATGGAAAGCACTTTAGTGAAATAAATTCCTAGATTTTATCACTTTAAAAAAGACAAAGGGAGCACTGTCTGCTGCACTTTAGCTTCTAAAGCGATGTGGTGTTTATTTAAGACTTCCGGCAACTAAATGTTTTTTTATCTTAAAATACGCCGCAGGGAATCCACTTTAGAAAGATGAATTAAGATCAAAGCACAATTGCACTATCTCTATTTAGCACTTTACGCAACAATGTTTGGTGCACTTTTCCCTCGATTGTGACCGAGTATCTATTTTGGACCCCTAGTAAGGGCATGTGGTAGGGCGTTCGTTGGGGTTATTTGGATGTTTTGCAGAATAATTAAGGATTTTTTTTATACATACAAGGTAATGTGTTGTTTGGAAAATGCATGGAAGATGAACTACGATCAATGCACAGCTGCACTATTTGTTACCCTTTCAACACTTTATATAGCAATGCTTGATGCACTTTTCTCTGAATTGTAACCGAGTATTTATTATGCACTTTTAGTCAGGAAATTTATTAGGGCATTCATCAGGATTATTTCGATATTTTGTAAAATATCGAACAATTCTCTATTTTTGAGAGGAAATGAAATAATGTGTTTCATCAAAAAAAAGTAAGACTAATAAGTAAAAAAAATCAAATAACTCAGTTTGTGAACGTTTCATGACCTAAGACTGAGACCTGCTTGATCTGCCCAATTTATGTCCCAGAAGGGAGACAGAGGGCCTCTGCGCAAACTGGAGTTAACCTACCGTCACTGCCCCCATATCACCAGCCAGAGGTCTGCCTGCTTTACATTGCCTCAAGTATTTACCACATTGGTTGTGTTTACCAGGAGAGTTCTTCAGGAATCTATGGCAGATAGTGGCGGCTACTCCACTAAGGCGGAGGAACATCACCCCACTGTTATTTCAGCTTTGCAAGAAATAAAAATAAAATGACAATAACAGGACGTTATTATCATTTTATTTTTCTATGCGGGATTCAAGCGGGGCTGGGCTCTGTGACGCCAGAGTGCGGGGGAGTGGTTTGCACTCCTCTAAGTGCACATGATGGTTTGTCCGGACCTCATAGGCCAGCCAAACCATCATGCACATTTGGCATGTTCTCCATTGGGCTGTGTTGCACAGCCCAGTGGAAAACATGCCCAGGCTCCAACACACTGCCTGAGCGTCTAAACAGGGCGTTCAGACCAATCACAACGATGTCCCGCAGCGTTGTGAATGGCTGGGAGAGTCCAGAAGCCTGGGTGCTTCCGGTTCAGACGTGGGTCCCTTGCTCACTGTGCCACTGGATTCAAGCTAGCCTGGCTGATGAAGGGTGACATACCCTGAAACCGGTCCAAGCATGCTTGTTCACGGTCCAGGAAGGACCTGGCTTGGCAGTTCGGTCTGGACTGTTCCCATGAGGCACAGGGTCAAGACTGATTTGCATATGGCTGAGTCCAAACTGGGTAGGCGTAGTGGGAAAAAGAACAATGGATTTTACCCAGATCTTTTGACTGGGGGAGAATGTTTGCATTGTCAGCATTCCGCCCATCATTTGTTTGCTGTATCTCTTATTGCGTCCGGCTCTTCCAACACAGCAGACGGAGGAGAGGCGTGCGATGGCGGGAGAAACGTGCGGCGGAGAAGGTACGTTTATTTTATTTTTTTAATCCACCCACAACCCCATTCCGAGGTAGCCACCACTGATGGCTGGGGTTTTATGTCATATGAAAGCAATAGACCATGTGTGACGACATCACCACCACTGGCTAATGGCCACCGTTTCCTATGGAAGAGGAAACAGGGTGACAAACGAGCATAGTTTAGAATATATCAGACATGCCGCATTAAGGAGCACGACCCAGTGAGAAGCAGCCCTCTTCTCAGGTCACGGCAGGGCACTTCCTCTGGGTGCGTCAGAGACATAGACACAGTTGCGTATACATTGACGTCAATTTACCGAAATGCCAGAGAAGGGACATCAAACAGCCTTAGACCTCCACTTTCACTCATACCTACACCTACAGACAAATTCACACATATACACTCTCTCTCACATAAACACTCTCCCCCGCGAGCACACACACAACATACATTTAAAACCATTTTTTACTTCTCTCAGCTGCTGTGGATGGGCATATTCCAGCTTAGTGTACTCTATTTTTATTATACTATTAGAGAATATTATATTGTAGTTATTCATTATTAGTGTAATAAAAAATTGACAGAAAATAAACGCAGTGAAGCCCCAGCTACCCCTGTGTTCCTGGCATTGAATTTGCCACCCCTGAGGCCAGGGGTCGCAAAGGCAGTGCTATGTGTAGCAAAGGCAAACCAGTGTTCGCAGCTGTGACTCCTGGCGATTCCTAAATTATGTCCATGTGAATATAGGGTGATTGAAGGGTGAATTAAATCAAGGATTTATAGCTCAGAAGATTTGTTCCCTTCTTGGTTGACTGAGTGAAGGGTGACTCTGCTGAGTAGCCATAGTTGTACCCCGCACAGAATAACACCCACGAAAGGTGTGAGCTGTCTACTTAAAGGGTCACAGTTAGGAGGAAAGAACACAAAGGGTAGAAAACCTCCCTGGCGATCTTGTACTCTTGACTAAAAATGAAGAAAAACACTGAAGTTATCACAAGACACCAAATGCCCACTGGCACCAGGGAGGAGAAAAGAGGCAGGCATAAATCCAGAAGTAAAATCCAGTAGAAATTTCAATTTCTAGTAGTCAAATATCAGGTAGAGAATTAATAGCCAGAGGGCAAAGAACGCAATAAAAAACCAGGGAACTAATGCGCTGCAGTATATCTTCCTTATGTGATCACCTCCTTCATATCTTCCTTACATGATAACCTCCTTCATATACGGTTATACGTGCTACAAATAAGAATCAACATTACAGAAATAGATCACTACATTTTGGATTGGGACCATCAGATAACATTCTGTGGACATGCCACCATCTTGGAAAGGGCTGTTTATAAATATTGTCCATGCCCTTTGCCAGGAATTCATCACTTTTGTTAGGGAAGCGAAGAAGAACCCCAGGTTTGACATCCTTTGCGCCGTGCTGAATTGTGCAGTTCCGCTGCTTCCTCTTTTGCTCTGCTCTACAAGCGATGTGCAGAACACCCCACCTAGTGACCCGAGCACAGAGATCCTAGAAAATTCCAAGTGACAACACCGTCCAGCCATGAGTTGCGCGTAGCATCCAAATATAAACTGTTGGACACTGTAGCGAACTGCTCTCAGAACAGATTGGGAACATATGTACCAATTAGGCAACACGACGATGTGGGCACCTTGGCCTCTCCTTAGGTCTCTGGACATCGCTTCCTGTTGGAATGTTGGAGACAGGAATTGGATGGAGTCAAACAAAGAGTCAAGCATAGGGTAGCTGAAGAGCCGCTCGGGGAAGATAAATTCTACCAGAAAGAAACAGTAAAAAGATCAGGCACCCAGTTCATAAAAGGCTGGTTGAGATTGACGGCTGGAACACTTGTCTTCATTTAAGGAGAAAACAATGAAATTGCTTCGTTATTCAACGACACCCAATAACATCTCATGGGCAGAGCGAGAACGAACAATCTAATGATTGATCTTGGATACAAATTTACCAAAATAATATAATGTACCGCAGCTTCCGTAGAGTATGTGCTCTCTTAGAAGAGCTTTGGGCCAGCTATATCTCAACAGGAAGTTCCCAAACCACCCTGACTTCCACAGTAGTTCCATATGTTTCTTTTATATTATTTGAATGCACATATGTTCCATTTAATGTACATTCTTTTTGTCCTACTCCTGTATTATTAGTCCAATTCCTTTACTTGCTAAGCAAGTAGATTGGAATGTGATGTTGTTAGACCCATATTGTTTACTTTGTAAGATTACCTTGTTTTATGTTCAATAAAACTATATGAACTTAAAAAGAAGAGCTTTGGTGCAGAAGTTGTCCGCAGTGACGGTTGTACCAAGATCTGGGCTCCATTGAGGAGGCCCATAGACAAGGAGTTGGTATAGGGGTGACATAATGTAAGGTTTTTCCATAATGTAAGGTTTTTCCAATGGTTGTGGTCTAAAGGGACATATGTGACACAGGCTTATGCTACAGCTATAGAGGACCCAGGGTGGGAAAGAGGGAACAATTCCTCTTTCTTACCTGTAACAAATAATAACCCCGGCTTTAGTACCTGTATGCTAAATTCAGCACTGCTCTGCTATGGCTCAACCCTATGATGAAAAATTAATAAAAAATGATTTAAAAAATCATACATTTAAGGCAGGCACGTGGACCCTTGGACTGATTTATGTATGACCGCGCCTTCAAGAGATCCATAGTATTTCCAAGACTTTCCTCAAGATGTTTCCCTGAAAGTGTTAATGTCATCATTTGTCACTAATATAGAATGTGAGGGCCACACCATTTTTTGATATCTTGGTCCAAAAAATGCACTGTGAATTTAAACAATAATTTTGTCTCCTCGAGGCCACGTGATCACTCTTGAACTTTATGCCCGCCCTCTGGAACAACAGATCACCACAGACCACCAAAAAGTGTTACTACTGCTGTTGCTTAAGGGCTGCGGGTGTCAGATTCAGCCAGAGCTACTTAATAGAACCGCAAAACACGTGGGAAGCCACTTAAACTCTGCACATGAAATGTCATAAAGCAGCTCTGCAAGGAAACCTCGCTGGTTGTGGGCCCAGTGCCTAGAAGTAATCTAACGCAGCTGCTTTTATTATTAACTATTAAAACTAATGCAAACATAACGATTTATTTTTTGCTGTCACGTCTGCCTTTGGCAGATTATTAACTGAGCATTTATGATTCCCAAAGACACAATTAATTTTGAAGAAGTAAACACACGCGTGAATCTTTGATTTTGATCTATTTCTGATTTTGGCTGCAGGGCAAAGCAACTTCTCTATTACAATAATAACGTGTTCTTTTGTATAGCGCCCCATTCACTAATTCAGATGTTTCTAAGTGCTATAAATCACAGGTAATAACTTCCCAATGCAATTGGACCCATTTTTTCAACCTAGAAGAATAGAAAATTGACTTCACCTTCAAAGAATTCAAACTTTTGACTTGTAAATCACTGCAGATATCAGAGGTGCGCATTTAACTCACTGAGTAATCTTGCCAACTATGGCAGGTCATGATGCGTACATGAACAAGCTGAGATACCCAAATGGCTAAAACAACCACCATGCTCCCCGCGGAAGAGCTTTGAATCTGTAAATAAGTATTTCAGCTTCCACGCAGTGACATCTACGTCAATGTTGAACACGTTTTCTTTACCTCACAGTTGACTTTGAGCTGGATTTCAAGCTTAATGGAGTTTTAGGAGATTAAACTGCAGATCTCTCCAATGTGGATACAAATTTGAGGCCCAGAGCGGTTCTCCGCCATTTTGCATCTGAGATAACTCCTTTAGGAATCAATTCCTCACTTTCAAGTCTATTGGGACATATAATGCTTATATTGCAAACTGTGTCCCCTTTAGATGTAGTAGATTATATTATATTAGATTAGATTAGATTAGATTAGATTAGAAGTTTGAAAAGCACCTGGTTACTCCAAACGGAGTGTCCAGGCGCTAGGATTTCTTCCTACCATCAATCAGAGTACAGCAGACCAACGCTAAGGCAATTAAATGGTGATGGATTGCCTGAAAAGCCAGGTTTTCAAATTCCTACGGAACAACACTTCTGAGGGCTGCATCCTGAGATCCAGGGGCAGAAGATTCCACATTTTAGCTGCGAGAAAGTCAAAAGATCTGCCTCCCAAACGCGCTTTTTGAACTTTCAGAATTGTCAACCTCGCAGTTCCCTATGATCTAAGACCCTGATTGGGCCGATAAGATTTAATCAGGGAGAACAAGTATCCAGGACCTTTCCCATTAATGATTCTATGGCAGAAACATAGGGCTCTGAAGGCCACTCTGGCATGCACAGGGAGCCAGAGAAGCTTTACAAATGCCGCATCCAGAGGGGAGCGTCTAGGAATATTGAGGAGCATACGGGCAGAGGTATTCTGTACCCTCTGCGGCATTCTCATTCTGCCTTTAGCAACTCCAAGATAGAGAACATTGCAGTATTTATTTATTTATAGAGCGCAACATTTAACCCAGGGGATATCACGGCGCTAAAGATTACGGTGATAGGTGCGGTCCATGAGGTTTGATGAATCAGATATCAATCTTTGGGGAAAAGGTCTGTTTTGAGTTTTCTCCTGAAGATGTTGTAGTCTTTGGTCAGCCTGAGTTCGACTGGGAGCTCGTTCCAGTGCCGTGCTGCCAGATGTGAGAAAGTACGGCCTCCCGTTCTGGATTTATTTTATTTTTTTGTTTCGGCAAGAGCGAGGTGTTGCGATCTTAGTGGTCGAATGCAGGCGGGATACAATCACCACTTGGATGATAGTGTTTTCAGCTGACTCTGGTAACAAATCTAAGCATTTAAGAAGCATCTTAAAGATGCTGAAGCAAGTGCAAGCCTAGTGTTAGCCTGATTGCGGCAGGCTAACCTTAACCACCCTTCTTCAGAGGATTGGACTTATCAGTTTAACATTTAAGATTCTAATTACTGCTCAAAGAACGCTTCTTCTTGTTACTTTTACTTAGAATTTACAATACATCATGGCTGCCATTTTCACTTCCAGATAAAGATGTCAGTTCCTAATTTCAAGGGCTATATAAAGCGTCTGGAATTTCCTGCTTTGCACCACGATGCAGTCCAAGTCTTCAGCAGTTCTTCACTTCTTCTCCAGGGCGGCTGGTAGCACAGCCCGCTTCCACGGTTTGTCGGGCACGTTACTTCTTGAGTTTTTCTTCAGCTATGATCCTGTCCCCTGCAGCAAGTCAGCTTGCCTCCAGGAGATTTTTCTACCTCTAGCTTTTTTCCCTCCTGCATTCACTGGCCCATCTCTGCAGACACTTGCTCTTACACGTGGTGACTGTTTGGAATCATTGTGGCTACCAGAGGGCATCACCTATTCATCCGACAAGTTAGATGGAAACCACCAGCGATCGCCTTACATCCAGCCGTTGACGCCTAGGTAATGGTGGCCACCTCTCTTGGTCAGCATGGCTACTGTTTCCAGTTTTGGATATCCATATGACATTACCTGCATTTCGGTGTTGTATTCTTGGTTTGCTTTCATTGAATTAATCCGACTAATACATGTGTGCCCAGTTATTTGCAAATTAAAAAGTTGAGGCTGAAAAAGTGGAGTGAAATTGACTCTCTAGGTGAGTGGTGGGATTGGTGACATGAAAAGCTTGCCTGACTTTTGAGTGTTTGCTTTTGCATGGATTTTTTTCGAATGGTGTTCCAGTAAGGAGTGAGGATGGTCTCCTTTCGGTGACCATTTGGTTGCTGGAATGGCCCTACAGATGAATAATGGTAGAATCATGGGGTAGTTTTGAAGGCTCTGGTTTTGGAAATAGGAAAAAAACTCAATTTCTTGAGCATGACATCAGTGCTTAGTTATATATATAAAAGTACAGGAACCAAAAGTTTTTTATGAGCCTACTTTCGGTGCTGTCTAAAGCTGTGGTGACCAAATACCAAGACTGCTTAGTCTTGATGCCACCTCATGCCTGTTTCTTCCACCAGACTAAGCTTCTTGCCTCTTTATCTCAAACTTTTTCATGCTTGTGCTCTACCTTTCTTACTGCTATCCTGTCCTTATCTTTCCCCTCTCTTTTCTGCCTCTCTCTCACTTGCTCTGGGTCAAAGTTTAATGAGGAAAACTAAATCCCAGTCCCTAAAAATGCCTGCTAATGCTCAATATCTGCAAACACCCGCACAAATTAAGCTGCTGAACATATATATATTTTTGGTCATAAAAACAGATTTAGATGGTGGTTCTAAAGTTGGCATCTGTACATTCCAATTGCAAATGTGGCAAGGAGAAACCCTCTGCTCCAGGAAGAGATGTGGCCCTTTGGCTAAGCCGCTTACTTTGGAACCTCCGGAACTTGACTGTAAATGGTGTGATTCTGGGAAAATCACTAAATCCCTCAACACCTAAAATTATATATGTATGAAATTGAATTCAGTTGTAAAAATGTGAAATCGGAGCGCTGAATGTGCTTTTGAGTATGTTAAGGATGCCACAGGCTCAGAGAGTAAAGAAAAGAAATGTGAAGGATTGCTTGTAAATTGGAAATTGCCTAAATAAACTGCAGCCTCAATCCTTCCATAAAGATTAACCGGTGCGGTCTGTGTTTGTGGGATCCGGGAGGGCGACCAAGTGGGGGTTGCCCCTGTCTTGCCCGTCTGCTGATGATCAGCATTATTAGGTCCTTGCTGGTTGGTGGAACTCTGACAGGGGCGCATAACTTCTGTGGTGGTTGCTGGGCAGTTGAATCCCATACTATAAATGAATTCTCTGGTTGGAAGTTGGTTCTAGGGGAGCTCCTTTGGGTATGGTGGGGTCTTTGCCTATTATCTCTCTCCCTCTCTTCTCCATAACAAAATAACCACAACATCATACTTTGTTTTTTGTAATCAGCCTTCACGGTCCCATATATCATTGGATGTTGGTTCGTCCTCAATCAATGTGCTAACAAATACTAAATACACACATATACACATTTGTGCAACAGTTGCATTAATCCACCGAGCCAACTTAGTGATGGTGGAATTTCAAACACAACCTTCTGAGCTAGTTTTGGTACTGATGCCTGTACCCACGATTAATTAATGTTTGCATTTTGATCTGGAGAGAGGCGTAGTCATCTCCCACGTCAAACACAGCCGCCACCAGCAGTAACTGCCCTTGGTTTCATGAGAAGCCCTGGCCGGGCAGTGGTAGGACAGTGAACAGCTTAAGTATGGAGGTGTAAGCACCATAGGATGCACCCTGCAGTGGCACTGCAGAGCTCCAGCGACTGCCGGAGACCGCAATAGTATCTACATGTATAAAGGTTTTGTTTAGGAGAATTCAATTAGTCAATGGAAAGAGAAATACTGGAGATATTTATGGACTATATAGGATTGGCTCCCAAAATGATCTGTGAGTACAGCGATCCATCTCTACGTTCACAAGACTTTATCAATTGACTACTCTGTGCCATTGATATCCCAAAAATGTGTACAATCGACTGTACCCTACAGGAGCAGCTAAGAAGCTGAGGCAGGCTTTAAAACTGAAGGATAGTCCAAATACCTCCTGTGGTTCAATAATAAAAGAAAGTGCAGTTGTACAACATGAGTTGAGTTAATCTTCCAAGGGAGAAGGTAGCCTTTCAATAAGCATGTTGTGAGGTTAAGCTTGTTGTAAAACGTCGATTAGGCTGCTTGTAATCTCGCCTCTCCTTTTCAATCTTCCCTGAGGCTTGGGATTAACCTATACTTGAGGGTTCACTCAACTCCTTCTAAATATAGGTGGTTTCTTCTGGGTCCTAGTAACAGACATTTTCCGGTGTGAAAATCTTTCGGGTTTTGCACCCTGAACTTTTTTTTTAAACAAGTCTCCTTCCTTCCGCTAACATGTTAACTAGGCTGGGGCATTCTCTGAGCTCGGCAAAGGCGAGCTCTTACCCCGGCTGTGGGTACATTTGATAATACAGAAAATGTGCCACCAGCCTGTGGAGGGTTATACTCCTAAAACTTTTTAGGGTCTTCACAAAATTGTTGCCCTTTCTTTCCTTGGGGCCAGGTGGCCCTCCTTATGCTTCTCCCGGGCCTCACGCTAGGACCATGTCTGAGGACAGCACAATTTTATAATACTGTTCGCGCACCAGCAGTGCGCTACCTGTCTCGCCGCTCAAGCATACCACTTGGAATGCAGATCTTAAACTTTCTTTTTTTTTAGTTACCAAAGAAAAATTCACACAGAGGAGCCATGCGAACAGATGAAATTATATGAACCCTGAATAGGGGTAATCCTCATGGATCCTACTGTACCAAGGTGATTCGGAACAACCACACCTCCACCTAGAATGTAGTAAGAAATGAATCCCAAATATTGAAGGAACAGAATTTCATTACCCCAACATCGAGGGATTAAATGTCGAAAGGTAAAGGCACAGATAGAGATATGGATTTATTATTCTTAGCTCCACAACATACGAACCTCGAAGATATATATCACCTAGGAATGTATATGTAGAGTTTGGTATAGAAAAAGTATGGAAACGTACCTTTCGATATTTTATCCCTTGAGATTGTGGCAAACATATTCGATCTCATCGATATTTGGGCTTCGATATACCCAGCCCTCACCCTCTAACTATGTACTATTGGATGACATCTTCGCACACCCCATCACCTCCCCCTCCCCACACTACTTTATCTCTCTATCCAAAAATCAGGCAAACAATGAGTCTGAGCAAACTCTACACCAGCTGCTTTTGCTTTCAGTTTGCATTTCCTCAATTCCCCTCTTGGTCCTCACACACCCCATAAGTCTTTCCTCTCTTTTTATCCAGCCCTAAGAAATTCATAATAATTCCGGGTTTTAGAATGACACCAGTAATAGCACTTTGAGAATCCTGTTTTTTTCTTTTTTTAGGCGGAGATGTCCAGCGGAGACGATATACAACAATATCTCCAACTCCAGTATCATTTGGCGTTTGCTAATCGAGTTTGTATACGACAAAATGATGAAAATACTCATGCCCCGCTTTTGATTCAACCATGTTTCTTGAATTTTAAGAAATAAAATTAAAATAAAGTTCCACATAAGCATTGTGTACAGGCATGGCCAATCATGATTAACTCATAGCGTTACCATGAAGTACTGTTAAAAGTAAAAAATGACCTCTCTCACAGTGGCCGAAATTCTGATCCAAAAAGTGTTGCTGTGTTCTCTGGTGGAAGTGCTTAGCTTTTATATTTACATGAGTGTGAAGATGCATCTGCAAGGCTCTATACAATAAACTCACTCATTAGGGCTGGCGTTAACCCAGCCCTCTCGATTTTACTAAAATGATTTATATCATATACCTACATGAATGGGCTTTGAGCCATTCATCTTCATCCATTGGTCTGTTGTGTCAATCACATTTTAATTCTGTCCACAATAGGATACAGCACAGGGTAATAGTCAGTGCACCTCAGCCACAGGCTAACTTCACTGTGAGTGGTGGCATTCTGCACTTTAACAAGGAGCATATCTGCTCAAAAAGTAGTGTAATGCAGCACCTTGAAATACTATGACAATGTGCTTTTTTGAGACAAATATTTTGCTTTCAGATACTTTTATATTGCTGGAGGTCTGCAGTTCACCTATAATAACATTTTACAAAAACCATGACAAGACAAAAGAAGCACTGACAAAGTGAAAAGACAGGAAGGCAATACCACACCTACTGGCTTTGCTTGTGCTTGTTTATTTCAAGCATCCAGTTACGAAACATCGCAGTGTTTCCTCTCTGCAGTTAATGATCCACTACAATGGACTAGAATACCCGTAAATCTTGATGCACAGTAGCGGGAAGTGTGTGGAACCTGGCACGTGCAGTGAGCTGCCTGGCCTCGCCATAAACTTCTGACAATCGAGTAGGTCAGTTCACTGTACGCGTTATGCAAAAGAGTTCTTTAACGACCACTTATTTCCTCCATTAATTGTGTAAAATTGGTGATTACCACTAATTGCCTTATCACACTGTAATATATGTACACTGGAAGGCTGCCATGTTGTCTCTTGGCATAAAGTGTCACTTGCCAATTATGGTTCCAAGACCCGTCTGCCTCCAGGCTACAACTAAAGTACCTACCTCTGCTTGTGCCTGGTTTATTAGGGAATGGAGCTGATAGGCAGTGTAGGAAAGTGCCCCTTTTTGACATGGTCACCCCCACCTTTTGCCTGGTATTTGATGAACTTTTGACAGAAGCGCACTTCATTCCTGCTAACCAGGTACACAGTGCCAGATCTCTTTCCCTAAAACTGTACAATTGTTTCCCCAATTGGCAATACATTTAACACTCCCTTTAAATGCCTAGTAAATGGTATCCCTGGTACCTAGGGCAAGGAGAATAAAGAGTGTCCCTAACGACTGCAGCATGTATAGCACCACCCTAAGGGACCCCTCACAAAACTCATGCAGACTGCCACTGCAGGCTGCGTGTCTTGGTGCAGACAAAAGTGAAAACACGGCATGACACACATCCCTGTGTGCCATGCCTACAGACACTGCATGTAGTATAGGTACGTCACCCCTACAGCAGGCCTTACAGCCCAATGACAGGGTGCACTATAATATGCACGCAAATGGGACCCCCCTTACCATATTCCAGTTCAAGAGGGTTATGGGTCTAGCCATAAGGAAAGCCAACATGGACCCAGCAGTTTTTGGAACGCATTCCTTTAGAATTGGGGCTGCTGCAGAGGCAGTGGCCACAGGATTGAGCGGAAAGAAAGTGCAAACGATTGGGAGATGGTCGTCAAACTGCTATAAACGCTATGTGCGCTGGCATATGCTTGGAACAAGTGGCGGGGAGACCAACTGACGGTTGTTTTCTCTCTACTTTAAGTTGCAGTTTCTTCAGCCTGCGATGCATGGAGGAAGCATGCAGTGGGGGCATCCGCCTGCCATGCAGGAGGGGGTCACTGAACAACTGAACAAGAACGAACAGCACGCTTCATGGCGCAAATCCACGTCAGGGGGCAGGAAGAAAGGGATGTGTGGGTCATCGGTCATTCCTACATTCGCCATCTAGCTGCCTTCTTTGCAGGTGATTTCAAGGCTAGAGCTCGGCAGGCAAAGGTAAATCTGGTATTCCATGGACAGGGTGGCCTGTGAATTAGGCAATTCAGGGATCTAATGGAAGATGCACTGCAGAATAGCCAAACACCCCGGCTACTTGTATTTTGCATTTTTGGGGGCCACGATTTGGTGCACATGAGCCGAAGGGCAGTGGCGGAGGACCTGCTTACTGAAGTGGGATGGTTAGCTAAAAAGTGTCCGCAGACAATAATTGTCTGGTCTCACATGATCCCGAGAGTCCAATGGAGGGGGGGGGGGGAGTCAGTAAAGGCGTTGAATCACTCGGTAAAGAGGATCAACAACAAGATGGAGAGGCTGTTCCGGACACCCAAGCTCGCATCCATAGCACATGGCTACATCCGGGACGACCACTTCATTGTAAAAGATGGGGTCCACCTCTCAGCCAAAGGGAACCAGGCTTTCATGGAAGACATTCTAGCTTGGCTGGAGGGTGATGCACAGGACATGACCTGCAGGGGAGCTCAGGGGGAGGCCAGATAGTCGGTCGACTACGCTGGCCTGTGGTGGTAAGGTCATGGTTGGTGAGCATAGTTTGCGGTCCTTTTGTGGGCATCACCTTTATGAAAGGGGCGCCCGAGAGGGAGACAGAGGGTCTCTCACAGAACTCCAAGGGGCAGTTTCAGCCAGTAGGTGGAAGGGGTGCGGGGGGCTCTGGGAGCCATGCTTCCAGCAGGCCATGGGCCACCCCCACATGTGCATGCGCTCAAGGGCGCAACGGCACACAGCCGGTACGTTGAAAGGGTGCGCGGGCCACTGCACTGGGAGCCACGCTTTCAGTAGGCCATGGGCCACGCCGCATGCACATGCGCTCAAGGGCGCATACTGTTTAAGGGCCCCCCTTTATGGAGACAAGACAATAGGGATCTGGGCTGCCAGTCATTGACCTTGCCGTAGGCTCTAAAGGGTTGCGCAGAAAAGAAATCATATTTTCATTTAGAATACGATAGGAATCCAGATGTATTAGAGAAATGTTAAGGTTAGCCTTTGAACAACTGTGCCTATCTGTATTTGGACTTTCTGCGCATTGTATAATGTATACCTCAATATCTGGATGTTTACGTTTGTAATAAAATACGGCCAGGGGTCTACGTCCCCTGATCCAAAGCAGTAGTGTTGTCTGCCTTTTCTGCCGTGGGGGAAAGGGGGTGGGTTAGGGGCACCACCCCATCCTTTTTGGAATCATCTGCTGTTATGGGAGGGGCCTAGGCAGTACCAGTCCATATTGGTGCAGACAAAAGTGAAAACACGGCATGACACACATCCCTGTGTGCCATGCCTACAGACCCTGCATGAAGTATCAATCAATCAATCAATCATGGTCATTTATATAGCGCACTACTTACCCGGAGGGTCTCAAGGCGCTTGGGGGGGGGGGGGGGTGCTGCTACTGCTCGAACAGCCAGGTCTTGAGCTTCTTCCTGAAGGAGAGGTGGTCTTGGGTCAGGCGCAGGTCGGTCGGGAGGGAGTTCCAGGTCTTGGCGGCCAGGTGGGAGAAGGACCTTCCTCCTGTTGTCGATCTTCGGATGCGGGGGACGGCGGCGAGGGCGTGACTGGCTGATCGGAGGTGGCGTTTGGGAGCGTAGAAGTTGATGCGGTTGTTGAGGTAGCTCGGGCCTTGGTCGTGTAGAGCTTTGTGTGCGTGGGTGAGGAGACGGAAGGTGATTCTCTTGTTGACGGGGAGCCAGTGCAGGTCTCTCAGATGTCCGGAGATGTGGCTGCGTCGGGGGATGTCGAGGATGAGTCTGGCTGAGGCGTTCTGGATCCGCTGGAGTCTCTTCTGGAGCTTGGCGGTGGTTCCGGCGTGGAGGGCGTTGCCGTAGTCCAGTCGGCTGGTGACGAGGGCCTGGGTGACCGTCTTCCTGGTCTCGGTGGGGATCCACCGGAAGATCTTTCGTAGCATGCGCAGGATGTTGAAGCATGACGAGGAGACGGCGTTGACTTGTCTGGTCATGGAGAGGGAGGAGTCCAGGATGAAGCCCAGGTTGCGTGCGTGGTCTGTTGGTGTGGGTGCGGTGCCCAGGGCGGGGGGCCACCAGGTGTCGTCCCAGGCGGAGGGCGAGGAGCCCAGGATGAGGACTTCCGTCTTGTCTGAGTTCAGTTTCAGGCGGCTGGTCGTCATCCATTCGGCTACATCTTTCATCCCTTCGTGAAGGTTGGCTCTGGAAGCGGCGGGGTCGTTGGTCAGTGAGAGGATCAGCTGGGTGTCATCGGCGTAGGAGATGATGTTCAGGTTGTGTTGGCGTGCGATGGCCGCGAGGGGGCTCATGTAGACGTTGAAGAGGGTGGGGCTCAGCGAGGATCCTTGAGGGACGCCGCAGATGACTTCGGTGGCCTCTGACTTGTACGGTGGTAGGCGGACTCTCTGTGTTCTTCCGTCGAGGAAGGAGACGATCCATTCCAGTGCCTTCTCCTGAATTCCGACGTTGCTGAGGCGCTGCACTAGGGTGCGGTGGCAGACAGTGTCGAAAGCCGCGGAGAGGTCTAGGAGGATGAGGGCCGCTGTTTCTCCGTTGTCCATCAGGGCTCGGATGTCATCAGTGGCAGCGATCAGGGCGGTCTCGGTGCTGTGGTTGGCTCGGAAGCCAGACTGTGAGGGGTCGAGGGATCCATTCGTCTCGAGGAAGGCGGCCAGCTGTTTGTTGACGGTCTTCTCGATGACTTTGGCTGGAAACGGGAGGAGCGAGATGGGGCGGTAGTTCTTGAGTTCGGTGGGGTCCGCTGTTGGTTTCTTAAGTAGAGCGCTGAGTTCGGCGTGCTTCCAGCTCTCCGGGAAGGTGGCGGTGTCGAAGGAGGTGTTGATGATGTCCCGCAGGTGGGGTGCGATGACAGCGTCGGCCTTGTTGAAGACGTGGTGAGGGCAGGGGTCGGTCGGAGATCCGGAGTGGATGGAGTTCATCATGCGGGCGGTGTCATCGGTGCTGATCGGAGTCCAGGCGCGGAGGGTGGTGGTGGGTGGCGTTGCTGCGGTCGTTGTGTGCGATGGTTGACTACTGAAGCTGTTGTGTATGTCCGCAATCTTGTTGTGGAAGTAGGAGGCGAGGGAGTTGCAGAGGTCTTGCGATGGGGTGATGTCGTTGTTACCGGCTTTGGGGTTGGAGAGCTCTTTCACGATGTTGAAGAGTTCCTTGCAGTTGTGTGCGTTGTTGTCCAGTCGGTCCTTGAATGCAGTTTTCTTGGTGGCGCGGATCAGTTGGTGGTGCTTCCGGGTGGCAAGCTTGAGGGTGGTCATGTTGTGCGGTGTAGGTTCCCTTCTCCAGACTTTCTCGAGGGCTCGGCAGTTCTTCTTGGAGTATAGGTATAGGTAAGTCACCCCTACAGCAGTATAGGTAAGTCACCCCTACAGCAGGCCTTACAGCCCTAAGGCAGGGTGCACCATAATGTATGTGTGGACATATCTGCATGAGCAGATATGCCCCTGTGCTGGTCAGTTAAATTACTGCTACTATAAGTGACAGGGAAACCATTTTAAGTACATGTGCTGGGTACCGGTCAAAAAAGAAGTTCCACAGCTACATAATGGCTTCACTGAAACTAAAGATGTTTTCTATCAAACATCTTGTATTAATAAACCCACACTGATTCCAGTGATGGATTTAATATTGCATGCACCTTATAGGTGCCCCCTGAAAATCTACCAACTACTAATGTAAAGGCCAACACAGACAGGTTTCTGACCCCCAGGGGCGAGAACCTGTGCTCTCGGGAAGCCAGGAACAAAGCCTGCTCTGAAAAGGGTGTTTCACACTTCCTCCAACAGGACGACCAGTATATTAGCATTCCAAGGCAGGGAGCTTCAAAGAGCCCATCGCCTTTGGTATGCAAACCTGGCTTGCCTCAGAGGTGAGCGGGTGCCAACTTCCATGACCAGGGCCAATTTGGGACATGGAAAGACAGGAAAATTAGTAGTCAGAAATGCACGTCCACCTTCAGGCTAGTTCCACTCCTAATTATATTTGTAATTGCATTTATATAACGCTTACTACCACTGAAAAGTCGTCAAAGTGCTTTGCAGCAAGTAGCACGCTACTCCGGAACCCAAAGAGGATTAGTGGTGAATTAGTATAAGGAAATATGAAACTAATTTGAGCGGTAAACATGTGAGTCTGTTAGTCAGATTGCAAAGGATAGTGGAGGGATAGACGAGGGAAGAGTCTAGAAAGTGTTTATTGGGAGATCATAGCAGTAGGAAGAAGTTTGGGACAAGTAAAGGAAAGATGGAGGAAAGAAGTGTCTTTAGACGTGGATTAGGGAGAGAGATATGGTATCGGATGATTCTAGGAGGGATACAAGAGGGAAGGGTCTAGAAAAACTTCTTTGGGAAATTGGAATAGTAAAAGAAGTTTGAGATGTTGCAAGGAGGGGTAGAGGGGGGAAGAGTCTAGAAAGGGTTATTTTGGAGCTAATAGTAGTAGAATGGGATTGGGGTGATCAGAGAGTGGAGGTAGAGCATATATTGAGAGAGGTATAGTTTGAGAAATATGGTAGTGCATTGGAGAGAGTAGTGGAATGATGTTTTGGATGAGTCAGAGAGTGGAGGTAGACAATATATTGAGAGAGGTATAGGGTGAGATATAGGGTAGTGCCTTCGACTTGCTGAATTAGGAGTAAAGTAATAAATATAAAAATACATAAGTACATGTAAGGTATATATGTATAAGGAAGGTAATATATCTAGATTTAAGTTGTATTTAATAAACTCAGACTTTCATGTATTGCTGTACTTTAAGCTAGTTTAATTGTTTGTAATTTCTTTTCTTATTTTAATACTTCAATAGTGAAGCAATTGTAGATAAATAGTTATGATAAAAATTAATTATTTATGCAGTGACCCATATACATGTTAAACATGGAATAATATACCATAAGTAATATGTACCTTTGTTAAGTAGATCCAATGAAAGGTTAAGTATTTATATATATTATTATACACATTTATACAAAGGCATAGACATATCTAGATACATACATATAAAACAAATAAATGCTTAGATACACAGAGATTTGCTGTACATGTATGTGTGAGTATGGGGGTTATGTGGGGAACAGCCAACTCTTTGAGACGTCTTCTGAAGATAACAAAAGACAGCCATGTTTGAACTACAAAGGCCTCTCACTCGCTAGAGCCCTGGTGTCACTGAATTTGCTGAACTAATGATGGCTAAACCCTTTGGTTCTATCCCAAAGCGCTTTATAAGAACATTTAAATATGCAATTGTTATTGCACATTGAAAATTGTCACTCATTTTACAGTGGCGGCTGGCAACATTAATTAATGTTGAGGCACTCACCATAAATGTTGCCAGCCGCCAGGCACTCCAAACTGGTGCTCCTCTCCCTGTGCTGATTCTGGGGGTGACGAGGAGCAGGAAGGAAAGGGAAGGTCTTCCCTTCTTGCGCACTGCGAATCCAACCAATCCGAGCGGCTCCAGGATTGGTTGGAGCAAGCTAACCCAGTGCTCATTTTGAGGCTGGGGTCCTGTGCCTGCAATCCTTCTGCTGTTTTACTGCGCTGGAATTGCTGGCTTTGAAGTGCGCATGACAGATTGGCTGGCTGTAGACAGCATGGCCAATCTGACATGAATACTTTTGCACCTACAACAATATCCTGGAGTCTATAGGATTCTGTCCCTCCCCCACCATCAATTCGCTATGGCCAGCGGCACACAGAATCATAAAATGGTAATAAAAAACTGTGTATTCTGTGTTTACCGATGCACTTGCAGCAAGTGAGGCAACATTTTTCCGCCCTCGAAGAGGAACCACCCCTGTCATTTTACAGACTGAGAAAACGATGGCGCACACCTGAACAGCCCATATCAGCTCCATACAATATGCTGAGCTAACAGCAACAGTGGAAAAATAATAGCACTTTTAACAAATACCTGTTTGGTTCAATAACCACTTCCTGGCTCACACTCCTTGCCAGACATCTTATCCTCCTTTCACTGCTAAATTCCTTGAGCTTTTGTTTTGGAGGGAGTTTCCCTTGGCTCGCCTCCAACAGCTTTCCTTTTTCCAAAAGCTGGGGGTTGAGTTTCTCAAATGATTCAGATGGATTTGTATTGTTTCCAGATCTTTACTTCTGCCAAAACATGCATGTCCACACACGTGACCAAGCTGCCCTCGCCTCGTGTTTCTGACAGTGATAGGAAGTCTGCCCAGCACAGACAGCGAAGACTGTAGCGACGAGCAATCGAACAACTGCAACCGCTATGAGCGCTCAGCCGTTGGCGGGAGCATTTGAAAAATTAAACAGAGACACGCCCATGTGTGCGGCTGGCAGGTATCTGTTGAAGATGTGCACCTGTGAAGGATGAATGCCATACTTGCAAATATTTGGGAAGAGGAAGGGGGAGAATTTGAAGAAAAAAATCTGGAGACTTTGTTTTCCCCATTGACTTTCATTGAAGTGAATGCAATTTCAGGCAAGAGCAATGGTGTAGCTGGGATGCTGCGGGAGTGGTGTCTGTCGGCTACCACCATTCCCCTGGCCCCGAGAACAAGTCGTCCATCGGCTGCCACAACCCTCCTCCCCAATTACCCCTCTGGACCAAGTCATCTGTCACACCCCCATCCCATTCTCCTAAATGCACCTGTGCGGCAAGCTTAGGGGCCGACCCAGTTGACAGTACGACTATCCACTGGGAAGGATGCAACCAAAATAACACCATTTTTGTCGTTAAAAATCCAGAGTCTATACCCTGAATCGGGTATATTGGTGTGTATGGAATGCTGCTTGTCTCAGTAGGGCAAGACATAGGGTGGCCAGGTGGCCCAGATTTTCTGGCACTGTCCTGGCTCTTCAGCACATTTTCTCACAAATTTCACTCAATTTAGCCCATGTTGTGGTTTTCAGAGAGGGTTGACTGAAAACAGAGGGATTATGGTTTCCATGTGTCGCAGTGAAGAATTAGTTAGAAGCCCATTGCAGAAAGAAATGTATTTAACATGGATGACACTGTGTTATGTTGTCATGTCATGTCCTGTGGATCTGAGGTGCGAGCTATCACCGGGGAAGGTTTCCTGACACTGAGTGGGTTAGAGTGTTGGCAGCCTAGTGCTTCGCGGGATTACTCGAATGTCCAGGTCTTCAGCTTCTTGTGGAATTCAAAAAGGTGAGGAGAAGGCTCTGATGTGCAGGGGCAGGATGCTCCAAGAATTAGGAATGATAAAGGTGTAGGATCGACCAGATCTGAGTTTCCGTATGCGAGGGATGTGTGCGAGTAGAAGTCTGACCTAGCGTAGGTTTTTGGAAGGACTGTGTGCAAAAGTTGCATTTAATTCCCCTTAGTAAAACCCTTTCTGTGTTACTGAACGCTGTCAATTAAGCCACTATGTGTGCCCCAGGGGATTCAAAATTTCAGTCCTGTCCTGTATGTTTGTAGGTAGTCATGGGCCGGAGATCTATAATTTCATATAGAATTTCAAATTAAGGGAGGGAATATTGCTTGATCGTAATGGCATTTGTAACGCACTTTCTAGCGCTGGAAGTATAGTAGCATTTGTACTGTGCCTCATATCCATGACGAAGCTTCCAAGCTCTTTCCTATGGACGACCAAGAAGCTAATTCTGTTTACTGTGTCTCGCTGTAGAATGTGTGTTTAGGATGTGTCGTGTTCATGCTGTGCGCAGGGGTGTACACCACACACAGGACGCAGGTTGGTTTGCCACTTCTTTATTCTTACATCATGCAGTTGCTCTTTCCCACGTCCGTCCACGTCCCTGTCTTGGTCATTGTGTCCTTCCTGTCCCGTCACCGGATCTGGTGTCCGGTGACCTGGTCACTCTGCCTGAGGACCCACAGGGTCCTACTGCCCTACTGTCAGTCGCCCACACTGTCGGATCCCAACATCTCCGTCACGACATCTCCCCCCTTGTTGCAAACAAATGTTCGTGACACATTTATCATTGTCCTCATTCACAGTTATATTGATGAAGGTGAAGAGAGAGAGAGAGAGAGAGAGAGAGAGAGAGAGAGAGAGAGAGAGAGAGAGAGAGAGAGAGAGAGAGAGAGAGAGAGAGAGAGAGAGAGAGAGAGAGAGAGAGAGAGAGAGAGAGAGAGAGAGAGAGAGAGAGAGAGAGAGAGAGAGAGAGAGAGAGAGAGAGAGAGAGAGAGAGATATGTTGTTCGATGGCCAGAGGCCTCTTCCTTTACACCTCTTCAATTAGTCTCCTTAGTTCCATGTGTTTCCTTCTTCATCGCTGTTTTCTGATATCCCCTTGAGCTTCTTCCTTTTGTGTGCCTTTCTATAGTTCTTGCTTTGACCTTTCCGCTTCTCTTGCGTCTGCCTTGCTGACATGCGAAAGGTGCCCTGTGACGTGACACTGGCCAAACTGCCGCCTTTGCCATCCGTTCTTTTACTTTTGTCATCTTCAATTTGCCTCCGGGGATCTCGTTGCTCCATTTCCTCGCTTGTCCTTCTTTTTTTTGCTCCTGAGCCTTTGTTGTTGCGTTTGCTGTTTGAGCTCTTGCAGCAGTGTCTTCTTGTTCCACGCTTTTTCCTTTCTTGTGTGTGATAGTCTCACTCTTCTTCATTCTCTCATTGCCACCACCTGTCTTCGGTAATTTATTTATTTTTTTGTTGATGTTGTGTCACCTTTGCTACCAGTTCTGTTTCGTTGCCATCTGAATTTGTCTTTCTGCGCTGTCCCCTGTTAGCATGTGCTGGGTCGTCCTCGGCCGTCATAGCAAATCTGATCTCTTTCAATTCTTTGTGGTGCTCTTCGGTCCATGTGACACGTTTTCCTTTTGTTTGTTAGCCCCTTCGGTGGGGTGCTTGTGATGGCAATATCTTCTTCCAGTCTTTCAGTTGCCATGAGACCCATCATTTGCGTTGTGACGTTGCTCAACAGGCACGGCGCTGTTTCTTCTGTGAACTTTCCTCGCTCCATTTCTTTTGCGTCTGCTGTCGCTCTAGCCTCCGCTCTTGCTAGGGCCAGGATGTTTTCTAGTGATGTTGGCTCTTTGCTCCTGTCACGGCATCCTTCTATTATTCGCAATCTTATTGCTTGTGTGTTGTCAAATTCACAATGCGTTACAAGTTTCCTCAGTCTGGTCGCAAAGTCATCTGGTCTTTCGCCTATTTGTTGAGACGCAGTTGCGAAATTGTATCTTTCAAGATCAATATTTCTTTGCTGGTCAAATTTCATTATTAAAAATTTCTTTACTTTTTTTTTATAAGTAGTTATTTCCTTTGTTGGTAGCGTCACTAGGAGGTCCCCAATGTCATCGCCTGCATAATTTAGTAATAGACCCAGTTTCTTTGCCTCTGTCGCATCAGTCTCTTCCATGTATCTCTCCAGATGTCTGATCCAATTCTCCCACCTTATTCCTACTTGTGGCTCCGACAAGTTGAATGGTGGTATTCTTCTGTATTTTTTTGTTGTTTCCCGTGCTCTTCTGTTTCCTGTGCTCTTCCTGGCACTCTTCTATTTTCCGTGCTCTTCCTGGCACTCTTCTATTCTCCGTGCTCTTCCTGGCACTCTTCTATTTTTGTTGTTTCCCGTGCTCTTTCTGGCACTCTTCTGTTTCCTGTGCTCTTCCTGGCACTCTTCTATTCTCCGTGCTCTTCCTGGCACTCTTCTATTCTCCGTGCTCTTCCTGGCACTCTTCTATTCTCCGTGCTCTTCCTGGCACTCTTTTTTTTTTTTTTTTCTTCTATTATCTTTTTCTTTTCTTTTTTCCCTTGCTCTTTCTGGCACTCTTCTGTTTCCTGTGCTCTTCCTAGCACTCTTCTATTCTCTTTATTCGTCCTTGTCACCCTTTGTTCTTTCTTTATTTTCTCCTTTGTCTGTTCTTTGTTCTCTTGTATCTTCTTTATTTGCACCTGTTCGTTGTGCTGTCACCTTCTCTTCTGTTCTTTGTTCTATTGCT
Source organism: Lissotriton helveticus (assembly GCF_964261635.1). NCBI lineage: Eukaryota > Metazoa > Chordata > Amphibia > Caudata > Salamandridae > Lissotriton > Lissotriton helveticus. The sequence goes on along the minus strand of NC_136073.1, from coordinate 831,869,731 downwards.
CCTTGTTCAACCCTTGTTCTCTTATTTTGCCTCTTTTTCCTTTGCATATGTATTTTTTTTTTTGTTCCTTTTTCTTAATTTCCTTTCTTCTGTTGCTATTTCTCCTGCGCCACAGTCTTGTCACGTTGCTCCTTTTTTTTTTTAAGTAGTTATTTCCTTTGTCTTTGTTTCTTCTATGTTCTCCTTGTCTCTTTTCTTTTTCTTTGGTGATCTTTGCCCCTCTTTTATTTGTTATTTCTATTTGGCCTTATCTCTGGCTTTTCCTTTTGTTTTCTTTTCTTTCGTCTTTATTCTTCCTTCTTTTCTTCTTCTTTTCTGCTTTCCTTTTGTCCTTTCTCTTTATCCTCTTTTCTCTCTTCCTTTCTCTTTTCTCTATATTTTCTTATCTTCTTTCTTCTTCTTTTCTCTTTATTTACTTCTTATCTCTTTATTTTCTTTCTTCCTCTTTATTTTCTTCTTTTCTTTCGTCTTTATTCTTCCTTCTTTTCTTCTTCTTTCTTCTCTTTATCTTTTTTTTTTTGTCTTTTATTTAGCCTTCTCTGACTTCTTCCACTCTCTTCTGCTCCTTTCTTTTGTCTTTCTTTTCCTTCTTTCCCTTTGTCTATTTGTCTTTCTCTTTATGTCCTTTCTCTTCCTTTCACTTATTATTTTCCTTTCTTCTTATTGCACTGTCTTCTTTCTTTCTCTTGTTGCCCTTTTTCACTTGTGCGCCCTTTTTTGCGCTTTATTTATCCTTTGTTCTTCACTCAAACTTTTATTTTCTTTCTCTTTTCAGACTTTTCCATTCTTATTTTCTTCTTCTTTCTGTCTTTTCTTCTCTATTCCTTTTTTTTTTTTCGCGTTCTCCCTTATTCACCTTGTCTTATGCTATTCTTCTTATTTGCCCTTTGCCTGGCTTTGAAGTGTCTGCTCAGCTCTTCTTGTCGCAGTTACACCCCTTGCCACAACTGTCCTTTGCTGGGTGAGTTCAAACTGCCGTAACCTGCAGCTGCCCTGTCACTTCTCTGGCTCTCCTCTCCAGCTAGCAAGCTCAATATTTTTGTTTTTTCCGTCCTTATTTCGTCCCCTTAGTTTGTCTTTATGTTCTTTTCATTTTCTTCCTTTCCGACGTTATTTGTCCTTAAAATGGCCGCTCCATTCTTTTTGTCCTTCTTTCCTCATCCAAAATGGCCGCCACCGTTTTCGCGCAGTTTCGCGGTCACAATTGCATTGCCTGTTCATAAGATGGCCGCCACTTAAAATATACTTTCTCTTCACTTTTGTTTTTGTTTTTATTTTTCCATTTCGCACCAACAGTCAATGATGCTCTCATCAATGATCCAGCCACTGCTCTCTTCTAGATGCCCTCAAGCCTGGGCCCTGGCTGACACATACATACGAGATCACTTGGCCGTGTACACGTAGGTCTCCCCTACCACATAGCCAGCCACTCGTAAAAAATCAGCATCTCTGCACCCTGTTCGCCGGGGCCGGCCCACTGTTGTTCTCAGTGCTGTTCTCTTAACTCGCCCCATTCAAGTATGGCCGCCGGTGCTCTTGATACTCTCGCGACGACTTGCGCCAGCCAGCCTCTTCCACACATCTCGCGAGAGCTCGCTCCACTACTTTCTAATCGCGCTCTTGTTTTCAGCGCTTACCGTTGTCGGCCGGATCTGCTCTCGGAGGCTGTCGAGGTGTATTCCAATTTTTCTTCTTCTTTTCCATCTAAGTCCCACTATTTGCGCATCCTTGGGTGTGCCTTTATTTCCTATGGCGCCTCGGTGGACACGCGTCGATCCGTCTCTTGCCCTCGTCGCCAGTTGTCGTGTTCATGCTGTGCGCAGGGGTGTACACCACACTCAGGACGCAGGTTGGTTTGCCACTTCTTTATTCTTACATCATGCAGTTGCTCTTTCCCACGTCCGTCCACGTCTCTGTCTTGGTCATTGTGTCCTTCCTGTCCCGTCACCGGATCTGGTGTCCGGTGACCTGGTCACTCTGCCTGAGGACCCACAGGGTCCTACTGCCCTACTGTCAGTCGCCCACACTGTCGGATCCCAACATCTCCGTCACGACAGGATGCAGGTTTTAGGAAGGGCTTTGACTCACAGGTGAGGATCAGAGGCATGCCACAATATGTTGTGGTGAACTTGTAGCAGCACGTAAGCACGAACTGAAAGCAAGATGGTGACACACTCAAGTCTGCATTGTACACACTAGCGATCAATAATGGTTATTTATTTTTCTCGATTTTTGTTATAATATTGCTATTTGCTTGCTACAAAACAACAACATGCCTCGACAGCAGTGCGTTCGGTCTACATCAGACCACAAGAACTTGTTTTTAGGTCACAGCCTGGGCAGCGCATGCGCTGCTGCGAGGCTTGGCATTTTGGAGTATGGCTTTGAAGCCCGCCCATATTTTTAATTAGCTTGTGTCATTGTCCTATGTAAACCCTGGCTTCTGAGTGGTTATTAGGCTTGTTAGTCCCTCCTTGGTACCGCCTTGTCTGCAATTGTTACCTCCCATAACGACTGGACTTTTTACTGGTGTGTTGTATCTTCTGCTTTATAAGTCGGTGAGCACTATTTTATTTAATGTTCTTCCCCTATTCCCCCCACTACCTCGCAGCAGCCGCACGCTTTTATTGAAATTTTTACTAACGGCAGTTCCCTTTAACTATAGCGGTCGCGTTTATTTATTTATTTTAGCAGCGTGGTCCACATTTAGCGGCCATTCTTATTTATTTATATATTTATTTTGTTAACTAGCGCCAATGCGGCGCTTTCACATTAATGGAGGCTGTGCCCCTTTCTTTCAACAAACCACGTCTAAAGAAAGGTACGTGGCTGACAATAAAGTGAAAGAGCGGCATGGGCGTGCTTACCGAAAAAAAAACATCTGTTTGTCAACTTGACAAAACAGATGTTTTTTTGGTCAAAGCCCTCATGCCGCTGTTTCACTTTGAAGTAGGACACGCCCCTTTTTTAGACACGGCTTGTCTAAAGAAAGAGGCCCGGACTACATAAATGTGAAAGCACCGCATGGGCGCTAGTAAAACAAATATTTGCAATGCAATAGGTCTTGCATTTGCGAGAGTTTAAGGTACTGCATGGCCAACAGCTTAAACGCTCGTTAATGCAACACTTATTGCATTGCAAATGCTTGTTTTAAATATCTGACTGCTTGCTAGACTTGAATCATCCCAGTGAGACTTCCGTTTCAGATGCATCATTAGAGAAATTATACTCAGGGCACTGGAATTATGTGGCAGTGGAGGGCCAAATTATGCAGAAGTGTTGATTAAACTATGCGGCAAGACAAATTATATGGTGTTATGGTGTACATTTTGTGTTATAATTATGTCATTATTTTGGAATTTTTACTCAGATGTTTTTCTCCCAGTGAAATTATCATTCTTATCGTCCACTGGAAGTACTCCACACTTGTCCTGTGCTGTTCCTCAGCAAAAATATGCTGCTGACAGGGCAACAGCACAAGTAAACTCCAATCTGCCCCCTCTGTACAGCTCATGAGGTCGTTGCAGCCGGTGCCAGCGTGATCAGAGAACTGGGCACAGGGAATTTATCTATACTGGGGTGGACTATTTTTTTTCATGGCATTCATTGTTAAAGTCTATTTGGCACCCGACTGGGGTCCATTAACTAGCCTCACGTGTCACATATAGGTGTCATCGATGCAGGTAGTGTATATGGTCTCTTAGTGACTGAATGGGCGGTGAATGGCGGTCTCCCTACAGGCTGTCCCTTGTTCATGGGGGTTATGACAACCTGCACTCTCAGTGCTCAGGACTCCCTTCCTGGAACCAGTTAGCCCGCCACTTCCCTTGGTTCACTGTAGCCTTCGCCAGCTTCAAACAAGCAGAACACTCCTTTCATCCGGCGTGTCTGCCTGTCGCCTAGTTACAATGGCCTGATGAAGGGCTCCAGGTACCTACCACCATCATCCACACCTTGACGAGTCCAAAGTGGACCAAACCCAGGCTGCCTTTTCCAGAAGCTGTAACAGCATACAGAGGATGAGAAGGCATCAGGACCTAAAAGTGGAGATTTCTAGATCTGGATATTGCTGAACGTGTGTTGGCTCAGGCTTCACGCTCTGGCCCCCAAAGTTGGATAAATACTAGTCCAGTCAGGCCAGTAACTGGTACATCATCTGGGTTTAAAGGATACGCTGTGCATCAACCCCGAGCAGGTGTCCCGCTAGGGAGAGAACTGTAGTTGGGTTGATGTCTTCCTATCAAGATGGGCTCAAGGCAGGTTTTATGAAGACGTTCTGCTACGACCTGAGCATGGAGACGTTGGACTTACCCGTGAAGTCCGTCTGATTGAAGACATACTTTCATGAAGCCTCAATGAACTAAGAAAAATCCTGAACGCGTTTCGAATCAGGCTTTTGTCCAATCTGGGTATGAATGCCTTCATTTAAGAGTTGGGTCAACAGGCCTACCATCACCACAAGGGCAAGACTCCCTCAGTCCATGACTGATGGAAGCAAAACCCTAGAAGGGTCCCATTTTTTAGCCAGCTCATTGGCCAAATCTACTGGCCAATCAAAATGAAGTTAATCCGCTGCAGTCAAGATAGCGCTTGTGTGAATACTATGAGAATGAGCTATGTGCCCCAGGCAACCCAACTACATCACTCTCATAAGCAGCTTAAAAATGTATTGTCACATTCACTCCCAACTAATTTTCAGTTGTCATTTTGATGGATTCTGATAAAATGACACCCACATGAACCCCCTAAGACCTTCCTCTCCTTGTCTCCCTTATGTTGTCCTAAACAGCGCATCAGGTTATTGTTCTGTATTGCAACATTTATATAGCGCTTGCTACCACTATGTGGGGCACTGAAGCGCTTTGGTGTGATAGGGAACGCTGTAGTTCTCTAAAGCCCTCGTAGTTTGGATGGTGACATGTGATTGACACAGTCCCGCCTCAATGGACTTTTGTCCTGGAAGCACCAGCGTGTCTGGACTTGGATGACCGATATTGGTATTTTTTTCCCCCGATTGTGTGATAATCGTAATTTTTGTGACAATTACGCATATTATGCAAAATACGCCTGCATGCCTTGGCAGATGGTCGGTATGAAAATTGTACACAAAGGCGTACATCACTCACAAATCTCACGCACGGTACTAAAGAGATAGCTTGTTTTGAGCAGAAAATTCTCAGGGCCATAGCACAATCCGTTTCATAGGCCCAAACAGCATTTTCAGCTCCAACCCTGTCTCCTGTGGGAGAAAATAAGGTGGAAAAGCGTATCCGTGAGGGGAAAAAAAATACACAAAACGGATGGACCTTGATGGGAAATAATGACTCAAAATGACGCAAGCAACAAACATCGCGTACAGGCCTAGTCTGGAAGACGTTCAATGTTCCAGCCCACCTCTGAGTATATGAAAACTACAGCCAGTCTGACTGCACGCGTGTGCATTGCTCCACGCCACCTGTTCCACAGCAGTGAGTATAATGGCATACACATAAACCTGAATGGGTGCATTATGCACAAAAATCACATCTCCGCCACGTGCTCCCAGGCACTTTCCAGGAGGATCCAAGCCACACCTGTTCAGACATCTCAGCACTAATTTACAGCCCAAATGCTACCATGCCCCTGGGCAGTGAGATCAACAGCCAGCTGTTCTCACCCACTGATGGATATAATAGGGGCTTTAGAGGGGACCTCCTGTATTGTAAGGACACCTTATCCACCCTTCTAAGATTTGAATTGATTTGATTAGAAAATTTGTATAGCGCTCGAATGCCCAAGGGTGTCTATGGGCCCTGTTATGGGTCAGGTGGAAAAAGTATCCATGGATGGGATACCGCTCTGTCCAATCACAAGAGGCCTGGTGTTCCTGGACCCAGATTTATCTGGCATGGAGACACTGGGCATGATTTCACTAGCTAGAAAGGCTGCCAGGAAAATGTTGTGCAAGTCCTAGAGGGACTGCGAGAACCGATGCAGCCTGGCCCCCACCCAAGGGGTCCATGGCATGGCACATGGGCATGGTGATTGATTGATTGATTGAAAATAATTTATACCGCGCAAAAAAAACAATAACCCGGAGGTATCAAGGCGCCTAACAATAAAATCAGAAAATAGAACCATTCATCCATTACACATAGGCTTGCAGGAAGAGGCGAGTTTTAAGTGCACCACGAAATGCCTGTAGTGTGGGTAGGGACCTGAGATCCAAAGGGAGTTCGTTCCACCATTTAGGGGCAAGGGTGGAGAAGGCCCTGCCACCCCATTTAGCTCTTCTTATACGAGGGGCTGACAAAAGCAATTTCCCGGAGGAACGCAAGTTCCTTCCAGGGATGTAATTGGAAATGATGGAGCTTACTCCAGAGTCACTGTTTTTTGTGATGACTCTATATGTCATGCACAGGACCTTGAACCGTACTCGGTATTCTACCGGAAGCCAGTGCAGTGTTTTCCTGGCTAACGTAGCCGAAGAACGTCTGGGAGCGTCCAAGACAAATCTTGCTGTGGCATTTTGGACCACCTGTAAGCGCTGCAGGAGGCTCTTTTTCAGCCCCGCATACAGCGCATTACAGTAGTCCAGCCGCGAGCCTATTAATGCCACAGCTACCTGTTTTCTGGAATTTAACGATAGATATTTCCTAATCCTTCGAAGGGTGTGGATTAGGCCCCAGCAGGTGGAGATGGTTCTACTCACCTGTCCATTCATATCCAGAACTGGGTCTATCATCACCCCCAGATTCTTGGCAGATGTTGTGGGGGAGGGGCAGGCTCCAAGCGAGTTGGGCCACCAACTATCTGACCAGATGTTGTTGTTCCCTCCAAACACTATCACCTCAGTCTTCTCCCCATTCAGTTTAAGAGAGTTCTGAATCATCCAGTGACCAACCGCCTCCATACAAGATCTAAACTTGGAGGCGGTCTGCACGTCTGAATGGGAGAGAGAGACGAGGATTTGGGTGTCATCAGCATAGGAAACTACCTCCATCCCGAAAGATCTTATAAGTCTGGCCAGAGGGGTCACATAGATGTTAAACAGGGTCGGGCTAAGAGCCGACCCTTGAGGGACCCCACATAGCACAGATCTGGATGGAGATAGAAACTCACCCAGTTTGACTCTTTGCTCCCTCCCAGCAAGGAAAGAGGTCAGTAGATCCAAAGCTACCCCCCCCCCACCCCCACGTCCCTCAGACGAGATGTAAGTACTAAGGGGGAGAGGGTGTCGAAGGCAGCGGTCAGATCCAGAAGGACCAGGAGGGTGGTCTGGCCCCCATCCACTGTCCTACGGATGTTATCGAGCACAATGGTGAGGGCCGACTCGGTGCTATGTTCCCTCCTGAATCCATGCTGGGAGGAGTCCAAGCAGCCCGAGCATTCCACAAAAGCCGCAAGATGCTTGTTCAGATGTGCTTCAAGCATCTTTGCCGGAGCGGGAAGCAACGAGATTGGGCGGAAGTTTTTTAAGACCTCCGGGTCGAGGGAGGCCTTTTTTAGCAGTGGTTTTACCACTGCCTTCTTCCACTCCAACGGGAAGACACCATTTCTTATAGCTAGATTCATTATCTCCAGCAGCGGTGGTAGAAGGGTCTCCCTACACTGCTTGATGATTTTCAGTGGGCAGGTATCCAAGGGGGAACCGGATTTGATCTTATTAGTCAAGATTTCAAGATCCTCAAGAGTGAGAGGTGGAAAGGAGTCCAAGGAGCCCGATGAAAAGGGGTCGGTGGCTGGCATATTTATCTCAGCCATGACAGTGGGCACACTAATACAGGCTCTTTGTTCTTCAAGAGCTAAGTGGATGTCCTCTATCTTAGTGTGGAAAAAAGAGGCAATCCTATCGCATAGATCCTGCGAAGGTACGACGGGGTCAGGGGCCTGTAGATTGACCAGGGAGTCAACAATTTTAAAAAGCTCCTTCGGCAAAGAGAGCGAGGATGTCAGGGTCACAAAATAATCCTGTTTAGCCTGCACGATCTCAGCCTTATATTTCCTGATAAGGAGTTTGTGAGCCTCTTTATTCTTGAGGTCCCAACTGGAGTGCCAGAGCCTCTCCTTCCTCCTTACTTCTTGCCTGAGGAGCCTAAGGGAGTCGGAGAACCACGGGGCAGATGGTCTCTTCCTGGCTCGGCGGCGGGTCAGTGTAGGGGCCAGTTCATTCATAGCCTCAGTAATAACATACTCAAAATGACCGACTGCGGTCTGTACATTATCCATGCCCATGGTAGAAAGGCTAGCAGCCCAGGGCTCAAATGAGTGACTGTTAATATTCCTGAAGTTTCTAACCGTTTCCACAACGTGATTTCCCTTTTTGCCTCCTTCCTCCCTATCATACTCCAAGTGAAATGGGACTGCAAGGTGGTCAGACCAGGACAAGTGCTGCGGATCCTTAGTAGTCAGGCGGACGTCATTTGAAAAAATTCCATCTAACATATGGCCTGCCCGATGAGTGGCCCCGCGGACTAACTGCAAAAGTCCACAGGACGCCAACCCTTCAGTAAGACTTAAGGTATCGGAAGCATCATGTCGTTCTAGGTGGTAATTAAAGTCGCCAAGGATGGTAAAGTTCTCTCGACCAAAGTATGGTTCCAGAGCCTGCAAGAGGCTGGAGGTAAAGCCAGTTCGCGGGCCTGGTGGTCGGTATTATAAGATGCCATTAAGGAAAGGGCGCTGTACTTCCTTTATAGTAAAATAAAGGGCTTGAAAACACTCTGGGAAGTCAGGAATGGGTACAATATGGCATTGTAGATGATCTTTATAGAAGATCGCTATGCCCCCTCCCACTCGGCCCTGCCTGTCAAGTCTAGCCAGGCAGTACCCTTCCTGGGCTGCTTCAATTAGGTCAGGGCCAGACGACTCTTTAGCCTATGTTTCGGTGACAAATACAAGGTCAGGTCTTCTATCCGAAACCATCTCCCTAAACATTATCTTATTTTTAACAAGGGAGCGGGCATTAACCAGAATGCCTTCTACTCCCTTGCTCCTGGGTCTAATAGGATCTGAGTGACCAGAGGGGAGGTGTTGAGGGGGGTTAATAGACCTAGAGTTAAGATAACAGCCACATTGTAGGGGGGAGAGAAAAGCAGCGGGTTCAAAAGAATGCATGCAACCTGATACGCGAGGTTTCAGGCGCAGCATTTCCTGAAGGGAGTAGCTATGGAGGGAGGATGTGTTAAAATCACGATTCAGAGTCCAGCCGTCCAGCGCGTCCTCAGCGCGGACGGGCGCAGACGGGCTGGACTCTGGCGTGACTCCGGCGTCACTGCGGCGCCCACGATGCGCGTACACGCTGCGCGTCATATCCTTACCAGGTGCCAGGATATTGTAGCTTAAATACTGTCTGATAAAAATATTGTGAACCAAATTTTGTTAACAAAAATATTGCACCATAGTGTTGATAATAGGAAGTCTAAGCTTAATTGGGGAGGATTTTTCCAAATGATATTTAGGCCAAATCATTTATATCAGATGATATTTTTAATATTGACATTCTGGCATACAAGCCACCCGCTCCCCAGACACCCTGCCCCTCTCCCATCTCCCCCTGCTGTGGTAGAGGGGAGTAGTGCTGGCTGAAATTGGTGCTTTTTGGTCCAGTGATTTCGGCACCCCAGCTAAGTGCATCTTGCAGTCGGACTTTAATCAAGGTTGTTGAGGCACATGGTCAGGGCCAGACTGGCCGTAGCGGGCCCTGGGCATTTTCCCGGTGGGCCAGTGGGATGGGGGCCGGTTTTGTTACTGGGGGTCGGTTTTGTTACTGGGGGTCGGTTTTGTTACTGGGGGCCGGTTTCGCAGCAGTGCTGTAATATCGGCCTCCAGTGCGTTTCGCAATGCACACCAACCCCCCCCCCCCCCCCCCGCACCCCCGCTCCCTGTTCCCAGGGCCGGTCGGGGAGCAATCGCCAGGGCTGGTTTCAGTTCCCTGCCCATGGTAATCTAAAATGTTGCATTGAATACTGAAGACCTGTGCCCATCTCTATGAAATCCACTGTGTACCTCAGGGGTTTCGCCTAGTATCACCATGTACTACTACACGCTGGAAGGTGGAGTGGGGTAAGCACTATACTCTCCTTTTAAAATGAAAATAACACACACAGCGAGCACCCGCTAAGCTTTCATTGAAGACTGGAGCAGCTGATAAGGAATACATTTCTAGGGTTCACTATTTGGGGGGCACCATTTGTATAGGAACGATAGGAAGTGATCCCTTAGACCCGCAACCTCACATGGCCGATTCACAATTAATTGTCCTATCAACCTTGGATGTGGTTTGTGGATTATAAGTGTGCCTAAACCACTCCCAGTTTAGCCTAGTACCAAGTACATGGGTCTGCTGCTGTCCGTTCATGGCCGCGGCTAGATGGCCACAAGGCACCACTGAGACCACTCTGTGTTGTGCAATGAAACGGAACTTGTTATCTATGAAACAGAACCCTGATAAGACTGCAAACACCACAAACCGGTTCAGCAGTATCTTCACACCCTTACCTTTGGAACCCATGGGTCATAAACATCAGCCCGTGAAAGGCTTACTGTAAAACCTGCTAAAGTGCTGACACCTTTGCTGCAGTTACGAGAACTTCCTGGACCACCGCCATGATATCCTTGACTTGAAGGTGAAGGACTACAGAGGGAGAGTCAATCTTGTCTAAAGGAAAGGTTTGGAAGAGACTCACAAAGCATGTTCACACACAAGCAAAATAAACATAAAATGTATTATTTCTGAATTTACTAGAATTAACAAGTTGCTTATCACTGGCAAATATGTTCCGTGTGCAAAAGTCCTTTTTTGGCAATTTCACAAATTTCGTGTCTCAGCTGACTGTTTCGGTCAACACTACTCAAAGCAGCTGTCAGTCTCATAGTCAGTCAGTGGCCTTCTGGATGAGGAGCTGGACAAAGTCAGTTCTCTCAGTCTGTAAAAGACCTGCAAAGGCAGGGTTCATAGAGCAAGCATGTTTCACCAATGGTGGAGTGACTGAACTCAAGGGCACAGCTCTGAAAAGGAGGGTAGAAAGAGTGTGCTATATCATGAATGCAATGTAAAGAAAAGATCAATTTGAACCATTAACCTAAATTAAATTAAACTTGCAAAATGACAAAAAGATCTACAATGAGGTCCTGGTGGGATAAAAGTCCCTTAGCCACTTTTTAAAAAGTTTCAATAGAAAAAATAAAAACGTTCAGCACAGGAACATTTTCAAAAAATCTCAGCCCTCATTATGAATGCTGCGTAATTTTTGATCCAGACCGTAATGGAAGCAATGATTCCTTTGAAGTTACTTATTAAATTTTAGGTAATATTTAAGAGGAGCAATCAATATAGTCCCAAGCGACATGTAGAGGTGAAAGACTCAAAGAATACAGTGCACAAAGTAACATAATTGCACTGGAAGGCAATCATTAACAAAAGTCAACTTTTCTACACCTGATCTGCTTTGACTTATCTTGAGACTTTCTCAGGACAACATATGGGAGACACCCTCTATCCTAGATGGACTGGTTGGTCTAATTGGCCGAAAACAGTTTAGAAAGTTATTTTTCCAACTGCATGACTTTTTAAAGATGGGGTCAAGAGATCCCCTGAGGCTTTCTGCACTCAAGCGCCTAAAGGTGTAGGATAAAAAGACTGTCGACTGTTGATAATTAATGAACTGTGTTCCAAATCAATTATGTTACAGAAAAAGTAGATAACATTTGAAATGTCAAGGTAGACCATTCACTTTTGCTCTAGTCGATATGACACTCAGATTTGAGTTGTTCTATATCATCGCTACCCCACAAGCGTATGGGGGTGGGACGCCACTTAGTTACCTGGCTGTATAAATCCATTCGGGAACTTTCACAAGCACCTCTGACAACCTTGCGGGCTACATGGGAGGAGGACATAGGTCGCGCACTACATGACTCGGAATGGACTAAAGCGCTCGAGGCCCCTAAACGCGTCTCTAGGAATGCCCGCTTCAAGAACATCCAATACTATATCCTCCACAGGGCGTACCTCACCCCAGCGCGCTTACAGAAGTTCTATCCCTCCACACCATTCTTATGCCCCAGATGCTGCTCCCCTGCCGCAGACTTTCGCCACATGTTCTGGAGCTGTCCAGACCTTCACTCCTTTTGGCAAGCGGTACACAACACGCTGTCTGACCTGACGGGTCTTACTACACTATCCACCTGGGAATCCAGTGCATTAGGTATCCTCCATGTCCCTAAGCAAGCCCCAGTGCATAGGCGCTTCGTGTCCTTAGCGCTCCTGCTGGCGAATAGATGCATAGCCATGCGCTGGCGATCCCCGGAAGGTCCCCCTATAGCAGCATGGACGGGGGCGGTCAGTAAATGGGCGGCGGCGGAGGAAGATGCTCTTAGAGAGGAAGAAGCCAGGGGCGCGCGAAAATTTCCCATTTCCATGGAATGGGCCATGCTTCTCTACAGTTTTCGACAATCCACGCGAATGGGTGACCCCCCTACTCCTTCTCCCCCCCCGACCCGAGAAGACCGTTTACGCCTGGCTGTTGTTCCCCTCCCTGAGGCAGGTTCCGGATACCCCCTGCATCCTGATTGACTTCCCACCCTCCTGGAATGCGAGCTGAATAGCCCCTTGGGCTCGTTTCCCCCCGCCCCCCCCCCCCCCGATGCCCACCGCCGATATTTCCACCACACTAGCGCCTACACGCTTCCCCCCCACGGTTTTGTCCCCCCCCCGTTTTCTGGTACCACCATTACATGGATTATACAGGCCCCGCTCCACCGCCCTTTGAGACGGGACATTATACTCCTGTTAACATGCACTGTCCTCCTTGCTCTACAAGTTCATGGTCTTCTGACCCACACACATGGTTGCATGGTATGTACTGATTTTTGGAGGGAATGGATATTTGTACCAGTTGTTTAAACGAAAAACACGTTGCACGCATGGCTGAATGTTGAGGCCACGTCAGCGGCTTATTCACGATGTACCGTATACTTTGATGCAACAATAAAACAAATTTCAAAAAAAATCGCTACCCCACAACTCACAGGCACCGCATGGTTTCGCGTTTGTCTTCGGAGCACCTCGATTTACTTGGATATTGATTATTTGTGAAATGTGGTCAGAAACTTTTTCACTAGATACAGTACAGCACAGATAACGATATTGTTACAAATCTCCCTATGCTTTAGGTAAAACATTCCTAGCCCAAAAGACATATTATTTATTCCATCCCCAAAGATACCTTGAATAGGAGCCTAGGGGACAACCTATGGATTTGGACAAGCGGTATGCAGCTGTAAAGATGGGCATTTCAATTGCAGTGGCGGCTGGTAGGAGACGGTGGCAGGGGGTAGAACAAAAGATAAAAAAGATTAACTTTTGAACACCGTCGCCTCTCCTCCGTCCTCTTGTCTTGAAACGGAAGCACCCAGGCTCCCAGACTCTCCCAGCCAATCACAACATTGTCTTACAGCAGCGTTGTGATTGGTCTCAGTGCCGTAGTTCAGTGCTCAGAGAGAGACTAGGAATCTGTGCATGTTCTCCACACAGGCTGTAAAATACAGCCGGTGGAGAACACCCACAGTGCGCATGACTGTTTAGCCGACCCAAGACAACCGACCAAACCCTCAAGCGCACTTCTGGTGCAGCCACCATACCTCCCTCTGTGATGTCACACGAGCCGAGCCCAGCCCAGCGCCGCCCCACCCTAACATGGAGCTTAAAGGCAGGCAACAAATTAAATAATAATAACGTTCTGTTATTATCAATTTATTTTTATTTTTCTCTGCTCTTAGAGCAGTGGGGCGACACTCCTACGCCTTAGCGGAGCAGCTGCCCCTGTTCAATGGGCATTTGGGAATTCCAGGCCCTGTTCACTGATGACGTCCAAGTTGACGAGTGGGAGAGGACGTGGGACCAACCACAGAATGCTTGTTTCACTAAGCATGCCTCGTGCATGACACCAAAACACTTCCCATGTAGGCCACACTGTAAACCAATACTGTAGCAACAAAGCACAACTTGATGTGTAATGTGCTGTCCATTCTGCTTTAGTGTCTCGTCAATTACACTACAGTACAGTTCTGCGTTTCAGAGTAGGGTTCAACCAGCTGGTTATGCACAATTGGGCCACCCCACCTGTCAGAAGACTGCGGGTACTGACAATAGCCCAATGGAAAAATGCAAGTAACTCACTCTGAACCTAAACTCACTCCTCACATCCAGGACAGTGTAAGTTCAGATAGTTCACTTTAACAACACAACCACTTACCACATCCTCAATGTATGGCAGACTGGCAGAGATCTGACCATATGTGTAAATATCACCAGTTAGGGAGTAGACGTGGTGATAAAACAGGTGGTCGCTGAGCCTCAAGGTTGCTTGGCTCAGGTGTCCCACCTTCAAAAAGCAAAACTCTTTCTCGACCTGGAGATCAAACCAGCACATTGCAGCCAGGAACCCAAAAAACACACTTCTTACGTCTCACTGTACGCTTTAAAAAGGTGCCGGGGTCTGGATTTCATTTCCAACAGCCAAAGCGGGCAGGTAATGGTCTCCCAGTTTGCCTGTTACCAAAATGTCTTGACTTTGGTCCAAAAAAACGAAAAACAATGAAAGCAATCCCAGCCTGCTTCTCAGCTCTGGAAATCAAATTTCTGCAAGCCAAGCTTTCCCTCTGGAATGTGCAAGTTAATGACTAAAACATTAATTTCAGGAAGAGGGGGTTTAGGATGTTAAAGATCGAATCTAACATGTGTTACACACATGTGCAGTGCATGAAACAACGACATTTTAGTTTAATGCAACAACTAGACCTAAAATTCTGGGGGACTAGCTCTTCAGAAGCTTTTTGGCAGGGGTGGGGCGAGTATGGTAGATATGTGGCCACCAGAGAAAGTTTTGCAGAAACGTTCTCATATTATTTATGTCAAAACTAACTGTGCTTTAAATTCGCTGAACCACTGTAGATTTAACTCACCATTCTGTTATAGGCTCTCTCTCAAAATATATTTGAACATTATTTTTCGAATTTGTTTCGGTAACAATTTTTCCTGTTTTTGTATTCTTACTTGATGTCAACATTGCTTTTATGTCCTTCCTTACATCCTTTTTGTAAAGCGCTCTGATATCCTTCCAGATCTTGTTCGCGCTATATAAACCTTTATAAATAAATAAATAAATAACTCTGGTAGCACAGATATCTCCTAGTTACAACAGTATTGGTAGACTTGACCAAAGACATAGCTTTGTTGGGGGCCTGGAAGCCAACACTGGAAGAGTTTTAAACAGGTAATCCAGTATTTTTAGTGGTGACTGGCCCTAGAAGGAGGCGTGGTTATGGAGGGGCAGCACGCCATCTTAAAATCACACATCCCCCCTCATCATGACCTGTAAATGAAGGTAGTGACGCAATGTCATTTATTGACAGTTCCAGTAACACACCACCAACATACAGCCCTGTCAGGATTCCCAGGTCCATACGTGATAAGGTGTTCCAGTCCTGGGTTTCTCTTTAAATTCTGGGACTTGTAGTCCTGGTTTTATACCGGGTTAATTTGGACTACATGTCACACGTCAGATAAAGCCGCAGGGAGTGTCGGGTAGTGAATTAAATGAGCAAGTCAGCAGGGAGAAGCAGAGCCGGCGCACAGATGTCACAGGCGCCTGCACGGGCGCTACCAGACTGAGACAGTGGCATTAAAATGCGTGAAAATGCATTTCAGTGCGGTGTTGCGGAACACCACACTGAAATGCGTTAGTGTCACGTCTCATGCGTGATACTTGACAGGCCTGATTAATACATCCCATTGCATCGACCGCTGACTTCTGAACAGGATTTCGGGCACCGGCTCCGTTTCATTGACAAATTAAGCACTGCCTACACCTCAAGCACGGCTTTTCTCCTGCACGAGAAAAGCTGCTTTTCCACATTGCAGTGCTCCCTTCCCCCACCCGCCGCCTTCCCACGCCGCCCCTCCCCCACCCAGACTCAGTGCAGCGCCCCGCCCAGCCCGCTGGCTCGGGCCACTGCATGTTTACATTGGGCTTTTCGCTGGCTCGGCTGTTTTTCGTTGTAACATACCTTGAGTCACTGGCGTGACGAGCTTCGGGTTACAACCGCTGCACCCTCTCCAGATATGTTCCTGTCCTTGGGGCGCGACACGAAAGGGCCCACCTTGGGTGTCTTTCTTCTTTGCAGATAGTATCTATCCTGTAACAAAAAATCGATTTTTTTAATTTTTTTTTACAAAAAGCGTTGTTGCACACAGTGCTAGAGAAATATAAATGTCTCAAAAACAATTGATTTAGTCAGCAAGTTTTGAAAACGCCAATTCAGATTTTTTTTGCCTGCAGCCATAGTAAGCAAATATTTCATGCCTAATTGATAAAAAAAAAAAAACACAGCATAGATTGTCCACATTTGTGCAGCTGAATGATCGCTACATATAACCTGAGGATAAGTTGTTAATTTCGTGCAGGAAAACAAATGTTGCTGTTTACATGTTTAATAGAACCAGCATGTATTAGATGCCAACCTAATTGGAGTCTGCATTTATTAGATACCAACGTAAGACAAAAGTACGACTTTCAACTAGTTCCGGATTGTTAGGCACCAACAGTAAGGATTCTGGAGTTTGTAGTTTCGCTTTTACGCACCTGCAGCCATCTTGATGCTTAACTACGAATATCTGGGTGTCATCTGTAATTCTGGGTGTTGTATTACCTGGATATTATAAGTGATGTATTAAAGCCAGGGCCACTGGACTAATGCAGCAGTAGAGGGCCAAACTATGTGGTAGACTTGATTAAATTATGCGGCATGAAACATACATTTTTCTACAGGTATGAACTATACGGCTTGATCCTGGAAACCAAAGTGGTTTCTGCTCAAATGCCCATTATAAACCAAATCATAATGGGCTCCATTCTAACAGATGAAATGAACATATTTTAATTGTGCAGTAAGATAAAATATTTCTGCATAAACCTGAGCCAAGAACCTTTCAATTATTTCCACTGTGTGAGAGGAAGAGGAAAGGCATTGGATGGGGCAAGGCTTTTATGCCAACACTGCCTTACTAGCCATGGAAGTGCCTTGGATTGACCAGAGTTTAAATACTGGCACATATCTGAGGAGTCTTTCCACAAAAATTACACAAAGGCTTCATGTGTTCAAACCCCATTCCAAGGGAGGTTGCAAAAGCCCTGATGGCAGGGCTTTAAGTGGACCGGGTCTGTCTGGGTCTGAGCACCGGCAGTTATTTTCAGGGGACGTCGAAACTGGTCTCTATCGGGCTCTATTTTCGGGCCTCGCAAAGGTAGTCTGTTTTCTTTTTTTTTTTTCTTGGACTGTAGTGCGAGCATGCACATCGTTGTGCGCATGCTCATTTTGCTCACTACTGAGTAGTAGAGGTCAATGCATGACGTCAATTCCAGGTGAGCTGCGTTGTAGGAGGAAGGGAAATCCTTTAAAGAGTCATTTTCTCTCAGGATTTCCCTTCTCTTTTTGCAGTTAGCAACAGCCATTGACAAAGTCAATAGTCCTGACTTGTAGTTATGATGTTACTTGTTGTATCATATATCTGGATGCAATGACAGAGACAGCAAAATACAAGTCGGGCACCCTATGCTAATTACAGGTTTTTGGCTGACATGGTTTTAAGCCACGCCCTTAATTACATAGGCCATGCCCCTTCTTGAGACCCCCCAGTTTTTTTATCCCACTTAAAGCTCTGCCTGATGAGCATCACCTATGCAGAGCTGGAAACCCTCTCTTTGTAGGAGTTACCAACTCACTTTCTCCGTTACCACATCATATCGACTTTTTGCCGGTAGATCGTGCGAAGAGAGGCAATATCGTTCGACAGATGGTGACACCATGGGTGTTGGCAGGTTTGATTAACTTGCCTCTAAGTATTTTATAATAAGCTTCATGCCTCAAGGTTCAGCTACATACCAGGAAAAGGATGCAGGCACTTTCTGCTCTTCCTTTTGCCCAGGGCGCAGATAACTTTACATCACATGTGGCGACGAGGCTGTTCAGATGTATCAGGACAGTGCTGGGTTATGGAGAGCCTACCTGATGTCTGAAAGGGTCAGCCATGTACACACCCTGTAGTTAAAAGGGTGTTCCCTTTCTCTCGTAACATTTTTGAGTGGTGTGGTGGTGAGGCAACAATCTGGCCAAATCCTATTCCTGAAAGGTTGACCACTCCACTCCTGGTCTTTGTGGACACTGTCTCCTCCCTTGAACTTTACACCTACAAATCATTGATTTCTGGTTTGTTGGCTACTTCAATGGAAGCAAAACAAGACTTCAACACCCAGAATGCACTAGGCACACAAAAGCTGAGGACTGTAAACAGTGTCCGTAAAGAACTGGAGGAAGGTGGTCACCCTAATGTCTTCCCATCATACGTTGCCTGGACAAGCCCTGGATTATTATATGTCCACATACCTACAGGGCTCCCAATGAAACTCACTGGCTTGGAATGTTGTGAACCCATGACACCAGAACTTGTGCCAACCTTTGCAGACACTGAAAAACACAGACCTACAGCCACTCCAGTGGCTCCCTGTAGATGAAAGAATATTGTTGAAGGTTTAAAATCATTGCGAACACTTGCCTCCCACTGTGAACCGTGATTGCTTGACTGAAGGACTCAAACTGCACCTCACTGATGAAACCCAACAAAGCATAAAACAGCCTGTGGCTGCTAGAGTTCTCAGTAAGAAGGGGCGCGGCCCGACAGTTTGTTCTGACTGTTCCCATTGGACCAGGACCAAGGCTGATTTGCATGCTGCACTAGACATCTAGTGTAGTGAAGTGGGCGTAAAAAAGAAGGATTGGAATGCAGTCCACGTGATTGCCTGTTCCTGAGACTTTTGCAAGTGTTACGCTCATCGCCTACAGTTTTACTTATATTATTTGGGCAGGAAGCCAACACACCCTAACTGGGACTGGAGTAGACGAACACATGGAAGACTTAGACACACCCACTTATTTTACTGCAAATTTCAGATCATATTGCCTCTACAAGGCCTGCTTCCCTACGCTTCAGAGCTCAAATGGGGTAAACGAAGGAAAGTAGGAGCAGCCACCCTATGAAATACCCCAAAGACAAAACCCAAGATATAGTGCACACTCCGTCAGTGAGATGGAAGCCGCAATCTCAAGCAAATTTACCACTCAAGATCACATCCGAAGCAAAACCTCCAATCATTCAGACCACACCACCAATGCTTTCCTGACCTAGAGGATGGCCGGGAAGTCCTCCGTCATAGGCCTCTGGAAAACTCACCAATAGCAGCCCTCAGTTTGCCCTCTAGAGAAGAAAGTTCCAATCCGAGCTAGAGACTAATGCACATCAATATTAGAATCGGCTACAAGTGGCAACATAGCCAGTGTTGTTGGCTTAAATTGCAAACTGACAGGAAGTATGCCTCGTGGCATAGGATTATTTTTCCGTTCTCCTATCTTTTTGTATTATATTATCAAGGGGTACTTCCATTAAGACTGTTTCCAAAATAGGTGCCACGTGTGACATCTGTAGCAATGCTGGCATTTTCTTCAACTGCAGTGGACTAAAAGTAGTAGAAAAAGTGAAACTATAAGTACCCCGTAGGAAAGTGACCCCTTTTGCATGGTTAACCCCGAACCTTTTGAAAGATACTTGATTCCAACTTGACTGACTGTGCCCTGGGTCCTGAGGCAAAGTGAAGCACACATCTCAGTCCCCTCCATCTTGAAGATGAGGGATTTCCCCAATCAGGATGAGGCATATGCCCCCTCCCACTGGAGTGTGCCATAAGAGGGGGTGTAGACACCCCAGGGAAGGGATCCATTGTTCCCAACCCACACACCCCTGTAACACCCCAAAATCTAAGTATTTAGGGGCACCCTTGAACCTTGAGCCTTAGATTCAATCACCTACAAAGAAGAAGGACCAAAGAGCCGTGCAGCAGCGATGAAGGATGACAAAAACTGCCTTGGCCCCAGCCCTACCGGCCTGTCTCCTGCTTCAAGACCTTTCGTTTAGCAACCAGAGTGACCTGCATCCAGCCAACTCCAGGACCCCCTGGAGACCTGATCTGCCTTCATCAATGGCTCTTGTCTCCTGAGGACACAGATTGTCCTACAAAAGCCTCCAACTTCAAGGACTCCAGATCCAGGCGGATCCACATCCCCTGCACATTTTGCACCAGACGCCTTCGGCCCGAGTTTGAGTGACTCACCTATCCTGTGAAGTTTCCCCGGCGATCCTTACCTTGTCTGCATCAGTGACCAACCTCTCCAGGACCCTCCCTCACCGCCTGCTGCCTTTGTTCAAAGGGTCCCCCAGACAGCGACCGGAACCAGCTGAGAAAACTCAACACCAAAGGGCACCCCTGCATCCTCCGCCCGACTTTGGGGAACTCAACTGAGGTGCCCAGGTGTCCCCCAGCTATCCAACATACCTGCCTAGCCGTTGGTCACCTTTGTCCAGCCTCCAAGCCTCTTTCCGAAACAGATGACCTCCATTGGAAAACATTGGGCGGGCGACGCTGATTTGCACCCGGCCGCCCCTGTGCCACTGGTGGTGTAGCTTTGGTGCTGTCTTGTGCCCCCCCCGTGCTCACCTTAACCCGAGGGGCATTTGCCCAAAGTCCGCCGGTACCTACCTGCAAACCGTTCATCTTCGAGGTACTCCCGGGCTCCAGTAGATAACATTGCACCCAGTTACCTCTGCACCCGGCCGCCCTGGTGCAGCTGCTGGTGAAGTTCCCACTTCGTCTTGAACCTTGCCCTGTGTAGTCCTAAACCCCCAAAGCCTGGGGAAGTAAGTTGAGTACTTACTTGCAAACTGTTTAACACTGTTTTCCTCCATAGGATTGCATTGTACTTCTATCTATTGCAATGAACTGTCTAACCTTATCACTGCATACGCATACAACTGTACATTATTGACATCTACAGAAAACATTCTTAATACTGTAAAGTATTGTAACCTGGGCTTGGGGTTCTGGGGTGACTGCTATACCAGGCTGCGGGTCAGGAACGAGAGTAACACCGGGTCGAGTGGGTAAAGAGGGTTTTATTGGAATCAAACGTCTCGATGGTAACATCAAAGTTCTTCTGGTTCTAAAGGAGAGTCGTTCCTTTGCAAACTGACTGGGATCCGTTTTGGCATTCTGGTGTTGGACTGTTCGTCTTTTCCTGTTTGACGTTTATGGGAACTTCGGGCTCTGGTCTGGTCGATGTGGCAAATCTCTTGGCTCCGGTGACCCATGCAAAGGAAGACCAACAGAGAGGGAGCCGTTAGTTCAACTGTCTACTGGGGTATTCCCTGGGACCGTGTGTAGTGACTGGAGGGAATCACCGGTGAACAAATACAGCTATACAAGTGTGATGTGTGGCTCTTACAGACAGTGAGGGGTAAACGCGGGGATATGGAAATGAGAGGTTGGGGAGACGAGGAAGAACAAACACGGGGGTTTTGTACACTATTTACACACGCTTGCCCACCCAAGCTGCCATCCGCTCCCGTACCTGGGATAGCCACGCTCCTCCCCCGGGAGAGTGGCACAGCAGCTCACAGGGTCGTTGGCCTCCTGGCTCTCCGTGGGTCGCTTCTCCGCCTCCTCGGTGCGCTTCTTCGTGGCTCGGCTCTTCGATCCTCCGCTCTCCAACAACGCTCCTCGCCTTCTCCTCCGGGGTGATGTCACACGCCACGTACATCACTTCCTGGGGTTTATCCAATCCGGCGTCCCTGACGTATGCCGAAGGTGTGTCCTCCTCCTCCGTGTATTCCCAGTTAAAGGCGCCGTGTCCCTCTTCTTCGAGTCCGTCCTGATCTGAATACCAGGAGTCCGTCTGTAACGAAGGAGGCAGTACGGGGTCATTTCCGGGAGTCCACCACCCCTCATTGTCACTCAGCCTCGCCCCGTTACACGTATATAACCACATTCACAAAACATTACTGCATTCTTGAAAAGTATTGCTACTTTTACAAACTGTACAACTTACCTGCTATAAGTGATTCTTGGTTCTAGTAATAAAACAACAAAGTAAGAACTTTTTGCACAACCCATTGGTCTGGATTCAGTATTTGTGTGTGACATCATTTCTTGCCTGAGTGTGTACAATAAATGCTTAACATTACCCTCTGATAAGCCTAACTGCTCTTTCTAGCTACCACTTAATTGATAGCATGGTATTATCCATTTTAACCTCTGCCATACCATTGGAGACTCACTGAACTCTGTGCACATTATACCTCTTTTTGATATAGTATATACAGAGCCAGCTTCCTAAATACCCCAATGCAAAGACCTCTCACCTGGAGTAGTTGATGAAGCAAAATGTGTCATTCAAGTGCCCTCTCAAAATTGTCCATTCGTTTGGAGTCAAGCCCCATTTTTCCAGCTACGAGCAGTGAAAGACTCTTTTAGCGCATTCTCCTCCGATCGGACCAGCGGAGGATGCACTAAAAGTGTGTTTCGCTGCTCCGATCAAAAATGATGCCATCAAAGGGCTTATTTACAAGCCCCTTTTGCCACCAGTACAACACTTTTTCCCATATTAAAAGTGACATACCGGTGGCTTAAGGGGCTTGTAAATAAGCCCCTAAGTGTTTTATACTTTTCATGAGGCTATAAGACTTCCTGTTGCTGCCATTTTCACTGCAAAAATCTTGCTAGTGGGAAGTTCTGTCCAGGGTGAAGCTACTATACACCAAAAACAGAAATCGGCTACCCCTTCAATCAAAAGTTGACTGTGCTATTTTTGTACCTTCTACAGAGCCCTACTATCAGCTAGGTTTCTGCTAGTCAAATAAAAAATACATACATATAATCATACATAAATACATACACTTACCCATCTCATTTGTGTTCCTGATCTGAGTGGAAATGGGCTAGACGTTCAGGCTGAGCGGAACCTTTGCCACATAGCTAATATCAATGTGCTATGGGTGATCTATGTATGTAAGGTCACAATGAGGAAATAAAAGATGGAATGGAATACTACCCGCAGCAAAGCCAGTGCAATGCCAAGGTTTGAAGTATTTCATCCACTTCCGGTTTGTTTGGTCTCATGCAGTTACTGTAGGAGGCTTATGATTGTCCAGAAATTGTGTACAGTTGGTGTAATCTGCTTCAGACAATGCATTCTTTACTGAGACCAAAATACATCCACGGCCATGTGCATCCGCGTTCAAATGGGACTTGGATAAACGTTTGGGCTGGGCGATCCATTTTGGAGTAGATTCAGGGTAATTTGCAAATGGCTCACAAGGTGCACTGCTGGTGTTTATGATAATTCCAATCAGTCGATCTGTCACATCATATGTCCTTATTCTTCTTATTAGGCAGATTTCTCTCATCTGCGTTGATTTCAGCAACCTCTCTAAGTTATGTGGTCACCTTTCTGCACAATTAAAATAAAATAATTTGCTCCATTTTGTACCTCTAGCAATTGCGTATGCTTCTGTAAAGAGACGTTGATCAGCAATTCTTAACCTGGAGTCCACGACACAATTCAGGGGGTCCGTGGCTGTTTAGAAAAAAATTAAACCGGAAAATGTTTAAATGCTTGCTAAATGTTAAGGCTATTTGGAATTGGAGGCTCTAAACATTAAGTTGGTATTCTTAGTTTGATTCATGGGAGCAGCACAGGTACAGCAAACAAACTTCGTATGGACGATTGGTGGCGTGAATTGAAGAACTAGTACGTGTTGACACTAAGAAGGAATTCATTAGGAGCACATAAAGTCAAGGATATGCTACTGTCCAAGATATTGCTTTAGAAATAAAACCAAATTAAAAAAAACTCCAAACTTTAAATTAAAAATAAAATGTAGACTTTTGTCAATTTTTTCTGTTGGTGAATTAAATAAAATATTTCAGAATTGGTCTATTCATTTTATGTATGCATTGAGTACTTTGGCCGGAGCCCATTGCTTCCAGTAATGATTCAGTCAGGGTCCGCAGAAGTCCAAAGGTTGAGACCCGCTTGCCCAGATGACCAGTACTTTTTTATAGAATTCGCGAATGCTTGCATATGTGTCATTCTGAAGGAGATTGCAAACATTTAACAGTTTAGTTACCAAAAATATTGAGTGTGATGTGTGAACCGTACAAATAACCTGGCTTTCGACGAATAGGCGAATACCAAAGGTACATCCATATTTCTTTCCTTCTTTCTGGAAGTCGCTGGGACTCCAGCTCCTAAGGTTGATGGTAAAGATGGTTGAAGGTAAAATGGAGGCCTGGGGTTGGGACTGGCTGCACCTGACCCCTGTGAGAACAATAGTTTCATCTCCAAACTCCTTGCAGACATTGAGAACTATTTGAATGTTTCTGGCTCACAAATGATGTTAAAAACCAAATCTGTAGGAAACAACCGTGAAGCATTAAATACAAAGGGTGAAAGCTGGAGCAATTATTAGTAAAAGCAGCTGAAAGAAAACCCGACCATGTGAGCTCAGAACACTAAGACATTTGCACTTCTTCCTACTTAGGTGTGCAAATGACTTCATTTCCGAGTAGCAATGCACAAACAAAAGTTTACAGAAGGAAATTGATATCCATAGATGTAGAATTGCCCAGTTTTGTGTAGGGGTGGGCGGAATTTGCGTAATCGCGTTACGCAAATCTCTGCAAAACGGAAAAAAATCACCACGAACACGCGGAATTGCTTGTTCGCGATGCTTTTTTCCTGTTCGCAATCGCTGTTTCCGTGCTCGGGGGGGAAATATCTTGCAACACGCATTTTGAGAATGCGAACAAGCAAAAAATGTCCCGAAGTCGCGGAACGCAGAATTTCGCGTTCTCCGCGGAACACGAAATTACCCAAATTCCGCGAACGGAACAGAATTTACCGCCCAGGCCTAGTATTGTGGAATAACAGCACGGCCGGGAGCATGGGATGGGCCTTCAAGAAGGACTGTGTGCTCAAAAGTTGGTGAACAGACTAATGTTTGCACAACATTTTCCAATCAATTCTTACCCTGGAAATGGTTGGAGGTTTCTTTCTGTGAAGGGCGGAAGTAAATGTGTTTCCTGGAAAGCCGTGACTTCCGGGAGTAATCTTAAACAGCAGTGAAGGGGAAATGACTTTTTAGAGGATATCCAGGCGGGTGTGTTCTTACTTGGGCAGGGAGCCACACCCCACCCGCAAGGGACAGGATATCTGAACATGTTCTGTACAAATGCTTACTTTGTTGCCGTGCTGGAGTAGTAAATATAAATGCTACAATCAGTGCTACTGGATTTATGCAATTCTGTGGCTGTGAGCTTTTCCCGTATAATTTAAATTCTTCCCACATAATTTAGTCGAGCCTGTTACACAACTTGTCCCTCTGTTGTTGCATAATTCCAGTGGCCCCAGTTGTAATTTTGGCCTCTATTTCCTTAACAGATCCTACACCAGCCCCACTACTTTGCCGGTCGCCTTCTGCAGCACTCTAGGATTCCCAGCTGAAGAAATCACTATAACATGTGGCAGCCTCCTCGGTGGAATGCAGCGCTATAAAACACTGTAATACAAAACATACCTTCTAGCGGTTCGGCAAACTCTCAGAATCCTGAAGATCTAACACGGACGCGTGTGTATCGAAATAAAAATCTTTCTAACAACATTTATATGGCATGTCTGCCCTTTTTATCCCCTCATGGTCTGGATATGCTGGTTGGTGAGGGCCCTGCAGAGCCTAATAACAAGAATATTTCTCCTGAATTTAAGTGTGGCTTTAGTGTACAAGGATAAGTTCTTACATTATCTCGCCTCAACTCACGAGTAGTGTTTTTGTTCTTAAAATAAGCATTTGTTTTTTTATTGCCCCTCTACCCTGGCACCCCAGGTGCTCCCACAGTCCTGCGAGAACCAACAGCTGCAGAGGAGGCAGAGAGGGGTGGCGGAGGGCTGGTGCCTGCTCGAGTAACACGGTCATGTGTGCGCACCTGCCAATAAATGTCCGAAATGGCGTCAGGGCACACACGCCCGGGCCTCCCTGGTGGGAGGGGCGTGTAGAGGCCCGGGCTGGAGGGGGTAGGGAAGCACACTGGAGGGGGGGTTATGAGACTAATGAGAAGAGGGATTAGAGACGTCTTGGAGCAACAGCATATGGGCAGACCCCCAGACAGAGTGGGGGCGGGGCCAGCCAGCCCTGCAGTGCTCAAGTGCACTCATCCGGACACTTCAATGTGGGCAAAGGCACTGGGGCTGGGAGGAGAGAGTCGCGTGACACGATTTGCACACTTTATTCTGCCTTTTTAAAATAATTATATTTTTTGCACTTTTATATAGCATGAACTCGACCCGAAGGTATTGGAGCGCTTTACATGAGCAGCAGTTGTGTTACAGATGGACACATTCATTGGGAGATTTAGTGATTTGCCCAGAATCACAGGGTGCGGAGACCACGCGGAGACAAGCGTGGTTCCACAGTTCGCGTAGAAATAACCCTGGTTCCACAGTTCCACCAGCTCAGACCAGAAGGCCACATCCTGTCCATAATTCTTTGTTTATGCTTTAGATTCAAATTGTCAAAATGCATTTCAAGGAGACTGAAAACAGGTACACCCTTCTGCCGAAAAATTGAATTGCATCACCCATTTCATAAATGAGAACCCTGTATGTACTGCTGAGATATCCCTTAAAGACAGTGGAGTGGGTGGGGGCCAATAATGGCTGGTAAAGGCCCGCTGCTCCAACATTCCAGTGCGTGCTTTTGTTTCTCTGATTTATTTTGAACTTCTGTCCTCCGTGTTTGGAATTTATTTTTTTAAGAATTTTTATTGGGTTTTTATGAGTGGTACAAACAGTCGTATACATCTCTTGCAGTGGTCTGGAAAGCATTACCACCCTTCTGACTCCGGCTATCTCAGTTATTAAAGCCCCTCTTCTTCATTGTAGGCCCTTGCCTGCAGCTCAGGCCTTTCACCCTGGAGAGTGACTTAAATACCTGCTATTGTGCTCAGCAGCAGACTATATTACTAACAAGCACTGGCAAAGCCAATAGCTCTCGCCTATGTAAGAGCTATTGACTTTGCCGAAGTGTTTCAGTCATTTTGTACAGCAGCATGGCTGCTGTTCAGCATGGCTAAAAGTTAGTGGTGTGGAGTATTGCAAAGTGGAATGGCTAAGAGTGTCGTGGAGTGGCATAGTGTTGTGTATTGGCATAGTGATGTGTATTGGAGTGGTATAGAGTCGAGTTGTGTACAGTGGAGTGGAGTAAGGCGGACTGATGTAGATTGCATTGGTGTAGAGTGTTGCAGAGTATAGTGGCTTACAGTGCAGCGTCGTAAAATGCTGTGGCACAGAATAGAGTGTTGCAGAGTAGAGTACAGTAGCATAGAGTGTTGTAAAGTATAGTGGTGTAGAGTAGAGTGGCAGAGAGTGCAGTGGAGTAGAATGGAGTGCTACAGAGTGCAGTGCCATCGAGTGCAGAGTGGCATAGAGTTCAGCGTCTGAGAGTGCAGTGTTGCACAGTAGAATGTCGTAGAGGTGTAGAGTGGCGTAGAGAGAACCGTGGCGTAGACTACAGTGGTGCGGTGTAGAGTGCAATGACTTAGAGTGCAGTGGTTTCAAGTAGAGTGGTGTAGTAGCATAGGGTGGAGTGGCGCAGAGTGCAGTGGCATGGAGTAGATTGTTTCAGTGTAGAGTGAAGTGGTGTAGAGTGGAGCAGGATAGAGTAGAGTTGCCTAGAGTAATGATGTTAAGTGGTGTAGGGTACAGTGGCAAAGAGTGTAATGGTGCAGAGTAGATTCGAGTGGAGCAAAGTGGATTGTATACAGGGCAAGGGTGTAGAGTGGAATGGTATAGACTAGAGTGCATTGACATAGAGTGTATTAGCATAGAGTGAAATGTTACAGAGTGGCGTAGAGTAGGGTTGTGCAGAGTATAGTGGAGTGGCCTAGACTGGAATGATGTAAAGTGTGTTGGCAAAGAGTGCAGTGGCATAGAGTAGAGTGACGTAGAGTGCACTGGAATAGAGTAGAGTGGTGCAGAGTAGAGTAGAGAGGCGTAGAGTTAAGTGGAGTGGTGCAGAGTGGAGTAGAGTGCAGTAGCACGCAGTGGTGTGGTGTAAAGTGGAGTGGTGCCGAATAGAGTGCAGTGGCGTGGAGTGGTATGGCGCAAAGTGCAGTAGCATAGAGTGAAGTATGCATGGTGTGGTAGCCATTACATTTGAACAGATGTTCAGTTTACTAGTTAAATTATACAGCGCACAAACGATAATGTGTGGAAATGGCATCACCTAGTGTATTGATTTGTTTTGATCATATACCACTAGAGAGAGCAGTATTGGCTCCAAAATAGCTGCACATGTGATTGTATATAGAGTATGTGAATACAGCGCTCAACCCTGAAGTGGCCTTACAGCTCAGAGACCATATATTCAACAAAGAAAATGGGAGTGCTTAGGAAATCCAGAAATTATATTTTCAACGTTCAGAATTCAATTAATTCCAATTATCTTCAAATTCTTATCTCATGAAATATGATCCAATAAAGCAGGAGCCATGGAAAAATGTTTCAATCATATCCATAGGTATTTTTTTGTATTCTTTTTTTTACCTCCAACCGCTGCCCAGCCAATGCGTTTCGTCCCCAACATGGGACTTCATCAGGGCTGAAAGTGAAAAAAAAATATTCATTTATATACACAAGTGCATAACAATATTTACACCAAAATACATGCATCTCACCATCGTATCAATGCATATTTACACACATTTCATCTGTAAAACATACTATGGCTCCCTACCCCAATAACAAACCAATGACAATTAAAATCTCACTGTACATGCATTACCTAACACATAAGATCTAATACTTATAGTAACTCTATATTAGAAGGTCTGTATTCAGTCCATCATCACTCCTGTTGGACTGCACTCTCTTTGTGTGTATATTTCGTATTGATCATATTAAAGTATTTCTGTCCAAAGCACTTCAGAATTAACAAACAATGTGCTTCATTTATGGTTTGCTAATTCTGCTATATTCTGAAATACTTGCACAGTTCCTTTAAATGTTGTTGTTTTCCAGACAAAACCCCTTTCCTACCCCCACCCTCACATCCAGCAAGATTGTCAAATAAATCCTCTCACTAAGAAGACATCAGAGAAAGAAAAGTAAACACCAAGCTCCCTCGGAAGATAGAGCCTGACATTTGACCTCTGTCTTTGAATACACAGCGATAGTGATAAGATAAGAACCAGATTTACAGGCCTGATAACAGAAAAGGAGGACTCGTGGAAAAATACAAGGAGAGGTAGTGTGAAATGGCTTTGCTCCTTGGGTGGGACGAACTGGACTTGGACAGCCTAAAACAAAAAGCCAGCAAATAGAAAGCCAGAAGCTTTATTTATTTATTTATTTATTCAAAGTTTTATATAGCGCGAACAAGATCCTTCCAGATATCAGAGCGCTTTACAAAGACAGGGTAGGGGCAATAAGAAATAACAGAGAGAATGGGAGCAGTATAATAGTCGCTAACATGGTAGGATAATAATAACATACATAGAACATATCAGTATATAATCAGGTAAACAGTAATAATAATAACATACATAGGACATATCAATATACAATCAGGTAAACAAGTAGTATCAGGAGAGCGAATCAATAAAACAAAGTGTATCATATATTGGTCTGTAGTAAGAGAGTAGGGTGGGAGTGTCCCCATCAGGTAGAAGTATAGTGCCAAAGGACGGGTGAACAGTGATACAAAGCAGTGCAGAGTCTCTGATCCAGCACCTATTAGGTTCAGGAGATCTTGGCCAGAAGGATGGTTTTCACCTCTTTCTTGAAGAGTGCAGTGGAGGAGATAAGCCTAGTTTCAGGAGGGAGCGCATTCCAGATCCTGGGAGCCATTCCTGAGAAGGAGCGCTTGTATGTTTTCTCTTTCCGAAATCTAGAAGGTTTCAGGAGTAGATTTTTTGTACTTCTATTGGCTCTAGAACCTCCTGATATAGATAACTTTTGAGCGAGGTAGTTGGGTGCATTGTGGTGCACGGCCGCGTGTGTCATAACTGCAATTTTTAGTTGTATTCTGGCTTCAAAAGGCAGCCATTTTAGAGACTTTAAGTCTGGGGTTATATGCAAATGTTTTCTTGAGCCAGTAATGAGTCTCGCGGCAGCGTTCAGGGAGGCTCTTAAGAGTGCTGTTGTGGATAGCGGGAGTCCGCTGAGGGCCACAATTCCGTAGTCTATTCTAGGGATGACTAAAGCTTGTACGGCAGTTTGGAAGTCTTCGGCCGGGAGGAAGGGTTTAATTTTCCTCAATGTGTTGATATGGAAATTAGCTCCTTTTGTGGCTTTGCTAACGTGCTGCTGCATGTTGAGCTTGGCGTCGAGTGTAATGCCTAGGGATTTAGCCGAGTCCACGATGGTCGGTTGGACATTGAATGCTGTTAGGTTATTGATCCAGGTTTGGGTGGTGGAGATTTTCGCCGGGGGTGAGATGAGTAGGAACTCAGTTTTCAGAGCATTTAGTTTGAGGTGATTATCGGCCAACCAAGATTGAGTGTTAATAAGCGTGGAATTCAGATGTTTGATATCTTCCGGGGATTGTAGCTTTAGGTAAAGTTGTGTGTCGTCAGCGTACATATGGAATTGGACATTGGAAGCTTGGAGCAAGGTGGCGAGCGGTTCCATGACGAGGTTGAACAGTGTGGGGGAGAGGGAGGATCCTTGTGGAACACCTAGGTCTGCAGGCACAGGTGTAGATAGCACATTGTGGATCTTGAACTTCTGAGACCGGTTGTGGAGGAAGGACGAGAACCACTTGAGAACAGTTCCCGATAGACCCATTCTAGTGCTTAGCAGCTCCAGTAAGTTCTCATGTTTGACCGTGTCAAATGCTGACGAGAGGTCGAGAAGGATGAGGAGGCAGGACTCATTGCGATCAAGAATTTGGAGGGCATCATCAATTATGTGTGTCATAGCTGTTTCCGTGCTATGTTTCGCTCTGAAGCCTGATTGATGAGGGTTGAGGAGGTCAAATTGGTCAATGTGTTTTGTTAGTTGGAGTTGGACACATTTCTCCAGCAGTTTGGCCAGGGTGGGGATATTGGTGATGGGCCGGTAATTGTTTAGGTCAGACGGATCTGCTGTAGGTTTCTTGAGTATAGGTGTGACTTGCCCCACCTTGAGGGAGTCTGGAATGAGGCCTTGTTGTAGGGAGCTGTTGATGATTTTGGTCCAGAGAGGGAGGAGCAAGGGGATGAAGTCTTTTACAGCATTAGCAGGTAGAGGGTCTGTGAGGTGATTAGAGGGCTTCAGGGTGCAGAGTAGTTTGTGTATTGCTTCTTCCGAGTAGGTATCGAAGTACAGCCATGATGCCTTGTTTTTAATGAGTAAGTGTGTAAGAGTACGGTGAGCCCGTAGGAAGCATTGTGCACATCTCTGCACAAGGTGTTACTGTCAGCAATGCATTTGTTAAACAACAGAGTTAGAAAGTGACTGCATACTCTGTAGAGAGCAAACCCATTGATAAATAGCTGCACAACTCCCTGGTGCTTCTGTGAACACATGTGAACATGATCACTTTATGGCCCCCAGCCTTTCCCGTAAACCAGGCTTTTCATTTGGCCTAAATCTGTTGTGATATTCCTGCTTGCAGTAAGAACCACTGAAAGTGCGAACAAGAGAACTGCTTCAGTCCTCGCTTTTCTACCACAAAACCAATGGTAAAGAACGACGGGAATGTATTCCCACAGACGTTTTCTGTATATCTCCAAAATGGCTTTAGCAAACCAGACAGCTGTGCTGTCTGGTAGGCTTCGACCCAAAAAAGCGGTATTACGAATCCAGCACTGGGAACAAGGACAACAGCGGGAGGCTGGATGGGAGGGGGAGACAAGGGCGTGAGGAAGGTAACAATATGATCAATGGCAGGAAGGGGCATCAGGAACAACAGAGGGATTACGTTTGGGGAAAGCACGACAGACAGAGTTGTGTCTGTGTGTAGGAGGAACATGGAGGAGGTAGAAGTACACGAGGGAGACTGCCGAAAAAGATGCACTCTAGAAGAGTGCTTAAACACACATTAAAAAGTAGAGCTTGAAAAAATGAGCAGTGGAAGGGCATAAGTAATGCACCCATACTTCAGGGGAGAGACAAACACACGAAGACAAAGGATGACACCAAAGAGATCAAAAAGCCATTTCCACCTTGGTGATAGAACTGTCCTCCATCATCTGGTGAGTTATATTTGAAGGAGCATGTGACAGCAGTGGGTCTACACCAAAGGGCACATGGACAGAACCAACAAAGTACTCTGGATTAAGGAATTGTTTGAAGGAGATGGTGGTACGGCTACATGAAATTCAATGTCAATCGTCAAAAATGTTCATTTTGCATCATAAAACAAATCTAGGGTCCGTGGTCACATTCTGAACCCACCATGGAGCCAGGTAGCGGGACGATCCCTACAGTGATTCTTAGCACTATATATTTCAATAAAATAAAGTGTTATGTCAAGTTCAATTTTTTGGGGGGAGGGGGTTAGTTTCCTATTTTGTTTTTTTCAGGCATGCATTTATGGTAGTTTAAGGCCTCCAGTGTACGGATCTCTGTGTTAATTCCAGAAGAGTGCCAGGTACTGCAGGTCAGTACTGCAGTGCATTGGTGTAAGTATACAGTTGGCTGGTGTAGGTACTGGAGCAGCTGAGGGTAATGCAGACTAGCTCTGAGGTGCATGGGCAGTAGTAGTAGCGGTGGTGAAGGAGGGTGGGGTACCAGCCCTGGACTGGCAGATATGAAGGTCCCACCACTGGAACAGCTGATGGATCAGGGATACTACCTCAGGACTGAGGAAGGTTAGTAGAATTGTGTGTGAGAGCAGGAGTGAATATTGAAAGGGTGCGGGGTACTGTAGAACAATGTTGCAGGGCACTAGCAGATCAGTGGAGAAGTCACAGTACTGGAATGAGGGGCGCTCTAGGACCGGGGCGGAAAATTGAAATATGAAAGTCATGTGCTCACTGTCTAAAAGCCATCTTTACTACCAAGAAGTGCCCGTACTCCCCCATTACAAGTAATGCACCAGTGCTGGTACTCTCCCTTCCACATGAAGTGCAGGTACTCCGTACCTACCCATTTAAAGCACTGTCTAGGACATCACCTAGCCACAATTAAACTGCTGTCCCATACCTATTGGTGCTCCTGCTTTGTAATGGGACTGCATCACCGAAAAAGCATTATTGCAAGTGTGTGTATTGTGTCAACCTCAAATCTTGTTTCGGAAAGCAAACACATCCTGGCTGGGGATTGGAGTGCTCGTTACAAAAGGAAACCCTGATCCAATAACAGATATTTCTAAACCTGACATCTCCTTCTGTGTCAGCTATCTTTAATGCACGTTCAGGGCTGTGGAAGATAGGAGAACCAAGGCTACAACTCCCAGAATGCCTTAATGTCAAAGAAAACAAGCACTGGCATAGCCAATAGGTCTGTCCTTGGGGACCTTATAAGTGTCTATCCATGCAACAGTTGATGTTGTTGCACCAATGATACCTGCTTCAGGGCCGGTCGCTCCACGCACTGCGCGGCTCCCGGCGAGTGTGCCCAGGCTTCACCGCTGCTGCCACGAGTTCGCCGCTGCCCTGCAGCTGAGTATTCAGTTTTTTGTGTTCTTTTACTGTATTTTCTGCCCGTGATTCGCCGCTGCTCCTGCAGCTGAGTATTCTGTGCCTGTATTTGCTGCCCGTGACTGTATTGTATTCTTGCCCCCTCGCCTCTTTTTTCCCGCTCTGTACTCCCCCCGCTCCCCTGCGGCCCCGCCCCTTTTTCTCTTCTGTACCCCCTTCCCATTCGCCGCCCCGCTCCCACCTCCCAGCTGCTCCTCCCTCCCACTTGGCCATTTATGGCGGAGTCCACGCAGTGGTGAGCTGTGTGCCTTGACCCTGCTTCAGGGCCGGTCGCTCCACGCACTGCGCGGCTCCCCGTGAGTGTGCCCAGGCTTCACCGCTGCTGCCGCGAGTTCGCCGCTGCCCTGCAGCTGAGTATTCTAGTTTTTGTGTTCTTTTTCTGTATTTTCTGCCCGTGATTCGCCGCTGCTCCTGCAGCTGAGTATTCTGTGTTTTGTATTCTGTGCCTGTATTTGCTGCCTGTGACTGTATTGTATTCTTGCCCCCTCGCCTCCATTTTCCCGCTCTGTACTCCCCCGCTCCCTGCTCCCCGCCACTGCTCCCCTGCTGCCCGCTCCTTTTTCTCTTCTGTACCCCCTTCCCATTCGCCGCCCCGCTCCCGCCTCCCAGCTGCTCCTCTCTCCCACTTGGCCATTTATGGCGGAGTCCACGCAGTGGTGAGCTGTGAGCCTTGACCCTGCTTCAGGGCCGGTCGCTCCACACACTGTGCGGCTCCCCATGAGTGTGCCCAGGCTTCACCGCTGTTGCCGCGAGTTCGCCGCTGCCCTGCAGCTGAGTATTCTGTTTTTTGTGTTCTTTTACTGTATTTTCTGCCCGTGATTCGCCGCTGCTCCTGCTGCTGAGTATTCTGTGTTTTGTATTCTGTGCCTGTATTTGCTGCCCGTGGCTGTATTGTATTCTTGCCCCCTCACCTCCCTTTTCCCGCTCTGTACTCCCCCACACTCCCCGCTGCTGCTCCCCTGCGGCCCGCCCCTTTGTCTCTTCTGTACCCCCTTCCCATTCGCCGCCCTGCTCCCGCCTCCCAGCTGCTCCTCCCACCCACTTCGCCATTTATGGCGGATTCCACAAGTACGCGCAGCGGTCACGCCGATTGCGTGCCAAAGGCAAGCCCGTCTACGCCTGGACCGCGCCCAGCGCCAGAACCCCTGGACCTCGCCGGACCCAGACCAACCAACTGAGATACGACCCCGCCACCCTCAACGCGCTCAACACCGGACGACCACCCGCCTGCTATCAAGCCACCCCCAAACGCACCCACGGACCCTTCACCTGTCAAGTCTGCAGATTCACCTGCCTACAAAACCGCTCCACACCCGCCAAACCAAGCAGCAACAACCACCTCAAGTGCATCCTCCTAAACACCCGCTCCGTACACAAGCACGCCATCGACCTCTGGGACCTCCTCGATTCAACAGCACCGGACGTCGCCTTCCTCACGGAAACCTGGATGAAAACCTCCTCAGCTCCCGACATCGCCATAGCCATCCCGGAGGGCTACAAAATCACCCGGAGGGACCGCATCAACAAATCAGGAGGAGGGATCGCCATCATCTACAAGAACACCATCAGCATCACAACCAACTCCGAAGACACCATCCCCACCGCCGAACACCTACACTTCCAGATCCACACCGACCCCCAGACCACCTTCAGAGGAACGCTCATCTACAGACCCCCAGGCCACGCACACAATTCAGAGAAACCATTGCCGACGTCATCAGCCCGCACGCCCTAGCCTCACCAGACTACATCCTCCTAGGAGACATGAACTTTCACCTAGAAAACAACAACGACAGCGCCACCACCACATTGCTCGACAACCTCGCCAGCTTCGGACTCAAGCAACTAGTGGACTCGCCCACTCACCTCGCCAGCCACACCCTCGACGCCATCTTCTCAGCCAGCGACCACATCGCCTTCAACCACGCCACAGGACTACACTGGACCGACCACAGCTGCGTACACTTCACATACAAGAGGACCACATCCCACCACCATACGCTTCGGATCCCCCGCAGATGCTGGAGCAAATGCACCATGGACCAGCTTACTACATCACTGAGACAGAACCCACCTGCCGACACCAACATTCCCGACGCCAACATTGCAGCGCTCAACCTCGCACACTGGATCACCAACTGCGCCGACGACCTCGCCCCACCCAAGAACACCCACAGCAAGACCACCACCAGAAAACCCTAATGGTTCACGGACACCCTCAAAGCCGTAAAGAAAGCCTGCCGAACTCTCGAAAAAACCTGGCGCAAAGAACGGACAACGGAAAACATGACAGCCCTCAAATCCGCCTCCCGCGAATACCATCAGCAGATCCGGAACACCAAGAGGACATCGCTCAAGGAACGACTAAACAACAACGCCCACAACAGCAAAAAACTCTTCAGCATCGTCAAAGAGTTCTCGAACCCGAATGCCAGCATCAACGACATCACCCCTTCGCAAGACCTCTGCAACTCCCTTGCCACGTTTTTCCACCGCAAGATTGCAGACATACACGACAGCTTCGGACCCCAACCTCCACCTCCGGACACCAGCCCTACGACCCCCACCAACACCATCAACTCCTGGACCCCATCAGCAGTGAAGATACCATCCACGTCATGAACACCATCCACTCCGGCTCCCCCTCCGACCCGTGCCCCATCACATCTTCAACAAGGCTGACACCATCATCGCACCCCACCTGCGGAACGTCATAAACAGCTCCTTCACGTCAGCCACCTTCCCTGAGAGCTGGAAGCACGTAGAGATCAACGCCCTCCTGAAAAAACCCTCCGCAGACCCCAGGGACCTCAAGAACTTCAGGCCCATCTCACTTCTCCCCTTCTCGGCTAAAGTCATCGAGAAGACCGTCAACAAACAGCTGACCGTGTTCCTCAAGGACAACAACTCGCTCAACCCTTCCCAGTCCGGATTCCGAGCAAACCACAGCACCGAGACCGCCCTCATCGCAGCCACAGACGACAACAGAACCACGATGGACGGCGGAGAAACAGCCGCCCGTGGTATAGTTTGCCACGGTTATTCCAAGCCTTTCAGTTCCTTTGGCTGCCAGTCTTTTGAAGGGAGTCCTGGCCACAGAGTCCTTGGATGGGTCTCTTGTGGATCTTTCCTTCGGCCATTACTCCACGAGTGACGTCTCCTCAGCAGCTGGTGAAGAATCGACTAGCTTCTTCCTCTTTGCAATTCAGCTGGTTTCCCTGTTGGTTGTGTGGACTATACACAATTGGTGTGCTCATAACTTTAATTTCTCCAAATAAAATGAATCCGCAAAACATGGTGATCGCCAATGAGACGCAATGTCTCCAGTCCTGGGATCTGAATTCGCCGGTTTCAAGCAGCGTGGTTGAATTGCTCTACTTGGAGTTGCCCTTGCAGAGCATTTTCAGGATGGAATGAGGGAACCGCATTAAAACTTGATGTACCCCTGAGTAATCTGGCACTGATGTGTGTGGGCAAAACCTACTGTGACACCCCAGGCTTCCTCTGTTATAGGCCACAATGTGGCTCTTTGTAACCAGACTCAATGGAGGCGGATAGGAAGAACAGAGAGTGAAACTGCTATAGCAACTGTGTACACCCAGGGAGGCAAGGGGACTTGGAGGCCTTCAAACTGCAAAAAATCCTAACTGCCTTGTCATTAGTGCATTTTCTCACAGTAGTGTGAGGTACGTTAAACTACAACTTTCCAAAAAAAGCTTTTCTGCCATCATCTCATTATCTGTACTTGAGTGCCCTCAGTCGAGTAATTTGGGCTCCGCAGGCTTTTCTAATGTATTTCTCCCCCCGCCTTTGATGAACCTGGCCATCTCCAAACTTACTTTGTGCACTATGGATGCCTAAGAGCCAAATCTTACCCTGACATCTTACAATTCTGTGTACCCCACAAACTACATAGCTGTTTAGGACAAAAAAGACCACTTTCAGCACTACATTTCTCAAGGCTAGGAGTTCAGATTCTTGAATGAACAGATCAGAGAATGGGAATTCATTCTACCTCCTGGCTTCAGGATGGACTTGCCCTCTATACAATGAAGGAAACTCTTCAATCTACCTTTTATTGTGCTCCTGCCTTCACCAGAGAATCTGATGCCAACCAAGCTCCCACCTCAAACATTTCTCACTGCCAGTATGATGTGTCGCAGTTCATAGTATGGATTCTACCATCTCCTTATTCTCAGCTCCTGTGCAGCCTAAAACCACAAATTATAGCTTGATTTAATGTTTTTCATCTAGATGATGGGCAGTGCCACGTAGTGAGCGGGTGGCATCAATTGATTAGGATCACTGAAGATATTTTTGAGAATTAATGCTACTGCCCATATTACACTATGTAGGCTGTACATTTTTTGTTCATGACTAGGTCAGAGGAAAAAGCAACCCGATGCCGCTGCTGACTCTGTGTCCTGAAGACACCGCAGGGGGCACCGCGACCCTGGTCTCACCGACTACGCCTGCTGACACCGCCACCGAGCCGCTGCTCACACCGTGACCTGTGGGCACCGCACTCCGCACCGCCTAGCTTCACGATGACGCCTTGGTATCCCCGACAATGCTCCACGCCAAAATCTATGCCGCTGCTTGCACCGTGGTTCGAGGGCACCGCTCGTAAAGCTACACGACGCACCGTCCTCATCCCGCACCGCAGCCTTCCCTGGCCTACCGACGCCGGCACCATCGACTCAAGTTTGTCAGCCGACAGCGATTCAGCCATGACGATGCAGCTGCTTGCACCGCCTTCACTTCCCACCGCGACCCTGTTCTCACCGACACTATCTGATGCCGCTGTTCGCACCACAACCTGAGGGCATCGCACCGCTGCACTTCGCACCGCAGCACCCAACGCCAGCGCTCCTGACTTCAACAGAGGGGACTTTGACCTGCAATGTGTGTGACTTCAAGGGCCCCGACGACTCCTGCATCGACCTCCGGAACAGACTCCGGCGGCCGCCGTGCTTTCGGAAGCTCAACAAGAGGTTGCAGACGCCCTGCATTACTAAAAGGTACTGTTTGCGGGTCTTCCCGACACCGTAGCTGGCCCGCGATGCCGCGGTCACCCAGAACTGTTTGGATTTGTTTGCTTACAATGCTGTGATAGCCCCAGGCGTAGCTATCGACATCAAGGAACTATTTTTCAAGCATATTTTGATAATTGAAGATGTTTAAGTACTGA
Organism: Lissotriton helveticus; assembly: GCF_964261635.1. Taxonomy (NCBI): domain Eukaryota; kingdom Metazoa; phylum Chordata; class Amphibia; order Caudata; family Salamandridae; genus Lissotriton; species Lissotriton helveticus. Next base: position 831,830,932 of record NC_136073.1, on the reverse strand, counting down.
ATTGTGGATTTTTATTTTTTGTTCTTGTCTTTAATATATAAAAATATTGGATATTGTTCTACACTGGTGTGGTGTCCTTTTGTAGTGCTTATATCAATCAATCAATCAATCATGCCATTTGTATAGCGCACTACTCACCCGGGAGGGTCTCAAGGCGCTTGGGGGAAGGGTATGCTACTGCTCGAACAGCCAGGTCTTGAGTTGTTTCCTGAAGGCGAGATGGTCCTGGGTCAGCCGAAGGTGGATGGGGAGGGAGTTCCAAGTCTTGGCAGCCAGGTAAGAGAAGGATCTTCCTCCGGCGGTGGCTCTTCGGATGCGTGGTACGGCTGCGAGGGCGAGGCTGGTGGACCGTAGCTGGCGGGTGGGCGTGTAGAAGGTCAGGCGGTCGTTGAGGTACTTGGGGCCCAGGTCGTGGAGAGACTTGTGTGCGTGGGTGAGGAGCCGGAACGTGATCCTCATGTCGACGGGGAGCCAGTGCAGTTTCCTCAGGTGGCTGGAGATGTGGCTGCGTCGGGGGACATCCAGGATGAGTCGGGCGGAGTCTTTTCTGTAGCTTGGCTGTGGTTCCGGCGTAGAGGGCGTTTCCGTAGTCCAGTCGGCTGGTGACGAGTGCCTGGGTGACAGTCTTCCTGGTCTCGGTCGGGATCCAGCAGAAGATCTTGCGAAGCATACGCAGGGTGTTGAAGCACGATGAGGAGACGGCGTTGACTTGTCTGGTCATCGAGAGGGTTGGGTCCAGGATGAAGCCCAGGTTGCGTGCGTGGTCGGTTGGCTTGGGTGCGTTGCCCAGGGCTGGGGGCCACCAGGAGTCGTCCCAGGCGGAGGGCGAAGATCCCAGGATGAGGACTTCCGTCTTGTCCGAGTTCAGTTTCAGGCGGCTGTCCTTCATCCACTCGGCGACGTCTTTCATCCCTTCGTGTAGGCAGGTTCTGGCGGTGTCGGGGTCTCTGGTGAGGGAGAAGATCAGCTGGGTGTCGTCGGCATAAGAGATGATGTTGAGGTTGTGCTGGCGTGCGATGGCTGCGAGAGGATTCATGTAGATGTTGAAGAGGGTGGGGCTGAGTGAAGATCCTTGCGGGACGCCGCAGATGACTTCGGTGGCCTCGGAGCGAAACGGGGGGAGGCGGACTCTTTGTGTTCTTCCGGCGAGGAACGAGATGATCCACTCCAGTGCCTTCTCTTGGATACCGATGTTGCTGAGGCGCTGGACTAGGGTGCGGTGGCAGACCGTGTCGAACGCAGCGGAGAGGTCCAGGAGGATGAGGGCCACTGTTTCCTCCTTGTCGAGCAGGGTCCGGATGTCGTCGGTGGCTGCGATGAGGGCGGTCTCGGTGCTGTGGTTGGCTCTGAAGCCGGACTGCGAGGGCTCGAGGGCTCCGTTCGTCTCGAGGAAGGAGGTCAGCTGTCTGTTGACGATCTTCTCGATGACTTTAGCAGGAAAAGGGAGGAGCGAGATGGGGCGGATGTTTTTGAGATCGGTGGGGTCCGCTGTAGGTTTCTTCAGGAGGGCGCTGATCTCGGCGTGCTTCCAGCTCTCCGGGAAGGTGGCGGTGTTGAAGGAGGCGTTGATGATGTTCCGGAGTTGGGGTGCGATGGTGGAGTCGGCCTTGTTGAAGACGTGGTGTGGGCAGGGGTCGGTCGGTGATCCGGAGTGGATGGTGTTCATCGTGCGGGCTGTGTCTTCGGTGGTCACCGTGGTCCAGGTGCGAAGGGTGGCGGTGGGGGGCGTTGGTTCGACGGTTGGGTGCGTGTGTGGGGCGCCGAAGCTGTTGTGGATGTCGGCGATCTTGCGGTGGAAGAACGAGGCGAGGGAGTCGCAGAGGTCTTGTGACGGAGTGATGTCGTTGGTGCCGGTGCTGGGGTTGGAGAACTCCTTGACGATAGTGAAGAGCTCTTTGCTGTCGTGGGCGTTGTTGTCCAGTCGTTCCTTCAGGGATTTCTTCTTGGTGGTGCGGATGAGCTGGTGGTGCTTGCGGGTAGCGTGTTTGAGGGCGGTCATGTTGTCGGTGGTCCGGTCGAGGAGCCAGGCTTTCTCGAGGGTGCGGCAGGTCTTCTTGGAGTCCTTGAGGTCGTCGGTGAACCAGGATGCCTTCTTGCTTCTGGGTCTGCTGGGAGGGTTCTTTAGTGGCGCGAGGTCGTCGGCGCAGGCGGTCAGCCACTGTGTGAAGTTGCGGGCTGCTTCGTTGGGCTCCGTTGTGTTGGCGGGTGGGCTCTGGCTGAGGGAGGTGGTGAGCTGGTCTGCGGTGATCTTGCTCCAATTCCTGTGAGGTACCTGTTGCGGGTGGTGGTGGGTCGTGGATCTTTTGAAGCTGAAGTGGACGCAGCTGTGGTCGGTCCAGTGGAGTCCGGTGGCGTGGCTGAAGGTGATGTACTTGCTGGAAGAGAAGACGGGATCAAGCGTGTGGCCGGCGTAGTGGGTGGGGGTGTTGACCAGTTGCTTGAGTCCGAGGTTGGCGAGGTTTTCCAGCAGGGCGGTGGTGTTGCGGTCCTTGTTGTTCTCCAGGTGGAAGTTGAGGTCCCCGAGGAGGATGTAGTCGGTGGAGGGGAGGGCGTGCGGGCTGATGAAGTCTGTGATGTCTTCGCTGAATTGTGTGCGTGGTCCCGGGGGTCTGTAGACGAGGGTGCCTCTGAGGGTCGTCTTAGGGTCGGTGTGAATCTGGAAGTGGAGATGTTCGGCTGCGGCGAAGGAGTCGTTGGCGTCGGTCGTGATGCGGATGGTGTTCCTGTGGACGATGGCGATGCCACCTCCGGTCTGGTTGATGCGGTCCCTCCTGATGATCTTGTACCCGTCCGGGATGGCGATGGCGATGTCGGGTGCAGAGGAGGAGTTCATCCAGGTTTCCGTGAGGAAGGCGACGTCCGGTGATGTAACGTCGAGGAGGTTCCAGAGTTCCACGGCGTGTCTGTGAATGGAGCGGATGTTGATCAGGATGCACTTGAGGTGGTTGCTGCTGGTGTTTGTCTTGGCGGGTGCGGGGCAGGTTCGGAGGCAGGTGAACTTGCAGGTGCAGCAGGTGAAGGGTCCGTGGGTGCGTCTCGGGGTGGCTCGGCAGCAGGCGTGGGTCCGGCCGGCATTGAGTGCGTTGAGAGTGGCGGCGGTCGTAGGTCAGTCGGGTCGTCTTGCCTCGGCGGGGAGGGCCAGGGGTCCTGGCGCTGGGCGCGGGCCAGGCGCGGACGGGCGCAGACGGGCTTACCTTTGGCGCACCTTCGGCGCTAAATCGGCGCGCGTCCGCTGCGCGGTCGCTCTGGGGGCGTCATAAGTAAGGAGCCGGGAGGGAGGAGCAGCTGGGTGGCGGGAGCGGGGCGGCGAATGGAATCACAGGGGGGCGGGGCCGCAGGGAGGCAGCGGCGGGAAATTCCAAGAAGCAGCGGGCAGCGGGAAATTCCCAGGAGCAGCGGGACATTCCCAGGAGCAGCGGGAAATTCCCAGGAGCAGCGGGCAGCGAGCGAAGGAATCTGCAGGCAGGAGGCGGCAAAGGCAGGCAGGAGCGGCAGCAGTGAGTGGGGCGACCAAGCCCTGTGGAGGGCTGAGCGTATACATATATATATATATATATATATATATATATATATATATATATATATATGGAAGCTCCCTCGTTCAAAGAACGCACCACACTCACGGGGGTTACCAGGTTAGTGCTTTATTCACAGCAGCATGCACGATAGCTTACAGGCACAGGAGAAGGTCTCTGATGTATTCAGGGGCCAAGGTTCGTCTTGTATATAGTCCGACGCGTTTCGAAGGTCTTGCCTTCTTCTTCAGGGAAAAGACGAGCAGTGCTTTAAATAAAGCAGAACAAACAAGTCCATTATATATGACACGCCTCATTGCAGGCTGGGCTTATGTCGCAGTGTCTCATGGTTGTTGTAGTCCAGCAATGAATTTGCATATGTTGTCTCCTGTAAACGCCCTAAGCCGCTGTCTTCAAACACTTACAGGGCGCCCCCTCGCCAACCACACGGCATCCTTGCGGTCGGAGTAGGAGCGGATCATTCACGCAATCCTAACAGCCTGGATGGCTGCCGTTGCACGGCTCCGTTTCAGGGTGTCTCTTTGGCGGTGCTGGGCGTATGCAGTACTGCTGCTAGGCTCCTAGGTCCACCGAAGCGCCTTCTGCACTCTTCAGGGTGGGTGCAGTGAAAAACGGCGGTGGGTCCGTTGTAATATGGAAGCTCCCTCGTTCAAAGTACGCACCACACTCACGGGGGTTACCATGTTAGTGCTTTATTCACAGCAGCATGCACGATAGCTTACAGGCACAGGAGAAGGTCTCTGATGTATTCAGGGGCCAAGGTTCGTCTTGTATATAGTCCGACGCGTTTCGAAGGTCTTGCCTTCTTCTTCAGGGAAAAGACGAGCAGTGCTTTAAATAAAGCAGAACAAACAAGTCCATTATATATGACACGCCTCATTGCAGGCTGGGCTTATGTCGCAGTGTCTCATGGTTGTTGTAGTCCAGCAATGAATTTGCATATGTTGTCTCCTGTAAACGCCCTAAGCCGCTGTCTTCAAACACTTACAGGGCGCCCCCTCGCCAACCACACGGCATCCTTGCGGAGTAGGAGCGGATATATATATATATACATACAGCGTATTATACTGTAATACTGTTGGTTATGTGCAAATGCTCTACACACTGCCTTTATGATAAGCCTGACTGCTCGTGCCAAGCTACCAAGGGGGTGAGCAGGGGTCATTTTAGGAATGTAACTCCATTATTCAGACTAGAGTGGTGGTTTCTGCCTGACTTTGGCACATGCCCTAGCCGACCAAAAATCCAATTTCTAACAATGACCATATGGGTGGTTTGGACTGGTGCAAGGTGCCCACTTTAATTAGTGGACCGCATATACCAGGCCAACTTCTCACAGTAGTTATAGGCAGTATCACTGGAATTATGCGTTTTTTATTTTGTTTTTTTAGCCATGGCATTTTCCTCTTGGTTGGGGTTAATCTGGCAACATGTTGCTGCACAGAGGAAAGCTTATCTTTCTGTTACGTATTGCTGTATTTGGGTGTCAGACTCATGCTGATGAGGTGAAACCTCTGCCTGGCTAGTGTTAACATGTGTAACGAGCATTGGCAAAGCCATTAGGTCTTGCCTATGCAAGAGCTAGCTGCTTGCCAATATGTTTAAGTAATGTTGTACACCAGAGTGACAGCTGTTCAGCACAGCTAAAAGTTAGTGGGGTAAAGGAAAGTAGAGTGGCATACAGCAGAGTTGAGTGGCAAGCAGTGGACTGGCATGGAGTCTCATGGAGTGTCGTGGAGGGAGTACTGTCATAGACTGGAAGGGCATAGAGTTGAGTGGCATAGAGTGGAGTACAGAGTCCAGTTTGAGTGGCATAGAGGGTGTGGAGTAGAGTGGGGTAGATTGTCAGAGTGGAGTGCATAGAGCATTGTCGAGTGGAGTCAATGGGAGTGGCAGTGTCATAGAGTGGAGTGGCATGAAGTGGAGTAGTGTGTAATAGAATGGAGTAAACCGGTAGGCAGTGGCATAGAGAGAGTAGCATCGTAGAATGGCATGGAGTGGCATAGGGTGGAGGAGAGTGTCGGAGGAGCAGAGTTTCATGAATTATAGCATCACAGAGTGGAGCATAGAAGAGTGGCCTACAGTGAAGTGGAATAAAGTACAGTGGTGCAGAGTAGATTGCATTGATTTTGAGCACAGTGCAGTAGCGTGGAGTGCCATAGAGTACAATGGTGTGGAGTAGAGTACAGTAGATTGTTGTAGTGTGCAGTGTTTCAGAGTAGAGCGGTACAGGGTAGAGTGGTATAGAGTAGTGGTGTAGAGTACGTTGGCAAAGAGTGTACTGGCATAGAGTAGACTGACATAGAGTGCAGTGGCGTACAGTGCAGAGTATATAGCCATACAGTGACAGAGTACAATGGCGTAAAGTATAGTGGCATAGAGTGCAGTTGCGCAGAGTAGATTGGCATACAGTGCACTGGTTTTGGGTAAAGTGGTGACTGCATTGGCATAGAGTACAGTGGTGCAAAGTGGAGTGGCGCTGAGTACTTTGTTTCAGAGTAGAGAGCAGTGGTGCAGGGTAGATTAGAGTTGCGTAGAGGGGAATGGCCTAGAGTAGAGTGGCATGGCGCATAGAGTAGTGTGGGGTAGAGTGGTGTATAGTAAAGTAGTGCAGGGTAGAGTGGTGTGGCGTATAGTGAAATAGTGCGACATAGTGGAGTGGTGCGGAGTATAAATGCTTAGAGTGGAGTGGTGCAGAGTAATGTGTAGTGGCATGCCGGGATGTACAGTGTGATAAGGTGGAGTATGCATGGTATGGTAGCGTACTGCCATTACAGACCATACAACTTCAATTGAAATTACCATTACGTTTGCACTCTCATGCAGTTTTACTGATAAAAGTATCCAGTGCATGTAGCCGGCTAACTTAGTATATGGTGCACACTTAAATAAGTGAAGCACCTTGCAGTAATCCAGACAACCCTTGTGGTGATTTTAGTGGTCTTAGACAACCATAGAAAGATCTGTAAGTGATATCTTTGGAGAGCAGCCTTCAGGCTTAGTCCAGGAGTGTTAAGTAGCTTGTTTTACCAGAACTAACCTTTTACTGTAGTTTAGACGAAAAAGAATCACACAGTGTAGTTATAAAAATAGTTATATTTATTATACACACTACCACATGGGGATATCATTTTAGTAAAATTTAAGTCTTGGCTAACGCCAGACAGAAATACTTCTGAGCTACAAAACTGGAATACTTTGATTTCCTGCCTCATATTTTTTTTTAGCTTTTTAAGGGCTTCTAAGCACTACCACTAGGTTGTATCTCTCAACAAATCGTTGTTTGGACGCTATCGCACCCCTTGGGTGCATCTTCACCCATGCAAAAAACCCACACTAGTCTTCCAGTGAACCACTCTCCCTGGAAACCTTCCTCGCCCACCCAATTTTGTTCATCTCCATTGATTTCAATGGTTCACCTTCTAAACCCACTTATTCTTACTCTCTTTTGAGCTTCTAAACTTTTATAGGTATGCCCTATTTATTTTATTTATTTATTTATTTATTTTATGCGTTTTTATATAGCGCAGACTTTACCCGAAGGTGTCAGAGCGCTTCACAATAGGAACAGTAGTGATACATGAGGAAAAAATTACAAGTCAGCATGTTACAAAAGCAAACGTTACGTTACATGAGGCAATAGTGACAATTGTGCATGTATCAAGAGGAAACAAAATACAAGAGGTAGCAAACGATACGTTCGAAGAGGAAAAAGGTGACATATGTGTATGTTACAAAAGCGTACAAAGTACAAGTAGAGGTATAATACTGCACAAAATGGCAGATACTCAAAACACAAGAACAAACGTTACGAGACATGAGGCAATGGTGGCAATTGTGCATGTATCAAAAGCAAACAAAATACAAGAGGTAGGAAACGATACATTACAAGAGAAAAAGTGACATGTGCATGTTACAAAAGTGTACACAATACAAGTAGAAGCATAATACTGCAATAAATGGCAGACACTCAAACCACCAGAACACACTGGGAAGGCACTTCTATAGTCATGTAGAGCAGAATTTCCTTTAATGGAAGGACTTTCTTCAGATAATAGAGAGGGCGTGAATTAAATTTGGAAGTGTCTTATGGGAAGGGCATGTGCTTGTCCACCTGGCACTGAAGGGGTTAACTCACTGACCTATTTGACAAACGCACCCAAAATCTAACCTCCAGCCATTTAATAGTTTCAGAGGGATCTTTTTTAATGGACTTAAATAAAGTGGTCAATGGTAACTACAAAGCATTTTCTATCCCAAACTTAAAATGCATCCTTTTCGTTTTGTATGACGAGACATCCGGGTACAACTTGCAAGCACATTGTGGCAAAAAACATAAACCACTGTCTGCCTGATAAGGGACTGACTCTGCCCCAGCCCCAGAGACTTTCAAAGTCAGCCAAATGGCCCATCCGAATGTATACAGATGTTGCATACTCAAACACACTCTCATCTGGGCTCTAGGCGCCGCGCCAGCTGCAACAGTTGGCTTCCTGCGTCCCCAAGAGGCGCTAAATTAAAAATAAAAAAAAGCTGCAGCATTTCACATTCAAAAGCGTCCTCCGCGGTCAGTGCGTGCCAGGGGCCTCTCGCAAGGCCTGCCGGGAGCCAGCACCACACTTGAGCTTCTATTTCTTTTCGCTCTGACCAATCACAGCTCTCCCCCTCTGGCTCCATATTTTCCATAATACACAATCATGCACGGATTGTTTTCGTACTGAGGTCAGAAGGGGAGCAACGGGCGTTGCCTGCTCTCTGGGGCTGAGGCGGGAAGGTTAGGTTACCATCATGTTTTAAATTAACTCTTCTGGCAAGAGCCGTTGGCGCGCTTCAACGCGCCCAGAGTTGTAATCTCGGCTTCCCTCTTCACTCGACTGTGTGATTCTGGGCAAGTCACTTCCTACGCGTGCACCATTATCTTTCAAAAGCAGCGCCCCTCAACAGACCCGAGAGTCAGACAGGTTCTCTCCCGACTAAAATTAACTGCTTTAATAACAGTCAGTGGGGAAAATATATACCCCTATTTTTATATATTTTTTGCAAAATCTCTAATTTCCCTGTTCTAGAATGTTGACACGTATGGCTCAAAACAAGCGAACTGCCAATGCGAAGAGGCACTCCCAATTGGTCTGCTGGTTTATAGGCTGGAGTAGAGAGTTACACTTTCTGGCAGCTCACTCCTTCACATCTGATTTAGTGTATATTCTTCCAATTTGAGTTCCTTTTATTAATTTGTAAATAAAGTGTCGTATTAAAAATGTTGTACTTGCCCATTATGACTTAATCCTGCCGAGTATCCTGAAGTGTGACACCTGCCGCGAGTTGTTTATTTAAAGCCAATACACAGTTGGATTTTGGGACATGTTGTTTTTGATTTTATTACTATAACTATAGACAACAAGCATTGGAAATGCAATAGGTCTCGCATTAGAAAAGTTGGAGTTATTGGTCTTGTAAATGACATATTTTATTTATTTGTTGGTTTTTAAAATTGCTAAATTGATGGCTTTGTCATTTACAATGCCAATAGTTATAACTTTCGCGAATGTGACACCTATAGCATTTGGAATGCAACATGTTTTGTATTTACGTGACTTAGATGGCAGCTCTGGTCGTTAGGCCACATCTCTAGAGAGCAGGAGAGTGCAGCAGGGGAGAGAAGCACAGCAGTGCAATAGGTCTCGCATTAGGAAAGTTTGAGCTATTGGTATTGTAAAGGACACATTTTTTATTTATGTGCTTGTTTTGAAAATAGCGAATTAATAGCTTTGTTATTTACAATGCCAATAGTTTTATCTTTCGCAAATGTGACACCTATTGTAACACAATATGTGTTGTGAGGGTGGGTGAGGGGTTGAGGGTGAGGGGTTGAGGGTGGGTGAGGGGTTGAGGGTGAGTGAGGGTGAGGGGTTGAGGGTGAGGGGTTGAGGGTGAGGGGGTGAGGGTGAGGGGTTGAGGGTGAGTGAGGGTGAGGGGTTGAGGGTGAGTGAGGGTGAGGGTGAGTGAGGGTGAGGGGTTGAGGGTGGGTGAGGGTGAGTGAGGGTGAGTGAGGGTGAGGCTGAGGGGTTGAGGGTGAGTGAGAGTGAGGGTGAGTGAGGGGTTGAGGGTGAGGGGTTGAGGGTGAGTGAGGGTGAGGGGTTGAGGGTGAGTGAGGGTGAGGGGGTGAGGGTGAGGGGGTGAGGGTGAGTGAGGGTGAGTGAGGGTGAGGGTGAGGGGTTGAGGGTGAGGGTGAGGGGTTGAGGGTGAGTGAGGGGTTGAGGGTGAGTGAGGGTGAGGGTGAGGGTGAGTGAGGGTGAGGGGTTGAGGGTGAGGGGGTGAGGGTGAGGGAGTGAGGGTGAGGGGTTGAGGGTGAGTGAGGGTGAGGGGTTGAGAGTGAGTGAGGGTGAGGGGTTGAGGGTGAGTGAGGGTGAGGGTGAGTGAGGGTGAGGGTGAGTGAGTGAGGGTGAGGGTGAGGGTGAGTGAGGGTGAGGGGTTGAGGGTGAGTGAGGGTGAGGGTGAGTGAGGGTGAGGGGTTGAGGGTGAGTGAGGGTGAGGGTGAGTTAGGGTGAGGGGTTGAGGGTGGGTGAGGGTGAGTGAGGGTGAGGGGTTGAGGGTGAGTGAGGATGAGTGAGGGGTTGAGGGTGAGTGAGGGTGAGGGGTTGAGGGTGAGGGTGAGTGAGGGTGAGGGTGAGTGAGGGTGAGGGTGAGTGAGGGTGAGGGGTTGAGGGTGAGTGAGCGTGAGGGTGGGTGAGGGTGAGTGAGGGTGAGGGGTTGAGGGTGAGTGAGGGTGAGGGGTTGAGGGTGAGTGAGGGTGAGGGTGAGGGGTTAAGGGTGAGAGGGTGAGGGTGAGGGAGTGAGGGTGAGGGGTTGAGGGTGAGTGAGGGTGAGGGGTTGAGGGTGAGTGAGGGTGAGGGGTTGAGGGTGAGGGTGAGTGAGGGTGAGGGTGAGTGAGGGTGAGTGAGGGTGAGGGTGAGTGAGGGTGAGTGAGGGTGAGGGTGAGTGAGGGTGAGGGGTTGAGGGTGAGTGAGGGTGAGTGAGGGTGAGGGTGAGGGTGAGTGAGGGTGAGGGGTTGAGGGTGAGGGGTTGAGGGTGAGTGAGGGTGAGGGTGAGTTAGGGTGAGGGGTTGAGGGTGGGTGAGGGTGAGTGAGGGTGAGGGTGAGTGAGGGTGAGGGGTTGAGGGTGAGTGAGGATGAGTGAGAGTGAGGGTGAGTGAGGGGTTGAGGGTGAGGGGTTGAGGGTGAGTGAGGGTGAGGGGTTGAGGGTGAGTGAGGGTGAGGGGTTGAGGGTGAGTGAGGGTGAGGGTGAGTGAGGGTGAGGGGTTGAGGGTGAGTGAGGGTGAGGGTGAGTGAGGGTGAGTGAGGGTGAGGGGTTGAGGGTGGGTGAGGGGTTGAGGGTGAGTGAGGGTGAGGGGTTGAGGGTGAGGGGTTGAGGGTGAGTGAGGGTGAGGGTGAGGGGTTGAGGGTGAGTGAGGGTGAGGGTGGGTGAGGGGTTGAGGGTGAGTGAGGGTGAGTGAGGGTGAGGGTGAGGGGTTGAGGGTGAGTGAGGGTGAGTGAGAGTGAGGGTGAGTGAGGGGTTGAGGGTGAGGGGTTGAGGGTGAGTGAGGGTGAGGGGTTGAGGGTGAGTGAGGGTGAGGGGTTGAGGGTGAGTGAGGGTGAGGGGTTGAGGGTGAGTGAGGGTGAGGGTGAGAGTGGGTGAGGGTGAGTGAGGGTGAGGGGTTGAGGGTGAGTGAGGGTGAGGGGTTGAGGGTGAGCGAGGGTGAGTGAGGGTGAGTGAGGGTGAGGGTGAGTGAGGGTGAGTGAGGGTGAGGGGTTGAGGGTGAGTGAGGGTGAGGGGTTGAGGGTGAGTGAGGGTGAGTGAGGGTGAGGGGTTGAGGGTGAGTGAGGGTGGGTGAGGGGTTGAGGGTGGGTGAGGGTGAGTGTGAGTGAGGGTGAGTGAGGGTGAGGGGTTGAGGGTGAGTGAGGGTGAGTGAGAGTGAGGGTGAGTGAGGGGGTGAGGGGTAGAGGGTGAGGGTGAGGGGTAGAGGGTGAGTGAGGGTGAGGGGTTGAGGGTGAGTGAGGGTGAGGGGTTGAGGGTGAGTGGTTGAGGGTGAGTGAGGGTGAGGGGTTGAGGGTGAGTGAGGTTGAGGGTGAGTGAGGGTGAGTGAGGGTGAGGGTGAGTGAGGGTGAGTGAGGGTGAGTGAGGGTGAGGGTGAGTGAGGGTGAGTGTGAGGGTGAGTGAGGGTGAGTGTGAGGGTGAGTGAGGGTGAGGGGTTGAGGGTGAGTGAGGGTGAGGGGTTGAGGGTGAGTGAGGGTGAGGGTGAGGGGTTGAGGGTGAGTGAGGGTGAGAATGGGTGAGGGTGAGGGGTTGAGGGTGAGTGAGGGTGGGTGAGGGTGAGGGGTTGAGGGTGAGTGAGGGTGAGTGAGGGGTTGAGGGTGAGTGAGGGTGAGGGGTTGAGGGTGAGTGAGGGTGAGGGTGAGTGAGGGTGAGTGAGGGTGAGGGGTTGGGGGTGAGTGAGGGTGAGGGTGAGTGAGGGTGAGGGTGGGTGAGGGTGAGTGAGGGTGAGTGAGGGTGAGGGTGAGGGGTTGAGGGTGAGTGAGGGTGAGGGTGAGTGAGGGTGAGGGGTTGAGGGTGAGTGAGGGTGAGGGGTTGAGGGTGAGTGAGGGTGAGGGGTTGAGGGTGAGGGGTTGAGGGTGAGTGAGGGGTTGAGGGTGAGTGAGGGTGAGGGTGAGGGTACATGCTTTTCACTTTCTTCAAAGGTTGTCCGTGCATCAAGGGTAGTTGACTGAACTTTAAGTATAATAATTGTACGTACTCTTCGGTGGCATTGAGCTCACACCCTCGAATGGTCTTCGGTAGTATTGTTTCCTGTAGAATTCTATTTCCTGCTTATAAAGCGCATGTCTCGGTCAGTATCAGCAAAGTGGTATGTGCATGTGAAAGTCGGAGAGTTGGAGGCGGTTAAGGAAATGCAGAACATTCTGCAAAAGTAATGGGAAACCATTTTTATCTTGAAACTGTTTTTAACCGACAGTCTTTTATTCCTAATCATAGATGAGTGGGAGTAATACAGGGACTGGAGCAGCAGCGCCTCAGTTTGGATTGGTGTGGCAGGCAGGAGAAAGTCAGGAGAGGGAGGAGGGGGGAACTGCTTGCGAAATGAAATTAAAAGCGGCCGGCCGGGAAATACTCTCGGTAGCATTCGTTTGAAGTGTGAAGCAGGGGGCGGGAGCAGCCTTTGATGTGCGGATAATTAGGGGAGGAGCAGCCAGGAGATCCAAGCTGGGGAACAGATGGCTGGCGATTTGGTGCTGTGCACGCGCATTTTAGGTCAATGCGCTTGCGCATTGACCTAAAAGCCACGGGCACAGCACCAAATCGCCACAGTTAGGTAAGCTTTGTTTAAAGCCCTATAGTCTCGCTTCTCTCAATGCGCATGCGCATTGATAGGTCACGAGACCTAAAAATGCCATCAGTGTTATTGGATAGGGTTCCTGCCATCTGGCCATGATTTTATTATGGCTGGTATTTTTTTTATCAGGGCCAGAGAAGTGATAAAAAATGATTGTTTGCCTTTTGAAATATACATTTAAAATAGTAAATACAGGAAAACATCATTTCACACTTACTTTAGAATTTGTAAACTATGTCTACGTGATTATTAAAGCAATAGGACAGGTAGAATGTTTAAAAATAATATTGAAGTGAGCACAAAATCTTATATAAGTACCTCCCTCCACTGAGTCCTCCCAGAATACATTTTTTTTGTGTTTTTTTAAATGGAAAATGTGACATATGGGGCTAGCTGATGGCATTACAGCTACCACTAAAATCTTTGGCAGCTAAGTGCTGTCAGAGAAAAGAGATTTGGTTTCTCTGGTAATTCGAGAGGGTACTTCCTCCATTATATCCCATGTCATATTCTATATAAAGAATATGTTGTTTACTGCATCCACCTACCCTATACATTCCAAGGTAGTAAGAAGGATTTCATGGGGGTAGATGCAATGGATTACCCTGTCTAGTACTTCTCTTTAACCTGACCTGGGGAATGGTATGCCATATAGCGACATCTCTTGGACATCTCTTTAGCCAGGCCTGTCTGTCTTGCGTCTATGTAGCCTCTTGAACCCGGCCTGCAACGTATGAAGACACAGCATCTAATTTTCATAACAAAAGAAGACAAAGGTGTCCTGAGGAGCGGCTCTGCTCAGGGCCACATTGCTTTTCATTAGATGTGTACAATTCAAGTAATTTGCTACCGCATAATGTGAATTTTCAGCAAAATTATGCACAATTGCATAACATTTAAATCTGTCTTTTTGCATTATATTTTAGTGCAAAATGCATCCATTGGCCATTTTGGAAACAGTGACGCATTTTGCACTAAAGATATAGTGAAAAAAAACACAAAAGCACCACAAACAAAAGCCTCTCGCGTTAAGTTATTCCTGTGCATTTGGGGTACATTTTTACTGGGAATGGGGCCTAAATAGTCATAGTGTCGTAATGGCAGAAAAATGTCATGTAACAAGTGCAATGCAAAATTCCTGAAATTACATAGTTTATGCTGGCATGAGTAAAATTTTACCCAGATCTACTTATTATCCCTATCGAACCGTGTTGTTAATAGCATTCATAACCAAGACTTTTTCTTACCAAAAGTATGCCTAGCGGGGGTGACTTTCATGCATAATTGTGGTGGTCCGAGTCCAGGAAACTGGTTGGCGCATGAGAGGAATTTGCAAATAGAAATGCAACTAGGGGGCGCTATGGGCAGATTTGAGTAAGGTTGGATGTGATACCACTGATCTTATGAAAGATCGCTGTTACAAATTTAGATGTGAATCAAAGTTAGCTTCATTAAAATCAGGCAGTATATTGTGCGACTATTTTGCTAGTAGAGTAGATCCTGTTTGGAAGTCCTATCTGGATCAAATCTATCTAGGACTGAAATGTACGCTGTGCATTACATTCAGATTAGAGATTTTTCCTACCAGGGATTAAGATATGCAAGACTACAGAGAGGAAGCAAATATTGTGATTGTATGCATGGTGGACAGGATAATACTTTGCACCCTTTGCTTTTCTGCACAAAATGTGCTATTCCTCGTAAAAGAGGGTTGCTGCCCCTGTTTATGTACTACGATTTTGGCTTTGTTGGTACTGCCCTATCTTTCTGATTTAGGACGGATGATGAAATCATTTTTAATTCTATTGCTTTGTATCTTTGGGCAGCCTGGCCACGTGTAAGAGGTTTGTAACTAGCCTCACAGTAATTCAAAGCATTTTTTTTGAGCCGTGAGATGAACTTGAGATGCTTGGCTTATAGAATTTATATTTTATGGGTAGTGATTTATACCGTATTAGTAACTACTTTGATATTTTAATGTACATAGGATTCCTGTACTGCATTTAATGATTGAGAGGCTGTTAAATTCTAGATTATTGTCATCATTACTATGATCCGACCTGCACTTTAGTTGGCATATGCACTTTACGGTATTAGTATCTGCACTCTGGTGTCTTATTGTACGTTAGATTTCGTAAAGTAGTTAATGATTGCAAAGCTATTAAAAATGTTAGATTACTATTACCACTTTGAATCTAATCTGTACGAGATACGGCACATGCACTTTACTGAATTTTTAATTGATAACTTAAATGTACTGTAATTAGGGTAACATGCTACATGCTGCTAGAGGGAACATGCAATGTTAAGTTGAATGATGACATTTTAGTAGTATAATGGGATAATGCCATATAATGTATATAGAGGTATGTCTTATTTTTAAACTTTTAGTGGGAAGGGTATATGTCTGTCTAGAATTCCACTTTTAACAGAAATTTATACAGAATGGTATTATTAGTGAATTTCTTGTGGAAAATGTCGTGTGTTATTGTATGGCTTAATGCTGAAACAAAACATTGATTGAAAATAATGAAAATTAAAAAACAAGTTTTATTAGAACAAATAACGTTTTTTAAGGCAATATTCTGAGAATTTTAGAAAAAGGGTACATTATTTTTGAGGGACAAAATTCTTACATGTTTATAACATGTTCAAACTTGTTATTGAGTAATTTGTGCTAAACTGTGTAAACTTATTGGTATTGAAATGTACTTGCTGTCGAAGGCCATATGTTACCATGCATGTAATCTTTTGTATCTTTTAGGGATAAATCTACATTCCGAACATGTAAAAGCACCTCTAACCTCGCTCTAGTATCTGAGCCTATTAAAGCTGTGTAAACTGAAGGATCCATTGTCTACGTTTGTATAATTTTAGGGATAACTCTACTATCAGAATCAGTAAAAGCACCTGTAACCTCGCTCTAGTATGCGAGTCTTAAAGATCTCTGTAAACTGAAGGATCCATTGTCTATGGTATATGCGTGTGAAATCTCTACGTCTCGTTTTTCAAATCCTTCCCTTAAAAATAGTTTCTTAGTTATATACAACAACAGAGAGTATATGATGGAAGAAGCAGGATGGAGTAGTTTCTGTCCTGTAACTCCAGTTCTGTAGTAGGGGTATCTCTGTTATAGTCATAATCTAGTGAATAGTCCCGCCCATGTGCGTGGGCCCCGGAGCAATCAAAAATAATCTCTTACAGTGTCAAAAAATGCAGAAATGCATAGACACTTAAGAGAGAATTTAAAGACAGATAATGCAGCCAAAAAGGCTACACTGTCCAGTACTTCAACTAGAAATTCCACCATAAAATCCACAAAACAGCAAAGCCTGTACAGATTTCCCTTTGCTTAACAGCAAAGTCCCTCAGGAATGATAGAGAGAAGAACCTGGACAGACAAGCCCCATAGGCTGCCATTATGTGGCTTAATTAGGATACTGTGCCTTTAAGGAACCTTCCAGAACCTTCTCCCAGTATCCCAGAATGCATAGCAGGTCCAACTTAGCCTCAGTTCTTTTTGAAGGCGTAAAAAACGCCAGACCTGTAGCATTATGAACATGAATAACTCTCCACCGGGGAGGCGGGAGGGCGCTTATGACTATAACAGAGATACCCCTACTACAGAACTGGAGTTACAGGACAGAAACTACTCCTTCTGTAGTAGGGGATCTCTGTGTATAGTCATAATCTAGTGAATTGAATGGCAAGCCCATCCCCACACCAAGCGGCGGTGGAGAATAAAATAACGCCACTACTGTGCGAACAGATTCCGCAGCGAAGCCTGCCCAACCTGAGCGTCTGCCCTGGCATCAGTGTCCAGGCAGTAATGCTTAGCAAAGGTATGGACCGACTTCCAAGTGGCCGCCTTGCAGATCTCTGCAATGGGAACATTACGGAGCATAGCTGTCGTAGCAGCCTTGCCCCTGGTGGAATGAGCCTTAGGCTTGCCCCCTAAGGTCTTATTAGCTTTGCAGTAACACAACTGTATGCAGGACACAATCCACCTCGAGATGGACTGTTTAGAGGTAGCAAGACCTGTCCTGACTGAGCCATAATTGATGAACAATTGGTCTGACCTACGAATATCTTTAGTCTTATCAAGATAAAACTTCAGCACCCTCCGCACATCCAGGGAATGTAAAGACCTTTCCGCTGGAGATGAAGGATTCTGAAAGAACGTAGGCAAAGTGATAGTCTGGTTGATATGAAAATCAGAAACAACCTTGGGAAGAAACTTAGGGTGAGTATGCATAACAACCTTAGCAGTATGAAACACAGTATAAGGTTCTTGGCAACACAATGCCTGAATCTCACTCACCCTGCGGGCCGATGTAATAGCCACTAGGAACGCCGCCTTCCAGGAGAGGTGCTGCAATGAAGCCTTATGAATGGGTTCAAAAGGCTCCTTCATCAATCTGGACAGCACCACATTCAGGTCCCATGAAGGCGAAGGAAGCCTGACAGGAGGGAACACTTTCTTCAAGCCTTCCAAAAAATCTTTGATCACAGGGATCTGGAAAAAGGAAGTCTGTGAAGGGCCTTTCCTGTAGGCAGTCAAAGCAGCCAGATGAACCTTAATGGAATGAACATTATGGCCCGACTGCGCCAGATGTAGCAGATATGGAAGGATGACATCTTCCTTGCATGTCGTAGGGTCATAGTTCTTAGACCTACACCAGATGCAAAACCTCTTCCACTTGTAAGCATAAGAAGTCTTAGTGGAAGGTCGCTTAGCCTCCTTCAGTATGTCCATACAATCCTCTGGGAGATTCAGATGGCCATATTGCACTATT
The DNA here is from genome assembly GCF_964261635.1 of Lissotriton helveticus. Classification (NCBI taxonomy): domain Eukaryota; kingdom Metazoa; phylum Chordata; class Amphibia; order Caudata; family Salamandridae; genus Lissotriton; species Lissotriton helveticus. The sequence goes on along the minus strand of NC_136073.1, from coordinate 831,813,233 downwards.
TCAGGAGCCATGCCGCCAAACTCAAAGACGAGAGGCTGGGGTGCACCATCCGCCCCCCGAACTTCGTGAGAAGGTCCGGCCTGCACGGCAGCTTCATGTGAGGAAGGAGAGATCGGTGAAGCAGGTCCGTGAACCACCACTGTCTGGGCCATTCCGGGGCAATCAGAATCATCCTGGCCCTGGATTGGGACAGCTTGATGAGAACCGCCGGAATCAGGGGAATTGGTGGAAAAGCGTACAGAAAGCTGTTCGACCAGTTGATCCATAACGCGTTCCCCAGCGTCCCCGGCTGGTAGTACCTGGAGGCGAAGCCTTGGCATTTGCTGTTTTCGGCGGTGGCGAACAGATCTACGTCTGGAGTTCCCCACCTTGCGAAGACTTCTCCCAGTACTTCGTCGTTTATGACCCATTCGTGGTTTTCCTGAATGAGTCTGCTCAGTTCGTCTGCCTGAACATTCTGCACACCTGGCAGATGGGTGGCCGTTATCGACAGTCCTCGAGCCAGAAGCCAGTGCCAGATCGCCTGCGCCTCCTGCGACAGAGTGCGCGATCTCGAGCCCCCCTGCTTGTTGAGGTAATACATCGTTGTCGTGTTGTCCGTCTGAACAAGCAGAGAGTTGGTCTGAAAGGACGGATGAAAGGCCTTCAGTGCCAAGTGAACAGCTCTCAGTTCCAGGAAATTGATGTGGTACGTGGACTCCGCCGGGGACCACGTCCCTTGAATTTGTAGGTGTTCGGAGTGCGCTCCCCAGCCTTGGAGAGACGCATCCGTCACGATGGTCTGTGTGGGAATGTCCTTGTGGAAGGGAACCCCTCTGAGGAGATTCTCCTTCGAGAACCACCACTTCAGAGACTGAAGAGCATGTAGAGACAGTCGTATCTTGTCGTCCCAAGAACCTCTCCTCTGGTCCCACTGAACCTCCAAGCACTCTTGCAGAGGTCTCATCTGTAGCCGTGCGTGAGGAGTGAGGAAGATGCAAGAGGCCATCGATCCCAGTAGAGAAGACACCGTCCTCACAGTCGTAGACGGAGTGTTCATGAGAGCCTGAGCCTTCCGAACGAGTGATAAACGTCGCTCTTCCGAAGGAGACACGCTTGCTGACAGCGTATTGATGGAGGCTCCCAAGTACTGGATGCACTGGACCGGAATCGGGACCGACTTGGACATGTTGATGTGCAACCCCAGCTTGTTCAAGAGAACGCACGTCTTCTGGAAGTGTGCTTGAGCTTCCGAGAAGGAGGAGGCCTTGATCAACCAATCGTCCAGGTACGGGTAGACAAACACTTTGTTCTTCCGCAGGTGTGCTGCTACCACTGCCATACATTTCGAGAACGTCCTGGGTGCAGACTTCAGCCCGAAGGGTAGCACCGTGTACTGATAGTGATTGGTGCCGACTTGAAAGCGCAGACACTTCCTGTGTTTGCATGCAATGGGCACGTGGAAGTATGCGTCCTGTAGATCTATGGCACACATCCAATCCCCTTGTTGCAGCTGAGGGTAGATCTGATGCAACAACAGCATGCAAAACTTTTCTCTGCGAATCCACTTGTTTGCCTGTCGCAAATCCAGAATGGGCCTGAACTCGTTTTTGTCCTTCTTGCGGACAAGAAAGAACCGAGAGTAAAGACCTCTTCCTCTTTGAGACAGAGGTACGTCTTCGATCGCCCTTTTCCTTAGCAGAATGTCCGCCTCCGCCTGAAGCTCGCGCAGTTGATACTGCGAGCTGACGGGAGGAATCGATGGAGGAGGGCTGGTGAAACGTAGACTGTATCCATTGCAAACAATATTCAGCACCCACTTGTCCTGAGTAATTTTTCTCCACTCTGCCAGAAAAAATTGAACGCTTCCCCCCACCGGAGCGGGTAACGGACGAGGGGGAAGTAACCGCTCAGGGTCGAGACCCGGCCGGGCCCTTGGTCGCGGTAGAGGACTGTTGTCTACCTCTACCCCCTTGGCGTTTCTGGAAGGGCCGCCTGTACTGCTGCTGCTGCTGCTGTTGATGTTGTCCAGCAGACTGTCCCCTTCCACGACCCTGCGACCCAAACCGACGTTGGAACTGTCGGAAGGGTTTCTTCTCCTTGGGCTTCTCCAAGCCCACCGCCGTCAGGGTCTCCGCCTCGGCCTTCATCCTGGCCATCTCGTCATCAGCGTGTTTTCCGAAGAGGGTATCTCCGGAAAACGGGAGATTCGCCACGCGTTGCTGTGCTTCCGGTTTCAGTGACGTCAACCTGAGCCAAGCATGGCGTCTCTGGTGAATCCCGTGGCAGTATCCGTGCGCTGACAGCAAGGAGATGTCCGCTGCGGCGCCGATGGCCTGGTTAGAGACCAGCATCCCCTCCTGGACGATCTCCATGAAGTCCTGTTAGACGGACCGGGAGGGTCGGCCGAGGATAAGGGGAGAGGTCTCCGGGGAGAGCCGTCTCCAGCGAATCGTACAGACAAGTAACTTCCCCCCCACAGACGGACACCACACAAGGATAAAGGTCAACGATACTTTATAGGGAATTCTTCAAGTACGGTAGAATGGTACAAGGAGGTCTGGACTCAGGGGTCCCCTCTATTCTGGTCTCTGTTTGGGAAAAGGGTAGCGGGACAGTCTTGTTACCAAAAAGATGGAAATAGCTCTCAATCCTCGAGCTCGGTGGTGTAGATGAACGGGCCGCGGCGGAGCCAGCTGGTCCCGAGATGGATGAAGGAAGACGACGGTCCGCGGCAGAGCCAGCAGGTCCCGACGACGATGAAGGATAGGGTGGTTCCCAAAGCCGCGGCAGCGCCAGCAGGCAAGACGAGGGTGCACAAGACAGAGCTACGGCAGCGCCAGTAGTCCGTCAAGGATGAGTTCTTCTTTGCGTCTCTCGACTCCAAGATACAACTGCCGTCCTGCCCTGGAGCTGCCCCAGTTATAGGGCTGGTGTCCTTTGATGTCCGGACCCTCGCACTTGGAGGTCGGGAGGTCCGGGATGAGGGGGTCCAGACACCCAGCAGGGGGGTGGAGCCAGCGCCCGGGGAGGCGATGGGCGAGCGGCACTTGGCGGGGGAGAGCCATCGACACCTTTTGCTCCCATTGACTGACCAAGTAGCCCGCTCACCTCCTGGGTGGATGTTGGTGCCGGAATGTCTGAGGCCTGGCCAGGCCCAGGGTTGAGGTTGATCGGGGGCCAGGCGGCCTCGTGGTGGAGTGTCCAAGATGGCGCCCAGGATGGGCGCGCAGGCCGGTAGTGGGTCGGCCTACGCGGTCAACAGGTTCGAGTGTAGGGGTCCCTGCGGGGACGGTGGACGTGCGATGGTGGTGTGTGGTACTTGCGTGGCTGGGCTCGGGCCTGGTTGGGCCGGGGGAGAGCGGCCCTTCAGGTGGCCTGTCCAACATGCGTCCCCCCCAGCTGAAGGCGGGGAGAGTTACCCATCCTCTTGGGGACTCTTCTCGTCGAGGCGGAAGAACCGGGACAGGCCATCTGCGTTGGCGTGATCTGGCCCAGGCCGATGTTCAACTGTGAAGTCCATCCCTTGTAGGGAGATGGACCAGCGTAGTAACTTCGGGTTTTCCCCCCGCATCTGCATCAGCCACTGCAGGGGTCGGTGGTCGGTCTGTACCCGAAAGGGTGTGCCAAAAAGGTAGGGCCGGAGCTTCTTGAGGGCCCATACCACCGCGAAGGCCTCCCTCTCTATGGTGCTCCAGCGTTGTTCCCGTGGTAGGAGTCGCCGGCTGATGAAGGCCACCGGTTGATCACGGCCTTCGGTGTTCACTTGAGACAGGACTGCCCCAATGCCATGGTCGGAGGCATCCGTCTGGACGATGAACTCCCGGCTGTAGTCGGGGGCCTGGAGCACAGGGGCGGAGCACATGGCGGCTTTCAATTGTTCAAATGCAGCTTGACACTCTGGGGTCCAGTTGACTTTCTGGGGCTGATTTTTTGACGTGAGTTCTGTGAGGGGCCTTACGATAGTACCATAGTCTTTCACGAACCTTCGGTAATAGCCCGTGAGGCCCAGGAAGGCTCGTACCTCGGTCTGGGTGATGGGGGGCTGCCAGGACTGGATGGCGGCAATTTTTAGCTGCAGAGGGGCCACCAGGCCGCTTCCCACCTGGTGCCCGAGGTAGGTTACAGACCCTTGCCCAATTTGACACTTGCTGGCCTTGATCGTGAGGCCAGCTCGCTGAAGGGCTTGCAGCACTGCTCGGAGGTGGTGGAGGTGCTCGGACCACTGGTTGCTGTATACAGCGATGTCGTCTAGGTAGGCGGCGCTGAATCCTTCGAGCCCCGCCAGGACCTGATTGACGAGCCGTTGGAATGTTGCTGGGGCATTCTTCATGCCGAAGGGCATGACTGTGAAATGGTAATGGCCATCGGGAGTGGAAAAGGCAGAACGTTCTTGTGCCCGGGGTGTGAGGCCGATTTGCCAGTAGCCCGCCGTCAGGTCGAAGATACTGAGGTAGCGGGCAGCTCCCATGCGGTCGATTAGTTCATCTGCCCGGGGGATGGGATGTGCGTCTGTCCTGGTGACCGCATTCAAGCCCCGGTAGTCGACGCAGAACCGGAGTTCTGGTGTGGTGCCGGGGGCAGCTGCTTTGGGGACAAGTACTACAGGGCTGGCCCAGGGGCTGTCTGAGGGCTCGATGACCCCGAGCGTGAGCATTTTGGCTACTTCTTCCTGGATGCAGGCTCGTACCCGATCTGGCACGCGGTAGGCCCGGTGGCGGATAGGGGGGCTGTCCCCCGTGTCCACATCGTGCGTACACCAGGAAGTGACACCTGGGGTGAGGGAGAACAGGCTGGCGAATTGTGACAGGAGAACTCGGCACTCCTGGCGTTGCTCTCGGGTGAGGGCCTCTGAGAGTCGGACCCCATCTACGGAGCCGTCTTTCTCCCGAGTCCGTAGGAGGTCAGGGAGGGGCTCGGAGTCCTCTTCAGCCCCATTGTCTGTGGCCATCAGGAGGCTGAGTTCTGTCCGTACAAAGTGCGGTTTCAGTCTGTTAGCGTGGAGGACCCGGGGGGGGTTCCGGGAAGATTCCAAGTCGATGAGATAGGTAGCCGGACCCTTGCGCTCGACCACTTTGAAGGGCCCTGTCCACTTGTCTTGTAGGGCGCAGGGTTCGGTGGGGGACATCACCCATACCTGTTGCCCAGGTTCAAATTCGATGGAGGAGGCATTCCGGTCATACCACCTTTTCATGTCCTCTTGACTGGCCTCTAGGTTGGCTTTTGCTAGTTCTCGGAATCGCCGGGTCTGGTTGCGGAGTGTTAGGAGGTAGCGGAAAACATCTGGTGGGTTCTTTAGAGGGGGCATCTCCCAGCCTTCCTTGACTAGGCTGAGCGGCCCCCGCACGGGGTGTCCATATAGCAGTTCAAATGGGCTGAAGCCCAGGGACTTCTGGGGAACCTCTCGATAGGCGAAGAGGAGGCACGGCAGCAGCACATCCCACTGGCGACGGAGGGGCTCTTCCAACCCCCCGATCATCCCTTTGAGCGTGCGGTTGAACCGCTCAACGAGTCCGTTTCCTTGAGGGTGATAGGGGGTCGTGAACCGGTAGGTAACCCCGCACTGTTGCCAGAGAGACTTCATATATTTCGAAATAAAGTTCGTGCCTCTGTCACTGACGACCTCCCGGGGGAAGCCCACCCGGGAGAAGATCCCCATCAGAGCCCGGCCGACTACCGGGGCTGTCACAGTCCGCAGGGGAACAGCCTCCGGGTAGCGGGTGGCGTGGTCCACTAGCACCAGGATGAATCGATGGCCTTGTTTTGTGCGCGGGTCCAGGGGCCCTACGATATCGATTCCGACCCTCTCGAACGGGGTGGTGACCACGGGAAAAGGTTGCAGGGGGGCTTTCAGTTTGCGGCCGCTCTTTCCACTGGCTTGGCACGTGGGGCAAGATCGGCAATGCTGGTGTACATTGTCCCTCATTTTGGGCCAGAAGAAGTGGGTCACCAGGCGGCTATAGGTTTTGTCTTGACCCAAGTGTCCTGCCAGAGGGACATCGTGGGCCAGGTTTAGCAGAAAGTCTCTAAAACGGAGGGGTACCACTAGGACTCGGCTGGCCCCCAGCGCCGCGATTCTTTGCTCACTGTACAGCAGATCATTGTCCCAGTAGACCCAGTGAGTTCCGGAGGTATCCCCTGCGCTTTGGGCTAGCGCTTGCTGGCGGAGTCCCTCGAGGGAGGGACAGGTTTTTTGTTCTTGGCGAAATTGTTCTTGCGTGGGCCCCCCCTCTTGAGGCCACTGGTCGGGGTTAGCGAGGTCTGGAGGTTGAGCTGGTTCGGGGGGGACGTCACGGTCGGTGGTTTCGGCGGGGGCGACCGGAGGCGGTGGCGCCGGCCATTCGGGTTCCTCTGGGCGGGGGTTGGCACGGGCGGTCATGGACCGGGTGGTGACGCACGCCCAGTCCGGGACGCCCAGCATCCCCAGGTGCTCTTTTCGTTCGACTGCTGCCCATGGAGAGCTTTCCAGGTCATTACCCAGGAGGCAGTCTACGGGGGCATCATCTCGGACCGTCACCTTCAACATGCCGGAGACCCCTCCCCATTCGAAGGGGACGCAGGCCATCCGACACAGACTTTCTGAGTTATCGGCTGAACGTACAGGGCAGAGAATGTTTGGTAAGTATTGTTCGGGGGTCACCAGGTGACAGCGGACGGCTGTTACACTGGCCCCAGTGTCACGAAGGGCTTCAGCCCGGCGTCCATTGATGCCCACCCATTGGCTGTACTTCTGGGTATTAGCGGGTAGGGGGACCCGCGGGACCATGTCTCTCCCCCCTAGGCAGGCGAGAGCCATGGCGGCTGGCTCCCATTCTTGGTGTTCCTGTTCATATTCTTCTTGTTCCTCTGAGATCTGTTCCTCCCCCAGAGCAGCAGCGGCTACTTGGCGGGGTCTTGGGCTCTGGTACTGGGGGCAGTTTGGGTCGTTTGCATAGTGTCCGACTCGTTGGCATCGATGGCAGGTAACATTGGCTCGATATCCCGGTCGCGCTGGGGTGCTGCCCCGATTGGCCGGGGGGGTGGTGCTGGTAGTGGGGGTGACCGGAGCGTTGCTTCTTCCGCGTCCTTGGCCTCCACCTCCTCGGGGACGGTGCTGACCATTGTTGTTCCGGTTCTGTTCGCAGGACCCATTTCGACCCACTCTGGTGATCTCCCACCGGTCAGCTTCGGCTGCGAGCTGCCGGGGATCCGTTAACTTGCTGTCGAGGAGGTGCTGGCGAAGTTCAATGAAGCAATTGTTCGACAGATGCTCCCATACCATAAGATTGAACAGTTGTTCGTAGGTTGTGACCTTGCTTCCCTTGATCCAGCCCTCGAAGGCTCGGCTAAAGTAATTGACATAGTCCACCCAAGTTGTACCCGGGATGCGGGTGCAGTCTCGGAACCTCTGACGGTACATCTCGGGTGTGAGGCCATAGCGGGTGAGGAGTGCAGCTTTCATATGGTCATAGGAGGTCATCTGGTGGTCCGGGAGTTGCAGCAGGGCGTCGCGGCCCTCATTGAGGAATCTCCCCCACAGACCGGCCCCCCAATCGCTTCTATCGATCCGGTGTGCAGTCATAGCGATTTCATAGGCCTTAAACCATTGCTGGATGTCGTCCTCTCGGAAGTATTCTCGAACGACATCCTTGGGGATGTGTACCTTCTTCTCTGTTGCCCCTGGAGTGAGGGGTTGCTCGGACACCCCTGCTTCTTTATTCTGTTTGCGTAGGTCGATTTCAGCTAGTTTCCGCTCATGTTCATATGCCAGTTTCTTTTCCTCGAGCTCCCTTTGTCTCTGTTTCTCCTCTCTTTCTTCTCGGAGACGCAGGTGCTCTAAGTTGATTTTCTGTTCGGCCAACTTCAGTTCAACGTCCATTTTGAGCCGGGCCATTTCCAGCTCGTGTAGTCGAGTTCTTTCTCGTTCCTGGATCTCGTCTGGTGAGAGACCCGTTCTTCGCTCTTCAGGGGCCATGGGGGTTTGTGCTGCGATGTTTTGATCGGGGGTTCCGGCCGCCCCGGTTTCTGCCCAAGATTCTAGGGCCTGCTTAAAGTCATCTTTGGTATTTAGTCCGGTGGTAGCGATACCTAATTCGATACAGAACTGTTTAAGTTCACGATGGCTGTACTCGTCCAATTTCTCCATCTGGAATCTCTCCGTTGATCCGCTGTCTTTAGTTGACATCGTGATTCGCCGTGGGGTGAGCTACTCTCTGTACGGTTTATGCGGTGATTCGGATCGCGCCGCTGGCCACCAATGTTAGACGGACCGGGAGGGTCGGCCGAGGATAAGGGGAGAGGTCTCCGGGGAGAGCCGTCTCCAGCGAATCGTACAGACAAGTAACTTCCCCCCCACAGACGGACACCACACAAGGATAAAGGTCAACGATACTTTATAGGGAATTCTTCAAGTACGGTAGAATGGTACAAGGAGGTCTGGACTCAGGGGTCCCCTCTAGTCTGGTCTCTGGTTGGGAAAAGGGTAGCGGGACAGTCTTGTTACCAAAAAGATGGAAATAGCTCTCAATCCTCGAGCTCGGTGGTGTAGATGAACGGGCCGCGGCGGAGCCAGCTGGTCCCGAGATGGATGAAGGAAGACGACGGTCCGCGGCAGAGCCAGCAGGTCCCGACGACGATGAAGGATAGGGTGGTTCCCAAAGCCGCGGCAGCGCCAGCAGGCAAGACGAGGGTGCACAAGACAGAGCTACGGCAGCGCCAGTAGTCCGTCAAGGATGAGTTCTTCTTTGCGTCTCTCGACTCCAAGATACAACTGCCGTCCTGCCCTGGAGCTGCCCCAGTTATAGGGCTGGTGTCCTTTGATGTCCGGACCCTCGCACTTGGAGGTCGGGAGGTCCGGGATGAGGGGGTCCAGACACCCAGCAGGGGGGTGGAGCCAGCGCCCGGGGAGGCGATGGGCGAGCGGCACTTGGCGGGGGAGAGCCATCGACACCTTTTGCTCCCATTGACTGACCAAGTAGCCCGCTCACCTCCTGGGTGGATGTTGGTGCCGGAATTTCTGAGGCCTGGCCAGGCCCAGGGTTGAGGTTGATCGGGGGCCAGGCGGCCTCGTGGTGGAGTGTCCAAGATGGCGCCCAGGATGGGCGCGCAGGCCGGTAGTGGGTCGGCCTACGCGGTCAACAGGTTCGAGTGTAGGGGTCCCTGCGGGGACGGTGGACGTGCGATGGTGGTGTGTGGTACTTGCGTGGCTGGGCTCGGGCCTGGTTGGGCCGGGGGAGAGCGGCCCTTCAGGTGGCCTGTCCAACAAGTCCTCCTTGCGGTCTCGAGGGACAAGGTCCGCAAACTGCTCCATCGAGTCCCACAATGCCCGGTCATAACGCCCCAGCAACGCCGAGTCACTGGCGGCCTTCATCGAAGAGGCGGACGTCCCACATGCCTTACGACCAGCAGAGTCGATCCAGCAGCTCTCCTTGTCCGGAGGCACCGTGGACGCAGGGGAGGTGGCATGAAGCTTTCTGGCAGCTGTCACGATCACTGAATCCGGTACCGGGTCCTTCCTCAAGAAGGCTGGGTCCGAGTCGGGAGCCCTGTACTTTTTTAGGATCCTGGAAGGCGCAGACTTCACCACTGCCGGCGTCAGGAACAGCTGTTCAGCGGGCTCAAGGAGCCCTGGCACCAGAGGTAACAGAGGGCGAGACAAGTGCCTTTTGTGTAATGTCTCAAAAATCACAGAAGTAGAAGCTGTTGACGCTTCAACCTTGATTCCCAACTTCGCCGCTCCACGCAGGAGAACCTCCTGAAACGTGCCAATATCGTCTATAGGAGACACCCTAGTCTCCGGCGAATCAGACAACGTGGGCGAGTAGGAACGGGTCCCAGAGGCAGAACGTGACCTGGACCGACGTCTCTTATGGTGATGCCTGGATCTTGAGGAAGATCCACGTCCACTCCTCGATCTGTCCCGTCTCCCCGAGCGAGACCTCGACCTCTTGGGTCTCGGACGTTCCTTCGGCCTCCCAGGGTCAGGAGTCCTAGGCTTCTTAGGAGTCTTCTTCGGTGGCGTCGGAAACTTGGGCATCGACACCGCCCTCGGTGGGACCGGGGGTGGAGGAGTAACCGGACGCGGGGTCTGCGGAGCCGGCATCGGAGGTGGGGTCGGGGCCTTCGGCGGCGGACCCTTCGGCAAAGTAGGCCGCGAAGGAGGTGCAGAGGGCTTCATCGGAGTATCCACCCCGGAATGCGCCGTTCCCGGCGAGCCACCATCCCGTCCGGAGCGTGGGGAGCCCCCCACAGTCCTGGGCCTGTCCTTAGGACCTCCAGACGCCGAAGATCGGTGCCCAGACGACGACCGATGGTCCCTCGACGTCGAGCGGCCCTTCGGCGTCGACCGTTTCTCACTTCTCGACGTCGAACCGCGTCTGCGTCTCGACGTCGACCCCGACCAGATGGACGAACCCCGAAACCTCGACGACGGGCGATGGTGCCTCGACGGCGACCTCGACCTCTTCGCCTGCCTCGACGTCGACCTCTTGGATCGTCTCGACGTCGACCGTTTGGATCGTCTCGACGTCGACCTCTCGGACCGTCTCGACGTCGATCTCCTTGAGCGTCTCGACGTCGGTCTTTTCGAATGCTTCGACGTCGACCTCTTCGGCGCCGGAGACTTCTTCCGTCTCGACGGCGGCCTCGACGATGAGGATCCCCTCGACGACGATGTCCTCGACGGCGAACGGCGGTGTCGCCTCGACGGCGAGCGCCGACGCCGGGCCCTCCGATGTCGACCACTCGACGCCGACACCGACGACGAGGTGATCGACACCGGCTTCGACGGCGGCCGGAACACGTTCCTCGACGTCGACGGGCGACGTTTTCTCGACCCAGAGCCCTGGGGAGACCTGGAACTGGCCGTTGACTGTCCTCTCGACGTCGTGGTCAGCGCAACTGACCCAGACGGAGATCTTGGGCGAGGGCTGGTCTTCCTGCCCCTGGGGAGCCCCCCAGAGGCCTCAGCATGGGCAGAAGGAGCCCCTCCTGACCCACCTCGTGCCTTCAACCTTCTCTCTTCAAGTCCCTGAAGTCTGATCTTCTTCCTCTCTTTCAGGGTCCTTCCAGAGAAGCCTCTGCAGATCACACAGTCCTCAGGAATGTGGGAAGAGGGAAGGCAGAGAATACAGACCTCATGGGGGTCTGACTTGGCCTTCTTCCTTGAGCACTCTGGGCATTTGTCGAATAATGCAGGCATTATGGACAAAAAAGAGAGCAGAAACTCAGAAAGAAAGTCACCAAAGTACTTTTAAAGCACCAAAAATCGAAATTAGTGTAAAACACCAACAAAACCCTTGAAAAGGGAGAGCTCAATGCTCCAGGGTCCCGCTTGCAGGAGCCGGAAAAAAGAACTGAGGCTAAGTTGGACCTGCTATGTATTCTGGGATACTGGGAGAAGGTTCTGGAAGGTTCCTTAAAGGCACAGTATCCTAATTAAGCCACATAATGGCAGCCTATGGGGCTTGTCTGTCCAGGTTCTTCTCTCTATCATTCCTGAGGGACTTTGCTGTTAAGCAAAGGGAAATCTGTACATGCTTTGCTGTTTTGTGGATTTTATGGTGGAATTTCTAGTTGAAGTACTGGACAGTGTAGCCTTTTTAGGCTGCATTATCTGTCTTTAAATTCTCTCTTAAGTGTCTATGCATTTCTGCATTTTTTGACACTGTAAGAGATTATTTTTGATTGCTCCGGGGTCCACGCACATGGGCGGGACTATTCACTAGATTATGACTATACACAGAGATCCCCTACTACAGAACGAAATTAGAGGGAGAGTGAAGAGAGATGGTACATACAACTTAAAAATGATGGGAATCAATGCCAAATTTCAGACTAATAATTGAAAACCCTATAAAACCTATGGCTCTGTAGACAGTTGCTGAAAAAAGCATAATTTTACAACAAGATCTTCATAGCTTTTTCAGAGTTCACCTCCCAAAACCCAAAAGTCAGATTTGGATTTCTTGACCACCGTAAAATCACTAGAATATTTCATAAAGGCCCAGAAAGAGCCGTCTGAAACACCAGTGTTTTTTAGGCAATTTTGGCTGCATAGTGTATCAGTAGACAATATGGGGGTCATTAGGATGACAGGCGGATTTTGTCCGCCCCTCATCCTAGCGGGGTTTGGGACCGCCCGCCAGGGCCGGACTGAGAACCAAAACCGGCCCTGGCAAAGTGCTCGGCCGGCCCCCTGGGGGTACGACCGAGCTCTTTGCCGGGGCCGGTTTTCGGCAGATTTTGTTACAGGGCCGATTTTGCAGCTATGCTGCAAAAATGGCCCTGTAACAAAAACGGCCCCCTGGGCCCAAAACCGGCCCCCAACCTTGCGGCGCACCGGGGGATTGCCCGGTGCCCGCAACGGCCAGTCCGGGCCTGCCGCCCGCCATAAGGGCGGGGGTCCCGGGGGTGGCATTAGGATGTGCCCGCCACTGTGGTGGGCACATCCTGCATTTCTAGCATTGTGGTGGGCGGTGCTCTCTGCACCGCCCGTCACAATGCTAGAAATGCTTTTCAGCATTTGCATAAACAAAGCGGCAGGCACCGTGCGGTGCCTGCCTCTTTGTTTATGCAAATGAAGGGGGGTACCACAGGTACCCCCCATGTGCAATTCCCACCCCTCCTTCACTCTGGGGGCCCGCAGGGGGCCCCCAGAGTGAAGACCGCAACGCCGCCACGGAAAGGCATCTACCAAAGCCCATTGTAAAATGGCTGGCGGTGTCTAATAGACACCCCCACCATATTAAACATTTTCCGCCCCGGCCGCAAGGCGACCGGGGCGGAAAAGTGGCAGGCGGTGTTTTTCTCCACTGCGGTCCCCCCACCATTGTAATATGGCGGGGGGGAATTCAGGGAAGGATGTCGGGCGGATTGCCCCCGCCAGGCTGGCGGTGGCTACCGCCAGCCTGGCGGGGGCAATCCACCCGACATCCTAATGGGCCCCTTAGTTTTCAAAATGAGTTGGTGGAAGAACTCTTTCACAGCTGACCCTCTGCAGTGGAAGTCCGTCTCACTTGCTTCTGGCATCTGTTTACACACCACCACTTTCAAAGATCACCAGCTGCTAGGTCACATAAATATCAAATGTGTGCTATGAACTACAGGTAACAACTCACTCTGGACCATGCTTTTCACAAGCCAAGACGATGACGATTGAATGTGGATTGTATTCTTTTGGTCTGGATCTATTTATTTTAGGTCCAAACAACAGTAACTTTTACATCGACAACTGTGGTCATTACATAGCTCAGTACTGCAGTTTGGTTGGTCTCGATTACTGTTATAGGTCAGTGCCCAATTTGTGCCGGTGGTTGCAAGTATTGGGCACCAGTCTTCATTTTTGAGGATCTGGATATATTTTTTATCTTCAAACTTTGTCCCAGATTAAAAAAGAGAGAAGCAGAAAATAGAGAATTAAAGCAAAAAAAGAAGTATGGGAGAACAGTACAATAGAGGGGAAAAATGGATAAATAGGAATTTGCAAGTCTCGAATAAAGATACAGAAATGGTAGTCTTTGACAGAAAGACTCATGAGGTGGACTCAAGAACAGGTCATCTTTGTACTGGGCAACCTCAGCCTTCAGCTCTTAAGAAAAGCCTTGAGCCTTGCACCTAATAATAATAATAAATTAGGGAAAGAGAGTGATTCACAAATGGTATATGAGACATTAATGAACATTTAGAATTAATGCAACAGAGTAACTATTTACTTTCAATTTTCATTTAGAAGTAACTCTCTTTTGATATTCAACCAGGTGTGTGTCCTGCCCCTTATAAGCAAGCGACTGGCTGCAGATCATACCACCGGGCATCAAAGGGGAACATCCCTAGCGTGACACAGCATCAGAGCAAGCCTTGATCCAAGCACAGGATTAGCCATGCTAATCCCTTGATCAGCCGGTGTCCCTGTCATTCGCCCTTTGTCGGTGATGGGAATTAGCCGCACATTCAGGGGTTTGACAGCTGTCATTCGTGGCCTGGAGTTGAATTACCTGGGTTTCTAAACACACACAAAAAATACACCAATTTGTGTGAAAATGACATCCAGACCACACTTTAGCTTCCTTTGGTGCCTGCTAAACTACATGTCCACCTGAGCAAGGATGTTCTTTCAGCAATATGCCAGGTTTGCAGGACGTGACATCATCATCATACACCCTTTGATCCCCAGTGACATCACAGGTTCGAGCCCTTGTCTTTCAAGCCACTTGCCAACCTCCTATAGGCTGCCGAGGGAGTAGACAGAGGGCAAGGATTGGTCCTAGAGCTATTTACTCTATTCTTGCTCCTGCCTTCCCCACTCCTGGGATCACAGACAGCAAACAGGAGTCAAGCACAGCAGATGCTTCCTCTTGGCACCACTAGCTGAAACCATTAGTCTAGGAGTTTTTTTTTGTTTTTTGTTTTTAGCACTACATGTCACCTTGAGGCCACTTCCAAGCACTTGGATATCAGGGAAATGTGGTAAAGGTGAAAGTCTAGTCTTGTGTTCGATTATCCTTGGTGTTTTTATGATTACTCACAGTCATACCTTTCAGAGTCCAAAGAGCCAGTGGACTGGCTTCTGACTAGAGGAGGTTGTGGAATTGCATCATTCTTGGGTTTGCGAGCTATATAGAGACTGGAACTTCTTTTAAAGATGGGAGGCCTCAGCGTCAAGTGCCCAAGCGAATTAAAAGGAATGAATGCCTTAAACGAAGATGACATTTATCCTATCACCTAGTCCTCCAGACTCACTAGTTCTCCCTGATAGCAGAGCGTGCATCTGGAGCACGTTGACTTCTTTGGAGGGAAATACTTCTGCATCGCAGGTAACTTCTTGCACACTCACTGGCACCCACAAATACACATTTTCTTGCACTTGGAGAAAATGGCTTCCTCTTTTGAATTCTTAAGGCATCCTGAGAAAGGCTCATGATTGGATTCTGACAGTGCCATTCATATCAATTTTCCTTCAAACCTGGCCTGTACGTTTTGTGCCCACGATTCATAGGTGCTAAACACCTCTTCCCCTACTGAACAGTGTATGTATCACTCACCAGGTGCTTATGAATGGTCTCCATTAAGGGATTTTCATTTTTGTTCACTATTCTCTCTAGAATATTCTGGAGTAGGTAATGCATAAAGACCCATTTCTGATAAAAGCCCTGTAATTTTCATAGATCCGCCATTACCAGTTAATTTGTTTTGCCTGATAGTATCTCCCAGCCATAGGGGACAATCCATCAGCCACAAATGGGCACAGACAGCAACATCAGGAGAAGCTTGATTTCATCATCCACCCGCCCCCGGATGTGGCCCAATATGGTCTAAAGTCACTGATTCCTGCCTCAAGGTGCCTTCACAGTTTAAGACTTCTGGTCCCTACATTAACTGTGCCCGGCTCAACTACATTGACTTGTCCCGGGGTTTCCGTATAGTATAGTGCTAACATAAGTATACAATAGCCGAAAGAAATCAATGTTCCATTACAGATAACAAGAGTATAGAGTCCCCCTTGGGCACTCACCAGTTCACACACTGATAGCTCTTCTGACTGATAGTACTTCAGACTCCAGTCTGTGGTGGAAACCTCAGAATCATTTGAAACACACATTTCAGACTCCATAACATAATGTAATTGTGTTTACCAAACAACACTGCTGGTCAACGGGTCACTGAGTCGTTTCTGGCATACAAAGCCTGAAATGTAGGGACACAGCTATTAGGATATCTGTTTAAAGTCCTGACAAAAACAGAATGTCATAACTACACAGAAATCACAGCGATATAATTGTACATTAAGTATCAAGGCGTAAGTGAGATCGATGAACTGGAACACAGTCAGGTTGGAGAAACATAAGTGTGCATGTCTGTTTAGCCGACCTAAGATGGCCGGCCAAACCGACATGCACACTTATAAGTGCACAGTACTCCTCCCTGCCATGTCCCGGCTCCACCCCTCCTGTCGGAAAAACAGCTCAGAGATAAATAAAACGATAACAATGCTTTATTTATCATCTGCTGGCAGTGGTGTGACGCTCCTCCGCCATACCGAGGAGCCGCCCTTGATCAGGCTTTAACTCAGAGGAAGAGCGAGAGGAAGACAGTAACGCTGTAGCTAAGGGAGGAAGCAAGGATGCTAAAGGACCTGCGGCATATGGAGACAGGAAGTGTAGGGTGAGGGAAGAACGAGTCAAGAGATGGTATCAGGGTGAGGCAGCAGCAGCAGTATTTGGCGGGAGGGGGGAAGCAAGACCGGGAGACTGCACTTGTTTCTCCTTGGGCACTTTTGCTGCAGATTTGTGTATCCTCCGCAAATTTGCAGAAAAAGTGAAAAAACCTTTTCGGCTCCCAGTGGGGTCCATATGGGACCCCACCACCAGGCCGTGGGGCTCAGGGTATTCCTAATCTGCCCCCTTAGGTTTTATTTTGACTTTTTACTTGTAACACGGACGAGCCCGAGTCCTAAGATGGCTGCCAACACTTCCTGGCTGAAGTGTTGGCTGTCAAATCCGCTGAGGAAATGCATCCCTAGATATCTATATTTCTTTAATAACTCTAAAACTACTGAATAGGTTTACACCAAATTACAAAGAGAGATCTTCTGGACCAAGATCTACCATTCTGCCAAATTTGGTGTAATTTCGTTCAGCTGTTTGGGCTGTAGTTGTGTCTAAAAACTGCAAAATCCCCATGGACATTACTTAGTGAATAAGTGTTTTGGGACCCACCCCCTTTTTCTCGGCCCCTGCTTCACAAATAAACTCAAAACCTTCCAGACAGCAGCTGAAGTCAGTGACAAACTAGTTTTGAAAATTTCTTGAACTTTCATCAAATGGCGCCAAAGTTGTTAGCAAAACAAAAAACGCTTTGTCTATGGGAAAAGTTGCCCCGAACTATAACTACATACTGGATATCGCCAGTAGGCTGTGGGTGTGTGTGTGTATATATATATATATATATTCACTGAAAAAAACCATAGGTTTCACACCAGTTATAGTTAGCTGGAAATTTTACTCGCATAAAACCATTGAAATTCCCACGTTATAGTTAGTTGGACTCACTATAACTTGCACGTCTGCAATGCACTGCTGATGACGTCACATATTACATCACTCATGACAGTGTTTTAAAAAAAAAATTGATTGGTTAACTGGCTTATTAAGTGTATCTTAGTGAATACATATATTAGCGAGTAATGTTTAAATATTTAAATATATGCATGAGTGATGTAATATGTGACGTCATCAGCAGTGCATTGCAGACGTGCAAGTTATAGTGAGTCCAACTAACTATAACGTGGGAATTTCAATGGTTTTATGCGAGTAAAATTTCCAGCTAACTATAACTGGCGTGAAACCTATGTTTTTTTCAGTGAATTTCAAAGGTTTTTTAAATGCTAATTCCTAACTATAACTGGTGTGTAACCTATGTTTTTTTCAGTGAATATATATATATATATATAAAATGTCTATGGCAAAATGAAACCCCTCATTTTGTTCCTTTTCAAATTAAATGTTTTAAGTGTTACCACTTTATTCCAATCAAGATGACTTCAGGTGTGCCATACTTTTGTCATAAGTAAGACTGTTAGCGTTCTAGTTGTTCTTTAGAACAGTCTGGGACATTCTGTCATTGGGCTATAGTTGGGCTACATCTGGCTGATATTTGGGCTACATTTGTTTTTTTTTGTCTCTGGTGGCCATCTTTGGGCTACATTGGTCTACATTTGGGCTCTAACATATATATAGCCCAATATATATTTTTTCAAAGTTAATTTTCGTAAAAACCACTGGAGCATATATCTTGAGACATAGCAAAGGCACATCGGGGTACCAGTCCCTACAATTTTGCCAAGTTTGGTGGAAATCCATTCAGCCGTTCGGGCTAAAAGTGAGTCCAACCGCCCTATGGAAATTAACATGGGGAAAACACGTTTTGGGACCCCCCTTTTATCTCGGCCCCCTCTTGACGGATCCCCCCGAAACTTTCAGGGAAGGAGCGGAGCGCAGCGAGGCAAAGTTAAGGAAAATTACAGGCAGATCCCTCATTCGGCGCCAAAGTTATTCCCAATAGAATGTTGCGGATTTCCTATGGAAAACAATCCTAACTATAACAACCTACTGGCGACCGCCAGTAGGTAATATATATCCGCTCATACACACCAGTTCTACCACTGAGGTGCACTCCTTTTCTGGTGGCTGTGCACATGCGATCAGGTGAAATCCTGTCAATCCCAGTGCAAAAGAGCCAATGGATGAAGTGTGGTAACCATTTGCTATATACTGTATTTTGTAGTAGGCAGAAGCAAAATGTAAAAGACACTTGAATAGACCAATGGATGAAGAGGGCTCTCAGAAAGCCCCTGTATGTGTGTATATATTTTTTGTAATGAGGATGCTGAAGCTGTCTATGGTTCATGCCAGATTTGGAAAATATGAGAATGGCGAAATAGATGATGTCTTTAGGTCAGACCTAAAAAGGAGAAATGTATATTTTTTTACACCCTCTGATTACTGGACATTTTTCTCCTTTTCTCAAGATTTGCCAGCGTAGTAATGAGGAGATTATATGATGTGCTCCTGAATTTGTAAGAGTAATCTATTTACAGGATAAAATGTGAATCAGGTCAGTTATCAGCAGTCAGAGTATACCTTTTATCTGGGGCAGTTATAAAAATGTATCCTTTTCTTGGAAAGCTCTTTCA
Source organism: Lissotriton helveticus (assembly GCF_964261635.1). Classification (NCBI taxonomy): domain Eukaryota; kingdom Metazoa; phylum Chordata; class Amphibia; order Caudata; family Salamandridae; genus Lissotriton; species Lissotriton helveticus. The sequence continues at coordinate 831,794,584 of NC_136073.1, read as the reverse complement.
GTTCCATGGTGAAAGTGTCAAGCCATGTGTGCCAAAAGGTACAGAGGGCACTATCTGTTTACTTAGAGTTAATCTTTACCATGCTAGTCCCACAGCTGATGAAGTTTATTAAAATAAAGTTTGGGAACTTTGATCCTGAGTGCATTGGGGAGGGGTTAGTGAGAGCGGGGATGGGGTCAAAGACGTGGTCTTTCACTGTGAGTTAACTCCTTATAAAATTACGCACACACCTTGAAGCAAGCTGGCTCTGTATAAGGTATGCCACTAAGTGGTTCTTCCGTGCACAGAGTCCAGAGATTTCCTAGAAGTGTACAGGGCTCAATGTGAACCCAAAGTGCTCTCTCTATTGGTGGTAGTGCGGGTGAGCAGCTTTAGGCGTAACACAGAGGAGCGTAAGGCATTTATTGCATAACATTGAACAATAATGGACACACGACTCGAAAAGGAGATCCACATCAATTTTAGAAAAACAAACTGTATTTAAGTTTTATTTTAAGACCAAGATCTTTGCAAAAAGGTAAGTACGTTATTCAGGAAAAAAATGTTTTGTCTTTTAAAAGTCGACAGTACAGTTTTCAAACAGTTCAATGTTATCCTATTGAGGAAAACAACAATGCGGTTTTACAGGTAAGTACCCAATTTACATTGCCAGTCTTCATGGCTTAAGATCAGCAGACGGCAAGGTTCATGTAAGCACAAAGTCTGCACCACCAGCGGCACAGGGGCGGCAGGATGCAGAGGTCACATTTGAGCAGGGCCCAATGTGTTTCAATAGAGACTGGGGATGCTTGAAGCCACACTACTTAAAGGTAGGTATATCAGTTACAGGGGCAAGCTTTGGCAGTTAGAGCAAGCACAGGAGGGGCCACAAGGCAGTACCAGTCTTGCGGCACAGGGGCGGCCGGGTGCAGGGTGCAAACTCAGCATCGGGCACCCAATGCTCTTCAACGGGAAATCTCGGTTTGTGAAACAGGCTGCAGGTGTCGAACCGGAGGCTGCACAGAGGAAACCAGTGACAGCAGAGGTACGTTGAGGTGTTGTGGGTCGCATGGACACTATCGGTTCAGCTCACCAAGGCCCAGGGGATTCGGGTACAGGGGTGTTATGACTTTGGATTCTTCTCACTGGAGCCTGTCGAGGCTGGAGGGAGCCTCTGGATTCAGTCTGCAGGCATTGTTGTGGCATTAAGGAGGGGACAGCCAACTGGGACTTGAGGCCAGAATCGCTGGAGAACCGTTTCTGGAACTGTGGGCTATCTGGACACGGGCCAGAGGCGTCTGGTGCAGAGGGGGCAGGACTCGCGGTTCCGAAGGGCACCAAAGTCCTTTTTAATGTATTCTTAGGGGGACAAATCCGCTGTCCTCTGGAGTTCTGGTCTTTAACAAAGAGAAGGTCAGTCTTCCCTGGGCTCTAGAACTCGCTGGCTGTAGGACAGGCGTCATCTTCTTTTGCCGAGTCTTGGAAGCTGGAGACACGTCTGTAGGGCTGGGGCCAAGTCAGTAGGTGTCTTCAGGCTTCGCTGCGCGGTGTCTTCTTACATCAGCAGGCACTGGTTTTCAGGGTGTGGGAGAGCCAACCAAATACTAAATTTCGGGGTGTTTAAAGGGAGTGTCAGGTAGGGCCAATGGGCATCTTACCTGGGGTGACTACAGCCTCAATTATGCCACCCTCCTGTGTCTCCACATCTTCAAGATAGCGGGGACTGAAAGATGAGCTTCACAGCACTTCCCCCCACCTTAGGGGTGGTTTTGGCAGAGGTGTGCACACCTCCTATCTTAGGTTTTCCCGCCCAAAGTGGGGGGTTTAAAGCGGGGGCTGCCAACTGCTTCTAGAAGTAGAGGCTGAGGGTTGCATTACAAAAGGGCAGGCCTTTGAAGCTTCCCTCTCAAGCAGGCCTGGGCTTAGTTCGCGGAGTTTTGCTACGCGGAACTCTGCAAAGTTACAAAAAAAACTCTGCAAAGTTCCGCGAGTGGCAGAGTGCAATCCCACAAGCATCAGTGTGGGTTTATTGAGAGGGCTAGTTTGGTACCAAACACTCCTGGTTTCAGAGAAGCCATCATAGTGCAGAGGACCTCGAGTTGTCGAGTTCCCAGCTTATGTACTCTATATGGCTTCCCTTGCACTTAGAATATTCAAGAATGGACTAAAGTATTGTAGTGGCATGTCTTGCCCACACCTGCGGTATAGTGCACCCCGCTTTAGGGCTGTAAGGCCTGCTAGAGGGGTGACTTACCTATACTTAGGCAGTTCAGCATGCCATGTCGACTTTGCCACTGCAGCATGCATGGCCTGGTGCAGACAAAACAGCAGTCTGCATGGCCTAGTTCAAGCCGAATGCCCTAGGAACCCAGGTACCATTTAGTAGGGACCTAAAGGTGGCCTGTAGAGCCAATTGTGGAAAAGTTTTAGGGAAGCAGCTCTGGCACAGGGGACCTGCTCGGCAGGTATCCTGTGTACTACAATCAAAACCACATACATTTCCAGGCAAAAAGTGGGAGCTAGCCATGCCAAAAGAGGCACTTTCTCACGCACAGCAAATACAAAATAAACACAAGTTAAACTAATCAGTGACTAATGCACTCCAATACCTTATGCAATCTCAATTGGTTAATGTTCTCGCTGCAAATGTATTTTTGTGTAAATAAGTCACAGAATTAAATCCTGGCTGATGCAGTGGTGAGTAGTGATGAGCCTTTATACCGCTACGAGTTCCTAGCATAGGACAGAAAGCGCAGTGAAGATGTAAATCATTATTAAGTTTGTTTTACACACAGTATAGGACAGGCTGCCGCAAAATGTGCAAAAGAGTTTTGTGTTTAAGATAAAACAAGTACAAAATATATATATTTTAGTAGTTTGCAGACTATAACTAGTGCATTGTTTTTATGAATGTCCATTAGAGGGATAGATTCCAGAACTCCGTTATCTACACCCTTACTTTACCTCTCCAAAACAATATATCTTTGTCACCAAGTAGTTTCATGTGACTCCACCAATTAAAGCATATACTGACTCCCAAGCAAACTTTATCAATGATGTGACCAGTGTGTCATGAGCCCTAGTGCGAGAAAGGAAAAGGGCCCACTTGCCACTTTTTGAACTTTGAAATAAAGCAATTATCAGGATTCAGTGGCCCCATCAGGCCTCTGTGTCAAATGCCAATGCACCTGATGCACCAATGTTAGCTACACCTGTGGCCTTCACGACTATTGAAACTATCCACACAACTTAAACGATTAACCAGTTGCATACATTTACATCTCTTTCCAGTAGCAGGTACCCTGGCAAGTACGCTTTTTTCTTTGTTAGTGCTCAGTACCTCTCTCTCCTTCACAGCACAGGTGACCACCCTCCTTCTGCTTTCAGCCAGAGACCATTAAAACCTAATATTAACAGTTTCCGAAGTGAACCCAATTATAGGTTAAACGCAAAACATTTAAGAAAAAAAAATGCCCTCTTCATGCATTTCTGTGCATCGGATTCTGAATGAAAGGGCACACAACCAAATAACAAATATGAATCGAAACAAAGAGAGCACGGAAAGGAAGCAGCTATTACTGGAGCTGTCTTTTTGATCTCTGTGAGTGTATGAGGGGTCAACAGGCTTTACAGAAGGAGGCTGGGAGGGGGGAGGAGAAATGCGAGACACGGCCTGGCGGCCGTGAAAGGGAAGTGAATAATTAGGGGAGGAGAAATGCCTGCCTGAGGCCGAGCGCACGCTGGGGGAAGCTTCAGATGCCTGTGGGAGGGAGGCTGGTGGCTTTGATGTGGACGCGCTTTTCACGGGCACTGCTTGAAATCCGCCCGATGGTTTAGCTCTTGTTTTAGCCCCAATACTCTCGTCCTATTATTCCTTGGGGAATTAATAGGACGAGCCCTAAAAAGTATGGGAAAATGTTTTGTAAAATTAAAAAAGCATGGGCATGTTGTTCCCAATATAATTCCACCCACCCCAATCTGACCCCATTCCTACATCCTTGACTGACCTGGAAGCCAGAAAAAATGCCACTGGTCTGCGGATGAGCAGTTGATGGTGTGCAGTCACATGAACCACCACTTATGAACCATAACAGGTATTTCCTGAATGTGCTGCCCACCTGCCCTATTCTTGTCTAACCAGTGCATTATATATGTCAAAGCATTCCAAGTATACCGAGGTCCCCAGTTCCAAAATAGATTAAAACTTTTGTTTCCAAAAGTGGTTGAATTAAAAAACAAGCATTTACAATGCAACGGTTTCGCCTTAGGAAAAGTTTGAGCTATTGGCATTGTAAATGACAAAATTTGTATTTATGTGTTGGTTTTGAAAACAGATAAATAAATGGCATTGTCCTTTACATTGCCAATAGCTCTAACTTTTCCAAAGGCGAAACCATTGCATTGTAAATGCTTGTTTTTCATTCCGCTTAAAGCCCTGGAAACAACACCATATCACATTCGCCTTAAGTCCTAGCACTGCATCATGCATGAATCGTGCCCTCCACTTTTTCAGATTGCCTATGTGCAGGGGCATAGTGAACCCTCCGCCACCCCACCCCTTGCTTTAGGAACCACAGCAAGGGTGACATTCTTGATGGGCCTCTTCTGTCTGGAACTCTGCAGATGAAGGCTCAGCTCATAATTACTATGAAAAGGTTGGCGAGTGAGTAAGTGAAGGGATGGTTGGATGGATGGATTGGTGAATGAATGATTGAAAAGGTGAATAGATGGATAATGGGCCAAAGGATGGATGGATGAGTGAAAGGGTGGATGATCTGTGAGTGAATGGGTGGATGGATGAGTGAAACGATGGATGAGTGATAGGGTCAATGGATGGATTCACGAGTGGATGAGTAGATGGATAAGTGGGTGGATGGATGGAAGGAAGGATGGCTAAGTGAAAGGGTCGATGGAGAGAGAAAGGGAGGATGGATTGATGACTGAAAAGGTGAATGGGTGAAAGGATGAGTGACTGGATGGATGAGTAAGTGAAAGGATAGCTGGATGGGTGAAAGGGTAAATGGCTGGATGGAAGAGTGAATGGATTAGTGTACGGATGGATAGGGTGAAAAGGTGGAGGGATGGATGAGTGAAATGATGGCTGAAAGGATACACAATGGATAGGTTTGCAAAAGGATGAATATGTTTGGATAGAAATGGGATTACTTATATACTATTGTGCGACCTCCTTTGATGTATCTGTAAAACCTACCTTTTGTCCCGAAGATTTGTCCTGAATTTTGACGCCCTGTCCTGAATTTTGACCCTTTGTCCTGAATTTTTACACTCACCGTCCTGAATTTGCACCCATGACAGTTGGTCACCCTAGTTCAAACTCTAATGAGGATAAAAAAACAGTCCTGGTCCCCAGGAATAAGTGCTGGTGATCATCACCTGCAGGTACCGCGCACACCAGGCCCTGCTTCCCTTCTGAAGTCGCAAGACGCATGCACGCACATTTACTGTCTGTCACCAAGGCACGTCTTTCGGAAAGGTAAAAATACACACATGAAAAGTGATTTCTGTTTATCTGGCACGAGTTAAATCCCGGGGGATTTGGTGTTTTCTGAGATTTTACGGATTATGTTCAGTGAGGGAACTAATTAAACTCAACGAAGAGGGAGAGATGGAATCCTACAGGGTTTAGAAATACGTGGTCACATCGCAGCTCTCAGAGCGGCTGTGTCAGTCACACAACAGGGCCAGTCACTCTGACATGTCAGTGGTGCTTGGAACATAGTCAGCCTGATGCTTCTGGTAGGGCTGAATCGAGTCCCTTCACTTGGTGCTCGGAGGCCTGTAGGGCTGCGGGAGGGTCAGTCACGTCAAGCTGGTGTTTCCAAAGGGCTATCAAGGTTCGGGAAGGTCAGTCACGTGTCAGGCTATTAAATGTGGATTTAACGGACGATGTAGTCACGAATGTCCTTTTCGACACAAAGAAAACCACCCACCTGGCAGTCAGCTGGCTGGCTGGCATCCGTCGAGCTGGGTCTGGTGGCGCGCTCCCCCGGGTGGCTGATGGAGAGAGACCCGCGGGCATCTGCGAAGGAACCAAGAATGGATGTGAGCGCCCCAGGCCGAGAGAGGGAACAGAACAGCCTAATATGTTCAAAGTAATGAACTGAAGTTAATTGACAGGGAATGACTTGATGCGGATGAAAATGGACGATCGAGGGAAAAAAGTGCAGCACAGTGGATAAACGTGGTAACCTGTGAGGCACTATATAAACAGAGTAACAAACAACAACAGTGGGAAATAGTGTGAAAACTTTGCATACTAAGGGCCACATGCATAAAAAGACAAGCACTCACCTCGGGAACAACGGAGGCCCAGCACGGAGCGGGCATTTCGGCAACCCCGCCCACGGTAATGTGCGCTCGGTAACACATGAAGCACACGGACAGGGGGGGAGCGGGAATGGACGGGGGGGTGGGGGGCGGGAACGGAAACAGAGTAACAAACAACAACAGTGGGAAATAGTGTGAAAACTTTGCATACTAAGGGCCACATGCATAAAAAGACAAGCACTCACCTCGGGAACAACGGAGGCCCAGCACGGAGCGGGCATTTCGGCAACCCCGCCCACGGTAATGTCGCTCGGTAACACATGAAGCACACGGACAGGGGGGGGGCGGGAATGGACGGGGGGGCGGGAACGGACAGCGGGAGGGGGGTCGGGACGGCTTCCTCCGTTGGCGGTCGGCCGAGGAATGGCCCAAAAAACCTGGTAAACAAAAAAAAATAAACCCCGCCCACGGCCGCGATGACAACATCGCAGAGGCGGAGAGAGAAAAAATCACGGGAACGCTTACGAATCTGGTCCGGCCATGACGGACAGATCTCTGTTCCAATGGCTAGCCTCCATTTATGGAGCTAGCCAATGGGACAGGGGGGCGTATTCCAGAGTCCTTACTGAAATCAAGAGTTTTCTCTGGAGGCGGAGCTTACGCTCCGTTCTCCAGGCGAAACCTAAAAACGGTAGCCAGTTGCTTAGGAAAATGGAGTGCAAACACACAACTGGCAAAATATAAAGGGGGAGTCAATTTGAAGTATGGTTTAAGGGAAAATAATTGTAATTATATGTTTGTTAACAATGACAGCCACCGCCTATGTAAAGTGGGAGGGCGGGCAGGTGTGTAATAAAATTAAAATATAAAAAACGTACCTGCCACTCCGCTTCCGGCCGCCCCGTTGCTCCTCGGAAGTGGATGTATCTCAAAGCACAGGCTCCCCACCCTATCCAGAAGCAACTGTCATGCTATGAGAGCAGCGCCAGGGTTGGTCTGAGCAGCCTCGTTTGCAGCTCAGACAGTGCCTGGGAGTCTGTGCTGTTTCTCCAACCCGGCTGTGAACACAGCTGGGTTGGAGAAACATAAGTGCATGTGTCTGTTTGGCCAGCCTAAGACGACCAGCCAAACAGACATGCGCACTTATAAGAGCACACTACTCCCCTCCTCCCTGCCATGCCAGGCCCCGCCCTATTCTTATTGCGCGGCTCGGGACACCGAGAAATAATATGATAAGAACATTGTTATTATCATCTGCTGGCTCTGGGGCGACACTGCTCCACCATTACAACGGAGCCGCCCCTGTTTGCTAAAGTCTTGTGCATCTTTTAGCAATTGCAGATCACTCCCAGTGTGCAATTTGTGAAAATATAAATCCAGGAGTACAAATTTGTTCTTCCGAATGCGCCTCCAGCGCTCCATTTTCTTCCGCCTCTTTATCTCACTCTTGCAGGTTCCAATTCATCCTTGTATTTTCCTTTTGTCACTCTTTTCCTACTCCTTCCTTCTTCATTTTCTGCCACTAACGGAACACAAGTCCTGCCAGTAAGCATTACTGTATAAAAATCCTCCCTGGTTTGTAACTGGGGTATATTGGCCAAGCTGCAGGCATGAAGCCAGACCTTGGGCACTGCCAATTGTTTGATACAACACCACTTCAGGTAAAGTGTTAGGATGCTCCACTTTGTTTTCCAAATAATAATTCATCACTTAGAGGCCTGAGGTTCTTTATGTGGCATCTCTGCAACTTCATAAAGGGTGATTGTGGACCAGATTAACTTTAAGAATTTGGCATGAAAAATCTTTTCTATTGCAAAAAGTCACAAACAAGATTCCACTTTAACTTTAAAACGATTGCCCCACCCATCATTGTGCTTTGTTCAATTGTGGATCCCCCATATTCACCATTATATTACACCCTTTCCTCGAACAGACGTTCCCATCCTCAGGCAAGTGTTACACACACCCAAGTGTAGTTTGTGCAAGAAAGTGCCTCTGTTTGCATGGTTAGCCCCCACCTTTTGCCTGGTTTCGATTGTAGTGCACAAGGTCCCTGTCAACGAGGTCCCCTGTGCCAGTGCTTCTTACCTAAAACATATCCCCAATTGGTACATCTGCCCCCATGTAAGTGCCTAGTAAATGGTACCCCGAGTACCCAGGGCCTGGAAGCTGAAGAAGGTCCCCTGGGATTTCCCTCACTAGGACCATGCCACTGCCCTTGTGGGAGGAAAAATGACAAAGTTGACATGGCACACTGACTGGCTGCCAAGCCAGCCAGCACTGCCTGGCGGGATAGGTAAGTCACCTCTCTAGCAGGCCTCGCCGCCCTACGGCAAGGTGCACTATAGCAAGGGTGAGGGCATATCTGCCTGAGTAGATATACCCCTACAGTACTTAAATCTATTCTTAATTAATGTAAGTGCCTGGGAAACCATAAGGAGTACATGGGCTGGAAACAACCCCTCGAGTTCCCCAGCACTATGATGGCTTCACTGAAACCAGGAGTGTTTGGTACCAAACAACTCCTTGTAATAAATTCACACTAATGCCAGGGTGAGATTTATTACAACAAGTACTTAGAGGGCATCTCAGAGGTGCCCCATGAAAACCTACCGACCCTGGTGTGGGCACTCACTGGCTTTAGGAAGTTGCCACATACACGTTTCTGGGACCCCGGGTGGAGAGCCTTTGCTCTCTTGAACCAGAAAAATGCACATCCTGGGCAGAGGTGTCACACCACCTCCCCCAGGATTGGCCAGTGCATGAATGGGAAGCTTTGAAGGCCTGCCACCTCTGAAATGTGACTTCCAGCTGCTAGCATCAGATGGCAGTCCCCGGTTTTCACCCCCACTTTGAGCAGGAAAACCTAGAAGAATAGGAGGTGTGCCCAACTCTACCCCTAAGGTGGGGGCGGCAAGGTGAAGCACATCTTTCAGCCCCCCCCATCTAAAAGATTGGGGACCCCTCCAATGAGGGCTAGGTCTATTCCTCCTCCCACATGAAGGTTGCATAATAGAGGGTGTAGTCCCCCAGGTAAGGTGCCCATTGTCCCTACCTGCTACTCTCCTAAAACACCCCTAAATTTAGTATTTAATGACTCCCACAGACCTGGAAACTAGATCTGCGATGACCTAAGAAGAAAGAAGACATCCCTGCAGATAAGACTGAAGATGACGACTGCCTTGGCCCCAGCCCTACCGGCCTGTCTCTAGGTTCTGTGAACCTGCGACCTGTCTTGCAGCCAGCGACCTCTGAAAACCCTGAGAGGACTGCTACCAACAAAAAAGACTGCTATCTCCCATGGACTGGGTATTTGTCTAAGAAGAAAGCAACTCCAAGGGCTCCGGATCCAGCTGGAACCGCGATCCCTGCCCACTCACCACCCGAGTCTGAGTGGCTCACCTGCCCAGTGAATCTCCAGCGATCCTGAACTCGAGTCCAGGGTTGGCTGACTGCTCCTGACCTCTACGACGACACTTGCAGACTGAATCCAGAGGCTCCTACTGACTGCGACCGGCAAGAATTCTCAGTCGAAAGGCACCCCTGCACCTGAAGCCCCTGGGCATTGGTTTGTTGAACCGGTGGTGCCCCTGCGCCCCCTACACTTAACTTACCTCTGCTGTTGTTGTTCTCCCCCTTGCAACCTTCATTGCGACGCCTGCAGCCTGTTTGTCAAAAAAAGAAACAGTTGTAAAACATTGGGCGCCTGATGGTGATTTTGCACTCTGCACCCAGCTGCCCCTGTGCTGCTGGTGGTGTAGGTTTGCTGCTGCTTTGTGGCCCCCTGTGCTTGTGCTAACCCCCAAAGCTTGGTCCCTGCAACTGATCTACTTAGGTGCAAGCAGTATGGCTCCAGGCACCCCCAGTCTCCATTGAAAAGCAATGGGCCGAAGTCTGACTTTGAGCTCTGCACCCGTCTGCCCCTGTGCCGCTGGTGGTGCAGTTTTGGTACCTACCTGACCTTTGCTCCTTGCGGACCTTTAGGCCTGAAAACTGGATTTGTAAGTGTGGTACTTATCTGTTAGCACAGGTACTCTGCTGAATTTGATTTGCCAGAATGTGTCAGATTTAGGTCACAAAGCCTGATAATCAAGCCACCATCACTACCTTGCTCAGCCCTATGAGGGACGATAGCAAAGGTACCATCCTGAAACTGATTTATTGGACTGTGTTCGGTTTGACGTCCAAGTTTAACAATGAGCATTGGCTTACCTATGTTAAAAACTTTTATCTTGTCATACTTCAAGAAACCTGGTGCCTGGAATATTTCACTTGGGACGGCTACCAGAGTTTTTGCATTCCAGCCTGCAGATCCAAGAGATGAAGAGCAAATGGATATTTAATGGTTTTTGTCCTCATAATTTATGAACCTATGCCTAAAAATCTTGCAGGCTTACAAATACTCTGGGTGGTTTATTCTAAGAAATCTCATTTTTATGTTATTAATTTTTACAATAATGCTGTTGGTTCTTCCGATAATACTCGTAATATAGATGATTTGTTTTCTACTGTGCAATGTTTACGTAGAAGATCCTTTTAATCATTTTAATGGGGGGGGGGGCGTTTAATGCCAAACTAGGTTCAAATCATACAGTGCTTGAGCCTTTTCAAGCATACAACAAAGATTATATTACCGTCAATACTGACTGAAGGGGTGAAAAGCTATAGAAGTACCTACTTGAATCTGGATTGTATAAAGCAATGGAATTACAAGGAGACATTGACACAAACTCCTACCTTCACTGGTAGAGGTACGATCATAGATTATTATATCTTTAGCCCTCCCTTTATGGGCACGTTAGCAAGATCAGTAGCTGTTTTATCAAGGACGTTTATTGATCAGGACCCCATTAAGTTTTCTTTCAATCTCCTGGAAACAGTTCACTCTCCTGCACTAACGGGTATTACCTCACATGATGGCGAGTTAAGGGTTAGGTGGCAGGAAGCGGACTTTTCCACGCTTCTTGGTGCAATGATCAAAACTAATTTACCTTTATTCATGGAACATCTTTTGTCGTTAAACCAGTCTAGCGATTTGATTGTTCAAGCTTTGATCTCCCTGAACGTTAACATTTGTTTACTGTGCCCTCTGGCTGTTAGTAACAAACCCTATCCAGGTTGATTTAATGAGGAATGCAGGGCGGCTAATTAATGGCTACGGGATGCCATCAAATCTGTTCTTAAGGAAAGGGTTCAATTGGCTGCTTGTTGAGTATAAAAAAGCTATTTGCGCCAGAAAATTGGCAATCAAGCAAGTAATGTGGGACAACCTTGTTCAAGCAACTGCAGGAAAGAACACCAAGGATTTCTGGAAAATCATTAATCGACCCAAAGTCACTGAAGCACCGACTGATGGATTAGGGACGAATATTAGTGCAGAGCTCCCGATCGAGCATTTTAATTCCATTTATTCTTACCTGGACTCTACAGATTGTAGCCATGTAGAATTACCACTGTCTTTTCCATTGCAAATTTGATTTAACAGGTGACTAGGCGCTAAGCGCCAGTCCATTGAGGAAGGCCCCCCAGGCCTGGCAGGGTTCAGATGGATTTCTACAAAAAGAATATCGAGTTTTGGGCACCCATTATTACTAATGTGGTTAACGGTGCTAACATTTGCGACATCCCAAGTTCTTGGCATACTGCTGTGCACATTCCCATATATAAGAAAGGCTGTAGACAAGATCCCTGTTGTTACAGGTCAATTTCTCTGTTAGACTCAACTGTGAAAATTATTTGGCGCATCATCCTTAGTAGGATGGAGGGCTAGGCTGGCTGAAACCAAGCGATTTCTCCAGTGCAATATGGGTTCAGAGAGGGGCGTGGTACCATAGAACAATGCCTTAACCTCTATTAGATTATTAACAAATAAACAACAGTCAAAAGGGGGTGTTATTCCTTTCTTTTATGGATTTATTCAGCACCGTTGACAGAGTTAACTGAAGTAAAATAAGGAAAATCCTGTTAGACCTGGTGCTTGATTCGGATTTTGTTGTTTTCTTATGGGTTTTACACTGTGGCGCAAGTGCCACAGCAAGGTATGGATTTGGAGGTGATGCACTGATCCTTTGATTTGCTGCAAGTTGTGAATCAAGGATGTGTCCTGTCTTGTTTCTTCTTTACATAAATGACTTGAATGACTGCCTTCAATCTTCAGGGAAGAATAGGGAAGGATTTGCCTAAGATTAAGTGCACTTCACTACCAGCCCTGCTTTAAGCAGAATATGCTGTCTCTCATTTCTAATGGCTTGAGCATTTTAATTGATAATTTTTTTCACCTCCATGGACAATTTAGAACCTAATATTTCTAAAACTAAATACATGATATGTGGTTCTAGATGAGCTCAATGTGCCCCTTCTGTAACAAGGAAACGTGTACTGAGCAGGTTTCTAAATGTTCATACCTAGGAATTAAGTTTGATTCTAAATGCTCATGGATACCCTGTATATCTAATCGATGTATACACTGTAATCATTCCGTTGGGGCTCTTTGACTTGGCTAAGACACTAGGCAACAATCTGATCCATCCTCTCCTGGAAATCTATATGCGAAAATATTTATCTGTTTTAATGTATGGTGCTGGAGTTTGGGTCTACAGTGACTTTACCAAGTTGTAGGTCAAAGAGAACTGATTTTGCCAGTGCTTGCTTGGCCTCCCCTCCCGCCCCTTCCCCCATCGACTCCTCGCTCTTTCTTCCATGAGAACTAGATATTGCTTATGTATCTGATCTAATTAAGGGTGCAGCATTATTGCTCTGCGTTTTTGTTAGGGGAAAACAAGCATAACACTCTTAATCTGGAGATTATTGCAGACTGTATGAATTGAGAGAAGGGTAATGCTATATGTTAGACCTGACAGCCCTTTGGGTGGCCCCTCCTATTATTTATTTATTTTGTCCCATTTTTGCCTCCTAGGGGTCGATTCCGATCCGGTAAAATCCCCGTCCGTACGATTCGTATCCGGAGCCGTTTCCGTACGACTCGTACGGACGCCGTACAACCGGACGATTCCGATCCCGATCGTCCGACCCGGTCGCGATTCGTACGGTACACGTCGATTCGTACGGAAAAGCGCACGATCACCTACACACTGTACGGCGCGTACCCCCCATGATCGCAGGGGTACGCACCGTACCCCTGTGATCATGCGGGGTACGTGCCGTACACCCAGCGTACATGGGGTACGTGCAGTACACCCACCGTACATGGGGTACTGCACGTACCCCATGTACGCTGGGTGTACGGCACATACCCCGCATGATCACAGGGATACGGCGCGTACCCCTGCGATCATGCGGGGTACGTGCCGTACCCGGGGGGGGGCGTTCTGTACCTGTTTCGGTGCGAACTCTGCGTTTACGACTGTTTTCGGCTCCCGTAGGAAAAGGGTCGTACGGTGCGTACCCGACACGAATCGTACTTGCTGGGTCGTAAAAACCAGCCGCGAACAGTAGTGATGTCGTGTACAGCGGGTTCCGAGTGAGACTCGTACGGAGATTTGAGTCGTACGGAGTCCTGTACGACTCGTACGGAGTTTGGCTCCTGGTACGGATCGTACTTCGTCGTACGTACGGGACGTTTACGGGTACGATTCGTACGGGGAAAAAACGCTCCGTACGACGATTCGGAGCGCATTTTACCGGATCGGAATCGACCCCCTAGTGTTTTTCATTTTTGTGTTCACTGAAAATATTTAGGTGTTGTCCTAGGGGATGGGTGCTTCCTTGTCCCTATAATTTTTTAGGCCTAGGTGTCCCTTATAGTGGTGGAAATTCAGTCACACAAAATGGTGGCTAGTAACTGCCACATCTGATTACCTCAGGAACTGGCGCCATAGGAGAGTATGGGAAAGCTCCAGAACCTTCCAGCTGGTTCTGGTAGCCTGAGGTCAGCCTTTATAAGGGTCAGAACCAGGGCGGCCATTTTAGAAGTGTTCGGAGGGGGAGTGCAGTGAGGAGTTTAGGCTACTGGGCAGGGAGGTTAGTGCACTGTGGGAGGGTTTGACTACCCCTTGGGGCTGCTTCCCCTCACGGTTGACGTTACCCCCTGTGTGTTGATCTAGCCCTGCTGACCACGACTTGGAGTAAATGCATCTTTCACCCTTTATCGCCCCATGAGAAGAAATTCTGGACTGGCGCTAGGGTGTGAGGGCATACAAGCCGGCAAGAGGGGAGGTGAGAACTACCGTCTCCTGAAGGGGACTGAGTCTATTTTTCATTACCCCCTCGACCTCGTCGAATTGCCTCAGGAGTCGTCAGAATTCCAGACTCCTTTTCATTCTGACAGAACTCCCTAGAACTTGCCCTCCAAAGTGGGTCCCACGACTACCACCGTCCCCGACTAGCTCAGCGTGTACCTGATCTTGCTGCCGCAGGCTTGCTTGGAGCCCCTGTGGTAGAGTGGGTGCTGCCGGGTGCCGGACCCGCTGGTATCCTGTTGCCCGGACTGGCGAGCGTAAGAGTGGAGAGGAAGCCGCCAACCGCCGGAGCTTCTGACCCGCCGTGGTGGATCGGCGCAGGAGGGAAAGGTGCCTCATTCTCCGTGAGGGGATCGGTAGCGTGAACGAGTGAAGTCCCGCCTAGCGCTGACAGGAAAGAGCGCAGGGAGGCGGGACGAGCTCGTAGGAGGCTGGAAATAGGGGAGGTTCCTTCCACGTTGTTAAGCGTAAGGGAGGGACGCAAGGAGCAAGGCAGGTCAGCCGTAGTAGGTGGGGGCTCCTCTCCGTGAGCCAGCCGCTAAGGGCCCGCCTTTGCTCAGAAAAGCGTCGGAAGTGGAAGCTTCACAACACCGACTGCCAAAATCGCCAGGACCTTCCGTTTCTGCCTCAGGTGACAAGTAAGCTGGGAACTGGGCTTGTGGGAGGCCAGACAGACATCAAAAGACCCCCGTTGAACTATGGTGTAAACGGCCCCTTTCAGCACATACGGGAAGAGTGTAAGAGGAACCCAGGGAGTGAGACTAGCAGAATCAAGCTGCCGGGGGGAGTTAATGTGTGGCAGAACTTATATCCCAGGATCCATACTAGTAAGGCTTTGGCTAATCTGAGTTTGGTACTTAGCCAGACAATCGAGGGGAACAGGTTGATGTGCTGAATTAAATGTGAAGCTATGTTACTCTTATGAAATAAGCCTTTCCCCCACCTAAGTCCTTAATTCGACTCAAGCCCTGCCTACTTTAAGTGGGTAATTCTTTCCAGCAATCCAAAGCCTGTATGTATTGAAAACCTGAACTATGATCTTAAACGAATGTAAAATGAATGCAATGTAAGAAAATGATGTACTGTGTTGTCCTGCAGATAGCATACTAGGCAGTCAGCTGATTGATTCCTTTATCAAGGCACCAGTGTGCAGAATTATTACTAGAACTATTTCTCTTTCTGATAGGAAATGTAATTAATTTATGATTATATCTAATTTACGTCATGATAATCTATGTGAAAAGGAAGAATCGTTCTTGAATTGTGTTCCTGTGCTTCAACATGTGCTTACAAATACAAATGTAACAGGAAAACAGTCTAGATGTTGATTTAATAAATCACGTGCAACTGCTAGACTAACTTAAGGGAAGATAAAGCTTTTCCAACTTTTATAATTACGGTGTAGTGTCATTTTTGGGTGGACGTACGCTGGGTTGCTGTGGAAAGTGTGACGCAATCACAACACAAATGTCTCTGAGAATAGTCCTTACCACTTGTGCTAGGCTACCCTAGGTGGGCTGGAATCACCAGGTCCAACACTATACCTTGACTAAGCTATGTTCAATCTACCTCTAAAGCCATAGAACTGTTTAAATGTCCCCACTCCCTAACTAAAGCGGATATCTCCTGAGCTAAAAAGCTTTTTATGAGTTGTCATGAGACATGCAGGAAGAAATGAGGAAACCCTTATTGCGCGACTATGCTATTGTCCAAACGTCATTAAACCTTGACCCATATCTGACCTGGGTAAAGACCCCTGGGAAAGATCACTCTTAACTAAATTTCAGCTGGGAACTATAAGATCCAGCTTTGCTTTCCTATGGGCCAATATTTTGAAGCATCTGTTTTAATCTGGCCCTGTGGTAAGACTTCTGTACAAAAAATGTGTTACTGTAAATATTACGAATTTCATATCAATAAGTGTTTAAAACCGGGGGGGCGTGGCTTGGCAAGCCACGATGGCGGCTGTGTCCTGCTGAGGCTCCGCGATCGGGCTAGCATCTTGCCCATTTCCTATGATCGCTGGGAGCCTCAGACTACCAACAACTACTCCATAGAGGCTTACCTACAGTGGGGCATCCTCTGACTACGTCGTGGGAGCTGTGTACGGCCGATGGGCACTGACCCGTCCCTCTCCGAACCCGGAGCCGAGCACCCAAGATGGCAGGCGCGGCTCCGTCTGCTTGCTGGATGCACCGCTGAACACCTGTCCCCGGAGGGCGACCCCTCGCCGAAACGGACTATTGACGGCTCCGGAACCCCGGTGAGGAGCGCAGCGACCGGATCACGGACTTCCGATCCGGGGCTGATAATTTACGGTGGCAGCCCGGTGCACAAAATGGCGTCCGCTTTGATGAAGTAGCGCTATACCGGCGCTTTTCCACGATCAGGAGCCTGATCCCAGTGCTGACCAGCTCACCGCCGCGGACCGAAGAACACCAGCGGAGGTGCCGCCTGTGTGGCGCTGAACCCTTCGGGCGACCACGATCCCTCCTGGAGGCGGTAGGTGTCAACCCCCCCCCCCCCCCCCCCCCTCCTCCTCCCGTGTGCCGGCGGCCCCCCTACCCCCTTTGGGGCTCGCCGAGGGGTCGCGGACCGCGCCGGCCCCTGCTCCGGGGGGGGGGGGCCAGAACGCCTCTATCTCCTCGCGTAGCCCGGAGGACCCGGGCGCCTGACCCTAAGATGGCGCCCACAGAGATCAGGGCGCCGTGATCGGCGAGGGACCCACCTTGGAGGCGCGGTACTCCTCTGTCCCTGAGGCGGTAGCACGCCATATCGTGAACACTTATCGGCCTGAGAACCCCCCCTGAGCTCTGGTCGCCTACTCCTTGGCCCCCCGGGGGTCGCCTGGGAGACAGCGCCGCGCGCCAGGGAGGAGGGGGCGCAAGATCCGGCCTCACTGAGGGCGCCCTGTCTCCGGGGGAAACTGGACTGTGGTGGCGGTGCCCTCCGGTTGCGCATCTCCTAACACCTGGACTGTCGCCCCCTGCAGTCACGAGTTACCGATAGCGCCCTGACCTGGCGGAGGTCCTCTAGAAGGGAAACAGTGACTGCCCCGGGATCGCATAGGACTGGGCGTTTAACCTGCACTGAGCTGGTGCCTACCTGGACGCACAGAAGGGAGGTGACCCGCTGAACGCATGGTGCACAGGGGCCCGGGGACCCCCCCCCCATCTTTGACAGCACTCATGGGGAAAACAAATTCCTCGAAAGGGACGACTGTCCCCGAGACGGCCCCCAGAGGATGCCACAAACAAGAACATGGACGCAAGCCCACGCGTCGCAGACAGACCCTACACTGTCGGCAAAGTTGGACCAGGTGTTGGCAGCAATCGAATTGTCCCGCCTTTCGATGGAGGAGAGATTAGGCGTCCTGACAACGGACATTAGTCTAATCCGCGACGACCATCGCAAGCTGGCGGACAGGGTGAAGGAGGGAGAACGAATCGTGTCCGAGCTGCAGCCTGCGATGAAAACACAGGACGCGGAACTGAAGGAGATCCTACACCGCGTGGCGGCCCTCGAGGAACGCACAGTGGACTTAGAAGGGCGCTCAAGAAGATGTAACATCCGCGTCCTAGGTCTGCCGGAAGGGATTGAGAACTCGGACCCTCTGACGTACATGGAATCCTGGACCAAATCTTTCACACCGGAGGCGGACAGGTCGGCATACTTCTCCATTGAAAGAGCCCACAGGGTCCCGGCCCGGGCACCCAAGCCGGGCCTTCCTCCGCGACCCATGTTGGCTAAATTCTTGCACTTCCGAGACCGCGATGCGGTGCTCCGTGCGGCCCGGACGGCGGGCCCCCTACAAGTGGAGGACCAGCATGTTATGGTATTCCCGGACTATGCACGAGAAATCCAGCACCAGCGCTCCACCTACCTAGACGTCAAGAGACGCCTCCGCGCAAATGATCTTCAATACTCCCTGCTGTTCCCGGCCCGCCTGAAAGTACTGCACAAAGGGAAAGCCCTCTTTTTCAACACGGCGGAGGAAGCGCAGGATTGGACTGAGTTTCACTGCCCAATAATCCCTAATCCTGGACCCCAGAGAGCACGCAACAACGACTTTAGACGATCCAGACGACGAGGTGCGAGCCGTGCTCGATCGGGCCGCCCCAGGGGCCAGGAGTCACCCCCCACGGGCTCACCCAAATCATGCAAGAGCGACCAGATGCCTTAAAAGCGGTGACTGGACTGCACACGTCGCCTGCGGCGTCGGATCTGGAGGGTCAACCGCACCTGTTCACCCCTGAGAAGGACCGGGACAGTGACGGAACAATGTCGGGGATTGGACCGATCTCCTCCCCCCTTGTTGCGGTGCACACCTTGGAAGCTACCCTGGCCAGCCAACCTGGCACCTCTTCATGATGAAAGGACTGCCCACTGTTATATCCTTCTCATGGTGACCTATTGTGTTGCGCGACGTCTAGGAGCCTAGACTGCTTTGTCATATGCTTGTAAGCGCTAGCGAGCGATAGACGCTTCTCCTGCAAGAGCCCGACCCGCGCACAGGCCCAGCAGCGACACACGCTGCCACCCCCGCAGATATTTGTTGTATTTCTCCCCTAGTGGGACACTAGTTTGGATATGCCACCTCCGGTGAGATATCCCCTGTATTGGGACTGTTTCCCACCTAAGGTTCTGTTTGTTGTTACTCCCCTTAGTCCCTCCCCCATGACTGTGGAAGCTTGGCGCATAGGAGCACACGTGACACATACACACTGGCGGCCGCCAGGGGCTGCAGGGGGTTTCTTCTCCCACTCACGACACCCTATGAATGGCAGTCTCAAGCTCAGACATTAATGTCCTTACACTGAACGTACGAGGCCTGCACACGCCCAGCAAACGCTACTCTGTTTACTCATATGTTAGGCGCATGTCAGCCAATATTGCGTTTCTACAGGAGACACACATTAACACTACCGAACTCACTCGCTTGCAGGTCAAATGGCGAGGGATCCTCTGTGCCACACACTATTCGGCGTTTGCGCGCGGCGCGTTAATTTGGGTCAGGCCTGGCACTCCCTTCCGGGAGCTTCGACGAGTGGTAGACAGAGAGGGCAGGTATGCGCTTTTAGAAGGGATACTTGATGGCCAGGGTATACTCCTTGGCAGCATATACGCCCCAACACGGATCAGGACAAATTCTGGGACCACCTCACGGGCGTTTTGGCCCAGTTCACTACAGTTCCGTGGGTACTGGGAGGTGACTTTAATTGCACACTGGACCCCACCCTGGATCGCTCGCATCCTCCCCCCACACACTCCCCGGCCCCCCGGCAGGCAGACCTCTTCAGGGCATGGACCATGCACTGGGCGCTCACCGACGCATGGCGACACCTACACCCACTGGCTCGCGTTTACTCCTTCCACTCGATTCCACATAACCTTAGGGTCCGCCTGGACCGTTTCCTCTGCTCTACACCAATCCTCCCTAAGATCACATCTACAGATTACTTAGGTCGGATCCTCTCGGATCATGACGCCCACATCATTCGGCTGAACTGGCGCCCCCCGCACCCACCAGTCCCCACCTGGCGCCTCCCTAGAGACTGCCTCTCAGACCCAGTATTCAGAGACGCACACAAAATCAGCATCCAAGACTACTTCACACACAACACAGACACGGCATCGTCGGTACTGGTGGAATGGGACGCTTTTAAAGTGGTGGCAAGAGGCGAATGCATCAAACAGGTAGTCGGGGTCCGCCGCACCTTGGAACGGATGCTCCAAACCTCAGAGCAGACTCTGGCCGCACTCACTACACAGCCTGACGACTCGGAGGAACACGCCATGCTCACGGCCAAGGCTAAGACGGAGTATCAGACTGCCTGCGCTGACCTCCGAAAATACAATTTTAGGACTTACGCCTCTAGGGTACATAAGGACAGAGACAAAACTGGAGCGCTACTGGCTTGGATGGCGAGGCAGGATACCGAAATCAAGCCGATCACGGATATTGTCAATCCGGACGGCGTGCTGGTGCGCTCACAGGCCGAGATCCTCCTAGCGTTCCAGCGACACTATACACAAGTGTACGGGACTCCGACCCAATGCTCCCCATTTTCTGTGGATAGCTTTTTAGACCCACTGACGCTACCCACAATATCGGATTCGGACAAGCGCACCCTTGACGCCAGGATCAAACCCTCTGACATCACCCAGGCGATTAGGGCCATGTCCCGGAATAAAGCACCGGGACTGGACGGCTTTCCGCTGGAGTACTACTCGACATTCTCTCCCCTAGTGGTCCCCCATCTGTCACGGGTGTTCGGGGCGTCCCTTCATCTAGGGAGGTTACCCCGGTCACTGCGGGAATCCGTGATTGTCACCTTTCCCAAGCCCCACAGAGATCCACTCCACATGGGATCGTACCGCCCCATCACGCTCCTATCGGCCGACTGTAAAATCCTGGGGAAAATTCTGGCTGATCGTTATGCACAGGTCATACGCCCGCTGGTCCACCCCGACCAATGCGGCTTTGTCCCGGGGAGGAACACCTCCCAGAACCTCCGCCGTGTCTTCCATGTTCAGGATCAGGTGCGTGGCAGATTTCCCCGCGCCGCCTACCTCATTATGGACCTGGAGAAGGCATTTGACACCCTCACCTGGCCCTATCTCTTCTCGGTCTTGCAACGCCTCAATGTTGGCCCAACGCTCATAGCATACACACGCCTCTTGTATACCGATTTGACCACGCGAGTCCGTATCGGGAAACGTATATCACCAGCGTTCGAGGTTCGGCGAGGCACGCGACAAGGGTGCCCCCTGTCGCCTCTCTTATTCGCCTTGGCAGTCGAGCCGCTGGCGGTTCGGCTGCGCCTTGAGGGTGTGGAATGGGGTGTTCCACTTGCGGACGGCACGCATTGTGTCTCCATGTACGCGGATGATGATCTCATATACGTCCGAGACATCGAAACGGACCTGACCCCTATAGGGGCGACACTAGAGGAATTTGCGGATGCCTCGGGATTACAGGTGAACTGGGATAAATCCACAGTCTACCCCTTACACCCGAGCCTGCCCCCCCGGGAAGTCGAGCTCGGAGCGCATAAACTCTCATGGTCCGCGGCAGCCCCCCGATACCTCGGTGTTCACTTGTACCATTCCCCAGCTGACCTCTTCGCAGGGAATCACCGCAAAGCACTTGCCAGTCTGCGCCCGGCTGTTGCCTTCTGGAATAAACTCCCACTGGCCCCAATAGGACGGATAGCACTGGCTAAAATGATAATGCTTCCCCGACTCCTCTACCACTTCACGAATTTACCAGTGGTACCACCCAGATCCTTTTTCCGCGACGTTGACTCCCTCCTAGGGACCCTTATCTGGGGCGAGGGCCGACACAGGGTCGCCCTGAAAACCCTCCAACTTCCCACGACGCTGGGAGGGCTTGGAGCTCCGTCCTTCGAGTCATATTTCCTTGCGGCACAGCTCCAGTGGCTGTCATACTGGACGGCGGACCGTTACCCTCAGGAGACTGTCACCTCGACCGGCAGAATCGCGGCCCCAGAACTCACCCGTCTACTACTCCCGGGCACCAAGCCACGGCGCACATACCCCCTCCAAGTGGCGATAGCGCGCCGGTGCATGATGCGGATCCACCGAATGTCCCCCAATAGACCTCCGTACTCTCCGCTCTTACCACTGATAGGCAGCCCCAGACAGGACTCCTACTTCACGGCCCCGTTCTTCGCCGAATGGTCGCGCTGTGGCATCACGGATTTGGAATCGCTCTTTGAGGAAGGCCAGATAAAAACACTTGACCGCCTTACCGCTGAATACGGGCTCCCCCCGGGCCAATTCCTCAGATATCGACAGCTGATTGATGGATACCGACCCCATTTTGACCTTCGTGCGGGTGAGCCAGACACGCATCCAGTAATACACGCTGTCCTACGTATGGGGGTGGGACGCCACTTAGTTACCTGGTTGTATAAATCCATCCGTGAACTCTCACACGCTCCCCTGACGACCTTGCGAGCTACATGGGAAGAGGACATAGGCCGCGCACTGCATGACTCTGAGTGGACTAAGGCGCTGGAGGCCCCCAAACGCGTCTCCAGGAACGCCCGCTTCAAGAACATCCAGTACTACATCCTACACAGGGCGTACCTCACCCCAGCGCGCTTACAGAAATTCTATCCCTCCACGTCATTCCTCTGCCCCAGATGCTGCTCCCCTGCTGCAGATTTTCGCCACATGTTTTGGAGCTGCCCTGACCTTCATTCCTTTTGGCGGGCGGTACACGACACCCTGTCGGAACTGACAGGTCTCACAACATTATCCACCTGGGAGTCTAGCGCACTAGGCATCTTTCATGTCCCTAAGCGAGTCCCGGTGCATAGACGCTTCGTGTCCTTAGCTCTCCTGTTAGCGAACAGATGCATAGCCATGCGCTGGCGATCCCCGGAAGGTCCCCCTATAGCAGCCTGGACGGGGGCGGTCGGTAAATGGGCGGCGGCGGAAGAGGATGCTCTTAGAGAGGAAGAAGCCAGAGGCGCGTGTAAATTTCCCATATCCATGGAATGGGCCATGCTCCTCCACAGCTTCCGACAGTCCACAAGTGTAAGTGATCCACCTACCCCTTCCCCCCCCCTCCCAGCCCGAGAAGACCAATAGCATCTACCTGGTGTTTTCCCCCCTCCCCCAGAGCAAGCTCCTGATTCACTTCCCACCCTTCTGGAACGCAGGCTGATTAACTCCTTGGGCCCCCCCCCCCCTGACGCCCGTCACCGGTATCCCCCTGCTTTGACCATGCTGGCGCCCACATGCTTCCCTCCCACGGTTTTGTCCCCCCCTGTTCTCTGGTAGCACCGTTCACGGACAGTACAGACCCCGATCCAACGCCCTTGTGACGGGAACTTACGTACCTGTTATCATCCACTGTCCTCTTGGCTATGCATGTTTACTGTCTCCCAACCTGCAGACATGGTTGCACGATCTGTACAAATTGATTGAGGAACTGTATATTTGCACCAGTTGTATAAACCGAAAAACGTTGCACGCATGGCTGAATGTTGAGGCCACGTCAGCAGATTATTTCCACTATACCCATTTACTTTGATGCAACAATAAAACAAATTTTAAAAAATAAAAAAAATAAAAAATACGTGTTTCAAACCGGTAAGTTTTATGGTTTCTGGCAAAGAAAGCCAGACAGCTTTGTATTTACTTCCGACTTACTTGGATTTGTTTTTTTAAGTTAGTATTATGTAAATGAAATAATTTTTTTTATTTCCCTTTTTATTATCTAATATATTAAGTGTATTTATGTTTTTTATACATGATATCTATGTATGTAATGCTTTTTTGATTGTATTTAAATAATCGAATAAAGTCTTTCATGTGCACATTGTATTACATGGATTTTTCCTGTCTCGCATTTATTTCTGAGCAGTATAATTTCCTGTTTCCATGGATGACTAGTACAAACTGTCCTTAAATAAGGGTAATATGAACAATTGTTGACACTAAAATCCATATTTGTAGAAGCACTTTCAGTGTTCCGAATAGGGCTTGTTTGTTATGTACAGCGATTAAACATCATGGCTGTGCATTAATGCAGCTCTTGGACTTGATGGAGCTGTTATCAACTGGTCGTAAACTGATCATTCTCTATTAAAAGTTTAAATGTGCAGTCAGTTTGGCTCTAAACTAACCTTCCCTCCTTTCACCAAGTAAATGATAGTGTAAAAAGCTCTTATTTCATTATCTAATTCTTTGGATTTTCCTTTGCCAGAACCATGTTATTCCTAAACTCAATGTAGTAACTTCCCGCTTGGTTTTCTGTTATGAAATTTACTTAGGAGTTCCAGACAAAACGCAGGATACACTGTAAGGTGTCAAAACCCACACATCCTGCCTTAGTTTTGGCATGAAATGATCTAACCACAAAAACCACCATTGAAGCATACGCAGTCACTCCTTTTTCAACAGCTAAATATGTTTGAAATAATATAAGCTTATCGCATTTTTTTTTTACTTCAAGATGCCTTTAGTCAGACACTGATAACACACTGGTTCTGCTCTAGTTAGTGACAGCACTCCTTCCTAACTGTGGCGGCAGAACTCTGTCTCTGAGCTCATAATCAGTAATATTAGACTTATGATTAGAACATTTTTGAAATATTCAAAAAGTTCATTATACTTATAATCCATGAAATGTTCAGGAGAGGCTGAAATGTAGCATTTTTTTTACATGTATAATATGCTTAGTTTTTTAAAAATCATTGTAGTTGATGTAGTCTCACAAAATGTATTTGAGATCGTATCAGTGCATTTAGTAGACAGGTTATAAAAATTGAGTTAGTCCGGTGCATACAGCTGGAATACACATCCAGTTTCACAGTTCCTGTATGATATTTCATGCTCAACCCAATCTGCAGCAAATAAAAATTACACTAAAAGTAAAAACATAAGAAAAAATACACTAAACCCAAACCCTAGGATCCATGCAAACTTACATTTGCATTAAACAGTTTGCTTGGGTCTAGAATGACACAAACAATATTGGTAAAGTAGGTGCTTCTTTTATTGTATGAGAACTGAAGCCTTCAATTTTTAGAAGCTAGTTTTAAGTTTAAATGTCCAGACTGGGAAAGACTGCTTGCCATTGCTCTTGAAAATAAATTAAGAACACTGCTTGTTGTAGTGAATATTTGTTAGGAGACTGTGATTTACGAGCATAAGGACACAGCCTACTCAGTGCGTAACATAGATGAATACCACTTTATGGTGTATGTTTTGGTATAGAGATGTGTCTACCGTTTATTCTGCCATTAGCTACATCGCAGCGTTTTGGTGTAGGTGGATGCCGAAGTAAAATCCTTCTGCTCACAGAGACCCTAATTTGATCAATCTGGCTATTTTGGAAGAAAAAATATGAGAGTGTAATCCTACGGCAGTGAAAAGCTCTAGAGCAATATTATAGAATAGAAAATCTTAGTATAATCAATGTTTTGTGGAAAACCTCACTCATCCTCTTTTCCAAGTATGTAAGTCGTAAACAATAATTTAAAAAGTGCAGATCCCAAATATTTTAATACGGAGCTTGTCCCATGTACTGCCAAATGGCAGGTTTTTTTTATTCCAAGACTACCTGACTTTGAATCCACATCATGCCTCTTACTTCCACCACCCTCAACTTCCTGTATTTTTATATTTTTTCTGTTTTTTTTCCCATTTGTGCTCACACTCTGTACCACTGTTTCCTATTTTTTTTCTTCCTTTCATCTCCCATTTCTGCCTTTTTCAGTCTTGTAATAGTTAAAAGTATGATGATGAAAAAGTCCTGATCCCCAAAAATGAGTGATTGTCCCCCACCAGAAACCATCAGCACAAATTAAGCATTGATTTACTGTAGCTAAGAGTAAAGATGAAATCGCAGCTTGATAAATACGAGTACAGGTTTTGAGTCACTTAGTAGTTAGCACCCGAACAGATGGCGAGAATAGGTGTCTTTAAAGATTTGTAATAATGGTCAGGTCAAAAGTTTTTTCAAAACATTAGCACCTGGTAGATCAAGCAATAATTTTGTTTTTAGGTTATAAACCGCCATTCTAATTAATTTAAACAAAGTTAACTTTATGACCACTGTAAGTGGTCTTGTGCCTTATTTTTAAGAGTAGACATTTTCCACCTGTGAAACAATCCCGGTCCACTGCATTCTACAGGTAATATTTTAACATTAAAATCAATGACAAATCTGGCATGGCATGCACCGTCAACATTGTTCTCACCCTAAAAACATCTGTGTCTGATCCCTAGGTCATCCTCAAACTAACAGTTGAATGAGGCTCAATTCTAATCTGATCATCTTTTTGAGCAATCCAATACAGAGCCTTTTTTTGAAGAGGCAGCACAGAATGTATTGTCATGTATAAAGTAATTACCACCCTTGCAGTTGGTGTGATAGCTGTATTATTTGTAAAACACAACAAGATGATGGACGAAGTGCTGAAACTTTTCAACCACTCACCCTCAGTAAAGAGATCTGGGTTTAATCCATTGTCCTTTTGCTCACTATGCCACCTCAGTTTGGACCCAGCCATATGCAAAAATCAGTCTTGACCCATCTCTTCTTAAGAACAGTTCAGCCCGAACTGGCATGCCAGGTCCTCCCTGAACTGGAAACAAGCATCCTGGGACCGGTTTCGGGGTACCATCCCATATCAGCCAGACTAAAATTCAGTGGCACCGGGAGCAAGGGACCCACGTCTGGGCATACCCACGGCCACTTCGCAAACACAAGATGATTGACGGAGTGCTGAAACTTTCCAACCACTCACCCCAAGTCAAGAGATCTGGGTTTAATCCAACGTTCTTTTGCTCACTGTGCAACCCCAGTTTGGACTCAGCCAAATGCAAAAATCTGTCTTGACCCTTCTCCTCATGGGATCAGTCCAGCTCGAACTGCCATGCCAGGTCCTCCCAGGAACGGAAACAAATGTCCTGGAATTCCCATAGGGGGGCGGGGTGGGAAGGAGGCAGGGTCAAGACTGTTTTGCATGTGGCTGGGTCCCAACTGGGGTGACGTGGCGAGCGAAATAATGAAAGTTTCAAAACTCTGTCCATCATTTTATTTTGTGATGTTAATTTGGTTGTATTATATGGCCTGAAGTGTGGAAAAACAACTTAGATGTGTTTAATATTGCAGACAAGGCCAAAAGGTTTGTCGTCATATATTGATGGGTTGACTTCTTGACAAAGCCAATAGGCTTGCTTTGCATATTAATGTGGTCACCGCCTGGATCCCGACTGGGCCAATTACAACCTACCTTACCGCCGACCTTTTCAGGGCAGTGACCCTGCCATGAAACTGTCAGTGGAAAGGCAGAGAAGGGGCCCCAAGTTGTTGTAGCCCATGGGAGTTACGCTCCAATCTTCTTGTATTGTCATGGGTGCACGGTGTGCCATGCATGACATGGTGCATGGTAGACAGTGCACCGACGCACAAGAGGCAGTGCCTTGGTGGTGGCATGTGCTGCAGGTTCTCTATGAGCCGAAGCATTCTGTCGCTGGGGCCACGGTGATGCAACACTGCTAGCCTGGTGATTAACCCATAAGTATGGTGACCAAGCGTCCTAGATTTGCCAGGAACAGTCCCGGTTTTTCACCAGCTGGCCCGGCAGATTTCAGGAAATGTAGCTTATGTCCCGGTTTTTAGAGGGTCGACTGAAAACGGCAGAAGGTGCTTTTTTATGATTTACAAAACAGGGATAGCTAGCAGTTGTTTCAAACAAGCAATTTAATTAACAGGGAAGCTACTGAGTTAAAAAATTGCATTTTATGTATGTTCTTACTGCCAGATCTGTAATTCTCTTCTGTCATTCTGTGCGCTCGCCGAAGTAAAATTGTAGTCCTTCTTCTATTTTTGTGAAATGTCCCAGTTTTTGGCTTTAAAGTTCTTGTTGCACTACCCATAATGCTGCTGTTGGGATGCAGCTGTAGTCCCGACCACCGAAATAGCAGTCTGGCAGTCAAACAGCCAAAGTCATAATTGGGCCCTAAGATTAAAGTGACATTCTAGCTAGGTAGGGTATTAAGATATTATTTTACGTCAAAAAAGCTTCTGAAATGTACTGAAAAAATTACTAAAGTGATGTTATTGAAAATATCATTTAAAACAAACTTTTTTTTTAAAAAACTGAAATTCAACAGTTATAACTTACTGCGCTAACTATAATGTATGCATGGTCATGCACTGCTGATGACTGCACATAATACATCATGATTGACATGTTCAATGGCCTAAGTGATGACATAATCCACCTTACCGTTCAATATAATCTGAAAACCAGTAGAGCCTTTGAACTATGTAAAAAAAGTACTAAATGGTGTAGAACTGTGAAAAGCATGAAAAAAATAAAGAGATGATCTTATTTTAAATAATTACACTGTAACCTACTCCCTCTAGGAACACTAGCCCCATTAGGTGGCCAAACCCCTACTTTGCATACATTTGCTCTGGATATAGCTCACTAATTACTTTCAGCGCCAAAAGTGTATTACAAACTGTCACATTTACGGATGATTTAATCAGTGATATCATCATTGGGAGTTACAAAAACATCCCCAAATTATACTTTCATGTTGTTTGCTGATTGAATGCACAAAGGCAAAGTTTCTCCAACATTATATAGACTATCAGCCTTGTCTTGGAGAGACTGTAGCCAAAGAAGTCAGAATTAAAAATGACATGTCAGAAAGGAATTTGAGATCTTTTCTGGTAATCTGATATATTTTGAATTGCACAATTAGTGGTAACATTCTTCAGGACGCTGTGCCAAAGTCATAGAAAAAAGCTCCCTAAAGAGGTCAAACTGGTCAGCGAGTTCAATTGATTAAAAGATTAAAGACTAATTTTTACAGATGGGTGCTCTGTGATTATTGGGGATTAGGCACCATTTCGTTTTGAACTTTTCATGTCGCTGTAATTATGTCAACGATAGAAATTGAATGAAGGATATTTCTCAAATACAAGAGCTGTTTATGTATTGTTCTGCTAACAAAGGGATAGGAAGAACTATTGTTCATTCCAAGTTAGTACACAAAATTGGTTTTCTCAGCACACACTAATGTCAACATAAATAACAGAAATCAACAATTCTTGCCTTCCTTTGTATTCGTTAGGTTTTTTTCTCATATGTTCTTGTTTAGTTCTTTTATTACCCAACACGTGTTTTGTCACCCATGGCAGGTGGTAATTCCGACCCGGTTTCCCCAAATAGTTACTTGTCTTCGTTCGTTTTTCTCTCCCAATCGCAGCGATGCCGCCTTCTGTCGTACCAGCGAGTACAAAGCGTACTCGCTGGGACGATGGAAGGCTGCAAGAGCAGACACTAGGAAGGCGGTAAAACGGATGACAAAAAGGAATAATATTGACACGAATGGGAAAGAAAAACTAACGAAGAGAATGAACTATTTGGGGAAACCAGGACGGAATTACAACCGGTTAAAAGAGAACACTATCCATACCGACGAAACAGCCCGGAGGAAGTCGTAGCCACCAGCCATGAGCGACAAAACGCATGTTGAGTAAAAAGAGGTTGAAAAAAGAACAAAGCAAAACATATGAGAATAAACCTAACAAATACAAAGAAAGACAAGAATTGCTGATATCTGTTATTTATGTAACATGTTGACATTAGCGTGTGCTGGGAAAACTAATCTTTTGTACAAACTGGGTGATTTTGGTCATCCAACTGTGGAGTGGGTGATCCCTCCACCTCCAAGCACTGCAAATAAATAAGTTCACAACAACTTTCAAGTGTATTTCTGTAGAGCACCACAGCACCTTCTGAAAACCTCACCTGCGCTAGCGTATTCATTCCAAGCTAGTTCAGGTATGCCCTGTAGACAGCAAGTTAGCACATGAAGAACACCATGAACATAGGTTTGTAGGTTTGAATAAGACCCAAAAATGGCACAAAGCCCACTGGAGGTGGGGTTATTTTAAATCAGAATGTGGTTCTTGAACAGGAAACTCCATGTGAAGACATGCATATACATTAAGAGATTCTGATCTCTTATGGACAGGAATATCACCTGGATAGATGAGTTTCCATACCTGCACAGTTTCCTCCTGATAGATACTAGCAGGTCAATCCAGACAAGATTTATTGGGAGACAACATTCTGAATCTAGTAAGTCAAAAACTGATCTTTTATGTTATGCCCCATTTCCATATTGAAATCTCGGAACAGGAGGCACTAACCATACCTGGTAATTACCTAACCCCCGGGTGATATAATAACAGTGGTAAATACTCCACCCAACTAGTGAAAGGGGCACCTTACATTACAAAAAAAACCTGCTCACATATTTTTGTCTCTTGATAACATTTAATTAAAATTTTAAATTCAATCTCTTTTAGATACAATTTAGCACGTTGGGGAGAAAATAGGAACTGCCAAGTTTGTCCGATTCTTAATTTGATCTTGCAAAATGTATTTCTTTTATCTACAGCTCTTTTCGGTGCCCGCATATTCCCAGCCTTGTACACCGGACAATGGCTGGGTAGGGTGTGTTAGGGTGCCTTTGTTACCTAGGATCCAATCACAACAGCCGGAGGGAATGTACACGAGTATAATTTGTGACGAGAATTATCTTGCTTTTACATTTTTCAAGAAGTTTAATATAACGACAGTCGCGGAAGTAGTTTAACCGA
This sequence comes from Lissotriton helveticus, assembly GCF_964261635.1. Taxonomy (NCBI): domain Eukaryota; kingdom Metazoa; phylum Chordata; class Amphibia; order Caudata; family Salamandridae; genus Lissotriton; species Lissotriton helveticus. The sequence continues at coordinate 831,763,948 of NC_136073.1, read as the reverse complement.
ATAAACTGTTTATGCAGTTAAACTATCATTCGATTCTAAATTAACTTTTTCGTAAAATATATTTTAAGTACACGCGTCTGATAGTTGTGTGTTAAGTCCAAATACATACGTATTCTGTAGCCTTTCTGGGCAGTTTTAATCGCGCATAAATTCATTCAACGAGCACCGCAATACAATTCAAGATAACATATTAACCTCCACCGTCCCCTAAGCATTTTTCGGGCAGCAGGGGTGGCAGCCCCAATCTCATTGAAAGTGGTATTATCACAAGACTGTCCTACAGTCATCTTACGGTGAGTAGCATAAGGGGAGACGGCGAACCCCGTTAGCATTTCATTGTTTTCAAAGACAGCAAGAGCTAGAAACGGTTAACACAAAATGGACTTTGTTGGCACCCCTTCCACAAAATGGTCGCTTCGCTATGCTCCACTATAGACTAAGAAGGCTCCCGGCATGCACCGGTGTGAATCAGCCAAGCGAGAGGGAATGTAAGATGTACATTAAGGAACTAACATTGATGAAGGACAAACACTTAAACGAGCGCTCTGCTGGTTCTGCGAGTCAAAATGACGGCCATTTTAAGAGATTATGTTTTAAAAAGAAAAATTGAAAAAAATAGATACTGAAGCCATTTTGTTTGATGGTGATACTCTGTAGCATTCATGTTGTTTTTGCAAAACTTTGTTGTTTGCAAATTAAATATTTTAACTTGCTGTCCTTTGGCTCGAACAACTATGATGGGTTCATCCATGGTATCGAAATCTCACAGAGATTTAGTTTAGGTATTACAGTTGTATTTCAAGGCCTTTGAGGGAGTGAATATTAAAGGACAATCTCTGGTCAGAAATGACCCTCGGCAAACGTGCTTTCCCTTTCAACGGAATATGTGCCATCCTCCTGCTAACAATGTTGCAAATTAGAAGACCAATTTCGCCGAGGGCGGCCATTTTAGAACGGAGCAGTCCAATGGTCGTTCCCAGGGGGCGTGGTCTCGCTCCGACCCACTCTTGTCTCTGCCTATTGTAGGCGCGCCTGCGCTGGGAGGGTGGCGGCCATTTTGTTTTGCTTTTGCCCGCGCTTCTGATTCCATTCGCTCCAGCGGGCGGGAGATTGAATGAGCGGTGGAGCTGCTATAGCCGGGTAGAGGAGCCGTCAGCACCGCCGCAGCGCGCCCTTCGGAGCACCGGACGTCTCCCCCGCACCCTACCCTTCCAGGCAGTATGAGCCGCAGCAGCACCCCGAGCCGCGGCGCCGGGCCCGGCACCCCGCTCTCACCCACCCGCATCACCCGCCTGCAGGAGAAAGAGGAGCTGCGGCACCTCAACGACCGCCTGGCCGTGTACATCGACCGCGTGCGCTCCCTGGAGCTGGAGAACGACCGGCTCATGGTCAAGATCTCCGAGAAGGAAGAGGTCACCACGCGCGAGGTGAGCAGGGCGTCACCGGGTGAGGGCAGGTTGTAACCATCCCCATGGAGGCGGCATCATCAAAAGGTGCCTCTCCCTGGAAGGGTGAGCGTCCAACGCTCGCTGTATCTGATTTTTGCAATGCATTATTTTTTTTAAATATTTTATTCGTAGGATTTATGCCAGGGGATGCTATAGGGTAAGAATGAATCCTTTATTTAGGGGCGTAGTTTAGGCATACTCAGAAGTGTATTAGCAACGTTATAACTAATTGTGTACATGCATTGTGTCCTTTCACAGTATCATTCTTTATTTTATTTCAAAGGTTTTATATAGCGCTGGCTAGACCCGGAGGTATCGGAGCGCTTTACATGAGTATCAGACCATAGTTGCAAGTTCCATCGTTTCAAAGGTTACACAGTTATTAGAACTTGTTTTTGGTTTGGTGGAAGGAGTAGCAGATGATCCTGCATCTTTATTTGAGGTGTCCCTGTGACATCTAGCCGGGACCTCTTTTTGTTTAAGATTGTGCAGAAGTGGGTGTGGCATGTGGGGGTTCTTGTTATTTTGTTACTCTTTATGGCACACCTCAGTTCGACCGCCTTCAGCTGTGCTGACCGTAACAGATATAAGAGATTATTAAATCTGAAGGCGGCAGTTATTACAGTAACGATTATCCCAGAACTGAGCCGTTCATGTGTGTCTAACTGCTGGTCTCGTGTCTTAAAGTTTCAAGTGTTGTTTAACTATTTGATTCAACGTTGCAGTTCCCCGAGTGACAAGTTGTGTGGCATAAAATAAGATTGATCGTTTTGAACTACGCGTGCTGGTTTAACGGGTGCTTGTTACATTGTCTTTAAAGCACGCTGTATTATGTATACATTCGGGTGAATGTTGTAAGGATTTGAGATGCTCTGGGAAGTGGAGACTATTTGCTTTTGTCATTGTTTTTCTGAGCCGCCCTGATTTCACCAGAGTTAATTGTTACAGTGGCGTCCCCTGGATTCATTCATGTATCACGCCTTGGTTGAGCTGCATTCGCTTTGGTCACGTGGGGGCACACCTACAACCCTTTTGTAAAATGCAATTGAAAGTCACGAACGATTAGCTCTGATTTGATTGGCTAGCCTCGAATCCTGTTCCTCTTTCAACATTTTAGGTTTTGATTACCAAGTTGTACATTGCAACCGTAGCTTTCTGGCTTTGGTTATACTTTTTTCACATGAGGAAGTTTTATTTAGTTCATGTACTTGTTACGGTAAAAAGGGGATTAGGTACTTTATTCTTCAGCTTGTACCTGCTATTGAACAATGCAACATTATATTCTCCTCCCAATACACCATCATCGCATATTTATAGCGTGAGTGGTTTGAGGGCGCACGTTACGTTCTGACCCGCCCGCCTCCACTCTTCGAGGAAGGCTGATGTGCTGAAGGAAGGGCTGACTGCGAGCCACGGTTTTAATAATCAGGCGTCCTGCCAACACCCAGAGTTCAAAATTTGAAAGTGATATGAGTGGGCGTGTTCGCATCTCTGCAGTTTGTCTTGGCTGCCCGGTCGCATGTAGAGAACTTTGATTGCTAGTAACATTTCAGAGGAATGATGAAGTGCTTGTACACTGCACCCTCGCCAGTCCTCAGTTGGACAGCACTACTCACAGAAGATTGTCACTTGGTTTTATAAGCCTGGTTTGACAGAATAAATATGGTCACAAATCCTGGTGTTTTGGCTCTTATCCAGAGAAGAATGTACCTCCTCATTTCACGCTATTGGCTATGTGGTGTTTAATTCCTCCTTGCGGGAAGAGCTCAGATTGGAACGCGCGAAAGACCATCACAAAAGAGAAATTGTCATCATGCCATTTCCAATTTACTTTCTCTGTCTCCTCCTTGCCCCAAAAGTGTTTTCCAAAGCAACCCTTTTTTGTTCTTTCTCTGCATTGGCAAAGCCAATAGGGTAGGTATAAGTGTGATAAACAACATTTACGCCTGCTGTTTCATTAAATATCATTTGTAATGCCTGTTCAGTTGCGCTGCCACAGTAAATTCAGGGCTGTTGGCTTTGTCGTTATAGTGTCAGTAGACCACGAATTATTGTTTGGTACTTGAACTTACTACTTACTCCCACTGTTGCACTTCATCCTCTACTTCCAGCCATATGTTATTGAATTCTGCAGCCGCACTTCGTACGCCTTTCCAAACAAGTTATTCCAACATCCAAGTGTGCAACACACGGATGGCAATTATGCGTTTTTTGTGCCATTGGGTCTTTCACAGAGCATTAAAAGTTAGAGATGTAGACAAAAGCAAAATGACCCCGGCTACTGCAACTGAAAATGCTGCAAGGTGAGGAAAGAAGCTGAAAACCTTTGGATAAAGTGATTTGTCCGGAGTATAATTTCTAGGTCTTTTGATATGCGGGTGACCCAGTACCTACGACCAGCTACTTCTCCATCCACTGTTCATGGTGAACTTCAAATGGAAGCCAAGTTAATCCCCCTACTCAATGCCAGTCTTTGTCCTCCTCAGCTGAAGATCACTTCATTACTCGTTGCGGGGCCCTTGCTGGCCCTCCAAGTTGACTATTTGCATCTTTTCCGGTGCGGACTGGTCCGCAGAGGCACCCGCTGTCATAGTAGGTTCTGGCTGCATGGCCGCCCTGCCCAGCAGCTTATCCTCGTGTGTCATCCATTGAGACTTCCCCATATTGAAATTGTGAACTGGGCGTCCTGCTGGGACAATCTCAGCTTGTCAAAATGTCACCCTGGACCGCCCACGCTGCTTATCTCAACTGTTGGATAAGCCCTTTCTTGCATGAAAATGTTATGCAGTTAGTAAAGATCAGTGCACACTAGCAATACCACCATTTTTTGTGTATGGCTACTGCGTTTGATCAATCAACTTGAGGATTTTAAGTTATTAAAGTGAAAATTAAATCGTTTTCACTCTTATATGGGGGTTATAATACTTTTCTTAACACAGATGGGACAGTGTGATCAGTAATAGTACACTACACGTGACACCTACCAACACATGGAATGGCATGTGCAGTTAAAGGGCACTCTTCCTCGTCCTGGGGCATCTTTGAGTTAATATTGGGTGGTGTGAACGTGGGCAAACTGATATGGCCATGGGAAATTAAGTTAATATTTGTGTGTGTGTGGGGGGGGGATACAACAAAAAGCCCACATCAAAAAGATGTTACACCTGGATAGTGTGCAGATCCATATACAAGCCCTCTTCTGTCGTAAGGGTTTAACTGGGGTAGTTGGCCAAGTGCTTCGAGACCTTACTGGTGTTGCCCCCCCCCCCCTTATCACAAGCATTTATCCAGGTTGGAGGACGTGTGGAGCTTTTTGCCTTGTAATAGAGAACTGTACTTTAGTGTTGCCGTTTTCCTGTGCCTCTTTGTATTTCCCAGTTTTGCTAGATTTTTGTGAAGTCGCTGAAGCTTTGTTTCTTCATTTTTCTGACCCGGAGGTCACACCCTGGAACCCTAGCATCAGTACCGTGAGGTGCACTATGTTCTTTCATTTCCAAGAGGCTTTGTATGCAGCTGCTCCTAGCTCACCTCTGCTCACGGTTTACTGTTTCAGCACCGAGAATGACCTCCAAAAACTACTTCCATAGGCAGTGCCTGACAGTTACCCGGCGCCCCACTTACTGTGTCCATTACTGATGACACAGCAGGTCCTCTGGGCCCCGAATGCTGCTCTTTCATACGTTACACATCGGCACCAATCCGAATGGGAGCTATTTTTGCCTCTGGTTTAACTGCTGTGCTTATTCCAAAAAGTCAACTTCACCACCAGGAGTCGCTTTGACATCATCTTAGCCCCGCCCCCCACGTCTTCTGCGATCTAACGCTCCTTCGCCCCACTAGGTAACTACATGCATGACAGAACATGACATTGTCTTCACTTAAATGGCAGAAGCCCTGGAAACAAATAGTTTTGCCTCCGTTTTGAAGATGTATTATCACAGCCCTTAAAGATGCCCAGTCGGTACATTGCATATGAATTGCATCTTTTAACATGTGGCCATTTTCCCCTCACTATCCAGAGAAGTTTCTCTGAACTGACTTGGGCATAAGCGTGCCGTCCAAAAATATCCTGAGAGCTTTGTTTTGCATTAAGTTTTTGCGATAGTGCTTTGAGGTCGGGTCGCATTGGTACAATGCTGTCGGTATTGTGATATAAAGAAAATACTTGGGTAAAACTCGTCATGCAGCGGACACGTAGGATGCAGCCTCTCCAGTCTACACACGCCCCACTGCAAAGAAATAGACACGGGGCGTGCATCAAAACATTTCAACTATTTGACCTTCGGAATAACTTTTTGTGTGAAGCATAGCAACGCCAAGATAATTTTAGGAATGCAGATTGCTGTCTTCAAGAAAATTGAGTTTTTACCTGCAGGGGTACGCTTTGTAGTACGAAAAGAGCCCACCTGGAGCCCCATTAGGTCATGTATAAGGACTCTGCACAGACGAGGAGCGGCCTTTGTTTCCAGGTGACCGGAGGCGACAGCTGCACTTTTACCTGCCCTCGATCCACGGCCTATGGAACAGACCCATGCAAAAATGGAAGCACAGGTCAGCTGCTGACATCACGCAATCGGGACATAGGCAAAGCTGTCATGTGCAGTCTGGTGGTGGCAAAAACAGACAAAGGACTCCTGCACTCACTCTAACTTGCCACTCATCAGTGGCCCTTCGCATTTGTTAGTTCTTTCTATAGCATCTTTGACTTGTCCAGCGGTGAGAACTTAAGTTTTACACCACTGTTCATACAATCAATACCTAGTTTCCGAGATCGTCTATGAGAATGTCACTTTCCCTTTGCGAGGACAGCAGCTGCAGTTCTTAATGCAAGAGGGGTTTACATTTCCATGCGAGCCAGTAGCCAAACCCCACATCGTCTGCCCATCACTGTAATTGCACGAGTATGAGATGCACTATTAAAACATCATGTACCTGTATGTCCTTTTATTAGCATCACCTAATACTTGTTAATGTGATTGGAAGACGTGTATTTGTATATCGCTGGCTGCTCTTGTTTGTTTCCATTTTAGTGATCTGTTTGCTTTTGTGTTATGGGATTTCAGTACTTGTATGACCTCAGACATGTCCTATGAAGTGGTCAATATTTGTCTGTCCTCCCATTGTAGGTAACTGGTGTCAAAGCGTTGTATGAGGGCGAGCTGGCCGATGCCCGACGAGTGCTGGATGAGACTGCCAGAGAGAGGGCCAAGCTTCAGATCGAACTCGGGAAATTCAAGTCTGACCTGGACGAGATAACCAAAAAGTAAGACACTTACCAGGCTGTTGTATGAAATGCTCGATGTATGTTGTTAGTTACTAAAGTTTAGTAATTACATTTTTTTTTGGAACCTGATTGAGAACAGTCTCGCACATCTCAACTCTTCAAAGTTTTACTGCAAAAGTAGGCTGCAAATAAACGGGCGACGTTTGTAAAATAGCACGTGAATCATGGGTTTACATTTTTACTACACCTGGTAGTCTAGACAGGACACCTTCAGTATAGACCAGGTCGTATGTTCTGGATAAAAGAAGATGCATTCAGATATATTGCACAAACTCCTGCCCATACGCAAGGTTGAAAGACGCCTATGTTGGCACGATAGCTTCCATATTAGCTGCGGTGATAGTGACAGAGAAGAAAAGGGTGAGTCTTCGCAGGTTAAACCAAATATTTTGCAGCTATTGCATATTGAGCCTTTACGTTATTTGCTGGAGCCTCGGCGATTGCCATTAGATGTGTTCTGCAGAGCCAGTTATCCTTATCACCCCTGTTTTCCAGACCATCTGCTGCATGTCTGCACATTTCTATTTTGGTAAGTCCTGTACCATAGATGGAGATGGTGTCCAGCGGTAGGGAGTGCAGTTCGGATTCTTCTATTTTCAACCCTCATGCAAGTTTATTAGTAAAGACGTGGTGGGTTACCAAAATTACACCGACTTTGTCTCTGCATGCTCAAGCGCACACACTTACATTCTTATCCTTTTAAGCTTTTATTCCATATGAAACTGCTTGTTGCTTTTGGGAAAAGTGAACACTGAAAAATCTCTTCTTGGTGTGGTTCAAATTTCCAGAAGAGGTTCATTATATGCATTTTTCTCATGTTGCTTATAGCCACTTTCAGCTTTTTGTAGGTTGCCCTCCTCCTAAAAGTTACGTTTTAGTTGTTTATTCAGCTTATTTTGCTCTAGACACTGTTTGGGTGGCAGCTGAAACGTTTACTTAGCTGAAGCCCTTGCATCTCCTGCCACTGGGTTGCTGCTTACGTTTCTACTGCCCCTACTCCCTTTGCACAGGTGGCCTGTTTGTTCAGCTGTGTGTGCCGGGTGGTGTGTGCAGCTGTTGCGAGCCATCAAATAGTGCTCCAAAAGAACAGGTGCCATTTAAACGCTGCAGAGAGTTTGCACAATTCTCAAACCTTCAATGCTGAAAAGAAGAGACAGCTGAAAACAGCTATTTAGCAGTTGCAAATGAAGCACTTTCAATTAGAGTATGGAACAAAAGTGAGAAAACTTAGTATTTAGAAATTACAGGACATTGCTTCTAAAGCTGCTGCTTACTTTGTGCTTTTCATTCCGAATTTTTATTTCAGTGAATGTAGTTAGTAGAAATCATGTGGATTTAACTGCTTGACAAATTAAGAGCCCAGAGTCAGCGATATCCTAGTTAATGCCATCTCGGTTTCACACACCACATTTCTCATTACCTTGCTTCTACACACTAGCAAAGATTCAAACGTGTTGATTACCATGTCACACTAATATATCAATGCAAGGCTTATAAAACTTTCTGATGGAACTTAAGTGGCAAGCCAGACTATACGTTTATTTTTTAATCTGTAGCGCACAGTTGCGATTGCTCTCTGACCAACAAAATCCTGTTCTAGATTAGAGAACCTGTGCCTTGTCAGCCCTTCAAGTGCCAGAGGCTAAAGGTAAGATATCTGCTCTAAGTGTTGGTCTCTCTCGCTCTCTCTAGGACTCCATCGACCAGGTGCTTGGTATATACCCTTTTGGATCTGGGCGCTTTATAACTGGTGTCTCAAGATGCCAGGCATTATCAGTCTGTACAGTCGATGATAGTGGTGCTTCACTGCTGTCTTTAAATGGGGTTTTAATATATTCTTTTTCATCAGCCTTTTCAGTCCTTGCAATGTAAAATCCAAAAGAGCTCTAATATACTGCATTAAAAGACACAGTACATTAATCTTGGGTGTCCCTATAGCTTGTTTTACACCCAAAGTACAAACCCCTTTTAGCTGAATACTGAGATGGTACAAGACTACACTACCAACAGATGCCAACATTGTTGTCCTCGTTCCTTGAGGAGTCACTATTTTATTCTGTTCATTCACACTGTGCGTCCTGTGTTTAAAGGCAGTGTAGCTCTTTCTCATTTCTGGATACCATTGCACAGACAGTCCATCACAGACAATTATAGCTAATTCTGCAAATGTCCTACCGTAAAGACTCAAGATATCTAGTTGTGATGTACCAGCAATGTTTGTTGGCTGATTATCTAGTTAAAAAAAAGCCAAAACTTTGTTCAGATAAGTTGGATTCATAGGCCGAGTCAGAGTGAGCTTCCTAGTTGAGCTAAGATGGCCTGGAACATAAATAAAACAGATACATTCTACCTTTCAATGTTGAGCTAGCTGACAATTGTAAACTCTGCACCCATTCGCTTTCAGGTGAAGTGAATCTTGGCCAATGTTGTATTTCAGTAGGAAAATGCATGTTTCAAGAGTGGATTATAGAAGCATTTTTATTTATTTATATAAAGTTTAAAGTCACAGACATAGTCAAAAGCATAGCACCCCATGCAGGAAAACCCCCAAAACTATGAAGTAGCATTAATCAGGACAAGGAAGTCTGTGGAGAAGGTGAAAAGCCAGCCAGTAGCGGAACCAACCACGAGGGACCCAATGGCGGTAGGTGCCGTCAAACAAGGCAGTTCATCCATAGAGCGTTCACTTCTTTTTTGAAAGATGCTGTAGAGGGAGTCAGTCTGATGTATGGTTGCAAGGAGTTCCAGATTCTCAGGAGATACCCAAGAACACCCAATTATGAATTATTTTTCTGGTATGTTTGAGTTTTGAGCAGGAAAGTGCTAGAACTCCTAGAAGATCTGCTCCCACCAGAAAGCACCAGTTTTTGGGCTAGGTACAGAGGGCTGTTAAAATGGAGGGCCTTGTGAGTCATGCACACAATCTTAAGATGAATCTTAGCCTCCAATGGCAGCCAGTTAAAGGATTTCAGTATCAGTGTAATGTGGCTATTCCTTCTGGAACCTGTGATGAGCCTTGCAGCTGTATTCAGGGGAGCCCTAAGCGGCGCCAACTTGTAGCTGGGTAGCCCACAGAGTGTTGCGCATCCGTAATCTAGCCTGGAAATTACTAGAGCTTGAACATCAGACTTCAAGTTGTCCGGGCGGGAGGAAGGGTTTTATCTTTCTTAGAATACTCATGTCGTACTTGGCACTTTTGGGGCTGAGCAAATGTGTTCCTGCATGCTCAATGATTTGTCAAGTATAATTCTAAGAGACCTTGCAGAGTCAATGATGTGTGGGGTACAGTTGAGAGCTGTTAGTGGTTCAAGTACTCAGCGATGATGTTAGACTGTTCCGCGCGATCAGGAGGAATTCCGTTTTGGACGAGTTAAGCTTAAGATGGTGGGAAGTCAGCCAGTGCTGAGATTTGCGTAGGGTTGAGCTTAGTGATTTGATGTCGTCTGGGGAGGGAATTTTCAGGTACAGTTGGGTATCATTGACATGCATGTGATAGTGAATGTTGGATGAATTGAGTAACTTCGTTAGAGGCTCCAAGAGCAGGTTGAAGAGTGTGGAAGAGAGTGCAGATCCCTTAGGGACCCCAAGCGTGGATGGCAAATAGTTGAAGAGGAAATGATTGACTTTAAATCTTTGTGTTCTGTTAAGAAAGGAGGCAAACCAGGTTAATACAGGACCAGAAAGACCAATCCTTTGGTCCAGTAAATCCAGGAGGTTGTCATTGCTTTAAAAGCATTGCTTTTAATTGCAACATTCTAGATTAGCATAGCTATTTTTAGATAATGAAATAGATGCCTTCCTTCACAAATATTGGGATATTGTATGATGAAAAGACTATGGCAATATAGCTGTGAAAAATATATAGTCAGGCATGTTAACTTTGCATGCCATTCTATCAGAACTGCTCACCTTCATTCCTTCCGTGAAAAGGCTCTTGGCCTGCTCTTCCAGGTGAAAAATTGAAAGCTGCAGAATAGTCATTGATTCCCAAGTACCTCAGGGTGGTGCCGTATGCACATAAGGACTTCTGGCCAACTATAAACTGTCACTTCCATCAAGTCACAGCATTCTTGCTTGTCCGAGGTTTCATGTGATGATTGTGACTGTTCAGTTTTTGATTCCATCTGTGGCGTTTCAGAATCCCGCATTTTTTGCTCCTACGATGCTTTAAATAAAGTAGTGCGTCTGAGTAGTGTTTCTCCATTATATCAGTAAATGATAGCACCCAAGACCAGTAACCCATATCCGCCTATTAAGTACCAACTTATCTGTTAGCATGTAGAAGCAGTTCTGCAATCTAAGTAGCTTGATCGCTAATACGGGTCATGCATTTTCCAGAGTGCATTGAAGCTCTGATTCAAAGGAACTAAGACTAAGACTAAAAGCACTGGCAGGTCGTGTCACATGATGGGTTGTAGGTCTTTTGTATGGAGTTCTATTTATTACTGCATATTACATGGTTTAGATTTCTCTTCTTTCTGGAAACAGACTAGCAATTGTCTGTGAATAAATAGTTAAATAGGTTTTATGACGTTTAATTTACTTTAGGGCTTTTAAAATAACTAAAATGAGTTTCCCTAAATGACTCATGTTTTCGTTTGAGCTGCTGAATAGTATGCCTAATCTCGTTAAAAATGCACACCCACACTCACATTCTAGGATAACTCTGGAATTGCTGGGGAGAAGCACATGCCTGACGTGAGGCCAAGTCACCTGATTCTCCGATTTGTGCTGGAGATTAGCAAGAGAAAACGAATCCTAGTCACGCTTGTCTGCTTCTCGGATAACGAAGTCCATATTATAAACACGTCTTTTCTTTTCTTAAACTTTATTGATGTAAATATCACAAAGAATAAAAAAAAGTCTGGTTTGGCCTTTTTTTCCAGGTTGTTGTTGTTGTTTCAGTGAAACCCATCGCTTAATGTGGTAGTTTATGTCCCAAATGAAAAAATCTTCAATGGAAAATAGACTATTGTCGATCTTCCTTTTAATGTAGCAAGATAAATTTAGCTGAGGCGATGCAATAGAAACTTGTATTTTGTCTGAAGAGTACTGCTTTGCCAATCCTGTTTCTTTTTTCGCCTTTAGCTATAAGAAGAAAGAATCTGATCTGGCTGGAGCTCTCGCCCGCATTAAAGACCTCGAAGCGCTCTTCCACCGGAGTGAAGCGGAGCTCAATACTGCCCTAAACGAGAAACGGACCTTGGAAGGCGATGTTGCTGACCTACAGGCTCAGCTGGCCAAGGTATGTTTAAGGTTTCATAACTTGTTCTGTGCTTGTAAGAATCTGCCAACCTACTGGAGAAGCAACACTGATGACCTCTTTTCTGCATGAGCTGCTTTGCTTAGCTGAATTACCTGCATGTTGCATTATTTATAGCACATGCTACACAGCTGTGTGCTAATATATGTATGTTCTCTCAAGACAGTACTCTTTGAGTCTGAGTATTGCATCATTTATGCTAAAAAGAGAGCAGGAAACTAGGCATTTCCCAAGTTTTACATTGAGAGTAACTCCTTTATACGTTGAACTCCAACACAACTGATGCTCTAAATCTGCACACCTCAAATGCCTGGTTTCCACCCTAGATCCTGTGGCCTAGGTTGCCATTTACCTTAGTAAGACTTCACTGTTAACTGTAGTACTCGAGGTATGAACAGTTAAATCTGAAGGATTTGTGAATCTGTCTACCAAATCAAAACAAACAGTTTACTGTCCAGTACAACGTGGATGGGTTCAGTTAAGTAGTGGTCAGTACACTTAAATGGATGCACTAGTATGATAGGTTTGTCACAGCTGCAATATTTTGTGTCTAGTTTCAGAGGATTTAGGGACCTGTGATGTACTTCAAATTACTGTGCTTTTAAAGTGGTGCATGCACCATGGAAAAATCAAAAACTGCACCTTAAGCAGCGTACCTGTGGTTGGTTAGAAACAACCAGCTGGGGGTCCATATTACTATTTTATGTCTGCAACTAGGGTGCTTTTGCTAGGCCACTGGTAGTTGTGTGGGGAATGTATATTGGTTATAAAAAAATAATTTTAAAATTGCATGTATTTGCCCTGTGATGGCGTGTAAATTCTTGAACTCTAATGACAATAACTTCAATATTGGACAAACATCAGATTGCAATATATATTGTCTCTGTACTTGTTAAACTGACAGCTATTTTATATTGCTAGATCAACAGCTAGCTTCAGTTATTTTACGCCAGGTTTTTCTTTCAACTTTCTCTTTAATGTCTTTTTTCAAATATAGCGAAAGCTTTGACACAGTAGATGTTGTGATATCCTTGGCTTAAATGTGTTAAACTATTACTCTGAAGTCATAGATTTACGTCCAATGTATTGCAATGCTTGGTGGATGTAGTCAATGCTTCATCTTTTAATTTTATGCAGGCTGAAGATGCACTTGCTGTGGCCAAGAAGCAGTTGGAGAAGGAAACTCTTATGCGGGTGGACTTTGAAAATCGCTGCCAGAGTTTGCAGGAAGAACTGGACTTCCAAAAGAGTGTCTATGCTGAGGTACTGAAACAGTTTGTGCCGCAGCATCTCCCACGGTCGATGGCTTTGTTTGAATTCGTTATTTCCTATCAACTGGGTTTCTCAGCTACGTACAAGTTTATACTGCACTATAGGAAGTAGGAACGTCCTCGACAGTTTAACCTCTTTTAAGGTATCCAAGTAGAACTGTAATCCAGCTGTCCATGAGCACTTCCAACGGTCAACGGCACAGCTTGTATGCACCAGTGGAATCTTGATACGCACCAGTCGCCAAGTTTAAACTGGATCCTGGCTTTCCAATGAGTCCGGAATTTCCTGTTCTTCCACATAACATCGCCTGGTTACTATTTTCTTCTCTCCTTAGGAATCCCGCGAGACCAGAAAGCGACAAGAACGACGCATGGTTGAGGTAGACACTGGCCGCAGCTTTGATTATGAATCGAAGCTTGCAATGGCTCTTGAGGAACTGAGAAACCAGCATGACGAGCAAGTACGGATGTACAAGGCTGAACTGGAGCAGACTTTCCAGGCTAAAGTAAGACTGGATTACACTCCTACTTTCATTTGAGTTCTCCTATATCCTTTTATATGTATAAAACTATTTATTACTTTTTTCATTCGGAGTATGTCAAATCCACGTTTATCGGGTGCTGTTGGAGGTATGGGACTCTGGTTTTGTATTCCGTGCATAATCGGGCATCTAGTTAGTGTTTCCTGCCAATTGCACAGGTCCTATACCACCTTACAGTCTGATGCAAGAGTCAGTCTTCAGCCGGCCACCTAATTTTATTTCCAAATGGTGAACCTATAGTAGTACACAGTTCCCTTCAAAATAAGTTTAGAATGCAAATTAAATTTTTAAGCTGCTTGACTACTAAGGCTTTCGAGCATTGTCCAAACAGAACTGCCTGAACTTGAAAGCCTGTGTAGTATCATAGTCAAAACGTGTTTATTTGTAGAATTATATATTTTTTATGTATTTCGTAATACATTCTTTATGAATTAACTCAACCACTTGTTCTAGAATTAGAAAGTTAAAACCAATCTCCAGGTGCTGTTTACCGCTGCATGGTTTATATGAAACACCAACTGACCGTACCACCAGAGCATGGCATCTAACTGCATATTAACAAATAGAACCCAGTTAAAAATAGGAGGGCCTTTATTTCTTGCATTTATAGGGCGCACAGCTACCCAACAAAGGGTTTCCCGGCGCAGTAGATCCAATTGTTAATATGGCTTCAGAATACTAAATATTAAACAGCCACGTTTTTGAGGCCTTTCTGAATTTAATGTAGCTCAGCTCAGACCGCAGTTTATGTGGCATTGAATTCCAAAGTGACGGTCCAAGGAATGAGAAGGACTTGCCACCCATGCGTGACAGCTTGATCTTTGGAATTTCAAAGTGGTTGGCCGTGGAAGACCGGAGGAGCCTGGAGGGACGATAAGGGCGCACCAGGTTACGCAGATATTTTGGAGCGGTATTGGTGGCAATCCTGTGCATAAAGCATAGAGATTTAAACTTGACTCGGTTTTCAATTTTTAACCAATGTAGCTTCCTGATATATTTAGTAGTTGGAGTGGAGATGGGAATTTTCCATAGTAGTCTAGCTGCTCCATTTTGTACTGTCTGTAGCCTGCGGACAGTGGCTTTATTTGCCCCCAGGCCTAACCTCTTGACTTGCCTAAGTGGTGACCTATGGAGCATTTTATACTTCCTAACTTTTTATTATTTATTGTAAAGTATTAGATATTTTGTATGCATCCTATTCTCCTGCAGGAGTTTCAGGCATCTGTCCTATGGATTCTTATCAGTGAAGTGGACAACTAAGAAAGCTTTCACCTTCTGTCATCCTTAACCCCTTCCACGCTGATGACGAGCTGGGCTCGTCATCAGGTAGCCTCCTCGCACGCTGATGATGAGCCCAGCTCGTCACGTAAAGTGCGCTTTAGAAAATCTCAGCGTACGAGCGGAATTCCGCCCGCACATATGCGGTTAAAGCATAAAGCAAGGCATTAGTAGGACAATCGACTAGACAAAAAAGAGAGCATTAATACCATTGAAGCCAGTTTTAAATATATAGGCTAGTTATGAGAAAACGTGATCTGCATAGTACAGTGACTGACATTTTTTTTTTTTTTTTTTTGAAAACCTTTATTGTGCACGAAAAGAGAACAAATATGGGCCTACAACCATCAGGCCGGCCACGGGACTTTTAAGCACAGGTGCGAGCAATGCGGTTCTACAGCGGCATCAGGCAAGATAGCAGCAATTAGCAACAGTTACATTGAATGGAGTTATGCCGCCAAGGAGAAGGAGCATTGAAGGTTAAATTTCTAAAGTTTCGATTGAAATATAAATCAGTAAAGAATAGAGTCAAGGAGAACCGAGTCCGGACATTAGCTTCATAACATGAGCAGGCGGCATCAATAAGAACAACATTAGGAAGAACACCCCGTCAATATGGCAGTACCATACAAAACAACAGTAGCTGCAGTCCACTTTTACGCACCACCCTCAGCGCCACCCGCTCCCTACTAACCCCTATTGCAGACCCAGAACAGAAACCAGAACAAGAAAGCGCAGAAATGAGAGAAATAAGGCCCATAGAAACTAAAAAGAGGAACACTAAATCTACCCCCCCACCCTACAACAATCCGGAGGCTACGGCCTACCCCCCCCCGGCAAAGTGCCTGTCGCCCAGTAAAGAACCCGAAATGTAGAATAAGAAGAAAAGAGAAAGAAGAAAAGATAAGAAAATAAAGATGTTCACACTTGAAGTATCGGGAGGAAGAAAAGAACAAGCTAGTCCACCACTCCCAAAAGAGAAAGGAAACGGGGGAGGAGCCCTAACACTAACAAGACTCCCGGTCCCCCAGCCATGTATAGCCCCCTTTACCGAATGAAACAATAATATTGAGAAATACACTACTAAAAGGAGAAGCGAATCAGATACATCCGGGTCCCCGAGTCAGTACCGGAATGATCACCCCGTCCATAAGGGCAATAGCAGGATACGCACAGTCCCACCCCATGTGCAAAAATACCAGGATAGACATCATTAGCAGAACAAATGTGGGGAGCTATAACCATTACACACGCCAGAGAGGCAGCACAGTTCAAAATCGTACCAGCTAGTCTAACAAAAGTGAACCCCCGGAGATCTCCAGCGCTAATCAGGTCGCGAGCGACCACTACACCATGACGCCCAGCAGAAGCCCGCCCCAGTCGGAACAAAGGGACAAGATGGCCGCCCTAATGAGGACGCAGACAAAGGAGAGCAAGATGGACGCTACCCTAAACAAACAGCCCCCATGTCACAATAAACTTCCATGATCAGGAGACAGGAACCAAAGAGAACGTGGCGGAGCCGATAGCCCGCAATTTATCAGGGTAGCCAGTATATGGTGCCGACTGTGCCAGTAACAAAGGTCACAATATCTCGGAGGACGCCATGATTGTAAAACAGAACTACCACTAGCAATAATAGAGACAGATGGGGGAAAACAATCTACACCATACATACGATACATGCAGCCAGTACGTACAACATTCCAACCCCAATCCCCACCTGGCAAGAAAGTATTACAACCAGGAACCCGTCTAACCCTGTCCCGATCTCAGGAGCCCCCCCGATCTCAATCGTCCCCCTGAACATGGCCCCGGAGAAGGTCCCGCCCCTGTATAGACAAAATGGGAAGATGGCCGCCCTCTGCAAGACGAAGATCTCCAAGCATAAAATGGACCCCGCCTGTCCCATACATTGATGGCAAACCAAAAACACACTGTTCCAAGTTCAGCCCGTTGTTGCAAAAAATAATAAACTGAGGGCGGACCACGCGTGACATTCATAGTCAACGAGAGCAGTTGCAGTGCCAGCGGAGTCTTGCACAATCTCAGAGTTACAGTATCCGACTGCGTGAGCTGTGGCAGGATGGGAAACAGTGTAACCTCAACCGGATAAGCTGGCGACGGACCGTTTGAGTAGTCACTGCGAGAAAGCTGTTCCATTACACAGTTCCGCGGAAACAATGTATCGCTTTCAATGCAAAGAAGGGGCTGATAGGTGCAACAAGAAGAGCCGACAGCCAATGCACTCCCCAATCCGATAACGGCTTCATCCAGCTTCGCTCCAAGCGCTTGAAAAAACTCGTGCCAGTCCGCCCTCAGGTCGGAAATAGCGGCAACAACGGAGGCATAGGTGAACTCGGGCTGGTGATCTATCACATCCATAATCCTGGGGGCACCAACTTGTTCCACAGTCCTCGCGAGGCAGTGCGGGGCAGTTCAGTCGGGAGCCTAGACGCCGTCCGCCAGTTCCGTAAATGGAGCAGCCGCCATGTTAAGCACCACAATGAGCTCACTGTTCCCCTCGGCGAATCCCTTCCTGGACAGTGTAGATGCGTTTGCAGTGTAACTCGGGCCAGCCACCGGCGAGTGATAACACATAGGAGTCCCCCTCGCGCGGGCTCCAACAGGAAGAAGCACAAAAGCGAGCCGAGCAGCCAGGTCCGTGCCGGCCAGGAGAGGAGAAGCGCGACTCACCTCGGCGCCGCACTGAGAAGGGACGGCAATGTAAACCCACAATCGGTCAACGCACACCGTCCATTGGGGGGGGCTAATGCAGGCGCCGTCTCAGCCACCAGGTTGGCGGGGAAGGGATAGCAGAGCTATTCTTCGGACAACCCACAGGAGATCAAGCCGTCTCCGGCATAACGAGACCAACACGGGGTCCGGTCCCAGGGCTCGGCAATGGCGATCGAGCCAGCACCTCGATGTTACTGGCTGGCGGGCAGATAGGGACACCGGAGAAACACCCCCGGCAACAGCGCGTTTCACTCGTCCTCCCGCAGTAGCGCTATGGCAGGAGCGAGGTCAGGATATTAGTGCAGGAATCACAGGCTCGGGGAGCCGGGCGACTACACGTCCGTCTCCGCCGCCATCTTGGCTCCTCCGTGACTGACATTTTTGAGTTACTTGTCACCCCTTGAAATATTGATGTTGAATAATAAAAAAATGCTGAGCTGATTAAATGAAACACTCCCTCAATTTCCCCTGTGTGAATGGCAACGTGTGGTGTCTAGCATAAACAAGAAATACTTCAACTATGTCTCTCTCTTGTATAAGGCCAGTGGTGGTTTTCGGCTGCATTTTCAGGCCATGTTCTCTTGGGGCAGCCGTTTTTTCAAGATTTGTATTTATAAAGACTCAGTAATCCACTTTGAAATGTGTTCTAAATACAGAAGTGCCACAGGTTGTGTGCTGGAGCTGTGTCCCGAACACTGGAAACTGTCACAAATACAATAGTTCGTTTATATGTAATAATATATCCAAAGGGGTGAATACCCTTGCCCCAAACCTTTTTATTCTGGGTAAGCATTAGTTTGAAAAGAGCTACTATTTCTACCAAACAAAGTTGCGAACGAAGCTTGGAAATTCTTGATCAATTAAAAATGTCATAACATGGTATTCTTTGGCAGACTAAACAAATTGCCTCTTAATACATCTCATAAAATATAGTTTGTCTTGCATTTTAAAAGCCTGGTAAGTGCAATACGCATATGCGTTTATATCAGTGCAATCAAATACGTATTACTCCTTGATAAACACGACTGGTTTTCTTTTAGCAATTTGAAATGACAACTTTTGTAAGAAAAATATCTACGAAAGCAATTGAATGAAAGGGGCTTGGTGTATTGCTATCACTAAATAAGCACGTTTGGAAAGGTTGATTTGTGTTTTGAGCGTCTGAAAGATTTCTTGTTCTTTGAGTGGCCTATATTGTTGCACTTATAAAGCATATATTATTTTGGACCATCACACGTGGGCAATCGTATTTTTATTTAATATTTATAGAGAACGTATCCCCCCAAGGGCTATGCACTCTAGAGAAAGTGAGCCTGCTAGCAACCAGGCACAAGGATATTAACAAAATAAGTGAGTTTTGAGTAACTTCTACAACCAAAGATGATGTATTTTATACGTAGCACGAGGCAGATCATTTCCAAGTCTAGGGCCAAGATGTTGGTAAAAGTCCTTGGATACACGCAGCTACAGTTCACAGGCAGAGCAGTAGGACTGGGGAAGTTCATTATTCAAAAACTTTTCCTCGATACCAGACATCTCACTGTAACAGACTTTGCATAATGCATAAACCTTTGAATACACAGTCTCCTAGAAGGCAAAAGCAGCTGTTTTTCCTAGCCTCATAAATTTAGGTCATATTTTCCAATCCGTGCAGTGTTCTGACACACCTGACAGTCAGGTGTGGAATCCGTGGAGTGTATTGAATGCTTCCTCAGGCTCCCTAAATAAGTCAATCCGGTTAAGGGAACAGGCTGAAGCTGATTTTTCACTCGTTTTAGAAAGGAAAAAAAGCTTTCCTCTGTATTTAGTGTTCAAAAACCAATAATTTACCCATTGGAGTTAGGGGTGAGAAGTGACCCTACTGAAGGAAGGCAAATCTAATGGTGCCATCGTTGATTATGGTTTCTTGTACAAGAAACTAATTGATTTAAAAGATTAGCATGTCTGATGACTGTCATTTTCTTTTTTAGCTGGCAAATGCGAAGCTTAGTTCTGACCATAATGACCAGATGGCTGGTGCTGCCCGTGAAGAATTGAAGGAAGCCCGGATGAGAATAGAAAGTCTCAGCTACCAGCTTTCTGGCCTGCAGAAACAGGTATTTTAAAGACTGATTTGTACACGTTACACTGTAGCGTTCAAATGAAAGTCTAAACTCGAAGAATTGGAGGATATTTTTATGGTCACTGGCATGAAGATACATGTTGGCTCTTGTAAGTATGTGAACTGATGAGAAAAAAAATAGCCCCCAACCTATATTGGGCATAGAGTATGCTTCAAATGCTGGCGAAATATGCGAGACTGGGGTAAAAATTGGGCACTTATTTCAATGTAGGTGAGCAGCTAAATCGTGCATGGCGATGTGGGTGGAATAACATAGAAAGTGAATTTACAGGCGGAACCCAGTCACTTTTTTTCTGTTTTCATGTAGGCTAGTGCTGCTGAAGATCGCATCCGAGAATTGGAAGAAATGTTGATGAGTGAGCGAGATAAGTACAGGAAGATACTAGATGGAAAAGAACGGGAAATGACTGATATGAGAGAACAGATGCAGCAGCAGCTAAACGAATACCAGGACTTGCTTGATGTCAAGTTGGCCTTGGACATGGAGATCAGTGCTTACCGGAAGCTGCTGGAAGGAGAGGAGGAACGGTTGGTGCACTCATTGAACTTTAACACTCACATGGTTGCTTGTTCTGGCCCAATGTTCATTGATTTTGCATTTCCACTGTATTTTTTGGTGGTCTGATATGTTCATGTGTTATATATTTTTGTGGGGCTGTTCCTGAAAACTTTGTTCTCTGTTTGAATTGTCTTTTAAGTTTGGTAATGTTTGATGATACAGTTTAACCTTTCCGGACCTTAATGTACAACCTAATCTGGTGAGCAGCCTTTTGTGACCTTATCAGTGATGCACAGCATATTGGAGAATAACGTCTCTGGGCTAGAATATGTGGGGAAATCCTGTGTACCACCATAGATTGGAACCTTTGCGGTCATCACATTATCAATGCAGTCTTTACAACCCTGCCCAACAGGTTCATTCAATCCATATTGTGATTACTAATATATTCATGGACGTTAAATTTTGACCAAGTACCATTTCTGCCAACCGGCTCGCCTGTATTTGGAGTAGGTGATCAAAGGTGGATGGGAGAGAGTTGGAGCTGGAGGGGGATAGTTCTGGGGTGTGTAAAACCTGCTAAGCAATGAGCTGCCTATTAATTGGTATTTTGACTAATCTTTGATTCCAAATTTGATTTGATGTTGCAACTTACAAATGGCTAATAATTGTAATCCTATTGTGTTAAAATTCATTCCAAATTTTGTTTTAGGTTGAAATTGTCTCCAAGCCCATCTTCTCGTGTGACGGTCTCCCGAGCTACCTCCAGCAGCAGCAGCTCAACTGCTGTCCGTTCTTCCCGGACCAAAAGGAAACGTGTAGAGATGGAAGAACTTTCAGGGAGTGGTCTTCATTCAGGCAGTGGTCTTCATTCAGGCAGCGGTATTGGGGGCGGCGAAGCCGCTTTTACCGCAACAAGCATCAGCGGTACAGGTGCAACTGGGAGCAGCAGTAGCAGTAGTTTCCATATGTCGCAGCAAGCAAAAGCCATTGGGAGCATTAGCATTGAAGAAATAGATCTGGAGGGGAAATGCGTGGAGCTGAAAAATAACTCTGAGAAAGTAAGTTCCAATTGGTGTGCATTGGGTACATACTTTCCTTTACCATTTCTTTAAGTAGCCTTTTGTAACGGGAGGTGAATATGTTCCAGTTGAGTTCATAATAGAAAATGAATGAAGTGCTTGCATGTCCAGAAAAGTGCCCGTTTCATTGATAACAGGGACGACTTTCATTTTGTAGCATCAATTGAATAGAATTGATGCTGAGCAAACCCTCCTGACTTGTATGGGATGAGAGAGAAAAGTTAATTTTACACCTTAGACTTGCACGGTTGTTTAAGGTGGCTGAAAACGAATGTGTAGAGAGGATGCTTACTGCGTCGAAGAGCCTGCTGGTGGCATGCAGGTAAGGACTGCTAGTCTAACCCAGAAAGGTTGCAATTTGAGCTTGAGCAGTAGCACCCAGACAGCTGTATTGTCCCCTGATTTGCTTGGCAGATAAGGCAAAAATCTTGGTAGCCGTAAAGGGTGGTGTCTCGTTTGTAGTGTTTGATTATAGCCAATTTTATGCAAGTGGGTGTGGTTCTTCCTCATGGGTGTCTGGCGAGCTTTGATGCACTCCCACCATATTGAACTCTGAGCTCCAACTCAGTTTAGCTTAGCTGCTTATGTGAATTTGTGTGCTTTTTTTGACAACTGATGGATTGTATTGTGCGAACTTGACTAGCGATTCCTGTAACATTGTGGAGTATGTGTTCATGTGCTCCATACTAATCTAGCAGTAATTTTCAACCAATTGCGATAGCTTGATTTATCTTACTTGGGGTTTCTTGCACTTCAGTGCAGCAGGTGTTTGTCTTAATAATTCTTGTTGTTTTTTTTGGGGAGTACCTCAGACTTCCCTGTATTTGTAACACTTCAGAAGCGCCACACAAACCTAAAGATACTAGCATATTAGGCTACCTGCTGGAATTTTTAAAATATTTTAGCCTATATTAGTTTAAACATTTTATGATCTTGCCCTTATTAGTCATCCCTGAGCACTTTGCTCTGAGTCTTCTTTTCTTCTGTCCCTTGAGTGCTTTGATGTTACAAGTATGTTGCATTAAGTGTATATATCTTTTTTATTTTATTTGTAATTTCTTTATTTCGGCCGTCGGCCATAAAAGACACACATAAGTACATTCATTAACTCATATGTTAGTATAAAATACGTGCATCAGAAAACATTTAAGACTATAGTTTCAATAGTACGTTAAAAAAAAAAAAGAAATAATTTTCAACAGTTAATTCAGAAAACATCATTCATTCAGCGGGAAAATACAATTTTTAGCAGCAAGGTTCACTATTTAAAATAAATCCATCTTCAGAGCACCTGTCCCAGTTTCTTTCGGACAATAAAGACTGAATGAAGAAACCTACTGATACTGAATACAATAAACTGTGCAGTATTGGTTTTTAAGATCCTGTACGCTGTAGCACATGATCTAGTTCCTAAAAGAACACACATAGGTTTGAGCCATCTTTTTCGAGCTTTAAGATATGCTTTGCATATAATTAACATATGGACCTCATTCTCCTTGCATAAATCTGAGCACATAGGGCATCTCTCATTTATACTCGTAGGACAGTCCAGTTTTTTATTTGTCCAGCGCTCAGTGTTGGAATTCAGCATGAGATTCCCATACCTGAACTTCAAGAAGAGAGTCTTGGCAAGAGGAGGCTCTATTTCATCCAAGAAGGATTCGAAACATGGTTCACATTTGAAGGTTAAAAATTGTTTAGTTAAGGTGCCAATTCTACTGTCATGAACATATCTGTCGTTCATAAAGCACCAATATGCTCTTTTAACTGTATTTTTAGCAAAAGCTGGTAAATTCTCCGGGTTTTCCCAGAACGAACTCAGACCCAGATTAACAAACCATTTTTTAACATGCCCAAACCACCGAAGGGAATTGAAAGAATCTAAATTCAATACTTCTTGAAGACCATTTCTGTAGTCTACTAGTTCCGGAGTGGACCAAATCCTTATCCAGAACATTAATGGTCTTATGATGGTTAGGTGGTCGGTTCGTTTGAAGTTCAAATCGAAATGGAGAGGTATTAGTGGTGTGCTGGTCGGGACCTTTACAATTGTTCTCATAAATTTATTGTCAAGGCCTTGAAAACTCTCCCTGGCCCAAGGTCCCCATATCTCAGCCCCATATAAGGCTGCAGATTGAATTTTAAATTTAAAAAGTTCAAGTACGGGAGTTATACTTTTACTTGTACTAGCATTCAATCTACAGATTATAGGTTTTGCATTATGGGCGTATGCCACCTTACTTTTTTCGATTTGAGCCTTCCATGTTAACTTAGAATCGAGTACTACCCCCAGGTAGGTAAAATTCTCCACAGTACCTAAAGTTTCCCCATTCAGGGTCAGGTTCCCTCTGTCCGGTCTAATGGGATTTAAAGCCATACATTTTGTTTTATCAACATTTATTTCTAGCCCTTTGGTCACACAGTAACTGCTGAAGGAGTTTAAGAGTGACTGGAGGCCCTTCTTGGTTTGGGATATTAGGATGGTGTCATCCGCGAAGAGCAACGCAGGCACTCTCTCTCCATTCAGCTGTGGTGAATCATTACTGCAAGCATTAAGATAATCAGGCACATCATTGACAAAAATAGAAAACAAAGTGGGGGCCAAGACGCATCCCTGTCGAACACCACGCTTAATCGGGATATCTCGCGTCAGTTCACCTTTCGGACCCCACCTGATGTTTGCGTGATTTCTAGCATGCAATTCAATAATGTGAACCAAGAGACTTTCTGGCAGACCGGCTAAGTTTAACGATCTCCATAGCAGATTGCGAGGAACAAGGTCGAATGCCGCCCTCAGATCGATAAAGGCTACATACAGATGACCTTTCCGAATGTGAACATACTTCCAAAACAGACAACAAAATCTAAAGACCTGGTCTATCGTGCTGGTCTTAGACCGAAAGCCTGCTTGAAATTTGGAAAGTATAGCCGATTCCTCCAGCCAGTCATTTATCCTAAATAGTAGATGCTTGGCATAGAGTTTTTGCAGAATGTCCATTAAACTAATAGGTCTGTAATTAGAGGGAACAGATCTATTTCCCTTTTTAAAAATGGGGACAACTTCTGCTGCACGCCAACTATCAGGAAAATTACAACTTATGGACAGAGCATTAAACAAACTATTAATATAGGGTGCCCAAACTTCAGGTACATGTTTATAGAGGTCACCCGATATTTTATCCGGGCCGGGAGCTTTGTTATTTTTCAGTTCATTAATTGCCCTGTATGTTTCTTCCAAAGTAAAATCTAAACATACAGGTAGTGGGAGTGAACATGGGAGCTCCTCTTCCTTACCATTATCGTATGGTTTATATAAATTGGAAAAGTGTATCACCCATGTCATTTCATCAATGAACGAGTCCCTCACAGGTCTACCAGCATGCCCCCTATTTGCAACCAACCTCCAAAAGCCAACATTATCATTATGTTTTGCAGCAAACAGCATTTCAGCCCAAATTGACTCTTCCCATGTTTTCTGCGATTCCCTTTGTACTCGTTTATACTCCTCCCTAGCGAGTCTAACATCATCTTGGGTTTTAGTTCTGATCGCATATAGGAGCTTTCTCTTAGCCAATTTACATGCATGGTCATACCAAAGTTTTCCATGGCATCCCACGCGTACATTTTGCTGTTTCTTCATCGGCAATTTGGACATATAAACTCTCAATTCTTTAAAAAAGACCTTATGTAGCTCAACAAAATGGTCACAATTCTCAGTAGACAAAGGTTGTCCTACAAGGGGTGTAAATGTCTTATCAAACAGTGATCTTGCCCTTATTAGTCATCCCTGAGCACTTTGCTCTGAGTCTTCTTTTCTTCTGTCCCTTGAGTGCTTTGATGTTACAAGTATGTTGCATTAAGTGTATATATCTTTTTTTATTTTAGGATCAGTCTCTAGGTAACTGGAGGCTTAAGCGACAGATTGGAGATGAAGAAGAAATATCTTATAAATTTACACCAAAGTATACTCTAAAGGCTGGGCAGACTGTGAAGGTATGAAGTTCAATTATTTCAGCATTCTTTTCATTTGAAAGTTTACAGCAATCCAATAAGTCTCCTCATAACTTAGTCAGTACATTCAAGAATGTTCCAAGTTTTTTTTAATATAAAAAGCCTATTCCATCTCCAGAGCCTAAATGCTTACAAGTATCACTGACTTTGTATATGTTGTATGGGTTCCTTGTGTAGCCTTATGGCATGTTACCCTTATGACGTTAAAAAATAAATGATCTCTGACTCGTAACATGGCACAGAGGTTACCTGATCCAACATTGTTGTGCAATCAAAGCAAACTTAATTGTGAAACCTTGTCAACTATTTACATTCTCTGTTTCTACTTCACCTTTTCTAAATTTACTGGGGCATTGAGGTCAGGAGTGTGCGTGAACATGGGCTTATAAATGTAATGCAGGGTGGATTTATAGTGTGCTACTTGTCAACCATGAGGATATCCATGCGCTGAGTAGGTGAGTGTAGGTGTGGTAAGGCTGAGCCTGAATACAGGCAGTTTCAATGGTCCTGCAGGATGACTAATTGAAAGAGCAACCGCTGCTCCAAAGAGTATCCCAGCACTAAAGACTAATAAGTGGTAAGAATTACGCCTGAACAAAGGCCCAAGTCTTGAGCTGTTATCTAAGCAATGATACTGAGGGTAAAGACTGAAGCTCATAAGGGACTTTATTCCAGGCTAAAGCTGGCAATAAAAAAACTAGCCTTACTACTAGGAGCCTCAGCCAAAGGCTCATGAGACGCGTGCAGCTCCCTCACTGGAGACTAAAGACCAATTCCGACTTCCAGCTATTCAGGTCTGGAGCAGTAAAAAGCTCCAGAGCTTCATAGTAAGCCAGCTTAACAGAGTCAGTGAAAAGAGTTCAAATAGGGAGATACTGCTGCTCTAAAAGGAAGTTTAGGCATAAGCTGCTGCATTCTGCACAGAAGTCTGTTAATCAAATAGTCTGTGATGCTCAAAGTACGTTAGAGAGTCCAGCCTAGAGATAATTAAGGCAATAACAAGCGTCTTCCTAACCGATAAGGGACGGTAGTGCAGGTATATCTTTAATGTCTGAAGCAGACTGAAGCAAGGTTTTACCACAGCAGGCACTTGTGTCCGAAAGGAAAGCTGGTTGTGAAATTTAAACGCAAGATTTGTAACCACTACTAACTGAGCAGGCAGAGAAGGGGCTCTATCGAGTCAATAGTCAGACCACTTGTCGGGAGGGCTTGACTTGCAGTATCTGTCTTGTCTATGTTACACATCAGGTTAACACGACGGATCCATTCACAAACAGCCGAAAGACAGACTTAATACAACAAGAATCAACATCTTCGCTCTTGTTAAAGGAGAATAGAAGCTACTGGTCGTCTGCAAAAGAAATTACCTTAACTCCAAAGGACTCCACCAGCTTTGCCAGGGATGACAAACATTAAAATAAGTGGGACTCTGCTTTAGATACCTGTGGCGCTCTAATCAAAATAATAATTAGAGGCTGGAAAAAGGGTGGGGGGCATCCAGAACGCTTGACCCCTATTATACTGTAAATAATAATCAAACATTTATAGATTGCACAGCTACTCAACAGTGTGTCCCGGCGCTATGACAGAAGAGACGAGAGAACTTGGACTCAAAGACCAAGAGGAGCTAATAAGTTAGGGTAATTGTTGTAACCTCCAAGTTTTTACTGCTTTCTGAACTACAGAAGGGTCGTGGCCTGTCTAAGATAAAGGCAGGCTATTCCAAGGACAAGCCACTTGCACTTGGAAAGACCAACCTCCGCAGCGGGCTCCACAAAAGCTCGGTGCCATGATCAAATATTGATGGGCTGATCTTGGTGATCTGCGAGGCGTATAGTAAAAAAAAAAACATTCTGGATGTAATGTGCCCCCAGCCCATGAAGCAAGAGTTAGGGCTTTGAAGAGAATTCTGGACCGAACCAGAAGCCAGTGTAATTTCTTCAGATGGTGAGAAATCCGTTCTCTGGTTCCTAGTTTCAAGACCGTTCTGGCAGCTGAATTCTGAACAATCTGAAGCCTGTTCAGGAAGCACTCCGGGAGGCCTAGATATAGGACATTGACATAGTCCAATCTGGAGGTGATAAGAGCCTGCACCACTGACTTTCTATGCATCATCAGTAACAGGTAGAGAAATTTCCTTCTCATTTTCAGGAGTCCAAAACATGTGCCAGTCACTGTCTGAACTTGAGTTTTCATGGATAGCATGTCATCCATTTTTACTAATGTTTTAACCATGTTCACTACCATCTGTTGTGGCAACATTTTGTCAGGCCACCATTGTTTCCAAACTTCGGCTGGGTGGGGGGGGCATGGGGGAGGGAAGGGAGAGCGCCAAAAAGATTTCCGACTTCTCAAGATTGCATTTGAGTCGGTTGAGTTGAAACCAAGAGAACACCTGTGAAAGGATTTAATCCAATGCTAGTCGCCTTAGACCTATGGTTATCCAAAAACCTTGGTAAATGATGGCAACAGCAAAATTGTTGTATAGTTAGCTAAGACACTAGGAACAGCAACATGTCTTCTAGTTCAGCTAACTATGGCAGTGGGGAGAGAGGCATTTATCAATTCATTCATAACTGGATTGATTACATACACCGCCTTGATAAGCAGATCAATGTGCACTCACAGCTTGCATTAATGCCCATTCCCTAATATTGTATACAAGATTTTATATTTCAACTTTTGATGAATAAAGTAACTGTGCCCATTTTATTGTTACAATATGGTTCTACTACGTGTTTCCTAGGCCATGCACCAATGTTGATGTAACATCCATTTACTGAAAATTAAACATGTGTACATACCTTTATTTGGATTCTTCTTTTACTGACTTGAAATCTCAACCTGAATTCAGTGCAAGAACGATCTCTGAAAGAGGTCATGAGTGTTTCACGTTTTGAGTGCTGACTATTTTACTGTCTAGGAAACTAAGATTTTGTTGCAGTAGCCACCCACTTTTTGCTCACTTTTTATTAGCAACTAGATGCTGTTTTTCAACTGACTGCACCGAGGCCTGCTAACCAGACCGAAGTGCCAGTGCTCCTTCCTTAAAACAAAGTGATGTCTGATTGCTTCACAATTGGCTATGGACATTAGCACCCCTGTAAGTTATGTTTCAGTGGTTTCACCCAGACTTTTGTTTTCAGATTTATGGTGCGGATGCAGGTGTTACACATAGTCCACCTTCTGTTCTTGTATGGAAAGGTCAAAGTAACTGGGGTACAGGATCCAGTGTCAGGACGTTTCTTGTTAATGCTGACGGAGAGGTAAGTGATATTCAGAATCTTTATTTATTTGATGAGAATTCAGAACTATTTTTCGTGTGGGGTCATGGTTGGTTATTGCAACTAACTTCTATGTTCGACTGAACTAAAGTGATATCAAATAGAATACATTGGTCCTAGTGTGCTAGCCCTCTTAAAAATGTATGTTGTTTGAATACAATTTTATGCACTTCTCATTTAAGCTGTTATTCTCCAGACTTTTATGGGACAATGGTTCGTATAACCTTTTCCTACGTTCTCGGAGATGACAGCAAGACCCTCTTGAAATCTGTCAAGTTTATACTAGTTTGTCCTGCTTTGAAAGCAAATTACGAGCAGTTGCCTCGACACTAAAGGACATCTTAAGTAAACTGTTACCATTACATCTTAACCAATTTTGCCGTCAGAAATAGAAAAGACAACCAATCCCAAAGTTGAAATGAGCAGCAATTTCTAAGAAGACATAAGCTGACATTTTACTCGTCTTTGAATGTACAGCAAGTGGGACAATATAAAAACAAGATTTAAATGCATCTTTATTGCTACTTAACTTTCCTCCGAATTAACAGACCAGGTCTCCTTTTCCCGCTTCAGCTCTCCTGCCAGAAAGGACCAGTAGGCAAAAAAATAGCATTCCCTTATAAAATGTAACTCGCAAGCCTGCGAAGAATTTTCAAGGCCTATATTTTGATATGAAACTTAACTCATCTCATTATAACCACCTCAAACTAAATGCTCTGAAAACTGAGTTCCTACTCATCTCACCCCCGGCGAAAATTTCCACCACCCAAACATGGCTCAACAACCTAATGTCAATGTCCAACCCACCATCGTGGACTCAGCGAAATCCCTAGGCATCACACTGGACGCCAAGCTCAACATGCAGCAGCACGTCAGCAAAGCCACAAAAGCAGCTAATTTCCAAATCAACACACTGAGGAAAATTAAACCCTTCCTCCCTGCTGAAGACTTCCAAACTGCTGTACAAGCGTTAGTCATCCCTCGAATAGACTACGGAATTGTGGCCCTCAGCGGACTCCCGCTATCCACAACAGCACCCTTAAGAGCCTCCCTGATCGCTGCCCCGAGACTCATTACTGGCTCAAGAAAACATTCGCATATATCCCCAGACTTAAAGTCCCTAAAATGGCTGCCTATTGAAGCCAGAATACAGCTAAAAATTGCAGTTATGACACACGCGGCCGTGCACCACAATGCACCCAACTACCTCGCTCAAAAGTTGTCTATATCAGGAGGTTCGAGATCCAATAGAAGCTCAAAAAATCTACTCCTGAAACCTCGTAGATTCCGGAAAGAGAAAACTTACAAGCGCTCCTTCTCAGGAATGGCACCCAGGATCTGGAATGCGCTCCCTCCTGAAACCAGGCGTATCTCCTCCACGGCACTCTTCAAGAAAGAGGTGAAAACCATCCTACTGGCCAAGATCTCCTGAACCTTATAGGTGCTGGATCAGAGACCCTGCATTGCATTGTGTCAATGCACACCTTGTCTTTTGGCATTATACCTCTACTTGATGGGGACACTACTACGCTACTTTCATACTACCGACCAATATATGATACACGTTGGGTCACTGATTCACTCTCCCGATGCCCCCACTCAGTGCTCCCTCTATACTAAAACATTGGTATAAACCTTCCAGACACCCAAGGTGTACCTGAACACCTCTGTAGTGGGATCAATGACTTGTGCTGTCTTATATTACTTCTTTACCTGATTGTATATTGATATGTTTTATGTATGCTATTATTATCCTATCATGTTAGTGACTACTATGTTGCTCCCATTACCGCTGTTCATTCCTACTGCCCCTACCCTGTCTTTGTGAAGCGCTCTGATATCTGTAAGGATCTTGTTCGCGCTATATAAAACTTTGAATAAAAATAAAATACCAGGATGCCTTGCAGTTCTGAGCCTATGTATTGTATCTCTTCCCCATTTCTCCCTAAAATGTACCCACTTCTACACTGTATCTTCACCGCCCCTGTGCTCCAACTTTTTTTTCTTTGGCCCGTTTCCATTCGAATTTTGCCACCGATCTGCTAATGTTCCAGCTCCTTTTGCAATGTCTTTGAAGTTACTAACTGGACGAACACTCATTTTATGTTGAATTTAATGTTGATTATGATTTAAAAGATTTACGTTCTCTGAGTGATACTCGGGTCTCTGGTAGTTCTGTAGTAGGGGATCTCTGTGTATAGTCATAATCTAGTGAATAGTCCCACCCATGTGCGTGGACCCCGGAGCAATCAAAAATAATCTCTTAAGCTGTCTTCATTGCAGTCCTGCATAGACACTTAAGAGAAAATTAAAGACAATAATGAAACTTTCCTCCCCTCACCAAATCCTTGGAATGATAGAGAGGAAGGGATGGACAGACAAGCCTCCATAGGCTGCCATTATGTGTCTGAAAAAGGGATACCGTGCTAGCCACTTGGATGCTAAGCTGCCTCCTGCACTTCAATGTTATTTCCATTGAAATGAATGGGCACTCCATGACGAGTTACCCTTGTCATTAGCATCCAAGTGGTTCCACTCTCCAGAGACCCTCGGTATCCCAGCATGCACAGCCAAGTCCTTTTACTTTCAGTTCTTTTTGAAGGTGCATAAAGCAAGGCCTGTAGCATACATCACAGTACCATTTTCTCCACCGGGTAGCAGGGCGGGCGCTTATGACTATAACAGATACCCCTACTACAGAACTGGAGTTACAGGTAAGAAACTCCTTCTGTAGTAGGGGATCTCTGTGTATAGTCATAATCTAGTGAATAGAATGGCAAGCCCATCCAAAAACAACCCGGCGGTGGAGAAATATATACAACACCACTATTGTGCGCACATATTCCGCAGCGAAGCCTGCCGAACCTGAGCATCTGCTCTTGCCTCCGAGTCCAGACAGTAGTGCTTAGCAAAGGTGTGGACCGACTTCCAAGTGGCCGCCCTGCAGATCTCTGCAATGGAAATATTTCGAAGCAAAGCTGTTGTAGCTGCTTTGCCCCTAGTAGAATGAGCTTAAGGCTTACCCCCTAAGGTCTTATTCGCTTTCTGATAACGGAGATGGATACATGAGACAATCCACCTAGAGAAGGATTGTTTTGAAGTAGCCAGACCAGTCCTAACCGACCCATAGTTGACAAACAGCTGGTCGGACCTCCGAATATCCTTGGTCTTATCCAGATAAAATTTCAACACCCTTCTGACATCCAGGGAATGTAGAGACCGTTCCGCTGGAGTGGAGGGATTCTGGAAAAAAAATTGGTAAAGTTATAGTCTGATAAACATGAAAATCAGAAATCACCTTGGGAAGGAACTTAGGGTGAGTACGCATAACAACCGTAGCAGCATGAAATACAGTATAAGGTGTTCCTGGAAACACAATGCCTGAATTTCACTCACCCTGCGGGCCTATGTGATGGCCACCAGGAACGCCGTCTTCCAAGACAGGTGCTGTAGTGAAGCCTTATGAATAGGCTCAAAGGGTTCCTTCATCAGCCTGGACAGCACCACATTCAGCTCCCATGAAGGCTAAGGAAGCCGAACACAGGAATCTGGAAGGATGTCTGTGAAGGGCATTTTCTGTAAGCAGTCAATGCAGCCAGATGAACCTTAACCCCTTTGGCGCTAATGACAAAGCCAGCTCGTCATGGGCGTTACCTGCACTACGCGGATGACGAGCTGGCTTTGTCATAAACAAGCCATTTTTGAAATTCCCGCGCACAGCGGGAAAACGCAGTAGCGCGGTAGGGGTTAATGGAATGGAAATTAAGGCCAGACTGAGCTAGGAGAGGATAACCTCCTCCTTGCAGGTCGTTGGATCATAGTTCTTAGACCTGCACCAGATGCAGAATCTCTTCCATTTGTAAGCATAAGAGGTCCTAGTAGCTGGCCTCCTTCAATATGTCCATGCAATCCTCAGGAAGATTCAAGTGGCCATATTTCACTATCTCAGGAGCCATGCCGCCAAACTCAACGATGAGGTTGGGGTGCACCATCTGCCCCCGAACTTCGTGAGAAGGTCCGGCCGACACGGCAGCCGCCGATGAGGCAGGATTGACCGGTGAAGCAGGTCCGTGAACCACCACTGCCTGGGCCATTCCGGAGCAATGAGGATCATCCGCGCTCGAGACTGGGCCAGCTTGATGAGCACCGCCGGAATCAGGGGAATGGTGGGAAAGCGTACAGAAAGCTGTTCGACCAGCTGATCCATAACGCGTTCCCCAGGGTCCCCGGTTGGTAATACCTCAAGGTGAAGTCGCGGCATTTGCTGTTTTCGGCGGCGGCGAACAGATCACGTCTGGAGTTGCACATGGCGAAGATGTCGAGCACCTCGTCGTTTATGACCCATTCGTGGTTTATCTTTTCCCATATCCGCCAAGCTGCTTGACTTAAAACTCACTGTGATCTTTAATTTTCTTGTAAAGTTTACATTATGCCGAAAAACTATTTTGTAGTGTGCAGGGGTCTAGAATTTTGCCAGTATGCCTCCGTAGTTAAATATAGTTGAACATCTTTGGCTTGTCTCACAGTACAAACTCCTTCCTTCCAAAAGTGCCTCACCTACCAATACTTATTTATTTTATTTTTTATTCAAAGTTTTATATAGCGCGAACAAGATCCTTACAGATATCAGAGCGCTTCACAAAGACAGGGTAGGGGCAGTAGGAATGAACAGCGGTAATGGGAGCAACATAGTAGTCACTGACATGATAGGATAATAATAGCATACATAAAACATATCAATATACAATCAGGTAAAGAAGTAATATAAGACAGCACAAGTCATTGATCCCACTACAGAGGTGTTCAGGTACACCTTGGGTGTCTGGAAGGTTTATACCAATGTTTTAGTATAGAGGGAGCACTGAGTGGGGGCATCGGGAGAGTGAATCAGTGACCCAACGTGTATCATATATTGGTCGGTAGTATGAAAGTAGCGTAGTAGTGTCCCCATCAAGTAGAGGTATAATGCCAAAAGACAAGGTGTGCATTGACACAATGCAATGCAGGGTCTCTGATCCAGCACCTATAAGGTTCAGTAGATCTTGGCCAGTAGGATGGTTTTCACCTCTTTCTTGAAGAGTGCCGTGGAGGAGATACGCCTGGTTTCAGGAGGGAGCGCATTCCAGATCCTGGGTGCCATTCCTGAGAAGGAGCGCTTGTAAGTTTTCTCTTTCCGGAATCTACGAGGTTTCAGGAGTAGATTTTTTGAGCTTCTATTGGATCTCGAACCTCCTGATATAGACAACTTTTGAGCGAGGTAGTTGGGTGCATTGTGGTGCACGGCCGCGTGTCATAACTGCAATTTTTAGCTGTATTCTGGCTTCAATAGGCAGCCATTTTAGGGACTTTAAGTCTGGGGATATATGCGAATGTTTTCTTGAGCCAGTAATGAGTCTCGGGGCAGCGATCAGGGAGGCTCTTAAGGGTGCTGTTGTGGATAGCGGGAGTCCGCTGAGGGCCACAATTCCGTAGTCTATTCGAGGGATGACTAACGCTTGTACAGCAGTTTGGAAGTCTTCAGCAGGGAGGAAGGGTTTAATTTTCCTCAGTGTGTTGATTTGGAAATTAGCTGCTTTTGTGGCTTTGCTGACGTGCTGCTGCATGTTGAGCTTGGCGTCCAGTGTGATGCCTAGGGATTTCGCTGAGTCCACGATGGTGGGTTGGACATTGAGTGCTGTTAGGTTGTTGAGCCATGTTTGGGTGGTGGAAATTTTCGCCGGGGGTGAGATGAGTAGGAACTCAGTTTTCAGAGCATTTAGTTTGAGGTGGTTATAATGAGATGAGTTAAGTTTCATATCAAAATATAGGCCTTGAAAATTCTTCGCAGGCTTGCGAGTTACATTTTATAAGGGAATGCTATTTTTTTGCCTACTGGTCCTTTCTGGCAGGAGAGCTGAAGCGGGAAAAGGAGACCTGGTCTGTTAATTCGGAGGAAAGTTAAGTAGCAATAAAGATGCATTTAAATCTTGTTTTTATATTGTCCCACTTGCTGTACATTCAAAGACGAGTAAAATGTCAGCTTATGTCTTCTTAGAAATTGCTGCTGACTGATGCTTTGTAGGAAAGTGAGTTTCTGTTGCAGTAACCCCCCTCCCTCTTCCTGGTGCACTTTGATTGAGGGTGCACTGGGTCCCTGCCAATCAGTTTTCCAGTTCCTGTGTTCTTTCCCTAAACTGTAAAATTGCTCCCACAATTAGCACACCTCTGGCCCACTTATAAGGCCCTTGTAACAGGTAGCAGTGGTACCAAGGACCTTGAGAGGGTTCCTTAAGGCTGCAGCATGTGTTGTGGTGTAGCTCACTGCTGGAAATAGGTAAGTCACCCCTCTGGCAGTGTGCACTAAACCAGAGTCAATTCTTGAACACTGTTAGTGCAGTGTAGTAATTTTGAGTGCTTGGGCTCGGAGTATGTCAACACAAACTCCACAGCTCAATGATGGCATCTCTCCATAATAAACCCACACTGATGCCAGTGGTGGATTTATAATAAAAAGCTCCATGAAAAACAACCAGCTTCTAGTGTATTGGCTGACTGGCAGGACAGACGGGAAAATTAGTAAGCTGAATAGGAGTGTCCACCTTGGCTAGGCACATCCCTAGGGTGGCCAGGGGCTGAGGTGAACCCCTCTCCTTAAAATTCTTCATCTTGCTTTGGAGAATTAGGCCAATAAGAACAGGGATATGCCCCTCTCCTCAAAGGAAGGGGCACCCAAAGGGTGTAGTCACCCTAGGGGACAGTAGCCATTGGCTAATGACCTCCAACCTTAGTAACACCCTTAAATTTATTTTTTAGGGGCTCCCCTGAACCAACTTCCTTGGACTTAAGGGTTGATAGACCTCCCCTGGCCTGCAGCCTCCTTGGAGCGCTTCCTCCCCCCCCCCCCCCCCCCCCCCCCCCCCATCTGGTGAGGAAAAACCAGACGCTCATTGCTTTCTCCAGGGCACTCAATGCCTCCTTGCACCTGGCTGCTGGTGGTGCAGCTTTGGTTGTTAACAGATGTTAAACTGCCAATGCCAACATGTTTCGACCGTCTTAGACCCCACTGAGCAGGTCACGCTGGTCTTCATCAGGACCTACCAGTCCCAGTCCACTCTCCCACCGTACCTCAATCTGGTTAATAGAAGGGGTGACAAAGATCGCTATCGATCAGAGACGTGTGGAGGTAGTTCCCACCTTGGTTCGACCCTTGCCCAGTGTCGGTCAAACCCCCTGAAGACTGAACTTGTAAGTCGAGTGCTTACCTAAAAATTACTTATCTGTCTTTGCTCCCATAGGATTGCATAGGTTTCTCTCTTTATTGCTGATTCTGATGATAGTTCAAAGTATCTCTTTGACATTGAAAAGTATTTCACGTACTTGTAAAGTATTTTTAAAGTTTATGCAAACATTTGCCAACTGTATACTGAGAGTATTGTATTTCTGAAAAGCCTACTTACCAGTAACTGAGTTCCACTTGGTTCCTAAAATAAAAGTAACAAAAGCAATATTTGTATACACTTTGGCCTGGAGTTATTCATTGAATGTGTGTTCCTGCCTTGTATGAGTTTGTACAGCAAATGCTTTCACACTACCCTCTGATCAGTCTAAATTCTCAGCCCAGCTACGGCAAAATTGAGAGTAATTTTGATATAATATATACAGAGCCAGCCTCCTACATGCTTAGACCAGCGAACGTTTGAATGGTCCTTGAGGCTGTGTGTATCTTTCCTGTAGCATTGTGCGTATCTTTACCATAGATATGAACTCTTCTCAAGCTAACCATTAAAGCCTTCGACCAACTTGTCATCTAATAACTGGTGAAATGAAGTTTAATTCTCATTATTTAGGAAGTTGCAGTAAGAACTGTGTCGAAAGCCACTGAAAATGGAGAAGAGGAGGAAGATGAAGATGAAGCAGATTTCGGCGATGAGGACCTCTTTCACCAGCAGGTAACTTAGAGACCCACAGCATCACTTATTGAATTAGCCCATGGAACATGCTTTATATCACAGCTGTGAAACTGATTTGATTTTGGTTGCTCTCTTTAGACAGATGAACATGAGCTGGACTCTTAAAACCGTTCTATCCAACAAATGATGCATTAGCCACTGAAAGTGTGGCCATATCATGGCGAAGTTAGAGTTTGGGAGTATTACTTTGTTCCCTAGAGAATATGTATTGCCTAACATCCACTGGGGGAGTTATTGAATAATCATTAACTTGGTAAATATTTCCTATGAAGGCAGGTGTTAGACCAAATTGTTTTAGTGCCTGGACCTGTGAATCCCTGTTTCTGCTTAGGTTCATGAACACTGCATTGGTCACTTGGTGTCTCTACTTAGACTGTTGCAGATAATTTGGCAAGTGTGACTGTACTGATGTCTCCTGATTGGAGAAAATGTGGCGCATCGGGCGAGGTCTGATCAGTCCTTGAATTCCCAATATTCAGACATGACTGAAGGAGATTTCAGATGAACGCCATTCATTGGGTCGTCTTTTTTAAATACTTTATTTGTTTGAGTTTGAAAGGATTTGGTCAGTCTACTGGTTGTCAAGACTTCTAAAGGCTCATGTGTTTGCTGTTTGGGAGGTTTACGGAACCTAAGCATGAGGTTATGGCAGGAGAATCGTAATTTGTTTTCTCTTGCCTGGGTCATCGAGCTGTGTATTGATGAAGCTTCAACATGCAACCAGTTTCTGTATTTGACCACTTGAGTCTGACTTGGTTGTGCTTTATTCTCCTCCTTGTTTAGTGATTCATTCAGCTTCTTTCAGGGGTTACACTTTTTAGGTAAGGTTAGGATAGCATTTTCTCTAGCTTATGGAGCTTTAGCATTGCTGTGAAGATTCAGTGCCCTTGTAGGGTTCTGTGCGGAGGGTTGCATACAATATACCCATGGACATTATACAAGACTTCTTGGAAACTTTGGTAAGATCTTGTGTCCTCTAATCCAGCTATCAGTGCTGCAGGGAACGTGTTAGGCCTCAAACTGCTTGGATATTGATGGGGACTGACCACGAGAGAAGATATTTGCTGACATTGACAGGCAACAGACATGGTTAAACTACTGAAATTTGTAGAAAAGTTTAGCAAAGCCCAAAGCGCTCCCTCAGGGTCCCGTAGCAGCAGTTAAATAGCCTGCATACACCTAGTATTGACATTTATTCAAACTCTTATTTACGACAGTACTGTAGGGGAAGTATATGAATCTGACCATGAACGTAAAGTAGATGAAGGGTGGAATTAACGTAAAGTATATCAGAGGTTGGAAACTGTTAACAATTGCTTTGATGTCCTAGGTGACCTTTCCCAAATGGTTTTCATTTCTTAAACCCATTTGGTGATAGCTATTTGTTATGCAAGAGGGCTTAATTCAGAAATGTACATCCAGTCTTGGACTTGAAGCATTTAACGTAATGAAAAGTAAACCTTCAGGTTGCTTACCCAGATCAGATTTTCTGTCCACTCCAATCAATTTTTACTGGGTGTGCACAGTGGGTATTCTTGACACAACGTCCTACTCTAGTTTTTACGAAATAGAGTATTTCTTCTTTGACCTGTTTA
Organism: Lissotriton helveticus; assembly: GCF_964261635.1. NCBI lineage: Eukaryota > Metazoa > Chordata > Amphibia > Caudata > Salamandridae > Lissotriton > Lissotriton helveticus. Next base: position 831,725,581 of record NC_136073.1, on the reverse strand, counting down.
AGATGTGACCTACTGCCAAATACAATTTCCTACTTCCAGTCTGCCAAACCTGCCTTTGGAGGCAAGAAAATAGTCCATGTTATAATTGTAGGAAAAGGAAAAGCTTTGGAATACACACCAGGAACCTTTGTACCAAAAGGTTTTGGTTTTCAGTCTTCCTCAGAAATCACTAACGATCCAGTATAGAACATTTTATGTCGGAAATGGATTCTGGTCAAATGAAGTTTTCTTTGATGGAGAGACTTCTATTCAGAATATACCTTTTTCCCCAAATGTTAATGGCTATCAGATATTTGCTGTTCTTGGCTCATTGTTCAAAAAGCTACGTTGAAAATGCTCTGGGAACTCCTAGTTCCAGCAGTCACGCAGGGCTCTCCTTTAATTCTGGTCAAGTTTATGCTGAGCGTGCATTCATATCAGGTTACCATTTCACACAATGGTGAATGCTTCACTAGAGTGATGTGAAGCCTGTATGAGATAGATTTTGATCTAAAAAAAATATTTAACGCCACATGGACACTGTTACCCAACCCTGAAGGCCTACTAGTTCACTCATTCATTTCTTGTTTTTGCTACAAGAAAACACCATATTTAACGTTATTGTTGTACAAAACTGTTTTAAAGACTGGGTCTTGTTTACAAACTGACCAATGTGGAGGAAAGGAGGAACTGGTAACTTCAAGTACAGAGAGCTGACAAATCTGTGTACACTTTTTTCCTAATGTGAGCGTATATCTTGTACTTGGATGGCAAAGGCATTTTTATCTACCGATCTGGCTTGCATAATGTAGTTATAGATCTAATCTTATTTGTTTTGCAATTAACCCTTTTTTCTCTCTTTTAGGGTGATCCTAGAACAACATCGAGAGGCTGTTCTGTGATGTAAAAAGTGTTGTATATGATTTTTATTTTTTATTTTTGCGGACTTTGATTTGTTTGCATTTTTCCTTCGGAGCCACTGAAAACTATTTTTGTATGTCTTTTTTCCTTTATAATTTTACTCATGTTACATTTTTGTAGAACACCTTTTTAATTCAAGAAAACTGCCAGAACTTTTAAAAAGCTTCCATCTTTCCTCCTGAAAACACTATTGGAAGGTAAATCACATTTTTTTACAGACATTGTTCCAGGAATACTTTCTCTTAAGGAAAGGAATGAGTAAGATCTCATGGAGTGCAGAGTAAATGTTCACGGCCTCAATCGTCCAGATTTCGATTCGGAGATGGATTTGATCAGTTGTGCTTGGTAATGAAAATAGTGGATGCAAACGTGCACATCTGTGCAAATCTTTATTTTGGAAACTAGACCTTGAGACGTTCCTCCTGATTGTGTAAATTCTCTGGCTCTGCTTATTGCCTTGTTCTAAAGCTGTCCCATGGCTTTCTGTGTAGGACAGCGTTATGTTAATATTTTAATGCAATTGGAATTTAAACCTGAGCACTCAAATCAATTTAGTTTGAGTCCACATCGAATGAAAAGAGTATCAGTCTGCTTTTGACATGTCTGCTGCAGTCTGTTATGTTTTTCTTTGTGGTAAGAGCTCTTCAGCAAAATCTGATTACTAGTTTAAAAACAAGGCATCTCCTTTTATCCAGAAACCCAAGTTTCATTGGTCATAATCCATTGAAGTAACTTATTTTAGACAACTTGATACAAAGCATGACCAAAGCCATAGAACTTGTTTTCTGGGCTAGTCTCCTCCCAACACCTATATGAAAGTGGCTGCTAAGCCGCATGGGTTCTTGCAGATGGATTTTAATAGTCATTTTCGTTAAAACTCACTGTTCCAGAGAGCTGTAGATATAAGCTTTGCTGGTCCTAGTATTTGGCTGTAAAGAGCCATAGGTCTACCACCGCTCCTGATGGTGCTCTGTTGTACATTTTGGAGATTGCATGTGTTTAATTTTTTATTTTATTTTTTGGTGGCATTTGGAAGCTCGCTTCTATGAAAAATATTAGACTGACAGATATTATCTAGATATTCCATTTTTATAGCTGAAATGATGACTGCTGAAATGCTGGTAGGGTGGAAATGTAATAGTGCAAAAATGGTTGTCAAGTAACCAGAAATGTCAAATGAGTTAGTTGATGGTGCTCAATATCACAACGAAAGGCAGAATTTTTAGATCACTAAAGAATGAAAAGCAATAGAAAATCAAAAGTAATTTCTTTTAAGAGCAAAGAAAAATACTAATTGTGCAGATTATAAAGGCACTATGCCGCTTTTTTGCACTACACTGATCACCCTGCTTGAGTAAATTGTTCAAATTGTTGTATAATCATGCAACTGTATGTATGTAAAATATATCCAACTGAAATTATGTTTCTCAGAGAATCAATTGATTAACTTGATATGCAGCTTCTGTAATTGAGATGCTATTTTTATAATACACCTTCCAACTGCTGTACACAAGTTGTCCTTGCTAACGTACCAAGTTAAAGCATCACATGTGAATATATTTATAACCTATATTTTTTTAACATTTTTTAAAATCTGTGCCAGTAAACTGGTTCAATTGTCTGCTTTTCGGAGGAATGTATTGATCGAATTCAGAAATTAAGGAAACATTGATCATTCTGCAACATGCTTTGGCCAGCTTAAAGTTAGTTTTAAAAAAGGTCTAGAGTTGAGAAATGTGCTTTAAGCATTGAGTTGCTCAAATATTTGTTCTAATTCTCAAACCTTCAGGATACGTGCAGCCATCTAATATTTGCAGACGCTATATAAATCATGGGCATCCAAAAAGCTTTGATAAATTGCCTTGTTTGAAAGATATTTAATCATTTGTAAATCTTAGACTGCACACGGGGCAAGACATTCATTTGTTTGCCTTTAGTATCACGTGCACAGGGCGCATTGTGTTCAACTTTCAGAACTGGACGGTCTTTGAGTAGCAGAATTGGATAGTCTAAGACTTTAGATGGGTATGGCAGGTCACCTCGTTTTGTATTTCTTTTACACTGGTTTGAATAGTTACAGGTTTTAGACACATTTACTTAATTTCTACACTGGGTTAATTCAGTACAAATCCATTTGTTGATTTACTTTATTTTGGGCACTTTGTCCTGACGCGCTGCCTTTTCCACACCTTTGCAGTGTATTCACTTCCCCTTATGATTGGCATGTGATTTGCTTTTTGGCAACTGCTTTTTGCCTTTTTTACTGTTGAAAGATTCCTCTGTCTAATAATGTTATGTTGGAGGATTAAATTACTCTTTGGGGCATTCATTCTACCACCCATATGTAATTCCACTTTTCAAGGTGCACGAAAGCCGTGCTGTGCAAGTAAAAGTACATGGGTGCCTCCAGTGGAAGTTTTCCACTTCTGGTATAGTATGATTTGTACTGCTCATTTACCTGATAGCAGACGGTGTCCTCTCCTTGACCGGAACAATTTTCATCCTGGCGACTGGTTGAACCTTTCATGTTATTGTACTTCTTACAAGTTGCAACAACTCTATTTGTGCAACAGATTTTCTCTGAAAGCCTTTACCTGGTGAGGGGCGCAAAGGATGACATGAAAAATTGTGGACTGGTTTTCAAAGCTGTATATTATCTTCTATGATGCCATTAAAAAGAACTGGCAGTAATAGCTTGGAAGAAGAAAAGGGAAATTATTTGACAATGAGTCAAACACATGGTATGGTTTGTGTTCTTTAAAAAAAATCACCCAATTATCTTCAGCACCTCATGTTAATAAAAGTTGGGATTAGTCTAAGAGGCACATAACCAGGAAATTAACACATTTTCACGCATGTTCTCTGCAGCCGTTCAACAATGCGAACTAAAGACTAAAATTGGTGTTTTGCCCACTGATCATCACAGAGCATATTTCCTAATGGCTAGTATATCCACTCTTAAATACAATTAGGTCAAAAAGTTCTCTGGACTGGTGAAATTTTTCCTTTCCTTGAATTTGTGGAATAATAAACTTATTGTAAACAGTCCTCATTTAATCTCCAAAAATCGTAATGAACTTGTCACTGCCAATAGTTTCTAGTTCATTCAGCTTCCTTCAGCTTAATGTACATTTGAAGAGTTTGCATTAAGAATTTAGATTGTGATTGTTTTGGTTGGTTAAATCATTTGATGGTACAGGAAACTGTATTGCATTTTGTTTGATAATTTATTACTAGCTATTTTTAAAGGGAGCCTTTTAGGTTTTCATTATAGTACCAGTTACAGGTGCCCCGGTCATTATTGAATAAGACTTTCAAAACTGATTCCACATTATTAAAGTATTTTGTACACCTATTGAAGCAACTCTGCTTTGAGTAATTTCGTGGCATTCAACACTTGTTAGATAGCAATGTTACATACACAAAATGCATTTCACGATGTAGGTTTTTTCTGAAAAATGAATAACTTGACCGTATAAAACTGCCCCCCTCCCTCCCCCCAATGCAACATATTTTGCACCCTTTTCACGGTTGTTAATGAAATAGTTGTAGTCATATAACGCAGTGCAATCTGCTATCGACTGTTTCTCCTATTTTTTTATTTAAACAGATTTTGTCAGACTGCACATATTATGCAGGGCCCTGCATTCCAGGGATAACTGCAGGTGAAAAAACACATTACATCATCTGAACGGCTATCGACTTTTTCTTTGCAAGTATAAACAGGTTAAGAGAGAATCGCATAAAACTGAACCCCCAGGGGGTTCAAGCCACAATATAATCCGCCCAGCACTTCCAGATTTTATAATATTTACGCGGGCGCCCCCTAGCCACGAAGATCGGCTGCTCCAACCCCATACAAAAGTTTAATCCCTTCTTCCAGACGACCACCGACGGGGCTTGTGAATCTGTTTCTATTTTTAAAAAAAATATATCCTACAATACTTTCCAGTGGAAAGCAGTAAGATAGTAAATTGTTAAAATGCCAAAGGTTTGGGTCTTCAAATTATATTATTTAGCCTGCTATCAACCTTCTAATGAAAACATCTGTTCTTTTGCACCCATACTTCTACCAATCTATCGTGCAGTTTTGCTGTACTGAGCAGACCCTGCTGTTTTCATTTCTGTGAACATCAGAATTGCATTATGTACACTACTGTAGTGAGTCTATGCCTTTTCTTCTGTTGTAAGTGGCCTAGGTAGCAGGCAACATCACTTAATCTTTTGATTCCAGAACACAAGGAATGAATCAAATTGTTCTCCACCATTGTGAAGTGTCCTGTATTTCTTCTTGACAGTGCTGAATTATGAGCTCTGAAACTTGCTTGTAGTGTTAATTTATTTCAAACCCTGCTTCCATATACTTGGGGAACTGCAGTTTATACTAGGTTGGTGTTTCTAATTTTGAAACTTAATTCGGAGCCTGTATCAGACTAGTCAAATACGTTTAATTGTAAGCATACTGTAGTGCTAAATGGAAAGCAATTAAAGTTTCAGGGTCAGTGAATCTTAAAATTGCTATACCATTTATACAAAGAACATTCACCTACATTGGCATTGTTTGCATATTTTCAATTTATTAGACATCAAACTATAATTTTTGCTTTTCAGCCCCTTTTTCAACCAGTGTGGTCATACATATCTATAAGCTGACTGTAGATCATCTCGTGTAGGGCTAAGTGCTGGGTTACACATTTCCAGATACTCAACAGTTTCTCTGTGAAAATTGAAAGCCATGAGAGACCTCCGATTTCAGAGACTGTGCAAAAAGGTGTTAGAATGTAATGAAAGGGAATAACCCCTTAGGGAGAGTGGGAATAGAGCTTTATTTGAGCAGCCCCAAAAAAGTGTCAAAGCTAAACATTACACTGGTTGGAGGTTAAAAATAGGGCCTATATGATTTGTCAACTTTAGTTCTAAAACAGAGGGAGTACATTATTTGCGGACTTTCTTGTGCATTTACCGTACATTTTACTTTAGTTGAGCAATGAACTTGACTGATGTTTGGTCAGCTTCAAAGTAAGGTAAGCCTACCTTTTGATTGCATTGTTTAAGAATTACCAGAACGGTTTGCTTTCTGAAGAGGATCTTACATGTAGCAGTTTTAACACTGGGTAATTTAAAAGAAACTGTGAACAGCATTTTTGAGCCACTTCAAAAATTGTTTCTGATGTCAGGTTGGATTTGTTTAAAGAAAAACAGCAAATAAAATGCCTCTTTTATAGAAGGTCTTAATATTTACTTAATTAAAAATTGAACTTTTGTCTCTTGCAACGAGTGATCATCCTCCACTCATTCGCTTCATGGTTAATTACTTTAGTAAGCACCAACTAGTTAAATGTATCTATCTTTAGATTAGAGCTGCCACATAAATGGTTTTATCATACACAACGTTCTGTACCATAAACTATCTTGATCCTCTAATTTGGATCAGAGGATTGTGTTTAAAAGCAACTTGCACTGTGATTTTAAATTTGGCTACATGACTTGCAAAATTCTCAAGACATGATCTGTAATTTATACACTAATTTGTCTTGAATTTCGCCAGTTCTAGTGAATGGTGGACTTATTTCCGTTGAATCCAACCGATAACTAAGACATTACTTCCTCAGACAGCCTAGCCTTTTGGTGCTCACAGATTGTGACAGAATAACAAAACCTTTAGCCTAATAAATAGTCTTAACAGGTTGTCTGCAGTTCTGACTAATCTGGCATTTGTAGTACATTCACTCTAGCTATAAAGTGATCTCCATCACTAGTAACGTGGCCAGGGCTTGAGTGACTTCAGAGCTCTGTGCTTGCTTCCAGTCCAGACACTATTTCACTGTGAATCTACAAAACTGTGAAGTGATCCTCTATACTATATATTTTTTTAATCGCAGTCCCATTGAGTTGTTATATAGCTACATTTATGTTAATCATCACCGTTTGGTTTGTACGGCAAAACAAGGTTGTTTAAAACAGCGAATGGAAGGTTTTGTATCATAGAATGAAAACCATAATGGGATGAAAGGATCCCTGGATAACCAAAAACCTCTTTAAAGGGTTTAAAATGCCTGGGAAACAGAATTTTGTTTTGCTCTCCTATATGCTTATCTTTAGGCTAAATTAAGGGATTTTTATATGATTGTATTAGCATATATTGAATATTTTGTAAACATAATGCCTTTATTGAAATGCTAACGTCTAGACCGAATGAAAAGGTATCCTCTTGGAAAAAGTAAGACCCAAGGGAAGCACAAATTATGTTAACTTGTCTGACAAAGGTTTATGTAATAGCACTTAAATTGACTTGTTCCACATTTTCATTTACATTAAGAGGAAGAAGTTGAGGAAAGCTAGCTAATGTGGGTCTTCCCAGGGCTCTGATTAACAGTATTCTTTTAACAAATATAAAAACCGCTTCTGTTCATTATTAACGATATTCCATGTTGACTAAAAGTAGCACAAAAAATTTAACTCTCCCATGAAACACAGGCTTTTCAAGTCATACCATTGGTTTCTAATACTTGACTGTCCATATAACCGCACAGAGTAACCTCTGTCAATGCTAATTAGATAGGATATAAACATTGGCTTAGCACACAGTATAATATGTTGCTTGCTGCAGAAGAGAGGTTTTAGTGCTTGCGCTGCTGTCACTAACAAATGTGTAAACCTTATAGCTGGGTTAAGGAGCTTCTATTGGCTGCCAAAGCAGTCACAATAAACCAGCAATACATTTTTCTGGGTGGAGCTTAACCATGCAGCTTAAGAAATATTCATTACTTTATTTGAAATCTATTTTGATAATTGATGCATTCTGACTTGAACTGTACATTTTTATCTTATCAACCTATTGAGTAACTGATATTCTATTTATACAGTAGTTACCCCAATTCTAAACTTATCAGGGTTTTTCAATTTTACTGTACAAGAGCTTTTGTATGGCTTATAAAGTTTTAAACATTTGTAGGCTTGTACAATAAAGCCTACAAAAAAGCAGATGAAATCTAAACTGCTAGCGATATTCGCACACAGATTTTTAAATCTACAAGAAAATCTAGACTTTATCATTTCAATGTTTTTGTTTGAATACCAGTATGCATGCCAAATGTCTTTATCAATGATTTGTAAAATACATATTGACTGGAACCTTTTTGTACAACACTCCCAATAAATGTTTTGACTTTTATCTGACTTCCGCATTGTCTTTATATTGATTATTTTAGTTTACTGTATTTAAAAAAAAGTTTTCTGAGAGATTTCTGCAGATTTCCCAAGTGATGACTTAATGGATTAAATATCATGTCTATGGACAAAATGTTTAATCCCAAATGCCTGCTGCACTTTATTGTCAATCCAGAATTGCTACACCACAAATTGAAGTAGAATGCAGCTATCAAGGTACTTTCTTGTAAGTTCTGAGTCTCACTCATGTCTGCACACAGTTTGCGAACTGCAACACGTAGATGAAGAGAATAAAAAGCTTACAGAAACTCACGTGGCAAGCACCTAATCCCCAAAGCACTTGCTTACTTAGAATTCAGATCAACACTTCACGTACACATCCTTGTACACCAAAGAGAAAAATAAGACCTTTATAAGTTACATCACTCAAATATTCACCAAATATACCTATAAAACACACTAAATCAAAGAATATGAACAAAAAATTGCACATGCGTAAAAAGCAGACCCCAACTCTAAATCATGAAACTATCCATAATATCACAGAATATAATGTAGATTCCCATGTTACACCTCACACAAACACATTAGGAATGAACAGTTTAATGCCCCAACGAGTACTCTGCTTGGTTATACTCCACCTTGTTTAATCAAGCATAAAGGCAAACCTTTTCTTAGAACATTTTCAAGCTACAATTTTTTTTACATAGCATTTTTCCAAAACACAGCAATTATGCTGAAAAATAACTTTGCAAAAAGACTTTGCAGAGCAAAAAAACTGTTTCAGGAGGGAACCAATTAAAATCGGTTTCTTTTCCAACTTAATCTCTTTCCTTTTAATTTCAGTTAGATCTTCCTGCACTCCTCATTTCCCCTTTTGCATTTGAAAACCTTCACACATTCAGGTAGAACAGAGTTTGTGTAGTTCTAGGTTACATACATGATTGCAATAGTTGGGAAGTATTAAACCACACCAAGAACTAATGGACATGCAGCATCAGAACCAGCTTACCTCCTTCCCAATCATGTAATTACACACCTCAGGCAATTTCACTCATGTGATTTTACTGGAGTTCACTTCAAACCCCTCAGACATCACTAGCTTTAAAAAAACCATAAGTGTAGTCTTTAGTGTAGCACTTGATTTAAGCTCTGGTAATATCAGCAATCTGTTAGGTCTGGAAATTGAATGCTTTTAGTCACTGAGAATACACCAAGCAATGATGTTAGACCTGGTCTACATAAGTCCATATCTGCTTGCTGCATAACACTTTTGAGAACTCACGAAAAGGAAGACTGGAGGAGTGGATGTTGTCCACAAAAGAATGCTAAAACAAATCAATTGTAAGTTACGAAAATTGCCACAAAACCATAACTCTTAATTGACCCTCTAGGATCATGTAAAAAAAAAAACCCTGTCCCTGCATAACAGGTGATTCAAATACATGCTTTGTTATACAGCAGTTGCTCACATACAAAGGTCTGCTAGCCAAATGTCAATAAAGAATCCGTTCCTGGTGCCTTGAGTCAGCCACGCAGCTGGACATTCATTTTTGCCCTTCAGAGCCCATTCAGTTACCAGCAAAATGTCCATTGATCTTTATTTACATTGGTTAAACCTCTACTTCTGTAGTAGGGGATCTCTGTGTATAGTCATAATCTAGTGAATAGTCCCGCCCATGTGCGTGGACCCCGGAGCAATCAAAAATAATCTCTTAAAGTGTCGAAAAATGCAGACCTGCACAGACACTTAAGAGAGAATTAAAGACATAATGCAGCCTATAACACAGGCTACACTGTCCAGTACTTCAACTAGAAATTCCACCAACAAAATCCACAAAACAGCAAAGCCTGTACAGATTTCCCTTGCCTCAGCAGCAAGCACCCTCTGGAATGATAGAGAGGAGGATCTGGACAGACAAGCCCCATAGGCTGCCATTATGTGGCTCAGAACAGGATACTGTGCCTTTAAGAGAACTTTCCAGAAGTCTCACAGTATCCCAGAATGCACTGCAGGTCCCTTTTATGTTCAGTTCTTTTTTTCCGCCTCCTGCAAGCAGGACCCTGGAGCATTGAGCTCTCCCTTTTAATGGGTTTATTGGTGACTTTTCACTATTAATTTCGTTTGAGTGCTTCTAAAGTACTTTAGTGTTCTTCTTCTTGGTTTTTGCTCCATTTTGATGTCAAATATGCCTGCATTATTTGACAAATGCCCGGAGTGCTCCAGGAAGGCCAAATCAGATCCCCATGAGGTGTGTATCCTCTGCCTTCCCTCTTCCCATGTCCCAGAGGAGTGTGAGATTTGTCAAGGATTCTCTGGCAGGACCCTGAAGGACAGACAGAAGATCAGGCTTCAGGGACTCGAGGAAAGAAGGCTGAAGGCGCAAGGTGGGTCTGGAGGGGCTCCTGCCCATGCTGAGGCCTCTGGGGGGCTCCCCAGAGGCAGGAAGACCAGCAAGGGTGCCCACTCTCCGTCTGGGTTCATTGCAGCGACCACGACGTCGAGAGGAATGACTACGGTCTGTTCCCCGTCTCCGCAGGGCTCTGGGGCGAAGTGCCGTCGACGCTGGACGTCGAGGGATGTGCACAGACCGCCGTCGAAGGGCCCGGCGTCTGCGCTCGCCGTCGAGGCGACATCGCCGTCGGCAAAGAGGAGGAGAACATCGGCGTCGAGGGGATCCTCATCGTCGGAGTGGTCCGCCGTCGAGGCGGAAGAGGTCGCCGTCGAGGCGGAAGAGGTCGCCGTCGAGGCGGAAGAGGTCGCCGTCGAGGCGGAAGAGGTCGCCGTCGAGGCGGAAGAGGTCGCCGTCGAGGCGGAAGAGGTCGCCGTCGAGACAAGAGAGATAGACGTCGAGGCGTTCGAAGTCGACGTCGAGGCATGGACGACGTTTGACGCCGAGGAAGAGACGCTCGACGTCGAGGGGCCGACGCTCGACGTCTCGTCACCGTTCTTCGACGTCTAAGAAGTGGGAGAGGAGGCCTGATGCCATGGGAGGCTCTCCGACGTCCCAGGCTGTTGGTGGATCACCGGGCTCGGTGTATTCCGATGTGTATACGCCTTCGCAGGTTACGCCTCCGCCACCGTTGCCGAGGGGTCCTCCTCCGAGGGTTCCTACCCCTCCTCCTTTGCCTCCGCTTCCGCACACCGTGCCTCAGGTGCCACTGAAGCCTCCTCCGGTTCCTCCGAGGTAGCCCAGGTTTCCGACACCTCCCAAGGGGACTCCTAAGCCGCAGGCCCCGGCCAAACCTAAGACGCCCGCGCCGGTGGAACCGACGGAACGCCCGAGGCCTAGGAAGTCAAGATCGCGCTCCGGACGGAGAGGAAGATCTAGGAGTCGGCACAGATCCTCCACTAGATCTAGATGCCGCCATAGGAGGCGAGGATCCAGGTCCCGCACGGACTCCCCCAGGACACGATCCTATTCGCCGACCTTGTCGGATTCCCCGGGGACAAGGGTGTCTCCGGTGGACGACATCAGCACGTTCCAGGAGGTTCTCCTGAGGGGGGCGACAAAGTTGGGCATCACGGTGACGGCTCCTACACCTACGACGTCTGTGATATTTGAGACACTACACAAGAAGCATCTGTCTCGCTCTTTGCTGCCACTGGTGCCAGGTTTGGTGGAACCTGCGGAGGAGCTGTTCCTTACGCCAGCGGTGGTGAAGGCCGCTCCCTCCCGACTTCTGAAGAAGTACAGGGCCCCGGATTCGGACCCGGCATTTCTGCAAATGGATCCAGTACCCGATTCCGTTATAGTGACGGCGGCCAGGAAGTTACACTCTACCTCCCCGTGTTCCACCGTGCCACCTGACAAGGAAAGCCGATGGATCGACTCGGCTGGGAGGAAGGCTTGTGGGACTGCTTCCACTACCATGAAAGCCTCCAGTGATTCGGCCTTGCTGGGGCGGTACGACCGTGCCCTGTGGGATTCCCTGCAACAGTTCACGGAGCTTCTGCCACGAGACAAGAGGGAGGACTTCCTAGAGATCCTTAAGGAAGGGATGCTGGTTTCAAACCAGGTCATCAGCGTGGCTGCGGATATCTCTCTCTTGGGGGCCCATGGTTACTGTCATGGTATCAACCAGCGTCGTCATGCTTGGCTCAAGCCGGAGGCCCAGCAGCGGGTGGCCAATCTGCCGTTTTCAGGAGAGACTCTGTTCGGAAAACATGCTGATGATGAGATGGCCCGCATGAAGGCGGAGGCAGAGACCCTGACTGCGGTGGGCTTGGAGAAGCCCAAAGAAAAGAAGCCCCACCGACCGTTCCAGAGACGGTTCGGTGCACAGGGTGAGGACAGTCTTCGGGGCAGCAACAACAGCAGCAGTTCCGGAGGCCCTTCCAGAAACGCCAGAAGGGTAGAGGGGGACAGCAGTCCTCTACAGCTAACAAATGCCCGGCCGGGTCTCGACCCTGAGCGGTTACTTCCCCTTCATCCGTTACCCGCTCCAGTGGGGGGGAAGCGTTAATTTTTTTCTGGCAGAGTGGAGAAAAATTACTCAGGACAAGTGGGTGCTGAATATTGTTTGCAATGGATACAGTCTTCGGTTCACCAGCCCTCCTCCATCGATTCCCCCGGTCAGCTCGCAGTCTCCAGGCGGAGGCCGATATCCTGTAAAGGAAAAGGGCGATAGAAGACGTTCCTCTGTCTCAAAGAGGAAGAGGTCTGTACTCCCGATTCTTTCTGGTCCGCAAGAAGGACAAGAACGAGTTCAGGCCCATTCTGGACTTGCGACAGGCAAGCAAGTGGATTCGCAGAGAAAAGTTTTGCATGCTGTCGTTGCATCAGATTTATCCTCAGTTGCAACAGGGAGACTGGCTATGTGCAATAGACCTACAGGATCCGTACTTTTTTTTTTTTGAAGACCTTTATTAAAGTTGCAGAGTGAGAACACAGCCTTGTGCCTACAACCTGATAGACCAGGCCGGCAGCGTTAGCATATAGATCAATCATGCTCCGCGACCCTGGGCGGGGAGCCAGAAGTGTACACAGCATGTCGCCTACAACCCATTTGGGCCGGCCGCGATGCATGTTATTTGAAGCTGCGAAAAGGAGGCATAATTCCGCAGGCAGTTGATCAGGTAATGTCAATTCTTAAACACTTGAGGTCTCATTATTTACTTTTTGTTGAACTCTAAACAATAACTCATTACAGAACTGAGGCTGTCAGTCCCACTCCCATGTGGGATCCCCAGTCAGGGGGACGCGGTAGGTGGGGTCTCAACTCCGAGTCCATCGGAGTATGTCGATAAGCCTTGGACTGAATGTGCGAGTGAATGCATACTTTCTGGTATAAGGGCCAGTCGCGCATTCCCCATGGGGGGGGGGGCGAGGGAGGGGCCATGTGCAGAGCCTGCGCCAGTCTTTGGGTATGGGGGAGATAACCCACCGTGGTGTGCCATGATATGTGCAGTGTGCCAGAGAAAGGAGGGGGGAGGGGTAGGAGGAAAGCAGTGTCCAACTCCGACACCTAGGGATTCAAAAATCCGTCTCGTGATCGGCCCGGTATGGAGCGGTTGATACCCATATATATTCATATGTAGGCTTCCGGGCCCACGTGTGAAGGGGCAGTGATGTCATTTATTCCCAGCTCAGGGCGTCCCTAGCGGGCTGGTAATAGGGGTGTCGTAGCGTCACTTGGCTATTGAGGGGAAGTGACGTGCAATTCACAGGGTTGCCCAACCAACCCAGCAGCCTCCCGGTCTTCAGCATCCGATTCAGCCATAGACTGGGCCCGGAGTAGATAGGCGGAAATCGGGCCCCACAGGTCTTTGGGTCGTGATTTATGTGGTAGCAAGTCGGCATAATTATGTAGTTGGTCCTGCCAGCCATATTTTAAATTTGGGGGCGCGTCCCCGGCCCCATCTGCACGCCACATGGCGTTTCGCAAGCAGGAAGCCCAGGGCAGTGAATTTCCGGTACTTGTTGTTCGCTGGGGTGGGGAGCCCTAATAGTGCAATTTTAGGACATAGTTCTATTTCCACCCTTATCATTATGGATATGGCCTCATGTACCTGCGCCCAGTATAGCGCAACAGCTGGGCACAACCACGCTAAGTGCATAAAGTCCGCTCCTTCTTGTTTACATCTAGTGCAGCGGTCATCTTCGCGAAGGCCAAAGCGGCACAACTTGGCGGGAGTGTAATAGAGGCGGTGTAAGAACTTATAGTGGATCAGTCGAAGGCGAGCATTTCCCGTCACTGACACCGTGTGGGAGCAGCTGTCCTCCCATTGTTCATCTGAGAGGGGAGGATCCAGGTCCGAGTCCCAGTCCAGCCTAGCTCGCAGCCCTGGGGACGTGGAGGACACATACGCGTGCTTGTAGAGCACGGAGACGACGTGTTTCGGGGTGTCTTGTTGAAGCAGTGCATAAGGGCGCAAAGACTTCTGGTTCACCCGGGAACTCTGGTGTTACAGTTTTGATATTCTGTCGTAGACGCGTGTAGAGGAATGTGTCCATAACAGATGGTGAGTGCTCCCCGAAGAATTGGTCCCTTGTGCGAAACCGACCATGCACATATAAATCTCCCCAGGTATGAAGGGCTAGTTTGGAGAGTAGTCGACTGCCTATTTCCTCCCGTGCAATACTCACTCTAGGGTAATTCGCTAGGGTCATGCGAGGGGAATACATAAGGGTCACCCCCATACGATCCGCGATTCTACGCCAGGCACGTACGGTGCAATCCACCGCGGAGGGGTCCCGATCCGTTGTACTGACTTCCGTGTAAAGATACCCCGACGGTTTTTCTGGTCTCATATACCCATCCTCCACCGCAAGGTGCGCCATAAAGGGAGGTGGGTGAAGCCAGTAGGAAGCAAAGTGGCCTTGTGCGCAATCGTAGTACAGCCGAAAGTTCGGCACTTCAAATACACCCTGATGGTAGGGCAACATGAGCGTTGCAAGTTTTAGCCGCGCTTGCTTCCCCCCCATATGAGGCGGGAGAGCTGGGACTCTAGTGCACGAAAGAAAAACGAGCCTGGATTATAGGGAATGTTGGTGAAAAGGTACAGCAGCTTAGGAAGAATGACCATTTTAATCATGGATATGCGCCCTGCCATGGACAACGGAAGATGAATCCATTTCGTTATGCTGTCCGTCAGTTTATCTAGGACCGTACCATAGTTTGCCCTGATTAGAGCTTCACGGTTCCTGGTCACGTTGATACCTAAGTACTTTATCTCATCATTCTCCCATAATAGCGGGTAGTCAAGGGGGAACTGGGGAGTATTATCTGTGAGGGGGAACAGGGCTGATTTGGACCAGTTGATCTGTACCCCCGCTATCGCTCCAAATTTGGTAATCTCGCGTAGTAGGGGATTGAGGTTTTCCTGCGGTTTATGCACATATAAAGTCATATCGTCGGCATATAATGAAATAAGCAGCTGGCGTTCCGGATAAATCAGGGACCCGTGGTTGTGATGCTGGCGAAGCTTGGCTGCAAGGGGTTCAACGGCTATGGCAAATAAAACTGGGGATAATGGGCAACCCTGTCGGGTTCCTCTACGTATCTCGAAGGGGGCCGAGCGGGACCCATTTAGTAGGACCGAGGCACTTGGTTTAGTGTACAGTAGCTTGATCCAATCTAGGAAACTAAACGGAGTTCCCATCCGTTCCAGCAACGACAAAAGGTAGTCCCATTCCAGGGAGTCGAATGCTTTGGTGGCATCAAGGAAGACGGCCGCTGCTTCGCATTTAGGGTCAATATCTTGCATAACCGCCTGCAAGGTGCGGAGGTTGTGCGAAGTCGTACGGTTCGGGACAAAACCCGCCTGATCCGGAAGGACCAGCCTCTCCATCAGAAGATTCAGACGCGTCGCCAGCACTTTTGCTAGTATTTTAACGTCAGTGTTTAATAATGACAGGGGTCGATAGGAGTCACAAAGCTCCGGAGGCATACCCGGCTTAAGCAGTGACGCTATCAGCGCCTCTCTCATACTAGGTGGCAGTGAGCCTTTCTCGAGAGCTGAGTAGTACACCCTCTTTAGGACGGGGGCGAGCAGATGAATGTATGCTTTATAGAAATCTATCGGCAGACCATCCGACCCAGGAGATTTGCCAGATTTCATGGACATGATGGCGTCCTTTATTTCGTCTAGTTCCAGCTCAAGGTGTAAGAACTTCTGTTGTGTCGGGCCCAGCCATGCAATCGCTGTGTCGTCAAGATATGTATTAAGGTCTAGAGGCATACGCCTCTGAGAAGTGTACAGCGTCTTGTAGTGGTCCGTGAGTACACAAAGCTGTCCAGGCAAGTCTCTCTGTGGCACCCTTTGGTCATCAAGCAGAGAGGTGACGTAATTGCTGTGTCTAGGGGGCCTTACAGCCGAGGCTAGAGCCCTACCCGCCCTGTCTCCCTCACCATATATACGCGCCACGTAGGGTTTCCCTAGGAATTGACCCTCCTTATCAGCCGCTTCAGAATACTCATTGATCTTTTCTGAGCCGAGCACGCGCTCCGTGCACTTGTGTACCACGCATAGTATCTCTCTCAAGCGTGCGTATTTCGGCTTCTAACTTACGCAGCTCCCCCCGAAGGGATTGGAGTACTCCCCCCTCCCTTGGAGATACACCAGCCTCGAACGGTGATTTTGAAGGCCTCCCATACGGTAGTAAGGCTGTCAACTGAGTCAATGTTGCGATCAAAGAAGTCCTGTATGTCCTGCTCCAGCTCCGTCTTGAAGGCAGAGTCTGTAAGATGCGCGGGGTTGAGGCGCCAGCTTAAATAAGGAGAGACTGCGTGGAGGACGCGTAGGGAGAGTAGGACAGGTGAGTGGTCCGAGAAAGTACACGCTAGATGCGTAGTGTTAACTACCCAGGGAGTAAGGCCTGCCGTAAGGAATATGTAGTCTATGCGAGCCCAGGTGGAGTGGACTGCCGAGTAGTGGGTACCCTGCCGCAATGTGGGGTGTGAGTGTCTCCATGTGTCTGTCAAATGGTGGTCCTCCATGATGCCGAGTAAGGAGCGTTGGGTATGCGTATAGTGTAGTGCTTGTGGGTGCGACCTGTCAAGAACAGGTTGTACCGCTGTATTGAAGTCCCCCCCGAGTATCACATGAGCTATGCCTAACGTCTGAATTTTGACCCACATAGTGAGAAGTGCAGACGGGTCATCCGTATTTGGGCCGTAGTAGCATGCAATAAGCACCGTGTGAGAGTACAGCCTTCCCCAGACCATGCAATATCTCCCCCCCCTTATCAGCGTCCGTGCCTGCTGGGGTAAAACCCACCCCTCTACGTACGAGGACCGTGACCCCGCTGGCATAGCTGGAGTAAGATGAAAAGACCTTGCACGAAGCCCATCTAGATGCGAAAAGCGGGAACCCAGTTTGCGCTAAATGTGTCTCCTGTAGGAGAGCTATAGACACTCCACGTCTGTCTAGGTATCCCAATACATGTCGCTTCTTTCGAGGGTCATTAAGCCCTCGTAGATTCCATGACATCACCTGGACTTGTAGTATTGGCGGTGAATTCGTTACGTCACCCATCCCCGCAATGGAAAATAAGTATGACATGTAGGTGTAGCAGTTAACAGCAGACAAGCCACAGCATAGTTACAGATGAGGACATTGCCCAGCCCCACTCTATAGGACCCCCCCCCTCTCGGGACATACCTCCAACAAGTAGAAAACATTGCAATGCACGAGCCAATTTCCCCCCACCCCCACTCCGGCATCCCCAACCAACCGAAGTCTCACCCATCCCGCAACCCTTAAATGCCCTTCCCCAACCTTTGTGACTAGCATGTGAATGCTCGCAGTGTATACAGTCCGCCCACCCACACCGGCATCCCCAACTTGCCAGGTACTCAAAACCCACCCACCCTCCCTCAACCCAAGTGTAACCAAAATCAATACAATAACTACAGTCACCCTAACCCCAGAAGGGGGAGAGGTGTTGTGGGGATCGCCCATTGGAGGCGTAACCTAAGGGGCGCCAGACCTGCCCTCCACCTCCTTACTTGCACCCACTAGCACCCGGGACCAAGGTCCAGACTGCGGCGTGGGACGGAGATGGGTGATCCGGCACTCGTTAATGTTGTAGATCGATGAGAGAAGAAATCAGGAGTGGTACCTCACCAGGAAGAGTTACATCTAGGCCAGATGAGGGCAGTTACCAGTGGCGGTACAATTGGGAATACTGGTCTCATTTTTAGTCCTGTTGGGATAGCGGAGAGTGTGATCTGGACCGTCGCTCCTCCCTCTCATCTCGGAGCCGTTCCTTCCTTTGCTGCTTAAGAAAATCCTCCACCTGTTGTGGGTTATGAAAGAAATGATGTGTGCCACGATGAGTGACCTTTAACTTCGCAGGATAAAGCATGGCATAGGGGATTTCCTGGGTTTGGAGTTTCTTTTTCACAGCGGCGAATTTGCGTCGTGCGTCCTGTACTGAGGGGGTAAAATCAGGAAAGAAGGAAAGTGTCGTGTTGCCATATGTCACAGTGCCAAGCTCTCTTGCGCGACGGAGTACTGCATCCCTGTCTCTGTAGTTCAGAAAACGGGCGATGATGGGACGCGGGGGCGCCCCAGGAGGAGGAGGTGCAGAAAGAGATCTATGTGCCCTTTCCACTATTAGATGAGGGGAGAAAGATTCCATTCCAAACAATTCTACCACAAGCTTTTCCATGAAAATCTCCATTCTTCCAGTGTTTGTGGACTCCGCAAGGCCCAGGACGCGGATGTTGTTGCGCCTGGACCTCGCTTCTAAATCTTCATTTTTATCCGCAATTATTTTAAGCAGTTTGTCCATTTGCGTAACTTGTTTGGTGGTCGTCGTTGCCCCGTCTTCCAGCATAGAGATCCTGTCTTCGGTTTCTTTGATGCGGGTGTCGTCTTGTTCCAGTCTCGTCACAACACTATCCATTCGTGTGTTAATGGTGTCTATCTTTGCATCAATAGTAGACAAGCTTTGCCGCATTCCAAGCAGGAGCGTTTTCCAATCTTCGTCCGGGGGGTCTGTGCGGAGGGGCTTTCCTCCGTTTCCGACGTCCCCTTGGCAGGTTTTTTGGACTCAAATGGTATCTTGGACTGTCTGGCATCGTTGTGCCCCATTTCGCGCCTCGGGCCGCCACTAGTGAAGAGGCCGCCAGAGTTTCCACTATAGGAGATCTGACAGCGGTGGGCACAAGCAGATACGTTGCGCAGGGTGAGGTCTTCTTTTTTTACCTTGTCGTCTGGGCTGGGTGTAGGGGTGCTGTTCGCGCTATGGAGTCCCACCTCGCACTGATCCAGTCTTTCAGCGGGAGTAGCCGAAACTCAGGGGCAGTTGGCACTGATAGCTAGTCTCTCACCCCTGAGGCGGAAGCCGGGGGATCTGTATTGTGATTAACTGTGTTTTTAAATCGTGTGCATTATTTTCTGTTGCCATACTTTCCAACTTGGATTCATTTTACATTTTAACTCACAGACCCCTCTGTTAAAAATCGCCGCTTCACCACGCTCTACGCAGCAGAATACGTGCTGACGTGGGCGCCATACTGGAGGTAGGAAGGGTGGCGGTCCAGTAGCTGGACGCCTCCCGCCCTCCCGGACTACTTAAACAACGCGATAACGCACGCGCGCTGACTGATAGCTAGTCTCTCACCCCTGAGGCGGAAGCCGGGGGATCTGTATTGTGATTAACTGTGTTTTTAAATCGTGTGCATTATTTTCTGTTGCCATACTTTCCAACTTGGATTCATTTTACATTTTAACTCACAGACCCCTCTGTTAAAAATCGCCGCTTCACCACGCTCTACGCAGCAGAATACGTGCTGACGTGGGCGCCATACTGGAGGTAGGAAGGGTGGCGGTCCAGTAGCTGGACGCCTCCCACCCTCCTCAAAACTGGATAAAAGTAGACGTCCACCCCGTCCGCGCAGCGGACGGGCGCAGCGGGAGCGCCGGAGGCGCGCCAGAGGCAAGCCCGTCTGCGCCCGTCTGCGCCGGACACGCGCCCAGCGCCATACCCCCTGTGCCATTTGATATCGAAAGGATTACTTACTCCTCTGAAGAAATACGTAAGTTGAATCTAGGACAATTTACGACTTGTAGCCAGTACAACCCAGAGGATCTTTCAGATCAAGCTGAAATTGGGTGCAGGGACTGTAAATCCATCATTCCCCTAATTAACAACAAAGTCAAACATCTGACTGATGGCACCGCCAAACATACTACTATATCCATTTCCCTCATTAACGCTCGTTCCCTGGCTAGGCATAGGCAGGATATCGCTGATCTAATTGTGGACCACGCAATAGATATCCTTTTTGTAACTGAAACATGGATGGATGATACATCCGAGCCCGACCTTCAGGTAGCAGTACCAGATGGCTTTAAGGTGTATAGGCGGGACAGACAAGGGGGAAAAAGAGGAGGAGGCCTGGCAATCATCACCCGGGATATTTTCCCAGTCAGAACTTCCCCGGTACCATCGCCGGCATGTGAGGCGTTACACTTTGCCATCAATCTGAACGCTTCACACAACCTTAAGGGAGTGCTCATCTATAGACCACCAGGACCTCGCGCTGAATTTCTTTCCGCCTTTACTTCTTGGATGGAACCTCTAGCCATTGAGGACTCCTTTATGGCATTAGGAGACATAAATTTCCATCTGGACAAGACCGACGAGGCTGATACACAAGCTCTACTAGCAGAATGTCACACACTGGGTTTAAACCAGCACATAAAAGCACCAACACATGATGCTGGACATACCTTGGATGCCATCTTTTCCAACATCAGTGAGTTGGAGGTATCTAAAATTCTGCCTCTCACATGGACAGATCACCATGCCATATTGTGTCATTTACCGATTAAACGAACCAACCCCGCTAAACAGACCCCTTTCCAAAATACATTCAGAGTATGGAAGGACATCGATTACGAAACATTCAGGATGTCCTTGTCTAACACTTGCCCGAATATTCAGTCTGACCCTACTGAAGCAGTAGGGCAGTTTCTCAATTGGGTAGGCAATGCGGTGGATATGCATGCTCCACTAAAAACCATATCGAAAAACAGGAAAGTGCCTTCAGCACCGTGGTACTCAGAGACCCTCAGAAAGCAAAAACAGATCTGCAGGAACCAGGAAAGAACCTGGCGTAAGACGTATGACAACATAAGCAAAGCCAAGTACAAAGACGAACTTACCATCTATAAAAAAATGATTCAGGAGGAAAAAAAGAACTACTTTGAGCACCAAATTAATAAATCAAAAAACTCAAGTCGAAAATTGTTTGAAGTAGTCAAGACGCTGGCAGGGAAAGTGGTAGACCTGAGCCCTCCCCATTCACAGGAATTCTGCAATAATTTAGCAGGTTTCTTCTTTTCAAAAGTAAACGACATATATTTGGAATTTTCGGTTATCTCATCAAATACTAACACACAACCTAAACCACCTAGAAATAACCCGGCCTGCTCGTTTACCAGATTCAGGGATGTGACGAATCAGGAGATAATAGATCTTATGAGACAGGTAAAAACAGGCTCATCCCTAGATCCCTGCCCCCCTAAAATCTTCATTCCAGTAATTGACGTGGTTAGTAAAGTCATTACTCCTATTTGCAACGCCATGTTCCAATCCGGGATCTTCCCAGATAAGTTAAAAAACACTCTACTGAAACCTCTCCTTAAAAAAACTGGTCTAGATAAAACAATTCTCAAAACCTATAGACCTATCGCTAGCCTGCCATTCCTGGCCAAAATAGTGGAGAAAGCAATGAACAGCCAACTAGCTGAATATATCGAACAAAACAACCTCCTGGACGAGTCTCAGTTTGGGTTCCGGAAACTTCATGGAACAGAGACTGCTCTCATAAAGGCTGCCGATGACATCAGAACCATCAGGGACCAAGGAGGAACAGCGATATTGGTCCTGCTGGATCTCTCGGCGGCCTTCGACACGGTCAATCATGCTGTCCTGATTGACCGTGTCGAGGAAATGGGCATTCGCTCAAGGGCCAAGGAGCTTCTGGCTTCATTTCTGTCAAACAGAACGCAAGCAGTGACACTGGGCGCATTTCAATCTACTGAGCTCGCCCTCCCATGTGGCGTCCCGCAAGGCTCATCCCTAAGTCCGACACTTTTTAACATCTATGTGTCGGACTTAGCTAGGGTAATCAAGAACTACCGGATGAGCCTTACCTCATACGCCGACGACACCCAATTGGTGATCGCAATTAAGAATGATGGTGAGGAGGTAGCCGCCAGGTTCCAAGAAGGCATGCTGGCCATCAAGGAATGGATGTCTGAGAACTGCTTACGTCTCAACTCTGATAAAACAGAGGTAATGATCTTTGGAAAACTATCGCCACAGTGGTCCACCTTTTGGTGGCCGACCCCACTCGGAGCCCCCCCAGAACCTGTGCATAAGGTCAGGAATTTAGGAATTATATTCGACGACAATCTTAACTTCTCCAGCCATGCCAATCAGGTTGCGTCGTCTGCCTTCTATAAGCTTAAGATCATCAGGAAAATCCTGCCCTATCTTCCTGAGAGTACAAGGAAAACAGTGGTGAGCTCCTTAGTACTCATCACTTGATTATTGCAATGGACTATTTGTAAATGCTCAGGCACGGGTGGTGGCCAAACTGCAGCTTATACAAAACGCTGCCGCAAGGCTACTAGCTGGCATTCCCAAGTTTCAGTCCACCAAGCAAGCGATAAGGAACTACCATTGGTTAACAGTGAGAAATCGCATTAGATTCAAGACCTTGTGTCTCACCTATAAAGCTCTCAAAGGTCTTGGACCAGCATTTCTCAAACAGAAACTTTTCTACTACCTACCGAAAAGATCCTTACGATCTGAACAGAGACATCTACTGGTAGTGCCACGCACTAGGACGGTGTCATGGGGCGATAGATGCTTCACCAACTCTGCAGCCAGACTTTGGAACACGCTTCCAAAGGAAATAAAATTGGCACCCTCGCTACTTCAATTCAGAAAATTGGTAAAAACCTGGTTATTTGACCAATAAACTGATTAGGACAATACTTTCTAAGGTAGACACATGCTCAATCTGAGATTTTCAGCTAAGTCATAGCGCCAAGACACCCACGGGTATATGCTGCGCTTTATAAATTTTTAAATAAATTGGTTCAGTAGGGTCTTCCACCGGGAGGGGGGTGCGTAATCAGTGTCTGCTGGATCGTTCTGGAGCAAGGGGCCTTCGCCACCCAGACGAGGAGCTCATGCAGCGAGTAATGCAGGCCTACGTCGTTGAAGGGTTCTAGCGGCTGATCCCCGGGGACGGCCCTTCAGTGTCCCTCGTCTGCGTTACCCAGGCCCGCCTCCCCGTACCTTCGTGGCCTCTCAGACCAGCACCTGGCTCTACCCACTCAGGCCGCAGTTGTAGGCCCACTCGTCGTCCCTCCGCCGGGGCTCTTGTGCTGTGAGGTGGATCAGTGCAGGAGCGAGGGGGGTGCTCCCCCAGGGCAACAACGGGTAAAGCGGCAGGCGAGTCTCCCCCGCAGCACAGGCCCGCGCGGCCGACCAGGCCGGTGTAGGCCGCTCCTCCTCGCTGTCAAGTTGTGCGGCGTTCCGACGGGCGTGCTGTAGTAGGCAGGCAGGTGGCAGCTACGGATCTCCCCAACTCGGGCAAGCCCAACGGGGCGAAAGCAGCGCGAAATTTAGCAGCTTCGGCCTCCTCACCTACGATGTGGTCCGCCAGGCCGCCAGAGTCTTCCCGGATGAGCGCGACGCACAGCGCTTTCCTCGGTGGGAGCGGTATCGGGTCCCAAGCAATGTTCGCCGCACAGCACTGCGCCGGGGATCTCGCCGCAGTGGCGTCCCGGGCCGGCCCCAGGGGGAGGGGGGGGGGGGTGTCTCAGCCTCCTAGCCGATGTCCGCTAGCCGCGTCGTGTAGGCCGCAGATCCCTGGACTTTCCCAGTGCGCAGGGCCGACAGTGTGCAGCCCTTGCTCCGTCGTCCCCTCCCGCTCCAGAAGCGGCGGCTCCTCCCAAGACTGCCAGGCGCACAGATTCAGCAAATTACACACCGTTGCGTGCAGGATACTGCAGTGAAGCCGGTGGTGAGGGTTCTAAGTCGATTTGAGCGATCAGGATATTGCAGGATCGTGAAAAGTGCCAGGTCGGGCGGGAGCCTCACTCCAGTGCGACCATCTTGGTTTGGCGCCACCTAGCGCCTCCATCTACAGGATCCGTACTTCCATGTGCCCATTGCACACAAACACAGGAAGCTCCTGCGATTTCAAGTCGGCACCTATCAGTACACGGTACTTCCATTCGGGCTGAAGTCTGCGCCCAGGACTTTCTCGAAGTGCATGGCAGTGGTAGCGGCACACCTGAGGAAGAACAAGGTGTTTGTCTACCCGTAACTGGACGATTGGTTGATCAAAGCCTCCTTCTCGGAAGCTCAAGCACACTTCCAGAAGACGTGCGTTCTTTTGAACAAGCTGGGGTTGCACATCAACATGTCCAAGTCTGTCCCGACTCCGGTCCAGTGCATTCAGTACTTAGGGGCCACCATCAATACGATGTCAGCAAGCGTGTCTCCTTCGGAGGAGCGACGGTTATCACTCTTACGGAAGGCTCAGGCTCTTATGACCACTCCATCTACAACAGTGAGGACGGTGTCTTCTCTACTGGGATCGATGGCCTCTTGTATCTTCCTGACGCCACATGCGCGGCTGCACATGAGACCGCTCCAGGAGTGCTTGGAGGATCAGTGGGACCAGAGGAGAGGATCTTGGGACGACAAGATACGACTGTCTCTGCATGCTCTTCAGTCTCTGAAGTGGTGGTGTTCGGCGGAGAATCTCCTCAGAGGGGTCCCCTTCCACAAGGACATTCCCACTCAGACTATCGTGACGGATGCTTCTCTCCAGGGCTGGGGAGCGCACTCCGGAGACTTACAGATTCAAGGGACGTGGTCCCCGACGGAGTCCACGTACCACATCAATTTCCTGGAACTCAGAGCTGTTCACTTGGCACTGAAGGCCTTTCACCTGTCCTTCCAGACCAACTCTGCTTGTACAGACGGACAATACGACCACGATGTATTACCTCAACAAGCAGGGGGGCTCGAGATCACGCACCCTATCGCAGGAGGTGCAGGCGATCTGGCACTCGCTTCTGGCCCGAGGACTGACGATAATGGCTACCCATCTGCCAGGTGTGCAGAATGTTCAGGCAGACGCACTGAGCAGACTGATTCAGGAAAACCACGAATGGGTCATAAACGACGAAGTACTAGGAGAAGTCTTCGCACGGTGGGGGACTCCAGACGTAGATCTGTTCGCCACCGCAGAAAACAGCAAATGCCAAGACTTCGCCTCCAGGTACTACCAGCCGGGGACGCTGGGGAATGCGTTATGGATCAACTGGTCGAACAGCTTTCTGTACGCTTTTTCACCCATTCCCCTGATTCCGACGGTTCTCATCAAGCTGTCCCAGTCCAGGGCGCGGATGATACTAATTGCCCCGGAATGGCCCAGACAGTGGTGGTTCACGGACCTGCTTCACCGGTCTCTCCTTCCTCACATGAAGCTGCCGTGCAGGCCGGACCTTCTCACGAAGTTCGGGGGGCAGATGTTGCACCCCAACCTCGCGTCTTTGAGTTTGGAGGCATGGCTCCTGAGAGAGTGCAATATGGCCATCTTAATCTCCCGGAAGATTGCATGGACATACTGAAGGAGGCTAAGCGACCTTCCACTAGGACTTCTTATGCTTACAAGTGGAAGAGGTTTTGCATCTGGTGCAAGTCCAAGAACTATGACCCGACGACATGTAAGGAAGATGTCATCCTTCCATATCTTCTACATCTGGCGCAGTCTGGCCTTAATGTCCATTCCATTAAGGTTCATCTTGCTGCATTGACTGCCTACAGGAAATGCCCTTCACAGACTTCCTTCTTCCAGATCCCTGTGATCGAAGACTTTTTGGCAGGCTTGAAGAAAGTGTTCCCTCCTGTCAGGCTTCCTTCGCCTTCATGGGAATTGAATGTGGTGCTGTCCAGATTGATGAAGGAGCCTTTTGAGCCTATTCTTAAGGCTTCATTGCAGCACCTGTCCTGGAAGGCGGCGTTCCTCGTGGCCATTACATCGGCCCGCAGGGTGAGTGAAATTCAGGCGTTGTGTTGCCAAGAACCTTATACTGTATTTCATGCTGCTAAGGTTGTTATGCGTACTCACCCTAAATTTCTTCCCAAGGTTATTTCTGATTTTCATGTCAACCAGACTATAACTTTGCCTACGTTTTTTCAGAATCCTTCATCTCCAGCGGAAAGGTCTTTACATTCCCTGGATGTTAGGAGGGTGTTGAAATTTTATCTGGATAAAACCAAAGATATTCGTAGGTCGGACCAATTGTTTATCAATTATGGATCAGTCAGGACGGGTCTTGCTACCTCTAAACAGTCCATCTCGAGGTGGATTGTGTCCTGCATACAATTGTGTTACCAAAAGGCTGATAAGACCTTAGGGGGCAAACCTAAGGCTCATTCCACCAGGGGCAAAGCTGCCACGACGGCTTTGCTTCGTAATGTTCCCATTGCTGAAATCTGCAAGGCGGCCACTTGGAAGTCGGTCCATACCTTTGCTAAGCATTATTGCCTGGACACTGATGCCAGAGCAGACGCTCAGGTTGGGCAGGCTTCGCTGCGAAATCTGTTCGCACAATAGTGGTGTTATTTCTCGTTTCTCCACCGCCGCTTTGGTGTGGGGATGGGCTTGCCATTCTATTCACTAGATTATGACTATACACAGAGATCCCCTACTACAGAAGGAGTAGTTTCTGTCCTGTAACTCCAGTTCTGTAGTAGGGGGTATCTCTGTTATAGTCATAAGCGCCCGCCCTCCTCCCCGGTGGAGAGAGATATTCATGTAAGGAATGCTACAGGTCTGGCGTGTTACGCCTTCAAAAAGAACTGAAAGTAAAAGGGACCTGCAGTGCATTCTGGGATACTGTGAGACTTCTGGAAAGTTCTCTTAAAGGCACAGTATCCTGTTCTGAGCCACATAATGGCAGCCTATGGGGCTTGTCTGTCCAGATCCTCCTCACTATCATTCCAGAGGGTGTTTGCTGCTGAGGCAAGGGAAATCTGTACAGGCTTTGCTGTTTTGTGGCTTTTGTTGGTGGAATTTCTAGTTGAAGTACTGGACAGTGTAGCCTGTGTTATAGGCTGCATTATCTGTCTTTAATTCTCTCTTAAGTGTCTGTGCAGATCTGCATTTTTCGACACTTTAAGAGATTATTTTTGATTGCTCTGGGGTCCACGCACATGGGCGGGACTATTCACTAGATTATGACTATAACAGAGATACCCCTACTACAGAACTGGAGTTACAGGACAGAAACTACTCCTTACTCTAACCTTCCCCTAAAGCAACTGCTACTTACACTTGGGCACTGACATTTTTCTCAAGCTATAGTTTGCAGCACAGCTTGGTAGTGCTATGCACCTGTCTGAGTTGCTTCAAAAACAACTGCTCGGATGTAGTGAGGGTCCTTAGAGGAGTGCTTATACTTCTTCTCCGTCTTAGGCGTGACTGACCTGCATGTCACTGGGTTTTTGAACGCCTCCCTCGGTCCATGACATTCTGAAGCATGGGCAGGAACTGACTCCTTGTTTGAGTGGAGCGCAGGGTCTCCAAGAGGAAGTCGGCCTTTGGTTTTTCCTCATCAAGCTCGACTCCAAAAGCCGTTGCCGCGTTCCTGATGACCATGTTATAGGCCCCAATGTCATCCGGCAGCGAAGGATACGCCTCCATGGGCTCTTCCGAGTTTTCGGCGTCGAGGTCCTGCCACTCCAGGTCCTCTGTCATCGAGGATGCCGAGCCGAAGCTCGTTCCCTTGTCATCGTCGCTCTCTTCCTCGTAGTAGAGGCCCTCTTCCTCTGGTTATTCCTGGGGTTCGGGTGTTTTCGGCAGCTCATCTTCCCCCCTCTACTTCGACGCCGGGCGGCGGCGGCTTCGTAAATCTAATCATTTTCTTGCCGAACTCTCTCTTTGCAGGATGTTCTCCATTTCGGACTCGAGCCTTCTCTTCTTTCTCTCCAACTCGGTGACATGCTCGGCGTTGAGCGTTTTGGTCGATCTCTTCGACGTAGTCGTCGAAGCAACAGTCCTTCACTTTCGAAGTCGAGCGGACTCTGTTTTTCGAAAGTCTGGTTCAGGCCTTCGAGGCTCCGTCGAGGGTTTAGGGGTCGACGTCTCTCCTACCTCTTTGGACGTTTTCTTATCGGTCTCTACGACCGTGTAGTCCTCTGGTCCCTGGGCGATGTTGTCCTCTTCGTCACTGGAGAGGCCCAGGTCCCGAAGCGACAAAGGTTGGCCTTTGCCTTGCATGTTGTAGTTGGCTCTTCTCTGTCTCTCTCTAACCCCAAGTGTTTTCGAGGTGAAGGTGGCGCAGGCGTTGCAATCTTTGCTCTCGTGGTCGACCAGCAGGCAAAGATTGCAGACCGGGTGCAGGTCCTTCTGTGCGTATTTGTGGTGGCAGTTACGGCAGAATTTAAAAGGTGTCTTTTCCATTCCTGCACTCAGGGGCCCCCCTGTGTGCGCGCATTCTCCGTTGGACGTCGAAGATTTCGAAGTTCTCCTCCTTCGTCGTCCCGGCTTGGTGATCTTGTTCTTCGGTATCTTCTCCAAACTTTTCTGTGTAAACTTAGCCTTTTCCTCTTTCTTCCCAAAAACTCTGGAGCCTCTCGATGACTATCCAGACCCAACGGCTGAAAAAAGATTCTGAAGATGGCGCCCAAAGGTGGGAGCTTCCGCAGGAAGCGTGCCAACGTCACAGGAAGTACACCAAAAGGTGGGACGTCAACACCCACCTCGGCTATGAAAAAAAAAAAAGAAAGAAAAGACTATGATTCCGGACCCAACCACTAGACCGTGGAATAATGCACAGCATAGTGAAGCCAGAAAGATCTTCAAGCTGCAAAACTACACCAACAGGTAAACTATTTGTTTTTCAGTTCAGTTGACCATAGAGGCAGATTTAATTCATGCTAACAATAGCTAGTCTCATCCCCTTTTCTGCTGGTTGATACCTTTAAGCAGCTTTTTCTGATACGTGTAACAGCAGATTTCTCATTGTGTGATATTCCCCAGGCTTTAGAACGAATCTAGAAATTTCAAAGCCATTCTTCTATGGACCAGTAGATGGCATTTTGTAGCTTCGAACCCATGTTCCTCTCTGGAAGTGATGACCAGAGTTGAATGTAGGCACCACCCATCTGTGCTGACGTCCATTCCCTTTTTTCCAAGCTTGTACATCTGGATCAGGAGTTACTCCATCGTATTTCCAAGACTTTTCACAATTTTTCCCAGTGTGCAATTAAAAATGACGCACCAAGACAGCAGGGTTCAGGCATTGCAGGGTCTGTTGCAAACAGAAGTGTGTTACAGACACTCGTGAGGTATGCCAGAAGTACCTGCTTTCAAAACATGATTCCAGGGCCTGTTATGACTGAGTCTAGATGAATCAGGTGGACATACAGGACTCTGAAGCAAAGTTTTGTCACTAAACATCAGAAAGCTTCATGAAGGGACCCATGGTTGATCTCGTCTAGGTCAGTTTTCAGGTAAGCCTAAGAAAAGACACAAGAAATCTGTCCCTTCCTGCCACACTCACTCCAAAGAGGGCATTCCTCATGATTGCCCTTGGAGGCAATCCAAGCCTAGTTTCAATGCACTCAATTTCCGGGTCCGTCGCCCAGGACACAGCAAGTTGAAGCCTTTAGGGGGGTCATACTCCATTTTTAACACCCAACCTGTTCCCTCTACTATGAGTTCAGGGATCCACTTGGCCTTCAGTTGGACTTTGGCTAGCGAGTTTAACCTCTGTGTGGTCAGTGACCCTTGAACCTGCTTCTAGTTCAGCATTGGGTTTAATGTCTACTTTGGTGCTGGCGCCACCTACTGCACCAGTTCCCTTCGCATCAATAATGACTTAGACACCTGAGCAGGGTTTGCAACCTGCTGTGTTCAGACTGCGTAGATTCACCCTCCAATGAGCTGCACCCTGATCTCACCAGAGCGCATCCAGCTGGAAACTCGTCAGATGCTGATACTATGCCTTCCCCTCAGCTCAGTAGGGGACTGGGGCAACGACTGACAGAGCGGGGCCTCGTTACCTGAGCGTTGTCAGGCGAGGTGAGGCCACTCCCAAGCAAATTTTGGGAGAGGTGATTCTACATCCATGACTCGAGAAGCTACCACTCATTATCTTGTCAGATGGTAGGTCATTCACGCATGTTATGTAGTCCTCACTACACCTTTTTGTTATTGTTGCAGTAGTGTTATCATAGGTCCTGAAGAAAGCCATTTTTTGGCTGAAACATGTCGACCAGTTAACTTTCCATCAGGATAGCAGTATTTGCTGAAACACTATCCACACCTTGTCATCATGGTGACCGCCAGAATAAAACTTTTAGGCACCATGTTAGTCAATTTTAATACACCACTATTCTACTAGCACACATTGTTTGAGCACTGCAACTTTTCTTCCCACAGCTCTCCACACCACTACTCTTTGGCTTTCCATCACTGGTGGATCCGTTACTAGAGTTTGCTCACGATAACAACAGTGAGCAACCTAGTGGATACCAGTCTATACTTTAAAAAATCCCAGATGATGAAGTTCCGCCAGTGGGTGGGCTGATGGGTTTTCTTACACTCTCTCTCCTCATTCTTTAGTTTATACACACACTTTTCATGAGAAAGCAGACACTTTCTAGTCCACTCAGACCAGTAGCACCCCATTTTGTGTTTTTTGATACTATGCCATTACCACGCATAGGACTTGGAAATTAGTCTTTTTAACACCGATTCGGACAAGGACCATTTTGATGAAGGGGATGATTTTGTTCCTAAGTATGATGAGGGAAATTGGTATGAGGAACTACAAGATACTCATGACCTGGATGCTTCTTCAGTTACTGGGATCATTTCTCTTCCTGCCACTGAGGAAGGTGCCTATCACACCTTTATTACCATTTAATGAAGCCTTCATGGATATCCACTTATGCGAAACCATGTTTGTGACCACCAGTAACAGGCTGGTCGCCTGGCGTTATTTACCAGAACCAGTTGACCCATACTTAAACACCCGACACCATAAATCATGTGGATGCATCCCCAAGTTTTGCTAATCCTAATTCTTCCCCTGTGCTCTATCGTAGTGTCTCACCTAGGCTCTACTTTTGACAACAACTAGGTTAAGTATGTAGGCAGTGGTCCTCGTGCTTTGAGCACTGCACCCTGGTCAAGACTATTCTACCTCCATGCACCTGAAGACCATCATGAAGTGGGAGGGGAAGTTATTTTGGCTTTGGCCCATATGTAGACTCCTAAGTGCATTCACTCTCCTGAAGGTAAGTCCGCTTCAAGAGAACCTTCTCCTAAGACTGTCCCACAAAAAATATAAAGTGCCATAGAAAGAAGAAGTTTTATTGCTGGAGGAGGCAGTGCCACAACTTTATCCATACAGTGTTGATGTATTTCCCCAATGCAGGCTCTTCCTCGACATTGGGTGTTATTTGGTGCCTAAAAAGAGGGACTAGAGTTAAAGACTAATTGAGTAGTGCGGTGTTGACTGATCGCTCAGGCCCCTTTTTTGTGCGGATTTCGAAGGCGAACCACAGAGTCAACTCTGGTGCTGGCCAGTGAGTTAAAGGTGAAATGTTTCATCCGTGGCAAAGGAGCAGATCTAGGGTAGGTAATTTTACCAATGAAACCTATTGTGAACACATTCACAGTGCCCAAATGTTTGCCTACATGGAGATTTTGTGTTCAGTCTGGTACATTGACTAGGGTGCTTGAGGATTATAGACCACAAATAAATCTGAAACTGATCACATTGTGCCATCTTTTAGTATGGATACTGGCATGTACTTGGACTTACACAATGTCAGTGTTCTACTGGCTGACACTGCTCCAGAGTAAGTTTAGTTTATGACAGTCCTTATTTTTCTCCATTTATATGCATCCAACCTAAGCTCAGGAATGGCTGCATAGACTACTCAAAACGGACAGTGTCAAAATACATCTGCCATTCATGCCAGGACAGATTTGAGGACAAGCATTTTATGTTCTTCGCTGAAACTAAAAAGTTGCCAGACCATGACAAAAACTATTTCAGGTTGCATAGTCGTTTGTCAAAAATGCTTTACGGTATGGGCTAAAAAGCCAAGGGCCTCTACCTTTCAAAGGCCCCCGTGAAAGTGACACTTTCCTGTAGCTCCCTTTTATTTCTTTATCTCAACCGTTTAATGTATAAGTAAATGTTTGGTATCATAGGGTTTGAATCAGTAGAAAATGGGTAATACAACTCAAAGTTGATCTGATCAGGGCCCCGAAAATGTTCACTGCCCTGGGTTCTCAAACTCCTTAAAATGAGATTGGTTTGTATCACCCCAAGAAATATCCTCTGGAGGGCATTCATGCTCATTCCACCAGGGTTTAGTAGGCTATACCTGCTCTTTCCAGATGCCCACTGGTTGCGGACGTCTGCCAGGCTGCTGCATGACCAAACATGAAACCTTTTGCCAAGCTCTACTCCCGCATGTACAGACTAGAGCTTTTCACAAGCTTTTTTGCTTTACTACTTTTGTTAACTAGCAGAACCCAAATGGACAATTCACAGGCAGATATTGTTTTGGGGCTCGTTCATAAAGTGCAACATCTGGTAGATATATAATCTTCCTACAAATCCTTCAATACATTCACGCTTGCCTCTTGAGCTAGTACTCCCAACGTATGCAAGCATGGTAGGACTCTGGCTCTGTATATACTATGCCAAAATGGGGTATAGTGCACAGAGTCCAGTAGAACCCCAAAGGTGTAGGCAGAGTGTGAGAAGTTGGCCTGATATATAGTGCTCACTATTCTAGTGATCACTTTGTATCATTCCAAACAACCCTTATTGATGAATGGTTGTAAGTCAACCTGATAGACCAGCTATCCTAGTAGCATGGACAAGAGCAGTCTTTAGGCTAAACTCTAGAGGGCGCGTTAAGCAAGCTGTTTTACCATCACATATACCCCTTGAACACCAAGTGAAAGGACACCACACAAGTTGTTATGAAAATAAAAGTATATTTATTAATAACAAGACTACCCTGAACTCTTTATGAGTCAGGGAGCTAAGCACAATACAAAACTCTTAAGAAAATACTGCAAGTCGCACAAACAACACAAATGCCCGAGGGGCACGAAAAACCATATACTCTAAAAGTGGAATGCGAAATACTAGCAGGTAAGTAACACGATCCAGAGGCTTCAGGACCGCTAGGACTACCTTACTGAACCCTTAGGTTAGGAGCAGGGGGCCTAGGGAACCCGGGTGCAGAGTGCGAACTCTTACGCGGGATGCGGGACAAAGTCTATGGATGCTAGCAATTCTAAAGTTACTGTTTCCGGACGAATCCGACTAGGTAGACTAAAAACGAAAAAGGATCTGGACACTAGGATAGTGAACCTGTGCTGGAGCACCGAAATGCTCGAGTTACCTAGCCCAGGGGCTGCGG
Organism: Lissotriton helveticus; assembly: GCF_964261635.1. Classification (NCBI taxonomy): domain Eukaryota; kingdom Metazoa; phylum Chordata; class Amphibia; order Caudata; family Salamandridae; genus Lissotriton; species Lissotriton helveticus. The sequence goes on along the minus strand of NC_136073.1, from coordinate 831,692,054 downwards.
CTGCATAGGGTTCAAATGACGTCGGGAATCCTCGTTGTAGTCTATGGAGCCTGAAAGAAGATTTTGCTGGCAGGCGACCAGTGAAGATGTTCGGTGTGATCCAAGGCTGGATCAGTGAAGGAGACGACCTGAAAGCAGAGGGGACTCAGTTCTCAATCACTAGCCAGTGATTGTGTGGGCACCAGGATGGCACCGGATGAAGTCACCGCCATCAGGTGAGTGGGTGACGCTGGACTCTGCAGTCACACGGGCCAGGAGGCGTTGTCGGCGTCCAGGCTGGAGGTGCGAGCTGTGAGCTGTCCCACGATGGTGTCTGCTGTCGGCGATGCTGGGTCCAGGATTGGAGCAACAAGCCTTGGCCAAGGCAAGCCCACGCGGTTGAGTCAAAATGGCGTCTGGAGTGGACCAGGAGGGTCCAGGGCACTTGTTGAACAAGGAGCAAGGGCCAGTCTAGAGGACCTAGACCAGCGGTGAAAATGTCGTGGTACGTCGTCAGGAGGGTCACTAGCCGACGGGCAAGTGACCGGACAACGTGGCAAACAGCAAGGCATCAGAAGGGCCCCATGCAGATCTCGTGGAGGCTGGGGGGCTGGACTTCGGTGCCGGAGCTGCTCAGGGTTGGGGCTTCTCAAACCCCAGTGCACCCACTCGAGGATCCCTCGGCGGTCGTGCTGGTTAAGCGTCATGCAGGTCTTGAAGATAGCCGGTCCCACGGGTCTCGTCGCAGCCACGAATCTCAGCTGGGCTGATAATGCAGTTAGAGGTCAGAGATGGCAGGGAATCCGGGTCTCGTCGAGCTGGTCAGTCTTGATCCGGAGGATGGACGTGCAGCAAACCGCAAGCGCTTAGATGGTGCCTGCTGGTGCAGGGTGGCTACTCCTTAGCCACAAGGGAGAGTCTTCAGAGAATGTCAAGAGTTCCTTTCGTGGAAAGTAGTTCAAGTTTCAAGATTATCCAATTTGGGAAGGGGGCCCGCTCCTACCTTTATTCTAAGAAAAGGGTCTGGCACGCGACTAGGTCCTGCCCATGGGTGGGACCAGGAGGGGGGTGGTCACACCCCTCTCCTTTGTCCGGTCTCGCCCCAGCTCAAGGGCTGGTGTGCCCCTGGAACTGGTTTGAGCCGGCATATGCACAGTGAGCACCGGGGTGCCACTTGCAGTCACCTTCCTCTCAGCCCTGCCTACCTGGGATACACAAAATCCTGTCTGGGACGGTGCTGGCACCGCCCCTGACAGGAAACCCTTTGTCCAGGCCTCCCTCGCTGGAAGGACTCCCAGCAGCAGGAGGGCAGACTCGTGTCTCAGTGGCAGCATCCATTTTGTGGAGCTGAGGCTGTGTTTAACTTTAACCGGGTTTACAGCTACCAACATGTCTGCTCCCTCTAGAGGGGTGGAAGGCTACTCCCGTCGCCAGAACTGGCGAGGGGGTAGGATTCCAAAGCGTATGACACCTTACACGACATGTTTAGATAATGTCAGACCAAAGTTACCATAACCGCGAGGATTATAAGGCACTTAAAGTATATGGTCTGACGCTATCATGGAAACGGCTAAGGGATAGATCCCGAAGGCCGCAGACAGGCTCAGCTCATGCCAGAGCACCATCTCACACGATTCCAAGCACTCTGCCTTCAGGATTGTTAAGGCCTGCCATAGGAGTGACTGATAGGAGATCTGTGTGCCCATTTTAGGTTTAGATATAGGTATACTATATCTAAAGCAGGGGTGATGACACCACCTTGCCCCCAGCTGTCAAGCAGCCAGTTGTGTCTGTTTAGTTAGTCAGCCCAGGGGTGGCACAATACATGCTGCAGCCCCTGGGAGACCTCTGGGTACACCTCTGCCCTGGGTACAGGGACTCATGAGAGGGCCCAGTGCTAATTCAGTACCTGAGTACAATTTGGAATAGAGAGAACAGCTAGGCTGTGGGTCTGATTAGCAGGCCCACAGCCAGCAAAAAAGTTGTAAACCAGTGAAGCAAAAATCTGGGGTGACCATAGGATTGCAGACCCTACTCTCCTACATGACCCCCCCCCCCCCAAACTTTGGGACAATAAACTAACCTTGACCAGGTGAGTCTTCTTGCTCTAAGTGGAAATACCTGGAGAGCCCATCTGCATTGCCATGATCAGTACCAGGTCTGTGCTCCACTGTAAAATCCATCCCCTGTAGGGAAATGGACCACCTAAGTAGTTTGGGGTTTTCCCCCTTCATCTGATTTAGCCACAAGAGGGGCTTATGGTCGGTCTGAATCTTGAAGTGAGTGCCAAACAAGTATGACCTCAACTTCTTCAGGGCCCAAACCACAGCAAAGGCCTCCCTCTCAATAGCTGACCAATTCTTCTCTCTGGGGGTCCGCCTTCTGCTAATAAAAGCAATGGGCTGGTCATGACCATCAAAATTCAGCTGAGATAGAACAGCTCCCACACCCAACTCAGAAGCATCTGTCTGGACAATGAATGTTTTGGAGTAGTCTGGACTCTTTAGGATAGGTGCTGTGCACATGGCCTGCTTTAGGTCATCGAATGCTTTTTGACAGCTTGCTGTCCACTGAACTTTCTTTGGCATATTTTTACTTGTCAGGTCATTAAGTGGAGTCACAATGGATCCATCATTTCTGACAAATTTCCTGTAATATCCAGTCAGGCCCAAGAAAGCTCGAACCTGAGTCTGGGTGGTTGGAGGAGCCCAGTCCTTGATGGCCTGTATCTTGCTCTCCAATGGCTGAACCTGGCCTCCACCTACAAGGTGGCCCAGGTATACAACCTGTGTCTGCCCTATCTGGCACTTAGTGGCCTTGATAGTGAGACCTGCCTTCTGCAGTGCCTCTAACACTTTCCCCAGGTGGACCAGGTGATCCTCCCAGGTGGAGCTAAAGACAGCTATATCATCAAGATATGCTGCACAGAAGTCATCCAACCCAGTGGGAACTTGATTCACCAGCCTTTGGAAGGTGGCAGGTGCATTTTTCAAACCAAAGGGCATTACCACAAACTGATAATGTCCACCAGGGGTAGAAAATGCTGTTTTGGGCTTGGCCTCCTCAGCTAACCTGATTTGCCAATACCCAGCTGTCAGGTCAAATGTACATAAGTAGTTGGCAGATGCCAATCTATCTATAAGTTCATCTGCTCTTGGTATTGGGTGGGCATCAGTCTTAGTGACTGCATTGAGACCTCTGTAGTCTACGCAAAACCTCATCTCTTTCTTACCACCCTGGGTGTGAGGCTTTGGCACTAAAACTACTGGACTAGCCCAAGGGCTATCTGAGGGCTCAATGACTCCCAGCTCCAACATTTTCTGCACTTCTGTCTTGATGCAGTCTCTGACATGATCAGGCTGTCTGTAGATTTTACTCTTGACAGAAAGACTGTCTCCAGTGACAACCTCATGGGTACACCAATTGGTTTGACTGGGTGTCAGAGAGAACATATGTCTAAAGGATTGAAGAACCTGTTTACAATCCTTTTGTTGATGCTCAGAGAGGCTGCCACAAAAGACAACACCATCCACTGACCCATCATCAGGGTTCTGAGTGAGCAGGTCTGGGAGAGGGTCACTCTCCTCCTCCTGTCCCTCATCTGTGGCCATGAGCAAGCCCATGTCCTTCCTGTTGACATATGCTTTGAGCCTGTTTACATGGGGCTCCTGGGAGTTCCAAGGTCCACCAGGTAGGTGACCTCTCCCTTTTGCTCAATGATTGTGTGGGGCCCAGACCATTTGTCTTTGAGTGCTGCTGGGGCCACTGGCTCCAGCCCCCACACCTTCTGTCCAGGCTGGTAAACAGCCAGGACAGCCTTTTGGTCATGCCAAGCTCTTTGTAATTCTTGGCTTGCCTCAAGGTTTTTAGATGCCTTTTCCATGTACTCAGCCATCCGGGCGCGGAGACCAAGTACATAGTCCACAATGTTTGCTGCAGGCTTTTTGAGAGGTCTCTCCCATCCTTCCTTTACCAAACAAAGGGGTCCCCTTACAGGATGCCCAAACAGAAGTTCAAAAGGGCTGTAGCCAACCCCCTTCTGTGGGACCTCTCTGTAAGCAAACAAGAGGCAGGGTATCAGGACATCCCATCTACGCCTGAGCTTTTCAGGTAGTCCATGAATCATCCCTTTGAGGGTCCTGTTGAATCTCTCAACAAGCCCATTGCACTGTGGGTGATAGGGTGTGGTGAACTTGTAGTTGACACCACACTCCTTCCACATTGCAGTCAGATATCCTGACATGAAGTTTGCACCTCTGTCAGAGACGACCTCCTTAGGGAAGCCAACTCTGGAGAACACTCCAAGTAGGGCCCTTGCCACAACAGGTGCTGTAGTGGTCCTAAGGGGAATAGCTTCAGGATACCTGGTGGCGTAATCCACCACCACCAGTATAAACTTGTGCCCTGATGCTGTCTGGGGTTCCATTGGACCAACAATGTCAATCCCCACTCTCTCAAAGGGTACCCCCACCACAGGTAGTGGTATGAGGAGGGCCTTTGTTGTGCCACCTGACTTACCACTGGCTTGGCAAGTGACACAGGAGCGACAAAACTCCTTGGTATCTTCATTCATGTGAGGCCAGTGAAAGTGTGGGACAAGCCTGTCCCAAGTCTTGTTCTGGCCTAAGTGTCCTGCAAGGGGAATCTCATGGGCCAAGGTAAGAAGGAAACCTCTCTGAGACAAAGGAATGACCAGCCTCCTGGTTGCACCAGGCTTGGGGTCTCTTGACTCAGAGTACAGGAGTCCATCATCCCAGTATACCTTGTGGGTACCTGTGGCGTTCCCTGCAGCCTCAGCAGCAGCCTGCTGTCTGAGGGGTTCAAGTGAAGGGCAGTCTAACTGTGCCTTTCCCAGGTCTTCCCTGGAGGGTCCCCCTGAGCCCAGAAACTCAACCTGATCAGGTTCAAGCTCTTTAGGCTCAGTTTCCTTCAGTTCCTTAAGGTCAGCCTCCTCAGAGACTTGATCCACGACCTGGGGCAAGGGGGAAGGCGATGCCTTAACCCTACTGCTCCTTCTCTTGGGTGGGGTCTGGTCCATTGTTCCAGGATCCAGCACCTGTTCAGTGGGGCATCTTTTGGCCTGTGACATAGTCACAGCAAGGACATGTGCTGGCAAGCCTAACATTTCCATGTGAGTCCTCTGCTCCACTTCTGACCATAGTGATGTTTCCAAATCATTGCCCAACAGACATTCTACTGGGAGGTCTGAACTAACCACAACTTTCTTTGGGCCACTTACCCCTCCCCAGGAGAAATCAACAACTGCCATACTATGATTGGTAGTGACATTGCTGGCATTGGTCACCAGGTAATCTGTACCTGGCATGATCTGTCCAGGGATCACAAAGTTAGGTGTCCCCATGGTGACACTGGCACAATTGTCCCTGTAGGCCTGAGCCACTTTTCCATTGATTAAAGGTGTCTGCCTGTATTTGCCCAAAGTATTGGGACTAGCATTAGGGGATACATCCATATCCCCAGTACAGACAAGGACAGCCTGAGTGAGTGTGCCAACTAAGTTGTCATACCCCTCAGTTCCCAAGGTTAACCCAACTATTCCCTTGGGAGGTGCACTACCACTACTGACTGTACTAGGGGGTGCAGGTGCCTTGGGGGCTGTAGTGGTAGGAGTTTGCCCTCCTTTCTTGGTGCACTCACTAAACCAGTGAGTTTTACTTTTACTGTACTGGCACCACCTTTTTGACTGGCCTTCTTGAGTCTTCTTTTTCTGCTGTGAAGCCTGACCCCCACCCTCTTTGGATTGTTGGGGACCTGTTGAAGACTTCTGGTCATTTTGTTCACTCCTGTTACTACCCTTTTGGTCTGCTTTCTTCTGGCCACCCTGGTTCTAATTCTGGTTCTGCTTGACCCTTGTTCTGACCCATCTGTCTGCCTTCTTTCCCAATTCTTGGGGAGAGGTCAGATCTGAGTCAATAAGGTGCTGATGCAACAACTGGTTCTGACAATTATTTAAAATATGTTCTCTCATGATAAGATTATACAACCCTGTGTAGTCAGTAACCTTGCTACCCAGTAACAAGCCTTCCAGAGCCTTAGTGGCACAATCAACAAAGTCAGCCCAATCCTGAGACTGAATTTTCTGGGTGTCTCTGAACAGCAACCTGTACTGCTCAGTTGTTAAGCCAAACCCATCAATCAGTGTATTCTTCAGGACTTGGTAATTGTTAGCATCCTCAGCTCTAGTAGTGAGGAGCTTATCTCTACCTTTACCTTCAAAGGAGAGCCACAATATAGCTGCCCACTGACTCTGGGGGATGTACTGGACAGTGCAGGCCCTCTCCAAAGCAGTCATCAATTTGTGGATGTCATCCCCTTGTTTAAAGGGGGGCACTATTTTAATCAGGTGTCTAGTATCTAAACTCCTGTCTTTATCTCTAGGGATAATGCTGCCACCAGTGGGGACTGCCCCACTCAACTGTTGCTCTCTAGCAAAGGCAAGCTTCTCCTTGGCAAGGGCAAGTTCTTCCCTCTGGATCCTCAGATTAGCCTGTTTCATCCTTGCTTCATGTTCTCTCCTCTGAGGGGGAAGTCATTCTCCTCTGGGGAGAAGTCATTCTCCTCTGGGAAGAGGCACGAGAGTGCACAGATCTATTGGAGTCCCTAGAAAGAGATCTATCTCTTCTAACTCCAAAGTTAGGCCTGCTTCGGGTCAGTACTGGGGACCCCCCAGATCCTTCCCTATGTAGGTCCAAGTTGGCCCTAGTAAGTCTGCTGACTAGCTCAGGACCTTTGTCTGCCTCATCCCCAGAAGGATCCTCTTCATCCTCCTCCTCTGCTACATTTTCAGTGTCAAGGAGGTCTGGATCACCAAGGGTACCCTCTAAGGCTGGCATGTTCCCATCTGTATGAGAAGCTTTTCTAGCATCATATGTCTTTAAGAGACCTAACAGAAAAGGAGTGGTAGGGTTAGAACCCTGTTTCAATTTCCTGGAGGTACACAATTGTCTCATCTCCTGGAAACTGAGAGCTGCATATCTGGAAAGGACCTGTGGAGGGTCACTAGCCACTAGGGGAGTCTCTGAAGACTCTCCATGGGTAGACATGCTTCTAGTGTGGTGTAAGTGATGCACCTACCTACACTATGGGTTTACCTACTGATCCCTTGCTAGAGTTGTAGTTAGGGTGTGCTAAGCCCTGTTACACTACAACAGCTGGTTCAGTAGAACTCAGAGTATTCTAAGCTAAGTTATATGTACCTTGGTACTTATGTGATCTTTCAAATGATATTCTTAGGATACGTGTGTGGTAAAACAACAGCAAGCTCAAATCCCAACCGCTGCTCACCAATGTGAGAAGTTGGCCTGATATATAGTGCTCACTATTCTAGTGATCACTTTGTATCATTCCAAACAACCCTTATTGATGAATGGTTGTAAGTCAACCTGATAGACCAGCTATCCTAGTAGCATGGACAAGAGCAGTCTTTAGGCTAAACTCTAGAGGGCGCGTTAAGCAAGCTGTTTTACCATCACATATACCCCTTGAACACCAAGTGAAAGGACACCACACAAGTTGTTATGAAAATAAAAGTATATTTATTAATAACAAGACTACCCTGAACTCTTTATGAGTCAGGGAGCTAAGCACAATACAAAACTCTTAAGAAAATACTGCAAGTCGCACAAACAACACAAATGCCCGAGGGGCACGAAAAACCATATACTCTAAAAGTGGAATGCGAAATACTAGCAGGTAAGTAACACGATCCAGAGGCTTCAGGACCGCTAGGACTACCTTACTGAACCCTTAGGTTAGGAGCAGGGGGCCTAGGGAACCCGGGTGCAGAGTGCGAACTCTTACGCGGGATGCGGGACAAAGTCTATGGATGCTAGCAATTCTAAAGTTACTGTTTCCGGACGAATCCGACTAGGTAGACTAAAAACGAAAAAGGATCTGGACACTAGGATAGTGAACCTGTGCTGGAGCACCGAAATGCTCGAGTTACCTAGCCCAGGGGCTGCGGCTGCATAGGGTTCAAATGACGTCGGGAATCCTCGTTGTAGTCTATGGAGCCTGAAAGAAGATGTTGCTGGCAGGCGACCAGTGAAGATGTTCGGTGTGACAAGGCTGGATCAGTGAAGGAGACGACCTGAAAGCAGAGGGGACTCAGTTCTGTAGTAGGGGATCTCTGTGTATAGTCATAATCTAGTGAATAGTCCCGCCCATGTGCGTGGACCCCGGAGCAATCAAAAATAATCTCTTACAGTGTCAAAAAATGCAGAAATGCATAGACACTTAAGAGAGAATTTAAAGACAGATAATGCAGCCTAAACAGGCTACACTGTCCAGTACTTCAACTAGAAATTCCACCATAAAATCCACAAAACAGCAAAGCCTGTACAGATTTCCCTTGCTTTACCAGCAAAATCCCTCAGGAATGATAGAGAGAAGAACCTGGACAGACAAGCCCCATAGGCTGCCATTATGTGGCTCAGAACAGGATACTGTGCCTTTAAGAGAACTTTCCAGAACTTCACAGTATCCCAGAATGCCCTGCAGGTCCCAGTTACTTTCAGTTCTTTTTTCCGGCTCCTGCAAGCAGGACCCTGGAGCATTGAGCTCTCCCTTTTCAAGGGTTTTGTTTGTGTTTTTTCACTAAATTCCATTCTGTGTACTTTTAAAGTACTTGGGTGACTTTCTTCTTGGTATTTTGCACCCTTTTGTTGTCCATAATGCCTGCATTATTTGACAAATGCCCGGAGTGCTCCAGGAAGAAGGCCAAGTCAGATCCCCATGAGGTGTGTATCCTCTGCCTTCCCTCTTCCCACATCCCAGAGGAATGTGAGATCTGTCAAGGCTTCTCTGGCAGGACCCTGAAGGACAGAATGAAGATCAGGCTTCAGGGCCTCGAAGAAAGAAGACTGAAGGCGCAAGGTGGGTCTGGAGGGGCTTCATCTGCCCATGCTGAGGCCTCTGGGGGGCTCCCCAGGGGCAGGAAGTCCAGCAAACGTCCCCATTCTCCGTCTGGGTCGGTGGCACCCACTACGACGTCGAGAGGAAGGTCCAAGGCAGGCTCCCCGTCTCCCCAGGGCTCTGGGTCAAGAAAACGTCACCCGTCGACGTCGAGGGAATTGCATAGGCCACCGTCGAACCCCGTGACGGTTTCTTCGTCGTTGTCTTCGACGTCGAGTGATCGGCGTCGACGGGTCCGGCGTCGGCGCTCGCCGTCGAGGCGACACCGTCGATCGCCGTCGAGGGACAGGACATCATCGTCGTCGAGGGGATCCTCGTCGTCGAGACCGTCGTCGAAGCGAAAGAGGTCGCCGGCGAGACGGAAGCGTTCGCCGTCGAGGTGTAAGAGGTTGCCGTCAAGGCGGAAGAGGTCGCCGTCGGGGCGGTCGACGTCGAGGCATACGAAGTCGACGTCGAGACATTCGAGGGCGACGTCGTCGCGGTCGCCGTCGAGGCGCAAGAGATCGCCGTCGAGACACAGAGGATCGTCGTCGAGGTGGTCCGGGTCGACGTCAAGACATGGCAGGCGTTCGAAGCCGATGAGATGGTCGACGCCGAAGGGGCGCTCGCCGTCGAGGGACCTACGTTCGACGTCTGGTCACAGTTTGTCGGCGTCGAGGGATCGTCCTGCGCGGCCTAGGACTGTGGGGGGCTCCCCTCAGTCCGGGAAGGATGGTGGCTCACCGGGATCGGTGTACTCGGAGGTGTATACTCCGCAGAAGTCTGTTACACCTCCTCCTCCGTTACCAAGAGGTCCGCATCCGAGGGCTCCAACCCCTCCTCCGTTGCCTCCGCTGCCTGCGCTTCCGACAGGACCACGGACCCCTGTTCCTGAGAAGCCTCCACCGGTTCCACCGAGGTCGGTCTCTTTACCCAGACTACCGACCCCTCCCACGAAGACTCCTAAGTCTAAGGAACCGCCCAAGCCCAGGACGGCCGTCCCGGGGAAACCGGATGAACGTCCGAGGCCCAGGAGATCGAGATCGCGCTCCAGACGGAGAGAACGATCGAGGAGCAGTCACAGGTCCTCCACCCGTTCTAGACGTCGCCATAGGAGGCATAGATCCAGGTCCCGTATGACCTCGAGGACCCGCTCCTATTCACCTACTTTGTCCGATTCCCCAGAGACTAGGGTGTCTCCGATCGACGACATCGGTACATTCCAGGAGGTTCTCCTGAGGGGGGCTGCGAAGTTGGGTATCACGGTGACGGCTCCTACACCTACGACATCCGTGATATTCGAGACTTTGCACAAGAAGCACCTGTCTCGCCCTCTGTTGCCTTTGGTGCCAGGACTGGTTGAACCTGCACAAGAGCTGTTTCTTACGCCTGCGGTGGTGAAGGCTGCCCCGTCCAGACTTCTGAAGAAATACAGGGCGCCTGACTCGGACCCTGCCTTCTTGAGGGTGGACCCAGTGCCCGACTCAGTGAAGCCAGGAAGCAACATTCTACCTCCCCGTCCTCCACCGTGCCTCCGGATAAGGAGAGCCGCTGGATTGATTCGGCAGGAAGGAAGGCGTGTGGGACTTCTTCCACCACGATGAAGGCTTCCAGCGACTCGGCATTACTGGGACGCTATGACCGTGTGCTGTGGGATTCCATGGAACAGTTCGCCGACCTTGTGCCGCGTGCAGGAAGGAGGACTTCATGGAAATCGTCAAGGAGGGGATGCTGGTCTCGAACCAGGCCATAAGTGCCGCGGCGGATATCTCCTTGTTGGCTTCACATGGCTACTGCCACGGTATCAACCAACGACGCCATGCGTGGCTCAGGCTTACGTCTCTCAAGCCTGAGGCGCAACAACGAGTGGCCAATCTGCCGTTTTCCGGGGACACGCTCTTCGGGAAACACGCAGATGACGAAATGGCCCGGATGAAGGCCGAGGCGGAAACCCTGACGGCTGTGGGCTTGGAGAAGCCCAAAGACAAGAAACCCTACCGCCAGTTCCAACGGTGGTTTGGCTCGCAGGGGAAAGGAAGAAGACAGTCTTCGGGACAACAGCAGCAGCAACAACAGCAGCAGTTCCGAAGACCCTTCCAGAAACGCCAGAGGGGTAGAGGTGGACAGCAATCCTCTACCGCGAACAAGGGCCCGGCCGGGTCTCGACCCTGAGCGGTTACTTCCCCTTCGTCCGTTACCCGCTCCGGTGGGGGGGAAGCGTTAAATTTTTTCTGGCAGAGTGGAGAAAAATTACTCGGGACAAGTGGGTGCTGAATATTGTTTGCAATGGATACAGTCTTCGGTTCATCAGCCCTCCTCCATCGATTCCTCCGGTCAGCTCGCAGTACCAGCTGCGAGAGCTGCTGGCGGAGGCCGATATCCTGTTAAGGAAAAGGGCGATAGAGGACGTACCTCTGTCTCAGAGAGGAAGAGGTCTGTACTCCCGGTTCTTTCTGGTCCGCAAGAAGGACAAGAACGAGTTCAGGCCCATTCTGGACTTGCGACAGGCAAACAAGTGGATTCGCAGAGAAAAGTTTCGCATGCTGTCGTTGCATCAGATCTACCCTCAGTTGCAACGAGGAGATTGGATGTGTGCCATAGACCTACAGGATGCATACTTCCATGTACCCATTGCATGCAAACACAGGAAGTTTCTGCGATTTCAAGTCGGCACCAATCACTATCAGTACATGGTGCTTCCATTCGGGCTGTAGTCTGCGCCCAGGACATTCTCGAAGTGCATGGCAGTGGTAGCCGCACACCTAAGGAAGAACAAGGTGTTTGTCTACCTGGACGATTGGTTGATCAAGGCATCCTCCTTCTCGGAAGCTCAAGCACACTTCCAGCAGACGTGCGTTCTATTGAACAAGCTGGGGTTGCACATCAACATGTCCAAGTCTGTCCCGACTCCGGTCCAGTGCATCCAGTACTTGGGAGCCTCCATCGATACGCTGTCAGCAAGCGTGTCTCCTTCGGAGGACAGACGTTTATCACTCCTTCGGAAGGCTCAGGCTCTTATGGCCGCTCCATCTACAACAGTGAGGACGGTGTCGTCTCTACTGGGATCGATGGCCTCTTGTATCTTCCTGACGCCACATGCACGGCTGCACATGAGACCGCTGCAAGAGTGCTTAGAGGATCAATGGGACCAGAGGAGAGGATCTTGGGACGACAAGATACGACTGTCTCTACATGCTCTTCAGTCTCTGAAGTGGTGGTGTTCAGAGGAGAATCTCCTCAGAGGGGTTCCCTTCCACAAGGACATTCCCACTCAGACTATCGTGATGGATGCTTCTCTCCAGGGCTGGGTAGCGCACTCCGGAGACCTACAGATTCAAGGGACGTGGTCCCCGACGGAGTCCACGTACCACATCAATTTCCTGGAACTCAGAGCTGTTCACTTGGCACTGAAGGCCTTTCATCCGTCCTTTCAGACCAACTCTCTGCTTGTTCAGACGGACAACACGACAACGATGTATTTCTGTAGTAGGGGATCTCTGTGTATAGTCATAATCTAGTGAATAGTCCCGCCCATGTGCGTGGACCCCGGAGCAATCAAAAATAATCTTAGTGTCGAAAAATGCAGAACTGCACAGACACTTGAGAGAATTTAAAGACAGATAATGCAGCCTAATAAGGCTACACTGTCCAGTACTTCAACTAGAAATTCCACCACAAAAATCCACAAAACAGCAAAGCCTGTACAGATTTCCCTTGCTTTACAGCAAAATCCCTCAGGAATGATAGAGAGAAGAACCTGGACAGACAAGCCCCATAGGCTGCCATTATATGGCTCAGAACAGGATACTGTGCCTTTTAGAGAACTTTCCAGAACTTCACAGTATCCCAGAATGCCCTGCAGGTCCCAGTTACTTTCAGTTCTTTTTTCCGGCTCCTGCAAGCAGGACCCTGGAGCATTGAGCTCTCCCTTTTCAAGGGTTTATTGGTGTTTTTTCCACTGTAAAATCGATTTGAGTACTTTCTAAGTACTTTTAGGCTTTTCTTCTTGGTGTTTTGCAATCTTTTGTCAAATATGCCTGCATTATTTGACAAGTGCCCGGAGTGCTCCAGGAAGAAGGCGAAGTCAGACCCTCATGAGGTGTGTATCCTCTGCCTGCCCTCTTCCCATATTCCAGAGGAGTGTGAGATCTGTCAAGGCTTCTCTGGCAGGACCCTGAAGGACAGAATGAAGATCAGACTTCAGGGCCTCGAGGAAAGGAGGCTGAAGGCGCAGGGTGGGTCTGGAGGGGCTTCATCTGCCCATGCTGAGGCCTCTGGGGGGGCTCCCCAGGGGCAGGAAGTCCAGCAAACGTCCACATTCTCCGTCTGGGTCAGTAGCACTGACAACGACGTCGAGAGGGAGGTCCACGGCCAGTTCCCGGTCTCCCCAGGGCTCTGGGTCGAGAAAACGTCGCCCGTCGACGTCGAGGGGCGTTCACAGGCCGCCGTCGAACCCAGTGACGATTTCATCGTCGTCGTCTTCGACGTCGAGGGAACGGCGTCGACGAACCCGGCGTCGGCGCTCGCCGTCGAGGCGACACCGCCGTCGACGTACAGGACTCGTCGTCGGGATCCTCGTCGTCGAGGCCGCCGTCGAAGTGGAAGAGGTCGCCGTCGAAGCGGAAGAGGTCTCCGGCGAAGAAGACGTCGAGGTCGCGGTCGAAGAGGTCGCCGTCGAGGCGGTCGAGGTCGCCTTCGAGGCGCAACAGATCACCGTCGAGACGTAAAGGATCGTCGTCGAGATGGTCGGGCTCGACGTCGAGGCGTGGTAGCCTTTCGACGCCGAAGCATAGAAGGAGATCGACGCCGAAGGGGGGCTCGACGTCGAGGGACCCTCGTTCGACGCCTGGTCACCGTTCTTCGGCGTCGAGGGGTCGTACTGACAGACCTAGGACTGTGGGGGGATCCCCTCAGTCTGGAAAGGATTGCGGGTCGCCGGGATCGGTATACTCAGAGGTGTATACTCCGAAGAAGGCTGTTCCACCTCCTCCTCCGTTGCCTAGAGGTCTGCCTCCGAGGGCTCCAACCCCTCCTCCGTTGCCTCCGCTGCCTCTGCTTCCAACAGGATCTAGGACCCCTGTGCCACGGTCGGTCTCGTTGCCCAGGCTTCCGACCCCTCCCAAGAAGACTCCTAGGGCTAAGGAACCTCCCAAACCCAAGACGTCTGCCCTGGGGAAACCGGCAGAACGTCCCAGACCTAGGAGATCAAGGTTGCGCTCCAGACGGAGAGATAGGTCGAGGAGCAGACACAGGTCCTCCACCAGATCTAGACATCGCCACAGGAGGCATACGTCCAGGTCCCGTACAGCATCTTCTAGGACCCGTTCCTATTCACCTACTCTATCGGATTCGCCGGAGACTAGGGTGTCCCCGATCGACGACATTGGCACGTTCCAGGAGGTGCTCCTGAGGGGGGCTGCGAAGTTGGGTATCACGGTGACGGCTCCTACACCTACGACGTCCGTGATATTCGAGACGCTTCACAAGAAGCACCTGTCTCGCCCTCGTCTGCCGTTGGTCCCAGGACTGGTTGAACCGGCAGAAGTGCTGTTCCTTACACCGGCGGTGGTGAAGGCTGCTCCTTCGAGACTCCTGAAAAAGTACTGTGCGCCTGACTCGGACCCGGCCTTCCTGCGTGTGGACCCGGTGCCTGACTCGGTGATAGTGACGGCGGCCAGGAAGCTATATTCTACCTCCACAGTGCCACCGGATAAAGAGAGCCGCTGGATTGATTTGTGGAACAGTTTGTGGACCTGGTTCCGCGCGACAGGAAGGAGGACTTCATGGAAATTGTCTCGGAAGGGATGCTGGTTTCCAACCAGGCCATCAGTGCCGCTGCGGACATAGCGCTGTTGGCCGCACATGGCTACTGTCACGGGGTCAACCAGCGCCGCCATGCTTGGCTCAGGCTTACGTCACTCAAGCCTGAGGCGCAACAGCGGGTGGCCAATCTGCCGTTTTCCGGTGAAACACTCTTCGGGAAACATGCCGATGACCCGGATGAAGGCCGAGGCTGAAACCCTGACGGCTGTGGGTCTGGAGAAACCCAAGGACAAAAAGCCCTACCGCCAGTTCCAGCGGCGGTTTGGCTCGCAGGGGAAAGGAAGAGGACAGTCTTCTGGGCAACAGCAGCAGCAACAACAGCAGCAGTTCCGAAGACCCTTCCAAAAACGTCAGAGGGGTGGAGGTGGACAGCAGTCCTCTATCGCGAACAAGGGCCTGGCCGGGTCTCGACCCTGAGCGGTTACTTCCCCTTCATCCGTTACCCGCTCCGGTGGGGGGAAGCGTTCATTTTTTTCTGGCAGAGTAGAGAAAAATTACTCGGGACAAGTGGGTGCTGAATATTGTTTGCAATGGATACAGTCTTCGGTTCACCAGCCCGCTCCATCGATTCCTCTGGTCAGCTCGCAGTATCAGCTGCGCGAGCTCCAGGCGGAGGCCGATATCCTGTTATGGAAAAGGGCGATAGAAGATGTACCTCTGTCTCAAAGAGGAAGAGGTCTGTACTCCCGGTTCTTTCTGGTCCGCAAGAAGGACAAGAACGAGTTCAGGCCCATTCTGGACTTGCGACAGGCAAACAAGTGGATTCGCAGAGAAAGGTTTCACATGCTGTCGTTGCATCAGATTTATCCTCAGCTGCAACAGGGGGACTGGCTTTGCGCCATAGACCTACAGGATGCATACTTCCATGTGCCCATTGCACACAAATACAGGAAGTTCCTGCGATTTCAAGTCGGCACCAATCACTATCAGTACACGGTACTTCCGTTCGGGCTGAAGTCTGCGCCCAGGACGTTCTCGAAGTGCATGGCAGTGGTAGCGGCACACCTACGGAAGAACAAGGTGTTTGTCTACCCGTACCTGGACGATTGGTTGATCAAGGCCTCCTCCTTCTCGGAAGCTCAAGCACACTTCCAGAAGACGTGCGTTCTATTGAACAAGCTGGGGTTGCACATCAACATGTCCAAGTCTGTCCCGACTCCGGTCCAGTGCATCCAGTACTTGGGAGCCTCCATCAATGCGCTGTCGGCAAGGGTGTCTCCTTCGGAAGAGCGACGTTTATCACTCCTTCTGCTCGGGCTCTCATGTCCACTCCATCTACGACAGTGAGGACGGTGTCTTCTCTACTGGGATCGATGGCCTCTTGTATCTTCCTGACACCACGTGCGCGGCTGCACATGAGACCGCTGCAAGAGTGCTTAGAGGATCAGTGGAACCAGAGGAGAGGGTCTTGGGACGACAAAATACGACTGTCTCTACATGCTCTTCAGTCTCTGAAGTGGTGGTGTTCAGCAGAGAATCTCCTCAGAGGGGTTCCCTTCCACAAGGACATTCCCACTCAGACTATCGTGACGGATGCTTCTCTCCAGGGCTGGGGAGCGCACTCCGGAAGACCTACAGATTCAAGGGACGTGGTCCTCGACGGAGTCCACGTACCACATCAATTTCCTGGAACTCAGAGCTGTTCACTTGGCACTGAAGGCCTTTCATCCGTCCTTTCAGACCAACTCTCTGCTTGTACAGACGGACAACAGGACAACGATGTATTACCTCAACAAGCAGGGGGGCTCGAGATCCCGCACTCTGGCGCAGGCGATCTGGCACTGGCTTCTGGCCCGAGGACTGTCGATAACGGCCACCCATCTGCCCGGTGTGCAGAATGTTCAGGCAGACGAACTGAGCAGACTGATTCAGGAAAACCACGAATGGGTCATAAACGACGAAGTACTAGGAGGAGTCTTCGCACGGTGGGGAACTCAAGACGTAGATCTGTTCGCCACCGCCGGAAACAGCAAATGCCGAGACTTCGCCTCCAGGTACTACCAGCCGGGGACGCTGGGGAACGCGTTATGGATCAACTGGTCGAACAGCTTTCTGTACGCTTTTCCGCCCATTCCCCTGATCCCGATGGTTCTCATCAAGCTGTCCCAATCCAGGGCGAGGATGATTCTGATTGCCCCGGAATGGCCCAGACAGTGGTGGTTCACGGACCTGCTTCACCGGTCTCTCCTTCCTCACATGAAGCTGCCGTGCAGGCCGGACCTTCTCACGAAGTTCGGGGGGCGGATGGTGCACCCCAACCTCTCGTCTTTGAGTTTGGCGGCATGGCTCCTGAAATAGTGCAATATGGCCATCTGAATCTCCCAGAGGATTGTATGGACATACTGAAGGAGGCTAAGCGTCCTTCCACTAGGACTTCCTATGCTTACAAGTGGAAGAGGTTTTGCATCTGGTGCAAGTCTAAGAACTACGACCCTACGACATGCAAGGAGGATGTCATCCTTCCATATCTGCTACATCTGGCGCAGTCTGGCCTTAATGTCCATTCCATTAAGGTTCATCTGGCTCCTTTGACTGCCTACAGGAAATGCCCTTCACAGACTTCCTTTTTCCAGATCCCTGTGATCAAAGATTTTCTGGAAGGCTTGAAGAAAGTGTTCCCTCCTGTCATGCTTCCTTCGCCTTCATGGGACTTGAATGTGGTGCTGTCCAGGTTGATGAAGTAGCCTTTTGAACCTATTCATAAGGGTTCGTTGCAGCACCTGTCCTGGAAGGCGGCGTTCCTCGTAGCCATTACATCGGCCCGCAGGGTGAGTGAAATTCAGGCGTTGTGTTGCCAAGAACCTTATACTGTATTTCATGCTGCTAAGGTTGTTATGCATACTCACCCTAAGTTTCTTCCCAAGGTTATTTCTGATTTTCATATCAACCAGACTATAACTTTACCTACGTTCTTTCAGAATCCTTCGTCTCCAGCGGAAAGGTCTTTGCATTCCCTGGATGTTAGGAGGGTGCTGAAATTTTATCTGGATAAAACCAAAGATATTCGTAGGTCAGACCAATTGTTCATCAATTATGTATCAGTCAGGACGGGTCTTGCTACCTCTAAGCAGTCCATCTCGAGGTGGATTGTATCCTGCATACAATTGTGTTACTACAAAGCTAATAAGACCTTAGGGGGCAAACCTAAGGCTCATTCCACCAGGGGCAAAGCTACCACGATAGCGTTGCTTCGTAATGTTCCCATTGCCGAGATCTGCAACGCGGCCACTTGGAAGTCGGTCCATACCTTTGCTAAGCATTACTGCCTGGACGCTGATGCCAGGGCAGACGCTCAGGTTGGGCAGGCTTCGCTGCGGAATCTGTTCGCACAATAGTGGCGTTTTTTTCTTCTTTCTCCACCGCCGCTTGGTGTGGGGATGGGCTTGCCATTCTATTCACTAGATTATGACTATACACAGAGATCCCCTACTACAGAAGGAGTAGTTTCTGTCCTGTAACTCCAGTTCTGTAGTAGGGGTATCTCTGTTATAGTCATAAGCGCCCGCCCTCCTCCCCGGTGGAGAGAGTTTCTCATGTAAGGAATGCTACAGGTCTGGCGTGTTACGCCTTCAAAAAGAACTGAAAGTAACTGGGACCTGCAGGGCATTCTGGGATACTGTGAAGTTCTGAAAAGTTCTCTTAAAGGCACAGTATCCTGTTCTGAGCCACATAATGGCAGTCTATGGGGCTTGTCTGTCCAGGTTCTTCTCTCTATCATTCCTGAGGGATTTTGCTGTAAAGCAAGGGAAATCTGTACAGGCTTTGCTGTTTTTTGGATTTTTGTGGTGGAATTTCTAGTTGAAGTACTGGACAGTGTAGCCTTATTAGGCTGCATTATCTGTCTTTAAATTCTCTCTTAAGTGTCTGTGCAGTTCTGCATTTTTCGACACTGTAAGAGATTAATTTTGATTGCTCCGGGGTCCACGCACATGGGCGGGACTATTCACTAGATTATGACTATAACAGAGATACCCCTACTACAGAACTGGAGTTACAGGACAGAAACTACTCCTTCTCAATCACTAGCCAGTGATTGTGTGGGCACCAGGATGGCACCGGATGAAGTCACCGCGATCAGGTGAGTGGGTGACGCTGGACTCTGCAGTCACACGGGCCAGGAGGCGTTGTCGGCGTCCAGGCTGGAGGTGCGAGCTGTCCCACGATGGTGTCTGCTGTCGGCGATGCTGGGTCCAGGATTGGAGCAACAAGCCTTGGCCAAGGCAAGCCCACGCGGTTGAGTCAAAATGGCGTCTGGAGTGGACCCGGAGGGTCCAGGGCACTTCTTGTTGAACAAGGAGCAAGGGCCAGTCTAGAGGACCTAGACCAGCGGTGAAAACGTTGTGGTACGTCGTCGGGAGGGTCACTAGCCGACGGGCAAGTGACCGGACAACGTGGCATACAGCAAGGCAGCAGAAGGGCCCCACGCAGATCTCGTGGAGGCTGGGGGGCTGGACTTCGGTGCTGGAGCTGCTCAGGGTTGTGGCTTCTCAAACCCCAGTGCACCCACTCAAGGATCCCTCGGCGGTCGTGCTGGTTAAGCGTCGTGCAGGTCTTGAAGATAGCCGGTCCCACGGGTCTCGTTGCACCCACGAATATCAGCTGGGCTGATGATGCAGGTAGAGGTCAGAGATGGCAGGGAATCCGGGTCTCGTCGAGCTGGTCAGTCTTGATTCGGAGGATGGACGTGCAGCAAACCGCAAGCGCTTAGATGATGCCTGCTGGTGCAGGGTGGCTACTCCTTAGCCACAAGGGAGAGTCTTCAGAGAATGTCAAGAGTTCCTTTCGTGGAAAGTAGTTCAAGTTTCAAGATTATCCAATTTGGGAAGGGGGCCCGCTCCTACCTTTATTCTAAGAAAAGGGTCTGGCACGCGACTAGGTCCTGCCCATGGGTGGGACCAGGAGGGGGGTGGTCACACCCCTCTCCTTTGTCCGGTCTCGCCCCAGCTCAAGGGCTGGTGTGCCCCTGGAACTGGTTTGAGCCGGCATATGCACAGTGAGCACCGGGGTGCCACTTGCAGTCACCTTCCTCTCAGCCCTGCCTACCTGGGATACACAAAATCCTGTCTGGGACGGTGCTGGCACCGCCCCTAACAGGAAACCCTTTGTCCAGGCCTCCCTCGCTGGAAGGACTCCCAGCAGCAGGAGGGCAGACTCGTGTCTCAGTGGCAGCATCCATTTTGTGGAGCTGAGGCTGTGTTTAACTTTAACCGGGTTTACAGCTACCAACATGTCTGCTCCCTCTAGAGGGGTGGAAGGCTACCCCGTCGCCAGAACTGGCGAGGGGGTAGGATTCCAAAGCGTATGACACTGTACACAACATGTTTAGATAATGTCAGACCAAAGTTACCATAACCGCGAGGATTATAAGGCACTTAAAGTATATGGTCTGACGCTATCAAGGAAACGGCTAAGGGATAGATCCCGAAGGCCGCAGACAGGCTCAGCTCATGCCAGAGCACCATCTCACACGATTCCAAGCACTCTGCCTTCAGGATTGTTAAGGCCTGCTATAGGAGTGATTGATAGGAGATCTGTGTGCCCATTTTAGGTTTAGATATAGGTATACTATATCTAAAGCAGGGGTGATTACACCACCTTGCCCCAAGCTGTCAAGCAGCCAGTTGTGTCTGTTTAGTTAATCAGCCCAGGGGTGGCACAATACATGCTGCAGCCCCTGGGAGACCTCTGGGTACATCTCTGCCCTGGGTACAGGGACTCATGAGAGGGCCCAGTGCCAATTCAGTACCTGAGTACAATTTGGAATAGAGAGAACAGCTAGGCTGTGGGTCTGATTAGCAGGCCCACAGCCAGGGAAAGTTGTAAACCAGTGAAGCAAAAAGCAAAAATCTCGGGTGACCATAGGATTGCAGACTCTACTCTCCTACACAGAGGTAAAAGTAGATAGCACCTTGCCCTCTATTTGTGGTAGGCTTTATCAGAGGGTAGTCTTAAGCATTTGTTGGACACACTCAATTAGCAAATGTCACACATTCAAAGACAGAACGCAGACCAATTTTGTTTGTATAAAAATATTAAGTTATTTTATTTCTAGAACCAAGCCAAGCCTGGCACAAGTAAGTGAAATAAATGCTTTGCAAAATATGCAGTGTTTACAAGTGAATTAAAGTTCAAATGCTGTTGTTTGAAATACAAGTCACGGTATTGAAATTACTGTACTGGTTACTTTTTAGTTACTTTTTCTACTCAGTTTGATATGCCTAGATAGAACACTGAGACATTTCCTAGAGAAAAGGTAAGTCAAATCAGTTTTGCTCAATTGTAATTTTTCAGATTTCCATACAAATCAACCCCACACTTAATACATTTTTCAGAAAAAAGCAGTGCATAGGTTCCTATGGAGAGAAAGGAAGGTAACGTTTACCAGGTAAGTACTCGGTCTTTGGGGTTGAGTTTCTGGTGTTCGAACAATCGTTCCCCTAGGGTCAAGGATGCACTCTTGTAAAACCCTTAGCGTCACTAGGGCGACCGGGTGGAGAGTGCCTAGGCCCAATGTTATCCAATGGAGGATAGGGGGCCTCGGGTTGGTGGCTGTGTATGAGCAGGCCACTGGGTTGTGGGAGCAAAGCTCCTGGTGTTAGGCTCAGGGCAAAGGGGGATCCTGTTTAGCACAAAAAGTGCACCTGCAGCTGCACAGGGCGGCTTGTTGCAGGGTGCTAGTTTGGGGTTGGGTGCCCTGTTGATTGCGATGGGGATTCTCCGGTTTCAACAAAGACTGCACAATTGGGGACGAAGATCTTCTAGAGGTGACCATCGAGTGGAGAGGTAATTTGAGATGCCTGGGGATGCTGGGACACCATCGGTTGGGCCACCCAAGGCCATGGGGCTTTGGGTGCAGGGGTGTCTTTAGGCGTTTGGTTTCTCTTACCAGCTCCGGTCACAGTCTGGGGGAGTCTCCAGAAAGAGGCTGCAGGCTTCCCTGGGAGTTTAGAGGAAGGTCAGAGATTACCAGATCTCTGGTCAGAATCGCCGGGGAGACCTTGTGGTGTTGGGCCACTCAAACTTTGGCCTTGGGCAACGGGTGCAGAGAAGTGAAGACTCACAGATTTGGCCAGAGCTGGAGTCTGTGGATGAACAAATCCGGTGTTCACAGGAGACCGTTTTTTCTTTGGAGGGCAGGTCCTTTGGGTTCTTGAGGTTGCTGGCTGCAGGACACACCGAAGCTTTGTTTCTGCAGGTTCGAGTTGGTGATAGGCCGGTAGGACTAGGGCCAAGTCAGTGGGCGTTGTCGTCCTCTTAGCTTCGACACGACTGTTTGGTCCTTTTCTTCTTGGTTGTTGCTTGTCTCGGGAGGCATGGTTCAGGGGTGCCCCTAAATACTAAATTTTGGAGTATTTCAGGTAATTAAAGGTTGGGACTAATGGGTCCTTTTCTTGGGGAGGGTACACCCCCTGTTCTGCCACCCACCAGTGGGAGGGGGGCATATGCCTCACTCTGGTTGGCTGGGTCCCCCCTTCTGTAGTAGGGGATCTCTGTGTGTAGTCATAATCTAGTGAATAGTCCCGCCCGTGTGCGGGGACCCCGGAGCAATCAAAAATAATCTCTTAAGCTGTCTTCTTTGCAGTCCTGCATAGACACTTAAGAGAAAATCAAAGACAAATAATGCAGCCTATAACCACAAGGCTACACTGGCCAGCACTTCAACTTAAAGTGAAAAGGATAGCCAAATAAAACCACATTTTACACACATTACCAAGTTTCACTCAAAGAGAAACTTCCCTTCACCAAAATCCTTGAAATGATAGAGAGGAAGGGTTGGACAGACAAGCCTCCAGAGGCTGCCATTATGTGTCTGGAAAAGGGATACCGTGCCTTTAAGGAACTCTCCAGAGACCCTCGGTATCCCAGGATGCACAGCCAAAGTCCTTCTACTTTCAGTTCTTTTTTCCGGCTCCTGCTAGCAGAACCCTGGAGCATTGAGCTCTCCCTTTTTGGGTATTTCTTCAATTTTTGGCACTTTTCCAGTGTTTTGAGTGTTTCACTCGATGACTAGGGTCTTCCTCTTCCTTTTGCTGTGTTTTTTAACCAGTTTTACTACTTCTTTTGTCGAAAATGCCAGCTTAATTTGACAAGTGCCCTGAGTGTAGTAGGAAGAAGGCTAAATCTGACCATCAGAGTATGTATACTCTGTCTCCCTTCCACCGATGTCCCTGACTCCTGTGATATCTGTCACTCTTTCTACAGGAGGACCCTGCGTGACAGGGAGAAGATTCGTCTCCAAGGCCTGGTGCAGAGGAGACAAAGAACCAGGTGGGACTTCTGGGCATGGAGGGACTCAGTAATCGTCCTCTGGGGGACTCCCTAGTCAAGAAAGGGCCAGGAAAAGGCACAGATCCCGGTCGGCGTCGAGAGGTATGACCACCATCTACTCCCAGTCGCCCCAGGGCTCTGGGTCCAAGCGGCATCGCCGCTCGACATCTAGGGGCAGGACGTCGAGACCTCGGACGAGGTCGACGTCGAGGACTTCACCGGCGTCAACACACCATCGATGTCGAGATGAGTCCAGGAGGCGGGGACGTTCGCCGTCGAGGCTGTACCACCGTCGACGTCAACACGATGATCGACGTCGAAGAGACAAGTCGACGTTGAAGAGGAGATATTCGACGTCAAGGAGTGCGTCGACGTCTAGAAGATCGACGTCGAGAAGTAGGAATTCAAAGAGGTTGACGTCGAGAAAGGAAAAATCGACGTCGAGGAGACGTTCAAGGACCAGGACAGTGTCCCCTGCCTCAGTGGTCACTCTGTTGTCTTTATCGGCGAGCTCCCAGTCGCGGCGGCACCCGGGCTCGGCCAAAAAGAGGTCTGCCTCCAAAACATCATCTTCGAGGCCTGCTCAGAAGAAGAGGAGAGTGGTGAGGTCATCGGAATCGGAGTATTCACGAACCTACTCACCTTCTAGGCCCAGGACGCCTACACCTCCACCGCTGCCTCCGAGGATGCCTCCTCCGCAGCTTCCTCCTCCTCCAGCAACGATTCCGCCTCCCCCTCCGCCGCTTCCAACGCCTCCTACACCGCCCCTGCCGCCTCTTCTGCCTCCTCCCTGACCTCCACAACCTCGGCCTGAAGTTCCGGCTCCAATTCCTATGCTTCCGCCTCCTCTAAGACCGGCGGCTCCGGCAAGGCCCAGGAGAGCTAGATCAAGGTCTAGAGGAAGGGATCACACTCGCAGTAGACACCGCTCCTCCACAAGGTCCCGTCACCGCCATCGGAGGAACAGGTCGTGTTCCCGTTACACGGGCTCCTCGAGTGACTGGAGGTATTCTCCAAAATTATCGGATTCCCCTCTTACGAGAGTGTCACCTGTGGACGACATTGTGACATTTCAGGAGGTGCTGCTGAGGGGGGCAGCAAAGTTAGGGATCACATTGACGGTACCCACACCATCTACCTCTGTGATCTTTGAGACTTTGCACAAAAGGCATCTCTCTCACCCGTTGTTGCCAGGACTGGAGTAAACCGGCCATGGATCTGTTTCTGGCCCCGACTTCGGTGAAGTCGGCTCCATCTTCGCTGCAAAAGAAGTACAGGCCCCCGGATTCTGTTCCGGCGTTCTTAAGGTCAGATCCTGTACCTTATTCTGTCATTGTGACAGCAGCTAAGAAACAGCATGCTACTGCCCCGTCTTCTACGGTGCCACCGGACAAGGAGAGCCGTCAGATGGATTCAGCCGGACGGAAAGTCTGTGGTACAGCTACCACAGCTATGAAGGCGGCGAGTGCTTCGGCGCTCTTGGGACGCTAAGACTGCTTCTTGTGGGAGTCCCTGCAGCAGTTTATCGAACTCCTCCCTAGGGATAGAAGAGAGGACTTTCAGGAGATACTGAACAAGGGCATGATGGTCTCCAACCAAGTCATCAGCTCGGCTGCAGACTCCTCTCTCCTGGCCGCTCATGGGTATTGCCATGGCATCAACCTGAGGCGCCATTCCTGGTTGCGCCTTACCTCTCGAACCGGATGCGCAGCAGAGGGTCGCAAACTTGCCATTTTCAGAGTCTACCCTCTTTGGGAAACATGCGGATGAGGAAATGGCCCGCATGAAGGCAGAAGTAGAGACTCTGAAGGCTGTTGGTTTGCAGAAACCAAAGGAGCAGAAGAAGTCCTTCCGGCCTTTCCAGAGGAGATAGGGCTCCCAGAGGCGAGGTCAAGGCCGTCAAGCTGGCCAGCAGCAGCAGTACCAGCGGCAGCCCTTCCAGAAACGTCAGAGGGGCAGAGGCGGTCAGCAGTCCTCTGTGAACAAGGGCCCGGCCGGGTCTAAGCCCTGAGGGGCTACTTCCCCCTCGTCCGTTACCCACTCTGGTGGGGGGGAAGCATACAAAATTTCCTGGCAGTGTGGAGAAAAATTACTCAGGACAAGTGGATGCTGAATATTGTTTGCAATGGATACAGTCTTCGTTTTGTCAGCCCGCCTCCAGCAATTCCACCAGTTCGCTCACAGTTCCAGCTGCGCAAGCTCCAAGCGGAGGCAGATGCCCTGTTAAGAAAAAAGGGCGATAGAAGATGTCCCTCCGTCTCAAAGGGGAAAGTGTCTTTACTCACGGTTCTTCCTGGTGCGCAAGAAGGACAAGAACGAGTGGATTTACAGGGAAAGGTTTCGCATGCTGTCTTTGCACCAGATTTATCCTCAACTGCAAAGAGGAGACTGGCTTTGCGCAATAGACCTAGATGATGCGTACTTCCATGTGCCCATTGCACGGAAACACCGGAGGTTCCTGCGCTTTCTAGTCGGCACCAATCACTATCAGTACACCATACTACCGTTTGGACTGAAGTCTGCACCCAGGACCTTTTCAAAATGCATGGCAGTGGTGGCAGCGCACCTGAGAAAGAACAAGGTGTTTGTCTACCTGTACCTGGACGACTGGTTGATCAAAGCCTTCACCTTCCAGGAAGCGCAGCTGCTCTTCAACAGGACGGCCATTCTGTTGAACCAGCTGGGGTTGCACATCAACATGTCCAAGTCTGTACTCCTGTCCAGTGCCTACAGTACTTGGGAGCCACCATCGATACTCTTTCAGCAAGCGTGTCTCCTTCGGAAGGCTCAGGCTCTCATAGCTGTTCCATCTACGAAAGTGAGGACGGTGTCTTCTCTACTGGGGTCGATGGCCTCTTGCATCTTTCTCACGCCACACGCACCCCTCCACAAGAGGCCGCTGCAGGAATGTCTGGAGGATCAGTGGCACCAGAAGCGGGGGAGCCGGTGACGAAAGGATCCAGCTGTCCCTTCACGCTCAACAGTCCCTGAGATGGTGGTGCTCAACAGAGAATCTCCTCAAAGGGGTTCCATTTCACAAGGACATTCCCATCCAGACTATCATCATGGATGCTTCTCTCCATGGCTGGGGAGCGCATTCAGACCATCTACAGATCCAGGGAACGTGGACCACGGCAGAATCCACGTATCACATCAATTTCCTGGAACTCAGAGCTGTTCACTTGGCACTGAAGGCCTTTCATCCGTCCTTCCAGACCAACTCCTTGCTTGTACAGACGGACAATACGACCACAATGTATTACCTCAACAAGCAGGGGGGCTCAAGATCGCGCACACTGTCACAAGAAGCGCAGGCGATCTGGCACTGGCTGCTAGCGAGAGGACTGACTATAACCGCTACCCATCTGCCAGGTGTGCAGAATGCTCAGGCGGACGCACTCAGCAGGCTGGTGCTAGAAAACCACGAGTGGGTTCTAAACGACGAAGTGCTAGGAAACATCTTCGACAGGTGGGGCACTCTGGACGTAGATCTGTTCCCCACCGTTGAAAACAGAAAATGCCGAGACTTTGCCTCCAGATATTACCAACCGGGGACTCTGGGGAACGCACTATGGATCAGCTGGTCGAACAGCTTTCTGTACGCTTTTCCACCCATTCCCCTGATTCCGGCGGTACTCGTCAAGCTCTCTCAGTCCAGAGCACGGATGATCCTCATTGCTCCGGAGTGGCCCCGACAGTGGTGGTTCACGGACCTGCTTCACCGGTCTCTTCTACCCCACATGCGGCTGCCGTGTCGGCTGGACCTTCTCACGAAGTTCGGGGGGCAGATGGTGTGAGAAGTTGGCCTGATATATAGTGCTCACTATTCTAGTGATCACTTTGTATCATACCAAACAACCCTTATTGATGATTGGATGTAAGTCAACCTGATAGACCAGCTATCCTAGTAGCATGGACAAGAGCAGTCTTTAGGCTAAACTCTAGAGGGCGTGTTAAGCCAGCTGTTTTACCATCACATTTACCCCTTGAACACCAAGTGAAAGGACACCACACAAGTTGTTATGAAAATAAAAGTATATTTATTTATAACAGTACTACCCTGAACTCTTTATGAGTCAGGGAGCTAAGCACAACACAAAACTCTTAAGAAAATACTATAAGTCGCACAATTTACACAAATGCCCGAGGGGCACGAAAAACCGTATACTACAAAAGTGGAATGCGAATTACTAGCAGGTAAGTAACTATTCTCAGAGGCTTTGGGATCGCTAGGACTGTACTACTGAACCTTTAGTTTACTAGCAGGAGGCCTAGGGGGATCGGGTGCAGAGTGTGCACTCTCACGCGGGATGCGGAACAAAGTCTATGGATGCTAGATTTCGTAAAGTTAGTGTTATTGGACGAATCCGACTAGATAGAGCTGAAACGAAAGAGGATCTGGACACTTAGATAGTTAAGCTATGCTGGAGCACCGAAATGCTCAGGTTACCTAGCCCAGGGGCTGCGGCTGCATAGGTCTGAAAAGACGTCTGGAATCCTCGTTGCAGTCTATGGAGCCTGAAAGAAGAAGTTGCTGGCAGGCGACCAGTGATGGAGTTCGATGTGATCCAAGCCTGGATCGATGAAGATGGATACCTGTAAGCAGAGGGGACCAAGTCCTGAATCACTAGCCAGTGATTAGGTGGGCACCAGGATGGCACCGGGCGAAGTCACCTCGACCAGGTGAGTGGGCGACGCTGGGCTCTGCAGTCTCTCGGACCAGGAGGCGTTGTCGGCGACCAGGATGGAGGTGCGAGCTGTCCCATGGAGGTATCTGCTGTCGACGTCGCTGGACCCAGGATTGGGGCAACAACTCTTGGCAAATGCAAGCCCACGCGGTGGAATCAAAATGGCTTCTGGAGTGGACCAGGAGGGTCCGGGGTGCTCTTCTGTTGGAGGGGAGCAAGGGCTAGTCCGGAGCAACCAGACCAGCGGTGTTGTCGTCGTGGTGCATCGTCAAGAGGGCCACAAGCCAACAGGCAAGTAGCCGGACAACGCGGTGAGCAGCAAAGAGCAGAAGGGCCCCCACGCAGATCTCGTGGATGCTGGGAGGCTGGACTTCGGTGCTGGAGCTGCTCAGGGTTAGGGCTTCTCGAACCCCAAAGCACTCACTCGAGGGTCCCTCGGCGGTCGTGCTGGGCAAGCGTCGTGCAGTCCTGAAGATGGCCGGTCCCTGGGCTGATGATGCAGGTAGAGGTAGAGGTCAGAGGTGCCAGGGAAGCCGGTTCTCGTCGAGCTGGGCAGTCTTGATCCGGAGGAGAGACTTGCAGCAAACCGCGATGCTTGGATGGTGCCTGCGGGTGCAGGGTGACTACTCCTTAGTCACAAGGGAGAATCTTAAGAAGAAGTCTTGAGTTCCTTTCGTGGAAAGTAGTTTCAGGATTCAAAGATGATCTAATTTGGAAGGGGGCCTGCTCCTACCTTTATCCTGAGAAAAGGGGCTGGCACGCGACTAAGTCCTGCCCTATGGGTGGGACTAGGAGGGGGGTGGTTACACCCCTCTCCTTTGTCCGGTCTCTCCCCAGCTCAGGGGCTGGTGTGCCCCCAGAACTGGTTTGAGCCGGCCTATGCACAGTGAGCACCGGGGTGCCACTTGCAGTCACCTTCCTCTCAAGCCCTGCCTACCTGGGATACACCAAATCCTGTCTGGGATGGTGCTGGCACCGCCCCTGACAGGAAACCCTTTGTCCTTGCCTCCGTTGCTGGAAGGACTCCCAGCAGCAGGAGGGCAGACTTGTGTCTCGGTGGCAGCATCCATTTTGTGGAGCTGAGGCTATGTCTGACTTTAACCGGGGTTACAGGTTACCAACATGTCTTCTCCCTCTAGAGGGGTGGAATGCTACCCCATCGCCAGAACTGGCGAGGGGGTAGTATTCCAAAGCGTATGACACCTTACACAACATGTTTAGATATTGTCAGACCAAAGTTACCATAACCGCGAGGATTATAAGGCACTTAAGAGTATATGGTCTGACGCTATCATGGAAACGGCTAAGGGATAGATCCCGAAAGCCGCAGACAGGCTCAGCTCATGCCAGAGCACCATCTCACACGATTCCAAGCACTCTGCCTTCAGGATTGTTAAGGCCTGCCATAGGAGTGACTGATAGGAGATCTGTGTGTCCATTTTAGGTTTAGATATAGGTATACTATATCTAGAGCAGGGGTGATTACACCTCCTTGCCCCCAGCTGTCAAGCAGCCAGTTGTGTCTGTTTAGTTAGTCAGCCCAGGGGTGGCATAATACATGCTGCAGCCCCTGGGAGACTTCTGGGTGCACCTCTGCCCTGGGTACAGGGACTTGGAGAGGGCCCAGTGCCAATTCAGTACCTGGGTACAATTTGGAATAGAGAGAACAGTTAGGCTGTGGGTCTGATTAGCAGGCCCACAGCCAGGGAAAGTCGTAAACCAGTGAAGCAAAAAGCAAAAATCTGGGTGATCATAGGATTGCAGACCCTACTCTCCTACATGACCCCCCCCCCAAACTTTGGGACAATAAGCTAACCTTGACCAGGTGAGTCTTCTTGCTCTAAGTGGAAATACCTGGAGAGCCCATCAGCATTGCCATGATCAGTACCAGGTCTATGCTCCACTGTAAAATCCATCCCCTGTAGGGAAATGGACCACCTAAGTAGTTTAGGGTTTTCACCCTTCATCTGATTTAGCCACAAGAGGGACTTATGGTCGGTCTGAATCTTGAAGTGAGTGCCAAACAAGTATGACCTCAACTTCTTCAGGGCCCAAACCACAGCAAAGGCCTCCCTTTCAATAGCTGACCAATTTTTCTCTCTGGGGGGTCAGCCTTCTGCTAATAAAAGCAATGGGCTGGTCGTTACCATCAAAATTCAGCTGAGATACAACAGCTCCCACACCCAACTCCGAAGCATCTGTTTGGACAATGAATGTTTTGGAGTAGTCTGGACTCTTTAGGATAGGTGCTGTGCACATGGCCTGCTTTAGGTCATCAAATGCTTTCTGACAGCTTGCTGTCCACTGAACTTTCTTTGGCATCTTTTTACTTGTCAGGTCATTAAGTGGAGTCACAATGGACCCATAATTCTTGACAAATTTTCTATAGTAACCAGTCAGGCCCAAGAAAGCTCGAACCTGAGTCTGGGTGGTTGGAGGAGCCCAGTCCTGGATGGCCTGTATCTTGCTCTCCAATGGCTGAACCTGGCCTCCACCTACAAGGTGGCCCAGGTATACAACCTGTGTCTGCCCTATCTGGCACTTAGTAGCCTTGATAGTGAGACCTGCCTTTTGCAGTGCCTCTAACACTTTCCTCAGGTGGACCAGGTGATCCTCCCAGGTGGAGCTAAAGACAGCTATATCATCAAGATATGCTGCACAGAAGTCATCCAACCCAGTGAGAACTTGATTCACCAGCCTTTGGAAGGTGGCAGGTGCCTTTTTCAAACCAAAGGGCATTACCACAAATTGATAGTGCCCACCAGGGGTAGAAAATGCTGTCTTGGGCTTGGCCTCCTCAGCTAACCTGATTTGCCAATACCCAGCTGTCAGGTCAAATGTACTTAAGTAATTGGCAGAAGCCAATCTGTCTATAAGTTCATCTGCTCTTGGTATTGGGTGGGCATCAGTCTTAGTGACTGCATTGAGACCCCTGTAGTCTACGCAAAACCTCATCTCCTTCTTACCACCCTGGGTGTGAGGCTTTGGCACTAGAACTACTGGACTAGCCCAAGGGCTATCTGAGGGCTCAATGACTCCCAGCTCCAACATTTTCTGCACTTCAGTTTTGATGCAGTCTCTGACATGATCAGGCTGTCTGTAGATTTTACTCTTGACAGGCAGACTGTCTCCAGTGTCAACCTCATGGGTACACCAATTGGTTTGGCTGGGTGTCAGAGAGAACATATGTCTAAAGGATTGAAGAACTTGTTTACAATCCTTTTGTTGATGTTCAGAGAGGCTGCCACAAAAGACAACACCATCTACTGACCCATCATCAGGGTTCTGAGTGAGCAGGTCTGGGAGAGGGTCACTCTCCTTCTCCTGTCCCTCATCTGTGGCCATGAGCAAGCCCATGTCCTTCCTGTTGACATATGCCTTGAGCCTATTCACATGGAGCACCCTGAGGGGGCTCCTGGGAGTTCCAAGGTCCACCAGGTAGGTGGCCTCTCCCTTTTGCTCAATGATTGTGTGGGGCCCAGACCATTTGTCTTTCAGAGCTGCTGGGGCCACTGGCTCCAGCACCCATACCTTCTGTCCAGGCTTGTACACAGTCAGGACAGCCTTTTGGTCATGCCAAGCTTTTTGGAGTTCTTGGCTTGCCTCAAGGTTTTTAGATGCCTTTTCCATGTACTCAGCCATCCTGGAGCGGAGACCAAGTACATAGTCCACAATGTTTGTTCCAGGCTTTTTGAGAGGTCTCTCCCATCCTTCCTTTACCAAACAAAGGGGTCCTCTTACAGGATGCCCAAACAGAAGTTCAAAAGGGCTGTAACCAACCCCCTTCTGTGGGACCTCTCTGTAAGTAAACAAGAGGCAGGGTATCAGGACATCCCATCTCCTCCTGAGTGGTTCAGGTAGTCCATGAATCATCCCTTTAAGGGTCCTGTTGAATCTCTCAACAAGCCCATTACACTGTGGGTGATAGGGTGTGGTGAACTTATAGTTGACACCACATTCCTTCCACATTGCAGTCAAATATCCTGACATGAAGTTTGCACCTCTGTCAGAGACAGCCTCCTTAGGGAAGCCCACTCTGGAGAACACTCCAATTAGGGCTCTTGCCACAACAGGTGCTGTAGTGGTCCTAAGGGGAATAGCTTCAGGATAGCTGGTGGCATGATCCACTATCACCAGTATAAACTTGTGCCCTGTTGCTGTCTGGGGTTCCATTGGACCAACAATGTCAATCCCCACTCTCTCAAAGGGTACCCCCACCACAGGTAGTGGTATGAGGGGGGCCTTTGTTGTGCCACCTGACTTACCACTGGCTTGGCAAGTGACACAGGAGCGACAAAACTCCTTTGTATCTTCATTCATGTGAGGCCAGTGAAAGTGTGTGACAAGCCTGTCCCATGTCTTGTTCTGGCCTAAGTGACCTGCAAGGGGAATCTCATGGGCCAAGGTAAGAAGGAAACCTCTCTGAGACAAAGGAATGACCAGCCTCCTGGTTGCACCAGGCTCGGGGTGTCTTGACTCAGAGTACAGGAGTCCATCATCCCAGTATACCTTGTGGGTACCTGTGGCATTCCCTGCAGCCTCAGCAGCAGCTTGCTGTCTGAGGGGTTCAAGGGAGGGACAGTCTAACTGTGCCTTCCCCAGGTCTGCTCTTGAGGGTCCCCCTGAGCCCAGAAACTCAACCTAATCAGGTTCAAGCTCTTTAGGCTCAGTTTCCCTCAATTCCTTGAGATCAGCCTCCTCAGAGACTTGATCCTCAACCTCTGGGGCAAGGGGGAAGGCAATGCCTTAACCCTACTGTTCCTCTTCTTGG
Organism: Lissotriton helveticus; assembly: GCF_964261635.1. NCBI lineage: Eukaryota > Metazoa > Chordata > Amphibia > Caudata > Salamandridae > Lissotriton > Lissotriton helveticus. The sequence goes on along the minus strand of NC_136073.1, from coordinate 831,659,612 downwards.
GAGGTGTCTGGTCCATTGTTCCAGGACCCAGCACCTGTTCAGTGGGGCATCTTTTGGCCTGTGACCTAGTCACAGCAAGGACATGTGCTGGCAAGCCTAACATTTCCATGTGAGTCCTCTGCTCCACTTCTGACCATAGGGATGTTTCCAAATCATTGCCCAACAGACATTCTACTGGGAGGTCTGAACTAACTACAACCTTCTTTGGGCCACTTACCCCTCCCCAGGAGAAATCAACAACTGCCATACTGTGATTGGTAGTGACATTGCTGGCATTGGTCACCAGGTAATTTGTACCTGGCATGATCTGTCCAGGGAACACAAAGTTAGGTGTCACCATTGTGACACTGGCACAAGTGTCCCTGTAGGCCTGAGCCATCTTTCCATTAATTAAAGGTGTCTGCCTGTATTTGCCCAAAGTATTGGGACTTGCATCAGGGGATATATCCACATCCCCTGTACAGACAAGGACAGCCTGAGTTGTCAGACCCCTCAGTACCCAAGGTTAACCCAACTAATCCCTTGGGAGGTGCACTACCACTACTGACTGTACTAGGGGGTGCAGGTGCCTTAGGGGCTGTAGTGGTAGGAGTTTGCCCTCCTTTCTTGGTGCACTCACTAAACCAGTGAGACTTACTTTTACAGTACTGGCACCACCTTTTTGACTGGCCTTCTTGAGTCTTCTTTTTCTGCTGTGAAGCCTGACCCCCACCCTATTTGGTTTGTTGGGGACCTGTTGAAGACTTCTGGTCATTTTGTTCACTCTTGTTACTACCCTTTTGGTCTGCTTTCTTCTGACCACCGTGGTTCTGAGTCTGGTTCTGCTTGACCCTTGTTCTGACCCATCTGTCTGCCTTCTTTCCCAATTCTTGGGGAGAGGTCAGATCTGAATCAACAAGGTGCTGATGCAACAACTGGTTCTGACAGTTATTTAAAATCTGTTCTCTCATGATCAGATTATACAACCCTGTGTAATCAGTAACCTTGCTACCCAGCAACCAGCCTTCCAAAGCCTTAGTGGCACAATCAACAAAGTCATTCCAATCCTGAGACTGAGTTTTCTGGGTGTCTCTGAACAGCAACCTGTACTGTTCAGTGGTTAAGCCAAACCCATCAACCAGTGTGTTCTTCAGGACTTGGTAGTTGTTAGCATCCTCAACTCTAGTAGTGAGGAGCTTATCTCTACCTTTGCCTTCAAAGGAGAGCCACAATATAGCTGCCCACTGACTCTGGGGGATGCACTGGACAGTGCAGGCCCTCTCCAAAGCAGCCATCCACTTGTGGATGTCATCCCCTTGTTTAAAGGGGGGCACTATCTTACTCAGGTGTTTAGTATCTAAACTCCTTTCTTTATCTCTTGGGATATTGCTGCCACCAGTGGGGACTACCCCACTCAACTGTTGCTCTCTAGCAAAGGCAAGCTTCTCTTTGGCAAGGGCAAGTTCTTCCCTCTGGATCCTCAGATTAGCCTGTTTCATCCTTGCTTCATGTTCTCTTCTCTGAGGAGAAGTCAGTCTCCTCTGGGGAGAGATCATTCTCCTCTGGGAAGAGCCATGAGAGTGCACAGATCTATTGGAGTCCCTAGAAGGAGATCTATCTCTTCTAACTCCAAAGTTAGGCCTCATTAGGGTCAGTACTGGGGGTCCCCCAGATCCTTCCCTATGTAGGTCTAAGTTGGCCCTAGTAAGTCTGCTGACTAGCTCAGGACCTTTGTCTGCCTCATCCTCAGAAGGATCTGGTTCATCCTCCTCCTCAGCTTCATTTCCTGTTGAGGAGGTCTGGATCACCAATGGTACCCTCTAAGGCTGGCATGTTCCCATCTGTCTGAGAAGCTTTCCTAGCATCATATGTCTCTAAGAGACCTAACAGAAAGGGAATGGTAGGGTTAGAACCCTGTTTCAATTTCCTGGAGGTACACACTTGTCTCATCTCCTGGAAACTGAGAGCTGCATATCTTGAGATGACCTGTGGAGGGTCACTAGCCACTAGGGGAGTCTCAGAAGACTCTCCATGGGTAGACATGCTTCTAGTGTGGTGTAAGTGATGCACCTACCTACACTATGGGTTTACCTACTGATCCCTTGCTAGAGTTGTAGGTTAGGGTGTGCTAGGCCCTATTACTCTACAACAGCTGGTTCAGTAGAACTCAGAGTATTCTAAGTTAAGTTATATGTACCTATGTACCTATGTGATCTTTCAAATGATATTCTTAGGATACGTGTGTGGTAAAACAACAGCAAGCTCAAATCCCAACCGCTGCTCACCAATGTGAGAAGTTGGCCTGATATATAGTGCTCACTATTCTAGTGATCACTTTGTATCATACCAAACAACCCTTATTGATGATTGGTTGTAAGTCAACCTGATAGACCAGCTATCCTAGTAGCATGGACAAGAGCAGTCTTTAGGCTAAACTCTAGAAGGCGTGTTAAGCCAGCTGTTTTACCATCACATTTACCCCTTGAACACCAAGTGAAAGGACACCACATAAGTTGTTATGAAAATAAAAGTATATTTATTTATAACAGTACTACCCTGAACTCTTTATGAGTCAGGGAGCTAAGCACAACACAAAACTCTTAAGAAAATACTATAAGTCGCACAATTTACACAAATGCCCGAGGGGCACGAAAAACCATATACTACAAAAGTGGAATGCGAATTACTAGCAGGTAAGTAACTATTCTCAGAGGCTTTGGGATCGCTAGGACTGTACTACTGAACCTTTAGATTACTAGCAGGAGGCCTAGGGGGATCGGGTGCAGAGTGTGCACTCTCACGCGGGATGTGGAACAAAGTCTATGGATGCTAGATTTCGTAAAGTTAGTGTTATCGGACGAATCCGACTAGATAGAGCTGAAACGAAAGAGGATCTGGACACTTAGATAGTTAAGCTATGCTGGAGCACCGAAATGCTCAGGTTACCTAGCCCAGGGGCTGCGGCTGCATAGGTCTGAAAAGACGTCGGGAATCCTCGTTGCAGTCTATGGAGCCTGAAAGAAGAAGTTGCTGGCAGGCGACCAGTGATGGAGTTCGATGTGATCCAAGCCTGGATCGATGAAGATGGATACCTGTAAGCAGAGGGGACCAAGTCCTGAATCACTAGCCAGTGATTAGGTGGGCACCAGGATGGCACCGGGCGAAGTCACCTCGACCAGGTGAGTGGGCGACGCTGGGCTCTGCAGTCTCTCGGACCAGGAGGCGTTGTCGGCGACCAGGATGGAGGTGCGAGCTGTCCCATGGAGGTATCTGCTGTCGACGTCGCTGGACCCAGGATTGGGGCAACAACTCTTGGCAAATGCAAGCCCACGCGGTGGAATCAAAATGGCGTCTGGAGTGGACCAGGAGGGTCCGGGGTGCTCCTCTGTTGGAGGGGAGCAAGGACCAGTCCGGAGCAACCAGACCAGCGGTGTTGTCGTCGTGGTGCGTCGTCAAGAGGGCCACAAGCCAACAGGCAAGTAGCCGGACAACGCGGTGAGCAGCAAAGAGCAGAAGGGCCCCCACGCAGATCTCGTGGATGCTGGGAGGCTGGACTTCGGTGCTGGAGCTGCTCAGGGTTAGGGCTTCTCGAACCCCAAAGCACTCACTCGAGGGTCCCTCGGCGGTCGTGCTGGGCAAGCGTCGTGCAGTCCTGAAGATGGCCGGTCCCTCGAGGTCTCGTCACACCCACGAATCTCAGCTGGGCTGATGATGCAGGTAGAGGTCAGAGGTGCCAGGGAAGCCGGTTCTCGTCGAGCTGGGCAGTCTTGATCCGGAGGAGAGACTTGCAGCAAACCGCGATGCTTGGATGGTGCCTGCGGGTGCAGGGTGACTACTCCTTAGTCACAAGGGAGAATCTTAAGAAGAAGTCTTGAGTTCCTTTCGTGGAAAGTAGTTTCAGGATTCAAAGATGATCTAATTTGGAAGGGGGCCTGCTCCTACCTTTATCCTGAGAAAAGGGGCTGGCACGCGACTAAATCCTGCCCTATGGGTGGGACTAGGAGGGGGGTGGTTACACCCCTCTCCTTTGTCCGGTCTCTCCCCAGCTCAGGGGCTGGTGTGCCCCCAGAACTGGTTTGAGCCAGCCTATGGACAGTGAGCACCGGGGTGCCACTTGCAGTCACCTTCCTCTCAAGCCCTGCCTACCTGGGATACACCAAATCCTGTCTGGGATGGTGCTGGCACCGCCCCTGACAGGAAACCCTTTTTCCTTGCCTCCGTTGCTGGAAGGACTCCCAGCAGCAGGAGGGCAGACTTGTGTCTCGGTGGCAGCATCCATTTTGTGGAGCTGAGGCTATGTCTGACTTTAACCGGGGTTACAGGTTACCAACATGTCTTCTCCCTCTAGAGGGGTGGAATGCTACCCCCGTCGCCAGAACTGGCGAGGGGGTAGTATTCCAAAGCGTATGCCACCTTACACGACATGTTTAGATATTGTCAGACCAAAGGTACCATAACCGCGAGGATTATAAGGCACTTAAGAGTATATGGTCTGACGCTATCATGGAAACGGCTAAGGGATAGATCCCGAAAGCCGCAGACAGGCTCAGCTCATGCCAGAGCACCATCTCACACGATTCCAAGCACTCTGCCTCCAGGATTGTTAAGGCCTGCCATAGGAGTGACTGATAGGAGATCTGTGTGTCCATTTTAGGTTTAGATATAGGTATACTATATCTAGAGCAGGGGTGATTGCACCTCCTTGCCCCCAGCTGTCAAGCAGCCAGTTGTGTCTGTTTAGTTAGTCAGCCCAGGGGTGGCATAATACATGCTGCAGCCCCTGGGAGACTTCTGGGTGCACCTCTGCCCTGGGTACAGGGACTTGGAGAGGGCCCAGTGCCAATTCAGTACCTGGGTACAATTTGGAATAGAGAGAACAGTTAGGCTGTGGGTCTGATTAGCAGGCCCACAGCCAGGGAAAGTCGTAAACCAGTGAAGCAAAAAGCAAAAATCTGGGTGATCATAGGATTGCAGACCCTACTCTCCTACAGATGGTGCACCCCAACCTCTCATCGTTGAGTTTGGCGGCATGGCTCCTGAGAGAGTGCAATATGGACACCTGAATCTTCCTGACGATTGCATGAATATACTCAAGGAGGCTAAGAGACCTTCCGCTAGGACTTCTTATGCCTACAAGTGGAAGAGGTTCTGCATCTGGTGCACTTCCAAAAATTATGATCCGACGACCTGCAAGGAAGATGTCATTCTTCCATACCTTTTGCATTTGGCTCAAACTGGCCTTAATTTTCATTCTGTTAAGGTTCACCTCGCAGCATTAACTGCGTATCCTGGGAGCTGAATGTGGTGCTGTCCAGGTTGATGTAGGAACCTTTTTGAACCTATTCGTAAGGCTTCACTGCAGCACTTATTGTGGAAGGCGGCTTTCCTCATGGCCATTACATCGGCCCGCAGGGAGAGTGAAATTCAGGCATTGTGTTGCCAAGAACCTTATACTGTATTTCATGCTGCTAAGGTTGTGATGCGTACTCACCCTAAGTTCCTTCCTAAGGTGATTTCCATGTCAATCAGACTATACCTTTTCCTATGTTTTTCCAGAATCCTTCCACTCCAGCGGAAAGGTCTCTGCATTCCCTGGATGTCAAAAGGGTGTTGAAATTCTGCTTGGATAAGACCAAGGACATTCGTAGGTCAGACCAATTGTTTGTCAATTATGGGTCGGTCAGGACTGGTCTTGCCACCTCAAAACAGTCCACCTCGAGGTGGATTGTGTCCTGTATCCAGTTATGTTATCAGAAAGCTAACAAGACCTTAGGGCATGGGTACTCACAAACTTTCTCTTGGGGGCCAAATTTACAGTTTGGTTTGTGTCAGAGGGCCGCACTGGTGGGGGCGGGGTCAGTGGGGGAGGGGGCGGGGCTAGAGCAACAAAAAAACCTGACCTTGAGGTTGACCACCGATCCCTGCAGCAGACGCCTTCGTCCACTGAGCCGGCATACACACATCTCTCTTTCTCTCTCTATCTCTGTCTCCCTCCCTCTAGCTCCCTCCCTGTCTCCCTCTGTCTCACTCACTCTGACCTTCTCACTCCCTCTCACTCACTATCTCTCCCTTCCTCCCTCTGTCTCCCTCCCTTTCACTCCCTCCCTTTCACTCCCTCTCAGTCTCCCTCCCTTTCCGTCTCCCTCCCTCTCACTCTCTCTGTCTCCCTCTTTCCCTCCACCTCACTCTCTCTCCATCTCACTCCCTTTCCCTCCCTCTCACTCCCTTTCCCTCCCTCTCCCTCCCTCTCCGTCTCACTCCCTTTCCGTCTCCCTCCCTTTCCCTCCCTCTCCATCTCACTCCCTTTCCCTCCCTCTCACTCCCTTTCCCTCCCTCTCCCTCTCACTCCCTCCCTTTCCCTCCCTCTCACTCCCTTTCCCTCCCTCTCACTCCCTTTCCCTCCCTCACTCCCTTTCCCTCCCTCCCTCCCTCCCTTTCCCTCCCTCCCTCCCTTTCCCTCCCTCACTCCCTTTCCCTCCCCCTCCCTCTCTTTCCTGCCCTCTCCCCCTCCCTCTCACTCCCTCTCCGTCTCACTCCCTTTCCCTCCCTTTCCCTACCTTTCCCTACCTTTCCCTCCCCCTCTCCGTCTCCCTCCCCCTCCCTTTCCCTCCCTCCCCCTCCCTTTCCCTCCCTTTCCCTCCCTTTCCCTCCCTTTCCCTCCCCCTCTCCGTCTCCCTCTCCGTCTCCCTCTCCGTCTCCCTCTCCCTCTCTTTTACTCCTTCTCCCTCCTTCTCCCTCCCTCTCCCTCCCTCTCACTCCCTCTCCCTCCCTCTCACTCCCTCTCACTCCCTCTCACTCCCTCTCCGTCTCACTCCCTTTATTTATTTATTTTATTTTGAAAGTTTTATATAGCGCGAACAAGATCTTTGCAGATATCAGAGCGCTTTACAAGGGCCTGGGGGTAAAAAATACAAAGTAATAAAGCGTATATACAGAGTAATATATGAGGTAGTTAGGTACAAGGTGCTAGTTACATAGGTGGGATAAAGGACATGAGGTAGGTAACAGGTGAGGTAGTGTCGGTACACAGTGTATAGACAGACAATTGCGTCAATAGTATAAAGTGCAATAATAAGGAGCATATACCTGCTTAAACGTGTTTAGAATATTTAGAGTTTAAAGGAGGGTACAGTTGAGGTAGGTGTGAGCAGGGTGTATAGTCCCACAGGTGCGAGAGTAGTAAGGAACGTTGAGATGGAGAGGGTAAAGTGTGCAAAGTCAACCAGGTGCGTCAATAATATAACAATATAACAATATACATAATCAACCAGGTGCATCAAACATTATAACAAAATACAAAGAGTGAGCGTATACAGTTAAGTAATTCGAAAACACGGGTGGCACAGTAGACCAGGGTCGGGAAGGACTTGCAAGGCAGATTCATGAGTGATACGGAGCAATAGATCATGTGTATTTTGCCATGAGGATCGCTTTAACTTCCCTCTTAAAGATTGTTTCGGAGGAGATGAGCCTTGTTTCCGGAGGGAGTGAGTTCCAGATCCTGGGTGCCATTCCTGAAAAGGAGCGTTTATAAGTTTTTTCCTTCCGAAATCTTCGAGGTTTCAGCAAAAGATTGTTTGTGCCTCTAGTAGTTCGGGAGCCACCCGAAATTGTCAGCTTTTGAGTGAGATAGGCGGGTGAATTCCGGTGCACAGCCTTGTGTGTCATGCAAGCGATTTTCAGTTGTATTCTGGCTTCAAAAGGTAGCCATTTCAGTGATTTAAAGTCCGGGGAGATGTGCGAGTGTTTTTTTGAGCCAGTGACGAGTCTCGCTGCGGCGTTAAGGGATGCTCTTAGGGGTGCCTTTGTAGTTAGGGGGAGCCCGCAGAGGGCGGTGCTACCGTAATCTATGTGCGGGATGACTATAGATTGTACTGCAGTTTGGAAGTCTTTGGCAGGAAGGAAGGGTTTGAGTTTCCTCAGGGTATTGATTTGAAAGTTCGCTCCTTTGGTTGCCTTGCTGATGTGCTGCTGCATGTTGAGATTGGTGTCCAGTGTTATGCCTAAAGATTTTGCGGAGTCAACTACGATGGGCTGTACATTTAGAGCCGTTAAGTGCTTAAGCCATGTTTGAGCCGTGGATATTTTAGCGGGAGGTGAGATCAGGAGGAACTCGGTCTTCAGAGCATTGAGTTTGAGGTGATTCTCAGAAAGCCAGGATTGGGTGTTTCTGATTGTGGTGTTCAGAAGCATGATGTCCTTGGGAGATTGTATTTTGAGATAAAGTTGGGTGTCGTCGGCATACATGTGAAAGTGCACATTAGATGCCTGTAGCAACGTAGTGAGAGGTTCCATAACTAGGTTGAACAGTGTTGGGGAGAGGGAGGATCCTTGAGGGACGCCTAGCGATACAGGTACCGAAGAGGACAGCAGGTTGTTGCTTTTGAATCTTTGTGTCCGGTTGTGTAGGAATGAGGTGAACCACTTTAGAACAGTCCCAGATATGCCCATTCTTGTGTTTAACAGTTCGAGTAAGTTCTCATGTTTAACTGTATCGAATGCTGCGGAGAGATCCAGAAGGATGAGGAGGCAGGTGTCGTTTTGGTCTAGGATTTGGAGGGCATCGTCCACTATGTGAGTCATGGCAGTTTCGGTGCTGTGCCCTGCTCGGAAGCCTGACTGATGAGCGTTTAGGAGATCAAACTTATCTATGTGTTTAGTCAGTTGTTGTTGTACACATTTTTCCAGCAGTTTAGCGAGAGTGGGAATGTTTGTAATAGGGCGGTAATTGTTTAGATCAGTGGGGTCTGCTGTTGGTTTTTTCAGTAGCGGAGTGACTTGCCCTACTTTGAGGGCGTTGGGGATGGATCCTTGTTGAAGAGAGCTATTGATAATCTTTGACCAGAGTGGGAGAAGCCAAGGAGAGAAGTCCTTTACAGCGTTAGCAGGAAGGGGGTCGGAGAGGTGATTGGAAGGTTTCAAGGTGTTG